>NW_027526361.1:125042856-126352856 GCF_048455015.1 Haemaphysalis longicornis
TGTTCGATGACGCAGAGGGCGTTCAGCAGCTGCGTACACTTCGGCTAGTGAACGTCACAATTCAGTCCGGGGCTGGAAGGCTGAACAGACTAGATTCTACAGCTGACATCAAAGTAGAAGCGCGGTAGGCCGATTCCTGAGATGCCGAGAAAGCCCAACCAACAATAAGGTCGGATGGCAAGCATGTTGTTGCACGGAGCCGCAACTGAAAGCGGTTTGTACTCCAATCATAGACGTCGTCCAATGACACAAGACGAATACGCGTCACTCACCGTAGTAGTTGTGGCGGCCACATTAATTGTCGCATGGCATTTTCTCTTCTTTCCAGCTTTATCAGTTAAATACGCTACTTAATCAGTGGATAATGGATAAAAGTATGTTTTTGAAGCAGTCTATGCAATGCAAACAAAAATTGAAGTTTTAACAATTGACGTTAGTGTCCCTTTAGGGCGCGTTAACAATAGTAAAGTTTTCAAAGACATCTCACACCAATTATATTAGGTTCTGAGGGTTTTCCTAAAAAGTGTTATTCAATATTTTTCACGGTATCATTAGAAAAATAATGACAGAAAGGTGTTTATTACAGAGCAAAAAGGTAATAGAAGTGTGTGTGGTCAGTTTCCCATGTGCAGGTCGTCGCGCGAGGATGCCGCCGTCACCACCTAGTCAACTAGCACAGCTTGATTGTCATGGTCGGCGCAGGTAAGCAGCCTCTTCCACACCTCACGGGAATTGGTCGGCTTTAGTAGGGGAGGTAGGAATGGAGAGTGCGGGCATGGAATAAAAAATGTGAACTGTCTAGTGGGGTATTACATGGTTCACAAGTGTTAAAATAGAGTATAGAAGTGTTGGGTTGAAGTCGTGTACGCTGATAGTCGCCCTTATATTGATAGGGCGTCAGTCAACGAGACACAATCTCTCCCATGTTATTCACAGCATGTTTGCAACCGGCATTCAGAACATTGAATTCGGAAGAGGTGGGCGTAAAGGTTAATGAAGAATACCTCAGTATCCTCAGATTTGGTGATGACGTTGTCTTACTAAGTCAGTCTGGGGGACGAATGGCAAAGCAAGCCTGCCGCAGTGGATAAGCAGAGTAGATCCATGGGCCTGAAAAAAATATATGCAGAAAACTAAAGTAATGCTCAATAACCTCAGAAGAGAACAGCGGCTTGAGAAACGTGGGAAGGCAGTGGAAATAGTAAGCGAATATATCTAGTTAGGCCAACTAGTGACTCCGGATTCCAACGATGAGGCAGAAATAATTAGAAGGATACGAATAGTGTGGAGTGCATTCCGCAGGTGCTCTCAGCTAATGAATGGCAGCCTAGCATTGTCCGTGAAGAAGAAAAGTGTATGACAGCTCCATCTCACCGGTACTCAACTACGATGCAGAACATTGGAGGCTCACTAAAAGTGTTCAACTTAAATTGAGGACGACTCAGCGAGCAATGGAACGGAAGATGATAGGTGTAACGCTAAGGAACAAGAAGAGAGAGGAGTGGGTTAGAGAACAAACGTGTGAGAAGTACATATTAGTAGAAAGTAAGATGAAGAAATGGGTGTGGGCACGGCGTAGGCAAGATAACCGTTGCTCGTTAGGGGAATAGAGTGGACACCTAGAGAAGGCAAGCGTGGGAGGAGGTGGCAGAAAGTTAGCTGGGCTGATGAGATCAAAGAGTTTGCGGGGATAAATTGGCCGCAGTTAGCGCTGGACTGGGATAAGCGGAGATCCATGGCAGAGGCCTTTGCCCTGCAGGCGGGGTAGATACCCTGCGTCTGCTGCTGCTGGTGGCTTTTACAGTCGGCTGAGTTGCAGCCGTTGCCGAGTGTGCGCTCATGCGTGCATGGGGGATTGGGGTTGTGGGAAATATTTGTGGTGGAGATTTTTTTATCATCAAAAAGTGCATACTTGCTCCAGGCAAAATGTTTCTGGTATGGCCGTTCTCGCGAACAGTTAGACATTGGTATTGACAATATCACCACCATTTCATTCATTACCGCCTTTGCCATCGTCGTAGTCGAGAACAATACAGAATTGTTCTTTTCGAAGAGTGTTAACAAGGAAAAAAACCCCGACCCCCACCCGCCCTTCAATACCATAATAGTCTAACCTACAACGGCTATGAGCAGAAATAAAGTGTGCAGCATGATCACTACTTCATTATCGTAGGGTGAGACGACGAATGAAGTGTAAACATATATTACATGTTTTTCGTATGTATACCCTTTCGCATAGCCAATCGCATTCTCTTTTTATTGATCACCTGGGCGAGGGCTGGAGCAGAGCAGGGGATGAGGTAGCGAGCGGAAACGATGACCTTCCGTAAAGCGAAACTTAGATGTAGCGGATTATTCCAATACACTTCACCCAGCGGCCATGAATGTTTGGGTGGGGGCGGTCCCTTCGCTGCCTAGACACCACATAGTATATGGTAGGAATGCTACTTCCTTTTTAAACGTAAGACCTCTCAAACTAACGGCGACCACAAAATGAAGACTCAGTTAAAGTAGACGAACGATGCAGCCGTCCTTCATCGATCAACGCCCTTGACATTTTTTTCGCTCCAAGTCTCAACACGAAAGGCCCCGTCATCTCTAAGAGAATTACGTTTGCGGCCTGAGTTATGAGAGGGATGATGGTCAGCGAATTTAGAACAATTGGGATTACACTGTCGTTGACAGCCTGCTGCATGGTATCTGCACCATTATTCATAGACATTACAGTTGGTCAATCCGTCCTGAATAATATATCGTTACCCCAATTTTGGCCAATCTCTATCTGGCACCAGTTTAAGTCTCTGCCATTTTTCTGTGCTTTATCATTCATTCACGTTGGCAAAATAACAAAGCACCAACCGGGCCACAAAGAGCACTTTTTTATCACTCTCAGACAAATTTATGACGTCGAAATGGCAAAAAACAGAACAAAACAAACTTTAATGGGTTCGAGAGAAAAGCGGGAATTGGCGCGGTGAAGGCGGTCCAGCTGCTGGAGACGTAGCATCTGTGAGGTTATTGAGAAATGCATGAGCACAGGGTTTAACCCTCCACCCGCCAAAGCAAAAGAAGAAGCTGAGGCGATGCGGCTGTGGTCATCTTGAAAAAGCGTTGAAAGGAAAGTTGGCCATGTGCCAAAATTATTAACGCCAGTCTTTCGAGGTCGTCTGCTCTTTTAATAAGCGGATAACCCACAACGCATGCTCTATGCATGGATACTAATGCAATAGGTTATGTCTCTCCTTGAGGAAAACACAGTCCCGGTGCATCTCGAACTCACACGAATTGTTACGCGACAAATGTTCTATACTGCAGTTCTTTTTTCCCATTAGTCATTTGCTGTTTGAACCGATATCGGCCGCCGTAAGCACGACAATTACGTTTTTTCCTTTGAGAAGAACCTACGCAGTTTCATGGATAAACCCGTGAACAGCTGTTATACGCTGCACGCAATCAGTCAAAAGTTTTTTCCACTGCACGAATGCCCTCACCCTACTCTCCTTTCTCACGGGCGTTCCTCTTTTTGACTCTTCACCCCGCATTGCAGTATCTGTCGCAAGTATCCGTCGTTTCTGTCTCTGAAAGAGGCAAGCCAAGAAAGCGTACGATCACTATCGGCCTCGTTTGCTGAACATCTTCCCGCTTAAAAGAAATTTCGAGCGCCTTCTTTTTCTCTTTCAGCGGCGAACTGACACAGCGGCGGAAGCCTTCAAGCATCGTTGCCTCCCCTGCTCTGTCGCTTTTCTTGTCATCACCGTTGCCTCGCAGGACCGCTATCAGGAGCAGCTGCTCTCCACCCGCCATTACAAACGCGAATGTGACACAATTACGTGCACGTCCCTTGCCTATGGTTGTTGTGCCTCCTTTCGCCGCCGTTTCGTCCATACTTTTCGCAGCCTAGTTGCACGCACTTTATCGCTTCCTTTTCAGAAAATTCTTTGGCCCACTGCTCGGGGCCCTGAAAAAAAAGAAACATCCGTGCACGGCTGTACGTTTCGGCGAAACATACTTTCTTCTTCCGTAGTCGCTCTCTTTACTTACTGAGCATGTAGAGTATACTAGGACTTTCCGTTCTTTTATTCGTTCTGTTACAGTTCACGCAACCTGTAAATTTTTTATAGGCGAACACTCGAGCTGAAATCCGCAATATAATAGGCGACAGGAAGCGACTACCCTATTCAACATACGGGGATTATTCTCGAATAAGGCCTGGGTTGTTAGTATCTTCGAGGGAGATTCAAGGTAGTGCTCCGTTGAGGGCTTTGGAGTCCTGCTTCGACCTAGACTACGGCACCATTGCCACTTCTGGCTGTTGTTCTGGCAGGGCTATGAACAGAAAGCGCATCTTGCCTAACAATATCAGTGCTCACTTAATCAGATATGGATCAAGAGTTCAATTCATGAGGTGGGTTGAATAAATGGCATGGTAGGGAATGGTCGCTCGATGTGAGTTTAGCTACCTCAGTTCAATGGGTGGCGGTTGCGAGACCTCCAACGGGCTACACTGCCACTTTTATTCGCTAGTTGACTCCATCAACTTTCTGTACACTCGGCTGGAATGCTTAGGTCCTCATAAGGTCATGCGGTTAGCGCACACGCTGCTAAAACCTTCGTTGCAACTTTTTCCGTTTATAGCGTGCGCACGATTCTCTTACGAAACAGCGTGTGGATGCAAGTCTTTAAGTTGCCTTGCGTTACGTGACTTCCTCACTAAACCTGAACAAAACTACATCGAAGGATTCTTTTTGATTTTGCTAACCGCGACAGGAATTGCTAACCCCCTTATCAGATAGCCAATCTCCTTATCGGACGAGGCCACCCACCTCCCCTTGGATCATGGACACGCAACGATCGCCTAGGCGTGCTATTTGGGCCGCCTGAATTATTTCCCTTGTCTTCTGGTTGGCGTAACGACCGATGACGGCCCAACTCTCAAAGAGGGGCGTACGACCGCAATCCCGACAATGAATGCCCAAGTGGGCCTTGACAACCTTATGAACATTGTAGTCATACTCAAACAGCGGGTTGTTCAGACAATGACCAGTTTGTGCGACGTATACTTTGTTTAAATTCACGCATTTTTTTTTTCAATGAAGCTCAGTAGGAAGTTATCGCTTGTACCTGTCGCCTCCCTGGGTCATCTGTCGGTTTTTTGCGCTACACGAAGTCATGAATTACCGTTACCAACTAGCCCCAAGTTCAAACTCTGAAAGAGAGAGGTCGCGTGCTGAAAGCGGATCGTCAAGACGAATCCCAAGCATGCGGCAGAAATAGCTGCAGTGGCGCGGCGTTCGCACCACTTCCTTAGCCTGACCCGCCCGGCGTTACACTTCTCCATGCGCCCGTCACTGCACGTAGTATCGCTGATGCTTCCCAGGCTTGTATTTCTAGTGTTCTTCAGCCAAAAAGGCGTCCAGGTCTGCCCGAAGGGGCAAGCATAAAGACTTACTATAAGACACTTTTTTAGAATCACGCGGAACCCCATATAAAAATTTGGGTATAGGGGCATGCCCTAGCGGCTCCTCTAGAGCCATATTGGGTGAGAGGTGCTCAATTCACACTAGTAAAATTCCGGCTATTGTGCGGGATGTAGCGAAGCCAGCTTTATTTTGTGCCAGGGCGTGCCAGAGGGCTTTGGATAGCTGTTGCCAGCCGGATAAACGAAACGATGTCCAAACAGGGAGTGCGAATATACCGGGGTTGTAAATTGCTTAGTCCTGTGTCCCTATGATTCGGTTCTTAAATTCGGCGCTTGAAGTGGGGCTTTAGAAACAGAGTGGTTTCAGGAGCACTACCGTTAAGCGGGGCTCTTGTCCCACGCCTTAGGGACCTCGCATCGACAGCTGTGTAGCGCGTTTACTGGAGGACTGCACCCGTAGTTCTGCCAGGGAGGCATTGCGACAACCTTGAACAGAACCCGTGGGTAGCGGTCTTCCCTAACCATACCACCGTGAACTTCATTACGCCAAACACCCGAAATACTCAGTTCTTGTTTCTTTGCGGTATGATCACCAGCCGAGGCCATAACTTTCTCTCGGGGGAGGGGGGGGGGGGGGTAGAACCTTCCTCGGCAGACATGGTCAACTCCGCCACCACCATCACATGCAAGTTCCTCTCCAACAGGAACTCAACTCCAGGTGCCCAAATTGCGTAGCCTATCTACGAATTCTGAAAAGTAATTACGCCAACCTTTTTCAATAATTGGAAGCTCTTGTATATAAACTAAAACGTACTAGATAGTGTCGTAATTTAAAGTTAGGCCCCGTTTAATTGCACGGGATGTGCTGCGCCATACAGCCTAACGCTGTCGCAACCATGTTTAAAGCCAGACACGCTTCGCAAATTTCTTCTGTTCTTTTTAAAACGAACCTTTAGTGTCCTCACCAATGCCAATGTACTCCTTTACGCCCTGAAAGAAAGCCAACTTTTTCTGACGATGATGATGAATGGTCGTGGGTGAAGTTTAAGAAAAAACTTATCCGTTGGCGGAATCGAACCTTGGTCTATCGCGTTATGACGCCCCAGTCTATGAGACTGCTCCATTACGACTTTTTTTTTGTTCAATGCATGTAAATTAAAAAAAAAAACACACAAGACAGTTACAACACAATGCAAACACTAACAGACAGCAATGGGTTAGGACGTCGGTCTAACAAAGATCGACACCATTTAAAAACTTAGGTAAGCAAACACACGCATCAAAAAGATGCAGCCACACCGATGGATCACTGTGCGCCGCATACACGCTTCGCGCCAGTGCCGCCTGGTCCCAAAAAACGAACTTGGTCGGCCTAGGTGCTTCCGCATGCCGATCGGTCATGCGAAAGTTCCACAAACTAAGCAATCCTAGGCGAACAAAAACACCATATTGCACCTGATTAGCATCTTGAAATGAAAATAAGCGAATGGTGCAAGGAGTGGTGTCAATGTCCTTTTTTTTAGTGTCGGTTGCAAAACGTCTTGCTCGATGCGACCGCCAGGCAGCAGGTACCGATTCGCGCCGTACACCCCAAACCCAAACGTTAGGTCTGCGGAGTGCACACCCGAGAATTGCTGTGGCTATTCTGCGTTTCTCCATAGTTGCACATACTCGCAGTGCGGGATTAGCCAACATAATCCATCACGAGAAAGCTTCGCGTTCAACCATCGTCGTCATTAGATGGAGCGGTGCATGATTTTTACTTAAGTCGTCAATGGTTATGTGTCGTTGCAGCCAATAAAACGTCACTTTGCCCGAGTGGAACCTATTCCTCTATGGGTATTTGTTGTCTATGTTTGTTTGTTCCAAGGCACAGTGCAACGGTTCCGCTACTCCTTCATGATCTTTTACAGGATGTGATTGGGAATCAACGGGATGATATTCATTGCCCTCTAGACCAGCTACTTGTTTCTATTAAGCACCCCTAAGCAAGGTTGCCCGAATGCGTATTTTTATGGGTGCTGACGAGACACTCAGTTACCCGAAAAGTGCCGTCCGCGCCTCTTGATTCGAACTCTGGGAAACCCAATAAAACTTTCCTTGGGCATTAACAGCTGATCACGTGATTAGGAGGCGAACGCCCGGGGACACTTATTATCACTATCTGCTCTGCCCCCGCTCTCAATTTTCATAAACAATTATTTTATCAATGCTAGCTTAACCCCAGCTTAACCCCAGAGACATTCAGTAAATGGTACACCCTATCCCTGCCTCTTCCGCGTGACCTCTGCCGCCTTCGTAAGAAGCCAATCAGCTTCAACGTGAACTGTCCGTTTCAAGATGTCCCAAGCTACGAACATCCCACCTTCTACTCCCGCTTCGCCCACTTGACCTAGCGTCTTCCTGATGTAATGAAGAATCTCTCTCTCTTTCTCTCTATCTCTTTGCTACATCGCTTTGTGCCATTTTGTTGTCTTTTTTTGTATTACAGGGCGAATTACACCAGACACCAGAATGACACACACCGCAGTTCCCGGGAACACGGTTTCTGGGTGGGTACTGCGCCCTTGCGCTACTGACGTGCCACCACTTTCAAGTGTCACAGGGCACGCATGATACTGCAACTTTCATGGGCTAACTTAATAGTTTTGTGAACTTTGTGAAGCGGGCGCATTTCTGGTAAAAGTTCCCCAAGTCCTGGCTAATTCACGAAGTGTGCATCCTCCACGACGAAAGGAACAACAACAACAACCCCGACCGCGTTCGTTCTACGTTGGGAACGTACGGAGATAACACAGTTGTTAGAGCACCGGGAAACTTATGTGCAGACCAGTGTTCAAATCCCATCAGATAAAACGTGTTTTTTTATTTACTTGCTCTTCACAGCAGCGGCCATTTCTTTGATAGTATAGCAAGAACAACCAGAGCAACAGCGCTTTTTTTCGAGAATGCCACACTTAGAGGGACTCTGCAACACGTACGATAAACGCTCTGCTGGCTGGCGTCTGGCTAAAAACTCATCTTGAACCTCCCTATCGGGCACGCTCAGCAAAGGTGACAAAAAAAGTTCTCTCTCTCTCTCTATCCCTCGCATTGGGAAGCACTGCGAAAGCTACAGTTATCGCCAGCACGCAGTGGCACTGGGTGATTTGCTTGTCACAGCAGATGCGCCTTCCGTTGTTGCTTTGTTTTGTGGCTTTCTTTTTAAAGTGGCTATCGAATGCGTTCATTTCTGCAATTGAAGGAAAGCGAATTACCGTTAAACCACTGTAATCACGTAATTCCAGCCGACGAAGAACACCACCAACAGTAAAGAGAGAAAAATGTTTTGAGAAAGCATCGTGGCTATCTCATGGGCGTTAAGCCGTAATATTTGGCTGAAGTACTTTGCGACCCCCTCATTTGAGCACTGGATATGTTGGTTGACTACGTTCTGCGAGCATTTAGGATTCCAAAAATGGTTGAAAAAAATTTGTTGGGGGGTCCTTGTAAGGCTTTCAACTTTATAGCATGAAAGTTCTTCCTAGGTAGAAGAGCGTAAATTTTATTACGACCTGATTGGTACAATTTTTTTGGTTGTTGTGGGATTACCGCTTTGCACAAAGTACCAGATAATTGCATTTTACACAGCTTTGTAGAGCTGGGAAAGATTAGTCAGACGCCTCAATCTGCTTACCCTGGCACTGGCGCAGCACAAATTCGGGGCGAAAGCTTGCTGCACATTAGGTTACTGTAGGATAACAAACATTATAGCCCAGCCTACCCTAAAGACCACATTTTGTGTACAAACAACGCAAAACCGACTTGTATGGGTCATTTACTTCCCAATAAACTAGTAGAGTGCATGAACGTAGTGAGATTTCAAATATGTGTCTTTAGAGATCCAGGTGATGCATTGGCATGCCATCATCCCCTTTACCATCAACAACACAATCGTGCCGTCCGCTGTAACGCAAAAACCTTTCCCAAATATTTCTCTCAGTAATTTCTCGTTCTGTCACCAGTTTATCGGGGTTATTATTTGCGCGAAATGTTTGTATTTCATCCTTTCCTAGTTATTTTTGTCTTCCTTTATTTTTTTTTGCCCTTTAACAGCAGCCATTGTGTTGTACATCATTCCAATGGTTGGCTGTCATTCGCATTGCAAGACCTGCCAATCCACACTTACTTCGCCTAAATTCAGCCAGAATATCTTTGACCTGCGTTTGTTCCCGAATACATACCAAAGTTTCTGGTGCGTTTGCTACCCGAAGCATCGCTCTTTGCATGTCACGTTGGGCCATCATCCGGTCTCTTTCAAGAGACTTTTCAAGATCCAATATTTGCGCCCTGGTGTCATCCCCGCAAGTACAACGTGGTTGCATAGCAGTCTCCTTAGTGACATAGGTGGATCACTGTTGATGGCTTCAGATACTTACTGAATGCCGCGGAGTACATACAATTGTGGTTCATTTGTATCCCACTGTTGGGATCAGCACAGTAATTTGCTGAGGACAGAATGATCACCTAATCTCTCAATCATTTCATTACCTACCTCTAAGTCGTACTCCCTGAATGTGGTCTTAGAGGCTTCTTTTTAAAGCTGAGCTTTTTTAGGCTACGTTCTACCAAAGCTGCGTGCGTCGACAGGGTGTAGGCAAAAGTAGTCAACAAAATAAATCTTGGGGCACAGCCAAATTTCTATGAGTGCTCTATGGCTGTAAATCATATTTAGGTATTTGCAAAAAATATAGCGTAATTGGCCGCTACGACGACTCTATCATTACGTAGAGTTTCAGTTACTTGTTGTAAATGATTGACAGTGATGTAAACGTTACAGAATTACCGGCTGATGTCAACACATGGTAGTTTATAGAAGGAGTTTGGTTACAGGTAATGGCTGCAGCTCTTGTTTATCAAAACTAGCTGCAACGAATCGTATGATGACTAGCTCCGAAGACAAGTCCAAGGTTACACGAACTTGCATCTACTTGTTACCATTATGTAGTTCACTTTGGAGTTGTAATTACTCTGGAATTACCGTCTGCCTTAAACACATCTGCTTCGACGGGAGGGAAACGGAAAACGGAATGTTTGTGCACTAGAATAAGATTCTAGTCGTTCCCGGTTTCATTCAGCTAAATAATAACTAAGCAGTGTGGCAAAACCGGGTTGCAGGCAATTCATCGAACGCCGCTACATCGAACGCTACTTCATAAAATCTATTTCATTGAACGCCGCTACATGGAACGCTACTTCATAAAAGCTATTTCATCGAACACCGTTTCATCGAACGCCTTTTGTTAGAAGGACGTTTAATGGACTGCATTTAATCGAATTTGGTCGTACACAATAGAACAGAGCCTTTAAGGGGCATAGACAGCAACAAATGAACTTATTTTTTTGCGCGCTTCTATTCTTTATTTCACCCTAAAGGCGGGAATTCATTACATAAGGGGGTGGGGCTGCTTACAAGGTGTAATAAACAACTCACCAAAACTCAAAGGGTTCTAAGCGTAAACCTTCTGAGAACAATGATAAAAAAAGTACGAAACGCAAACTGCAAAGTAAACATCACCAAGTGTAAATAAAGTACAGGTACAAAGGTTAAGCTTCCCGAATAAAATGACAACAGTTTATACAGTACTTAAAAAGCATTTGAACATTGGCAGGGAAACAGCAGGTTGAGTTAGATTGCGACATTTGACTTTTGAGTTTATTGCGGAGAATTTGGCGGTTATTGCACATGACTATACTATAAGGTAGTTTCTCAACAGTTTTATCCCATTGGGAAAGAAGAAGGTAGTAATTGCAGAGATGTGTTTGTATCTTGGGGCGATAAGGTGGCTGTGGTTTATTCGGGATGAAGTTCTGTGTGATTGTTGTAAGAGGACGTGCCGTGATTGTGAGTGATAATAGAAAGCATGCATAAGGCACAATCGAGAATTGGTACGACGAGATTCAAGTGTCGGTAGGCTCAGTGATTCTTTTGGTGCGGTAACGCTGATATCGTTAGAGTATTGGGAGCAACTAAAACGGGCAGTGCGCTCTTGAATTCTTTCTAAATTGTTAGTTAGATATGTTTGTGAGTGGTGCCAAATTGAGCAGTCATATTCTAGTTTCGCTCGTAGGTATGTTTCATAAGCTAACTATTTAATGTCTGTCGAGGCTAATTTTAAGTTGTGGCGCAAGTATCCGAGAGTGCGTGGAGCTTCTGAACAGATGAATTTAATATAGGTTGACCATTACAGCGACGATGACAGATGCACTCCGAGATATTTGTATGATTTTGTAAGGCTAATGGTAGCAGACTTTATGGTATAGGTAATCTTTGCTGGGCTCATTTTGCGGGTGAATGAAATCAGTTTACACTTAGGTTTAATGGTGTAAGGGATTTATCACACCAAGCTACAATTATATCTAAACCATGTTGAAGTTTACAGCTATTGTCTGGTTTACAGATTGGAGTGGATAAAACGGAATTATGGGCAAAAAGTCTTAATTTTGTTATTTCATTGGTGGGTAAGTCATTTAGGTATATTAGAAAGAGAAGCGGGGAGGGACAGACACCTTGGGGGAAGCCTGACGTTACGCGGGAGAGAGTTGAGTCGTGGTCATTAGCACTGGTGAAGTGCTTCCGGTTTAAAAATACTCTATCCAGGAAACTATGTTGGGAGGAATTCCAAGGTTCCATAGTTTAGAGAGTAATAGGTTACGAGGGACACGGTTGAATGCTTTAGTAATAGCTTACGAGGGACACGGTTGAATGCTTTAACGAAGTGTAAAAATATGGCGTCAGTTTGAAGATTTTCACCCATGAAGTGAAGTATATCTTGTGTGAATTCCGCCAGTTGCGCTTCGCACGATAGTAGTTTCCTGAAACCATGTTGATGATCAAAGAAAAATTTGTTGGATTGCAGATATGTCATCGGGTTTGAAGCTGTCATATGTTCGAGAATTTTAGATGGCATGCTGGTTAAGGATGCTTAGTTGCCTGATTTAAAAATGGGAATAAACTGGGCCTTCTTCCAGTCATCTGGAACGTTTCTTGTTTCTAATGATTTTGTGAAGATTTGGCAAAGTATCTACCTTGTGACTGAAATGGTACTTTTAGTAATTTATGGTTAGTAGAGCAAATACTGCTGTACAGTAAATTCGTGCTGATCGCTTTGGCGTGACCATTTTAAAGGGACACTGATGTAAATTTGTCAAGCTCCCGGTTTTGCTTGCACTGCGTAGACTGGCGCAAATTACCACACTTTTCATTTTTCATCGTTTATCCGGTTGATAAGTCCGTAATTATTTTACAAAGCGGGGAAGAAAAAAAAGTACCATGCGCGTTCTGTGGCGGCCGCAACAACTAAAGGCTGTGACGACAGGAGGAGATGCACCTTGATTGGACGATGTCCAAGGTTAGCATTCAAACAAGTTTCGGTTTCGGTTCTGTAAAACAACATGCTCGACATCCGACGGCATCATTGGATGGGCATTCTCGATATCTCAGTAATCGTCGTACCGTGCTTCTGCCATGTTGTCGGCTGTAAAATCCCTCCCAGCCTCCCAGGACGGCTTGGAATCGTAGCAATCACTAGCCGAGGCCTAGACAGTTGATGAACACCCTCCACGTTACCGCAGGCGCTCAAATGCCATGCGCTTTTCCCGCATATTCGGAGCTTGCTTCACTCATGCCTGTATCGTAAAAAGCGTGTTCGCACCAGGCCAAGGGTCTGCTGATTCTGGCCTGTGCGCACTGCCCGCAAGAAGTCGGTGCTTGTGGAAACAGCACGCCAACGAGAACTCACTAGCGCGTCAGTGTCCTGCGCGCGTTCTGCGAACTCGCTTGTGGAGTAGTGAACGCTACGGCCCAAAAGTGGTAAACTCAGTTTTGAAAGCATCGGCTGTAAACGAAAAATCAACCTACAAAAAAAGCAGGTACCCTCGGGGATTCGAACTTACGACTTGCAAAACCATAATCCTAGGGCCTCAGACCACTCGGTCACAGGCCAACGTTGTCGGAGGAGGATATATAAGGTATATAATGTACAACCAGTTTGCACTTTTATTTAGTTTAAGCGTTTAAACTACCTTAGGTGACTATTTTTTGTATAGCGCTTGTGCAGTAAGCGTCCCCCAAACATCCGCAATATCTCATGTCTAGCAATTGCATTTCTTAGACGGAAAAGCGTTCGCAGATGTGTGGTCGTGCTGCTGACCGCTGTGCTTGTTCACCCAGCGCAAAAAGGTGCTTCCTGCTCCCTAGTTTTGCGCTGTGCGGTAAAAGTATCAGTTGATTTTTTTCCCTAAGTACCTATATTGACTTCGCTGACTCTTCTCCCGCCTTCAAGTGGCCTTAGATTTTCCTACTAGTGTACCAGTCAGCAAAGCGTCGCATGTGCACTTGTGCAGCGCTTGTGTGGAGCGACCCGGACTCGGAGCTTGATACAGTGTACAAACTAACAAAGTAAAGAAAGGCACATTCTTCTATTCACAAACATGTTGTGGCTTAGTTTTAACTGAGCGAGCGAATTGCGATGAGCCGCCGGCGGCCGGCGGACTGAACGCTGGGCCGACTGACTGAGTCGGAAGGTCAGCGAGCCGTGCAGTAGCGCATCCAACTGCCACCTCATCTCCTCCTCACGTCACACGAAAACGCCACAGAAAATGGGCGAGGGCGCAGAGAGGAGGACAGCGTTTTATAATTGATTTTTATACTAAAGCAATTCGCGTAAACGCGCTCAGAGTGGTCGAAACATGGCCTATAGGCTCCGGTCGACAATTTGCGCTAGAAATCCCGCAATGTTTACAAATAACTTCAGTGTCCCTTTATTGCGTAAGAAACCGCTGATTTATTTTGTTGAAGCATGGGGCCAAGCACTTGTACATGCATAGCTTTCATGAGTTCGCTTGATACTGGCATCTATATAAGTGTCGCAATGGCATCTACAAGTGTCTCAAGCGGCGCCAATTTTTAGGCCTCCGTCCGCCAAACCTGTGGTTTGACCTTTTTGCCACACCGTAGACTGATTTCGAACGTCAATAGAATACAGTTACTGCTCGTATTGCTAAAATCTTGCTGGCTGGCAGGGGTGTGACGAGCTAAAGAAGGAGTTTCATCCAGCTGTCTCGGAGCTGGTATGCTGGTTCGCATTGGAAAGAATCGCCAGCTGCCCGAGCTGCCCGGCGGACTGGCGATCAACGCGCCACCTCGGTTTCCGCCATGAGAAAATACATCTGTGGAAGGTTGGCACTGTAGGTTTACAAAAGTTGTAGGGATCTGTCAACCCGGCGTCCTGGAGTTCCTTAGCCACCTGCAACTGGAACAAAAAGCTACGGACGACAGGCTGAAAGCAGTTTTGCGCTGACAGCAGCAGCCTAAGCCGAGGAAGGCTGTGCTAGCCAAGCTGGGGCCCCGAGCGCATCTCAAACCACCAGACAAACATGCCAGTAAAGGAATTTTTTGCGCGCAAATGCTTATCAATAAACATACTTACAGAGTTTTCGTGCATGTTCATGTCTGATTTCTGATTCTGATTGTGGGGTTTAACGCGCCGACGCAACGCAGGCGATGAGGCGCGCCGTAGTGGAGGGCTCCGGATTAATTTTGACCACCTGGGGATCTTTATCGTGCGCCGAAATCTCGTACACACGGGCGTTTTTGCTTTTCGCCTCCATCAGAAAAGCGGCCGCCGCGGCCGGGAATCGAACCCGCGACCTCGTGCTCAGCAGCGCAACGCCTTAGCCACTGAGCCACCGCGGCGGGTGCATGTTCATGTCATTGTAAATTGCAGTTATATATACAGCTCATGTCGTCCTTGGAAAGCAAACTTTTTGAGTTCTGCCAGTAGTTCGATAAATTTTTCGTGCATCCGAAAAATGTATGCCTTCTGGTGATTTGTGCGATTAATTACTTTGTATAAACACAGTTCCAGAAAAGCGAAGGAAGGAAATAACAACCAACTTCAGTAACGACAACACAAAAGGCAACATCACCCGGACCACCTTCAACTTATTGAATCTTGCCTGTAATCGTCACAAGAAGTGGCAGTGACAACGACTTGTGCTTTAAAGTACGCGGTTTCTTACGCGAGCCTAAATTATAAACCCTGCATGCTTCAGGCATCTCTTTACGACGAGAAAACTTGAAATTTTCTAGCAGCGTTATTTGTGGCGATCGCAGCTTCCGAACAGCCTTCGATAAAATGAGCGACGTCAGTTCGATGAAAAGGCGTTCGATGAAACGGTTTAGATGAAACGGACATGCCTTCCATAAAACGGCGCTCGATTAAACGGCCTTCAATTAACTGTCACGCACCCGCCAAAACCGCAAATTATACACCTCGCGTTTTTTTGTGTACTTCTTCGACTGCGCCCAGTTCCACCTGTCACCGTTCCTCATGAATGAAAGAGGACGGAATTTTCGTGCTTTTTTCAGCCAAAAAGTAGTTTCAATTCTTGGTGCGTCTGATTTTATCCAACGTTGTCATATGCAAATTTAAAATGCTTCAGGTAATCTATGTATTCGCACCCCTAATTTTTTCTTCAAGCCAGTCATTGACAGTATCTAAATCCAGCTAAATACAGTATCTAAATGTTTTACTAAATCAAGCTTGAAGCACTCCTTGTTGTTAGTATGGGGTGCCCCTTATGCTGTAAAGAAATACTTTAAAAATAACCTTTATGTACAGAAAGAAGATTGGCTTGTCTGTATTTCTGGCTGCACAGGAAGCAGAGAATACATTGCTACGGCCAGCGGAGTAGCATGTATACTTTGACCATAGAAATTATGTGAACCCTAAGGGATAGCCACTCCGTAAATAAGTTAAATTGCGCGCAGAATAAGCGTTGACAAAAACCAAGTGCAAAATATTCCTCTTTACCACGGGTTCAAACTAACTCACAGTTGGGGAGTTATGTTTACTCCATTTGTTCCTTTAACTACCTCGTTTTCCCCCTGATCTGCAGGCGTTTCTTTACTGCCATTTTTTTTAATTTGCTGGTGAAAAGCAGTTCGCCATTACTTCATCATTCATCCCTTAATTACATTTGCAACCGCCGCAATATTCTTTGAGCAATGCGCTCTGGACTTTTTGATTCTCTCGGTTCCCTTTGGCGGTAAATATTTTTGCTGCATCAAGAATTTCATGCCTTTGCAGCTACATTTTCAGCCCGCCTTTCGTATCGTGGAATGCAAAAGCAGCGGTGGGGCTCTCCCGCTCTTGCTGTAGGGTTTAATAAATATTTCATACCAGCTGTACCACCTCAGAACTCCATGTAGCACTTTCTCTGTTTCATCGGTGCTCTGCTGTCTTGCGTGTTGCGACTTCCTAGTCTTTCCACCATACTACACGTTGTTGCTGGAATCCTGCATTGAAGGCTGGTTTTGGGCGAACTTATACAGCTCGGCATGCCGCCGGAAAGAGAAGCTCGCTGCCCTGCGTTACACGAAACGTTTTCCACGGATATGTTTCTCCGAGTTTTTTGTCTGTTATCAGAATCCTTCTTGCTGACGCTTTCTCTCCAACTTTCTCTTCTGGGAACGTTGCCGAGTTGACGTGCTCCAGTACGATTATGTAGCATTTTCTTTCCGCCCTATTCAGGAAAACCGGAAGCAGACGCCGACCTTTCTGCTCACAAGACCATGCAGTGTTTCTGGGCATCTAAGGCTGGGTGGGGTGCAGGGTACGAGATTCTTTTGCCTGCGAGCCCTGTCTGCCCGTGACCCATACCGATGAGATATCTAAGGCTGCCGGTGAGGATTTTATGCGTTTTATTATTGATTAAAACAGGGGTTCCTTTTCTGAAGGGGGTTCCTTCTCTGAAAGGAGCGTGTCTCTCCTTGAGGAATATTAGCGACATAATAGGCAATGATAGCCTTTGGTAAGCATAAGCTTTACCGGCAAAATATGTCTTTCCAACACTCGAAATGGGCGTGCCATTTGTCAAAAGGTGCATCCGGAAGTGCCATACACCCGAAAAAGGTTGTTTAGTCCGCGTGAGGATTGAGAAACTACAGTAAAATGGTCCTGCAAAATTTCCCGCTCAGTTATAACAGGTAAATGTCCCGATTGTGTTTTCAGTACAAAAACAAAGCACACCATCAGATGTTTTGAATGTGAAATTAGTATAGTTTAATTTCTAAACAGACACAATGATATTGTGAACACCGCCATTCGGAATCACAGATTACGGATTGCGTGTTCGATTCGACTTTGTAGTAGTTCTGTTTTGGCGTCATCGACTGTGACAGCACTCTATCACCACTGCTTTGAATGAATATCGCACCTTCGCTCTAGAGTTGCTCATTAGGCAAAGCCAAAAATGGGGGTAAGCAACTTTGGTGCGCGTAATTTTCCGGTTTATAATCCATGTGCTGAAGTTACGCAGAGTATAATAACACACGTCTTTTTATGTTGAGGCCACATGCCATTCGGCCAGTACACAGCCCATTGCAGTATACACCACACCGATGAAATCCAAACCGTAGGGGTTGTATGGAACGTTGTGCGCTTACTTTCTGTGCGATCATGACGCTGTGCCTGCAGTTCCGCCCGCTTCTTGTAGTTTGCGGGGAGCGCCCACATGCCTTTGTTCGACCGACTTTTTCGTCACCCCTTTCCAGTCGAGGTTTTTCTTTCGCCGTTTGTTGGAGTGACGCCATTGGTCGTTTTCAAAACTTTGGTGTGCGATAGCTGGAACAAACTGTATATATATATATATATATATATATATATATATATATATATATATATATATATATATATATATATATATATATATTGTGGATCATTTGACCCGCTACGCTGAGACCGCTCCCCTTAAATGTGGTAGTGCTCAAGAAGTCGCTGTCTTTGTATTACGCAGTATCATCTTGCGACATGGCGCACCTCGGGTCCTGCTGAGTGACCGTGGCAAGACATTTCTTTCCCACGTCTTTGCGGACGTGCTTCGGGCTTCCGACACCGTCCATAAAACGACTTCTAGTTACCATCCCCAGACTAACGGGCTTACCGAGCGTTTCCACCACACTCTGTCCGACGTGATCTCGATGTACGTCAGCCCGGACCACCGCAACTGGGACATCATCTTACCTTTCGTGACGTTCGCATATAATTCAGCTGTCCAGCGCACCACCGGTTACTCGCCCTTCTTTCTTGTTTACGGCCGTCCCCCCTCTTTTGCTCGGGACTCCGCCTTTTTCTCAGCTCCGATCCCCGCCATTTCGCCTTTTCACGATCAGTTCACCCAACGGATCGCTCACTGTCGACGTGTGGCCAGAGACCGCACCGAATCCAGCCAGCAAGAACGGAAGGCCCGGTACGACTCATCACACCGCTCCGTTCAATTCTCCAAAGGAGACGAAGTTCTTCTTTGGACCCCTGTTCGTACTCCAGGACTCTGCGAAAAGTTTCTTCTCCGCTACCTGGGCCCCTACGTTATAATCGAACAGACCTCACCAGTTAATTATCGCGTGTCTCCAGTGGACACTTCACCTGACCGTCGGCGCCGTGGAACTGAAATAGTGCACGTGTCACGGTTAAAACCGTTCACCCGTCGCCAGCTCTAACCCCGTACGGCCAGGCGGCCGCCTTCCGCAGCGGGGGGAAATGTGTGGGCATTGGGGGTGTACTGTTGTGATATTTATGCTTGGAAGCGACATGACCATTGTTATATCCAGTGTGGAACACGGCGGGTCAATCCCTCTGTTCCTTCTACCCATCCAAACCCATCGCCACTGTCATCTGTGTATAACCATCATCATCCCCGGACAGTTCCGTCTTTCGGTGGCCTGTGCTCGGGAGCCTAATTAAAAGTGGTCCTTCAGCATCTCGGAGCTTTGTGTCTCAATATATATATATATATATATATATATATATATATATATATATATATATATATATATATATATATATATATATATATATATATATATACATACACAGGGTATCCCAGGTACCCTACACCAACATTAAAAAAACACCAACGGCGTTACTAAAAAACAAACCTAGCGCAAATTATTTCCAGTGCAGGGGAGTACGTGCCAGTATTTTTACATTAATGACATTTAATTAATTATTCATAGTTAATTTCGTACCTCGAGAGGTACTGCCCCAATTATTGAAGTGTGAATGAGACACTTGTTGTTACGCACAAGAGGAGTCTAACCGCGGTATCTTCAGCGGCTAAATAATTGCGTACTTATTTATTCTAAGTGATGAAGAAACCCCGCGAAATATAAAAATTACCACTTGAATATAAAAAATAATAAATAAATGGCGTGATCAGTAAGACCTCCGTTAGTAACATTGAAATAAAACTATTTGTCTAATATCTATTAGGACAAAGTGGGGACTGTGGTATTCCCAAAAAGAATCAGAACTAGCAATAATTTTCCTTGAAGAATGACATTAGGCTTCTTTACGTGGCGATCCCTTTCTAGCTGATAATTCTAGTGTTGTGTATTCGCAGTGAAGAGCTGGTTTCTCATTTTGTGCAGCATTTAATATTTCTGTGACAGTAATGTCGCAGATAACGCTTCAGCGCCTGGAAAGACATGAGGGCTATATTAGCTGCTTTAATTTTGGGGGTTTTACGCCTCGAACCTACAGTTGTGATACCAGCCGCGCGGTAGTGCATGGTTCGGATTAATTTTGTACGCCTGGGTACTTTTGCATGCGCAGAGATCTCCCCACCCCGGCGCTTTTGTTCTCTACTTCCATCAGAAAAACTTCCGCCATGGCCGCAAACGAACATACGTACGTCGGCCTCCGCCATTGTAGCCACTCAGTTAGGTTAATGTGGGCCAAAATATTTCTCAACACAGCTCCCAATTCCCCAAAAGCAACCTCAGAGGGTACCTTTAGTTCGCAAACTACCGAATTTTTTTATCAAAAGCAAATAAATAAAAAGGTGGCCCAAGTTCGTCAAAAGTCTCGTTCAAATTTTTGTGCACCATCAGCGTACGAAAGCAGGTAGTTGCCAATTTGCCAATGAATATTTTCTTCCCAGTTGTCCAGGAGCACGGTGAATCATTTGACAACGCAATAAGTGCTATGTATAGAGAGCCATGTGACAAATCACATGAAAAGGTAGTGAGCGCCACTTATCGCGAAATTCCAGTGATATCAAAGGGGACAAGACGGCGGTTATAACAGAAGCCATCATGCAGTTTCCCATCTTCCACGTAATGTCTTTTCTTTGAGTCATTTCTATCGTAAGAAGAAACAAATTGTTAGGAGGAAATGTGCAAGCACCAGCGGAGAGAGTACAATGGCGGCCACTGAAGTGGCCATAAGAACGTTCCGAAAGTAGCTTCGATCCTTTCTTCCCGTGCGAGGCGGCCAAAGAGAAGCACCTAATCAGGGGAAGACCTATGGCCTAAATGTCGCGTAGGTATTGTGGCCATGGGCAGTTCAGCTCTCGCATCGACCGATCACGCTGGACTGGTCAGTGTGTTTTGGGTCCGCAGTCAGAGTTTGTGCTCGAAGTTTCTCTACTGTCCAATAATTGGGGTTGTACCTAAGTGCAATTACGCCTTCATGTACGTGATCAACAGGGGACGGATACAAAAGCTCTGAAAATAAAGTAAAACGATTTGCAAGTGTGAAATAAATAAAGAAAAAGACTGAAACCAAATACGCTGTACTGAAGACAATACCGGCTTTTTATTTTGCTACGTTCGATGGAAGCCACAAGGACAATTATTGTGGGGGAAGAAAGGCAACCAGAAAGAAAATGTATAAAATTGATAGCAGAACAAACACATAGGCAACAGCCAGAAGGCAGGAATGGCTGAGGCCGTGGAAATTAGGAGGGTTGGGACGCAGTTGCACTGCGGGGACCATCCGTGACGCTGATCCCAGCCTTTTCTGGGCACCGGAATGACAGTCAGCGTTTTCTCTATTACAGGAATCAGTGAACTGGAGCGCAGCCCTTCTCATCTGTCCTGATTAGCCGAGCTTAGAAGAGGTAATGTGGACGGGAGTCCAGTATAGAATATTGAAGGTGGATTACGTATATTAGCCACAAACTCCTGTTTCTAGCCATTTCTGATTACGGCGTAGCAGCATTCAGATATAGCTCGGCATGCCTGCAAGTCATTTGTTCTCTCCGCTTTACGAACCACGAGCCCTTTTAGGTCTTTTAGAAAGAAAGCTGCTGGAAGCTGACCTTTTCTTTCCTTTTTTTTCTTTTAGAAAAAAGAAATTTATTTGTATGCAGAGCTACACTGCTAACGGGATGTCGGGCACCTGCTCCAATTTCAATTCTACAAAATGAATATTTATTCAAAGGAAATTATAAAGGCAGTCATTTTGCCCAGAGAAGGCGATGAAGCGAGCAGTCGAATTTGGCGCTGCCGCACTAGCTTCACGATTAGGATGAAGTTTGTGGCAAGCTCCCTGGCCCGGTCTGTCTAATGGCCGCCTTGTACAGGATGTAAGTACACGCCGCACTCATCCTGCCGCCACGTAACAGCTTTGGTGAGGTTGTTGAATCATACACACTTCTGCCCCTGCTCCGTAAAGACTCGGCGTCGGCGTAATCGTCGACAGTATCTGGGCTGTGTCCAGCAGCCAAGCCTGCGAGCGACCTGCAGTATACCCATCCGTCGCCCCCTCTCCCCAGCCATTGACCGGGCGATCAATAGAAGCCTGGCAAGGCAAGATATGGCCAACCGACAATTCCGTATCACCCGTCTTCTAATATTTCGTGTCACGAGCACCTTCACCGATTATATGTTTTTATTTTACCCCCAGGACCCGGAAAAAGCGTTAGGCCTAGTGGAACACTCTTAGGCAAAAAGGACTAAAATAGGGACTAAAATACAGCCGTTAGTCTTTGCGGGCAACCGTTCATCTTCAAGGGGAGTATCGGCGGCAGAGTACGTGCCGTGTGCATAAATGCGGACTAACTGTTCGTCCCCGCCGATATATAAGGAGTAACGGGAAGACGAAACGCATGCAGTTAGTATCTTTGCTGCGTCGTTAATCCCCTAATGGCGTCGTCGTTGCCCTTTCGCGTATATGTCTGCGAACAGTTTTATATTTCCAAAACACAAGCCATTGCAGTCACTGGGTGCTTTAGATGGTGCCACGGGAGAAAATATTGATGTTAGTTATAAGAAAATCGCCTAGGGATAGTAGAGCGGCGGGAAGCGGCGAAGCGCGATCGCCATACGCTTTTCGGCGAGGTTATGTTGATACGCTGTGTTGCATACGATTCGTGCGAGGTAATAACGGCCAATGAAAGCTTTCAAGCGCCTTAACAATAACGCGAAAATTAATGACAATAGCAAAAGTGGATTCCTGAGCGTAATGAATATGTATATGTTTAACAGACGAGAAAAAACGCCTGTTGCTGAGGACAACTGAAAAAAAAAATTGTCGCTACAGGTAAGCTTCTCGAAGTTATCTTTTACACTCGGTACATAATTGCCTTGGGCACCAAAGCTATGACAATGCTGCAACTGCTGTAAAACCCGCTTGCATTTCCCAGTCGCAATCGTCTAGCGACGCGAATTTGAAGAATTCAGGCTAAGCAACACCGAATTCGCTTTCCCCGATGCAGGAAAATATGGCATGTTTCCTTATTCTGACACTCACACAAACGACACCTTTCACATACGTTACATAGAGCACTTAACATATGTATCGAACACTAAGAAAGCACTTAGCTTGCGCTAATTTGTGCGGAAACAAATGAGTCGTCCGATCGCCCAGCTACCTATCTCAACTAGGCGACGACGAGTTGATTGTTATTTACGAGAAAAACTATGGTTGTGAGGCTCTACTTCTAATCGAACTGAGAAATAGTCCCTAAACCTAGCAAAGCGCTAAGCGCAAGGCGCAAAACACGGTCACGTTCGCTTGCACAGATAGAAATTCGGGCACCAGTTGCAATGGATCTGTTGCGTTATGCACAGAACTACACGCTGTACACTTGAATACTATCTACTGCAAATTCAACCCGGCGGCGTGGTCTAGCGGATAGCGCGGCGGGTTCGTAGTGTATATTTCCGGGCGTCTGGGGTTCGATCCCTGCCGGTGCTGAAGCTTTTTTTTTTTTGCACTCTACGCAGTTCGTCTTTGGGGAGTATCGGAACGGACCATCCGGGTGCGGGACTAACCGTTCGTCCCCTCGCAGTTAGTCCCCAAAGGGACTAATGATTGTGGCAGGGGCCGTTAGTCCCCGAAAGGACGAACTTTTAGTCCTTTTTGCCTAAGAGTGAATCACTCCACAAGGACAGTGTTCACCAACCCAGCAGTGCCATCTGTTGTGGCTTAAAATCTCTTATTTGCCATCTCATCTAAACTTCGCAGCGCCACACCTGAACATTTACTTTGACGTCAATTTAACTTTTACTCTGATTTATAAAGTGTCAGCAAAAGCGAACAAAGAACACTAAAACGTATCGTCTACGGCGAACAGATCATGTAGTGGCGAATGCGATGGGGATAACTATAGCTGCAAAATTTGATTGGAGGGTCCACGAAAAAGCGAAAGCGTTTATCACTTTTGCAGCAGGGGTCCTCTTTTGGCACCTCTCCTTACATTCCAGTGCTGTGTTTTTCCAGTTCAACGAACGAACGGAGACAGCCGTATATTGGCGCTGTTAAAACGGTCGTGTATCTGCCGAAGCCAACTTTTTTGATAATTAATGCAGTACTTCGCGTCTGTTTTACGGTGTAAGGGCAGAGGTACATTTGCATGTAAATATTAAAAGGGTAGCATAAGAAGAACTTTCATAGCGTTTTCCTAAACGGACAACAAAGTTTTTTCCCATTCGAAAGCAGCTAAACAAGCGCATTATTCGTGTTAGCTTCCACCGATCTCTGTTCTTCCGGAAAAAAAGACTTATGCGCTTTCACGGCTCATACAACGAAGGTATCCCTGTCGTACTTTTCTGCTTTTATTTCCATTCAATAAAGCGGAAGAAGATATGCATTGTAGGCTTATGTACCAAAGGAAGGAGATCAACGACGTTTCTGAATTCCCTCTGAGGCCCCAATCAGCGTTTGGTTTAGTAGAAACGTGCACAAGATGACACTGCCGCACTGCAGGTTATTTACTGAAACCACGGTGCCAATTTCTCTCTGTTGCCAGGTTTAAGCAGTGCACCCTCACCATTGCAGCGAGCACGAGAACAAGGGTGGCCCTCTGTGCAGTTCGCACATGATGAGTTTCAAAGCGCGCCCAGTCAGGTAGATGTGCTCGTCTTCGCCCTGAAAAAGAAAAATGAGGAAAAGGCTACACTGGAAATAGAGCCAACGTGGATTGGAGATCAGGACGCGCCGAACAACAAACATACCACGTCTTCTATCAGCTGAAGGGATTGAAGATCATCCAGCCGGAAAAAACAGTGAGGCGGGTGAAATGGGCACACGGCGCCATGGTAAATAAGGCAGGAGTGCTTCCTCGTCTGAAGTCGTCAGCGAAATGGTTTACGGCGACGATCTCGTTTCGACACATGAGCTTACGCTTGTGTCTTCCGGAGACAACACGATGCCATTTGGCCAAATATGATCTAGATGCTTTATCTCCTCTCAACATAAAATAAAGTAGTTTACGAATCTTTTACCCATTCATTCCGCTTCCTATCTATTCGTGACATATATTTGATTCTGCGTACTTTCCTTGAAAAGTTCAAGACTAATATTTAATTTATTATTTTTGTGCTGCATTTTCTTTTGGCACAATTCTCTGCTTGTACTTTCACGCGAAGAGAAAAAAGGCGTGGTGCGGTTTTGGGCCCCAGCGAAAGACTTGCTATAAGTTATTTTTGGTGCAATAAAAGCTTCGTCAGTCATTTACAGAACGAGCTTTTTCCGCAAGAAGTTTTAACACACCGCAGATGGCATCAAAATTACCACGCGAAGATAGCAAGTCATCGTTCCCAAATCCAAATAGGCACTGAACCTAACAATGTGCTGTCATGATAATTTTCACTACTTGAACGTTCCGTTTAAATAACTTTTTTTTCCTATAAATAAAGTATGAGTGATGCGAAACAAGTTCTTCTCAGCATCATAACACAAAATGTTCTAGAGGCTTATCAAGCTAAGGTTTTTGAAAGCTATATTTGTGCTGAAAGATATTTGTTTCAAGTTGTAGGTTTTGTGAACGAGAAGTAGAATACCATCACAGGAAAAGGAATGCAAGTACAGTAGACTCTCGATAAACGGAACTTCAAGGGACCGGAAAAATTAGTTCCGTTTAACAGGAGTTCCGTTTACTGAGAGAGATGTTCTAAGGTGCAAAGTTATGTACGTACACATTTCTAAGGGCATTTCATGGAACTCTAGCTATTAGAAAGTGACTGTAGTTGATAGTTTTCAGAAAGCAAGAAAACTACAAGAAGCGTAGGCACAGCATTCAAAAAGTTGATGTGGCAACAATGAGTCGCTGTGCACTACAAAATGCGTCAATTCTTTTGTTTGAGTCCTTGCAACTGCATGTTCACGGAGGCTAGAGGCCTCAACTTCGCGAGTGCTTACGAGCCACCGAATTTAGAAGACGGCAACGTGGTAATGAAGGACGAATAGCACAACGATGGTATGAACGAGGCGACAGGATGTGAGCCCTGTAGCCTCGCCGTCTAGAATCGAGACCGAACGACTGGAACAAGAACTGCAATGTTGCATTCGTTGCGCTAACACGGCTACCAACTTACGAGACGAGGCGTACGAGGCCAGCAAGGCTAAAAAAGCATGGAGGAAGAAAAAAAAAACAAGAACGAAAGAGCCGGAACCGTAAAAACTGATTCTCATGCCGGTGGATTTCACAAGAAGTTCCATTTCTGGTTCCGTTTACACGGTGATGCGGAAATTTTAGTTCCGATTACCGAGAGTTTTTTTACGTTATCTGAATACAAATTGCACCAAATTCCAGGCAACTGTTCCGTTTAAGCGGCAATTCCGTTTAAGCGATTTTCGTTTATCGAGAGTATACTGTAAATTAAACCGTAACGTTATGATTGTTGTCACAAGCTGCTATGCCTGGTGTCTGCTGTAATAAAACGGGATACTATGTATTACTGAAACGCAATATATTGCCTCATTATTACATCCGGATACTAATTTATTTATTTGTTTATTTATTTATTTGTAGATACTTCGATCTCGTAACGAGACCTTAGCAGGGGGGGTTACACCTTTGTAACGAGTACATAACATGACACAAAGATATACAGAAACATAGTCGCTGGCAGGTAACAGAAACAAAAGACAACAACAACAATCAAAGCAAGTGCGACTCGAATAAAGATAATGAACTTAGTGAAGCAACATCATTCGCCAGGTCATTCCAATCCACAATGGTCCGTGTGAAAAAAGAATATTTAAAATAGTTATTTCGCGGAACAAGTGGTGTAATCATAAGGGAGTGCCGTTTTCTGTGGAAAAAGCAGCTGGCGGAAAAAGCAGTTGGCGTACAGATATGACGTGTATTTTCAGTTGAACAACCCGAAAATTCTCCGCCACAGTCTCCGCTGTCGTTGCGGAAGATCTTTATTTCAGAAATCTGAAGTAAATTTACCTGCCCCAAGTGGCGTAGCACATCAATGTTTTGTATTGTGCCAAACGCTAATACCGATTTACCTCGCTCGCTGTACGGGGACTAAATTTTAGTTGTGTCATTATATTAGTCACTATATCATTTGTTTGGGTGAATTGTACTGCCATTACAGCAAAACCTCTTTCCAAAAGCAGAAGCCCACTTAAGCGCCCAAGAACATAAACTTTTTTGCATCTTTTATTCTACGTAGGGGCTTTAGTCACCTAAAGAAAAAGCACCCTGGTAGCAGCCCTTGTCCCTTTCGTGTGCAGTGCTTGCGTTCTCAAATGTTGTAGCATTATGTTAAACGATGTTCACAGCACGAAACCGTGGGGAAGGGGTTGTTGTGGTAATATATCGAGTTTCGTCGAGGCGAAGCTATCGCAACGCATTGGATTCTCTATATGCATACTAATATAGAAAACGTCTACGGCTTCATGCTGACGGAAACATCGCAGGAGTTATCATTTTGTCAGCACGATGGTAATATCACACCACTGACCTTTCCCCTCGCACCGCTGTTCTAGGTGCGTAGCAGTTGGGACTGTCATTTTGTATATTTAGAGCTGTGCGTTCATTATTCCCAAGGTTGAGTATAATTTTGAACCTAAACACTTGCGCTTGAGTGCAGGTGGCCGGCTGTTTTCGGTCGACGTCAATTACGCAATCTTACTTTACACGATGAGCTGAGTTGAGGAACGTCTATTTTGTGTTGGTTTAGTCCTACCTTATTTGCGGATGGCTCTGTCAGGTTTAGGCTGCGTAAGCATTCCCTAAACGATGGTTTTGCAGTGTGATTTTGTTGCTAGGTGAATTTACGATTTTGTGATTTTGTTGCTTGACTACGTTATAGTAGCCGTACTTAACTGCGACTTTGTTGTCTGCCGCCTAATTCAATTCGGTTAGGACACCAGCAGACAGAGCCTTTGAAGAAAAATCACATTTCTCACAGTTTTCTGAAGCGAATGCCGTAATTTTTGGTGAGCCCAGAAAAAGGCGAAGGTCAATATGACTCAGCCGGACAGAAGTTGCTTGAGTATATATATTTACCAAGACATAAAATACATTTTTTTCTTGGTAACTCCTCCGCAGCAAAAATTGTTTCCGAGACCGAATGTTCCCGTCTTGATTCCGCTAATCCGCTAGATCTCTTCTGTAGGTCGTCATAACTATCAACAGTCCACTAGGTTCACCTCAAGACAAAAGCCTGTCCCATCCATCTCAAAGCGCTCCTGTCTCGCGCAGCTCGAGTTCGTTCTTTTCCTGAGCATTTCCTTATGTTGTTCTAATCGAGTAATTGGCCTTCCTCGTTTTCTTTAGCCGTCTATCGGAGTCCGCTCTGTCACCCTAGTACACCACCGATTGTCATTTCACCCAGTTAAGTGGCCAGTCCGAGCCCGTTTCTTTTTTTTTTATTTCGACTTCGACATCATCTACTCTAGCTCCCTCTCTCATCGATGAAGCTCGTTTCCTGCTTTAAGTGTTACTCCGACAATCATTCGTTCCATGGCTCGTAGAGCCGACCTAAGTTTACTTTCAAGTTGCTTAGTAAGCCACAGAGTTTTCACTCTAGTTGTTATCACAGGCAAGACGGATGGTTGTATATTCTCCTTTTCAGTGATAGAGATAGCTTACGTTTCCATATTTGGGAGGGTTGGCCGAATGCACGCCAGTCCACACCTCTTCCGGACCCAGATGGTTTTCTCGTGGTTGGGATCAGCACTGACGACCTGAAGAGGTAGCTATATTTTTCTTGTTCTATCGGTTCGTTACTTATGCTGAAGAGGGCGATTTCGGCGTGTTTATTCATTTTTACTTCAGATTTTTTTCACATTTATTTTTAGCCCCACGGCCTTGCATTTGAGTTTAGTTCCTGGAGCATTTTTGCGTGTGTTGGGCAGACTCGCTGAGCGTTACTTTATTAGCGTGACTATTTATTCTGCAAACCACAAACTTGTCAAGGATTATCCGTTTACCCGGAATCCAGTGTTTTACCAGTCGAGTTTCTGGGTTACACCTCCAGCGAAGCTGTAAACAGTTTTAGCGAGGTGGTATCACCCTGTCGTACGCCGTTATGGATCCGGAATTTGTCACTTGGCTCTTGAAGAATAATCCTACCCGTACCCACTTTATAATTGTCACCTGGGATTCTTACGTAGGTCTCGTCTATCCTGTTGTCCTTCAATGCTTCCAAATGCTGGGCGGCTCCCTGAATGAAGCGCCTTTTCGTAGTCTAAAAATGTGATGTATTGGGGTTTATTATAGTCGGCGGATTCATATCCCATAAATAACTGCGTGGATGTGATGCATTGGTTGAGTAATCTTTCCTAAACCCAGCTTGCTCTCTGGGTTGATGGGAGTCTAGGCTGTTACTTACTTCGTTAACTATTAGTTTGGTGAACCACCTCTATTCAACTGACAGTATGCAGATAGCTAGATCTGTAGTTCTTCTTTGATGTCAGCCTTCTTGTGAATCAGTATTATGTTGGCGTTTTTCTATGCTACGGGCATTTTTTTAGATATTTTAAGCATTCCGGAAAGACTGCAGGAAGCTCTTCAAGACTAATATCATCTCTTCAAAGTGATTGGCGAAGTAAAACAAACAAAATTCCTACGTACAATATCACAGTCATCGAAGGAATGCTGCAAATACGAGGAAGATTAACCAAAACAAAAACAATGCTTGTTATACGCAAAGACAGTTAATACGAAACCGGAGACGAGGAGGGTAACATTTCACAGAACAGGGTAAGATAACCAAAGTAGCGAAACAATATTGCATCAGGCTGCACGCCTGCGAAATTATATCAGGGGAATCTGCTAAGTATACAGGCCTAGCTGGCGAGGCCCCACTAAAGAAAGAGGAATTAGAAAAGGCTCTCAAGGTCATACAAAAAGAGAAAAACCTGCACTTGATGACGGCATAACCTCTATAGTTACCCAACCAAATTTATGACGCATCAGTTCATGTTGGTCGATGTTGTGGAGTCTTTATACCGGAATCCGTAGCTTAATAGCTACAACTTCAGCTCATATCACAACCAAGTTGCAGGGAAGACTCGGAAAAAGCTGCTTGCCACGTTGAACTCATTGACCAAGGCAAGCATAACAAAAACAACTACATCAAAAATATAGTGCAAACCTCAATCATATCAGAGTAATTACAAATGTCAGGTGCAGTCTCAAATCTGATTTGACCACGTGAATTTGGCTTTAGTAGTTATTCCAGGAGGTTGTTTAAGTGAAATCGCTGGAACGGAGATTTTCTTCTTGAGGAAACAATTTTTCTCATTCTATGTACTCAGCAATGAGCTCATCATGATGGTTAGCTTGCACGGCGTGAATGTTCTAAAGCTGACGGGCATTTTGTCTCCGCTTTCTTTCTTTCTTTACAAATTCTTTATCTGTTTCAATGACCTACCACATCCTCCCCTTTGCTTTCCGAGGTTTTCTTGACTGCCAACTCTTATTTCTATCTTATTTTCATATATATATATATATATATATATATATATATATTTATATATATATATATATATATATATATATATATATATATATATACACCGCGAAAGTACGCCGTATTGCTTCCGAATGATTTCTACATTTATGTATTCGTAACAGCGGAAATCAGAAGCTTATTTGTTCTTATGTTCACCAGAGATGTTCCACATTTACGAAGACACCTGGTTTATTGCAGATGCGAATTATTTCGGCTTGTGACAGCCATCTGAACCACTCCTTTTCGTGATTTTGTGGTGGTCAAACCTCGTGCACCGAATTGTTTGATTAAAAATTTGGTTATGGTGGTAGGTATAGTAGTTACACTGCTGAATAGCGCCCCGCATTATCCGCATATCTGGCCGATTGTCGACATATAGTGAGCCCATACCTAATTATTAGGCTCGAAGGAACTGTCAGTGGAATCAATTTTTGATATTTCGCTCTTTTGATATTTTACTCCATAAAATAAGTAACTACGGCTTCAATTGTTTTCTCTTTCAACCGGGCGGAAAGGTTTTGCATGGAGGAAATAGAAGTCTTCAGGTCGGCGTTTACTGCAAATTAAAAGTTTGTTCGTTTAAGCCAAAAAACGTTTTAACTGGTTTTAACCTCATTGATGTGAGTTGGAGATTACACTGCCGCATTAAAACCAGTCGGCGTTTAGCTGAAAGGTATTGAAAGAGCACTTGGCTCTATTTTTATTACTTTTACGATGCTGTGAACACCACTGAGGTTAGCGCGACAGTGATTGAGCATGTTTTTCCTCGGAACAAAAGGGAGAGAGGAGGGCTGGCGTGTTTTACCCCAGTGTCTTTGTCAGGATTCGAGAGCCTTGCGATGTACGCCCATGGTTCTGAGCCTAGCTAAAGGTTACACTACATAGCCATTCTTCATTGTGGCCATTGAGCCGTAGTGCCCAAACAAAACCAAGCTTACTCGCCACACGTTGACAATACCTTAAACTTCATATGTCACCCGGCTGGACTGGCACGAGCGAGCATACCTAAACCTGTTCTATGGGCTGTTACCCCAAAAGCAAAAGCAAAGCAACATCCCCGTGTATAGAATCCTGGCATTGACTGCGCCACGGAAAATTAAAAGCTAACGCCTTCATACAGAATGCAGAGTGGAATATTTAGAAAGGCTTCATGGAATGGTAATGACTTAAGCGTTTTCACTGAATATATCACAAGACCCCTTCCCATTAATCACTGAAATAAACGAACATCCATGGTGATGTTTGTTACCATGAACGTTCACGTGAAAATGAGTTTGCACTGCCAAAGTGACGTTGGCATAGAGTTAGTCTTTGAATTTTATTGATTGCAGGGTTTAAGGCGCCGATGCAACGCAGCCGATGAGGCTCGCCGTAGTGGAGGGCTCCGAATCAATTTTGGACCACCTGGGGATCCTTTACGTGCGCTGAAATGTCGCACATATGGGCGTTTTGTTTTTGCCTCCACCAGAAAAGCGGCCGCCGCGGCTGGGAACCGAAGCCGCGACCTCGTGCTCAGCAGCGCAACGCCTTACCAACTGAGCCACCACGGCGGGTTAGTCTTTCAATTTCCTTTGATAAATTTTAATATGAAGATTTACTTGGTTGTTGGACTCCTTTTGAATATCAGGATAGCTATGTGGCCTCATACGCCGAAACATGTAGCGCAGCTATCATTAGCGTAAGAGACGCTATAAATGCACCCGCATGCATACTTGCACACGCATACACTCAGTCAAGCAAACTCAAAATCCCACCCCATGAATACCCAGGAATGCAAGCGTGCAGAATTTCCCAAGGCGGAAAGCACAAGCAGACATTTGTGGATTTCTGTCCAGTATGATCTAGGGTTCCAAACGAGCTGATGCCTCTGAGGCCAGTGCAAATTAATTGCCATAAGCCACAGAACTCTAGAGATGTTCGAAAATCCTGGCAGAATAATTTTGCTTGTAAATCTTTTAAAGCAAAGCTTTCTACCTCTACCCCCCAAGGGTTCTTTCGCGACCGTTGGTGTCACCAGAAAACTCCAGCGAACAAATAAAAGAATTTACTGGCACCGCTGGGAATCCAACCTGGAACCAATAGACTAACAAAGCGAGAGCCCGTTGTCTTACCGATTTAGCTACGAGCCCACGCGAACACGGGAAGACAAATGGTGTACTGGCCAAGCACATCTATGGGTTTACCCCCTGCCTTCTCGCTGAATGCCACGTGAAAGCGTCACACGACCCCTCACGCCCATCTAGCGGCCCTGTGCGCACCTTGCTCATGTGCTAAGAGTTACAAAAATTAAAGAAAGCTCACACCAATCCATGGAATTTCACTACGCCAATGTACGCCAATGTGCTAAAGCCTGTGGCCTCAAGTGTTCACGTAAAAATCACAGCTCCTTGTCGTCCGCCCTCACGCCAAATCAAGAAATACATTCAAATACTCCTTGATGACAAGGCCGTTACTCCAAACCCCAGCATCAAGATCCTGGGCCTACATTTCCAGGCCAACACCAAGAGTGACGTCTCCTTGCAGCGCCTAAAAAACAACATTAATCTAATCATACACATGATCAGGCGAGTTGCCACCAAGAAGCGAGGCCTAAAAGAATCCGGTACCTCTCGATTTATTGAAGCTTTTGAACTCTCGAGAGTTACTTACGACAAACCCCTATCTTCTTCTCGACGAGGAAGACGTAGAGATGCTTTATATAATGATTAGAAAGGCGGTTGAGCAGGCCATTGGTCTTCTCATGAGTGCGTCCACACTGAGGCTGCTTAGCACGGGCTCCACAACACGGTGGAAGAGCTGATAGAAGGCCATCTTTCTAACCAGAAGGTCCGGCTCAGAACTGCGGTGGGTAACCGCATGCTTCACCAGATTGGCTGGGCAGCCCAGAATGTCACTCAGCTTGACGTACTCCCAGACTCTTGGCGACTAAAACTAAAGATGCTCCCTTTGCTTAGACATATGAACCCCTCACATGACGAGGGTCAACGAAAAGCACGGGCTCAAGCGCTAAACACCACCCTCGGTGGGGCTCATGCAGTTATCTACACAGACTTCTCCAAACATCGAGGGCAGCAACACGCCATCATCGTGGCTACCTCCAGAACCAACCTCCTTGCGTGTACCTCGCTTAGGACTCAACAAATGACGGCAGCAGAAGAGGCAGCCACCACCTTGGCTCTCACTCAACCAGGGGTTCGGAGGGTAGTCACCGATTCCCAACAAGCCAACTGGAATTACCAGTCGGGTTGGGTGTCCTGACCGGCACTGTGCGTGCTGAAAAACCACTCCCCAAACGGTTCCATTCAGCTCATCTGGACACCGCCTCACGCTTCAATGGAGGGCAACAAATACGCCCACCCAACAATCCTGCGCTTTTACCTCCCGTGCTACGGAGCTGCACGAGGACAGTCACCCACTTGTCACGTCCTTGGAGAAAATCCAGCATTATCGCCATCTGAGACAGACCGCACCTTCGCCTTACCCTGACCTTTCCAGAGAACAACAAACTACCCTGCGACTCCACAGCTTACGCGTCTTCACGTAATGCATGCGAATTTCTTCGACGCTGAATGTAAATTTTCCTCAGAAGTAGGAATACTCCGCCCCGTAATCTGGGTGTGCGACTTTAGCCTTGAGCACCCTCCTCTCTTTCCGTCAACTACCCAACAAGAGCAATGGGATATGCTGCTCTCCAGGCCCTCTCTACCTACCCAGCTTCAGCGGGTGGACAGTACACAGGCCGCGCGGACTGCATATGGGCCCCACAGAAGAAGGAATCACTCCCCAGGGCTGCACTCTGGGCCGTTCAGAAATCTGAACAGAAGTATTTCTTCCTCCTCCTTCTCAGCCGCAAGTCTCGTCGCCTCCGTCCGCGGCACAGAGACGGAGAAGTCAGATCGTCTAACACCGGGTTGGAGCTTACTTTGATTTTATAACAAAAAGTTTCCACTCTTGTGCTACACCAATACAACTCAACCAAACACCGTTCATGCATCATGCATTGATTTAACCTTACCAAGAATACCTCTTTGAAGTAATAAATGGTGTAGTTAAGTGCATTTCACTTCTCTCTGGTTTTACTATTTGTAGAGCGATGTGAGTGATTTTAAGTGACGTCGCATGAGTAATCGTTAAGGGTGCCGTTTACAGCTTTGCTTTCCAACCACATTCACGGGGTGGATTGGCGCGATTTTTTTTTCCAGTTCTCATAATATTTTGTTTTGTCACTTCAATATGGAGCGGGTCCACTATATCCCGAGATACTAGAGAGTAGGTAATTCATAACGCAACTATCTAACTTTATGAGTTATTACAGTTAAGTATTCTATATATGCTTTCTGCAGACTGAGTGATCTGAACCAACCACTCTCTTCTTCTCACGGAGCGTGCCTCGTGGCGTACTACGCATGCAGGCCAGTTATCAGCTGTAACATACGGTATATAAACATACGTAGTTTGGCGAAGCGATGAGTTCGTAGGAAGCCCGTCTCACTGGTCTCTAGGGAACGGCGCTGGAGCAGGGGAAGCTCATGATAGATGGCAGGAGCTAGCCGCCTGCTCTCCTGCAGCAAATAGAATTCCACACGACCTGCAGTCAATTTCGTGGGTGGTCCAGATGGATATGCGGCCACCATCTCCCTTCCTTGATTGAGACAGAGCGAGGACCTCGCGTTGGCCTCTAGGATGTGGATAGACAATATTACCTACGTTTAGTTACACCCTGCTACGAAGTTAGCAATGAATCTACAAAATAAAGACTCGTAGGTGTCCCCGGAACTGGGCTTAAAAAGTACTTTTTTTATTTAAACGAGTCATATTTGGCATTTCTCCAAACGCCCGAATGAGAACGTTTTAATCACAAGGCAAAGTATCCCTTCCAACAATTAATAAATATAACTAGTCGAAAATGTTTTGACCTCGGAAAAAACCTTCAGTTCTACGGCACAGTGTCGATTTATTAAACGCACACTGAGGAACGGAAGTTTTTTTGCTTATGTGTAATGGTAACGAACGTATCAAGAGAATTTTGTAAGTAGAACACGCCTGAAAGGAATAGAAAAGAATTCGGCGTTTGCTAATGAAGTGAACCAGTACCCCCTTCTGCCCCCACCCCCCCGAACCCGTTTTTTAACCATTCATTTTAAGAGTGAATGTACAATACGGTGCAAAAAACACTATACCTACTCAACTCTTAACTTCTCTAGTTAGGTGAGGTAATGTGTTCTGTCTAATGCTCATAATCATCGCCTTATTGTTTTCTACTGCAGAACCAGTGCCTCTCCCCTGGAGTTCTAGTACCTACTATTCTGGAATGTCCTCATGCCTTATATTTCGCAAAAGTTTTATTTCATCCTTTCATCTAAAATATTGTCTTCTGCTGCTATTCTTGTAACTTAGTATCTACTCCGTTGACGTTCACGTGTGCAATTTGTTGTTTCTGTAAAATCCTTAAAGTTAACATTTTTCGAAAAAATTAGTGCTTAAGCAGACATTCCTTTTTTGACGAAGGCCTTCGACTACATCCCCAACCCTTAACTTTCAATGTACCATGCACTGCCTCTGGGCCTCCACCCTCCGTCCCCCCCCCCCCCCCCCGTTAAAAAAAAAGAGGGTTGGACCAATCAATAGAGGTCCTGATTTTAGCTAGAAAGCCCATCTCATACTTATTCTTACCCTGGCATGTTGCGTTGATTTACGTGTTCTTTTAAAGCTCTTAGTTCAGTAAAAGCTCGTATATACTAACTCGGCTAATTCGAACTTGCGGTTATTTCGAACTGACACCCTGGGCGCGGCACAGCCCTGTACATTTTGATGAGAGAAAACTCCCGACAATTCGAACGCGTCGCCATCCAGAACGATTAATTAAAACTGGGACCCCTGGTTCAGATGGCTCCTCGTCGAAGTCGGCCTAGAGTGATAAGCATGGCTTGCAAATTTAAACCAAACCAAATTTGCTAGAGATGCATGCAAACAAACGTCGAGGCTGCATGTTTCAGCCCCTTATTTTTCAGAAGATGAGATTTTTTACGCTGCGCTCGAACTTTTCCGCAAGTTTCAAACGATTTTCGTGGAGTCATGACAGAAGAAACGCAAGCAAATGCTTAATACAGATTACTTTTAATTTTGATTGCCTTGACCCTGCCTATTAAACAAACTTGTTTTTCCGCATAAACGACGTGGACTCGTTGAAATTTCTTAATTTCAGTTTTAGTATGTGGATAATAATAGCTGCGTACTCCAGTGTTCGTCTTACAGGTTAAGCATTTAAAAGAAGGTTTTGCACTCCTTAGTTTCCGTCTCAGGAAACCCAGCTTTCGCCTCGCCAATCCTGTAATGTTGTCAATATGCTTGTCCCACTTTAAATTGTGTATAGAGTGACACCTAAATATTTAAACTGAGTAGTACTCTTAATTTCTCTATTGAGTATTTTTTTAAAGTTTATCGGAAATTTTTATTCCAAATTGCCCTGCAACCACGTTTATCAAAATCAATTGTGATGTCCCATTTTTCACAGCAGTTATCAATACATCGGTGAGCATCATTGAGGAGCATTTGATCAAAAACACTTTTAACATGACATAACAAAAGATAATCATCTACGTATAATTTTACATCAACAAACAGAGGAACAACCGTTGCAATGTCATTCATATGCAAACAGTAAAGCTGCTAATGCAGAGTGCTGCTGAACACCTGAGGGTACGATTAAAAGTAATGAGCGTGCGCCGCTCGTTTCCACAAACGTTAACCTATTGTGCAAGTAAGCGTCAACCCATCTCTGAATTTTGGAATCAATACCAAGCTTTAACATTTTTAAAATACGTTTCTGCTGACATACGCTGTCAAAGGCCTTAGAGAAATAAATTGCTATCACATCGACTTGATCATTTGAGTTTATCGCAGTAGCAATAGCTTGAACAGTTTCGAAGAGCGGAGTTACGGTTGAAAGAACTTTTCTAAAACCTTGTTGTTGATTGCAAAACAGGTTATTGATTTGGATATATTGCAATACATATCCCAACATTCTCGTCACAATATTTTTATATGATATTTTCTATAAGTTTGCAAGCTGTAGATGTCATAGAACGTCGTCATTAATCCCAAACCTTAAGTCCCCGGTTTCCATGAGGTTCTAGTTGAATTACGGTAAGGCTCAATTTCAATAAATGGAGGCCCCCGTTCTTTACTTGAAAATAGAGCTCAGCCGGAACTCACAATAAAACTCATTATTTTATTTCCCTTTGCCTAACAAAGCCAACATTTCAAAGAAAGTAAATTCACCATTCTTCTAATGAAAGATTATCTTGCCGGTGCATTCTTTCTATATGTATTTTGTTCCAAGAAGCCGTTCGCAAATATCATGTATTTTTTAGATTATAACGTCTACTTAGTCTAACACCTATAGGACGGTTGAAATACAATGTAAACGGCCTAGCACCATCCACGGGCTCCTCTTTTACATGGTTGATTGCACGAAAGCGATAAGTCGTTGAGTAGCCTTCGGGATTATGAGTTTGCCCTCTCTGTTGTTGGGAACCAAGTCTGTCGCAGAAAGCTTTTCCTAGGCTTTTCGACATCTCCCTAGTTAGGTGGAATTATGCGGGAGCTTGTTCTGGATCATGTAACTGTATGAATAATGTCTTAACGATCATTACAGATGGCTTGCTTAAAATGGCCGCGTAATGAGCCACCGCTGCGGTGGTTCAGTAGCTAACTCGTTGACCTGATGCATACGATGATCCGGATAAAATTCCAGCAGCGGTAGCTGTTACTCAGACGGCGAGGAAAGACAAAATCATGCCCTCGACCGCCGAACCACGGCAATGGTTGAATGCGAAGCTTTGTCATGACAGATTTTTTTATTGTCGTCTCAGTTTGGACTGAGTTTCGACAATGACAAAATGGAGCAATTGGATGGACACCGCCGTCATAACGCGAGGGAGCCAGGTTCGATTCAGGCCATGGGAAGCGTTTTTTCTTTCACTTCACCCGGCGTTTTCGAAGTACAGACGCCATCAGTGACAACACTAAAGCTTCGGTTTAAAATTTCTGCGTCTGCAGATTCCGGCACACGTTAAAGACCGCCAAAATGGAAGGAGTAGGAAATTATTTAATGCAGTCCTTATTCTTCATTGTTTTAACCAGCAGAACCTTGGGAAAGTGGAAGCCTATATTTCATGTTTACTGGAGTTCAAGCGAGTGTACCGGAATCTTGGAATAACGTGAACATTATCCTAATCCATAAGAAAGGCGACATGATGGACTTGGAAAATTATAGATTGATCAGCTTACTGTAAATCGTCTACAAGGTACCTACCAAAGTAAGCGCTAACAGAATATCTGCCTACTTAGTTTTCAGTCAACCTAGTGAACAAGCAGGGTTTTGCAAAGCGTATTCAACAATGGAACATAATCACACGATCAATCAGGTGATAGAGTCGTGCGCGGTGTATACTCAACCCCTATAAATAGCCTTCATAGATTACGAGAATCCATTCGACTCGATAGAAACCTTAGCAATATTCCAGGCTTTGCGGAATTACGCTGTAGACGAGCATTACGTGGGAATAGTGGAGGATATCTACAATGGGTCCACAGCTACCCCCGTACTTCATAACGAGAGCAGCAAAATAGCTATAAGGAAGGGCGTCAGACAAGAGACACAATCTCTCCAATGTTATTCACAACATGTTTACAAGAGTAATTCAAAATATTGGATTAGGAACAGGTGGGAGTAAGGGTTAATGGAGAATACCTCAGTAACCTCAGATTTGCTGATGACATTGCCTTGCTAAGTAACTCGGGGGACTAATTGCAAAGCTTGGTTTCCGCACTGGACAAGCAGAGTATAACCGTCGGCCTTAAAGTTAATAAGTGCACAGAAAACTAAGGCAATGATCAATAACCTCGGGACAGCTCAGCGGTTTGAAATAGGTGGCGAGGCAGTGGAAGTGGTAAGCGAATATACTTACTTTGGCCAAGTTGTTACCCCGGATCCCAACCATGAGGCAGAGATAATTGGAAGAATAAGAATGGGGTGGAATGCATACAGCAAACAATTTCAGATAATAAATTGCAGTCCACCATTGTCCCTGCAGAAGAAAGTGTACGACCTCTGCATGTTACCGGTACTCACCTACGGGGTGGAAACTTGGAGGCTCACTAAAAGGGTTCAACTTAAATTGAGGACGACTCAGCGAGCAATGGAACAGAAGGTGATAGGGGTAACATTAACGGACAAGAAGAGAGCGGAGTGGATCATGGAACAAACGCGTGTTATGGACACATTAGCAGAAATTAAGAAGAAGAAATGGGTGTGGGCAGGGCATGTAATGCGAAGGCAAGATAAGCATTGGCCATTAAAGGTAAGAGAGTGGGGCCCTATTGAAGGCCAGCGCAGCAAGGAGCGGCCGAAAGTTAGATAGGCAGATGAGATCAAGAAGTTTGCGGGAATAAATTAGTGGCAGTTAACATGGGACCGGGGTATTTGGAGAATACTGGGAGAGGCCTTTGCCCTGCAGTGGGCGCAGATAGGCTGAAATATAATAATTTCAAGTTAAAAAAAATCACAAAAACAAACCATGTTTTCCACTGAAACACACAAAAATCTAACGTTTGAAGCAAATGCTCCGTTTGCAGTAAAACCAGCAATAACAGTCCTCTTAATCAAAATGCCCGCTGTTCGATTTGGCGCGGAGGTGATGTGAAATAATCAGGACCGTTTCCTGCCCGAGAAACTTCCAAAGTAGCCATTACGCTTCCCGCCCGACGTGTTGCCAAGTCAAACCATCATTCTCATTCCCGGAACTTTCGGTCGTGGTTCACTGAGCTATTCTATTGTCACCGGAATTAATACTATTCGGCACATGATAAATCGGCTGACTTTACTACAGAAAAAGCAATGTAACCATTCGAACTAAGACGTCATTTCGCAACATTACTTTCGAGGGAAGTAAAAACTTTCCTGTGCTTTGAAATGGCAGAGAGCCAAAACTAGGTAAAATGCTATTCATTATTGCTTCTTTATACACTAATAGTTAAATGGCAATAGGTAAACTTCGCATTACCTGGAAATAACACAATAAATCAAACCTAGAATATTCTGAATTCTTAACCACTGACTGCCTACTTCCATACATAAAGGTATAGACAAAACATTGTTCAATATCTTCTGTCGTGGAGCTTCCGGCTATGCACTTTCCGAAGCAGGAAGCTCTATATCACTGATTCTATATTTCACTTTTTTACTTCCCATGTTTCAGCATATTGTGTACGAAACAGCTTGTACATATTCATAAGTTTTCATTGCTAGTTTTACTTACCCGATTATGTGCTGACGCTGCCGATCCGAGTGTGTAAAACGTCCAACTTGACAAAAGATAGTTTTTAGGTGCAGAGTACCCTAGCACCGCACAATGTCCGTCGGCGTTTGTGCGCATAGCATTTACATTCGCAAAAAGTCATACAGACACCGGCATGATTCAAGCCCGTGTCTTGTAGAACAGACAGAGTTGGTGTCTGTCGTCTTACCCATTGGTCTACTATTTTTTTGTTCATTGTATTGAACTACGACTGTGAGTTAGTACCCTAGAGTCAAATGGCTTACTCCCTCGCCTTTAACAGTGCGGCGTACCCTAGGACCTTCGATTGTCCGTCCGCGTCCATCGTAGCGCACACCACCATCAAGCGAAAACGAAGCGAAATTCGATTTGAGCCGTGAGTTGCAGTTTCGTTTAGGAAATAATCAAGGTGCAACTCGCGGCTCAAATCGAATGGCGGTCGGGGCGCAAATCGGATGTCGAGCCCCCGTACTCCGCACCCTCGCCATCATCCATGGAGTGGAGATGCTGCCATTTATCGTCATTTTAGGCTCTCGCCTGTTTTTATTTGTGTGGTTTGGACGGGTAACGTTACTCCAGAGTAACATGTTTATGTCTCTCTCCAAGATGTTGTCATACATTCTTCCAAATCATAAGATATTCTTGCTGTGTTAAAAATACCCAATCCTTTGCAATACAAACATCCAACATACTGGGTCCCCACATTATATTCGCAATGCCAAGGTACGTTTTACGCTAGCGGCAAAACGTGTTTTTCTACGGGGATGAGACGTTAACGTGATTCTTTCAATGGCGAATGTGCATCCTTCCAGCTAGCCCTTTACTTCATTGGCTTCGAGCTGCATTTTATGGTGCTTCTTTTATTGGTGTCGTCTCAGAATATTCTCTTGGTCCTAAAATATCCCATTCCCTTTTCTATTTCGGGAATAATATCTCCGTATTCATGCACCCCATCATACGGCGGTCTACACAAGTGCGACATCGCTGCAACGCTGGTTTTTCTCGAGTGTCTCTCCTCTCGGCTAAAGTAAGGGTGGATGCTTGCAAAGCAGAAGGGCTGTTAAAAAAATATCCCCATACAATTTTATTACCTAGGGAAAGTAGAGATAGGGAAGTTCACGGAAAAGACCGCTCTATGAACTTTGTAGAAGCAGCTTATAAAGAGACTCCATTTTCATAAGCTAGGCATGGCAGATGACTCCAGTGAGGGTTACTACAGCGACGCAGGAAAAGAAGGTTGGGTGCAGGAGCGCCCATGTTGACACACCAGGTCGAGGAGGCAAGCTCGTGATAGGCGGTGAAATATAGCGGCCGTGTCGTTTCGCTTCGCTGCGCGAGAGGGTGGTCGCGTTCGAGGCCTTCCCGGATTCTTCCTTTTCGCTTTACAACGTCAGTTCCCTGCCAGAATGACAGCAATAGCGGATGCAACTGCAATCTTACTCCGTCGTCTGTGGTCGCTGTTATGCACTCTGGCGTACATATGCGGTCGGTGTGGGGAGAATGGGGAAGCTGCAACGTCTGTCGGAAAGCGAAAAAGGGAACCGCCGAGGCGTGGTTATTTCCGCTGTCGTACAATTCAACGCGAAGGAAGGGAAATACTCCATGCAAAGAAAGTAACAAATGCATACAATTCGAAGCTAGAAGCCTGTGCACCCATTGTGCACACATACGCCCGCACGCTCCCATGCACCAAACGTAGTTTACTCGAATACAAGAATGACACAGACAGCAGTTGCTGCCAAGTGACTGCAGCTATGCACTTGGCCCAAGTTATTTTCGGCTGAGGAACAACACTTCAGACCACTTTCATAAATCTCCTGCATGAACAGCACCCACATTTACGATGTTGTTCGTTATCGAAAGAAGAATTTGTAAATAAAAGGCGCCTTGGCTATCATCTCATTTTTTGTAGAGAACCAACACCAAATGGCGCCGGCCAATTGAAAACTGCCGAAGCAAACACGGCTTACTGCTGCACTTGGCGGTGTGTTTCATTGCCAGTCGTCCTGTTACAACACTAGTGTTTGTTAACCTGTGTTTTGGAAAAAGAAGCCTACCTTACTTTTTCCGTTCAATGACCTTAGAGGGAACACCCCCATCCATTTGCGGTTATTTCGGTTGTGTTCTGCATAACACAGGTAGCGGGTACTAAGCGTATTTAACCAACAACCGAAAAGGGTCACCAGTAGAATCGTCATGACAAGGATAACAATGCATCTTCCTTTTGTGCTCGCTACCCTCTTTGGCTGTGCATCCACTAAAACTACATGTCTCGCGCCCAAGCTGCTGGCAAAATAGTACGTCCCCTGGTGCATCTTCAGCTATGCATAACTCGTTATCTGGATTGTTGAACTGCTGACACCATCTACGTTTTTAGAGGCGGCGCACCTCTTGCTCTGAGGCATGTCCCTCCTGCGTCGGCGTCGGCGGCGTGCGCACGCCACCTGCGCATGCGCGACTCTCCACTCTTCTCTCTGACAGCTGTGCGCAACACTCTCACTCCGTCTCATTATCATAAACAACAGCTGCGTGCGCGCGCTTCGCTCCGCTCCCGTCGCGCAAGTGCGCGCATGCGCGACTCTCCTCCGCAGTCTCCTCTCCTTCAGGCGCTGGGACTATAATGCGGTTAGCGCGCTGCGGCTGTTCAGTCAGCGCTCGCTCTCGTTCGACTTCGCTTCACTTTGCTTGACGACTGCGTGCTTGACTCGATTCTTCCGATGAAGACGTGATGGAAGGGACGGTCCCTTCAGCGAGTGGTGTGACACAATCCAATACCAGCGTCACTCCAAACGCTAAAGTAAAATTACGCCCATCTTGCCGCGTATGGAGAACACCCGCATGTGATGGAATGCATCATACGCATTCACAACACGTTTCACCCGATTTAGAGAATCAACCCAATGGAAACGCCAATTGAACCCACCGATGCGTCGCATCACATCAGGGTTCCCTCGCGGGAAGATGGGCGTAATTTTAAAGCGAAACATTCCCCGTGGGACAGCTTGCCTCCTATAAAAAAACTAATGCATTTTCCTATAGACCTGTTGGTCGACCGAAAAACTTCAATAAGATCTCTAGTAACACGACGCACGCGTTAAACAGGGGTTCTATTGGGTTAAAATGTCACTTGGAAGTCGTGAAAACAGAACAATTCTAGGTAAGACAACAGACGGATCGACATAAAACAGGAGCACAATAGTATACCTTTATCTCATAACCAACGTATCGGTATACATTTACATCACTGGTGGATGCATTTACTTAGTGCGCGCAAATCGTGGCATGGGTTCATTCCTCATTTCCAATTTCGGTTTTTGAAGCTTCCAAACTGGGTCGAACGCACTTGTAGCGAGGGTTTTGCCGCACTTTTAACGGAGTTTTGATGTGAGAGAGCTTTCGCGCTTTTCTCAACTGCATGCCTTTAGGAAGGGATGGGAAATGTTTGTTGTCATGGAAGCCAAGCGACCACTCCTATTCCCTGAGCTTTACGGGGCGTCCTGGCCAGAAGTCATGAGTATGGCTCCTGCTTTACGAGGACGTCTTTTTAAGGAAATATGATTGAAATGCAGTTCCCGTCCAACGTCATCGACTGTTCAATCGCTGCGTTGGTATGCGGCACTGCCTTACACAAATCAGCTGAGCGTGAACGCGTCATTGCCGAACACGACTGGGGATCCTGGCTGGTGCATCCTGTGCTGCTTGCCTTTACGTCACGCTCCGGAGGTCTATGTGAGTATGAAAATAAACGTTTTTGCAATGTGTATGCATATATGTACATGTATGTGTGTACATGCAGATGCTCTTGTCGCCGCCTAACTATGGCCTCAATATTATATACATGCAGGTGCAATAAGCATGTATATAATATTGAGGCCATAGTTAGGAGGCGACAAGACAGTTACTTACCAGCTCCTTTTCTTTATTCGGAAGCCAGCCTGCAGAAATGAAAGATGGCGATCCTAACCGAATACTGTTCATGCAGCGATGAAAAGGGATCCTCAGCGATGATGAGTATGTGCAACGGATGAAGAAGTGATGGACGAAAGCCCTTGGGGATCAGAGTTCTGCCGCAAACAAGGCTCATATTTATATATATATATATATATATAGCGAGTCAGAAAATGGGAAATGAGGGGCTCCGTGAAATAAGACAGAAAATAAGGGTTGGCAGTCAAGAAAACCTCTGAAAGCAAAGGGGAGGTTGTGGTGGGTCATAGAACAAGATGAAGAATTTTTGGAGTCGAAAAGAAAGTGGTGAAAAAATGCCCCGGGTGGGATCCGAACCCACGACCTCCATATATATATATATATATATAAATATATATATATATATATATATATATATATATATATATATATATATATATATATATATATATATATATATATATATATATATATATATATATATATATATATATATATGTGTGTGTGTGTGTGTATGTGTGTGTGTGTGTGTGTTGTGTTGTTTTGTGTTTTATAGCACATAAGCAACTAAGGCTTTCATGCGCCAAACAAAAGGTTTGGTGTGTTTTGCGGATAATAACCAATTGCTTTATCTCGTTATAGCTTGCTTACAAGTGAAGCGTCTTTTAATAAAAACTAAAGACAGAGTAAATTTTAACAGCAGCACCCTCTCCTAGGAGTTTGCTCGGGTGAAATGGAATTTGCTCGCTGTAGAACAGCCTAAAATGTTTTTTCCTCAAGGCCTCAAATTTCGCACATGAGAGTAGCAGTGATTTGCTGTACGTTCTTTGTCACAATCTTCCCATCTCGGTTTGTATTCTTTAACAAGAAGAAAGTTACGTGTAAGATGTGTGTGTCCAATGCGGAGATGACATAAAATCAGTTCTTTGAGGCGTTCCTCATGTCTGCTTGATTCCCACTCTGCTATTATGGGTTTAACTAGTTGGAGTTTGTTGTCGGTTTCCTTATCCCATGAGTACTGCCAAGTTTCTCTCAGTTGGCTCCATTAAAATTTCATGCAGTCGCTGTGGGGAATCTGAACTTTCTGTATTGTTACCCGTCTGTGCGGCACAGGTATCGGCTCTCTCATTTATCTTGATTACAACATTGCTAGGGACCCAGCCCAACTTAATTTCCTGTCCTTGTGTTGTGACTGTTACTAAATTGTGTATTAGGTCTCCTATTGGAGGTTCAGCTGCATTTTGGTAATGTACTGCTGTGACTGCGCTGAGACGGTCTGTATTACACTGCTGTGTTTAATTTTATTCTTCATTATCTTTTCTACTGCCACAGCAGTGGCATAACATTCCGTTGTGTACACCGATGTGGGGCTCTTTGAGGAAATAGAAATATAGGTCGGCAGTCTACAACGCCAAAGAGGCAATGGGAATTGTTGTTATGGTATGCTTTTACTACGGTAAGTGAAGTTAACATTGTTATATATACGTAAGAAAAAAAACACGCGCGCCGAGTAGGGACCGAACCCACGCCTTTCGATTTGATCTCCAATGCCTCACCAATTGGGCTATCTGGGCGACTGTGTTGTCGTTCACTTTCTGGGGTATTTATATGTACTGGAACTGTATCGGCCGCTTGAGGGTGGTAGCCAGCGCCACTCTGACTACACGGGGAGAAGGGGACCTTCTTTTGAACCCCCGGGGCGTGACTCGAACGTCTACAGCCTGCCACGAGCGGGTAACAGGAGGGAAGCCCTCTTATGCTACCTTAGCATCAAGGCTGCCAGAACTGAGAACCTCGCTAGGCTTTCGGAGAAAATTATAGTTAGAAAATGGGGGGCTCGTTGAGGAAATATAGATAGATAGGTCGGCAGTATACAACGCTAAAGGAAGCAATGGGGATTGTTGTTACGCTATTTTTTACTACGGTAAGTGAAGTTAACATTTTTGTATACGTAAGAAAGAAAGAAAGGAAGGAAGAAAAACACGCACCCAGTGTGCCGAATGCCGACCTATATTTCTATATTGCCTCAACGAGCCCCTCATTTCCTAAGTGCAGTAATTCCTCGTTATAACGAACTCGCTTTACGCGTAATATCATTTTATTCGAAATTTCTTCTGGTCCCAACCCAAACACATGCATTTTAGGCCGCAATATTTGAAGAGCACGAGGAGCTTGACCCGCTTAGAGCGTGGGCGAAAGGAGGCGTCGCCGCTCGGCGGTGACTCAGCGCGAGTCAGGCTATCCACATGCCGGGTCAACGCAAGCTGGTGTTTCCCCGGCGATTTTCTCGAGCCGGTCATGCTCGATTCGCCCCATCCGACTTTAGACAGACGGTCTAAATGCGTGGTAGGGCCACCGAAGTTTGTGCCTGGACATTGGTCAATAGCATGGACGAGATGGTGCGCGAACACCGACACTCGAACACCGATACAATGAGCAGTGTCAGCAGAGCGCCAAAGAACTCTTTTGTCGAAAACTTTACGGCTGCACAGCTAGGGGTAAAAATTGCCCAGTCATCATACAATGGCCCTTGTGTAAAACCGGCCAGTTTTCATGATTGCGCTAAGCACCCACAATGAGTGGTTCATCGTTTTTTTGGCTCAACAAATACAACCTTAAACTCGAACCACTGCGTTTGCGGCGCTTGCCAGCGTCGAACTCTCGTAGGGTTCCGTGACACCCGCACGCCCTCTATAAAAGGAGCTATTGCCACTGCCACTTTTATATGCGTCATGCAATGCTTGGCCAAAGTAGAGCAGCGGTTGCTCGCGCCCAGCAAGAGCTTGAAACAACCAAACCACACTGCCTTTTTTGCGCCCTAATAAAGTTTTGCTTCGCGGATCACGATGTGTTTTGATTCCTTACAGCTGTGGCGTAATTAAAGCTCAAATGCTTTAGCTTTTCTAGAGTTGTCGTTTATATCAAAACACTGCCTATAACAAAATTTCTGGCTGTCCCGCTGACTTCGTTAAAACGAGGGATTACTGTATATTATTCTGCGAATGCCCAGTGAGGGTCTCGGTTCTGGCAGCCTTGATGCCAAAGTACCGTTAAGAGGGCTTCCCGCCAGATACCCGCTCATGACAGGCTGTAGACGTTTGAGTTACGCCCCGGGGGTTGCAAAGAAGGCCCCCTTCTCCCCGTGTAGTCAGAGTGGCGCTGGCTACCACCCTCAAGCGTCAGATACAGTTCCAGTACAAATAAATACCTCAGAAAGTGAAGAAGAACACAGTCGCCCAGATAGCCAAATTGGTAAGGCATTCGAGATCAAATCGAAAGGCGTAGATTCAGTCGCCACTCTGGGCGCGTGTTTTTCTTTCTTTCTTTCTTACGTATATAAAAATATGTTAACTTCACTTACCGTAGTAAAAATAGCGTAACGAGGATCCGCATTGCCTCCTTTCGCGTTGTAGACTGCCAGCCTATCTCCTATCTTTCTATATTTCCTCAAAGAGCCCTTCATTTCCTAAGTATATTATTCTGCAAAAGCCTAGCGAGGGTTTCGGTTCTGGCAGCCGTGATGCCAAGCTAGCATAAGAGAGCTTCCCAACAGATACCCGCACATGACCGGCTGTATACATATATATATATATATATATTGTTACGTGGCGGCAGGACATAGATGAGACGAACGATGGAATGGGGTGGAACGATCTATTTACAGTATTTACAAGCGGCCATGGCCGAGTCCGCTGAGTCTAAACGCGCCCTCTTCCACGTCGTCTTCGATGCCGAGATATGCCGCCACGGGGAATTGTCCACTGGTCCCGTGACATTACCCCCCCCCCCCCCCCGGGCAAAGATGACCGTCCCGGTTGAGGCCATAGGGATACGACTCGAAGGCGGTGCACTTGATTCGTTTCGCCTGCGAGGGTCCGAGTCGGCAGCTCGACTTTGTCTTAGCAGTGCTCGAGTGCCAGCCACAGTGGTGCACGCGGTTGCTAATAGGTTGAGCGCAATTGCAGAATACGGGTGATTGGCGGTTGGATGTGCCTGTGCGACGCTCACCTTTGTTACTGGGGCCTTTTAACCGGGTAGCTCCCGGCAGCTCTTGGTCCACAAGCTGCTGCACCAATATCTCAATTTCTTCTTTGGGGCAAAGCTTTCCCGTCGCGGAGAATCCGCTGGTAGCAATCAGTGCGAGGTCGATGATGTCGACGCCCAGCCGGAAAGTTTTGACTTCGATAGCTGCGGTGAGGACGAGATGGGATGAGTACGTACAGTGAAGTCCTTGCCGCCGCATATGATGGTGATGGTCGTGATTAGCACCGGCCCCAGAACAGCTGTGACCACCGCCGACCCCACGAGGCAGCGTCCGAAGCGCTCGGAGAAGCGCCGGAGATCTGGGCGGGGGAACGTCGTCGGCTGTACGTCTCGTCGTGGCTGGTCAGTTCGTCTGGTCTCGGCGGGGCATAGGCAGGGGACACGGGGCTGGGGAATGGTCGCGTCCATGGCTCACCGCGGCAGGGGCGGGCCGACGCTTTCCAAGAGCCAGGATAACACAGCTTCATGAGTCGAGGCGAGGTAAAGCTCGGGGCCGCGATGGGACTGTACACCGCCCGATCCACCAAAATGTTACGTGGCGGCAGGCGAACGATGGAATGGGGTGGAACGATCTATCTACAGTATTTACAAGCGGTCATGGCTGAGTCCGCTCAGACTGCACGCACCCTCTTCCACGTCGCCTTCGATGCCGAGCTACGCCGCCATGGGGCATTGTCCACTAGTCCCGTGACAATATATATATATATACCTATAAAAAGAAGTGCCCGACTGAGTGACTGACTGACTCGTTACCGCCCAGCCAGAACCGTTACATCTAGATACTTGAAATTTCGCTAGTTTATTTGCGTCATTGAGTAGTTGGTCACTAAGGCGGGTTTTTCGGAAATTGCACGCCTAACCGCGGAAGAGGGCGAAATTGTGGTTTCCCGAATTCATGATTTTCTCGGTCACCCATTCACATATCGATTCGCTTTTTGTTGATTATGTAGCCCTTAAGAATATCTAAAAAGAAGTTTCTGGATTTTGCCCTAACCTACACTAGCGAGGTGATTCCGCATTCCGGAAATAAAGTGGTGTTCCTTAAGATTCACAAATAAATCTTTCACCGATTCAGTTATCAAACTGACTTTTGCTAGCGTATGTTACTTATACAAATGCACAGAATCATTTTTAAGCATTTCGCCCTGCTACGCCGTTAAAAGGGCCAAATTGTTTTTTTTTACAAATGACACGGCTTACGAGCCAAAAAGTCCTAACAGGTTATGTACACGTCTAGTCAAACTGCTTTTTGAAACGGCTACAGATATATAATATATATATATATATATATATATATATATATATATATATATATATATATATATATATATATATATATATATATATATATATATATATATATATATATATATATATATATATATATATATATATATCCTAGCAGTAGTACCCGGCGGTGCCCAGGTGGGACATTATATTGAGTAATGCAATGAGTATACAAGAATTTCGTTTTATTTGTTAGTCGTCATATTAGGCTACTTCATTGGGAAGTGGTACACACTCGGGAGCGCCTGCCTGCTGTCAGTACATGGGCTCCAACTGCAGGCGCGTTGTGGTAATGTTAAACGACTGGCACTCGTGTGTTACTACAACTCTCGCTAAACAAATTGCACCAAGAATGTGCGCTCCAGCGAGGGAGTCAGTGAGTGAAGAGAGTTTTATTGAGCCGGCGAAATGGGAGTGGTTCCCAATTTCAGAAAGCCATGTTATGAGCGGGCAGTCCTCGCTCTGGAGGAAGTATTGTCTGGACATCCAGATCACTGTCAGTCACCAGGTTCTCCCACAGCTCAAGGGTGGGAAAAGTGGATGGATGGAGGAGCTTGGTTTGCTTGCACTCTTAATATCATATGAGGAAGAATGCCAGGTTGTAAACACAACTTGAATTCGGCCGGAGGTTGCGCTGGGAACACACGATCCAGGCCGACTGCGTCAGGAGTATTCTTCCTCGTGGGAAGTTCTATCACAGAAGATATGAACAATGCTCATTGCTACAGTTTTATCGTAAGTAACATAAGCTCCTTACAGGAGGCGCGGGGTTGCAGGGAGTCCAAACAGATGCCGACGGCTAACCTTGGCGCTTTTTACCGGTACATCTTCTCTTTTACATTTATGATATATCACACCGGCTCCTACGGGAGACGTGTAGTTGCCGAAGGTGTCGACAGATGGGGACCGCTAAGCGAACGCGGGAAAACTCAAATGAATTTTACGTTCAAACGGTTACAGATTAAAAAATCTCGCTGGCCTTCTTATCCGCATGTTCGGACAAAATCCTGAAATTGGTTTTTGCGCAATGAAATGGGCACCATTTTTAAGAAAAAATGAAGGGGAGATTTCAACTGGCTGTGTAATTATTTACGAGTGTGTATAAACACAGTGTTTCCCCGAAATCCTTCTTGCATCTATTGGGAGGGCGTCATTGACAAATGTTGTAGAACTGTGTTTAGATACCTGAGTAAGTTGCCTATCTCAACAAAAACCAGTTCGATATCTCAAATGGCGGGCGGTAAAAATATCCGAAAAACTTTTTTACCGCTTTTCACTCTCCCCTTGATAGAATTTTTAAAATTTCCAGAAATATTGACCTACAACCCCTTAATCGGAATGTGCCCTTGAAATCTGGAGCCGTTTGAAAAAGCAGTTTGGCTAGACGTGCACATAACCTCTTAGGCATTGTTGGCTCGTCAGCCGTGTCATTTGTAAAAAAACAATTTGGCCCTTTTAGCGGCGTGCCAGGGCGAAATGCTTAAAAATGATTCTGTGCATTTGTATAAGTAACATCAGCTAGCAAAAATCAGTTTGATAACTGAATCGGTGAAAGATTTATTTGAGAATCTTTAGGAACACCATTTTATTTCCGGAATGCGGAATCACCTCGCTAGTGAAGGTTAGGGCAAAATATAAAAGCTACTTTTTAGATATTCTTAAGGGCTACATATGCTCATCGCTACAATGCTTATCGCTACAGTTTTATCATAAGTAACATAGGCTCCATACGGGAGGCGCGGGGTTGCAGGGAGTCCAAACAGATGCGGACGGCTAACCTTGGCGCTTTTTACCGGTACATCTTCAAAAGCGCTTCGATATGTGAATGGGTGACCAAGAAAATCACGAACTCGGGAAACCACAATTTCGCCCTTTGACGCGGTTAGCCGTGCAATTTCCGCAAATCCCGCCTTAGTAAAACCTACTCAATGACGCAAATACACTCGCGAAATTTCAAGTCTCTAGATGTAACGGTTTTGGCTGGGTGTTGAGAGTCAGTCAGTCAGCCAGTCGGTCGGGCACTTCTTTTTATAGGTATAGATATATATATGGGAAATCAGGGGCTCGTTGAATAAGACAGAAATAAGGGTTGACAGTCAAGAAAACCTCGGAAAGCAAAGGGGAGGATGTGGTAGGTCATTGACACAGATATAGAATTCGGAAAGATAGAAAGTGGACAAAAATACCCGCTGGGTGGGATCCGAACCCATGACCTCCAGAATACGCGTATGGTGCGATGACCACCACGCTACCAGTGGGGCTCTTTTCCCCTCCACTTTATGGGGTATTTATGTTAAGGTATTTTTGTTTCTGCGCTTAGAGGTGGTAGCCACCACCACTCGGACAAAAGGACCTTCTTTTTAACCCCCGGGCCGTGACTAGAGTGTCTACGATATGTCGAATGTGGTCGAACAGCGTTAAACCCTGTAAGGCTCCCTATGACACCAAGACTGCCAGAAGAGAGGCCCTCGCTGTGCATGTAGCGAATCAGAATGGGAAATGAGGGGCTCATTGAATAAGACAGAAATAAGAGTTGGCAATAAAAAAAACCTCAGAAAGCAAAGAGGAGGATGTGGTAGGTCATTGAAACAGATATATAATTTTGAAAGATAGAAAGAAAGTAGATAAAAATTCCCGCCGGGTGAGATCCGAAGCCACGACCTCCAGAATACGCGTCTGGAGCGAAGACCACTACGCTACCGGCGGGGCTATTTTCCCCGGCACTTTCTGGGTATTTATTTTGAGGTATTTTTGCTGCTGCGCTCCCACCCCAAAGCTGGCTGGCTACCAAGATGGCTGGTTATATATATAGACAGAAATAATGGTTGGCAGTCAAGAAAAACTAGGAAAGCAAAGGGGAGAATGCGGTATGTCATAGAAACAGATGAATTTTTTTAGACATAAATACCCGAGAAAGTGGTGGGGAAATAGCCCCGCCGGTACCGTAGTGGTCATCGCACCAGACCCGTATTCTGGAGGTCGTGGGTTCGGATCCCGCCCGGCGGGCATTTTTTACCACTTTCTTTCTATGTTTCCAAATTCTATATCTGTTTTAATGGCCTACCACATCCTCCCCTTTGCTTTCCGAGATTTTCTTGTCTGCCAGCCCTTATTTCTATATATACATATGCACATTTATTGCCCGTTATTTCGTATGGCTGCTGAAGCTTCGGTTGCTTTTTTTCTGCAAACCAAACACCAGTCACAAGAACACAGTCAAAGGCTCTATTATACTGAGAGGTCGGAAAATTGCTTGCCTAGATTTTATATTACGCACGCCTTGATGTTTCATCTGCATCTCTTCAATTCCCCCTTGATGTTGAAGTCAGGATTCGCAACTTCCACCATCTAAATGCTACTACACTCACATTATCATCAATATGTCAATTGTGTTTGCAATGTGGACATTTTCAATATTTTCTTCCAGATCTACCGTAAACCACCAGCAACAAGAAAATCAGCTCGAAAGATCAGGCACTTGTTCACCATAATACTAGCCCGCCAAATTTTTATTCATCCTTTCCAGGGTTATTCTGCGATTTGACTACAGATAAACAAACACCCCTCACATGCGCAGCAGCACCAGCTATACCAGTATAAACACGGATCTTGTAGTGACGAGTAGCGGTAGCAGGAAAGTAACATCGCGCTCTCAGCAGATGGTCTAACGTTTAAATGGAGGGCCATTTTCTTGATGGTTCATAAAGGGTACTACTACTTGCTGTTCTTGTAGACGGTTGTACTTTACTACTCAAAGGCATCTTTATCAACAAAGGCGTTTCAGTGGCTTGTGAGAATTACAAGTCCAACATTTTTCAACTAGACGACAGAGCTGATTTTGTGGGTTTTTCGCTGGTATAAGCCTGATATAACCATGACAGACATCGCGCACCTTTGCAGAAAATACCTTTCCCACTCTATTCTCTAACCATTGCCGCTTTAATTCACAGCGCATATAAAGGAACCAGAAACAGCAACAGCGTGAAAACCACTGAAACGAAAAAACAAGAACAGTACCTTTGTTGGTAAGACCCGAAGTCTGATTCCAAAGTCCATTGAAATTGATCGGATTATTTCTTGGCCAAGGAACGGCCGATGATGGTTACAAAAACCAGCACAAAATCACACAACATTGACAGTTCTGTACCAAGCCAGCACGACGGCTCGGCTAACATCGTCGTTTTCTATTAAATTCATCCTTCATCTCTTTCTGCATGTCGCACATCACCTTGCGGCAGGACTTCCCATATGCTGAATGATTCTTCTCACACCTTAAACTGCTTGTCGCACAGAAATTTAAGAATCGAGATTTTAGTGATAATGGCAACCTTTGTCCAATTAATCTTGCCGTAGCGCTGTCGGCTGGCGTAGGCTGTCATTTTTATTTGTTTTTTTTTTGCAGGCACACTGTTTTAGTGAGAATAAGTTGATGCTTTGGCAAGTGAGCACGAAACTGTCACTTAATGAACCCGCTAAACCTCCCCCCCTCCCCAAAAAAAAAGTATTGGCAAAGTAAACTCCTTGTCGCGCTGTTTTACTTTCCTTCACGAGACCGAACAAAGTTTTTTTGTGCGTTTGCTTCACCTTCTGTTTATTTTGATGTTGGCCACTTACACAACTGGCTTGACAATAAATGTTCACCTGATATAAGCATCGCGTTCATGCCTATTTTCAAGTTATTGTTTCTGCTTCCTTATTAATATTTCACCTACTGCAGATCAAGTTCGCATTTCCTTGTTGCTTCTAGAAGAAAACATGAAATTTCTGTGGTATTCTTCGTGGGGTTTATGAGTTGGCGTATAATGCGGTTGCATTAAAGAAAGGTTTTCATTTTTTTAAACGGAACGTTTTTTTTTTGCGCGTTGATTCGGGAACAAATTTTGTCATATAATATTATTCCAGGTACAAAAGTTTTAGGAAAGCACAGAACACGAAAATGTACTTGATAAAGTTTGTCCATCCGCTATACACGTAGAATGCTTTCTGTCAATCCACTGCACTTTTGTGGCCACAGGCCATTTTCAAACTTCGCTGGACTCCCATTTTACTAAAATACAAGTCGTCGTTAAACGATGTATACTACGTTGTAGTGTCAGAAACAGAGGAGAAGATACCAGCAATTTAGCAAACCCTTGGTGTCTGCAATGTAAATGTTAGTTCTTCAGCTCATATGCGTGAACAAAAAAAACGTGTTTTGTTATCTTCAGGTAATGTTCAAGAGCACGAAAGAAGCTGGTTTGAAAGAAAAATGGTAAGTCAAATGCCGTTTTTGTATTCTTAACGACCATGACAATACCAAATGGACAAACTAATTGAGCCCGGCATACTAGCATTTACAGCAAACACACAACTACATATTTTAAATACACTGAGGACAAAGTCCATCACGCTGGAATTAGTTTTAATCTGTTCCAAACCTTGCACGAAACCTTTTCTCCAAGAAAATCCCACAACGAGTTACGAGTGCATGCAGATGAAGTAACGCACAGGATATGATGTTAATAAACATTTGTTTTCGTTGTGGCTGGCGGGTGTTTTTGCGGCCGCCGAGATGGGAAAATAACTTTTTTTTTCTGTAAAAATAGAGCGATACAACAAGTTTTACTTGCTTTCTTAAATTCCACAATACTTTTACCTTTAAGTTCCTCCCAATAATTAAAAATAACGATCACCAGCGGCGTAGTAAACCTGTAAGGGTCATTGCTGACATAAGAACCTTGCGCTACGCCTTAAACATGAAAAACGCACGCATAGGAGAAGGCTTAGCAGGTTTCGTGCAGTCTTATATGAAGTGAATAGTTCATCACAATAAAACGACTAGTTATTTTAAACTTATACAACAGATGTAACGAAAGGTGGTAGTCTGAATGAGTTTCCTTGAAGGAGTTTTTTTTATATATAAAACGCGCAATAAGCCGCCGAAGTTAAACGTGCCTTCTGATCCCTTAGCAGACCCATTTTGAACCGCACTTGATCCTCAGATCCAATCCCGATCGACCGCCCTCACCGTGAAGCTCGCTTGCTGAGGTTAAAATAAAAACTTTTGCCCTACGACGCTTACCAGGTTGAGCCCCTGACGCCTGCTTAACCTAACCTTAATGGATAGTTATGGTGCATTTTGGATGCGGAGCATCTCTTGCTCCGGGGGATGTCACTTGTCCGTGCCCCGTCCGCAGCGCCTCTGATGATGATTGTGGCAGGATGCCCCTAGGGATTGGCCAACCAAAAAAATCGCGCCATTCCACCATGCGAATGAGGTTGGGACGCAAAGCTGTAAACAGCGCCCACAACGATTACTATGCGGCGTCAATTTCATTCACTCACGTCGCTCTACAAATAGTGAAACCATAGAGAAGAAATATGCGCTTAACCACACCCTCTATTACTTCAAAGAGATATTCTTGGTAAGGGGAAATTAATGCATGATGCATCAACGGTGGTTGGTTGAGTTGTATTGGTGTAGCACATTAGTGGAAACCATTTTTTATAAAACGAAAGCTCAAACACGGTGTTAGGCGATCTCGCTCCTCCGTCTCCGCGGTCACGGAAGGAGGCGACGAGATCGCCGGCATAGCATTAGGAGGAGCTAGAGGAGGATGGCGAGCAGAAGGAGAAAATACTTCTATTCAGATTTCTGGACAGCCCGGAGTGCGGCCCAGGAGAATGGTTCCTTCTTCAGTGTAGCCCATATTCAGTCCGCGCCTCCTGTGCTCAGTCCACCAGCTGAAGCTGGGTAGGCGGAGAGTGGTTGTACAGCAGCATTTCCCATTGCTCTTGTTCGGTAGTTGAGGGACACAGAGGAGGGTGCTCAGGGCTAAAGTCACAAACCCCGATTATGGGGCAGAGAGTTCCTACTTCTGAGCAAAATTTACACTCAGCGTTGTAGCGATTCGGGTGCATTTAATGAAGCGGCGTCAGGTGTGGGAAGGAGCTGCATTGTATGAGCCGTAGGGTAGTTTGTTGCTCTATGGAAAGGTCAGGGTAAGGCGAAGGTAGGTGCTGCCTCAGAAGGCGATAATGCAGGTTATGTCCCTGAACGAGACAAGTGGGTGACTGTCCTCGTGCAGCTCCATAGCACGGGGGCTAAAAGTGCAGGCTTGGTGGGCGTATTCGTTGCTTTCCATGGAAGCGTGAGCAGGTGTCCAGATGAGCTGAATGGAACCATTTGGGGAGCGTTTTTAAGTGCAATGCACTTCTTAAGCGACCCTGAACCTGCGTCCACCGGCGATTTCCGCGCACGTGGAGATGGGCGCGCGCAGCCTGGCCGCTGACATGGCACATACCCACGTGGGGGATTGGCCAGGAATCTCCTCGTCTTCCTTGGCAACGGGGGGAGATGGGCGCGCGCTGCCTGACCGCTGACATGGACACATACCCACGTGGGGGATTGGCCAGGAATCGGGCGTGAGAAGGGCTAATGCACCTGCTTAAAGGAGTACTGACACGAAATTTCAAAGCTGAGATCCGCTCTAGCAATCAAGTACAACGACAACACAAGTAGGTGTCTGTGAATAAATGCATCTTTCTTTCTTTGTAGTTGTGTGTGTGTGTGTGATCTCTCTTTCGCGAACATTACCGAACCGCGCAAATTCAACTCGTGCATTCGCACTTTCACATTCTTCCCCTCGGGGAAATGCGGGGAACTTTTTATCACACGAAGTGCACTTCGGGACACCAAACCCGACTGGTAAATCGGTGCCTACCTTACGAACCCCTGGTTGAGTGTGGGCCAAGGCGATGACTGCCTTTTCTGGTGCCGTCATTTCTTCGGTCTTGAGTGAGGCACAAGGAAGTAGGCTGGTTCTGGAGGTAGCCACGATGCTGGCGTACGGCTGCACTCGATGTTGGGTCGCGTCTGTGTGACTAGCGCATGATCCCCACCGAGGGTGGTGTTGAGCGCTTCAGCCCATGCTTGTCGGCGACCCTCGTCGTGTGAGGGGGTTCATATTTCTAAGCCAATGGAGCATCTTTACTTCTTGTTGGCAAAAGTCCAGGAGTGCATCAAGCGGAGTGACATTCTGTGTGGCCCAGCCAAACTGGTGAAGGATGGGGCGACCCTTTACAGCTCTGCTCTTTCGGAGCTTCTGGATTGAAAGATGGCCCTCTATCAGTTCTTGCACCATGTTGTAGAGCCCCGTGCTAAGCATCCTCTCTGTGGACGTAATCATGGAAAGACCAATCGCTTGCTCCAACACCTGTCTAATCATTATATAAAGCATCTTTATTTCCTCCTTGCCGAGAATAAGACATGGGGTTTACGTAACTGATTCTGGAGAAGACAAAAGCTTGAAATAATCGAAAGGTATCGGATTCCTTGAGGTCTTGCTTCTTGGTAGCAACTCGTTTGATCAATTTTATGATTTCAGCGATGCTGTGTTTGAGCCGCTGCAAGGATACATCACTTGGTGTTGGACTGAAGATGTAGGCCCAGGACCTTCATGCTGGTGCTTGGAGTAATGTCCTGGCCATCAAGGAGTATTTGAATGTGTTCCTTGAGGTGTTGTGAGCATAAGGGTGGACGACAAGGAGCCGATATTTTTTACGTGAACACTCGAAGCCACTGGTTTTAGAATATTCGCGTACTAGAATTGAGATGCCAACTGTTTGTGTGAGCTCCTTTTAATCGTTCATAGTCATTCACCGAGAATGCAGGGGTTAAACTCGTAGACATCCTTGGTGAGTGCACCACAAGTCGTCCCCGTCTCCGCGTGGGCTCGTAGCTGAATCGGTAAGACAACGGGCTCTGGCTTTATTTCACTATTAGTTAAAGGTTCGATTCCTGGCGGTGCAAGTAAATTCTTTTATTTGTTCTCAGGAGTGTTCTGTTGACACCTACGGTCGCAAAAGAACCCCTTCGGGGGTAGAGGTAAAAACCTTTGCTTTAAGCATCTATCACGACATAGCTTCGCGTTCAACCACCGTCGTCATCTTCACGTAGGAGAACCGCTGAATAAGAAAAAGGAGAAGACAAAGCTGCGAAGAGGAGGGCGTGTACGTTGCTCTCAGTCGGTGCACCAAGGTCAACAACCTTTACCTCACCAACGATTTGATGCGAAGCATCTCTTGCTCGGGGGAATTTCACTTGCCCGTGCCCCGTCCGCAGCGCCTCTGATGATGATTGTGGCAGGATGCCCCTAGGGATTGGCCAACCAAAGAATCCATCACGAGAAAGCTTCGCGTTCAACCCCCGTCGTCATCTTCCCGTAGGGGAACAACGGCACCTACAGCGTTGAGGGGAACCGCTGAAGAAGAAGGAGAAGAAGACAAAGCTTGGAAAAGGAGGGCGTGTACGTCGCTCTCAGCCGGTGCACCAATGTCAACAACCTTAACCTCACCAACGCTGACGGAGACTACCGATTCTACCACAGAGACAACATCGACAAGAACATGATTGACGAGTTTCGGCGCCTCGAGAAGCACCACCTACTCACTGTCACACAACAGTACTTGCGTGCCTTTGCCACCGGTGTGGACCCGGACGCGGAATTCCTCCTGGCGCTACGAAACAGCAGATCACTCAGCATAACGGCCACGCAATGAAACCACACGGAACCCCCATGATGCTTCGCATCCTCATCAGGGTTCCCCACGGGAAGATGGTGTAATTTTTTTTATTGGGATTGCAGCACTTGTTGCAGTAACGACTGAGTGTCATTGTCCGAGGGCTGAAGAGCCACCATGAACATTTTTGTATGCAAATATGTGTCTTAATTAGCATGTGAGAGACAAAACCAAGATTGCCCAAGTGCAAGAAGGTACAGTAAGATTTGAAAATTTGGCACAGCTCTACAATTCCAATTTATGTCTAAAAGAACCATCTAGTATAAAAAACAGGCTATATTTTTCTTCAAGATGAATGCCAGGGGCGGGAACGCCTTGTTTTTGAAATGACTACATAAAAATCTTCTCGCGGACAATGCATAGGTATTAAAAAATCCATCCCGCGTAACCTAAGCGAAGTGTATCGAGGGTGACCAGAACCATCTTGCTGCTCGTTCGATGTTTGTAAGCAAGAGAATTGGTCGCCCGCTTTTGAGGCGTGGTTGCACTTTACAAAATTTGCCTTTTTGCTCTCTAAATTGTCTATCTACTTGAACTCTTTGCTGCGCGTGAGATAGAAAGCGGAGCAAGGCCCGTCCCCGTCCCCCCCCCCCCCCCCCCCCCAAAGAAATCCCCATCCTATCGACTGGTAATCTTGTATGTTGCCGGTATAGCCATAAGTAGATTTCCACACAATCAACACCACAACACAGAAGTTGTTTTTCCCTTGTTTTTTTTGTTTTCCCAAGAGATACTTTGTGATCAGGTACAACTTTTATGGCATCCCAAGATCGGTCGGTGCCGCAAACACGCTGATGCGATACACAGTGAGTGGTGCGGAAAGCGAAAGACCCAACGGCGCCGCCGAGTAATTAGGGCCGGAATCGATCTGGCGCCTCAAGTGTTGGCGACGGCCGGAGGAACGCGGGCATTATCTCTGGGCGGGGGCAACAGTGTGCGGGTCCCGTTGGGGGCATCGCGCACGGGAGGCGGCGTTGACCAGGCGAACCTTCCTTCCAGCTGCCGGGCTTGGGGCCAGCCAGCAGGCAGCTGAGCGGCGAGCTAATTTGCGCCGACGTCCCCATTGATTGGCCGGGCGGGCACCGGCGACGAGCTACGCTGGCGATGCTGTACGGGATAACGCCTGGGCAAGAAACTTGGATCAGGGGGACGTGGGGGTGAAGGGCGTAGAGCCTGTAATCTCTTGGCAAACAACGATTCTCCTAGCCGCGCGGCCGGCCGCTTTGCAGGTAACAAAATGAGCGGGTCCTAGCTCCTCGCGGTGGTTGTTTTTCTTGTAGTTTAAATTTTGTTACCATGAGTTTCGGAAATTTGGGCACGGCCGTGGGCAAAGCGACGCGGGAACAACAAACGGCGAATAAATAGGTGCGAGAGGGCGAGACAAGGGGGGCGAGGAAGCGGGGGGGCGGCGGTGTTTGCTTGTGCCTTGCCCGCGGTATCCTCATGGATCAATATCTATCATGGGTGTTCCTTCTGCCTGAAATATTAAAAAAGACTAAAGACCAGTAGCATCGAGATTGTAGTAAGGGTCGTAGTCGAGTATTAAAATTTTAAGTGTAGGCAGAATAATTGGTCCTAACCTTCATGAGGCTAGATTGGCCTAGGTTACTGAAACTGATATTTCAGCTTTTTATTGTATTGTTTGTTTAAAATTGTCATAAATGGAAGAGTCGGGAGCCTGGGAGACCAAGCAGAAAAATCGAAGACAGCTTATTAATACTTCCATACCAATTGAAAGCCTAGATAGGCAGTATAACGTGCACTAGATATGAAGTTTAGATATGCAGTATAGGCTGCACAAGGCCGCTTTATGAACCATCCGGAACAACGGCATCAGGTTGGGGCGCTCAGCACATCGTTTGAAGAGTACGTACGTGAATTGGATGCTCTCTGCTGTCAATCCAGATAGCGCATTTCCCATCGCTGTCGGAGACGAAAATGGTGTTTTTTGTATTTGACAAGAGGGCGTGACTGATGGATGCCTCGGGTATAAGAATACTACGTTTTCAATGAAATCCGGAGCATTAACGCGAACAATTATAATTATATTCTATGCTGATTTCCGTATAATTTTTTTAATGACGCGTATTACACTGTTTCCGATATAGCTAGGGAACACCTAACAGCTTCGGAAGAAGAGCGAAGCCGCGACAGTCGCACTAGAGTGATGAGACAGATGCATTTCAAGGATTCGGATTTTCCAGTACCCGGGACACTCCTTCAGAAGCAGCGTGGGATCACAATCCGCAATTTGCACCGTCTCTCGCAGCCAGGTGTCTGGTGCAATTTATGAAAAGCTATCAGTAAAAAAAGCTTCCACTCTTCTTGGGAACTGTGTAACATGTCTCAGTTAGGATTAAAAAAAATAGAGCGTGACTTTGACAACAAAAGTAAAGACGTATGACGGGACAAGAGCTCACTTGCAACAAACATTTATTGAGGCATTGTCTCGTATTTATGCATGTATCATCTGGAGCATGCGCACCTTTGTACACTACATGGACCGCATCAAACAGAGGACATGATCAGTGACATTTTCAAAATTTAAAACTCGCTGGCACGCAAAAGCACAGAAGCATCACTGATGCACTTGCCCCCCTTTCTGCTTAATATAAAATGCTTCCAAGAGCTCCCTCGCCACTTCATTACCACTTCTGCCGACAATTCTAATCTGCTCAAACAAAGGGCTGCATTTTTCCAAAGGACGGGCAGGTCTGCAATCTTCGGAATACGCGGGTAAATGAGCGCGCGTATTATTGCTAAGAGAAGGACTATGCTCGCGTGCCCGGTCATTCACACATCTGCCCATCTGGCCGATGTAGGCCTCCCCGCATGAAAGCGGTATCTCGTAGACTACCCTGAAGTCACAGGGCACAAAGCGCTTTGCATGCTTCTTTTCGCAATTTCAGATGCGGAGCAGCTTATGGTCGCGCCTGTTCCTTCCGCCTTTGTGCGTCCCGTTGTGCGGCGTCCACACCCCCACTGCGCATGTGCATCGTCCTGCCCCTCCTCTCCTTTCCGACGCTCCTCTCCTATCCGGCATTCCTCCTCTCCTCTCCGAAGCTCCCCTCCTCTCCGGGATTGCGCAACGAATAGCAGCACCGGCGGGTCCGCGCGTGATAATAGAGAGTTTTAGCATAGCGTGCTCCGTCCGCTAACGCTACGGCGGCGGGTAGCGGGGCGCGACTGGGGGGTGAAAATTCGCCACGGTGGGGTGGATTAGTTCCGCACGGCCTGCCTTCGCCATGCCCGCTCTTTCCCTCCGCTGAGGGGCAACCTCCTCGCACTCCCCGCGTGCGCATGCGCAGTCCGGTGCCGCTACCCGCTAACGTTAGCATAGCGTACGGGAGCCGCTATGCTAAAACTCTCTAATGCCAAGCAGCTTAGGCTTAGAGGCGGGACTGTAACCGCTGCCTACTCCGCTGGGGGCGTCACTGTAGCTCCGCGCTATAAATGACGGGCGCGCGCCCACCTCTCCCCTCATTCTCCTCCCGAAACGCCGCGATCGAACTGAAAACTAATGGGAACTTGAGTCGACCCCATGGCTGCTTCGCATGCTACTCAGGGTTCCCCTACGGGAAGATGGTGAAATTTTTTCGGTTTGGGCTTGCCGGAAATTTGCGCACACAGGTGGCCAAGTTTTTGTGGAGCAGAAAACACCACCGGCACTTTGTACCGTTCCGCCACATTTTTAAGGTTGTGCGTAACTCGGTGTATATAGGGCAGAACAACGGGCTTCGCCTAATGTTGTTCTGGCCGCTTCGCACCTGCTTGGTCTTTGGCTTTCCGCAGCAAGGCTTTGGCAACACCCACCAAGACAGAGCTTGGGTAACCGATCGAAAGAAGACTCTTCAGTTGTGGGTCCAAGATCCCTTGAACAGCATGTGCACAGGACGTCAGTGCAGATTCTAAAACCAGAGACGCTATGGCCCTTTTAACAGTCTTTGAAGGAGATGATGAAAATGGCAGAAGCTGTTTACGGGCACGCGGGCAATAGATCCAACAAACATGGTCAGATGAAAACTTAAAATAATATCTAAAAACTGCAGGCTGTCTTGACTTGGAACCTCATTTGTAAATGCAAGACCCTTCCCATGGCGGCTAAGATTCTCTAAAATTACTTTTGCGACTGCAATGTAATTAGGTGAACACTGTTTCCTTAAAACCACCAAAACTCGTCGACTTATCTAAACAAATCGGCCGCGTATCTGCTTCTTTCGTTGCAAATGTCGTCAAAAGACGATAGTCCTTATTGACTTTTGCCAAGTAAATGCCTCCCTTCGCTTTCCCGCTCACCCCTAATGTTGTTCCTCTTGCGTCGCGCTTGTCCCAAGGTAAAGACGCCAAAGGTTTGCTTAAATCATTTTAAATTTCCCGCGTTACATTGCTCCAAACCGGGTGTCTCGATTCCAACGCTGCCGTACGGCGAACACGCGCGTGAATCGCGGCGCCATACTTCAACGTTTATAGAACCACGTTTTCACACTCCACGTGCGTGCAAGCAGAACGTGGAACCTATGTAGTTGAACCTTTCGTAACATTTGCCGGTTGATTCCTTAAAATGCCGCAAGAAGCTATAGTGGCGCGGGCGACAGCTAGTGGAACCTTTAGTAACTGTTGCCGGTTGATTCCTTAAAATGCCGCAAGAAGCTATAGTGGCGCGGGCGACAGCAGGCGACGGCAAAGTGAATTTTGTTTCTGGAGTTGATCAAGTATTTAATTTCGCCGAAGTCAAGCATGTATGATTTTTGATAAAGGAACACTGCAAACATTACCTCTGTATTAATTTGTTCTCTTATATTTGCGTAATGTCTTCTTCTTCTTCAACAATGTTGACAGGTATGAACATTACACCGGACTTAGACGAGTAGATTTAGCTGTGACTATATAAGACTATTGCGCCGGCATTGTTTTAGTTTGGCCGGGGGGCTGAATCAGCTGAATCGAGTCACAGAAAGACAAACGGACAGACATACAGACAGACCAAACTTTCTGGGTTTAAGTAGCCCAAGAAAGACTATCGTCTTTAAAACACGAATAACAACATCTTTGTCAATACTTGAAAGCAAGTCGCGGTCGACACTAGCCAGAAAAAATATTTCATAAGACTGGTGCAACACATGACTCGATACAAATTCCTTGTTTCTGAATGTAGAGTGCTTATGGGTTGAAATGCGACACTGCGAGCGCGTGGCCGCCGGTACATGCAGCGGCACCCGTGGACGCCCGTAGAAGCTAGGTGTTGGACGATCAGAGCGTGTTGACCGTAGGCTTACTGCTTCCGGTTGCCAATGAGCGGGACTGTGGTTCCCCGCGGCGACAGACGGGCGCTGCGAGCCTGGAGCGCTGAAACGCGTTTGTGGGCCGACGGTAGTAGCCGGGGTGTGCACGTAGCCGATTTCTCGACGTCGTGTGCGCGCGCTCTTGTTACGCGTGCCCTTCAAATGCGGTACAGTAATGTTCATGTAATGCACAGTCACGTACCTCTGAATAAAAGAAACTTCGGTACGAAGGAACAGCAAATTTTATTCCAAGATGTAAAATAAAAAGAAATTAAAGACGCCTTTGCAGGCACGTTTGCGTGTAGTGCGGTGCATTAGTACTTCGTCGGCTCTCCTCTTTTAGTTTATATCATGGAATAAAGTTCGCTGTTCCTTCGTGCAGACGCTCGTTTTATTCCGATAAGCGCGGCCTAGCCTTACATGCCCATTATCTGTGTCGCTTTGGAAGCGCACGCGTAAAAAGAGCGCGCGCATACGATGTCGCGAAATCGGCTGCGCGGACCGCCGGGCGGCTACCACCGGCGCACAAACGCGCTCCTGCTTTCAAGGTTCGCCGCGCACCGCGGTCGCTGCGGGGAACCACATCCCCGCCTATTGGCAACCTTAAGCAGCAAGACTACGGTTAAAACGCTCTCATCCTCGTGGTATACGACAATGCAACACCTAGCTTCCACGGGCATCCACGCGTGGCGCTGCATGTACCGCAAGCCACGCGCTCGCAAGGTCGGTCACGTTTCAATCCGTGAGCACTGTACGTGCGTCCTTCGAAAGAACCAAATCTTGCGTCAGGATAAACTTCAAACAAACGCATAAAGCAGTCCACCGACATACCACAAGAATTCTAGAACTTGACCACGGCGTTACATCAATGCATTGCCTAACACGCAAACAGTTCCATGTGCGGCACAGAATAGAATAAATCCTCAACGTCAACGGAAAAGGCAAACCCCACCTAGGCGTTATTGTTAATATAGTCTTTGACTTTAAGTGTAATCTTGGTGATGAACGGGTCGTCGATGTTGAGGCTACCAAGATGCCCCTGTAAAAACCGGCTAAAAGCGACTGCCAAGCTCCGCGCTCACTAACAATACACCGAATGGGCATCTTATCTTTATGCGTCTTAGCTGTGAAAAACACACTCAAACATTTGCTTTTGCAACTAGAAGCGGCTTTGCTAGACGGGGCAGCTTAAGTTCCCGACATAAGTCCTCAGCCTTCACTTTCACCTTTTGGGCACTTGCTTTCACGGGTTTGAAGCTCTTTTCTTTCGCTTGCCCCGCCTTCTCATTAAATACACAGGAAGGCATCGCAACAAACCCACCCTTCTTGTCACTCAGAAGTAGTCGTAGCCCATTGTCATTGAAGAACTGAACCACAGGTTTGGTATTTAACTGTGAACACTGGTTTGGCTGCCTAGGAGCAGTCCTACGAAGGCTGTCAACACCGTCTAGGAGACACCGTTCCCGGTGTTCTACCCCTGCTTTTTCCGTGATCGGCCTAGTTAGAGTCAGTAGCTCGTGAGCTGGGTTCTTACGCTCTCGACTAAATTTGGGAACTCTCCCTGAAACAGACGTGATTCGGCCGGGAAGCTGAACCTGTTCAGTTGCTACAGGTGCTGTCTCGCAAACAGGCAACTTTTCCTGGCTATTCGGGAGTCCTAGCAGCGTGCGCTTCCACAAGAATTCCGTGGCTTCGGAAACTTGCCATCGGAGGGAATGCAAATACCCCTGTGCAGTCCAGTCCTGATGCGGAGCGTAGGTGATCACACGCAACCAGTCGTTGAACAGACGAACTTGGTGCCTAAGCTCTGACCGGAGGATTCTGATGAGACGTTTCACATGGCCTTGGGATAGCGTAACGTAACCAAACAAGGCACATATCTGTGGCGGCACAAGTCCCTTGCGAAGGCAGATCGACAGATAGCGGGAACGGCAGAAGGAAACCGCTATAAGACTAACACATCAGCTGGTGGTAGAGACGATGCTGAACACAAAACAGGACCCATTGTAGAAGAAAAGAACTTCATTAAACACATCTGTTGGGCAAGTTGGTGCATTATGATTGAAAAAAATAGAGGGCGACTTAGACAGCGACAGTAAAGAAGGACGACGGGACAAGCGCTCACTTGGAACTAACATTTATTGTGGCATCGTCTCATATTTATACATGTATCATCAGGAGCATGCGTAATTTGGTACACTACATGGAAGGCATCAAACAGAGGACGTGATCAAAGAGACGTTTCAAAAAATAGCGCCAATTCACCCTGTGGCTGTGGTTGGAAAACAAAGCTGTAAACGGGACCCAGAACGATTTCCCATGCGACGTCACTCAAATTCACGCACGTCGCTCTACAAATAGCGAAACCAAAGGGAAGGGAAATGCACTTACCCACACCCTCTATTAATTCAAAGAGATATTATTGGTGAGGTTAAGTAATGCATGAAGCATGAACGGTGGTTGGTTGAGTTTTATTGGTGTAGCACATGGGTGGAAACTCTTTTTTTATAAAATTAAAGCTCAAACCCAGTGTTAGATGATCTCACTTATCCGTGTCTGCCGTCGCGGACGGAGGCGACGAGATCGGCGTCAGAGACGGTGGAGGAGGAGAAAGGAGAAAGAAGAGGAAAAGCTTCTATTCAAATTTCAGAACGGCCAAGAGTGCAGCCCAGGGGAGTGGTTCGTTCTTCACTGTAGCCCATATTCAGTCCGCGCCGCCTGTGCTCAGTCTACCAGCTGAAGCTGGGTAGACAGAGCAGCATCTCCTCGACAGCAGCATCTCCCTTTGTAGTCAAGAGTTCGACGAAAGTTCGTCTGGTCAGGTATCATGATGAGAACCCGTACGGGTTCCGAAACGTCTCTGTGTTTTTCACCTTGACTTGGTCAGTGACCGCATTTCGTTCTCAGCATCTCCCTTTGCTTGCTCTTGTTCGGTAATTGACGGAGAGAGAGGAGGGGACTCACGGCTTAAGTCGCACGCCCCGATTATGTGGCAGAGTGTTCCTACTTCTGTGCAAAATTTACAGTCAGTGCGTAGTTATTCGGGTGAATTAAGTGAAGACGCGTCGGGTGTGGGAAGAAGGCAGGTTTTATGAGCCGCAGGATAGTTTGTTGTTCTATGGAAAGGTAAGGGTAAGGGGGACGTAGGGTATGTCTCAGAAGGCGATAATTCTGGATTATGTCCCTGGACGAGACAAGCGGGTGACTGTCCTCGTGCAGATCCATAGCACGGGGGGTAAAAGTGCAGGCTTGGTGGGTGTATTTGTTGCCCTACATGGAAGCGTGAGCGGGTGTCCTAAAGAGCTGAATGTAACCATTTGGGGAGTGAATTTTCAGCACACGCTGTGCAGGTCGGAACAACAATCCCGACTGCTAATTCTGGTAGGCTTTGTGGGAATCGCACTGCCTTACGAACCCCTGGTTGAGTGAGAGACAAGGCGATGGCTGCTTCTTCTGCTGCCGTCATGTCTTCGGTCTTGAGTGAGGCACAAGCAAGGAGGTTGGTTCTGGAGGTAGCCACGATGCTGGCGTACTGCTGCCCTCGACGTTGCGAGGCGTCTGTGTAGATAACTGCATCACCCCCAACAAGGGTGGTGTTGTGCGCTTAATTAAGCTCGTGCTTGTAGGCAACCCTCGTTGTGTGAGGGGTACATATTTCTGAGAAAAGGGAGTATCTTTAGTTCTTGCTGCCAAACATCCAGGCGTACATCAAGCGGAGTGACATTCTGTGCTTCCCAGCCAATAAGATGAAGGATGCAATGACCCGCCGCAGTTCTGCTCATTCCGAGCTTCTGAAAAAAAAGATGACCCTCTATCAGCTCTTGCACCGTGTTGTAGATCCCCATGCTAAGCAGACTCTCTGTGGATACACTCATGGAAAGACCAATGGCTTGCTCAACCGCCTTTCTAACCATTATATAAAGCATCTTTATGTCCTCCTGGCCGAGAAGAAGATAGGAGTTTGACGTGTGATTTTGAGAAGACAAAAGTTTGAACAAATCGAAAGGTATCGGATTCATTTAGGCCTTGCTTCTTGGTGTCAACTCGCCTTATCATGTGTATGATTTTGTTGATGCGGTGTTTGGGGCGCTGCAAGTATACGTCCCTCTTTGTGTTGGCCTGAAGATGTAGGCCCAGGATCTTGATGCTGGGGCTTAGAGTTATGGACTGGTCATTAAGGAGTATTTGAATGTGTTCCTTGAGGTGTCGTTTGGCGTCAGGGCGGGCGACAAGGAGCTGAGATTTTTTACGAGAACAGTGGAAGCTACAGGCTTGAGCACATTGGCGTACTATAAGTGAGATGCCATCGGTTGGTGTGATCTTTCTTTACCGCTATCGCGTGGTATTCAGCGGAATGCAGGAGTTAAACCCGTTGATGTGCTTGGTGAGTGCACCACTTGTCTTCCCCGTCTCCGCGTGGGCTCGTAGCAAAATGGGTAAGACAACGGGCTCTGTCTTTGTTACTCTATTAGTTCCAGGTTCGATTCCTGGTGGTGCCACTGAATTCTTTTATTTTTTCGCAGGAGGTTTTTGTTGACACCAACGGTCGCGAAAGAACCCTTGGGGTGTAGAGGTAAAAGGCTGTGCTTTAAAACTCAAACTCGCTGGCACGCAACAGCACAGAAGTATCGCTGACACACTTGTCCCCTTTCTGCTTAGAAAAAATATAGAAGAAAGTGCGAAAATTAGCATGCCAGGCGCTTTGTGCCCTGTAACATCGGAGTAGTCTACGAGATACCGCTTTCACGCGGGTAGGCCTACATCAGCCAGACGGGCAGATACGTGACACGCAAGCATAGTTCTTCTCTTAACAATATTACGCGCGGGCATTTACCCGCGCAATGCGAAGATTGCAGGCCTGTCAGTCGTTTGGAAAAATGCCGACTTTTCTTTGAGCAGATTAGAATTGTGGGCAAGAGTGATAATACAGTGGCGAGAGAGCTCTTGGAAGCGTTTGATATGAAGCAGAAATAGGACAAGTGCGTCAGCGATACTTCTGTGTTTTTGCCTGTCAGCAAGTTTGTGTTTTTAAAATGTCACTTTCATCAGGTCCTCTGTTTGATGTGTTCCATTTAGTGTACCAAATTGCGCATGCTCCTAATGATACATGTGTAAAGATGAGACGATGCCTCGATAAATGTTAATTGCAAGTGAGCGCTTGTCCCGTCGTCCTCCTTTACTGTCGTTGTCTAAGTCGCGCTCTATGTTTTTTAATCTTAATGCACTAAATTGCCCAACAGATGTGTTTATGTTTCAGTTATTTCTATTGCATTCCGACTAACATTTGAAGCCCCTACACAAATCTGCCAGAAAACAAACCACCCTCTGAGATTGATGTGTGAACCATGTCTCTTTGTTCATACATTTTTTACAAACATGACAACAACGGGTGCCTTCTATTAGAATATGATAGCCGTATGCAGCATGCAGATACGCAGTTACCTGTAGTCCTGAAAGGAGCACTGACACCAATTTTCGTCGTTAATATTATTGCACAGTTCGCTTCCTTCACTCAACAGAATACTCTGGCTGAAATATGAGGGGCCTGTGACGGGAAGAGCATACTTCAATTGAATCTCATTTATCGCGCCGACGGAGCAGCACGCGGAGTGCCACTCAGTAACTGGACATCAGCGTGACATCACCCCGTGAAGGCAAAAGAAGTGACGCGACAGCGCTCGTCAAAAACTCGTGACGTCGCTTCAGGTGCGCGGCCCCACGAGCGGTGAGCCGGCATAACACCCTCTCAAGCGGGCGCCAGTGACGTCCGCAGAAAGCGGCGAGGTGAGGCCGGGATGCTGTCGTATGCGCCGTTCGGGATTAAAGCGCGGGAATTTGAAACCAACGATATTAAGCTATCGCGCGCTGAGTATTTTAAGTGCTGTTTCAGGCTCGCCAGACCATAAAGCATCGATAAAAGCAATAAAAGTGTAACACCAAATTTTCGTGTCAGTGCTCCTTTAAATTTTCCGCGATTGTTCCCTCGCTCAGCAATGCGAGTTCGAGGCCGGGCCTCCTCTAAACCCTTTCTTTTTTGTCTCAACTGCTTATTCAGTCTTTTTAGTTGTGTGTATTGTTTTAATGGACGTGGTTTTCACGCCAACGCAAAATTGACTGTATAGAGACAAATCACGTGACTGCGTGCGAAGACAGCCCATTCCACGCGAAGCTATGCGCGTCCATTGTTTTATAGGAGTAGTTCAGCGTTGAAAATGACATAGACAGACCTTTTAGAACTTGAAATGTTTCAATCTCAATTGTTTTGTGGTGAAAGTATTAGGGAGATTAGGGTTATGACAGAAACGCCCAGTGTTAGAAAGAAAGAACCCTTAAAACACTACTGTGCTAACCCATGAACAATTGAACAATAACAAGCCACATATACCTCTCTATCGATTGTTAGGGAGCGTACGAAAATTCGGTCAAAGTGAACAGAACCACACTCGTTTCTCCCATAAAAAAAACTCAACCAGACGTTTTGTACCCAGCATGTGTACTTTTGATCACAAAACGACCGTCTCGCAGATTGGTAAAGTGTTTTGCGCTCACTATGAAAAAAAGGACTAAATTTTATGTAATTATGGGCTTGTGCTTTGAACGTGTTCGAAGCCGTACGTTTATCGGTAGTAAAAGTGTGGAAGATCAATCCTCCAGTAATGGTAACAGCCTTGATTGAATGTAAAAATTTAAATGAATTTCTCCCTCAAAACGTTCAACGCACAGAATACGTATTTTATAAAATCTCCGTACATGATGGAGACAAACAAAACTCCAGTAAATTAGAATATGTAAGGAATGCAAATTGCTTTCAAAAAATTTGAATTTCTTACATGGTGTACAGGCAGTTTATTCTAGTATTATTTTTTCTTATCTTTTTTTTTTCTTTTACTGCTGTTAAAGTTCCGTGTACGTTCACAGTCACTTTAAGCTTCTCCCCCTATAAAATACCCTCCACTGATGGCCTTTAGGGGTACAACGAAATATAAATAAATGAATTGTAACAAGAAGAGTTAACGCTGCCCAAAAGTGGTAGATGCCGAAGCGCCATTCTCCCAATCGCATATGCCCCGAGAATTATCGTGAAGACGACGAAGGCCCGACTGGAACGTTCATGCCCACGAGCTCGTACCTGCTGGACCTGCGCTCGGCCCGTTGCCTTACGCTCCGCCTTGAATAAACCCCACGATCAAGTACCGTCGTCCCTTCTATTCCCCTTTACAGAATAAATAAATCATAAACCCAACAACTTGCCCTGTAAAGAGTTTGTCCAAGAATTTTGCTTCTAAAAAGAACGCGGGAAAGGAGATTATTACGAAAATGGTATTGCTTTTTAGTACAGCATTTGTCCTAATTCTAACAATAATTTGTGAAGGTCACAGGGAAGCTGCTATAGTTACACTTTGCTCTCAGGTTCTACCGGGAGCCGAATTCATCAGTAATAAATAAAAGTGTCCATTTTGGCGTAAACAACTACCTATATAAAACTCACAATTAACCTAATATTGCCTTTCTTGACGAATTTCACCATGGTGGAACGTAATACCAAAACCTAGCATGCTTTCAAAAAATTGGGAATTCGGCTCGTAATTAAAAGATACATGTCCGTCCCAAAATGCGGTTTTCTTCTACAACGCAGTTCCAGAATATATTGTATACTATATTTTATATGTTTATATAATATAAATATAACATATTGTCTCAATATAGTATATATTATATTATAGATAATATGTTTTGGAGTATGACTTATAAGACACGGACTGAAATTTTGTTGAGGAGGGAAAGTAGGAACATACGTATTTAAATCTTATGTTGCAAACTACAAACGAAGGTGATGTTAGAACGGCCATGTGATGCAAAAGAGGTGTGTACGAAGGCTTCTCTGTTGAAGGAGTGAATGGAGATGGAAGCTCATTTTATGTGAAAGAAGCTTCCCCGTAGGTTTAACCTTGGTGCATCTTGTTGGTATGAAAGAAGAAATTTTTACCAGTCGAAAAAACTGAGCCATGAGCTATGTGAGAAAATGCGTTGAAAACTGTACTTGTGTAAAGTAGGTTTGCCGCACACACATAAAAGCGTTCCAACAGCATGTCTGTTAACTCTAACGGTTAATAGACATTTCTGTGAATAAACAGATTTCACTTTTCGTTTATACACCAGAATAATCTAGTTTATTTTCAATCGAAATAACTATTTTGAGAAAGCCAATGAATTCAAAATGACCAATCTGCCTCGAAAGAACGCGTAGCGCAAGTTTCTTGCTGCTGCTTGCTGTAGAGGTAATACAAATCGTGCTCAAGCGCAAAAAGAGCTGACGATTACCATAAAATATAATGCGGAATTTGTGCGCTTCGCGAACTCCAGACTTCTCTGATACGGCATTTCGCTGCTGCGTCTGAGGAAGTGATCGCGTGAAGAGTAAAGGCACGGCGGCGCGCGCTCCTGTGCCGTTATCTCGCAACGAACCGCCGCTACCGAGTATGTGGTTAGAAATCGTGTCTGAACCTTTCGCGCTAACGCCACGTGGTTCGGATCAGCGACCAAAGAAGGAAGTCCTGAAGTGCATCCACCGGTTGCCTTAACTGTCGTTCAGCACCTACTCCGGGGGGCTGCAGTGCGCTTAGGCAGCGCTCACTCGTATGTTCTCTCGACGCCAGCGATGGACAGCCTCTGCGTCGGCGGCGCGAACAGCATCTCAGAAAGTGAATGCATTATCGTCGAACGCACGACGGCACGTGCTGCTATGCTGTCATCTGTCTGCGCATCGTCACCGCCCAGTATGTCTCCCTGCCTCCTCCTCACACTGTCGGCCTGCGTCGCCGCTGAGGAGCGCATCGCGCAGTCTCAGAATACAGACCTCTCCCTTACAACTGTGCCCCACTTTCATCCGCCGTTTTCTTTCGGTGTTCGCTCAGTTACGACGCCGACGCCGATGTCAAACCACAGTAGCGGCCGCCAAACTGGTTCGCACTAAAAATACCGCATTTGCTACCAAACCAACAGTGATGTTGCTGAGTATACGAAAACACGCGTCGCGTAAAAGGTGCCGAGATCTGTGCACAAGCAATATTACAGGCGATCAATGATCTTCTAGCAAACAGCAACCAGCAATGAGCTTCTACAAGATTTCACTGCTGGAATTTCGGAGCCAGGATGCGCCAGGTTCGTCCCCTGCTACGATCCCATTGGTCGTTGCAAAGCGAAGGGCACTCAAAGGCCCTTCCGTCTGGCCATTTTGCATTTATTTAAGGTCAAGTGGCCGAGAAAGTTGACTTCGTTTTATTTATTTACACGTCGAAGCTCCGAAGGTATTGCGTGGGAGGGTGGTTGGATGGGACGGGGGGAGGGGGGCAGGGGCCTACAGAAACGTATGACGGAGCTTCAAAAATGCTAAAGAAAAGAAAAAAATAAATATAAAGGTATCATGGCCACACAAAATTACAGTACAAAAAGAAAACAGTCAAAAAGTACAAAAGATAAAATACATGAAAGCGGAAGAGTAGATGTTCAGCGGGTGATAGACAGTGATATAATAAAGTACAACAAAGAAACCCACTTGCTACGTACTTACGTACTATAAAAAATGGTTGGTAAATTTTTCACGAAAGTGTTTGCGGTCAGCGCATGAGGTTGTGGTCTCGGGTAGATTGTTCGAGAAGGTTATAGCTTGGGGGAAGAGTGAGTTTCACATTGACGAAGTGCGCCTTTTAAGTAGTGCTATGGGGTTGCTGTGTGGCTGACGTGGGATAAGGTTTGGTGTTGCTGTTTAAGAGAGAGTGTGTGGTTTTGGGGTGATAATAAAAGACTTGAAGAGGGCCGAAGCGTGATATGGTCCGCGGGACTCAAGTTACTGTAGGTTTAAAAATGGCTGTACGCCGTGATGCTCATGTTCGGCGAGTACTGTGAGCAGATAAAGTGGGCGGCACGAGTGTAGCTTCCAATTTCTCTGTGAAGCATGCATGTGAGGCGTGCCAAATTGGTGATACGTATTTGAGTTTAGGTAGCCCGAATGTTATGTAGGCTTGTTTCTTGATGTGCGGAGATGCAATTTTCATGATCCGACGCATCCGAGCAGATGGTCTGTATGTGTTAGGCCTATGATAGAGATGATTAGAGGTGAACTCCGAGGTTTTTGCTTGATACTGCAGTGACAATCAGGAACGAGTTCCATGTTTTAGGGGAATTGTGTAGCGGTGTTTCTACGCTTGAATGATACTTGTTTTATTTGTCAGTGTTGAATGGCATTGAGGATTTATCACACAATGCTGCAGTTTTGCTGAGCTCCTCTTGAGCAGCACGCTGACGAATTTGCAAACTACTACTTTTGATTTGTTGTCTAATTTAAAATGTAGTTGAAACTACTTCGAAGAATTCATCCGATGCACCTCTGGCACAGTAAAAACTAGCCTCTATTTTCGCGGTCAGGTACAATAACAGCTCCGGTGTCATATTCCTGAAAAAAACTTCTGGCATGCTAGATGAGGTGTTCAACAGAGCACATCGAATCTTTTTTCATTGGTAACTGCTTTGGAGATAAGCAGCCAGCAAAAAAAGTTTGCCAGCACAGTATACATATAAAAAGAGTAAAAAAAGTTAAGTAATATACCATAAGTTCTTTAAATTCGACTCATTATTTCACCACTAAAGTAGAGTAAGAATGACGACATTTTTACTGGCCCAAAAATTCGAAAGCCTCGAGCACTCAAACACGACTCTCCCCGAGAGCTGCGTAAAAATAATTCAAATATCTGCAAAGAAAAGGTGCGAAAAAAAAGCAGCGAGGCCTGCCCGAAACTCTTAAGGAACATTTGTTTTCGGAACGAAGTTCCAGTTCCACTCTGTCAAGCGCTCGCCGTCTCAGCACACCGTGAGATTTGGGCTTAGTACAAAAAATGAGCACTCTACAGCTCTGCCAGCACCGTCAGTTCATCACGCACACTGCTCCGCTGTTTTATCTCTCTGTTTCCCTGTGCGAGCCCACATTCTACTTTCTTCTTCTCCTCTCGTTTCCCCTTTACCCGGTTGAATTAATTGCATTCAGCGCATTGTAACCTTTTCTCTCTCCATACTAAGTTCACATTTGTAAATGTTATTCAAAAGTCCTAAAAAAAAGGAACGAAGTTTCGTTAAGCACCTTCAAAGCTGATTTGTACGGTCGCATGAAACAGCTGAACGACCGCCGGAATCCAAACTGCCTGGCAATGGTGTTTCTAATGAAATCAAAAACTCCCGCTCACGCGTACCAATTCGCCTAAAATTCAAACTGTTACATAATTTAGATACTTCTTTTCAAGGCTTCGTAGAAATCTTCTTTTAGGTGACAATGGCCGGCATGTGTATGAAACGCTGAGTGTACAAGTGTATCGTACATGAAATTTTCTGCAGGTTAGTGCTTGTGATTCGAATGCATTTCAAAGTATTTCTTACGCTAGTGGTGGTTTAAGAAGGATAGTTCAAGTGGCGTAACTTAAACAAAAGCTATACAATATGCTGTACTGAATTTAAATGACGGTGTTTTAAATTTAAAATATCGTGAGAACAAGAATCAGAAGGCGAATAAAAATGAGAAACAGTAGTGAAACCAGGCATTATTAACATCCTTCCGTACGTTGGGCATATTCGAGAAAAAACCGTTCGACCAGCGCTTACTATAGTAGAACTTCAATTACATGAGGCATAACCACTGATTTCTACCCTTGCCGCCGCTCATGAACAGGTTCAGGAGAAATGTAAAATCAATGGCCGGGTTTTAATCGTTTTTAGCAAAAACATGCAGGTTAATGGGAAGAACAGACTCGGGTTTTGAAGTGTCTTCTATTTTCCGGTTTGGTTTAGGTTCTTGCATTGAAACGGGTGAACTTATTATGCGCGACAGCTGACATCCCAATCACTTCGTCGAAACGAGTGACTTGTTTGGTTAGTTAAACATCAAACTATTGCTGATGATTTCAGATAATATTATCAGATTTAGGAGGGCTAGCCAAGATGTGTCATTTATAGTTCTTATACTAAAATGTGGACGCCTGGCCAGGTAACATAACGATCACACTTACGCATTGCGGTAATGATTCATTGCTTTATGGGAAGCACATAGACACCATAATAAAACACCGTTCCGATACAGTTATTGGTTTTTCTTAGTCTGAGTGCTTCATTTTCGAATGCAAATTTTATTTCATGTTTGAAAAGTACACACTGCGGAAACACACATCTGGCAAATAATTGTATCCGCGCTGTGCTCAGCAGCATCACCTGGGAAGCAAAACAATACTTCTTCTACACGAAAAGTTCGTCCTTGTCGTGTAGACCTCCCGCGAGAGGGGTGTTTGTGCACTAAACCTATTTCGCACGCTGCACGCAACTTCGGTAGAACACCGCGGCATTTAACCCGCCGCTCTGCGTTAGGGAGCTTGGGAGCGCGCCGACGCGAATCCGCACGCAACCACATCAAAGACTAGACAAAGATCGCTCAGCCCTTGGAGAGTGTTTTAGGCGTCGTGGGGTGTGAGTTTGCTGAAAGAAGGGAAGCATTCTCTTCCGCGAAACTTCTTAACCTCAGCTGCACAGCGTATGCTTGTCTTCCGCTCTTGAAATCACAGTAGCGTGAAAGCGGTGATGTACGGCATCGCGGAACGACGCAAGGTAATGTCAGAGATGTGATGCAAGGCTATTTTCATCCTAAGTTCGGGTACTCTTTTGCAGTGCTTTCCTCTCATTTGAGCGGAGGCGAGGGGGAGTGCAGAGTAATCACTCGCTCAGCGGGTCCACGAGGGACTGCGTGGTTCCTGCTCCTGTCAGCGCCAGGCGGCAAGTTTGCCGTGAGAAAATGTTCCCTGCTTCAGCGACTATGAGCTCAAACATTACTTGGGTAGGCAAAGTTGGGAGGTTAGGATGTTGTTTTCTTTTACCCAGCGATACATTTAGGAGAGAAACTTGAAATACACGTCGTCAACCTCAAGACGGCAGAGCCGCGTTAAGGAATTATCAAATGGAGAAAATTCTACCCTGAAGAGAAGAAAATTCCTTTTTCATGTTTTTTGCGCTCATTCAAGTACCCAAAATGGCTGTTAGCTGGAAAAGCGCCTCGCAATACCTTAACGTCATGTGTTTAATCAAAATCTATAACGGAGAGTGAAATTCTGAGAAGCGTGGTTCGCTAGGTTCCTATAAACATTCATGGGCAAATGTAATTCAAACTCGAAGACATGAAGCGGAACACGAAATATTGAGAAAACCTGTTTGCTGAGGTATAGTAATGGCGCGCTACTGGTATATTTGGAAAGCCACATTTCTCAACTACGTTTCTGTAACTAAACCACGCGCTATTTTTACTTCCATGAAAGACATCGCGCTTTTTCTGTATTCTGATTCATATTTTTGTGTTCTTGTTTCAATTGTACATCACTGTACGTTAGGAAACTTTAAAGCAATTCTGAACAAAGGAGCTTGTATTGCTGGGGGCGCGGAGTAACACCAAGAATAGCGCACCAAGTTTTTGCAGGGAATTGGTGCGCCAATGAATTTGTACCACGGGGATAAATTATTTGTTTGTGCTACAGTATTTAAGCAAGTATAATAAATCTATTATCAATTTTTCCAAAACCGAAAAAAAAATAACCGAATATTTATATCAACCACAATTTCACTACACGGAAACATGTGCTCCTGAAACAAGATTGACCTAAAATTCCAAACTATATTTGTCTCTGAACAAATGATAACTTTTCAATGAAAATCATCATGTCTTCCATCTGATGGGCAGGTAAGAAAAGGATAGTAAAAAAACTAAATTTTTTTAGTCTTTCTAGATTCCAAGATGCAAAGGAAGATAGTTTATGCTTAATATTGCAAAATGATTGCGCATTCGTAGCGATGCCATCAGGGGGATTTCGTTATATTCGGTATCAAATTCTCTAAACCTTCATTTCGCGTCTCCGTACGCGAAAGAAGTACGTGGAGCGCACATTCTAAAAAAAAAAAACATCCTCGCAGGCGTGGGCTGTTACGAGTTTATATTTTGTTGTTTGGGAGGCATTTTTTTTTCGAAAAAAATTAGTGTCCTTTCACTCTGTGAACAATGATGACCTGCGAAGCAGGGTGCAGTCCAAGGATTGCATCAACCAAGACACGTTTCTTTGTTATTTACGATTTAGCGTACTTCCTAGAAAATTCGCTGAATGAGACTTGGAGGGACTCCATCTGTAGTGTGACTGAAAAACATGGAGCTGTCTGTTTCACTTCCGCGTTTTAGGCATCTTACTGTTGGTGTAACACATCAACCCAATGCACTCGACTCACCCAAGACACCGGACAGATGACATTCGGCCGTCTGACGTTCAGAATTAAACAACCCGTCAGCCCAACGGACTGTTTATAGCCGGCAATCGGTAACGTGCGCGTGCTTGGAAGAGAACGAAACCGCCGAAAATATCGCTGTGAAATGCGTTAAAGCTGAACAAATGGTTTTTTTCTTTTCATCTTTCCAAGCGGGGAAGTGCCGTTCATCCAGGATGGATTCGCAGCTACTCAAAGAGCTGGACCTTGAGCAGGAAACGGCGGCGGCTGCGGCTTTCCCTTCTTTTCGGGCCTATTCGCGCTTCTGTTCCGGCCGACGCTTCAGTTTCCGCTCTTCCTCCAAGTGAACGACATGCTTCCGTCCTATAGCGAGTTAAACTTGGAAAGCCTCGAGCTTTATTTTAGTGGACAAACGTGACTGTCTTTTGCCCTCCCCCTTCGTAGGCATCTTACTGTCTGTGTAAGACACCAACACGGACCCAAACCGCTCGATTACGGAGGACAGCGGACAGGGCGCATGAAGCCAACAGCCTTCCACGTTTAAATATCCCACCAACACAACGGGCACGTCATTGGTGATGACCTGAAGCGCAGCTGTGCCTTCGGGCCCCACTCCTCACACCCCCCCAACCCGTGCCCCCATAGACAGGTTACCAGTAATGGGCTCACACTTAGGCGTGAAATGCGCAGGCGAAAACGTCGCTTGCAAAGCCTTTCAAGCTGAAGTGGGATTATGGGCCCACGCCGATGTTCCAACCGGACAAGTGGCTCTTCAACCGGGAGGTACTCGCAACTGCTGTGTGTGGTTGAATTTGAGCGGCAACGGCGGCGCGGCGGCTTTCGGTTGGTTTTACGCCCATTCCAGCTTCTGGTTATTCTCCGCAATCATTCGATGACGGCGCCGTTGTAAGACGATTGCGCCACTTCTAAAAGAGGCATGGGTGCTGGTGAGGGGAATAACAGTCGTAAAATAGGTATCGGCGGTGGCTAAGAGGAGCGCCGCAGCGGCACCAAGTAAAGAGGCATCACCGGAATGAGAAACCGGGGGGGGAGGAGGCATATACTGCTTCGTAGTAGTATACATGCTGCAAATATTGCATTCAGGCTATTCTCGACATACACATCCGTGAGAAGAACTTCTTGCTGGCCTAGTTGGGGAATAGTTGCCATGATTTGAAGCGCAACAAAAAACACTGACGAAAAAACAGAGTAGACGAGATAGGCGCTGTCTCGTCTACTCTGTTTCTTGGTACTTGTTTCTTGTTGCGCTACAAATTATGAAAAATACTCAGCCATGCGGAGATAGCCAAACAAAGGAGGGGAGAAAAGGACGAATGCATGAGTTTTGTTCCCTGCTAACACTATAGAGATATGTGGAATTGCCGGCACCTAGTTGTGGCGGGTTAACTATGAGAAAGGCTGAGCAGCCCCATTATTTGGGGAGAACTGCTAACACTCGCATGTATAACGCGATGCCAACTGTAGAACAATGTTGCGCGTCGTTTCCAAAGGGCTAAAGCCGAGAAACAAATTAGAGTGCATGAGTAGAGCGGGGAGAAGGGAGGGAAAAAATTGTTTTTGTAGTCACTCTAGTCTGAGTCATGCGATAGCTTGTGGTTCCGATGTTCCACAATTCCCGGAATTCGCTGCAAGAGAAGCGGCCATAGTATGGGCTGGAGGTCTCTTTGTGGAGCGGTACATAGAGTTTCATAGAATAACCACTAGAGAGGAATCTGGCGCTGCGATCGTCTGCCACCATAGGCGTGATAAGTAGTTTTGAGTTAGGACTGACACTCGATGGCTTGCGGATTTTATTAGGAATTGCATCGTGCAGTCAGTTCTGTTTTTGTTGTGGACGTGCATGAACCCATTTTTATATGTTGGAAGAAGCGTTCAAAAGCAGATTTCTCCTTGACCTGAAGGCCGCACGCGCAATGACGCCGCCTTGAGTGGAAATGTTTTGTAACTATGGTTGCGAATCGGGTGGGTTATGAATTTATTGCCGGCACAGCGAGCAGGAAAACACAAATGACGGCGCCGTATGAGGCGACGTTGCCCGAGAATTAGGCGTTGAGGCGAGCCCATTCGGAACAGCGATGTATTTTCGAAGCCGACGATGATTGCGAACTGCTTGGACCAGCTGCACTTTTCGCGTGACCGCCGGCTCCTACTGCGTAGACGAGCAGTATCGGCGGCAGATAGGAACGCTGCTTGATGAATGTCACTAATTCAGGCTAGAATAGCTTCTCAAAAGGTAATCGGTTTCTTTTCTTAAGAGTACAAAAGCTCTTGTTAGTATTAAAAAGTACAAGCGCCGAAACTTTCGGAAATGGTTTTAAAGAAGTCCGAGCTCTGCTGTAGTTGGCGGCAAATAGCAAACCTACTCCACAAGCCTCTTCGACTCCGCGTCTGCTTTTATTTCAACGCGCCGTTTTGTTTCGCGCAAAACCAGTGTTTAGTCAATAACTTTCTTGTTCACAGTGGAATTTATAAACTGCGGACCGGACAATAAGAGTTCTTTTTGTCAAAAAACACAATTTGCGCAGCGATTGGAGCATTTTGATTCTACCCTATCCGGTTCCAGAACTATCCATAATAATTCCTATCGAAGTGTAGGGCGGCTCGGTGTTCGCGTTGACACTAGCGCCCGTTTCACCTCTAGTTATTATGATATGAAACTCTATGAAGCGGTACAGCTGCGCTAGGGGTATGGAATTCCAGAAGGGAGGAGGGATCATGGGAGGTAATGCGGGAACGCTGAGCCCTTGGGCATTCTCATTACGTTTGCATGTTATTAGGGCAGCTACTGCCGACTTGGCAACGGTGTGTTCTAAGGAGGTTGTGGACGAAGCTGTCCGTCATGTCCCAAGTGAGAGAGTGTGTTTGTGCTCGTGAACATAGCATCTTGTCTTGAGACATTTGCGGGAGGTGCAGCCGCCTCCTGTTTCTGGCGGTAGGAGCGTCGGCGCGGAGACGTATATATTATTTTTAGTGACTTATACTTATGTCCAATCGTCTGTGACCGCCGGGTCACAGAATAGAATTGCGCCGTGCTTCTTGACCGCGAGAAAGGGCATTCAACCTTTAATTCCCCTTATACATTTTTCGCCTGCCACCAATTCAATTATAAGTGGAAGGAGCATGTGTCGTTAAATAAACGAGTTTTCCTTACATTACTCTTTCACCCCGTGACCCTGCGGCCAGTCGATAGCGTTGAGGAAACAGGTTGCATTCAAACCCACTCGCCCGCTTTCGGTGTTGTCTGGGGGCCCGGCAAACTCGATTTTCTCTTCAGTTACAGTCCGGGTGTGGAGCATAGGAGTGTATCTATTGCCATTCAAGCATGTCCAATACTGATGCCCCATCTAATGTGAGGCGTTTAACATAAATAATATTCCTTATTTTGCATGCAGGTCCTCGTAGTTTTTCCAGTATGCGTGTGCTCTACCGATACGGTGGAAAGCGGATGTGGAAACCTATAAACAACGCGGCCTTGTTTCATTCGCTTAAAAAAATCTAAGTGGAATAAATTTTTGGCTGAGTCAACTGACGATTCTAAAACGGGTAAACTTGCTGCCCATGCATGCACCTTGTGAATAAATTACTTGTTTTCGGAGCACTTAAATAAACACTCAAAAACTGCGGATATTGCTTTTGCAACACGAAGTTGCCAAGACATTAGATTTAAGAAAAATACTCTGAATGAAAGGTGGTTATTTGTACCGAAAATGTTGTTTTAACTCTATGAACCATGAAGATGAGTTGGCTAATTGGGGAGTTATTAGAGTTCGTAGATTACAGAACGATGACACACATGCAGGCATAAAGTGCGCTGCCCATAGTAATAGCGAAAGTGCACGAGCTCAAAGCTATTGCGCATATTGTATTTACACATTCCGCAGAAAGTCGCTAGTAAGTTAGGCCTACCAGCTTGTCCGTTTTTCTGTCGCTGCAGTACAAAAGATCAACTACCCCCCTGTTGAAACTACAAAAACGGGTAGTGCAAAACGTTCCAAAATCAAGTCTGATACCAAACAAACCGAAGAAAAGTGAACGGCAGTATTTATTTAGAGGATTAGTATGGGGGAAACGCGATTTCTACCTTATTTATATGATAATGGGGTGTGATGTGGGCCCGCTTTCTTCTGGGTTGATTCGTTTGGCGTTGGATTTGATTTTGGAAAGCCTCGCCTTCCAACGTCGTTGTCGGTCCGACAAGTCGGTAATTGATTGGTTCTAATTTTGCACGTCCGTGCACCCCTCTCCAAACCTGAACTGCTTCAGCCGTTGCGGAACGGCGCAGTCGTATAGGCTTCGACTTCACATCGCGCGGAACCCAGGTTTGATTCCGCTCAAGAGAATCGTTTTAATTTTAACACGAAAGCGTTTTATTCTGGCATACACGAATATTTCAGTGACATCATATCCGTCCCAGAAATGGCGCCAGTACGACAAAGCAGGGGCCTGTAAAGGGTGCACCCCTGCACCGAGGGACTTCTTGCGGGGAAAATAACGTTTAGCACTAAAGAGTTAGTTAAACTTATGGTTGTCCGTTTTCGGATTTTGCTTTGTAACACGAAGGAGTTTTATGCCGGATACACCAAGATTTCGCTCACGTCATATCCGTACCTGAAATGACGCCAGTACAGCTTTGCCGAAACTTCCCGCCAGCAAGACGTCGCGCGCCAAGCAGGCTCACGAGACAGCCGCCTACCAGCAAATAATGCTCAGCTGCGGATTTCGCTGCACATTTCACTTACATGTTTCGCCGATTCGTATGATAGAGGAATCAACCACAGTTTTTTCTATTCGCTCCACCAACGATTTCAGTCTCACCCATGACATCGGCAAAAAGCTGCATGGCTTCCTTTAGCTCTTTCCAGCATGGTGGTTACCCCAGGTAACCAACTTTTCTAGATTTTTTCCTATTGAAGCAAGCGACTCCCGCGAATTGACTTTCAATCAGCGCACCCTTTTAAGCTTTCATCATTCTAACAGAGATGGCGCTACCTTCGTCCTGTTCCGAAGTCACATGTTTTGTTTGTTCTCTTCCGGCTTCCATCGTCCCCTAGGCGCGCTACAGGATGGACCCGAGATATATTTATTGAAAGAAAGGTAAGTGCTGTCGTTATTAAGTTGATAGCTTGGGAGGACATGTTGTATGAGCAGCTAATACTAAGCAAGCGGGAAATTAAGGGCTACGCTCGATTAGCACAAAGCGCGGCGTCGCTAAAGTTTGTGGTCACCTAGAGTGACCACCATGCACGAAATCTTTTTTTAAAGAGGATAGTCTTTCTTGGGCTACTTAAACCCTGAAATTTTGGTCTGTCTGTCTGTCTGTCTGTCTGTCTGTCTGTCTGTCTGTCTGTCTGTCTGTCTGTCTGTCTGTCTGTCTGTCTTTCTGTCTGTCTGTCTGTCTGTCTGTCTGTCTGTGACTCGATTCAGCCACCCGGCCAAAGTAAAACAATGCCTGCGCAATAGTCTTATATAGTCACAGCTAAATCTACCCGTCTAAGTCCGGTGTAATACTCATACTTGTCAACATTGTTGAAGAAGAACAAGACATTAAGCGATTATAATACAAAAAATGAAACAGAAGTGATATTTTCAGTGTTCCTTTAAAAAAATTATACATGCTTGACTTTTGCGAAATTAAATACTTCATCAACTGCAGAAAAAAAATTCCCTCCGCCGTCGCCTGCTTTCGCCCACGCCAGTAAAGCTGCTGGCGCCATTTTAAGAAATCAACCGGCAACAGTTATGAAAGGTTCCACTAGATAGGTTCCGCGTTCTGCTTCCAACGCACGTGGAGTAGGGAAACGCGGTTCTATAAACGTTGAAGTAGGGAGCCTTGATTCACGCGCGCCTTCGCCGTACGGCAGCGTTGGTATCGAGACACCCGGTTTGGAGCAGTGGAATGAGGGAAATGTAAAATGATTTAAGCACACCTTTGGCGTCTTTACATTGGGAGGAGCGCGGCGCAAGAGGAACAACATGAGAGGTGAGCGGGAAATCGAAGAAGGCATTTACGCGGCAAAAGTCGATAAAGACTATCGTCTTTTGACGAAGTTTGCAACGAAAGGAGCAGATACGCGGCCAAGTTTTTCTTGGTGTTTCAGCGGAGGAATTTGTCGATATACCATCGGTGTCTAACAGTTTTGGAGGGCGTTACAGCTCCAGTTACAGCGATTCCGACAATGAAGTAAATGATGCAGGTGCTGGAGTTCAACTGTTCAACTCGAAGGACTTGAACAATTCACTTTGAAACATTTTCGCAGATGTGTCGTGACATCCCTCATTGCAGGTGCCCAGGTTAGCAGGAAGGGAAGGTCTTCAAACACAGTATTGGTGCAGATAAAAAATCTAAGCCCTATGTCACCACCGCAGTTCAGTGTACATCAAAGCAAGCAGCTAAAAAAAGGTGCAAAATGCAGAGGTGCGGTCGGTTCAGCACGTAGTCTAAACCATCAAGAACATCGTGGATGTGCGAGACAAGCAATGTCCTCTTGTGCCTGCGAGAAAACAAGGAATTTTGCGACCTACCACCGAAAGTGACTCGTAGCCCCTTATTGCATGGGGGTCACCTCAGGTGACCATGTCATAACGTCAGAACCAAAAGTGCCAATTTTTTTTTCTTGTCAGGAAAGCATTTCTTTATGACGAATTCACCATTTCTTTAATAAGAGTTGGGTTTCCTGCCAAAATGGAGTTCTGTTCACGAAAGAGTTAAAACATACAGCGTTACGGCCTATTCGACGGAATTTATCCAAAATAAAGCACCGTGGACAACGGTTTTATCAAGATTTCTGATATGAATGGCCCTGATTTATGAAAACATTAATTTATTTGAACGCGGGAGATCACATCATCGGAGATCACAGCGGGGGAGGTCACATGAACACATTGTAAAGCGTAACAAGATTTCGTTTAACTTTTTAGACGGGGTGCGGTCCATGGTCGTCACATTAGGTGAAATCGTGTTTTAACTGTGACTACTCAATATTACATATTCACAGGGCATGAATAAGTAGTTGTGTTGTGGGTGGGTCTTTTGGCAGTATTCTATTTCTTGCCTTTAAATTGAATACTATTCTTCCAAATTTACTCCTTTGGGTCTGGAAAGAGCTCGTTTGCCTTCGTTCATTGCGGGTTTTGTTGTCGGGGACTTGGCAGGGGTCGTTTCTCCTTGTTGCGCACGCAGCCGGCGTGGGTGGTTAAGAAAACAAACTACTCTTCCACGTTCCTGGCGTTTTCATGTAAGTGAGTGTTTTTATTTGGTGAAAGATAAACGTAAGGATAAAAAATGTCTCCTTTGCCCAAATAAATGGCACCACAAACAATACAATCGTTTAATCACACTTTGGATGCGGAGGTCACGGGTTCTGAGTTATTGAACGCAGCAATGCTACAAAGACATAACTGATCATATTGCCCAGGCATTTTCCTTCCTTGCTCAAGTGCGTTCCGTTTTTCCGACTAGGGTACTGGGTGAGCTCGGACGATGTATTCTATGACGCTGGATTCAATAGGGCGCTGCACGAAAGCGAGGGGAAGCAATGTATTGTTCACACTCAAATTAGAGGATGTGTGAAAGGCAGACGAATGGCCGCACACTTTTTAGGAAACGACGGGTATTGTGCTCGAGACGTTTAGGAAAAGAAAGCGAGTTTCTAAGCCTTGTTGGGGCCTGAACGTAAACAACAAGAGATGGGACAGGGTGCCGATAACATGCAGCCTGCCTGATCACACAGGGCGCGTCTGCGTATACGGTGAGCGATTGAAAAATCCCGGCATTTTGTTTCGAGCTAAAATGTCGATGTGATATCACAAAAACACAATGTATTCTTGCAAGAACTACACCATTGAAACTGTCACTTTATGCATATTTTCATAATTACCGAACGGTTTTTCCGATGACAATCTTAATTGCAATTTGGTTGCTCACCCTCGTTTTTAACAACTCATGCAGGGAATACCTTGTAGAAAAGGTTTTAGAGAAAAGTGATAGTTCACGTTTTAGGCTGACAAACCTGCATCCCGGCCAGACAATGTGTCCGACATATGCAATACACGACGGCCGAAACATTACAGAATTAAAAATGCAGTAATTGATTTGAAGAAGAAGCAAGCTTTGGAGAGGAAAGAGTTCAAGACAAGAAAAATTTAAATTGATTTAGAAGCTTAGATTTTCTGAGGTACTTTGAAGCAGGAAATGTTATGCGAAAAGTACTGGCCAAAACGCCGCTCCGAAACCCCTTCAAAGCCCTTGTGGCTGGACGGTGAAATCTCCGCTGAAAGTATCACTTCATGAGCACTTCAAAAAGGCCACACAAAGCAACAGTTGTGGCGATATCAGTCTCGCTGCCAAACGCAAGAAGCCACTCACTACAAACAACATCTCCCCGTTGTACTCGCTCACTGTGTCTGAAAACTTTCCACGTAAAGGCTGCACCTTATCACACAGTACGGTCACTTCCCACGTAGGACGTTTGGCTTCATCCCTCCCCATACGGACACAGGAAATCCTCCTCCATCTAGCAGACAAAATACTGAATAGCTTAACCAACCACACCAAGCAATCACCACTCGCCCTCGATATCAACCTGGTCGTCTATTACGTCTACACACCAGGCCATCTCCGAAACTGTCGCCTCCACCATACAAACCACACGTACATACCCCTACATCGCCATTTTTCTACCCAACACCAGGGCAGTATTTATATAGAGAAAAAATACTTTCGGACTAATAGAGCACATCAAATATTGTCGCATCGTCAACGGGCTATTCCTAAATAGTGAGCCATTTTCCATGCGCTTTAAATCTCGGATTTCGGTACCCAAATTTAGTGTAAGTTAGATTGATAGCTCAGTAACCCGATACATGAAAGCGCATTTTGCATTGATTGAACGCTCCAGTAGATCCATGTTGTTTCTTGCCTATGACCACCCTATTCTCATAACAGACCAGACAGGTGCAGACGCTCGCACAACTGCGCGCAGTAGAACACTATGGCAGGACAAACAAGTACAACTCAGCTCCGTTTTGGACGCCGTCGAAAGAGGAAAGGAATTGCTTGACTCGGCTTGCCCCAGTTGTCGTCTTGGGTAAATGCGAATTTACACATATTATGAGCAGAAATTAAAGGAACATCTCCTGCACGTCGACTCTCAGATCTACATGAATTTCACAGGACAACACATATCCATGGCAATGTGGTTTATTTCCCTACCAGTGACAAATGAAAGAAAAAAAATCAAATCTTAGTAGCGTCCGAACTATATGTCTATCCGCTACATTACTGGAGGATATTTCACCTATCCTCCTGCGTTATTCGCAGGCAAAACATTCTTTTTTGACTGCTACACTTGGGCTTCTATTGCAAATGCGAAAAATTAAACGTGCCTTTCTTTCCAGCTACCATCCCCCGTACACAAAGAAATAAAAAATGCTCACCCTTGGCTATCTTCGAACTATCCGTTTTATATAAGTATTCAAGCACAAGTATTTTGCCAACGGTAGCGCACATTCCTGGAATAGTTTCTATTTACACGCGGGCATTGCTCTGGGCTGGCGTGGGTAGCGTGGTTTTGTGCGTGGGTCCAATATCTTCTTGTTTACGTCGAGGCACGCATCAGCCGTCTTAATTTCACATTCCTTTCCCGAATGCCTCCAACACAATACCAGGTCCTTCTGTAAAAAATGGGTCGCCGTTTGTCTCACCCTGAGTATCCCACTTTCGTGTAAACAACACAGTTCCTTTCTGCTTTCTTTTTCTTGCGCCAAGTAGAGGGCCATTTTTTTTATCAGCGCCTAATGAATGACGCCAGCGCGCCTCCGAGGAAAATATAGCTTTCTTGGAGGGCCAAATAAGCACGCTTTCATTTACGTCGCTTCTGCTGTGGCGGAATTCCTCTTTTTTTCTGGAACGTAATTCCTTTTATTTGGTTTTCGCAACTGCACAAGAAAACACCCACGCTTTCGGTAATTTCTTTGTAGGCGTTGTGATAGCATGTTGCCCTTTTTTTAGCCTTCATGTGACGATGCCTAGGGCAGCTATACCCCCGTAACGGTCAAAATTTGTTTTCAGCTGGCGTAAAGAGTAGCGATAGAATGAAACCATTAGTACAACATAGATATTTTAACTCCTTTGTTGACAAGACACTTCATCACTCCGTTACAACAATCAGCACTAAACTTGAATTGACTTGAGCAAGCCTTTACTCTGTTTTTTGTTGCGATAGTATGCCCGTGGAGTGACGAGAAGGGTGAAGGAGAGCTTGAGAGGTGGTCTGGAAAGGGAAGAAAGGCATTAGGGGAAGGGGCGGGAGATGACTTCTCTTTCGATGACATTTGCGGCCGACGTGATCAGATGCGGGACCATTTATTTTTCGATTAAAATGTTTGTTTACAAAACCGCTTTCAGAGCCATTTCTGATTGGCGACTTTCAAGCTCCATTGTGGAGAACATGATCAATTGTTTGTACGCGTTTAAAAAGCCAGCGCCAATTTTGTAGCCTCTCAATTTCTTTCATTGAGGGTTTCATTATGTGAGAATTTTTGCGTTTCGGTGTTGTACGGACGCGGAAGTCCGAAAGCAGAGAAGCGCCCCTTCCAAACTAGAATTGTGTTGGTACAGAGCGCAACTGCAGCATACATAACTTGAAATCAACATTACGCTGAATAACGTCGACAAACCCTGTCGCTACTACAACGCCTGCGGTAAAGCCAAGGAACTGTATTTACACGAGATCACACACAGAAAATGCCCGATCGCCGCCATCGTTTCTCGTCGTCCTCTTCTACTACCATCTGCGATCACTTCTTTCTCCTCGAGGGAAAAAAGTTCCAACAACCTCCCCCGCGGTGAAAAAAAAAACAGTGATGCGTAGGTGATAGTCCTAGCACCTGTCTTTGCGTCTGTACTTCCACCAGCGCTGTGGTTTCCTGTATGGTCCGTTTCTAGTCGTTCCGAGCAAACGGTAGCACCGCTGACGGTTCTTGCGCCTGTATTTCCAGGTATGCCGAACAGCAGGAGAAGCCTTCAATCGGTTGCCGTTGCCCTGCTCTTTCCTTCGCGAGTGAAAGCTGTCATTGTCGTGGCGATGACCCCGATGTTTTCCAAGCACACTATGAGCGACGAGAATACTTTGTTCCACGTTTGTGCATCGGTACCGAGAGACCTGATAGGCAAATCTTGCGATGAGGCGAATGTTGTTTTCCTATCTTGTTTGGTCTTTTACTCTTTGCTTCACCCCCGTTCCGTTAGTTACGGATTCATTCGATGCATATACCTTCATGTCAGATCGATGCCACAACTGTCTTGGGGATTTTGCGTCAGAAGCGATGGCTGTAATTATGGCTCGGTTTTCGCTTGTTTCCGAATCTTGATTGGACCAGTGAATATTCTCCGCGCAGGCCACTTTATCATTCTTGTTGTCAGGGAAGCAGGAACTTAACTTCGCGGTTGAATCCTTCCATCCACGCTTGACACTGGCTGTTTCATAGTAGGTTGGTCTCGGGAGGTCCCGCACAACATTAGGACGTGGACCCTTCTCCGCACGCATGTCCGACTCTTCCTGTTCAGCTTTGACTGTAGCTGTCGGTGTAACTTCATGGACGTCGGTATCGTGGCTTGAGTTTTCAATAGTATTCAGTGGGGAAGTTACAAATATTGTTCAAGTTTTAAGACGCGGGTCGTCCCGAGAAGCGTCACAGTGCCCACTGACGTTTTGTTGATCGGTTGTAGGGATACCAATTTGAAATGGAGCTCGTTCATACTTGAGACAAAGGGTGTGGAGATCTCTTCGGGGGAGCTCCGTCACTTGCCTTAAAATGGATTGCCAAGTTACGATGAAGTCACGAAACTCAAAAGTGTCCATAAACTCTTGTTCAGCGTACTTGCCAGACAGAAAGGGTTCGATGTCGCGGTCGTTGTTGCGTAGTTGTCCGGACTCATAGTCAAGGCGGTCGGTAATGGCGGATATTTCTTCATCCGTTGTGTCCGCGTTCAAAATGGCAGGCTGCGGAGATCAACTTCGTTATAGCATAGCGTTGAACACATCGTTTGTGGTACAGTTGACCTTGAGCAGTCTCCGTTGGGGATATGGTCATGATGAAATCGGTGTCCGTTCTTTTCAGGCATTCGTCGCAACCGTTGAGTACATACCGTCGTTCGTTCATCACCCGGGTTTCGGCACCACTATGTCGGGACTACAACGCCTCCGGTAAAGGAAAAGAACTGTATTTACACGAGATCGCACACAGAAAATGCTCGATCGCCGCCATCGTTTCTCGTCGTCCTGTTCTACTACCATCTGCGATCACTTCTTTGTCCTCGCGAAAAAAAGTTCCAACAAACACTGACCATTCTATCAAACAAAGCCAGAGGCAACCGTGGCAATCGTTAGAGGCAATCGTTACAGGCAATCGTGGCAAGAATATTGCTTTTATGTCATTTACCAAGCACAATTTTTTGGGAACTCACACGAACGTTAAATCCAAGACCACGTTCACTCGTCAACAAATTCAGCGGCTGAAGTTGAGGGCAGACCACCCGACTAAGCAGGCTCCAGCCACTGATGACCTGTTAATCTAATCTTCCGGGGAGAAGTCGAGATACATTTTAGGTTGGTTTCGTAAAACCGAAACTCTACTCTCGTGCTACGGGAAGCGAACAGAGAGGAGAAATCACCATCGTCTTCATAATTTAAATAAATATATTTATTTGGGAACAATGCAATGTCACTGTCGTAGGAGATCATTCTCAAAGATACAGCGCTGTGTGGTTTGCTTCGCTGTCTCGTCGCTAGAAGAGGAGTTACAGCTGCTCCTAATTGCCATAAATCAGAAATCAGCTTGTCCAAAAACGGTCCATCTTATTACCTCATCTTTGTTACATCAGGAGTAGGAGAAACCCAGGAGTGCAACTTGCCACGCCGAGAAACAAGAAGAAAACGTCTTCATGTGTGTGCCACCCGCGCAGGGAACTCGTAGCAGGGATGTACGAAGGCGCTCCTAGAGGATTGTGGTGGCGTCTTATTGTCTTGTTAGCAACAGGCCCCGTTATCGTTGCCATCGTGCACTGGAGAGACATTATCATGGTTTCTGCATCGCATTATTATTACGTAAATGTAGGGAAAAACGACTATCGATAAAGTTTTGTTTAAAGGTTTCACTCTTCGGATTTCAATTGTACATAGCCTGCATGCCCAGAAAGCTTCATTTCGTCTAATGAACGAGGCAGGGGCGAGATTACCCGCTATTTGTTTGCGTGCAAACAAAGGTTTAGGGCAATTGTGCTCGTCGAGTTTGATTAGCACCGGTATTCTGGTAACCGTACTGTCAATTCTCAAACGTCACCGTCGCAGTCTTTGCGCTTACAGCATCGGCGAAAATGTCCCCAGAAAAATCAACCCGACATGCTTTTCGCAAACATAACAGTTACGTGTGAGAACACAAAGGGACAAAACCTGCAACCTGAAGGGCACTCGTATACAAACTCGCTACTCTATAAATGTGTCCTACAGCAGCACGGCAGTGGTAGGGTCTATAGCACACAAGCAGATGTTTTTATAAAAGACCATAGTTTCACTAAATCTTATAGCTATAAAGAGACGCTATTGACCTCAGTGGGTTAATGAGAATGACGGATATTTCTGCATTAGAGCAACACTTCAGAGCAGAGAGTGAACTGGTGTTGCGACCACGATAAAATATATACAATGTGGGGGAATTCAGAAGACAGCGACTTTGTACCAAAAAAAGTTGTCGGCCCTATTCCCATAAAGCATGCATATACGAGGCTCCGAAACTACAAAAAATAATCGAACGCCGGCAAAATGATTGAGACTGCAATTGACAAAACTTGCAAATAGAACAAATAACGTGCAGCAGAAGCTCTCGTTGTATTTGCATTAAAACATGTTCATGCTTCGACACAAACTAGAATGCTTGTGGGTGCTGGCTAGCAGATTTGTAACTGGCTTCCCACGTTACAGAACAGAAAGCATGGTATAGAAGCGTATGTTTGAGTTAAGGTGACAAAAACAAATAAGGTTATGCAAACATATACCCCGTTTTTTAAGGACGTCTGCGCTCGGGTAACGCCGAATTACGACACGTACTACTGTTTCTAGCCTACACCTCACCGGATGCAATCTTTCTGACGTAAATTGACGTATGCGTATAGTGAGACAAATTCGCACCTATTACTTTACTATCTGCTCTGCTGACTACTTACTGACATTTACTACCAGAGACTGGTATTTCTGTACAACTAACTGTCCGGAAATATTGGGCTCGTTTTGAAATAAACGGTATTTGAAAATTTTGTTTCACGAAATATTATTCTGTACTTTACGTATGATACAAAAAACTACTCAGGTAAAAATATGCCCAGGATTTAAACTTGGAATTGATAAATATCTTTCAAGAAATATTTTTTACCACTTGATGCAACAACGTCTCGAACGCAACTCGAGCAGTTTTATAACTTTTAAAATAAATGCACAAGAGATGACGCTAAACGTGTACTCTTTTGCAGAGGCGATCACTTTCATAACTAACGGTTTTTGTGTGCGCAAAGCCGTTCTATTCCAAAAAACAACTATATTGCACAAAGATATGAACCCTATTTACGTAAGAATGAAAGTTGTTTGGATTCAGTGGGAAAATCTTTTTTTCCTAAGTGGGAATATTGCAGGGGAACGTTCATGTTAGGTGTTTCAGTAGAATACGTTGATTGGCTTCCTTTACGTTTCTTAGGGCGAAAGAGCAAAAAGCGATTCCAATTTTCAGCTTTCCTCTGCACTGCTGCTTCCGCCGATAGTTTCGACTAAGCTATTTTCGCCGAAAGAAGTCAGCTGTGCCTGACAGCATCTGAGCGTCGAGTCACTTGAGAACCCGCGCAGCGGGATATTACTCCCAAGTACCCCACATTCATCTTGGTGTCGAAAACAGTGGTACGTGTTCTCAAGCTTATAGCACGCGGGCTGATCAGAACGCACGTGCCTTAAAGATCTTAAAGAGCTGTTTAAGCATGCTCCGCCGTGCTTGCATGACGTCACATCCGCTTGTTCGCTTTTAGCCAACCAGGGGTTGCTCAAAACGGACACTTTTCAAACGGACGCAAAACGAAAAAAACACGAGAATACCGGCACAAGACAGTTACTGCAAAAGAACACCCTTTCCCTCCCAAAACAAGACGTCCTGTGCGCTGTTCTTGGAACACAAGAAAACATAGTCGTAAGCGGCCAGGCGCTGTTAACAAATATGAACAAATCGAAAGGCAATGTTCACTCATTATTATCACTAAGGGCAGGGCGAATAAAGGCAGAATGGAATGCTACGGCGTTTCCTCATGTTTCAGTAAACGTCGAATTATATCCAAAACATTGCCTGGAGGCGTCGTAACGTTTATCTTTGGCACATGCACGTTCGGGTCCCCCTTTTTTAATTAGTTTGCCGTGGCTTGAGACTTGAAAAGTTAATAGGGTACTTTTTTTTCTGAATTGCTTGTACTGGCGACGAATAGGTCTGCACGAGAAATTGTGCTGCTACAAATTTCCCTAGTACGAAATGCCCTAGTGCGAATTTTCTTTAGACAAACGGTCCGTAGCCCGATAATGTCGAAAGGCGATGTAAATTGGGTAGGCATTTTAATTATAATTGAACCAGATAGAGTTTTTTTTAAGAAAGAAAGCAGAGAAAAACAGGACCACCGGGTGGGATCAGAACCCATGGATGGGATCCTACCACCCCCAAGCACAGGAAACAATTAGCGTAACATCCAAGCTTAATACCCGAGAAAGTGGAGGGGAGCGCAACCCCGCCGGTTGCCTATTGTTCATCGCACCAGACGCGTACTCTGGAGGTCGTGGGTTGGGATTCCACTCGGCAAAGATGTTTTTCTTCACTTTCTTTCTTTCTTCCTTTCTTCCTTTCTTCCTTTCTTCCTTTCTTTCTTCCCTTCTTTCTTTCTTTTTTTTCTTTTTTTCTTTCATTTTGTCTGTATTTCAGAAAACTGCATTTGTTTCAATGATCATAAAATGCCCTACCACAATTTCTCCTTGGCTTCCCTCGGCTTTCTTGACAGCTTACGCTTATTTCTTTGTTATTTCAACAGCCCCTGTTTACCCATTCTGATTCGCCACACGCATAGCGAAGGTCTCTATTCAGGCACTCTTGGTGCTATAGATAGCCTAACAGGGTTCAACGCTGGTCGACCGCTGTCGAAGTGCAGTCGCTCGAGCCAGGACCCGTGGGTTAATAAGAAGGTCTCGTTCACCCGAGTAGTCGTAGAGGCCCTGCCTACTACCGCCAAGCCAAGGAAAGCATTACTTTAACATAAATACCAGAGAAAGTAAAGTTGAGGACGGCGCCGCTGGTAGCGTAGTCGTCATCGCACCAGACCGGTATTCCGGAGATTGTGGGTTCCGTTGCCACCCGGCAGACATTTTTTTCTTCACTTTCTTTAAAAAAACTGTCTTTTTCAATGATAATACAGTGACCTACCACATTTCCCCCTTTGCTTTCTGTGGCTTACTTGACTGCCTACCCTTATTTCGGTGTTAATCCAATGTGCCCCTGATTTCCCATTCAAATTATAATATATATATATATATATATATATATATATATATGTATATATATATATATATATATATAGACAGACTAAGGGTTGGCAGTCAAGAAAACCTCGGAAAGCATATGAAGAATTTTTTGAATCTGAAAGAAAGTGGCTTCCGAGTTGCTTCTCCTTTGCTTCCCGAGGTTTTCTTGGCTGCCAACCCTTATTCTGTCTTAATTCACCGAGCCCCTCATTTCCCATTTCTTATTCGCTACATGCATAGCGAGGGCCTCTGTTCAGGCAGTCTTGGTGCTAAAGGTAGCTTAAGAGGGTTCAACGCTGGTCGACCACTCTCAACATGTCGTAAATCCTCGAGTCACGGCCCGGAGGTTAAAAACAAGGTCTCCTTCACCCCGAGTAGTCCGAGTGGCGCTGGCTACCACACCCAAGTGCAGGAAACAAAAAATACCTTAACGGACATTCCCAAGAAAGGGGTGGGGAAACAACCCCGACGGTAGCCTAGTGTTCATCGCACCAGACCTGTTTTCTGGAGGTCGTGGGTTCGCATCCCACCCGCCGGGCTTTTTTTCACCACTTTCTTTCTGACTCAAAAAATTCCTCATCTGTTTTTATGAACTCCCGCATTCCCGCATTTGCTTTCCGAGGTTTTCTTGACGGCCAACCCTTATTCTCTCTTAATTCTCTGAGCCCCTCATTTCCCATTTCTGATTCGCTATGTATATATATATATATATATATATATATATATATATATATATATATATATATATATATATATATATATATATATATATATAAGACAAAAATAAAGTTTGGCTCTCAATAAAACCTTGGAAAGCAAAGGGAAGGATATGGTAGGTCATTGAGACAGATAAAGAATTCTTCATCTGTTTCAATGACCTACCAAATTCTCCCCTTTGCTTTCCAAGGTTTTCTTGACTGCCAAACTTTCTGTCAGTCTGTCTTATTTTCAACGAGCCCCTCATTTCCTATTCTGATTCTCTCTCTCTCTCTCTCTCTCTCTATATATATATATATATATATATACAGAAAGAAATGCCGGCAGTCTACAACGCCAAAGAAGGCATAGGGGAGTGGTTAGACTTCTGTTTACCGTTATTGACGTTACATTATTTTTTTATTATTACGTGAGAAAGAAAGAAAAACACGCGCCCAGAGTGGGGACCGAACCCACGCCTTTCGATTAGATCTCGAATGCCTTACCAATTCGGCTATCTGGGCGACTGTGTTCCGCTTCACTTTCTGGGGTATTTATATTTACTACAACTGTATCTGACGCTTGAGGGTGGTAGCCAGCGCCACTCAGACTACACAGGGAGAAGGGGACCTTCTTTTTCAACCCCCGGGGCGTGACGCGAACGTCTACAGCCTGTCATGAGCGGTTAACTGGCGGAAAACCCTCTTATGCTACCTTGGCATCAAGGCTGCCAGAACCGAGGCCCTCGCTAAGCTTTCGCACGATAATAGGGTTTGGAAATGACGGGCTCGTTAGGAAATACAGAAAGAAATGCCGGCAGTCTACAACGCCAAAGAAGGCATAGGGGAGTGGTTAGACTTCTGTTTGCCGTTATTGACGTTACATTATTTTTGAAAAAGAAGGTCCCCTTCTCCCCGTGTAGTCTGAGTGGCGCTGGCTACCACCCTCAAGCGTCAGATACAGTTGTAGTAAATATAAATACCACAGAAAGTGAAGCGGAACACAGTCGCCCAGATAGCCGAATTGGTAAGGCATTCGAGATCTAATCGAAAGGCGTGGGTTCGGTCCCCACTCTGGGCGCGTGTTTTTCTTTCTTTCTCACGTAATAATAAAAAATAATGTAACGTCAATAACGGTAAACAGAAGTCTAACCACTCCCCTATGCCTTCTTTGGCGTTGTAGACTGCCGGCATTTCTTTCTGTATTTCCTAACGAGCCCGTCATTTCCAAACCCTATTATCGTGCGAAAGCTTAGCGAGGGCCTCGGTTCTGGCAGCCTTGATGCCAAGGTAGCATAAGAGGCTTTTCCGCCAGTTAACCGCTCATGACAGGCTGTAGACGTTCGCGTCACGCCCCGGGGGTTGAAAAAGAAGGTCCCCTTCTCCCCGTGTAGTCTGAGTGGCGCTGGCTACCACCCTCAAGCGTCAGATACAGTTGTAGTAAATATAAATACCCCAGAAAGTGAAGCGGAACACAGTCGCCCAGATAGCCGAATTGGTAAGGCATTCGAGATCTAATCGAAAGGCGTGGGTTCGGTCCCCACTCTGGGCGCGTGTTTTTCTTTCTTTCTCACGTAATAATAAAAAAATAATGTAACGTTAATAACGGCAAACAGAAGTCTAACCACTCCCCTATGCGTTCTTTGGCGTTGTAGACTGCCGGCATTCCTTTCTGTATTTCCTAACGAGCCCGTCATTTCCAAACCCTATATATATATATATATATATATATATATATATATATATATACATATATATATATATATATATATATACATACATATATCATTTATCCTCCCACTAGTATCAATTTTCTGAACCTAGACGTCATCTTTCCCTCGCCATCTCTAGCTACAAACGCCAAGTGTACGTTATAATCACTCACATAAATTCACAAAAGAACGGAAGAAAACACCACCTCCCCGGTAGCCTAGTTGGTGCGGCCGCAGGCGCGTATCCGAAAGTTCATGGGTTTGGGTCTCTTCATCTTTCTTTCAGCTTTCGTCATTCTAAACTTATCGTACCCTTACTAAGATGTATTTCAAACCGTCCAGTGTAGACGTATGACATATTTATGGAAGTCACGCCTAAGTAAATGGCTGTTTTACAACTTATTAACCTCATCATAACGAGCTAAACCGTGGACAATGCCCATTATGGACACTATATTTCGGTTAAGTTTGCCTTTGGTTGACATTTTTCCGGCGGCGTCCAGCTGTATCTAGTGGACTATCTGATACATCCTTTCGCTTGCGCTGAAAGGCGAGCACAGACAGCACAGCTGGCACACCATTGACGGCAAGACTGAGAACCTATGCGGCGAAGAAGCAGCCCTAAACTGTTTCCCGGTGACGTTGTACCGTAGCGGCGGGGTCCAAGTGAGCGAAGCGATAAGAGTGATGCAGCGTGCCCGCCGGCAGGTGAAGGTCACTTTCGACGCAGTAAATCACTTCGAAAGATTAGAAGTATAAGTTTCGTTTAAAACTGTAAGGTACCAACCACGCATAGGGTGGCGGACCACGCATCGAAAAAATATTTATTTTATTGGGGTGCACACCTTTAGAGAATAGAAAAGTTGAAGGACACATGAACGTATTTGATGGATTACGAATCAGAAGCCTGGATGTCCAGTTAAGCGCCTGTGGCGCGTTGCCTTTCCCTGAAGTGTTTGCAGGGATTTGAAATCTTGCCTCTTGAGACGTGTTGATTGGTGATATAGCTGCACGCCTTAGGAAAGCTTCGATCTACCTTCCAAGCTTTTCGCTGCTGCTCGTTCCGGTCGCTTGCAATGGCAGCATCGGCGAGCATGGTACTTTAGCTGCATGTATGCTCGCTCAGTGCGCTCAGTCGTTTTCCCCTCGTTCATTTGTTGTGATGGGCGTGGACGGCCACCTCATGCCACTGCCTAGTTTAATCTCGCCCTATGGAAAACCTCGCGCTCGAAGCCCTTCTTTCACAATCATCCCTCCTAAAATGACATCTTCACGCGGGAAATTCCCCAGTAACTTTCCTGACCTCATGGTCAGGAACGCTTTGGGCAACAACATTATCTTGACGTTCGCCGACTTGCTACCAAGTTTGCTGTTCGCGGACAAGTCCCGCCTCGTGAGCAAAACAGCTTTGCTGTGAAAAATCAGCATGGCTGTACAGATTGTCCTTGCATCATCTCACAAGCTTTGATCTTCCAGACGTCTTGTAGCCGCCTTGAGCTGCAGGGGTGGAAATGGAGGATAACAACTCAAATGGCCCTCTATCTCCAGGAAGGGAGAGAGATCTCAATTATGACGCGTGTTCAAACGTATCGTTGTTTACTATTGTTTTTGCGCGTGTTAATTACTGTATAATTTCTATTGTTTGTCTATATGAAATTGTACATGGTCACTGAGTATTTGATCCCCCCTTTTGGGGGAGGGGCAACACATACCCTCGGGTCCTTAAAGGTACAATGAATAAAATTAATGAAATAAAATAATGAAGTAAAAGACCCTCCCACCAAGACGGTTTTTCAGCCTTTTTGGGCTGAATGGGACAAAGTGGAGAAAGTAATCTCATCGGCACCTGGTGCTTACGATGGATTCACAGACGTTAAGGAATCAACGAGATCCGGCATGGTGAAACGACAGTCCAAACACACGGCATTACACGCAGAGGATCCATACTTCGCGAATATGGATACGACACTAGAGGAAGGTGTTCTGTGCAAAATCGGTCTGCTGTTATCACCTCTGTGTCGCCTTAGCAGTGTACGAGAGAACACGGAACACGTGTTTTGTGTTTGTCCGGGCTTCTTGGCGCAAATAACGACGTGAAGTTCTCTACGGGCGGGAAATCTCAGAATGAAAGACTTTTTACGTCCCTGGTAAAGCAAAAACAGACTGGTGTTGGATTTCAAAGCTCTTGTGCATTTCCTCAGTGACTCTGCACTAGATGCCAGCTTAAGCAGCCTCTATTGCTATTCCTCGCAATTTTTCTATATATGTATGTGCGCGTGCTTTCGTCTGATGTTTTTTTGCCTCCGAATTTTTTGTTCCTATTCATTTTAGCGTTTCACGCTAATCACATAATTACCAACTATCTGAAGTATCTATACGAGCATTATGCAGAGCTGATCTCTTCCCTCTCATAAAAGAATTCTCAATTTCTATTGCATTCTGGTGACTTTACAGTCTTAGATGAAACGCGCGTGCTGCACAGAACTTACTGGAAGAACTGAGAACAAGAAGTTGGCGAAGAGAAGGCAGAAAAAGTGTGTGTGTGTGTGGGGGGGGGGGGGGGGGGGAGGTGCATGCCCCTAGTAAAACCTAGGCGGGAGCTACCGTGTGGAGGGTCTTTTTCCTACGTACCTTAAAATCTCGGGAAATGTTTGGGCGGCTGGCGTTTGACAGAGTGGAACGGGAACTTGGACCGGAAGACAAATGTTCGCGGAGAATTTTGGTTGGTCACTGGCGCTTCCCGCAACTGATTTTTTTTTATGATCTTCTTTTATGGCTTTGAAGAGCTAACGTAAACGCGACAGTCTTTGCCACGGAGTGTTTTCTTTTTCGGTCCAAACTCGGGGACCTTTCTTTCCACGGCCAATTTATGTGACTAATCATTCTTGTGCGTCAAAGTTTGAAAACTCCGCCTTGCTACGCGGTACCTTTTTATCTCTCGTTAAGGTCTGTTAACGCCACTGGTACGACTCCCATTTGCCAGCTTCAATCCTCAAATATTGCAGCAGAGAAAACAGCAATCGCAACTGCATTGAAGACAAAGTGCTTCAACGTTGTAGCTATAGTAGAAGAAGCGTGGTGCTTTCAAACGCACGTCGCACTGGATTCATGTAATCATTTTAAAAATAACTTTTTGCTGTAACCACTTTTAGTCTGCTGCTTCCTTCTGATTTTTATTTAAGAAAGGAGCTGCCAAGTCCTGATTCTTTAAAAAGGTTTCCTGCCAAAATGTGATGCGTTCGTATGTGGCACACACCGCATTCCTAAATGTAGCATAGCCCTCTCAAATGTGAATATTTTAGCTAATAAAAGCTGACAAAGCTTCGTTGGCTAGATATATACGGCTTATAGAGCATCTTTACTTTTTATCAAGGTGTACCGTTCACTGAAATGATATAAAATTGGCATGTCGAGCTAAAGTTGGCATGTGTTTTGAAACAAGCCAATATTTAATGCTCGAACTGATAGAAAATGTTTTGAGTGACATAAAGAGCAATTTTTTGCATCTATGCCGGTTGAAACGAAACGGGTGGGAAATTCTTTTCTGGAACATGTATTTCTGGTTTTTGCAGACACAGAACATTGATCCTTAAACACCGTCCCAGTCACATTGTAAAAGAAAACGATTATAATAAGTCGTTGCAGATCCAAATTTGCAACTCTAGAGAGTCGGACGGAATGCTTGGAGTGGGCAGAGTTGCCAAGGGGCATAGATGATGAAAAACTTTTGAAGACGAATAATCGTGTTACTACTAATAATTCTCAAAACTGCTGAAAAATAGTGGCTTACATTTCCGCTTATTCGTCTCATATTTGATTCAATTACGATTAATTACAAAAGCAATTGCAATGTTTCTCATCATATTCACTACCTACAATGAAACCAGATGCATCGGTTTAGCTGCAGAGGGGAAGCGAGGGTGTTTTATTACGGTGAAGGCGGAGAGAGCTTTGTTTATATACGTAGCTTCTCTCAACCAAGGTGAAGTGTAGTTCGCTACGTGTACAAGCATTGGCACAAGTAAAGGAAAAGGTCACTTTTGTTTAGGACGGACATATAAAATAATTTAGCTCAGAAATAGGGAAATTGCTTCCATTTTTATTGTTTCGCCGCTTTACTTGATCATTTAGTTATCAATTTGGCTTGCTCCCAATTTCTGTTAAGGCTACAACCACACAAACAGATCTGCGGAGACAACGGCGAAGCAACGTTTGGCTTCATATGTGTCGTTTTTGGTAACCTTCCCCAGACGGCACTAAGATGCAAGCACTATAAAATAAGAGGACCAAGGGCCGAGACGTCCGGGTGAAGCGGTGGTGTTCTATTTACAAAGATGGCGAACTGACAAAGAAAGGAGAGCTGCTTCCGCGTGATGACAGGCACCGATGATGATAATCATCGTTGCAGCAATGATGACCCTATAAAGTTTTTACATCTTCCCCGGCCACAAAGGAACTCTTGTCAGTCCGTCTCCGTTGAGTTCATATGTTCGTTCCAGTTTGATCCAGTGGGGTTGTCAGACGGCGTAACAGTCACTGTGGCCGTCTTATGAGCATACGCCAAGTCTGTAGATGCAGTCCATGTAGCCAGGTCGAAATTCGAAGCGCGTCTTCGACGGTCTTGTACCCTGATGTAAGTTCTTCAGGTTCGTTCGCTGTGATCTCAAAATAGTGTCTTGGAGGCTTCTGCTTCCTTCTGGAGTTCTGGATATTACTAATTCGGTTTTTGTTGTGACGTGCCTTGTTGTTCAGATGTCTTCTGCAGTGTATAGTTTTCTTCAAAAGGGATTGCCGAATGCGTGCCACGGCCATCTTTCTCGCATAGCTTACAACAACGTACTTATACCGTTCTCCAGGGTCGTGCGTAGGTTTTTCCTTTTGTGTCTTATTTTGCCGTTGAGGCTCTCCAGGTTCAAAATCCATGGTCTCCCGCTTGATATATTCGCCATACGGAGATTCTGCTGTCGTCGTGAGGTTCGTTGACCTGCCGCCGGTCTTGATCGTGGACATCTCGGCCGACTCTTTCAATGCTCGCGAGAGTAAGGCGTCTTGAGTTTCAAGGTCTAGTGCAAACAATGAAGATGTCACATTCTCAAGTCCTGTTTGCGATGGGAAAACCGACTGAGCTGACGTTTCTGGTAATAAGGCATGTTCCGCGGGTGTCTCCAAATCGCATGTGTCGCTGCAATGTTCAGTCATTGTAAAAAACCATTGAGGTTTCTCGAAGAATGCAATTTCTCGATGAACTCGCACTGTTCGATGGTTTGAGATTTTTTGTCTTTCAATTGGCAGTACAGTCGGATCATAATATGCGTGATTTCGTCTTCATGGTCAATGTTGGTATTAAATTCCTGGTCTAAATCTTTGATATCAACAGGTGATTCCATCTTCTTATTCAACAACCTCAATTCAACTTCATTTTTCCGTAGCTGGCTCAGAAAGCTTGTTAACACCCCGCCAACATCAGTGATCATGACGGACGAGTCTAATATCGCTTTAGCGTTTCGGCACAGCTCTCCTGCGATTAACCGCCTTTTTTCTCTTTCATTCTTCAGTTCTTGGAGGCTCATCTTACATTGAAAAACACCCTGTTCGTGCATCAACGGTAGTTCATTGTTCATTGCGCGATGCGCTGCGGCATTCCCCTCGCCGTTTCTGGAATGGCCGCCCATCGAGGAAATCGTCGGAGGTGAGGATCCGTCGTCGTCTAGTCCTCCCATCGTCTCTGTCACTTTCGCGTACCACCAGCGGTTAAGTCCACCACACCGGTCCGTCATCAGTATCAAGGGGTCCTCCTCCGGCAAAAAACCGAAGTTCGGAAGACTCCGAATCGCAGGAGGGCATTCTTCCCGGGTTTATCGGCGCCATAATGGGGAATGAGAGGACCAATGGCCGAGACACTCCGGTGAGGCGATGACGGTGTTCTATTTTACAACATGGCGATGAGAGAAAGACGAAGCAGCTCGAGCCTGAGCTGCTGCCGCGTGATGACAGGCACCGATAATGATGGTGCAGACGGTGCAGCAATGGTGACACGATAAAGTTTCTACAAGCACAACTGTGTTTCTTGCGCGGGAACTTCAACACATATCTAAGCTTGCTAGCTCCTCCTCTCGGAAGGAATGTGAGGGACGCAATAGCGAACTGCAAATGTGCCTGTACCCGCCGAGTGTTAGTACTCGGGTGCTTCAAGCCACCCACTCTGCATTACGTTTAGTTATGCACAATATTAATCCAGATTGTATATGGGTACAGGTAGCGGAATGTTCGCTAAATATTCGCCATGAATGAATATGAAAATGGTGCGCAGGCCCTGCATGTGGTAGCAAGGAGTGTTTGTGGACTTACTTAAAAGAAAGATTGGTTTGGGGCTGTGCAATAACGTTCTTACAATAGCAGGCTTGAAGAAAGTGCCACAAGAGGGGTTAAAAGGTATGGTTTTTTTTTGCGTGTAAGCCCCTGTTCAGTGTCGAGGTGCTACCAGCCGTAGCTTAAAATTCATCTGCGAATGTTTGAAGACAACGAAATACACCATCTTCAGTAGGCGCAAAATGACACTGACGAAGGACTGAGGTAAGCACAAACAGTCCGCCACTCACAACTGGAGTTTATTTTGAAAAGAAACATAAATATACACTATCGACGCATGTTACACACTGATACTATAAATTGCGTCACATCTTATTACCTTAATATGCTACTTCTTACAGCGGTAGTCCTAGCGACGGCTGGCTGACACATTTGTCCCCTCATTTTCTGATTACGTAGGCTTTGAGTATCTCCCTGGTTGCTTGACAAGTATTTTTGTACAAGGACAACGTAGCGCCCAACGCTGCCGTGCATCCAAACTCAAAACAATTGGTTGCCAACCGTGAGAGTTTGCCTTTGTTATAGATGGCCCGTTCATGTTCCTTGAGACTTACGTTGACGCATCCCCCCTTTGTCCGACATAGCTCGCTCGACATGATACTCCGGTGTCGCAAACCACCCATGTGTCACATCTTATATGCTGGGATCGATGTTTTGTGCTACAGCCTTCGCTTCGTGTTGCGCCCCTCGTTTCCACTTTCTCTTTCATGGCTGCGGATATACCCCCAAGCTTTCTTGGTTCCTTGAACATCACCCTTACCCCATGCTTAGCCTCCACATTTATCCGCCTGCGCGAAAGTTTGTGCGCATACGGAATCAACGCGTGGGCCCATTGCCTCTATTTTCCCGGATCGGGGCTTGGCGTTCCTGCACATGCTTTGCAGGCTTTCAATAAATGTTGTTCTCCCTCTCTCTCTCTTCTGCACATGCTTTCACCCATGTTGTTGTTTTTCGCAGGCCTGCATGAGTACGTGTCCCGGATAACCAGTACCACACAAACGTGTGACCTGCTATGCATGGCTGGCCATCATGGCGTGCCGGCAAGACTTGGACACCTCTGCATTTACACAGGATAGCGCTATGCCATCTGTGATTACTTTTGAATAAGCGGACTTCCAATTAAGCAAGGGCTTGGAGGTTCTAGGGTGGTAATTACAGCCCACATGATGCGTCTCACACCGTAGCAGCCCATTTAAGAATTGTGATTTACCCTCCTTTCGGCGTTGAACGGTGAAGCGAAGACCCTGGCCGCACTTCTTAAATCACCTCGTGATTTCCTCCACTACATTGTCGCCGTTGCGGTTTTCCACGAATACAAGGCAGTCGTCGACTTAGCCAACGCACTTGTTAATCCCCCAGCAGCCGCCTCTAGTCCAGTATGTACCATGCCAAGAAAAATACTCCTCACAGCGGATGCTACACTGCACCCGATACAAGCTCCGGCTTTTTGCACAAACGAATTTCCATCCCACCCAATAATCTTCGATCTTAATTGCGTAGACAAGAGCTCAAGGAAAATTCACGCAAAAAGCAACGCCTTGCCATGAACTGGGTTTCATCCTTTACGCTTTTCATAACTTGGTCGTGCGGCTACGAATAACAAAAGTCCTCAATGTCGAGGATGAAGGCATTACACCTTTATATGTTTGATTCTTCCAGTAAGCTCACCAATTCTTCGCAATTTCTTGTCAAGTACGGATCGCGTATTATTAGCGAGGATAGATGCTTCTGTAGATACTTTGACAACAGATATTGCCGGTGTATTTCTCTGAAATGATTGTTCTAAAAGGCACGCCCTCTTTGTGGGGAATTCAGCCTCATGATGTGGTTCAGATTATTTTACAATGGCCAGACTGATTGTGCGTTTGTATCCAGCAGGAGCTTGATGGTGTGCTTTATTAGGAGGAACTCAGGATAAGCGCGCATTTTAAAATTTATTTCAGGTTCCCTCCCTTTCTAAAAACCCAAACCGAAGGAGGCTTATTTCTGGGGAACATCTCTAAACACGTCCGTACAAGAAGACAAGTGGGTATTGAGATGCTGTTCCGTATATGAGAGTCAAACATTACCGAGGCATCACTCCTCCTCTCTCTCTCCCACACAAACAAATACGCACACTATTGGCATGGCCTGCCACCTTGCTCTGTGACGACGTTTATCTTCAACGAAGCAGCATTTAACGTTAGGGACACTATCGACATGTTTTAATTTTAGCGGAATGGCTATGGTCGTTTTCCGAAAAGAACAATTACGGGGGGCGCTTAGGTTCTTCTAAGGATGTGAACGAGAAAGTGTAGTTAGAGTTTTTGCGGATCTTCTGTTGAAAAGTCTCTTGAAGATTGCGGCAGCGCCCATCGTAACTCGACCAGGTCCCTCAACAGCCGCCACGGAAGCGCGTTCCCCTCGCTCGCAATCGCTAGGAGCCTCCTATTTTCCCCCGCCGTAACGTTCACTTCTCAAGGCAGGTCGCATTGCACATGCTGCAGTGACCTACCCTTGTCCGGCACTTTCTCTGCGCACATTTCGTCGCACTTTCCCAAATGTTCCTACGACCCTTGTCCGGCAATGCTATTATCCTTTTCCAGCGCGCGCACTCTTACTTTGTGTACGTCACAACCATTTTGTGCAGCACACAACCCGTTTCACGAAACGTAACGATCTAAGGGGTTCACTTTAGAAGTTCAGTAGTAATAAATTACTTGCCTCTAAAATTACCGTTATCAGAAAATTATGGCCCGAATGGGTGGCGTATTCATTATAGTACAGCTAATTAGATCGTTGATCTACTTTCTCATCAGGGTAATTATAGAGGGAAGTAATTAATTTTTATTTAACGTACCGGGCAGGCGAAACGCTAAGATCTTTGTTTCATGAAACACGTTGCGAGGTTACAGAAAAAGTTTCTGCAGCTGGAAAAGAAAAAAGAAAGTGCAGGCAAAAGTAATTTTCCTTAAAGCGCCTTGAAGTAGTAAGGGCCCTAAACTAAACAAGTGGCAGCCGCCAGGTTCAATTGAGAACCCTTTACTATGGATGTCGGTTCGCCTTCTTTATTCAGGTTAGAAATGACTCGCGACGCCTCGGTGGCTCAGTGGCTATGACGTGGTGCTGCTGAGCCTAAGGACGCGGGTTCGATTCCTGGTCGCGGGGGCCGCTTTTCTGATGGATGCAAGAAGCGAAAACGGCCGTGTGCTCGAGGTTCCGGCGCATGTTTAAGATTCCCCAGGAGGTAGAATTCAAACCGGAGCCCTCCATTGCACAGCGCCTCATCACGTGTGTAGCGTCAGTGCGTGAAATCCCACAATAAAATGCCTTCAGGTGTGTACGTACAGAAGTACTTTGACGATACTGCAGCAAAGGATGCTTTGTCCGTTGTTTACTGGTGTGTTTTTCCTAGCGACTGGCCGGGCCTGACTGTCTTATGTATGCTTGAAACGAAGTGCGTGTTTCCCCTTTTTTCTTCTTTCTTCTTTTCTATGCAGCACAGGCTATCCTTTTTGATAGGGACAGTGCGGCGCTCTATTGTCGCCAGATAAGAATTTTCTGTTTTGTTCTAGAGTTCTTAGTGAACCACAAGTTCAGTGCAATAAACTTTTGTTTCTTGAAGAAGCTTGCGTCATCGATGGCGACATAAGAATACTAAGATCATAACAGATGTCGTAGGCGAGGATAGCTTGCACGCGTTGCCAAAGAGGCAATGATTTGATTACATTGGTGATGTTGGGACGATAATTTCGTTATTAATCCTTAAAAATGCATCTTCCTGCTTTTATCATCAGAGAATCCCACAGCAACAGGCCTGCCTACTGTCAAACGGGATAACAACCAACCAGAAATACACTTTTTTGCGTTACCTGGGTACGGCGGACTCAAATTGAACCTACGTTGTGTCATGACACCAAGAGAAATTGGTACGGGATGGTTGCCGCGGCTTAGTTTCGGATAATATTTTTCACCACGCGCAGGAAAGAAAAACTTGTTCTTGTCAAGGTCAATACCGACTTTTATTATGGAAGCATATATTTTGGGTATAATAGAAGTACGTAGCATAGCGCCACATTTTTACAGTGTGATGTTACAAGTGTGTCGTTCGTTTCTTGCAGTTTTCCCAATTAAAAAATTGCATGAACGGATGTGCGATATATTGTTTTCACTAAATTGTTGTCGTTTTCTACTTATTGAGTTGAAATATTTTTGGCGCTGCTGTAGTCAAGTGTGTTACCTCAAGCAACCGGTTAAAGCCACAATGAAACAGTGTTTTCATCAGTCTCCCGCTCACCTACAAAACAAAAACGACCCTTTTGAGCACCAGGCTATTTTCACTTGGCGCCTGAGCGCCCAATACAAAGTTGGCTTGGCTTGACGACGCGCCGAAATGGCTGGGCAGATTCTCGCCTCGCGGACAAACGGCCGGCAGCCAACGTGCACCTACATGGCGGGAAACGGCGCCGTGGAGTTGCCTTCCCCTTCCGCACTCCGGCGGATCGTCTGATGCAAACCCTTCGTCTCGATTCATCGAATTCAAATTGCGGCCAGCTCAGAGTCCTGATTAAAGGAATTCGGTCTGCTTATCCGATCGGGGGGGAAATGTTACTGCCGGCCTGCACATGCCCCCCCCCCCCCTGCCGGCGGACTGGGCTGTGTCGGTCGGTTTCGGCTGTCCTGTTTTGGTCCGTCGCAATGGCAGGAGTCAGTGGTGTGCCAGGCCCACTGTATTGGGTATTGAACGCCCATGGGAGCTTGAGCAACTCCCAGGCACTCTGAGGGCAAGTGCCTTCCAAGAACACCGATGCGTGATGCGGACGCAGGCCCGGACAGCGTGGGTGGCTACCGAGGTTGGTGCTTTGAATGATAATTCGATCAAAATTTGCGGTCGAAATTTTTCTGTGGATCAACTATGATTCTCTTTGGCCGGGGGTGGTAACGCGCTCCTGTAATCCAGTGGGGTGGAGGCCGGGGGGTCAATGTTGCGAAGTGCAACTGCACCAAGCGGTACAGTTTGTGTTATAGTGGCGCACGGTTGCTGAAGCAATGTGAGCGCTACTATGAGGCCGGGGGAGTGGCGAGCCCCTGTAACCGCAGCTAGGAAGGGGCCTATACACACGAACCGATCTGCTCGCCGAGGGAGGTGACGAGCCCTTGTAACCCAAGTCATAGGGGTACATGCGGTACAGTTCGTTTTATCGTGCCATGCTGAAGCATGGGTACACACAATGAGGCCGGGGGTGTAGCGAACCTCTGTAACCGGAGCATGGAAGGGGCCTTTAATGCGAACTGGTCTGCTGACCGAGGGAACTTGATGAGCCCTTGCAACCTTCAGTCTTGGGGGCGAGAGTGCAGAGCCACTGGGAGTTCTTCAGAGGATCCCTTGTATTTCGAAAGATGGTTATTGTGGAGCAACTATGACTCTCTTGGCTAGGGGAAGTAGCGAGCCCCTGTAATCCAGTGTGGGAGGAGGCCAAAGGCTGGGGGTGGTAACGCGCCCCTGTAATCCAGCGTGAGAGGAAGCCAGCGGGTCAATGTTGCGACGTAATCACTGCGCTCAAGCGGTACAGTTCGAAAGTAGTGTTGGCGTACCATTGCTGAAGCAATGGGTAGACCACTACCGAGCCGGGGGCGTGCACACCCCTGTAATTATAGCTTGGGGTTCGTTCTGTTGAACTTGCGAACTGGTCTGCAGGCCGGGGGCTGTCACAAACCCTTGTAACGTAATGTCATAGGGGCCAGAGCGTGGAAGTACGGTAATTCCACGAGACCTCCTCGAGGAATCGGTGAGGCCGCACAATCCCTGCCCAGGGAGCGTGCAAAACGGCCGCCACTGCGGAGGTTCCTGGTCAACTGGAATCAGGTCCTACGCGGAGATCGGGCGGTCGGGTGTCAACCCGGCACTTGGCAATGTGATTGAAGCAGGAAAGCGTGTCGAGATCGATCAACTATGACTTTCTTGGGCCGAGGGAAGTAACGCACCCCTGTAATCCAGCGTGGGAGGAGGCCGGCGAGTCAAGTTGCGAAAGTAGCAAATGCCGCAAGCGTACAGTCGTTGTATTGGGAATACCGATTAAATTCGGGAAACCATTACGGGCCGGGGGACTGGCGACCCTTGTAACCGCAAGCTTTGGCGGGGCCAGCGACCTGATCGCAGACAGCTGGGGGGAGTGACAGACCCCTGTAACCGAACGTCACTGGGGGCTAGATGTTGTACAGTCCGTATGGGGCCGGTGGGGGTCGCGCCCCCCTGCAACCTTGCTGCGAGGGGCCTATAGACTGATCTTCTCTAGCTGAGGTTACGGCGACCTCGTCACCCAAAAATGCCGTTGGGGCGCAGTTTCACGAGCTACTTGGTGTCCCGCACGGGGAAAACGAGGAAAGGGGGGGGGTGAGTACACCGACCGGGGAAACTCTTTAATAACGGCAGAGTCCTTCAATGCTTAAGCATTGAAAGACTCTGGTAACGGCTAGTAGGCCCGGACCGATCTCCTGTGCCGAGCCCAGCGGCAATGCCCGAAGACTCTTGTTCCATTGAGCGAAAGAGTAGGCACAGAGGAGGACATGAGAAAAAGGCTCTCATAACAGCCCCCCGTGGGGGCCTTGCGAACGCGGATTTCAGTTAACGTTCGCATACAAACTTCCGGTGTCCGGAGACCGTGAAAAGCAGGTGTTGCAAGTACCTGTGTTTAGTGGAAAGCTTCACTGGTGATTCGTGAATACCTGGTGCGGGGCAGTCGATCGAGGACGTTAGTACGCATCGGCCGCTGAGCTGGGGGTCGGGGGGGGAGGGGCGGGGCGGCCGTCGCCACCAAATAGGGTACTTCCTGTCTCCGACGGTTGGGGCCCAGTTATCGGACCCTATGGGTGAGCGGTACCCATGGCAGGGACCGCACATTTGGCAATTGGCACTGTCTGATGCCCTCGCTGCGCAATCAGTCTTGGAAGAGAGTCAGACAAATGGATTCGAGCAAAATTGCTCCCCCCATTTCCACCCTTTTTCCCATAACCCATCCCGATGTCCCAGTTCCCGTTCCCAACAACCCACCCTATCCGGCTTTTTCCTAGGGGGACAAGGGGGGTCCCCCCGGGCTCGTCCCCCTGGCGGTGGGTCGCAAGAAAGCTTTTCCCGTTAATTTCTGTCCACATTCGGGTGGACAAAATTCTCTTTGCCGGTTGGCCTGTTGTTGTAATGTTGCAATTGGGTATAACCGGTTATACTACGGTGGTGCCGGGGAGCTATTGAAAGCTCCATTTACTCGATGCTTATCCGATCCGCGGGGGTATAAAATGCTCGGCCGCCCGAGCGAGGGTAGCATTCGACGGAGGCACAGAGTTGAGACTTGCCCTTGCCTATGCGCGAGCCATGTAACGCCCTTTTTACCCTTGCGCATACTGTATATAACTGCTGCTTTAACTCACAGTCGCCTCGACAACCTCGTCGATTAATTCTGTTGTGCATTGGTAGCGGGCTGAGCAAGGCAACTTCGCAACATCATCTCAAAATGCAGCGCACGAGATTCTCCTTATCCTTTATGTGGGGTTTCTATCTGCTACCTTAGTATGATGCCGCACCATTTCCGTTCTCGATTCATCCAGCGGGCTATAAGAGGAATGCACTGAAGCTAGTCTTGACGGTGAAGTGAGCGTGTCATCTGTTCTTCCTTGCCGCTTTACTTTCAGTGCGGTGCTCTAGCGCAAATACTGCGGCAACAGAAAGGGGACCCGAATGGTAGGGTCGACTTCATGTGACACATATGGTGATAAACACAGTCCCCATATTTCCCCCTATCAGCAGCTCTCATTTTCGACTTGACGTGGCACCATGAACTTTTTTTTTGTTTACCCCTGTTTGAAACGCTACCGAATATCGAGGTGCCGGCATACGAAACATGTGCGGGCAGAACGAGCAGACCTTCTTGTACACTTTCCGCGCGAAATTGAGTTCCGAATCCTCCGCTAGCATGTCTGTGCTTTTCATTTTTTCGTCTTGAAGTATGACAGGCACGTTTTTCTTGCCTACAACGTCGGTTTCCTGTCGCCCGGGTCCTCATTTTCGGTGAAAGCGAATACCCATTTTGCCGGCGAGTAAACTTCGTCTCGACGAGCCGGCAGGCAATGATCTAGCACGAGCATGCCAGCTAGGAGCCTAAAAAAGAAGGGGCTTTTTATGGTGTTGTGGAAACCTTCGTTCAGAACGCGGGAAATATTTATTATATTTGGTCACTGAAAAGAAAAGGACATAGTGCAGTCATACCGTTTAGTAATGATCGTGCTAGCGTTTGATAGCTAACAGATATTCATATTTAGAAGAGCAATTACGAGAGATTCTGCACACTCTGGAATGACAAAAAATCAATAGGTGGTGACGGAGATGGACATACCAGTGATACAATTTCGTTTTATACACTATGCTCGCGAAACATATAAACTGTAACAATATCTGCGGAAACCTTGTACGATTAGAGTACCAAAGTAAATAACTTTTTTACATTGCTCCCAGTCTAAGCGTAACTCAACGCCCCTTTTCGGGAGAACTCCATATTTTGATAACAAATATTACAAATAAACCTACGGGAAGTGTCTGGGGCAAATATACATACACTGCAATCGAAATTTTATCCTTACGTAGTAAAGAATAAATGTTTTATCTATGTTCCTATTTGCCCTACGCATGCCAGAGAAAACATGGAATGGATTTTAGAGTTATCTTGTGAGTGCGGATACTGCTTCGCTATTCAAAGTGGGTACCTGCAAATTCGAAAGCGCTGACGTGTGCACGGTAATTATTACTGAAGTTCGGCCATGGCGATGGATGGATCCCGGTTAAACAAAAGGTAGAATAAGTCGCAGGACCCGTGGGTTCTCCCAACTGAATAACGCAGAAACAAAAGTGTATCCTATCGAATGGAATGAAGAAACGTTTTTCAAAGGGTAAGCATATTGGCGTCAAATTGTACTTTATACACATATTCCACAGGTATATTTTCTAATTTTTCCGCTTTGGTCAATAGTTCCCCGTACTCAAAGTATTCCACCTAATGTGAAGTTTCAAAATATTTCTCCTCCAGGAATCTGCTCCGGACTCGTATTGACGATAACGTTCGTCTGCATGAATCGCCAAAGGGGCCTCGTATTCCTGACCATAAATCTCATCTTCGGAATATCCCAACATAATTTTATATTGCGAATATGCCAACAAATTCTAAATATCTGTGGCGCGTGGTGGCATACTTCTGTTCGTCGGGTCCTTAGTTCGCGCCTTTTATGTCATAATACTAACTGGTTAAGTCCGAAGGAATGACACAAGGAAGTTCCGGTGGCCGCTAAAAAACGTCTCGCCCCATTTTGTCCATCTTCTGACCTGTAAAACGAGCAGTGTAGGGGCCCGTAATGGAAGCTCAAGGAGTCAAAGCACACAGAAAGCCGTAAGCAGAGCTGTACTAATGTTCGCCATATTGCCGAGGAAAGTTACACCCGACGCAAGGTTTCCAATGTTCAGGACACAGGAGGCTGCAGGCTGCAAGAAGGCAGGCCGCCAAACGCCGTACTCAGTATGCTATGAAAAAGGTCAACGCGTATAGTAATTTGCCAACCGGCGTGAGTTTATTAAGCATGATGAATGTGCTTGTGAGGCAGAATATTCTGCTGTGCCCGTCTTAAAAACATTCTTTCTTTGTCGGGGCGTAGTTGTGGTTGCCACTTCTGCCAAGCAGGCCTGGCTATGTTGCGCAAGGCGATGATCCTTTACACCATCAATTGATCTAGATGGGCACACAAGAAGAACACCCATGCGGGCATTTTAAGAACCGACCCTAGTAATGCAGCGAAGAGAGTCACACCGAAATCCCATCAGGCTCATTCGAAAGGCTGTAGCAAGGTTCTGGAAAAACAACGGCTAGGAAATCCGAAAGGTAGATGCGAAGAAAGTTCGAATTTCCTTAAAGCGAATCGAAGCGAAATGCGTGTATGGAAGCCCGTAGTAACTTACGCTTCGGAAGATTCAAGCCGGTAAGCGGAGATTGAAGGACATGGTTAAATCTGCCCAACATATACACATCAGCCCAATACGAAAGGTGCATGATTAGCGAAGACCTTAGCGTCTCCAGACTTGTTGGCAAACGGCAGTCAGCAGACTAAAACGTCGGGGCAGTGGGCGACGCACAACCAACAATCTTTAAAAGCCACTTCTCAGGCGAATATGTGTTCACATATATTCGTTTTCGGTTTTCCGTCAGCAAGGAAATGTTCACGCAAATAATCCAGCACCCAGAAAAATTGAGCAGACAGGAAGATAAAGGTTATCCTAAATACTTTTACAGCTCCGTTAGTTCTGCCTTGAGTAAATTGGGCCTGTTGCTATTTCTGAACCGCTGGAAATAACATTTTGAGCACCGCATTTTCTTTCCGTTCCTGATTCACCCACGCAGTCCACTCTCACGTCCGACTGGTGAGCACGTAAAAATTCAAATACTGAAATTAGTAGTTTCAGAAATGCTTAAATCCTTGGCGTACGTTACTAAACAGATAGTGGACGGCACCGATATCCCGACAAGCTTACCCGGCAATCTTCCGTTCAACGGGTTTTGCTAGAGAGTCGCTTTAAAGTTCTTGTATTTTAAAGGATTCGACATACGTGTGCAGAATTTGCGGAAGAATAAATGGGCTAGTGACAGTGGCGCTCAACACCATTGCAAGCCAGAATGTCTTCTTTTTCAACTGTATTTTCTCCAAAAAAATGCTTACATATCTAGCGCAAGGGTTTCAGAAATGCTAAGCCTAAAGCTATGTTCACACTACGGTCGTAAGGCGCCGATTTTTCATAACACGCGTAAGCGGAAGCACAACAAGCGTATGCGTCTAGTTCAGACTGTGAACGTAAAGGTACCAACGTTCGCAACGAACGCATAAATCGTGGGTGAGAGTGTTAAAGGCTAGGCAACTTTTACGACTGCGATACTACGACCGTTACGACACAGCCAATGACCGATCAGCTTTCGGTTTTCAACAACCGGTCACGAGACCTGACGGGACTTCCGTCCTCCCGGCTGCAGCAGCATCGCGGAGGCGATGGCGGGAGCTGCCGGCGCGGGAAGTGACGATTGGGTTGGCTTTGTTTGCTCGCAACGTGCGTAAAAAGTTGTTCCGCGCTGCCTGCCGTACTGTCTTCATTCGGTGTGGTTTAGTCGTTGGACATTTCTGGGAAGTGAAAAGTGTGCGCAATGGATTCACTTGCTAGCGACGATTTATTAATAGAAGAAGTGCGCCGGCGACCGTTGCTGTACGACCAGCGTTTGAAGACGTACCGCGATAAACAACTTCAGCGAGATGCATGGGAGCAGGTGCCCAGAGTACTCGGACAAAGCGGTAAGTGCGAATCAATTTACCATTTGTGTGCTCGACAGTGGCGTTAGCAGTACTGTTGAAGTATATCAAAACGAGCAGTTTTTCTCGGTGACAGCGTCGTTCGGCAGTGTCTGTGCTGCCGCGGTCTATGGCTATCTCCGTGCCGTGTGCGTCAAATCGCTCGTTCGCGTGCTCACTTCCTAGGCGCTTTTTTATGATATCCAGTTTTACACCATACAAAGTTTTGTAAACATTGTGATATTGTCTAAGTGAAATAGCTAGGAAGGGTATTTATGACCAACGTGGGTGTCTGATCGGTGCATGTGAATTTGGAGCATTCCGTGAAAGCAGAACACTGCACCAAACACAGTGATGGGCTAGCTAAGGAGCTTAATGAGCTGTAAATAACATGATATCAGTTTCAAAGTTGTCACAGAAATAGTGGATTGAAATTTTACCAGTTGGTTAAATCATGCTTTCGTGGTTAAATGTATTCGAGAAAAGTATTCGAGCTAACGATCTGTATTGTTTTTCTACGTCACGCCTGTAGGTTTGATAGCTACAGAGTTCCATGTATAGCAATTATTTCAGAGTACCGTGTATTTCTTTTCTCTTTTCACTCGTGCAGTGCCTGATATTGAACATCGATGGCACAGCCTCCGACAGAAGTTTCTCCGGCTTCGGAAGGCGTACGTGAAATCCGGAAGCGGCTCCGACGCCGTAAAGAAGAAATGGGCCCTCTTCGACAACCTTATGTTCCTCAACGACGCCATCCAGAGCAGAAGGCAAGCTATCTGACGTTGGTGTTTTGAGTTGCTCATTGCCAGTTGGTGCGCTGAGCGCCCGCTAAGCAGGGCTGTAGATATACCTGCCCCGATTCCTCTCTCGTTTTTCCTCTCACCACTTCTCTCTGGAATAGTCTTCAATTTAAATTCATGCTATTCCTGTGCACTAGTTGTACGCGATGAAGTGAGAAAGATATTTTCAGCATCCTGACATACAGTTCGACACCGGCAGTTTAAATACGAAACGTCACTGCGTGCATTTCAATATTATTTTTAATTGAACCCAATGTTTACGTTTGAATAATTTTGAAATCATTCGCATCCAAAAAAGTAGTACAGAGTGCATGGTATTTTTCCCTTTTGATTGAATACTTGACGCGCGGTCACATATGTTGTTCTCTTTTTTTTTTTTTGATGCAGTACTGTGTCCAGTATGGAAGGAGGACCCCGTCATTTGCCACCGGAAGTACGACCTCCAAATACGTTTACCCCAAGCAGTAACTCAAGCACGTCGGCAGAGGCACTTCTTCAGTCAATGTATATGGACAGCAGCGAAGATACCGATCGAACTCGCGACAATCCACTTGGCCAAGCTGCATACGTCTTAGAAGTCGGCGACCAAGTAGCTGAGCCAAGCTCACTGTCTGACAATGACGTTGTTGAAGACGACCATCAAGGACCTCCAGGAAGCGAGGCAGATTCAAGCGCGTGTGCCACTGGAAAGCCCACCCCACCTACAGGCACCAGGAAAACTTCCTCAAAGAAGAGAAACCAAGTCGACATTGATGAGCTAGTGGTTGCTACCCTAACAGAAAATAGGAAGCGGCTGAATGAACTAAAATATTCGAACACTGATCAAGATGAACTTTTTTTGCTCAGCATGAAGCCGCTCCTAGCTAGGCTAGAAGACCGCAAGAAAGAAATGACAAAGATCACAATTCACAAGTTGTTAGTGGAAGCTGCTTTCCCAACGTGTGAGCCAGGAAAGGACAGTGAAGGTGTTTGAAAAAGACACACGAAGTGCTGTAAACAGTATTTTATTGACAGTGCGCATTTTTGGGGGAGATTGTTATATTTGTTTATGGTGGAGCTCAGCTGTGCTCTTTTCTACATAGCAACCATATCCACGCTTCTTTCTGCTGGTGATTTTTTTCTGAGTGTAATCATAAGCGGCTTCTCGAACGCATCAAAATAAATTGTCATGTGTAATAAACAGTTGAAAAGTAAACAGTACATGTAGCCAAGACTTCTTCCTTTAGGTAAACTGCCATGGCACTGCGCCAGGCCCACGGAAGTAGCTGGCAAAGCTGTCGCGAACGTCTGCTGCCCTCCTTGAGTAGGTATTAGAACCTTGTCGGTACGCTTGGGGAAGTGGTGGGGTGGAGTTCCTCCAGTCACCTGAAATGAGCTCTCCTGAGCTTCCAGTGGTGTCTGCGAACTGCGGAGGACAGTAGCCACCAACCTGTCTTCCCTCCTGCATTAGGAAATTGTGTAGGCAACAGCAGGCAGCTACCACGAGGACGGCATTGTCTGGTAGAAGGCTCATCCGGTTCCTCAACACCCTCCAGCGTGCACACATAACGCCAAAAGCATTCTCGACGCACCTGCGAGCTCTTGAGAGCCTGTAGTTGTAGATCCGTTTTGCACTGTTGGCCGCTTGCGTGCCAGGATACGGCTTCATCAAATTTGTCTTGAGAGGAAAGGCGTCATCGGCCACAAACACGTAAGGGAGCACTGGGCCTCCGTTTGGGAGTGCGCAAGGAGCGGGCAAATTCTTGTGGCCATTATCCACAAATATTCCCAGCTGCGACGCCGCGAACACACCACCATCGCTTTCACGTCCGTAGCATCCTATATAGACTGATGTAAACTTGTAGCTTGCATCACAGGATGCCATCAGGTTAATGCTGAAGCCTTGCTTATAATTGAAATATAATGTTCCAGAGTTTGGTGGTGCATCTAAATGAATGTGTTTTCCATCAATCGCTCCGGCGCAGTTAGGGAAGTTCCACTTGCACCAAAACTGTTCCGCAATAGCCTCTATGCTTTGCTCATGTAGTGGTTTTAGAAATCTAGGCTGAAGAACGGTCCATATCGCTTGGCACACCTTCGGAACAAGCTGCGAAATCGTCGATTTACCGACGCGGAAGCTGTACGAGAGAGACTGGGAGCTGTTACCAGTGGCCAGGAACCTAAAAAAAAAAGAGGAGGTATGTATGAAGTTGGCAAAAAAGCTAACCCCACTACGAGTAATTACGGCCAAGCCATTAAGCAAAACAGTGCTCTATTGGCCACCGGATATAGGAGACGCGTAGGCCAAATTGCAGCGAACGACTAGGAATAGTGTGCAACACAATGCTTAAAACTGAAAAATACAATATCTGCTCATAATGTAATACGAATTTAATTATATTTAACCTGTCTCATTATCAAATTAAACCAATCATTCAGATAGTTTTTCATTTATTTGGCAGCCTCCCATATTGAATACGTATCTGTATGGACTTTTGCTGCTTTCACGCATCAATGTGCTTACCTGAGTGTTATTGCAAGACGCTCCGCCGACGAAATGGCAGAACGGAGATGTGTGCTCCGAACCTCGATGAGTGGTCTCACTAAGTTCTCAAGGAAGTCGAACTGCTGGGGCGACATGCGCATGAAATTATGAAACATCGCAGCGTCTCCAAGTCGGAGCTTGACGAGAAGGTTGTGAAAGTCGCCATCCACGGCCCTGTCGAGGAATACTTGGCGCACCCAAACTCTTCTCTGTCGCCTTCGCCGTCTTCGGGCGATTGAATACACGACTATAAGCTCATTTTGAGCGTGAATTTCTTCCAACTCGGCCAGCGCTCGCGTGTTGATGGGAGCCATATTGGACCGCTAGTGACGTCGATTCTACAGCGACAAATATGATTGGCCTATCGTAAAAATCGTAATGTACGTAGCTGTAAATGTGAACAAAGGTATCGGCATAACTGCGGTAACGCTTTTTATAGCCGTTGCGTTCGATACGCCGAACGAGCTGTTACGCACGTTACGACCGTAGTGTGAACATAGCATAATGCTACGTAAACCGCAGCATTTCTCGCTATTAGCTATATGCAGCTTCCCGAAATTCTCAGTCATTGGAAAAAGCGAAAACACCCGTGAATCGAGATTTACGCTGAGGTTGAAGGTCCCCAGGTGGCCCAAACTAATCCACAGCCCCTTAGTATGGCGCAGCTCATGGCACAGGTGGCGCTTCAGCGCATGAGCACCCAAACTTTGATTTTTTTTTCTGAACTTTTCGAAAGACGTGGTAATACATCCAGGCGTTTTATCGCATGTTCCGTTTTAGTCAGACTAAACCTCCTGTGTTCAGGCAGCGAACGAAACACAATTACTAAAAATGGCCGGGGGTTTGTTCTTTTGATCCTTCCACCAGACTGTTATAACTTATAATCCATTGGGCATTACTGAAGTTACAACCAGCCTCTAACAAAAATGCCCCGACGAAAAGCCAAAACAGCTGTTCTATTAAGTCATTTCCTTTCAAGGCGTTCGAAATTATTCTTTAGACCACTACTAAGGCATGCCTCGTAGCCAATGTGGAGCTCGACGTTTAAAACAATGAAAATATTATGTCGTCTCGGTAGGCGAGAGATCCCAGCTCCCGCTAACAGCCTTTATAGAGTTGAGGAGCGCTATCGTCGGAGGCCGCAGACGGGGTCATTGTACAGCACTGCAAGGCTCAAACACATCAACTCGGCCTTTTCGGGCTTCTGTAACGTCTGCGACTACACCATGTTTCATTTCATTTTTATTTCCTTAAGGACCCCACTGAGGGAAGGGGGGTTGTATAAGGGGTGGATACAGAGAAAAAAACCGTGGTTGATTTCTCTACCATAGGAATCGGTAAAATACGAAAGTGAAATGTGCAGCGAAATATGAAGCTGAGCATGATTTGCGGATCGGCGGCTGCCTTGTGGGTAGGCTTGGCGAGCGACGTCCTGCTGGCGGGTCGCTTTGGCAAAGGTGTACTGGCATCCTTTCCGTGACGCATATGACATAAGCGGAATCTTTGGGTGTAGCGCCACAAAATACTTTCGTGTTAAAACAGAAAACCCGAAAGCGAACAACCCTACGTACAAAATACTGTTTAGTACTTAAGGTTGCTTCCCCAGAAAAGCACCCTGTGTGCAAGAGTGCACCTTTACAGGCCGCTTGCTCCGTTGTACTGGCGTCATTGCTGTGACCGATATGACGTCAGTGAAATCTTTGTGTATCTGGGAATAAAACACTTTCTAGTTAAAAAAAAAGACTAACGCATTTCTTTTAGGAACAAAGTTGACTAGCGATATTTGCGATTAAGCTTGGTGGGCAAGTGGTTGAAACAATAGAGCAGGGAAGGTCGTTCCAATCTCTGCCTGCACGGGGAAAAAAAGAAGTGTAAAAGGTAACAGTTCTGGTACGATAACGTGACCCTTGAAGTCCATGGCCGGTGCGGTGTGAAATGTATGTCGTCGAGGGGGGGGGGGGGCGGATAATCTAAGAGGCTACATTTATTGAAGAATGAAAAAATTTTATGAAAAGCTGAAAGGGGGCGATAAAGCGGTGGAGAGAGAGGGGTGATGCCCCGTATTGTGCTTCCAAGAAAGCAGCGCTAGTGTTGTGCGAGTACAGGGAATGAATAAATCGGGCGGTGCGATTTTGGACGGATTCAAGATCAAGATGGTATGGGCCTGCCAGTATAATCCAGGATTGAAAGCTAATATGAAGCCAGAAAGGGAGGCCTGGGAGGCAGCCCTGTCCGCCTGCTGGGACCTGGAGTCTCAGCGGGCTGTGGTCCAATGGGCGCGAGTGGCGCCCTCGACCAATGCGATCCCGTACTAAGGAACACCAGCCACGCCACAGAGACTTAACAGCTTCTCCCTCCACTTAACCCGGTCTTGAAGATTATTGAAGTATTTTCTCCTCCTTCTCTCGCTTATCGTATTGGTGTCATTTGGCATACGTCTCAGAGACCGCATTGGAAATTTTCCCAAATGTAATGGTTCATGTGGCTTACAAACATAAAGCATGGCTAAAAATCACATGCTGCAAAGAAATAAGCGAATCATTGAGAATCCCACAAAAATATTATGGGCGTTTGCGAATTGTGAGGGTGAGCGGGGGATGTGAGTGGTGGACGCCAGTGCGAGTGCGTGTGAGTGGAGAAAGCGAGTGGTGAGCGCTACTGCGAGGAATTGTAAGTGGCGAATGCGAGTAGTGAGTGTGAACGTCGGTAATTGCGAGTGGTGAGGTTGAGTGCGAACGTCAACGCGAGTGAAACCGAGTGGTGACGGCGAGTGGAAAGCGTGATTGCGAGTGAGTGCGAGTGGTGACGCTGAGTGGTAAGGGTGAGCGCGAGTGAGTGCGATTGGATTCGAGCCACTGGTTGACGAACTTTTATCTCATGAGCATGCACGGATTCGTCTTCGCATGAATTATTAATAGAGCTGGAAATACCAACTATGCTGCAGCATCCGGCAAAAGGCAGCTGCTGCTACGCCTTAGCCCTAGTTATGCCACCAAGCGTAATTCAGGCCTCCACTGCGACGAAAAACATGTAATGCTTATTGAAGCCATGTTTATGGCCATGTCGCGTGTATAAGGAAGGATGGGTTAGCGGCAGCGCCGAACGGCGGGGCTCCGGGGACGCCAGCGGTGCGAAGAAAGCCGTATCATGCACTTTAAGTTACGCAAGATTTGATATTCTACTCCGTGGCAAAGCTTATATGCGCAAAAGAAACCTAGAAAAGAATCTTTCAGTCACAGCTCCGATCGGCTTAAACAGCCGGGCTGTCTCGTTTCGTGGCGACGGCACGCACACAGCGTGTGAACGCAACAGAAGGCATGCTTCAGAACAGGTGTGCCGAGGCAGATTAGTGTGCACTACACTACGCTTGCTGCAGCCTTCCGTTATGGTCTGCAAATTTCGCCTTTGCCGATTTCCTTGGAACAAAATTCTTCCGTTCCAGAATGCCGAACCAGCACAGCCTGGCCTCCGTGCCGCGCGCACTGTGCGCAAAACGGTGCATTGGGACAGGCAGCACATACGGAGACTCTTTGTGAAGTGGCGGCCAGTGAGTCTTGCATGGCGATTCGTCTCACACCTTGAAGTCTCAATCGGAGATGGTACATTCGACTACGGCTCAAGGTTTCCTCCTCGAATTTCACATTTTTAAACTAGGCTCTTCGGAGCATCCCATGGCAGCCTACGCGGAAACCGCAACCGCAAACACCCTACAAGCCAGTCATGGCGAGTGCGGCGCCCGTGTCACCAGATAAAGGTCCCCCCTAATGCTTGCTGTAAACCGTCTATACTTCCTGCAGGCGCACCCGTCGGGTTACATAAACGTTTTCCACCTGATTTAAGAAAATATGGTTGGTAAACTAAGCATTTCTTGAATAACACTTGCGCCGTACGGTTCCCTGAATCTCCCACCATAGCCTATCACCGCTGCTTCGGGCAGAAAAAGTAATCGCAAATGTATGCCCGGCTGCGATTGCGTTTTCCCACTGAAGGAATGGTGCTTGCCGCACTTTTGGTTTCCGCTCTAAGTAAAAACATTTTGCTGACATCAATTCGTGCTCACTAAAACTACCTTTTGTAACTGTTATTTTGCGCTTAACTGACGTAATGTTTTCTACAAGCGTACTTGTCTCATACTCATATGCCGTTTGCAGTTCGGGGGAAAAAAGTCGCCGAAGAGCTCGATCGAAGTGTTATAACCAAAACATACGAATCACACTAGCGCTAGTCTGGAGTACGAAGGATTACGACCCTTACTAAGTTTATTACACTATAGAAACTACTAAACCAGAACCGCATTCATTAAAGCACGAATGTTGTCGGGGAGCAGTTTTCGCTTCTCAATCGACTCCTCCTGACGACCCGTCGGCCGACCGCCAATCTGACTGGTCTTGCCAGCGACTTCGGGCGGCGAGCCAGTCCTACTAAGCGGACTCTCCAATAGCCGACGTGCTTGCGTCGCCGTCGGCGTCGTGTGACAACACTGCCTGCCAACTCGGAAGCCGTCATCACCAACGTCGTACCGGCCAAGTGCGAGTGCGCCTTAACGTGGATCGTGGTAACAGAGTACAAAAGATAAATATGAACAAACACTATAGCGTTAGGCGTGCTGCAGGATACGCTAATTAACCAAAGGTGCCACCGCGACCCGTCGACGCTTCTCTTCACCGGAAGTGAGAGAAAAAGCCGTCCATTGCAAGATTTCTGCTTTATGAAACACATGGAAGGATCGATGACGTACATGCTTTTTAATTCCGGTGTCCAAAAACACGCAGAAAAGGGCGGGAAAGCGGTGAAAAATTTTATAGCGAAAGTGTGAGCCAACCGCTGCACGCAAAAGTGTTGTACTTGGCACAGATGACCCTGAGCATCCGGCCTACCGTCTGCGCTTGCTCATATAGCCTGCTCAAAACGCCTTTAAAGACCCCCTTCACCACAGAGCTGTTTAGGCTTTCAGAGCACCGTCAAGCCTTCCGCAAAAAAAAATTAAAAAATGACGGAGCGCACGTGCGCGTACTCCTCAGGACGAGTGCCAGGCGTCATCCAGGCTTTTTCCACCTGGGGAGCTCCCCAAAAATACAAAGAAAAACTCCCACCTCCCATCGCGGGAACCCCTGTGTAGATGCGACGCATAGGGGGCTCACGTTGCAGCGTTGGACAGCGGAGGAACGGCGCTGGAACGATGGAGCGGAGCGGCGCAGGCACCGCGTTCTATAGCGCGCATAACGGTGAGGGGACGCGCCGGCGCCAGTGCGTCGGCCGCGGCTATGACGCAACACAATCCCACACAATCCACTTTAATCAAATCCAATCCAAATCCTATCCAATCCAATTCAAGCCAAGCCATGCCAATCCAATCGAATCCAATCCAATGCCCCTCGCGAGAGAGTGTTTGCTATCGGAGAGGAGAGGGGGTGAGCGGCGGAGAGCGGCGGAGAGCGCAGCTGGCGCGGCGAGGAGAATGGGGGAGGGGCGGACGCCGACAACGCCGGATGGATGCAGAGACAAGGCGAGTGAATGAGAGCGTTCGCATCTATAAAATACTGACCGCACATGAGCGTGCGCCTCATGAGGACTGCCCGGCATGGACCAGCTCGGCCTTCCCGAACATTTTCCCCATCGTTCGTCGCGTGAACTCTCGCGTGCTTTTATGCTCACCAGTTCATCTGCGTTCGGTCCTGAAATGTGGAGCACAGACGCCGAGTTCTCGCTACAGACGTTGAGTTCGCTTAATAAACGGTTGCTGCGAGTTCTAGCGCGTGCTAACGCGGTCCACTTTGGGGGAGATGTGAAAGGCTGCGAACAATACGATCCGTTCCTGCCAATCATGCAGAACGTTCGGCGGCAAGTTCGGAAATCCAGGTGACGTGTAACAGCCAGGTCTGCGACGAAGAGGGAGAGGTCGCCACCTGATTCCGCTGTTTCCCGATCGTTGCACAACTAGTGATAGCTACGCCAATTGTTTGAACCATTCTTGGAACCAAAATATAGTCACACATCCGGAAAGTTTGCCGCAAACGCAGTGTTCTTTTCTTCGCACATTAAAATGGACTTTACTATGACTATCTGAAGGCATTTTACTGATGGCACTGTATTTTAGTCTGCTCTCTACATGCGGCCATCCAGGCTTCAGATTCAAATTCAGTTTAAGTAATGTACAGAGTCGAGTAAAATACAGTGTCATCAGTAAATTGCGTTCAGGCAGCCATAGCAAAGTCTATTGCAATTTCATAAGGTGGCTTTATGGTCCCTGTTAATACCTGCATGGTGCACCTAAAAAGGTACTGAAGCTCTCTCCTAAAATTTGGTAGCTATTTTTTGACGATATAGGCTAATTTTGACAATATAGGCTAATTTTGACGATATAGGCTAATTTTGACGATATAGGCTAAAATGAGGCAAAATGTTCGCGAAAAAAATAGTCAGCGAAGCTTGCACTCACGCGCAAGATGTGAATGGCGACGCTGTTGTAGGTGAGAAACGCTGGACCACATAGTTTCAGTATCGTTGTTTATTTGCATAGCTGCGGTGCTAGCAATGGTAGAGATATGCAACCAAGAGGTTGTCGTCTTCTTTGCGGCGAGTAGCCGCTGCAACGTCATCATAGGTACTAAAGGCTTCCACCAGATCAACTGGCGACGCTTGCACCAAGCCGAGCAAGGCTGGAGCCATGGCGGAGCTGAAAGATTTATTTATACGGGAGCATTGAACGACGCATTACCACGACAAGCGCCGCGTGTTTGTCTTTTACTCTACGTCCTGTCCTTTCATGCTGTTTCTCACATTTTTAACATGCACCAACCAGCCCTCTTCCTCCCCGTTCTAAGATGCAGTTGTACTGGTTTTAAATGGCTTATTTATGTGTACCGCAGTTGCTTTGCACTGTGCTAGTAGTAGTCATCGTCATATGCACCGATATCATCGTGTTCCTAATGCCAAGCATTACATGCGCGGTACCGCTTGACGACAACGCAGGCCATTCGTTGTAACACAAAAGTGTTTTATTCCCGGCACCTGCACACTCTGGCTTGGCTGGGAATGAATGCGCGCACGACGCCGCTCGAGGATTTTCTGACCGAGCTGGTGACGACAACAACGCTCATTCACTTCGCTGTTCGGGTAGGGATCGCCTTTTGTCCTACAGGGACATAACTAACCATTACAGGCTAGAGCAGACCCGCTTCCCCCCGGCTCATCCTACCCTCAGTAAATGGCAATCCGTGGCTTGGAGACTTCTACAGACCAACTAGTATCCCGACCCGGTTGCGTACAGTCACTGTTACCCTGGGAAATATTCTGACAAGTGCCACCGGTGTAAGGACAGGGCAGACTTAGCCCAACCGTATTGCTCAGCTCCGACCCAGCTGATCAAGTCTGGGCCATTCAGCTGGCCGAAGACTCTGCTAGAGCCCAAGGGCTCTTGGCCGTCGTCTAGGATTACTGGCTGTTATGCAATAAAGTTTTCACTCTCTCTCTCCTCCCGGATACACAAAGGTTTCGATCGCGTCATATCAGTCACGGTTGTTACGCCAGTACAAGAGAGCCAGCGGCCTATAAAGGGTGAACCCCTGCAACCGCCGTCCGCTTGCGGGGAAGCAACCTTAAGTACAAAACAGTACGTTATACTTCCGGTTGTTCTTTTTCGGTCTTTATATTTTAACACGAAAGTGTTTAATGCCGGTATACACTCAGATTTCACAGATGTCTTATCCGTCATAAAAATGACACCAGTATACCTATGGAGAAGTGACCCGGCAGCGGGACGTTGCTCGCCAAGCACACCCACAAGACAGCCGCCTACCCGCAAATTATGCTCACCGGCAGATTTCGCTGAACATTTCACTTTCGTGTTTTACCGATTCCTTTGACAGAGAAACCAACCAGTTTTTTTTTTATCACTACAGCCACGGCGCAAGCCGGGGACTGGGCTGTCGTCGCGAGGCACGCGCTAACGAGCCACAGGCAATTTCGCGCTCCTCACCGTTTTTTCTAGGTTTTGTTTTGTATAGACACTGCGTGGGCCGGAAACGCTCGGCCGTGGCCGCGAGGCACGCGCTCACGGGCGCCCCGCATTTTCTTGGTATTTTTCCGTGAAACACCAAACTTACGGCTTGTACAGCCGCTCCGTTGTAAAAATGCTTTGGAGGATAACACCGCTGCAGCTGGGGCCCAGCGATACTGAATAAGAAAAACACGATTCCGTAGTTCCACGCCACTTTGTATTTATCTGCGCACCAATTAGTCAACACAACGCTAACAGAGCATTTCTCGATTCCGATTCTTGGGGACATTTATAGGACGCGAGGCAACCTTTGATCAAGACATTAGGCCAGTAGGCTATTGTGTTTCCGCTTCGTACCTACACTACCTGTATATACGTGAAATCTGCACGACGCGCCCAAGCTCAACTCCATACCGTGATCCCGCAATCTAATTTATTCTACCGTTATCATGCAGCGAATGACACCTTCTTGTATGCAGCACGCCTCTGATTGCCTGGACATTCCTAGCAGGCCTCTATGTAATGTTGCCTGGGGTGCGCTCAGCTCACGCACGCCCTTAAACTGTCATTACGGGGCATTGGTATCAAAGTGCGCGTCCCATTACCAGACTATACAGCCCCTCAATTTCACGCGATTTCTCGAATTTCAACGTGTCTAGTGGTTATGCCATTGAGACCACCATTTGTATCATAGAAAACTCCCGTGAAGTGGGTTTTTTCACCTGTCTTGTTCCAGCTGAGGGAAGTAACGCTGGCTTTAGTTGCCAAACGAGGGGTACAAGCCCCATATAAAGAATGTGATATGAAATAACGGAATGTGGCTGTAGAACGTGTGAATCTCAGATAAAGATGGCGGTAGAAACAGTCGACGTACAGGTCATCTTTGCGTCCATCAAACTATCGATCAATCACACATACAAAAATGTTGTTGCCGAGGGAACGTCTCCCCACACATTGCAAAACAAGAAAGCAAGTCGCATGCTGCAAGGATTCCGGAATTGTTTTTTGTGGGGTAAAATGTGAGCAGTAACCCTCCCGCAGAACGGTTCGAATGTTCTATCAAGAGCCGCGCATGACCACACCCGAAATATTTTCTTTCTATAATTTCAAAAGTGCGTGCTGCGTGCGTTGTAGATTTTAGTGGGATAGAATTCGGTTATCGTACTGTTCCCTACGTGCAAAGCCAAAATTTAAAGCTGCGGCGATCACAGAAAACTGAGGATCATGTGGCACTGTCACAGGACAGCGCTAGACGGCGCCCTTTTAGGTAACGGAGAAGCGGCAGGTGTTGAGTTGTCGCACCGGTTTGGTTTGTACGACTAGGAGTCCTTACCCAAATAGCGACCGCGGAATCGAAGAGCAAACAAGACAGACTTAGTTCTAATGAAGATGATTTGCTTCCGCGAACAGCGAAATATTTTTTGAAAGCAGCATATTATTGTGGGCGTCAATACATCCTCCTAGGCTCTGGGCAACGCACACAGCATTCAGTCTACGAGGACCGATTTTCCGCGTTTGACCCTGCGTGAGTTCGAAGTAATTAGTAATTGATAATGTGATGCATGAAGAACATGCACGAATATGAAGTGTTTCCACACACCACTGCTCGTGCATGTTGTTCTGCGGATATTAAGTATCACTTCATACACAAACCGCAGTGACTTTCAAGTGCGTGTCAGCTACGCCATGAGGTTTCACTGTGACGTCTTACCAAGCCAGCCAGTCCACACGGCTTGACGTACGAAGAGAATATTTTTTATAGGTACTCGGGGGATGGCGTTAGACCACAAAGCGTGATAGAAGCCATCCCTATGCACGCCTCCCCAAGTGTTGAAATTCGTGCCGCTTATGATTTCCCCAGCGAGATGTGTTTTGCTCTTAGATTTGGGTGCTCTTACTAAGCAAAAGCCGTCTGATTCGTATTTTGACGTTTCGACGTTTCAGGAGACAAACTGTGCTTATTTCACTTTGAGTACTCCCATAATATTTGGCCATGGCCTTCTGGCAGCGCCTCGTGTCGCCAATGTAAACCAGCGGGTATTGTAAGAATTTTGGACGTATAGGTTGCGCCTTAGCGGATATATCGGTGATTTGGGTGCGAACTTGTTAAGGAAATGCTTGCAACTTGACCGCGACTCCACACCAATACCTGCAGCCATCCCACCCACCTCATGTTCTCAACCTAACGACCTTTACCTCTGTACTTACCGTCCCTAGCCTCGCATCATTTACCAAATAGCGCTCGTTTTTCCTTAACCAATGAACCAACTAGCCCAACAGCATATTTTTACAATATAGTACGGGCGTGTCAACGCACTCCAGTGTTGCCCCCCCCCCTTCCCAACCCCCCTTCGAGCAGGGGAGGGCTTCTCTGGTGAGCACAGACCCGGGAACCAAGCCCAACCTAGTGACGGGGAATCTCGGACTTGGGAATCTCGGAAGTAGAGGAATCTCGTATTTGGGATGCGTTTCACGGGGCGAGGCCTGTAACAGCAGCCTCTGCTCGCCGAAAAAATTTACTCTTTCTCTCTCTTATCGTGACTGGCCACTCCGTCTGAGCGGTTTGTGAAACCTTGTGTGGATGCGTGCACGTACAAGTCAAAAGATGAATCGGACGTAAGCTGCTGTTGACAGGAATTCTTATGTTCGCAAGGCAATCCCCTCAAGCGGGTTTGTGGAGGAATGGTGTAAGTTGACATCACATTCAAAGGAAAATGAGTACTCTGGTAGCAAGCTGTCCAAAGCATCTGTCATCGCCACTTGCAAATCAACAGCCGAACTTCCATCACTGGCTTGAATACCGCCTAGTTTTAGGCCTTCTCACAGCTACTAGTATCATTTCCCTCACGACATCCATTGGTTCAACCAGCGCACAGAACGTAAGAACCATTGCTCGTATCAGCGCCCGGGTATCATAATTTAACAGCTCATTCTTCGCTAACGCAATAGCCCCGTGGAATACCCTAACAGAGCCCTGCGCAGCATGCACCGACTACGAGACAATCCGCATTGAGCTTGCCGACCACTTGGGCGAGCAACTTTCATGTTCTTGATCATTTGACTATTTCATGCGTTATTGTCCAGAAACTTAGCTTTGTACTTACCTTTAGTTTGCAATTCTTACATATATATTGTTTAATATTTTGGTCAACATTGAGGCTTTCACTCGTTGTTACTGTCTTCTTGGTTTGGATTCTAACTTCTGCAAGTTTTTTTTGGCTTTTTATGTCATATTGAACATTCCACTGTACTTCGTCGCTTGTCCTCTTTTATGTAAGCCCTGGGGTCTTCAAATGGCCGTAAAGACAAAAAAATTGTTTTATTCGCAAGATTAGTTTTTATTATGCCCTCAGCGCTCATCCGACAGCAAACGATGCTCTATTCACCGAGAAATTACGCAGTGTAAGCCAAATTTGCAATTATCCTGCTACATCGTGTGTTTCGTGACGTCAGCAATGACGTGCGATGGGCCGGTATAAGAAACGAATGTTACGTATGCTTAATAGGGCTGCAGCGGACCACGAAATATCTTTCCTTGCTTCATTTACCATCGGTCCTCTAGATTGCACAACAATACCGCTCGGGCCAGCCTTGCACACTCGCTTTGTTTATGACCGGATTGGTTACCTGGCTCATTTTTGTTACGATTGATGGTAGTCGCTCCATCGCACATTGGGTATGGTCGACAAACAGGGCCACGTAAGGCAATGTAACCTATTCCAATTGGCTTGTGTCGTGACAGACAATGCCAAAGCACCGGACTACTGCGAAGCTATAACAAGCCTTGCTGGCGCAGTACGCACTGGTGCTCCTATGCTTACTTGCGGTTCCATAACTTCCATTGCTTACCCCACCATTCTTACTGGTATAGAATATGCATTAAATTTAAGCACAAATAGCTCGTTCGTCAAGCTTACAAGCCCTCTCTAACCTAAATTTGCTTTGGCAGCCTCAGCCAAACGCACAGCCCCCCATAAATCCTCATAGCTTGCTGTGCGGGAAATGAGCTAGTGGGTCGTATGGACAGTCTGTTTATTCCTAATTAAAATGCTTATTTGAGTGAAGTTTGTGTTAAAGTGGTGTCAGTGTTTATTCTAACGAGGCAATCTTTCGAATGAACCAGGCTTGCATTTTGTCTTCATGGCCTCTTTGAAGATGAAATAAATGAAATTGAAGAAAACATCAGTGGGTATGCAAGTATCGTCGATACTTATGCGAGGTAGAAGTGACTGGAGTTCTACTTGTTTGGGGGCATGTTGCGTCTCAGCTAATGAGACTTTCGGTGCAATCGTTGGTCTCTGCTATAAGCTGGAACCAGCACCGTATTTTATTTGGCCATTTTGTTTATATGGCGGCAACAGTTTTGGGCTGCACGGGAATTGCTCAAGGCTGCTCTGGGCAGGCAAATAAGAGACCCCGTAGTCAGACTAATGAGTCTGGCGCTGGCTTTTCTCAGAAAGGGCTGCGTCAGGCTTACCCATTCAAACCGTTTCTTTGATGCTGCCACTAACACTGCTGTTACATGAAAAACTGTGTCGAATGTAGATGAACAAGAACCAATGGAAAAGACACTAATACCGAAAAAAGGGAGAAATGGCATTCACAGCCCCCATTCGTCATTCCTATAGGCATCTCTTGCCTGAGTGGAGAAAGAAATGTCTGTTGACCCGAGGACGTTCTAAAGCTATTCATGAAATAGTAATAGCTCTTCCTTCACACGTCACCTTTCTAAAATTAAAAAAAGAAAACATTGCTGTGACGTTCCCTTAGGAAGAGATACTCAGAAAGACAGTTTGAGCTGCAATTAACCTGCTTGCACGGATAACTACACTGATTTGCGGCATCGTTGGTGCGCTCTTTATTGAAAGAACTGCAAAAGTGTAGGTGAACGCATTTCTCGTTTTATTAAAACCAATCTCATTCGTCTATTTTTTAGATATTTCAGTTTAACGAAGTCGCAGGATTGCTTTCTGCCATTTGTCGATGAGATGTTCTGTGCACTTGTGGCGTGTATCACAGGACTGCTAAAACGAACACTTTGCCCGGCAGTATCGATGTATACTTATGAACCTTAGCCCGGCAGGCGTAATTCCTGCTTTGCAGCTAGAGTCGGCGTTTCTCTCTCCAAATGTAGTCCCATCGTCCAAAAAGTTGAAATATTTATGCATTTAAGGTTTTAGAGCATGTAAATATATGACATTCACGTCCGTGCTCATTAAAGTTACATTCACAAACTTGGGGCGTGTGACACCCTACATCTAAATGCCAACAACAGCTGCTCCAACTATCTCAAGCGTAAAGAGAGGATTGCTACCGCATATATATTACGACGTCCGGGCAAATCGAAGTGAAGGCGTACTGAATTCCGTTTGGTCTAAGAGAAGCATCAAGGCTTCCCTCAGCTCTTTTTGTCTTGGCCTCCAGATACATTTCCGCTGATTGCCCCCGTACCGATCTCAGTGAGACATCATCACTTGGCTAAATTATGTTTGTATACTGCAGGTCGCAGCATATAACGGGCATGGGGGACGAATTGTCTACGAGCGCAGTTCCTGCAGACCAAAAACAATGCTGCTGTCTCTGTTTCCCAATGAAAAACACTGCTTTTCGAACAGCTCACGTAAGCACCTCTTACTGACATCACCTCGTTATTAGTGAACTCACCTTTTTCATAAACCCTCCATGGTTCCGCAAAACAATCAACTCACTTAGACTCAATGGCGGTTTTCATTTCCATGTTACTCACTGAAACTGAGATTCGAAGCTCTGGTCTGAGCTCAAGTATCTCGTACGTCCTCACAAACTACTCACTTCTAAGCAGAATCGGCTGTTTCAAATTCCGGTGTGCTGGTGCAATACATATGACGGATGTAGGATAAAAGCAACTGTATCACACCCGTCGGCAGGCCCAAGGAAAAGGTTTGTCGCATGGTTCTTGCCGCGTGGTGGGAAAAAGAACTGCCTCCAGCAGCAGCGGGCTCTTTTTTTCGAGAGTTGGCCTTACGGCATCAGAGTTATATGTACAACATCACATTTGTTTCACGCAGAAACGTCAGCAAAGACCTGTACTGAGGGCCCCATATCCACCGCTGTAGATCAGGGGGTCTCCCAGGATGGAGCCCTATGCCCCGGAGGTGTTGCAGGCGAGAGGTTTGAAGGGCAGGGCAGGTCCATAGAAAGTGACTCGTGTCGGCTTCGGAAGCAGGGACCGTACAAAAGGGAAAGGTGTCCGGAAATGGTACATGATAGCGGGCAGGCCCAGCGTGGGTTACTGCTAGGGAGAAGGCCACCCGAACTCGAAGCCTCCGCAGCAGGACCTCCTCCCAGCGAACGAGCCCACTGGGGAGGTCCGTTCCACGCGATGGAAGTAAAGCACGCGTGGCGCTGCGGAGATTCTCCTTTTCCACCAGCAGTTCTTCTAGGGTGGACACCGGAAGATGTGGTAGTGGCTGTGGAAGGTCTATACGACGACGGGTGCGATTCCTCGCTATGTGGGCAGGAAGCATGTCCCGGCGAATCCAAAAAACACTCACCGGGCATGGGTATGTGTCCAGGATCGCTTGAATACGTGCCTACAGGCTGGTGCCACGCGCAACGCAATGTAGATCACGTATTTACTGTCGTTCACTTAGTGTAAATTTCCAGTTTCACCCCGCTAGATACTGTCCAAACGCTTCGAGACCATCTCGAATAGCAGTAAGTTCTGCCAACAGGCTTGGTAAAGTTCGGAGGGTCTCGTAGGCGCAGCACTGGTTTAAGGTTGGGTGAGAGGGACAAGCCAAGGCTGTGGTTACGAGGCAGTCGTGTGCCCCGCGTGCACGAAGGCCTGCATGACTCGTGGCTGTGTCGCAGGCGCTCAGTGACGGACATGAAGGAGGGCTGCATCCAGAGGATGATGAAGGCGAGAGGTTCGGACATGTAGCCTTGCCAGAGGTTTGTCCGTCACCTGATGGTAGATCCCATATAAGCAGCGAGAGCTGCTGCCTCCGGTACATATCTACGCTTTAGCAGGCGAGCGGAACGACGCTGATGAATGATCTCATCTAGCGTGTTTAGCTGAGCTTCGGACTGTCGCGGTGGAATTGGTGTTATGCGGGGGTGGCCAGTAATGGTGCGCATGGCAGCCCTGTTGATGGCCTCAAGCCGAGCCCAGTCCGCTTGCGTCATGTGCTGGAATTGGGCCTGATGCACAAGCCATGGCTGTAGTATGGAGTGCTCTAGGAGGCGTGCAATCGTCCAGCAGGCCCCGCCCGATTTCTGAGAGATGTGGTGAACGAGGTGGAGCATCTGTTCGGCCTTCTGTCGTGCAGATCAGAGCCACTGAGGTGCTGACACTGATGCCGATATTTCTACTTCTAGGACCCGAAGACGGTCAACAGTGGGAATGTCGTTTCCATTGAGTTGCAGTGAAACGGGAGACACCTTAAAGGGACACTGAAGTGATATGTAAACATTGCGGGATTACTTGCGCGAATTGTAGTCCGGTGTCCCAAGGCCATGTTTCGACCACCCTGGGCGCGTTTACGCGATTTTATTTAGTAGAAAAATTAATTCGAAAATGCTGTCCTCCTCTGTTTACGCTCACCCATTTTCTGCGGCGTTTTCGTGTGACGTCAGGAGGGGATAAGCTGGCAATTGGCTGCACTACTGCACGGCTCCCCGGCCTTCAGACAGAGTCAGTCGGCCCAGCGTTTCGTCCGCCGGCCGCCGACGGGTCGTCGCAATTCGTTCCCTCAGTTGAAACGAAGCCAGGACACGTTTGTGAATGGTAGAATTTGCCTTTCTTTACTTGGTTAGTTTGTACACTGTATCTAGCTCCAAGTCAAGGTCGCTTCACAGAAGCGCTGCACAAGCGCACATGCGACGCTTCGCTGACTGGTATGCCAGTAGGAAAATATAAGGCCTCTTGAAGGCGGCTGAAGAGTCAGCGAAGTCAATATAGGTACTAAGAAAATAAAATCAACTGATACTTTTACCGTACAGCGTAAAACTAGGGTGCGGGAAGCACGTTTTTGCGCTGGGCGAACAAGCACAGCGGTCAGCAGCACGACTACGCATCTGCGAACGCTTTTCCGTCTACGAAATGCAATTGCTAGACGTGAGCTATTGTGGAAACTCGGGCGACGCTTACTGCACGAGCGCAATACAACAAATAGTCACCTAAGCTGCTTGAAATGCGAACACTAAATAAAAGTGTAAACTGGTTGTACAATATATACCCTATATTACCAATGCCAGCGGAGCCCGCTCCGTGGCCGAGCGGTCTGGGTTGCTAGGTATGCCACCGCAAGTATTTTGCAAGTCACGAGTTCGAATCCCCGCGGGTACGTGGTTTTTTTGTTGTAAGTTAACTTTTTTGTTTTCCGCCGATGTTTTCTATATTGCGTTCACCGTTTTTTGGGCGGCAACGTTCATGGCTCCATGAACTAGTTCACAAAACGCGCGCAGGCTGGCATTGGCGCGCTAGCGAGTTCTCGTTGGCGTGCTGTTGCCATAAGCACCGACTGCTTGCAGGCAGTGGGCACAGGCCAGAATGAACAGACCCTTGGCCTGGTGCGAACACGCTTTTTACGACACAGGCATGAGGGAGGCAAGCTCCAAATAGGGGGGAAAAGCGCATTTGGGCGCCTGCGGGTACGCGGAGGGCGTTCATGCACTGCGTAGGTTTCGGCTAATGAATGCTACGATTCCGATCTGTCCTAGGAGGCTTATCTTTATGCATTTTTACAGCTGACAACATGGCAGAAGCGCGGTACGATGATTACTGAGTTATTGAGAATGCCCATCCAACAACGCCAACGGTTGTGTTTTACAGAACCGAAACCGAAACCGAAACTTGTTTGGTTGCTCGCCTTGGGCATCGTCCAATCACGATGTCCGCTCCTCCTAACGTCACAGCTTTAGTTGGTGCGGCCGCCGCAAACCGCGCATGGTAGTTTTTCTTCTTTCGCGCTTTGTAAAATAATTACCGATTTGTCAACCGAATAAACGATAAAAAGTGTGCTAATTTGAGCCAGTCTACGCAGTGCAAGCAAAAACGGGAGCTTGATAAATTCACTTAAGAAGGCGGCCGCCCCAAGCGTTGGCCACGGGAAGTAAAGCAGTCTTCTCTTGCGATAGAGTGAGGCCCGCTTACTCGGAACATCTCTAGCAGTCTGTTAGTGCTTGCTGGAGGCACGCGGCTTGTCGTGACAGGTCTGAATGCACTGACCACACCGTAATGTCATCCGCGTACATGACGAAATATAGATCTCGGATTGAAGCAAGGCGCCAATCTAGCGGCAACAAGACGATGTTGAAAAGAAGCGGAGACAGAACAGACCCTTGTGGTACACCTCGGACTGGTATAAAGTGACCGAAACTTGCTCCGTTGATGTGAATGGAAAAAAAACGGTGTTAGAGGAAGTATCGGACGAAATCGCAGACTTTATCTGGAAGGTGGGGGCTATTTAGAACTTGTAGGATGACAGCGTGACTAACGTTGTCATAGACCTTGCATATGTCCATGGCGAGCACAGATCTCACACGGCGGGTTCGGCCTACAACGGAAAACATAGATGAGAAGTATTCCAACCCATCCTCAGTACCGAGATAGGGCCTGAATCCAACTTTCGCCGGGTGATGCCATTGGAAAGTATCAAGCCACCACTGAAGCCGTGTTGAAAGCATTCGCTCTAACAACTTGCATAGCGTCGATGTCAGGGTGATGAGGCGCAAGTTCTGAAGTACATGTGGTGGTTTAACGGGCTTTGGAACGGGAACAATACCCGCCCGAAGCGAAGAGTCAGGTAGTTGACCGGAGAGCCACACCTGATTAACCGAGTCCGGAAGCGGCACGAGGGCTGGGTCGTAGATGTTCTTCTACACCTCGTAAGTTATGCCGTCGGGACCCGGAGCAGTCCACTGTTTAGCGTGATAGATCGCTGCCAGGAATTCAGGCACTGTGAACGGTGCCTGATTTTCCAAAACGGCTTCATGAGTAGGCCGTAATCCAACATCGTTCGGCAGGGAGAACGGAGACAGCAGGCCCACTGGAACAACATCAAATGCAGGGAACATGCCCGAGCAACGTCTGGGGCGCATTGTGCCGGATCCTTGTTTGACGCAATACAAGCGCTGGCAGCTTCATTCGGAGGGCGACTGCCCGATTCTATGGCGCGAAACGTGCGTCAGATAGACGCCGTTGAAGAATATGGATCAAAAGAGGCGCACAAATCAAGCCATTGCTGCCACGACAGTCTTTTTTCGTGCCGTCTGGCAGCAGCGGCAAGGCGCTGCTGCCAGAAGGCAAGGCCGGTATAAATGAAGGATCCCGTGCGAAAATTACTTCAGCTTGCTTGCGCTGAGCCCAAATCTGCAGGAGACGAAGATTAAGCTTTGGGCTGGAATCCTCCACCCACGTTTGTTGAGAGGTGTTCATGAGGACACGCCGAAAAAGAGCGGTAGGGTATGGGATGGGCGCCGAGAAGGATGCATTCAGTGTGGAACGGAAGGTGTCCCAGTTCACCACTGTGCAACGGCGACGAAGGCGACCCGCCGACTCTGGAATGAACCCCAGGCGAATGGGCTGATGGTCGCTGCCCCAGCAGCCAGCCTCACGTTGCCAGGTTACTGTTAGTGCACCGAGCCACCACGACCAGTTAGGTGAGTACTGTGGCATCCGTGCGTGCGTGCACCAGCCTGCCGGGCAAGAGATGTCATTCAGAAGTGTGAGGCGGGCATCACTGAAGTGCTCCAGTAGCAAACGACCACGGTCACCTCAGAACGGTTATCCCCAATCACAGTGCGGAGCATTAAAGCCTCCCGTCACAAGTATGGGGCGAAGTGGTAACTGCTTAGAATACCCACACCACGCTCGTTTGTGTGGGAGCCTAAGCTAGGTGGGGGAGTGAGATTGGTGCTTTGTGAATATAGTTTTGGCGCTATTTTGGGGAGCATATGTGATGCTTACAAAATATACTTTGAAGGAAAGTTTGACATCCACCTAAATGCAGCCAGTTAACTCTCGCGCTACAAACGACTAGCCTTCTGGTTAGCTCAGTTGGTAGAGAGACTGCACCGGTTAATCGATGGTCCCGAGTTCGTATCCTGCACCAGGACAAACTTTTCTTCAACTGCGAGGTTTCTGAGAAAGCTGAATACCTTTCCTTTGCAGCCGTATGGCTGCATTTAGGTGGATGTCAAACTTTCGTTCCCAAGCACCTACTACACCTTGGGGATTTCCACTACATCTGGTCGATTAAAACATACTTTGGTTTTGCTTGGTATGCGTCTGCTTGAGCAACACTACCGAAGAAAAATTCATTCCATCCGCCGAATTGTAGAATAATTACAGTTCTTGATATCCGAACGTGGTGCTCCCGGAATACATGCAATATATGTAGATGGTAAACAGGTTGCCCGAAAATGCTCGAAGGGCATAGTGCAGGCGTGACAAATATGGATATGTTCATTGGAATTACCATGAACTGTGTACTAAAGGAACTTTGTCGAAATGTCCCTAATTTATATTGCCATTAAAAGCCTGGTTGTTGAAGGAACTCAGTGGAGCTTAGGCTGACTAGGTGCACCATTCTTCCCATTACATGATAATCAATACTATACAAAGTGAAAACTATCTTGTACAATAACTCCTGCAAAAGACACTCACAATACCGGGTTCTCTTCCTGCCATTCGAATCGAACTTCCACTTCGTTGTTCTTTTTTTGTTGAATATTTTAATTTTGATGTCCCGTTTTTTACACCCAATCATCGTTTTCTCTTTGTCTGGTTTCTTACGAAAACACTACGGAATATTTTTCTGGTGTCATTTCAATCGTAAGGACCGGTCTTTGCGTTTTCACAAACAGCGACCCAGCACAAAACAAGCTGTTCTGCTGACGCTTGATTCCAAGTCTTATATTTTGATTCCGGCATACTTTTAGGATTTTCAGCTGTTCTGTATGTGTGGAGTCACCAATAAGTGAAAAATATAGCAAGGCACTTGCAATTACGCACCCTCTCTTTTTTCTTCCCTTGAGAACATTTCAAAGGCTACAAACGAACGAATAAACGCAGATAGCTACCTGACTTGTGGGCTAGATTGAGGGCGGAAGTAGAAGAAGCCACATTACCTGCCAAGATTTGGTGCGCGGTCTCCCTCCGCTGATTAAGTGCTTTCGGCCAGACAACAGAAGGAAAGGCTGCTAGGTGCACGGTGATTCCAGTGGCAAGAGAAAAGAAAGGGTCCCAGTCCATCGGAAAATCGTTCCTTTCTGACTGGACTGTTCGACTTTGTGTTACTGCTAGCGTGGGTGGACACATCCCCTTAACGAGTTCCGCAGTCTCATATAGAAGGGAATGAAGACAAAAGGAAACGAAGGAGCGAATAGGCGGCAGTGCCAGATGGGGTCTCCAGAGAGGCTGATGCTTCGTTCTCTTGGCCACACATGAAGTTCAGGGAAAGCTTTGCGGAGTCTTTATATCCACTTGTTCGTTTACTTTGCTCCTGTATAATCCAGCGTAGCTTTGTGGGGTATAAAACCAGTGACAGCAATCAAATTGTTAGAATTGGTTCCTTTAGACTTGTTGGCCGCCGCCTAGATCAATCAGCGTCGTATGCATTGTTTTATAGGTTCGCAAAAACTGTTGTGATTCCTTCCTGACCGCTAGCAAGCCTGATATCCGAAAAGAATCTGGTCCTGTACTTATACTACAAAAAGAATTCCGCCTATGTATTATTCCTTTGGGAGGATTTGACAAAGGTGTTGTCGGGAGTTTTGGACACGTAACCACTTTGTACTATTAACAAGTAAAATGTGACCTTCGGCCCGCCTTTCTAAAACCTTCATGTTGCACCATGTGGCTACGCTAGAAGAAGCAGTATGGTTCTGCATTGCTCAGTCAGCCATATATCATCGAGGCATAGGCAGAAGTTTGTAGCCTACCCTTTCTCAGCTCCTGGTTACGACATGTAGTTTTCCCTAAAGATGGAGATGGAACCGTTGCCAGGTGAGCTGCATTTTTCTGGAACGTGTTATGTTACTTGCAACGAAACAGGAAGCGACCTCGGTTCGACAACTTTGGCATAAGAATGTTTACTGCTAACCTCAGAAACATTAACGAGATAGATATACTTTAAAAAAAAATTTGGTGCGCTAGGCAACTCGCCCGCATGTAATGTGGGTACCTTCATTATTATGAGTCCTGCCTCTTAGATATCGGCTAAGACAGGCGTTCGGCTGGTCAAGCCACATGTCGATATAGCGGCAATCGCTCACTATGCATTGTGCAATCTGCTTGTGAAGGATGAGTTACAGGTTATAGTGTCGGACCAATAGCCGGAAGACCAATACGTAAATGCGTGTGCCCTGCCCTTGTGCGTCTGATTCACGTAGTCATAGTTGCTGAGATCCACTTTCCAAGCAACCTGCAACCTTGCCTTTCCAGTTTTGCGCCATCCTCTGTTAAACAGGCGAAATACGCCACCTGTTTGCGCGTTAGTTTATCGAAACGTAACAGTATTAATAGTTCCGTGATTGTAATTGGTATTAGTAATATTAGTAGTAGTAGTAATAGTAATAGTAGTAGTAGTAGTAGTAGTAGTAGTAGTAGCAGTAGTAGTAGTAGTAGTAGTAGTAGTAGTAGTAGTAGTAGTAGTAGTAGTAGTAGTAGTATAGAGACCAGCACTGAGACATATATATCAGTGTGTTCACTGTGTGTTAACATTCTAGTGACAATAAAATGAAATTTGATGCCCAGTATATTATCCAAGTCGTGTTATTAAAAGTAGCTTTCTTCGGCAAAGCTAATCGAACAAATAAGACTCTGTGACGTCTTTCATACGTCACCAAAAAGTGGCTGGATACTGCTGCTTGTGCCGTTGTTTGTAGAACTGCTGGGGATCGCACTGCTTCATCGGTTTTCCTTAGTATCTCTGTTGGTTGCTTGAAGCTTGCGATACAATTATCGTTGTTATCTCAAAGAAGCTGTATTTTCAATTGAAAAAAAAACGTATTCTGTCTTAGTGGTTTCTTCCAGTGCTGATAGACGCATCGAAGTTTTCCAATTTTGTGAAGATCCGTTATTAGATGTAACAAGTTGTTTCAATTCAGGCAACCAACTTTTCCTTGCGTACTGAAAAAATGCAATGACAAGTCCTACAGCGACGAAAGCTGGGCTTGTTAGCAAATGGCGTGTTTCTTGATAGAGTGTTTGGCCTACTGCAACTGATCTTGTAAAGAAGGATCGTATTTATTGCGTTACCTGAACGCAGAAATTTTGGTGAGCCTGTTCTTCCCTCTGTCAGTGCCGGTGTTCGGAGACCGTGAAAAGCAGGTGTTGCAAGTACCCGTGTATAGTGGAAAGCTTCACTGGTGATTCGTGAGTACCTGGTGCGGGGCCGTCGGTCAAGGACGTTAGTACGCATCGGCTGCTGAGCTGGGGGTCGGGAGGGGGCCCGGCCGTCGCCACCAAATAGGGTGCTTCCTGTCTCCGACAGTTGGGGCCCAGTTATCGGACCCTATGGGTGAGCGGTAACCCGTGGCAGGGACCGCATATTTGGCAGCAATTGGCACTGTCTGATGCCCTCGCTGAGCAATCAGTCTTGGAAGAGAGTCAGACAAAAGGATTGGAGCAACATTGCTTCCCTCATTCCCACCCTTTTTCCCATAACCCATCCCGATGTCCAAGTTCCCGTTCCCAGCAACCCACCCTATCCGGCTTTTTCCTAGGGGGGACAAGAGGGGTCTCCCCGGGCTCGTCCCCCTGGCGGTGGGTCGCAAGAAAGTCTTTCCCGTTAATTTCTCTCCACCATCGTGTGGACAAAATTCTCTTTGCCGGTTGGCCTGTTTTTGTACTCTTGCAATTGGGTATAACCGGTTGTACTTCGTGTGGTACCGGGGAGCTAATTAAAGCTCCATTTACTCGATGTCAGTCAGTGCCAGTGTGCAGTAAAAATCAACACGTACGTTGTAAACTATGTGCCACTGCTAATATCACTCAGATGTGGCTGCATCATACCGCAAAATTAAAACGGCGAGTACAGTTGATGCACACTGTAAGCACATAACCGAGAGACGGAGCGTTCGTTTAAGAATGATGAGTTTGATGAGTTTTTCTCAGAGAAAATGACGGAACAATGGGACACAAAGAAGAATTATTTCTGGCTTATGTTGTTTCATGGAGAAAAAACGCTAAAGCTAAAGAAAAAGGTGCCCATTCCCCAAACACATGGCTGGCGAGCTAAAAAGAATGCGGAAAAGTTTGATTGCACAAACTTCATTCTTACTTGGCTGGAGAAGCCAACGGTTAGGAGACCGCTAAACGGTGGGCGGACGGGACTCCACGGGGCAGATGAAGGTACAGTCCTCAAAAGTGTTAATAACAACAAAGAAGCAGGTACCAGCCCATGCACAGAGCGGCCGTCACCAGTGCATCTTCGGCGGCTTATAATCGACGCTCGCGAGGCTGACCTTCTGCACCGGCTCCTCCGCCGCATTCGCACCACCTCGCAGATAACCCGGACACTATCGTGAGCAACCGCTCTGTGCGTAATTCTGGCACCCGCTATTTTGTTGTTAACCCTTTTGAGGACTGTACGTTGTAGGGTTGCACGAGGGTATCGTCGTATGGTGACATTTGCAGCGCACCATCCAGATACGCTGCAAATACGCAAGAAATACTGAGATAGCATCTTGCTTGCATTGGCAAGACTGGTTGCACCATCTGTACAGTTGGAAGATTCAATTCGGTTGTATTCATCCGTCGCGAAGGCGCCATTCGTCCGCATCGAGGCAGGGAATTCATGGTGAGATTGTTTTTGTTCTCTGCGCGCTGCTTACGATTCTTTGGGCGCTGCTTTTCTATTAAAAGGATTCATTGACATTGACCACTGTTAAACCGCTCGGAATAGACTAAGCGAAAAAAATACCAGCAAAACGACGTATACCAAAATTCATCGCAAGTGGCCCTGTATAGCGCCACTGCATTGCAAAGTGAAGTTTGAAATGCTTTTTTCACGAGTGTATCCACCGAGAGCCACAGTAAAAACGAGACAAAAAACAATTGTTTCAAATACACGATTAAGCAAACCTATGGCCTAAATACTTCAATGAACATGAAGAAGTACATTATCATTCCAGGGGTAAAACATTGTCCTGTGCATTGCGCGATCGGTTTGTAATTCTGCTATAAGGGAATAGTAGGGGCGGCGTCAAGTAAACTGTATAAAAACAGTGAATTATTGCCCCCAATAGCGCCTAAGATAAAGCTCCGTATGGTTAAGTGGCCGGACGTCCTATAATTTATTTGCTTTTTGTTCCCGTAAAATACTTAGTTACAGCCATAGCATCAAGAACATGCACGCTCCCTATCTGCAGATACGTCACCATGTGCGTTAAACGTTCCCTCATTTATCAGGCACAACTTACCTCCTCGAGTAGCTGGTTGCAGGAAAATTTTACTTCCGACTTTGTTATCGCAACCGATATTAGAAAACATATAAATGACACATAAGCAAAAAATAAGACCTCCAAAGTTACTTCTTTGTTGCTTGTCCCTCTCCAACTTCATCTGTATGGGTTGGCCATAGGAAGGGGGAAAGCTCATAAAAGAAACGAAAAATGTTTTTGGACAATGTAAACAGTACTTAGGCAGTTTGTCCGCTATACAATACCAGGCTGTCTTCGTTCACATTAAAACAGTGTTCGCTGCTGATTTAAAAATATCGCCTCTTGATGGCGTTTCTGCCGGAATCGCCGCCTTAATACTCCTGTGATGTAGGGTGTTATTCCAGCGAAAGTAAGCGAAATCAGTATTCTGGAGATGAAAGAGGCAGCTGCGCTATCAAAATATGGTTACGCGCAAACCGGCACCCATGTGACCGTTGGACAGACCGTAGCAAATGCTGGGATGAGTTCAAGAGAGGATTTGGTTTCGAGCTATCTAACCAACCACGCACAGCTGTTACACCTATGCCCCCTTCAAAATGTTGCTTCATCAGCCTTCGTTAAATAATATGGTCATTGCATGACAATATTTTAGTGCAATAAAAGTACCACTTTGTAGCAGTGCAAATGAGTGTCACAGTGCCTCTTTGCAACCATTTTGTAAGAAATGATCATCTGTGAGTACCAATTCCTCTTTGGCGTCCAGCGTCATTCGGTCCCAACACTACGATCAATCTTCAGGTTATAAAAAGAAGGAGGCGGTTTAACACATATTTTGGTAAAAGAGCAAACTTTTCTAACAGAGGACTAAGCAAAACGTTGGTCACTACAAATGGGAATCATTATTTCCAGCGGAAGGGGGGGTTTGTTCCTAAAACAAAAAAAAAATCGTTTTTATGCACAACTAACCGCTAATAGTTCCAATATTGCGTTTATACGACACTACTCATCTACTCTTATCACTTATTTGCTATCATTACCGCCTAATTCAGGTGCAATCATATTTAAAGACTCATTATATCCCTTTCCTGCCCAACAAAAACATTTTAGAAAAAATGGCCACAAGTAAATAAATTTTGTGTATTTACTCTTCCTATTAATGCTTCGAGAAGTGAAAATGGAAGGCTCAGAGTATTTCACACAGAAAACTAACCTGCACATATGTGTGGGCTGGGCTTCTATTCGTATGATCTGCGGGTAGTAAGAATAACTTAAAAACGGCCTAAAGTGCAGAAAAACTGCATTTTTGCGTATTATTTACAAGTTTTATATTGTTTTAAAGAACAATTATATTATAAACAGGATTTTGCTAAAAAATAAATAATAATTTGGTTTTATTAAGGTGATTAATAATTATAATTAATATACTATCACAAGTAATTACGGAGCTAGTTCAAGGTTAATGCGCAAGAAAACATTACCAACAAGCCAGCACAAAACCGCGAATAAATGGGGCACCAAGAAAGCAAGTAAAAATTATGTGTCGGAAGCGCTGCAGGGCACGAGCCTGCCACCCTGTACCGCCCAGCAAAATATTTGTGACGGCGAAAGCCCAGCCCACACATATGTGTGGGTGCAATTTTCAAGTGTGATGACGGAATGGACACGAAGGGAATGGGTGTATTTTAGATGCGAAGCACCTCATGGTGGGGGCTATGTCCCTCCCTTGTCGTTGTTGCGCAGTCCACACCCCTACAGTGCATGCTCGGCTTGCTGAACGCCCGGTGGTGTCTTACCCTTCTATGGCTTCTGGAGCTACAGTGTTGCCGCTGTCTTCCTGGGCCGGCACAAGACGAGCACGCTTTCCCTTTAAGGGCTCCTGGAGCGACAGTGTCTCCGGTGTCTTCCTGGGCCGGCACTAGACGAGCACGTTTCACGCGCCCTCGACGTTTCATCGTCGTCATCAGCGGCGTGCGTAGGCGAGTCTCGGCGGGCCGTGATTACAAGCAGCCCACAACCATCCGGGGAATGTGCATCGACCTTATCTTCAGCAACTTTAGGGTTCATCCACTACAACAGCCCTTGACTTTACATTTCACAGATCATAAGGCGGTCATAATCAAAGCGGAACGCCAAGTATGGCTCGACGTCACCTAAGTTGAACATGAGGATGATAATACCTAAATAAAGACACTCATACAACGTACAACGTCTCTCTCTCTCTGTTTAATGCCACTCCATTCTAACACCCCCAACCCCCTCCAATAATATTACACCATCTTCCCGTAGGGGAACCCTCAGTAGTATGCGAAACAGCCATGGGGTAAACGCAACTTCCCATTTCGTAGATACGGTAAGTGAAAAGTGTGGTAGTTACCGTAGAAACCAAACGGTGAATATAACGGTAGCTACGTACCTACACTAACGGAAACGACGACCTGAAAACTAATGGGCACCTGAATCGACCCCATGCCTGCTTCACATACTACTCAGAGTTCCCCTACGGGAAGATGGAATAATTTGTTTTAGCCCATCGTGTTTTTCCAAGTCCCGCGAGTCGTGTCTTACGCTTGTTATACAAAAAACACGAGAATAGCAAGAAGAAATATCAGTTTTCATTTTGAAGGGGGCTAGCCTGATCGCGTTGGCTGTGGCGACTGTTTTAATGTGCCATTTCTTACCCCGTGGCGGCGCAATGAGTGAACTACAGAAACCAATAAAGTCTCAGAAGCGTTCGCAGCGACTACCCAGGGCTGTGAAACGAAATCGAAACCGCAACAGGTGCCGCTTAGTAAACGAATTTGTTGACCCACACGTTTGTGTGGGCTGGACAGTAAATGGATATGTAATAAACCGGGATTATTGCAGTTTGTTGAGAATAAAAACGTCGTAAAATAACAAATCTGAACCTCTACCCATTACTATTTCTAGCAAACAAAAAGACATACACAACCTTCCAACCTATGCTAATTGTTTAAAAATCATTCCAATCTGACAAACTTGTGTTCATTAGAATAGTTCTATGAATACGTAGATGATTTTACCCCTAGATTGGGGGGGCGTCTGTTCCTGTTAGCAGTAATAGGTTATACCATTGCCAATCGGGCCTTTTGAATGCAGGGCAAACTAGAGTCACAGGAATAAAAAAAATCTGCAGAAATTCAGAGCATTGTCTCCTCATATGGGGGATTCTGATGCTGCATGTCTAGAGTACGAGTTCTTTAAAGCCAAATATGGGTATGAGTAGCGAGAGGCGTTGGATTATTTTACTCTTTTCGTTTTCTTTTGTATCATTTTGGCAATTATGAAAATGTATATTTCTTAGCGTCTAGTGCCTCTACGTAAATGTATACTATTGTAGCGATCAAGTGCCTTTACTTCGATGATTATGTTTCTTTTGGAGATGCAACGAGTACTGTAACGTTTCTCCGTTCTGGTTACTTTTAATTTGTATTTGCAACTTTCTTTTGCGGGCTTCTTTTGTTTATTCTTCCATTTTTTGGGAATGGAGGAAATGATTAAAATGATTATTTTTTATCTCAGATTATTTTTGGGTAATATGTCTTTTTTGTATTTTATTTCTTCTCATGGTTTTTCAAAACCCTGTACGAAGATTCATCTAACTTTCCTGTATTATAATGACTATGGCATTACCGCCAAATTTGCTAGGCAGAACAAAATTCGCTATTTTCCTATGTTATTTTTATTTGTATTTTGAACGTTCTTTTGTATATTTTTTATTTGTTCTTTGGTTTGATGGAGAGATGCACCGGATGCGTATTTTTGATTTTGGCGGAAAGTGTTTATGGAATATTTTTTTTTTCTATTTTTCTTAATTTTTAGGTTTTCAAAATTCTGTTCGAACCAATTATCGCCGATTACGGTATTATAACGATAATGGTGTGACGTCCGTCAAATCTGCATTATTGTAGAAATGCAGGGCGTTACACGGTTTACAGTAATCGCCCTTCTTTATTCGGAGTTATAACGTTCTTTTGCAGTCTTTTTTTGCTTATTCTTGAGTTTTGGGAGGATATGTATCTTATGCAGATTTTTGTTTCGGCGGATTGTGTTTCTGAGCGTTTGATTTTTTCTTTTGTTTCATTTATTGGTATCGCCAAATTCTGTCTCACCCATAATCTAGGTTTACGATAGTATAACGATGAAAGGTGTTTATTCCGGCAAATCTGATCTTTGGTGGAAATGCAGAGCTGTGGGGGTATCGGCAAGAGATTGTATAAAATAGGACGAGTCAATTTTACGTAGTTGTGCTTAAGTTTTGATGTTACCAACTCGACAAGCACAACGTCAGGAGTGGGAAAAAGTATAGGCTTGTTTGTAGTTTCGCCATAGAAGGAGGACGAAGAACAATTAATAATTCCTCGGTGCATAAAAACACGCATGAGCTTGTTTTGCTTGAGAGAATATTCAGACCTGTTTTCAAACTTTTGGTATTGCCGGCACATTTTTATTATTTCTTAATAGGACTTGATTACTTTAGGACGTCCAGCCACCGATGTCGGAAGTAGCGGAATTCGAAAGTGCATGAGCGAAGGAGTAGCTACACTGTAAAATTATTTACACCCCTTTTGTCCACCCCTTTTGTCCTATCGAAAAAAAACAAAAAAATCACCCTCTGAAAGGGTAGAATTAACAATAAACCACCCTTTAAAAGATTGGGTTCTAGTGTTTTCCCGAGGTTGCAAGGGTGTTATAAACGACCGAACGCCTAAACGGTGCTTTCCTTTGTTCTTTAGCCTGGAATGTAACAGTGTTTTTTATAGACTATGATGTTCACCCTTGTGTACAGTTTTGCCCTTTAGGACACAGCTCAATGCTCAGTGGCACTATTTCGCATAAGCGCTACACCAACATCGTAAAAATATTGATACTGTAAACGTAATACCGTGATGGACCACACTATGTCATCATAAGCCTATTGTTATCTATGGGACAACGAATGCTTATCAGTGAAATGGGCCGCCGTTGCTGAAATCGCCGAGAGACATTACTATAGGCAGGATAGAGTAAACTTTCGTCGTCAAAAACGTTTTACCTGAGCACGTAGCTACGGGGCTAAATAAACCAAAAAAACGCTATCGCTCACGCATTTTTAACCTTTGATTGCCTTTTATAGCCTTGCCAGAGCTCCTATGAGCGCTTATACATCTTATTTATATTTTAACACAGGAAGGCTATGCCGTTTCTTAAGAAACACGGACTTACATCTTCCTGCGCCAGCGCCTTTGTTTGTATAAGGAAGACGTCTTCTTCACAGGATGTTAGTGGAACGTTTTCGGGAACAATTTGCCCACACAGAAAACATTGTGAAAAGCATTACAAGCAGGCAGCGTACAAGGAGAGAAATTCTTGAAGTTTGGTATGCAAAAACAAAATGCGCTGCATGCAAGCAACCACTCATTAAGTTGAACGAAATGCCAGCACCTCTTTCGTATGGGTGTTCTTTTAAGCAACATAGAGGTATGTTCGAGTTGTGAAGCACCACGAGAATTTATGCTCCGCTTCAGACGCCAAACAAAATTTTGGGCTTTGTAAAAGGCTGCATCTGAGATGCTCAGGAATATTTGTACGCTCAAAACTTCGGAGAAGAGTTTTCTTAAACGCAGGGTGCGCAGAATAAAAATATGAACCAAATAAGAAATGCAGTTGCTTCTTGCGCCATGCTTATCGTTGTGGTAGACATACAAAAATGCCGTTTATTCTTGGGTTCTTAAGCTGGAAGCGCAACGTGTGTTTTCAATTTTTCACTGCAGTTCTTGTTCAAGTGGCACAGAGCCCTGCCGCCTATGGTTTTGCTAAGCCTCTTGAATGTTGCAAATTGAAACGCTTACTCGTCTTGCCCTTCGAAAAAAACAGTGGCAGCCGTTATTCTTCTCTTAGGAAGCAAAGGGAAAAGTAAAGCCTGTTCCCACAATTGCAGCTAGCATTCTTAACATAGGAAAAACAAAAGCAATAGGCAGTCATGTCGAATTTCAATGCGGATGAGCTAACTTCCTGCGTGAGCGAGCCTCACAAGTTGAACGGAGTCATTCACACTTCTGCGATCTACACGGCCGTCACTGCAGCCGTCACTGCTTTCCTTGCCAGGGGCTTTTGATGGGTGTCCTTTGTATCCAGCAGAAAGAGTTTGAAGCAAGAAGAAAGTCACAGCAAACGTGACAATGAACTTCTCTGCAGCAAGATCAGGGAAGTGGATGGGGGGTAAGAGAATACAAGAATACTCTCTGCAGGTATAAGGCTGACGGCATGAAAGTTCTAAATCAGCACAGTGCTTTTATCTGCAGTGGAATTCATAGTGGGCAAAAGGCAGCGAAGGCGAGGAACGGAAGCTATCATGAAACATTCCACGCCATTTTGAGCTCAAAAAATCAGTGAATGAGTAGGGTAACAGAACCAAAGGCAAAACGGGAATTGAACATACGGGCGCAAATATTTGAGTAATCTTGAGCTTCCTCCGACGGCAATTACAAGTTGGCCTCGTGTGTTGAATACCTGATTTCCGTATGCAATACAATCTTGCACGGGCCATTCCTTCAGGTATGCCATATTAATCGAAATTAAAGGGGCCCTGATAAATAAATATAAGTTTAGTTTTTTCCAAAGATTCGGTGTTTTGTAAATTGCTCCAGCGCTTGTCCGGCAGCAAATGACATTACATTCACTAGGAAGTTGAGCATTTGATGTAACATTTTAATTCTCCCTGTATACCGTATGTTTCATGAAGTCCGCGATGATGTATTCAGAAAACATATCAAATAAGATGGTTAGTATATTCACTGTGGCTGCTGCGAATGCGAATGCAGCTTTTGGCTGCCTAGTTTATCGTTCGCTTTACAGACGTCCTGACCATACAACTCGAGCACCGCTACTGCACTTGCTCTGCTTCTGGCCTGATTTGTACCTGCATTATTTTTTGTTACGGTTAAAAGTATTCGTTTGTGAAATATTGGGTATGATTCGGCGAGTCATCTCTTTGTGTTTACCTAGCAAAGAAAGCTACCTGCCATGTATAGCAAGCATGGCGCCTAGCGAAATTCTATCGCGCTTTCACACTTTCGCGAAAACAGATTTCTGGTAAGACGGACAAATTTGCATGGTCTTATGCAAATTCTCCACGGAATTGTATTGTAGATGTGAGACACCGTATATCCAAAGAAACACGTTCCTATTTCTATGCATTAAAATGAAAGAAGAAGACACGGCATGGACACGTTTGCAATCGTTTGTGCAGGAAATCGACCTAACAGTAGTAAACGTCTTCAGGATTTTCTGCGCAAAAACGTTAGTGTCTTGTGCCTGACATCACAAGGATCCTGTGCAAACAAAGGAGTCGTCCGTAAAGGCGCCTCTTGTGTTTTCATGGTCGTTTTTTGTTTTGAAGCGGTGGCACCGCGCTAGTTCTAACGTTGGACCTAGTACGAGCCCGCGCCTAGCGAGAAAGACAATCTCGGCCATGTCATCGGCTGAATTGCAAAGTGATCAGCCAGAAGAACCAAGAGACGAAGAAACCATGCAAATCGGTCCCAGTGAGGAAGGAAACCCAACCGAAAGCATCAACGATGAAGACTAGCTCTTTCACGTAGAGACGTAAAGTTTAGGTGAGGGGCACTAACAACTCAACCCTCACCTCCTTGTTCAGCACTTAAGCCAAGCCGTAACGTTCATCTTAAGCACACAAAAAACACACGGACACAGCCGTCAAGAACACGGGCTCCTTCCAACTGAATTTTAGTGAATCAGGTGAAATATATACCAGCAAAAAGGCAAGAGATAAGGAAAAGGTTACAGTTATACAGAGATACAGAAGAGGTTACAATTATATAGAGATTAGAATAATGGAATCACTTGGTGCTGTGGCACACGTGTCAGTCGCTACAATGACGAGCTCTTTCTGAAGTCAAGGGTTTGATGGACGCCCGTCTGGTCGAGAGGGTACATTTGAGAGAGAAACAATTTAACTTTAAAGTTTAACTTGTCTTGCAAAGCCCTGCACCTGATTACCCGAACATTTGGTCTCCTCCGGCCGGTCGCAACAAAGTTTTGCTTCACTGTGGTAGCCAAGGCGGAACGTCAACTACAGGCTAGGATACTGGACTGGAGGGAAAACATACGAAGCCCAAAAAATGACGCCCACTTCGAGCAACGCCGCTTGGAGTGCAAGTGCCCGGACGAATTCGCTGTCATACAGCTGCACACCAACTACAAGGCCTGTCTCCATGATCGTGAATGTGAACTTTAGCAGCAGAACAAGCTTGATCGCCTCGGGCGAGCCCAAACTGGAGCCCGCCAAGACTATGCAAGGACAACTGTGCCTAACCTGACGTCTTACAGCCCTACTGCCTCCGAACTGAATGTGCTAGGACTGGGGTTGAACTTCAACTCCACCCCTCAATCGGATGTTAAGAAGATCGTTTGTGCGGCAGAAAATGCTCTCCGCCTTGTGGATGTGGCACAACGGGACGAGGCTCCTACCCGCCTTGTGAGCGTGCTGTCGAAGCTCCGCCACCAATCGTCCACATCCCCTCTTACTTCAGAGGAACGGAAGGCTGTGAAGAGCTTACGGGAAAATGCTGACATTGCAATTTTACCTGTGAACATGGGAAACGCAACGGTCTGGCTTGACACAACGGCGTGCATTGAGAAGACGGAAAGCCTTTTAAAAGATAGTTGCACGTACGCTCGCTTTAACAAGGGACCAACCCCTAAAGTCAAATAAGAGCTGCAGAAGCTGCTTGCCGACGTTTTCCACACAGTTGACCCGTAGCATAAGAGCCTTTATTACCGGCTACTTTGCCACAACGGATATGCCCCGGCCTTGTACGCTCTGCCGAAAATTCACAAGCCTGCAGTTCCCGTGCGTTGAATCGATGACTTTACTTCGTTCCCCACTTCACAAACTCTCCGGCTACCTTCACCAGCGGCTTTCTCCGCTAGTCGGCACCGGCCCCACCCATGTCTGAAATTCGTCTGATTTGATTCGAAAGGTATGCCACACCAGTCTCGATGACTCTGACATTGTGGTCTTCTTCGGCATAATTTCTTGTTAACATGCCTACCCACTGACTTAGCCGTGGGGGTGTGCCAAGATTCTCTTAGCCAGGACCGTTCCATACCGTAGAGGGGCCAATTGAATTGGCGGACCTGAAAGAACAATTATTTTACGTTTAGACAAGTTCACTAGCGCCAAGTTCGGGGTACAGCGATAGGTGCGTCGGTGTCTGTGACGGCTGAGAACCTGACAATGGAGCCACTGGAACGCTCTGCACTGGTCTCCTTTGTTCCTGCGCCTTAGGTTTTCCTTCGATATGTAGATGGCAATTTTTATATAATTCGTAGAGACCTACTACCCCAGTTTACAACGCACCTCAACTGCATTATTGCGGCCATAAAGTTTACTGTTGAAGAGGAGATCAAGGGACAACTGCCGTTTTTAGACGTTCTTGTCAAACGCGCTGGACCGGACCTCGAATTTGACGTATACCGGAAGAACAGCCACACTGGTTGTTATCTCTACTTCAAATACGTTCGACCCGCCTCACACAAATGCTCTGTGGTATCTTCTTTGATCCGAAGAAGCCACACTGTTTGTACAACACCTGAAGACGTGGCGAAAGACGTTAAGGGAGTTCGTCAGGACCTCTCGGTCGGTGGCTACCCTTACGCCTTTGTTTCATTCGTGTAAAAAAGGATGGCTTTGCAGACTACGCCCAGCGCCGGTAAAAGGAAATTAGCAGCCATTTTTTATGTCCCTGGCACAAGCGAAGCACCGGCTCGTGTTCTGCGCAGCTATGAGTGCACGTGGCTCACGTGCTATCGAAGAAGCTGCGACACACACTTAGCCACGTAAAGGACGAGCTTTCTAAAGAAAGATCTCCCGGTGTGATATACGAGGTCCCTTGTGCGAACCGCCACTCTGTGTACGTAGACGAAACAGACTGCTTTCAAAAGCGCCCAAAACAGCACTGCGATGATGTAATGACAATAAAGTGGAGTCGAAAGCCCTCGCCGAACATGCAGAACTGTCGGGCCACAAGATAGACTGGGAAAATTCACGCATCATCATTTCGGAGAAGAATTTCGTCGCAAGATTAAATTTAGAATAGCTAATAATACAGACAACGCCTAACACCTTTAATCGCAACATCGGAACCTTGCGCTCAATGTATTCACGTGGTCTATGCAACATTTAAAAGCCTACTTAAGGCCGTTTTTGTCTGCAATAAATTCATTGTGAACTAGGCTCCCGTGCGGGAGCCGAAACGCCTTTAAATTTTTACTTTTTCATTACTTCGTCGGTGCCCTCTTTCTCTCTCACCAATTGTTTTTCAAGAGGGCCGCCTATTTTTCCGACAGGGCTACCAATATTATACTGACACATTCGGAATTACCTAGCTGCATTTCAGCTGCTCCACTATCTCGCGCGTGCGCTGGTCAGAATCATAAAATGATATCACCGAGTTTCGAAAGCATGGCTCACATTGGGGGCATTCACAGCAGTGAGTTCACAGGTGCCCATCCTTTTTTTTCTGTACGTTATTCTGATGCTTGCGTTGCCAGGAGTTGAGGCACCCTGCCATTTGTCGTACATATACCCTTCCACAGACTAAAGTAACACTGTACACGAGCCCTCTATGGCATTCTACGTACTTGTTTTGGTGTCCTACTCAACAGCCAGTACTTTCTTTTTTGCACTAGACGTGTGTCTCTGCAAAGCCTCGCGAACTTGAGTGGTGCGGACATTACAGCCCGAACGCCACCTTTCTGCCCTATTTTCTTCAGCCGATTTGCGATACCGTGAAAATACGGTATAACCGCCGTCTTAAGGTGCACATTTCTGTAATGCGAGCATGTTTCAGCCGCTTTCGTTGCCTGCTTCCCACTCCTTCGGAGAGCCTCACAGACTCTCACAATGACCTTCTCAGGACACCTTGACCGTCTCAGCCGAGGGACCTGCGCCTCCGAAGCACTCTGCACGTGAAAAACACAGGACTTCATGGCGTTGGGGAAGCACATCGTCGCTACTGAGCGTTTCACCAGTTTGGTGTGGGCAGAGTTAAATGGCAACAGGGGCTTCTGGCTGCGGGGGGCGTAACCCTCGCAAACCTGGATCTCTGAAAACATGAGGCTCATGTCCAAGAACTTCAGAGCGTTACCTTCTGGCACTTCGTTGATTATCTGAAACGGGGCCAGGCAATCTCTCAAGCTCAAGCTCTCAAGGCTATGAAGACGAACACGTCCAACACAAAAAGAAAATACTGGCTGTAGCGTTGTGCACCAAAACAAGTACGTACGATGCTATAGAAGGGTTGTGTACCGTGTTCCGTTGGTGTGTTGTAGGGTATATGTACGACAGACGACACGGTGTGTCTACTTCAGGCTGCGCGAACATCACAATAACGTAGAGAAAATAAACGATTGGAACCTATCAACTCACTGCGGTGAATGCCCTCAGTGTGAGCCATACTTTCGAAACTCTGTGATATTCTATCATGATTATCATAAGCGCGCGCGCGAGTGTGGAGGCAGCTGAAATACAACAAGGCCATTTGGAATGTGTCAGTACAACATCGGTAGCCTTGTTGGAAAAGCAGGCAGCGTTATTGAAAAAAAAAAAAAAAACTGGTCATGGTAGTGACTGATGCGTGTGGAACAGCACCAACTGCTTCCGTGTTTCTAATCTCTGTATAAATGTAACCTTTCTGTATCCCCAGTCTCTTTCCTGATGTATATTTCCCGCTTATTCAATTGAATTCAGTTGGAAGTGGCGCGTGTCCTTGTCATCTGAGTCCGTGTGTTTTTTGTGCGCTTAAGATTAACGTTATGGAATCCCAACTAGCCTGAACGCAAGCCTATCTTTACGCCAAGTGTTAATAACAAGAAGCCTAAGACACCACCAATTCCGAAAGACAACAACAAACTGCTCAGGCCAAAGGAAGGCTTAGCACGCCCAACCATTCGTAGCGATTTTGCTAGAAGCAAGACTCACCTGGTGTAAAGCCGACATGCGGATACATGTAGAAGGAGCCGAGAACATCATAACTGCGAGCACGCCTCATCAGCAACCTGCCCGAGCCTCCAACAGGATTCGAGAGCTGCCTATTGGGGGACGAAAATACCCGATCAATCTCTACGGGCTTGCCCCACACTATTCAGCCAAGGGGCTGATTCCCGAAATTCCCAACCACTGCACTATGCAGCAAGTGGTAGACGACCTATACATCTCGGTGTATACTTCTTGGTGTGCGAGTTTCTCTCCCGGTGTTCTCTCGCTGTTCAAGATTCAAAGTAAAGGCTAAACGCTTCAAGAATGCGTTTGCACGAAACTTACACAGAAAACTAATCCACTCTTTTAACTTATTTTCTACTATTACGGCCTATTTAGGGCGCAGTCATAGTGAGAGACTAATTATGTAAAATAAACCGGGTTTATTTCAGTTTGTTGAGAATAAAACCGCCGTAAAATAACAAATGCATATGTCTGCGCATTACTGTTTCGAGCAAACATCAAAAAGACATACAACCTTCAATCCTATGGTAATTATATAAAAATGATTCCAACTTGACAACGCTTTATTCATTAGAATAATTCTAGGAATACGTTAATACGTAGACAATTTTTTCCCTATATTGGCGGGGTTTTGTTCGTGTTAAGTGTAATAGGTTACTATATTGCCAACACTTTTGAAAGAAGGCCAAACTACAGGCACAGGTATAAAACAAGCGGCAGGAATTCAGAACACTGTCTTCTAAAGCGTAGCATTCTGATGCTGCTTGTCTACATTGTTAGTACTTTAGAGACAAATATGGCTATGAGTATTTGAAGACGTTCGATTTTTTTACTCTTTTTGTTTTCTTTTGTTTCATTTCACAAATGATGTAAATGTTCACTATTAAAGTGTTCAAGTGCATGTGCTTAAATGTATACTATTATAGTGATCCACTGCCCTGACTTCGCAAAATGTCTGTTTGGAAGATGCAAAGAGTACAGAACGGCCGTTCCGTTTCCGTTATGTTTAATTTGTAGTCGCAACATTGCTTTGCGGACTCATTTTGTTAGTCATCGGTTTTACGTTGGGGGGGGGGGGGGGGGCGCGGAAGGGCGAGAGGGGAGATGCTTCAAATGGTTATTTTTGATTTATTTTTTTGTTTCTCAAAAACCTGTTCGATAATTTATCTGAAGTTACGGTATTCTAATGATTATAGCGTTAACGCCAAATCTGAATCTTTCCGAATACGCAGGGCGTTGCATAGTTCGCTCATTCTCGCCATTTTCATTCGTATTTGAACATTCTTTTTCATACCTTTATATTTATTGTTTGATTTTACGGGGTGTGGTATATGATGCATATTTCCGATTTTCTCACAAAACATTTATGAGCAATTCATTTGTTTCGATTTTCCTTAATTTCGTGTTTTCAAAATTCTGCCCGTCAATTACCTGCGCTTACATTATTACATCGAATAAACGTGTTACCTCCACCAAATCTGCATTTTTCTGAAAATTCAGGGCGTTACACGGTTTGCCATTCTCCCCATTTTTTATTCGTATTTTAACGTTGTTTTGGGGTCTTTTTTTTGCTTCTTCTTCAGTTTAAAGAGGCGATGTCTCTGACGCGTATTTTATTTTTGGCGGATCGTGTTTGTGAACGTTTTCATTTTGGTCATCTTTAATTTATTGGCATTGCCAAATTCTGTGTTTTGGATGATTGTGGGGTTTAACGCGCCCACGTTACCCAGGCGATGAAGCCCGCCGTAGTGGAGGGCTCCGGATTAATTTTGACCACCTGGGGATCTTTAACGTGCGCCCAAATCTCGTACACACGGGCGTTTCTGCTTTTCGCCTCCATCAGAAAAGCGGCTTCCGCGGCCGGAAATCGAACCCGCGAACTCGCGCTGAGCAGCGCAACGCCTTAACCACTGAGTTACCGCGGCGGGTCAAATTCTGTCTGACCAATAATCTACATTTACAGTGCTATTTCCGCCAAATCTGCATTTTTGTGGAAAGGCAGAGCTGTGGAGGTGTCGGCAAGGAATTGTACGAATTCATTCTAAGACGACTTTATTTTACATAGCTGCGCTTGCCTTTCGCTAGGGCCAACACCACAAGCACTACGTCGTGAGCAGGAAAATGCATAGGCTTGTTTGTACGCCCGCCATAAAAGGATGGTTAAGGACAATTAACATTTCTTTTGTGCATAAAAAAACCCATGAGCTTGTTTTGTTGGGGGGAATATTCAGGCCGCTTTTAATATTTGTTGGTATTGTCAGCATTTTCTTAATAATTCACAATAGGCCTTCATGTATTTAGGACGCCCAGACACTGATGTCGCAAGTAGCGGAATTTTAAAGTGCATTTTCGAAGGAGTAGCTACACTGTAAAATTATTTACACCCTTTTTGTCTATAACTAATGCCACCTCAACAAACAAAGACAATCACCCTATGAAATGGTGCAATTACCTATAAATCACTGTTGAAAAGGTCGTGTTCTTTGGTGTTTACTATGGTGTAAAGGTGCTATTAACGAGAAAACATTCTAAACGGTGCTTTCCTTTGTTTTTTAGGCTAGGGTGTAACGGTGCTATTAACTAGAAAACATTCTAAACGGTGGTTCCCTTTGTTTTTTAGACTGGGGTGTAACAGTGTTACTGATACACTAATATGTACACCCTTCAGGGTGTTTCTTGTTTTCCAGTTTAGGCAACAGCTCAATGCTAAGTGGCAGTGCTTCGCGTAGCCGCTACTACAAACATTCATAACAGTGCAGCATCTCGTATATTCCGCGTTGATTAGAAAACTGTACAAAGTATGTGCTGACAATCGCATGTCGCGTATGCCGTTTACTGTACTTACAGTCTAGAATATTAATACTGTAAAGATACTTTTGTGATGGGCCACTGTATGTCATCATCAGCCTGTTCTTGTCTACTGGCACGCGAAGGCTTTTCAGTGAAATTGGCCCCCTCACTAAAATCGTCGACACAGACATTACAACGCAGGATAGAGTAACCCTTCGCCGTAAAAAACACTTTGCATAAGGGCGTAGTCAACAGGGCTGAATAAAACCGAAAGGCTGCGTTACACACGCATTTTTAAGCTCTGATTGAGTTCTGTAGACTTTGCAGAGCTAATTACCGCGCTTATACACTTACTTTATATTTTAATGCAGGCAGGCTGTGCTGTTTCTTAAAAATTACGCACTTACATCTTCCTGTAACAGCGCCTTACTTTAAAGTGAAGTATAAAAAATACTCCTTCACGGGTTGTTGGTGGCAAGTCTTCGGGAACAATTGGTCATACAGAAGAATTTGGGAAAAGCATGACGAGGATACAGCGTACAGGGAGAGGAATTTTTAAACCATTTATGCAAAAACAAAACGCTCTGCATGCAAGCAACTACTCATTAAGATGAATGGAATGCCGGCACCTATTTTGTATAGTTGTTCTTTTAAGCAGAGTAAAAGTACATTCGAACTGTCGAGCGCCACGAGAGCTTCTGAACCGCTTCAAACGTCACAACCTAATATCGGGCATTTAGAAAGGCTGCATCTCAGAAACTGAGAAATATTTGCACGCTAAAAACTTCTGAGAAGCGTTTTGTTAAACACAGGGTGCGCTGAATATAAATATGCACCAAAAATGAAATGTTGCGGCTTTCTCCGCCATAGTTAGTGTTGTAGTAGACGTAAAAAATCTCCTTTCTTCCGCTCTTAAAGTTGAGAGTACAACATGTGTTTCCAATTTTTCTTTGCTACTTTGGTTCTAGTGGCCGCTAGTAGGCGGACAACCCTACGGCGGGTGGGTATTGCTACGCGTCTTGAATGTTGCAAATTGTGAACGCTTACTCCTCTTGTCTTTCGACAAAAAACAGTGGCAGGCGTTATTCTTCCCTTAGGATGCAAAAGGAAAAGTAAAGCTGTTCCCACAATTGCAACTAGCATTACTGAACGTCGTAAAAATAAAAGCAAAAGGCAGCCTTGCTCAATATCAATGAGTAAAAGCTAACTATTTGCGTCAGCGGGACTCACAAGTTGAATGGCGGTCATTCACACTTCTACGAACTACACTCCCGGAGATATGAAGGTAGCCCTCCCTGCTTTCTTTGCTGGGAGCTTTTAAAGAGCGCCCTCTGCCTACTGCGGTAAAAGTTTGTAGCCAGACCAAAGTCGCTGCAAACCTGACAATGAATTTCACTGCAGTAAAATCGGGGAAGTTGTTCTGCGGGTAAGAGAATGCAAGAATACTCTCAGCAGGTTCTACGACTGGCAGCGTGAAATTTACAAATGAGATTGATTAATTGATTATGACGTTTTACGCGCCAACGCTACGCAGGCAATAAGGCGCGCCGTAGTGGAGGGTTCCGGGTTAATTTTACCACGTGGAGATCTTTGACGCGCTCCTAAATCTCGAACACACGGACCTTTTCGCTTTTCATGTCCATCAGAACTGCGGACGCTGGTGCCGGGAATTGAATCTGCGATCTTGGGAGTGTTAAACGAGCGCATTGCTTTTGTATCCATGGCAATGCATGGTGCGCCAATGGCAGCGAAGGCAAGAGAACGGAAGCCATCATGAAGCATCCCAAGCTACTTTTAGCCCAAAAATTCAGCTGTATAGATCAGGTATTCTAAATGAAAACAAGATGTGAATTAAAGATACGCGCGCAAATATTGTGATTACGATCTTGCTCTGATACCAATCACAGCTTCAACTAATGTCTGCTGTACTTGATCTCCGAATGGAATCCAACCTTGCACGGACCGTTCCTTAAGGCACGCTATAGGAAACAAAATAATGGGACCCTGATCAGTAAATACAAGTTTTTTAGCGTAAGCTACACTGGCCGAGGTTAAGCAGTTTTGCGTGGACCTGCAAGTGCCGTGCTGCGCAAGCGCGAGTTGCATTGAATTGGATTGGATTCGATTAAATTTGGATTGGATTGCATTAAATTGGATTGGATTAGAAATCCAAACTATTTGGAGTACGGGTGTGAGAGAAATGGGTCTGCCCATTCACCGGTCTGCGCATTCCAGAGGAGTGACGTCATAGCCGCGTAAACTCACTGGGTCCGGCGCACGCCTAGCTGTGCGCCTCCGTTGCGCAGTAGCCAAGTCTGACCCTGCACCACAGCCACTTGATATCCGTTTCGCGTGTCTCCTTGAGAGCCGGGCTGCATATGCGCTAGGAGCAGTGACTGGACTGGACTGCACCGGACTAGACTTGATTGGATTGGATTGGATTGGAAATCGTTTTAGCAGCAGTAAGCATGATAATTAGCTAATCATAGACAACCAGGGAAACCTAATAATAACCAGCTTAACCTTAGCCCAAGCTACGTATATCCTGGCATAGCCGAGTTGAGCAACTGCAAATTTTTTTATTCCAAAGATTTGGAGTTCCTAAATTCGCCAGTGCTTGTCCGGCAGCAAGAGACAATATTCACTAAAAAAATTAAACATTTCAAGCGAAAATTTTATTTCGCCCGCTATATCGCATTTTTTGTGATGTCAGCCTTGATGTCTTTAGGAAAAATATCAAACAAGAAAATTAGTATATTTACTACGGCTCCTGCGAACGCCGATAAAGTCTTTTATTGCCTTGTGTATCGTTCGCTGACAGATATCCTGACTATACGGCTTGAACACCGATATCCTCACTTGCTCTGCTTTTGACCTGATGTATACCTATCTTATTGTTGTTACGGTTGAAAGTACTCGTTTCTGAAAGATTGGGTTAGATTCAGCGAGTCACCTCTTTGGGTTTACCTCTTAAGGAAAGCTACCTGCCGTGTATAGCAAGCCGGGCGTCTAGCGAAAATCCATCGCACTTTTACACTTGCGTTAAGACATACTTCTGATAAGACGAATACATTTGCATGGTCTCATCTAGTTGGTCATAACGGAATTGTGTAGATGTCAAATACTGTGTATAGAAATAAAAATGTTCCTATTTGTATTCAATAAAACGGAACAGGAAGACACGCATGGCAACGTTTGCACAGCTTTCCAAGGTAAATATAACTGGTAGCGAAGCTTCCATAGAAGCCCATACGTTCAGAAAATGGCGGCTCTTAAGCTGCTCATGGGTCTTAGCGCCATCTGTGTGAGGAGGGAACACTTCCGGCGGAACAAAAAATAAACAGGATATGACGCAAGATCCGGTCAGAAAGTGGCGTCATTTTGGTGGCATAAGCTGAAAAATTTGACTTCAAAATAGCCTTAGCAGGCCTCTGATCGCTGAGGGCTCATGTCATCTCCATCTGACACAAGTTGGAGAGCCCTTGTCTGTGTGCTTCAAGTCAACGCCAGCTTATACTCGTGACTGGAGAAACGTGCTTTAGCATACGGTCGTCTTATTCGCCTCGGTGTTAATAAAAACATCTTGCATCTTCTCTGAAGCTTTATTCTGTATTCATGCATTCCACTGCTGTATAAAAGCAACCAGTTGTTTATTTTGATGGCAGTAGGTGGCAAACGTACCCCCCCCCTCCCCTTCCCCCCCACCCCGGACCGGAATTTTTTTTCTGTCTTGGGATACAGAGCCCAAAATGACACTTGACCACTCTCCCCCGCCCCCCTTTCATATAAAAAAACGTGCCCACTCCTTAACCCGATACCAATTTCTACCAACGCCACTGTTGGGTTTAATTGCGTGCCACATAAGGTTTCGTGCGTGCCTTAAGTATAGATCAAGGTTATATAATGCTTGCTCAGTTTGTGTACCTCTGTTCTAAGAGAAGAAATAACGCATAGTCATGCTATATATTCAAGACATTTGAATTTTGTTCCAGGATAAACATAAAAGAAATTTACCATACTGCACAAAATCAGCACGTATACAATAGGTACAAAAGGTTTGTAGGCACTACATGCATTATGATTTTCCTTACGCGCCGAAAACTGGACTTTACCCGTAACACATAGCATTATGAGCAATGAAAGCGTCAACAGCAGAACTACTTCGAAACAACAGAAAAGAAAGAGGCACTGCATCTTGACGCAGAAAACCGGGCCGCAGGAATGCCGATTCACGAAAGTGCAGCGAGCACACCGCAGCTGTCCCGGCGTCTTATCAAGTGGACATGTGTTTCTACAGAAGTTCACTCAGCATTCACGGCTGCAATTTTCTGGTTGCATTATTAGGCAAGTGTCGCAACAGATAAGTAAAAAGAGGAAAAATGGATCAATTCAAACGAAAGCGACGGCAGTATGTCAAAGCACATAGCAGGAAAGATCTGGCAGCCGCGCAGCACGGAGCAGCACAACACAGTACTGCGATGGAAATAATGCTTGCGCATACAAGTTCGGGAAGCAACGAGCACTACAAGCGTTGTAATGCAATAGAGAAGACACTGAGATAGACAATTAAAGCGACTTGTTTACATTCGAGTGGTACTACGCTGAGAAGTCCTAGAGTAATTTTGCTCCGGGCCAGCCTGAGGCTAAATCAAGAGATAACTGTGACATAACAAAGCTTGAGCCATTTTTTTTCGAAGCACCACCACGTCCTCTTACACAACCACCGTGCACGTATTAACAGTACTACAGTTTCGCGTTGCCTGTGGAAATGAGAGGAAAATGGTGCTGTAAAATGCCAGGCTCCCGGGAGTAGCTTTTGCAACCTTTTACAGCACATCGTTTCCGTGGGTACCGAGGAAAGCGCTCCGCTCCAACCGTTGGCAGCATCGTCCCGTAGTTCACCGAGCTGCCTATTGGGGGTCGAAAGTGACCAATCAAACCCACACGACTCAGCCAATGGGGTTATTCACGACATTCCCAACCACTACACGATGGAGCAGATCTTAGACGACCTATACTTCTCCGTGTTCGAGTTTCTCTACCGGTGTTCTCTCGGTGTTCGAATTTCAAAGTAAAGGGTAAATTTTTCAAGAATGCGATTTTACGGCACTTACACAGAACACTCATCCACTCTTTTCTCTCATTTTCTACCATTAGCGCTTGATTAGGCGCAATCATAATAAAAGCCTGATTATATTCGCTGTACCGCTGTAGCACGGCGTTTTCCCAGCTTCATCGCATTCCATCGCCTCATATCTCCGCCCGGGTAGACCACATTTTTAACTTTAAACTAATTTTCGCTAAAACAGACATATAAAAACTCCCCTTTAGTTCTTGCAATCGCCGAGTGGAACTCGTTGCCAGATCACATCGCAGAAATGTCAGATTCATCACCCTTTGAACATGCACTCAAAACCTTTCTTGAAATTCTTTGACGTCGCATAAATCTTTCTTTTGTTTTTCGTTTTTTTCTTCTCGGTCTCTTTTGCTCCAGTCGAGTGTACTGATCGCGCTTTCTTTGTTTTTTTTTTAGAGTTTTTAAGTGTATTTTGCGTGAACCCCTTTTTTATTCGATGTAATGTATTGATGTTTGGTGTTGTTTATGGATTGTACCTTCCGTTTCTAGATGCAATAGTAATGTACAGCATCCCTACCTCCCTTGGTTTATTCTGCTGGAAAAATGTACCGTACTTTTGATCATAACCCCAATCTATCTCCCCCCACCTATGTAATGGCCATTCGGTTCTTGAGAGTATGTAAATAAATAAATAAATAAATGAATAAATAAATAAATAATTAAATATAAAATAAACGGGGTTTATTGCAGTTTGCTGAGAAACAAAGCGAGTAAAATACCACATGCGTATATCTGCTCATTACTGTTTTGAGCAAACTTAAAAAGACGTATACACCCTGATATCCTATGCAAATATTTAAAAATCATTCGAACTTGAAAAACCTGTATTTATAGAATAGTTGTATGAATACGTAGACTATTTCCCCCTAGATTTCCAGGCATCTCTTCCTGTTAACTGTAATAGGTTTTGAGATTGCCAGCACCATTGACAGCGGTGCAAACTAGGGTTGCAGGAATAAAAAATTCTGCAGGGCGTTATACACTTCGCTCATTTCCGCTATTTTATTCGTAATTCGAACGTTCTTTTGCGTACTTTTTTAGTTATTTTTTGGTTTGACATCGAGATGCATAGGATGGATGTTGTTAATTTTGTCACATCATTTTTATAAATTTCTTCTTAGTTTTTTTTAATTTTGTGATTTTCAAAATTCTGCCCGACCATTTATCTGCATTTACATTGTTATAAAAAGTAACGGTGTTACCTCCGCCAAATCTGAATTTTTCTGGTAATGCAGGGCGTTACGCAGTCTGCCGTTTTCCCTATATTTATTCGTATTTTTAGCGTTCTTCCGGAATCTTTTTTTTTTGTTTATTGTTCAGTTTTGATAGGAAATGTACTTGATGCATACTTTTATTTCTGACGGATCATGTTTGTGAACGTTTTATTTTTCTATTTATTTAATTTATTCGTACTCCCAAATTACGTTTGACCAATATTATAGATTTTCCTGCAACTACCACCAAATCAGCATTGTTGTAGAAATGACGAGTTGGGGGTGTATTGGAAAATATTTGTACGTATTATAAGAGAACTGTATTTTACATAGCTAGCCTTACGTTCTGATCGTGCCAACACCACGGGCACTACGCCGTGAGTAGGAAAAACTGCAGGCTTGCTTGTAGTTCCGCCATAAAAGGATGACGAAGGACAAGTACAATTTCTTTGTTGAAGAAAAAAAAAACTTTGAGGTTACTTTGTTTAAGCAAATACTGAGAGCGCTTTTGACATTTCTTTGTATTGTTAGCAGCTTATATATTGGTTCCAAATAGGTCTTCTTGAGTTTAGGGACGTCGAACTGTGTTTTTGTTTTTAGGCTACGGTGTAACAGTGTTACTTATAGACTACGATGTAAACCCTTCAGGTTGTTTATGGTTTTCCAGCTTCTGGCACATCTCAATGCTAAGTAGCAGTGCTTCTCCTGGGTGCCACTACAAACATTCATAACAGTGCAGCATCTATATCTCCTGTCGATTAGAAAACTGGTCAATGTGTAGGCTGACCACCGCACGTAGCGTTTGCTTTGACTGTACTTACAGTGTAAAAATATTGATACCATGACGGACCACTGTATGTCATCGTCAGCCTGTTTCTATCTACTTACACGCAAAGGCGTATCAGTGAAATGGGCCCCCATTGCTGAAATCGTTGGCACACACATTATTACTAGGCAGGATAGAGTAAACTTTCGTCGTCAAAAGCACTTCGCATGAGTGCGTAGTCAACGGGGCTGAATAAAAGAGAAGAAACTGCATTGCACACGCATTTTTAACATTTGATTGCGTTTTGTAGCCTTTGCACAGCTAATAAGAGCACTTATTTATTTTTAATGCAAAGGCTGTGTCGTTTCTCGACAATTACGTATTTGCATCTTCCCGTGCCAGTGGCATTCTATAAAGTGAAATATAAAAAAGGCGTGTTTTTCACAGGATGTTGGTGGCACATTTTAGGGAACAATTTGTCGATACAAAAGAATATGTGAAAAGCATGGCGGGGAGACAGCGTACTCAAAGAGAAAATCTCAAACTTTGGCATTCAAAAAGAAAACACGCTACATGCAAGCAACCGCTCATTAAGATGAATGGAATACCGGTAGCTCTTTGGTGTCGTTGTAGAGGTACGTTCGAACTGCCAAACGCCGCAAGAACTTATGCTCCACTCAGACGTCAAAACCAAACCTCGGGCTTTTTAAAAGGCTGCTTCTCCGAAGCTCACAAATATTTGCATGCTCAAAACTTCGGAGAAGAGTTTTGTTAAACCCAGGTTGCGCTGAATATAAATACGTACCAAAAAAGAATCGCTGTTGCTTTCAGCGCTATACATGGCATTGTAGTACGCATAGAAATATCCATTTCTTCGGCTTTCGAAGTTGAAAGAGCGACATGGGTCTGCAAGTTTTCATTACTGTTTTTGTTCTAGCGGCCGCTAGAAGGCGCACAACCTTACGGCGAGTGGGTGTCGTTACGCGTGCTGAATATTGCAAATTGCGAACGCTTATGTCTTGCCTTTCCAAAACCGTTCGAAGCGCCAAACATAAACTAGGGACGACGAGAGAGCACTCTGGTCGTCCCTCGCTCTCTCGTCGTCCTTCGTTTATGTTTTGCGATTCGAACTTCGAACGGTTTTGCAATAAAATACCAACTTGCCCAGAAGTCCGCCTTAGTCTTGCCTTTCGAGAAAAAACCGTGGTAGGCGTTTTTCTCTTCTTAGGAAGCAAAATTACAAGTAAAGCCTGTTTCCACAATTGCAGCTGACATTTCTGAACGTAGCAAAAACAAAAGCAATAGGCAGCCCTGTTGAATTTCAATGCCCAAAAGCTAACTTTCCACGTTAGCAAGACTCAGAAGTTTAACGGTGGTCAATCACTTCTCCAAACTACATGCCCAATGCTATGAAGGTAGCCCTCGCTGCTTTCCTTGCCAGAAGCATTTAAAGAGCGTCCTCTACCTCTTGCGTTAAACGTTTGAAGCAAGCATAAAGTCACTGGAAACCTGACAATAAACTTCTCTGCAGCAAGAGTAGAGAAGTTGTTGGGCGGCTGAGAGAATACAAGAATACTCTAAACAGGGGCTAACCCAAACCGCATCAAAGTTCGAAATGAGCACAATGATTTTATCTCCATGGGAATCTAGAGTGTTCCCAACGCAGCGAAGGCGAGGGAACGGAAGCCATCATGAACCATCTCAAGGAACTTCGCGCCAAAAGATCTGCTTAATAGTTCACAAGAAAGAAACGAAGACAAAACGTCATTTGAAGATACGCGCGCAATTATTTGAGCAAGAGCTTTCTTAGGCAGCAATCACAGGTTGACATCATGTCTGCAGTACTTGGGCTCCGAATGAAATACAACCTTGCACGGGCCATTCCTCAAGGTACACTGTACGAATCAAAATTGAAAGGGCCCTGAGGACTAAGCCCCATTTTGTTTTATTCGAAAGATTTTGAGTTCTTAAATTACACAGCGCTTGTCTGGCAGGAAATGATGCTATAGTCACTAAAGAATAAACATATTAAGCCAAAATTTTAATTATCCCGCTATATCGCACGTTTCGTGACGTTAGCGATGATGTATTGAGAAAGCATACCAAAGAACAAAATTAGTACATTCACTACGGCTGCTGCGACCGCCGAAAAAGTCCATTGCTCAACTTGCTTATCGCTCGCTCTACAGGCGTCCTGAACATACGACTCGAGCAGCCCTGAACGCACTTGCTCTGCTTGTTATCTCATTTGTACCTTTCTTATTTTTGTTACAGTTGAAAGTGCTCCTATGCGAAAGGTTGGGAAAGATTGAGCGAGTCACTTTGTGTTTATCTCGCTAGGAAAGTTACCTGCCGTGTCCAGCAAGGCAGGCGTATAGCGAAAATCTATCACGCTTTCACACTTGCGTTAGGACATACTTCTCATAAGACGAACCCATTTCCACCGCTTCATCTAATAAAAGTGTACTGTAGATGTCAAGCATCGTATATATAAAAAAAGTCCTTATTTCTATGCAGAAAAAACCAAGAAGGCACTGCACGGCCACGATGCTTTCTGCTGGAAATTGACCTTCCAGTACTAAACTTCTTCAAGTATTCTGCGTTAAAACATCAGTACCGTGTGCCTGGCGCCACCAGGATCTTGTACAAATAAACAATTCGTCGGTGACGGCACTTCCTGTTTTTCACGGCCGTGTTTCTTTTTTGGAGGGGTTGTGCCTCGCTGTGCGCAACTTCGGGCCTAGATTGAGTAAGAGCAGAGCGACTATGGCAAGTGGAGACAGGTCATCGGCTCAGACCCAAAGTGATCAGCCCGAAGAACCCAGAGACGAAGACAACATGCAATACGGTCCCAGTGAGGAAGGAGACCAAACCTAAAGCAACAACGTCGAAGGCTGTATCGGGCACGTAGGACGGGCGCAGCGACGTAAAGGTAAGGTCAGCGGCACTAACACCTTAAGCCTCACCTCTGCTTGTCCGCCACTTAAGCCTAGCGGTAATAACAAGAATCCTAAGACACCACCACTGCCGAAAGCCGACAAGAAACTGCTCAGCCCAAAGGAAAGGCTAGCCCTCGCTAAGCTTAGCCCGCCCAACCATTCGTAGCGATTTTGCGAGTAGCAAGACTCACCTGGTGTAAAGTCGACATGCTGATTTATGTAGAAGAAGCCCAGAATATCCTAACCACGAACACACCTCATCAACAAGCTGCCGGAGCCCCCTACCAGCCACGAGAGCTTAGTATACGAGGTAGAATATACCCGATCAATCTCTACGGGCTCGCCCCACACGACTCAGCCAAGGGGGTGATTTTGACACTCCCAACCACTACACGATGGAGCAAGTATTAGACGACCTTTTAATTGGCTGAGTTCGAGTATCTCTCCCGGTGTTCTCTTATGTTTCTAAGTTTCAGGTAAGTGCTTAAAGTTCAAATAATGCGTTTGCGCGACACTTACACAAAAAACTCATCCACTCTTTTCACCTATTTTCTATAATTACAGCCTAATTAGGCCGCAGTCATAATGAAACACTCATTGTATAAAACGAACCGGGGTTATTGCAGTTTGTTTAAAGTAAAAGCGCCGTAAAATAACAAATCCGTATGTCTGCACATTACTGTTTGTAGCAAACATCACAAAGACATACGCAACCTTCAATCAAAAATTATTCCAAACTAACGAACCTGCATTTATAAAAATAGTTCTATGAATAGGTAGACGATTTCTCACTTACATTTGTGGGCTTCTTTTGTTCGCGTTGACTACAATATCTTATTATATTGCCAACAGTATTGAAAGCAGGCAACCAAAGGTAAACGGAATAAAACAATCTTAAGAAGTTCAGAGCATAATTTTTTAATGCGTCGAATTCTGATGCTGCTTGTTTACAGTGGAATTTCTTTAGTGCCCAATATAGATGTGAGTAGCGAAAGACAGAATTTTGTTACTCTTTTAGCTTTCTTTTTTTTTATTTCGCAAATGGCGTAAATGTATACTTTTTTAGTGATCAAGTGTCTTGATTTCTCTATTCATGTTTTTTTCTGAGATGCAAAGAGTAGTGCAGTGTTTGTCCGTTCTCGTTACTTTTAATGTCTATTCGCAACTTTGTTTTGCGGACGTCTTTTGTTATGTCTTCGGTTTCTTTTTTGGGGGTGGGAGGAGGGTGTCGGGAGAGACGTATAAAATGGTTATTTTTTATCTTCTCTCATCATTGATGTGAAATATTTCTGATTTGAATTTTTCTCATTTTGAAGTATCTCAAAAACCTATTCCACCATTCACCTCAGTTTACGGTATTATCATGATAACGCCATTACCGCCAAATTTGCATCTTTGTGGAAACGCTGGGCGGTACACAGTCGCTCATTCGTGCTATATTTCTTCGTATTTTGAACGTTTTTTTACATAGTTTTTTTATTCATTGGTTTTACGGGGAGATGCAGAGGATGCATATTTTTCATTTGTCACAAAGTTTTTACGAAAAACGTTTTTTTCTATTTTTCCTCATTTTTTATTTTCTGAATTCTCCCCCACCAATTAGCCACATTTATGGTATTTTAACGAGTAAAGGTGTTATCTCCGCCAAACGTGCATTTTTGTGAAAATTACGGTTGTTACATGGTTTGCCATTTTCCCCATTTTTATTGCTACTTTTTTAATGTTTTTTGGGGTCTTTTTTTGCTTATTCTTCTGTTTTGATGCACGTTTTTTGTTTTTGACGGATCGTGTATGGTAGCATTTTGTTTTTCCTTCTGTTTAATTTTTTGGTATTGTCACATTCTGGGTAACTAATAACCTAGATTTACGCTATATAACAATTAAAGGTGTCACTTCCGCGAAATCTCATTTGTGTGGAAATACACAGCGGTGGGGGTATCGGGAAAGAATTGTACACATCATAAGAAAAGCCTGTTTTAAAACGCTTCCTTCCGTATTGGTAGCGCCAACAGCACGGGCACTGCGTTGTGAGTAGGAATAAGTATAGACTTGTTTGTAGTTCCGCCATAAAAGGAGGACGAAGGACATGTAACATTTCTTTGGTGAATAAGAACATATGAGGTTGTTTTGTTTAAGGAAATATTCAGAGTGCTTTTGACATTTCATATTATCAGCCGCTTCTTATTAATTCCAAAAAGGTCTACATGATTTTCCAGACGTCGAGCTTCGATGTCGCAAGAAGCGGAATGCGAAAGTGCACGCGCGAAAAGGTAGCTACACTCTAAAATTATTTAAACCCTTTTTGTCTCTAACTAATACCCTATCAAAAAAACGAAGAAAATCACCCTTTGAAAGGGCGCAAATAACTATAAACCACCCTTTGAAGGGTTGTGTTCTTGTGTTTTTTCAGGCGTGTTAAGGCGTTATAAACGACAAAATATCCTAAACGGCGTTTTCTTTTGTTTTGTAGGCTACGAAGTACCAGTGTTACTTTCAGATTATGATGTACACCCTTCAGGGTGTTTATAGTTTTCCAGTATAGGGCACAGGTCAATGCTAAGTGGCAGTGCGTCGCCTAAGCACTACTACAAACGTTCACAAGCGGCAGCATCTATATTCCGCGTTGATTAGGAAACTGGCAAGGTGTGCGCTGACAATCGCATGTCGCGTTTGCTGCTTGCTTTACCTACATCCTAAAAATATTGATACTGTAAAGATAATAACGCCATGAACCATTCTATGTCATCATCAGCCTGTTTTTATCTACGGGAACGCGAATGCGTATCAATGAAATGGGCCCCCGTTGCTGAAATCGGCGAGAGACACTACTAGGCAGGGTAGAGTAAATTTTCGTCGTCAAAAACGCTTTACGTGAGCACGTAGTTAACGATGATGATTAAAATAGAATAAACTAAATTGCACACGAGCATATTAAACCTTTGATTGCCTTTTCTAGTCTTCGCAGAGAAAATAGAAGGGCTTATTTATTTTTAATGCAGGAAGGCTGTGCCTTTTCTCAAAAATACCTACTTACATCTTCCGGTAGTAGCGGCTTTCTTTAAAGAGAAATATAAAAAAGACGTCTTCTCCACAGGATGTTGGTGGAAAGTTTTCGGGAACAATTTGCAAATTCAGAAGAATTTGTGGTAAGCATGACGAGGAGAGAGCGCATATGGAAATCAATTCTTAAACTTTGGTATGCAAAACGAAAACTCGCTGAATGCAAGCAACCCCTCAATAATAAGGTGAAGGGAATGCCGGTAGTTCGTCGGTGTTGTTGTTCTTGTAAGAAACGTAGAAGCATGTTCAAACTGTCGAGCACCACGAGAACTTACGCTCCGCTTCAGACGTCAAAACCAAATCTCGGGCCTTTTAAAAGGCCGCTTCTCGGGACCTTAAAAATTTTTGCATGCTCAAAACGTCGGACAAGGGTTTTGTTAAACACTGGGTGCGTTGGATATGACTACGTACCAAAAAAAAAAAAAAAAACGAAAGGCCGTTGCTTCTTGCGCCATGCTTAGCGTTGTAGTAGACATTGAAATATGCGTTCTGTTTGGCTCCAGAAGTTGAAAGAACAGCACGTGTTTGCAAGTTTTATTGCGGTTTTAAATGCAGAGCATTTCAGTAACTTACGATGTCACCCGCGTTGGCGTCCGTAGTCCGCACGCTCACTGCGCATGCGCGTGGAGTAGAGGCGAAAGCGAACACATCTCTCGCGAGGGGCATTGGATTGGATTCGAAGAACTCTCTCGCGAGGGGCATTGGATTGGATTCGATTGGATTGGCTTGTATTGGATTGGCTTGGCTTGGCTTGGCTTGGCTTGGATTGGATTTGGATTGGATTGGATTGGATTAAAGTGGATTGTGTTGGATTGTGTTGCGTCATAGCCGCGGCACGTTGCGTCATAGCCGCGGCCGGCAGACGCGCTTGGGCCGGCGCATGTGCAGTACTCTCTCTTCCGCGGTTTCCTCTCCTTCGGGCGCGCTGCGCATATAACCGGTGTGCCGTTCTCCGGCCAAGCAACATCCGCGGTTGGCTCAAACACCTAGAGTCCACGCCGCTTTACAAGTACGCCAACGTCGTCGACTGGGACCGGCTTACGCAGTCCCCTCAACGTATATAAGCGGCGGAGCGCGCGTTCGGAATTCAGTCAATGGCGTCTTTGCATGGCTTACGCTTGACGTGACGCTTTGCTTGACTCGAGTAGATGCGACGCATTTACTCGAGTTCCCCCCGTGGGAAGATGCGGGCGGCTTTTTTTTGTTCTAGTGGCCTCTACAACGCCCACAACCTTACTCCGTGTGGGTCTTGTTACGCGTCTTGAATGTTGCGAATTGCGAATGCGTACTCGTCTTGCCTTTCGAAAAAAACAAAACCACAGTGGCAGCCGTTAATCGTCTCTTCGGAATCATACGGAAAAGTAAAGCCCATTCCCATAGTTTCAGCTAGCCTTTATGAACGTAGTATAAACAAAAGCGATAGGCAGCCATGTTGAATTTCGATGCGCAAGAATCAACTTTCTCAGTGACCGAGACTCCCAAGTTGAACAGTGGTCAATCACGCTTCTCCGAACTACGCGCCCAAATATATTGTTACGCGGCTGCCAGGTAAATGTGAGCCGTACATGGAACGACGGAGCAGCGATGTATTTACGTGAATGAACTATGTACAAGCGGTCATGACAGCCCGAGATGAGCCCGCGCTACACACTGCTTCATCGTCGTCCGCATGGATCCCCTGGAGCTAAGTGCCAGTGTCCTGTTTCTGCTTCCCGTAACGTTATAAATGCAGCCCTCACTGCTTTCCTTTCCAGGGGCCTTTAGAGGGCGTCTGGTGTATCCAGCGGTAATATTTAGAAGCAAGAGGAAAATCGCTGCAAAGGTGACAACGGAATTGTCTGAAGCTACATTAGGGAAGTTGTTAGGCGGGTGAGGGAATACAAGAATACTATCAGCAGGTGCTAAGCATGGCAGCATCAAAGATTTAAATCAGCACAGGGCATTTATCTCCATGGCAATGCATAGCTTGCCCAACGCCGCAAAGGTGATGGAATGGAAGCCTTCATGAAGCAACCCAAGCCACTTAGAGCACAGCAAATCAGCTGAATAATGCAGGTAAAAGAAACGCAGACGAAACGTGGGTTGAAGACACGGGCGCAAATATTAAAGCAAGAGCTTTCTCTGACCGCAATCAGAAGTTGACCTCATGTCTGTTGTACTTGATCTCCGAATGGAATACAGCCCTTCACGGGTCATTCCTTATGGTACGCTATGAATAGGCCCGTTTTTTTGGGAAAGATCCGATGTTTTTGAATTTCCCCAGAGCTTGTCCGGCAGAAAAGGACACTATATTCACTATAAAAAATAAACATTTTAAGCCAACATTTCTATTCTCCCCGTATTGACGTACGTTTCGTGCCGACACCGAATATGGCTTCAGGGAACATACCAAACAAGAAAATTAGAATCGTCACTACGACTGCTGCGAACGCCGATGCAGTTTATTGTTACCATGTTTATCGTTTGCTTCATAGACGTCGTGGCCTTGCCGCTCGAGCACAGTTTTCCGCACTTGCTCTGCTTTTGACCTGATTTTGACCTTATTTCGAGCTCGCTTGAGCTAAGCCAAGTGTGAACTTGGGAGCGCCAAGCATTGGCTTTGATTTTATTTACCTTAAGATTTTTGCCTGACAAAAATGCATTTGCGTCATCAGCTTAGATTTTATAATTACTCATTTTCAGGTTCAAATTTGCGTACTAGTGTATATTGCAGTCGATTGGTGAGGTAGGTCCTATATTGATTTAAGGCGATGTCCCTTGATACCATCGCACACACATTTCCGAAAAACTATGTTGTGTTTTACAGAGGCGAATGCTTCTTTTAAACCTAAGACTATTCCTACAGTTAAAAAATTATGTTGGATGTTGTGGATGATGTTTATTTTATGTTAAGCAGAGCATATTCACTTGTTTAGTCTTTTTATGAACCAATTGTTTTTAACAATGATATCATTGTTGTGGAGCTACTGGCATAGATGGCTGTTTATGATATGTTTGGCACTTTTACCAAGAACTGAAACGGAAAAATAGGCCTTTAATTGTTTATGGTAATACCATTACCACCTTTGCGAAAAGCTTTATGCGATCTATTTTCATTTCATTAAATAACGATCAGTTGCCATGATGAGATTGATGATATGTGCTATTGAGTCTGCAATATTACCCGTAGAAAACTTAAAAGGCTTAGTTGAATAACCGTTAGGGCCAGGGGAACTAGAGTTACGCAGTGAATGTATAACGTTAATGTGTATCAGTGTTATGTTGCAATGTTAATGTGTATCAGAATATTGTATCTGTACCCCACTCCTGCTTGGGCCTCAAAAAGGCCTGCAGTATATTGTAAATAAAAAATAAAAAAATACTTCATTTTCGGAGCACGGAGAGAGGAAGATTAGGTTTGTAAATTAACTCCTTAGACATACTGAGAGATCATTGTGAGACTAACTAGTGGTTTTACAAATGCTGCATTTATAAAGTGATCATTTATAACGTTTGCCAGTTCCTTTCCTTCATAATTCGACTATCAATGCGTAGTAAACAGGGAATCTTGGCCTTTTTTGAGTCACCTGAAATTTCATTTAAAGGGAATCAGGTGTTTTCAGTAGATTAAAATATGTTGGATTTGTTTGTATAATGTTGGAATCTGGCTTTATTTTTATATCCGATGCTAACTTATTTCGCAGGACCTTAAACTTTTTAGTAGGTCAATAACCTTAGCTTGGGGGCACAGACAAGTGGGAAAGTTGGTATGGAGTCATGGGGACATGGGGACTGAAAGCGCAGGAAAACGCAGGGCAAAACGAGGAACTGCACAGGACGACCGCTTAGTTTGAATTAAATTTCCAAACATGCCATTTTATTTCTGTATGCGTTTGTAAAGCGAATTGGAGATGCATAGTTTCTTGATTTTCTGGTTTTTTTCAGAGAGCAGAATTGGAAAGGCTTCTGCAAACATATTGGTACACGTATTTTGAAAAGCATCAAAGTTATTACGCGGATCCTCCAGTCCATTACCATTTGCTTCAGTCAGCTTTTACAGAATGATTCCGTAAGTGGGTTAATTCCTTGTCGCCGATTTTTCTTAATGTTACCCAGTCTAAAATCACAACAGGAATACCGCAAATACCTAACAGGAATTCCTGTCGTACAACAGAAAACTTTGTTGTGACAACAGAAGTCCTGTTGTTACGACAAACCCATCTGTTGTTACGACACACATTTCTGTCGTAACGACAAGGTCAATTTTCTCAACGACAAACATTCCTGTAGTTACAACAGAACTGCTATTTACACTACTATTCACAATGGGCAATGACAATCAAGACATGTGCAACTACCAATGGAACATCACGATCACGACAAGACAAGAAGTCGGCATGACGGAACATCAAACTCAGGACAAAAATACGAATCACGACAGAACAGCAGAGCCCCGACAAGGCAAGACTACGACAAGACGACAGTACGACACGCCAAAATACGACAAAACTACAAAAACTTTTTCTGTCGTCTTTTTTGACTGGGTATAGCCTGTTTATGGCAACTACTTCGTTCTATGCGTAAAGGAGTAATGCAGAAAACTGGCATATGATCACTGATAGCTGTGGTCATGATACCGGAAACAAACATTTTAATTACCGGTATTTGTATTGAAGTGTTTCGGTGGCATCAGTTATTCGAGTGGGATGAGCTATAGTGTTTTGAAAACCGTGACTCATTAGCATAATATTGAAATACTTAACTGCAGTTTTGTTATATAGATTTATATTTATGTCCCGAATAACGCATTCCTTTGGTTATGCAAGACAATGTAATGCAGGATTTGTCCATGCAGGTTGAGAAACTTGCGTAAATTATTATTATACAAAATTTATTCCTTCTTTTTCAAGTGAAGAGTAAGCGAGGCACCTCATTTATTCTGCCTAATAAGCAACGAAGTATCGTAATTGTCAATTTAAAGTACTTAACATTCCGTAGAAAACCCGGTCTCAGTAAAGCTTACAAGGTTGAACAGAGCGTGATGGCCACTTAGAAGAGGTATGATTTCATCATTGTTATTGTGCAGGCAGCAAGCAATAAGATGGAGCACCGAAAAATAATTGGAGCTAAGATTGCTTAAGCAAGAAATTGAAGGCATCAGTATTCAAATAGGACATAATTAAGTGACAGTTATACTTGAAGAGAAGTTGGGAAAGCTGGCATTGCAAGAAAACAAGCAATTCTGAACACTGCAACACAGTTGAAGTGTGCAGATAGGCTTGCACACGGGTGAACCAGAAGTCTTGACGTAGATTCCACGGCTATTTGTAGTCTGGTCTTCGCTAATGGTACTCCATTTGAACCAGAATGCGCTGCATAGTCTCTTTCTTCTTCTGCATGTGCAGAGGGCAGTGGAAAGACTTCATGTGGTGGTAGGCATCATCCTCGGTTACGTCCGGCAGCCCAAGGCAGGAGGAACAGCACTCATCCATTGAGGTGCAGTACAGTATTATCGGCTTGCACACCGCACACAGCGAAACTCTTTCTGGTCGGCTGAGCAGTGCGTCCACTTCTGTCCGATCCTCGCACACTTTACGCACTTTTCTACGAACGTGTTATCGAAGACGGGTCACCATGCCCACCGAAATTCAAAGAAACCAGCCCAACAACTGAACCTAGTAGCCAAACACAGTTTGATTTCTTTGATTGTATCGCTTAGCCTCCCAGAAGTGCAAAAATGTCTTACATTTTGAGCAGAGAAAGTAAGCTCAACCGTTTATTCTAACAAAAATTGGCACAGCTAGTTCTTGTGTTGCAAGGCTGGTGAAAGCCGGAGGAAATCCGGCTAGCGCAACTCACATAGATTTCTGAGCTGGCCGCTGGATGTTCTTCACAACTTTCAGGCCCCAATTGTTTTGTCCTGAGCGTTTCACATCTCCGCCAAAGAGGACCGCGTTAGCACGCGCTAGATCCCGCCGCAACCTGCTTCGCGAATCCGGCGTCTGTAGCGCGAACTGGGCGTCTGTGCTCCCCACTTCATTCCCTAGCACGCGTGAGCTGGCGAAGAGAACAGCACCCGAGGGATTACGCCATGAACGCTGGGAAGAGTGCTCTTCAAAGTAGAGGTGGTCGACGCTGGGCGCTTCTCACGAGGCGCATGCTGACGTGCGTTCTATATTTTTTCCGGGTTTTTCTGGTGAGTTCTCCATGTGGCGCAAGCCCACGCGCATGCCTGCACGACGCCGGACGCTCTTCACGAGGCGCTCACTGACGTGGCTCGTATTTTTCTCGCTCTTTTTTCTGGTAACGATGTACGTCAGAAATAAAAGCTTAGCCGTCCTGTTAAAAATTGTCCACAAAAACCACACAATGCTGTCCCACTGCGTTTTTATCACTGCGTTTACAGGATGCAGGGAAAAAGATAGAGGAGGATGGTTTTGGTTCGAAACCTCTAGTGGAAGGCGTTACAAAAAACAGACCTATAGAATCATCCGAGAAAAAAGGCAAAATAAAAAAACGTACTTTCATGGCCTTAGCCAGTAAGGAGCATGAAAAGGCAAGCAGCCAATATGAACGTAAAAGAAAAGAAACGCGACGAAGAGGGGGAAATGACGTGCTCATAATTATGTCACATTAGCGCGTGTAGTGATGGAGAGCAGGCAGCTGTGGCTGATAGCGTGCTTGACGACAGCAACGAGGACGGCGACAAAGACGGTGAAAGACCGAGGCGCGGTCGCTAGTGACAGAGACGAAGAAAAGGCTCGAAGCACTTTCTTTTTAATTAAAGATTTTGGGCAGGTGCTTCCGTCGTGCCCGCAGTTTGACTTCCTCTTCAAGACAGACATGTACAACAGATTCTTTTGACAGCGCCGGCGCTACGTGGAGAGAGTTGAGACCGGAGTAACGATGTCGGAAAGAGCAGGAACGTGACGGAGAGTGAGGCCGCGTCTGCGCCGGCCCATGTTGTGTGCAGCACTAAGTCGCGCACGATCGGTCGACAGCTAGCTCTCTATCGTAGTGTGCTCCAAAGAACAGTCGACTCGACTTCTCGCGTCTCTAAAACTTTGTCATTACGCACTCCTTAACGCACTTCGGACCATGTAAATAAAGGCTTAAGATAGCACTGCACGAAATGAAACGGCTAGGGACACCTCAGACCTGACAGGCTCCAAGACTCTTAATATGTTCCTATCATAGCCTGAGAGATCCCTGATTCGGCGTTAGTTTCAATGCACGGGAGTGTTAATGTGGGGCACGTGCCTAACTTCGGAAAAGAAAGTAAGAAGGGGGTGCAGCAATATACACTAGTAAAAAGATGTCTTTATTCAGAGAGGAAAATGGCTTGGGAAGCCTTCATGAATAGTCGGCAGTAACAATGTCCGGAAGTGCCCAGATTCAATTCAAGGTGCTTTGGATATGGCGGCAGCTGCTTCTTTCGCATTCAGCGAAGAAACCACGAAGTCATGTATTTCTTATATCTTCTAACCGATGGTTCATGCGGGTGCCATTTTCTTTTCTCGGCGTGTACAAAAAGCTGTCTTTGGGGACTGCAGCAATTTAGTTTCGTTTTAATATTGAACCTTCTTCGGAAAGACTGGATCTTTTTATACGAATGTGTGCAGTCTTTCTCTATGCAATGTCGGGAATTTATTTGAAAACGAAAATAAAAACCGAAAGGGGGATGAAAATATCCGGAAAAAAAGGAGTTATGAAATCACTTAGCATGTCAAGTCATAAATATAGCCGGACGTTTGTGCCTCTCAACTACGATATCCTGGTCCTTAGGAGTTTATAGATATAAAACGCTGCCACCGGGATACGTATTTTCGTAATAACAAACCACTAGTAAGCTTATTCTATAAAAAGTATTTTCCCAGTTCACACTCAAGTACTTGTCGCGGTGAGTCAAAGCTGAAACAAATTAAAGGTGACCTAGAACATCAAAAACTGTACGTTTAAAATTGATTTTCAGCTCTTTATATCTACATTCAGCTCACGGCTGAGACAAGGTGTATTGAGGAATAAAAGCGTTATTTTTCTCTAGCAATTCTTCTATTGCTTCAAGTTCAGCCGACGTCTTTTAAAACCTATTTAGTCCAAGATTTTTTGTATTCGCGTTTTCGTCCTACGATTGCTAACTTCAATTCATAGCTGGAGGATGCCGTTATCAAAAATAATATTTATTCCACGACATCCTATATTATCTTCCAGAAGGTCGCGGCGCTGCTCTGTGTACAGCGCAAGATATTCGTTCACGAGGTGCCCATATTCTGACCGCGTCCTCCCGCTTCGACAGCAACATATCGTAGTTTTAGTTTTCATATTTCCCGATTCCATTCTTCCGTCTTTGCGCTGAGTAATGGTTCGATATTCTGCCATCAAGGAAAATATCGGCGATAATAAAAACAATAATAAACGTTTGGTGCACCGAAGCTACGACTGTGCTTTCTGCCACGTTGTTGGGCAGGGCTCTTCACCAATTTAAACTGCCAGGGGATATTTAGCACGCACCCAAGTCTTGTAGAACGGGCTCTCTCATTCCCCGATTTCGGAGTAAAAAAAAATACGTCCGCAGCAGTCTGGAATTGAACTCATTCCATTGGGCTCGGCGGCAGAAATCCTTGGCAAGGAACCGGGACGAAAGGACTTCATAACCGCAGCCCTGCCACTGTGGTTATTTAAATGGCCTGGCAATTCAGACGGCGCAACTCTGCGGCTAAGGGATCCCTGTAACACTTTTTTCAACTTTTCTTGAAATTTTAAATGCTTGGAGTACGTAGTCACCCAACACACCCAGTACTTAGATTAGGGTGTCTCAAAGCACGCTGGCTAAGAAGTACTGCTCTATCCCCATCCGATAACTTGAAAACTCGCACAAAAGATTTTTTCTGTCTTTCCCGTCTTGACGTTGTTCGACGGCTCCAATTACGTCAATAAGGCGATGTAGCGGCTGTAGGCAGATTTTCCTTCAGTTGCAGCATGAAGGCTCTTCGATACCAAACTTAAAAAAGAGCCGCAAAAACCACGCAGAAATGGAAGGCGTATCTGGTGCAACGAGCAAATCACACAGTGTCGCTCCGTGCTGGCGGTAACTATAGCTTTCGCAGTAGTTCCACACGCGAAGAAAAGAGTGAAAGTACTTATAAAAAGTGTTGCAGGGTCCCTTTAAAGGGGCTATGAAGACAAAATACAAGTTTAGTAAATAAAAATACGCTTTGTACTTATAGCGTAATCGAAATTTTATAGCAAGCTAGGTATTAGGAAAAAAGGATCAAGAAGTCAGACACCCGCGACCCTTTCTCGGGATATTTCTGTGACCTGACAGAATCTTGTTTCTGTGATTCGCCGCTGACGACCAAAGCCACCCCCAAGAATCATGATTGGGCGATTGTAGTTTGGCCCCTAGTTCAGCTTAACTGTATCACTTGAATTCTTACGTGCAGTTAACACATTCAAAATTGGCGTTTTAGTTTTATTTCGTCCGCATCCTTGCTTCCTCTATAGTGTATAGCTAGGTCCGAAAGGGTTGCGGCATTTTTTGCGTTTATTTTTGTGGTGAGCGGAGCGTCTCCTACGGCTGGGTTATAGCTGCTGACCTAGTTGCTAAAGACTAGTTCTTTCAAACGGGGCAAAAATGTATTTTGTCTTCCTAGACCCTCTAGCAGCTTACCTGCAAACGTCCTGCACCCAAAGTAGTACGTACCATTGGGTTCTGCACTCGCTTGCATATTGACTGGCTTGCGATCGTGCCGGGGCTTTAAACGGATGTTTAGCCTCTCTCTATTACTTCCAAAATTACGTAGAAGGTTCAGCTGGTCGCGAATGATCGTGAGAAAGCATTCAGGTATACTCAAATCACTGAAGCAGTTGCGGTCACTGTGCGTAGATTTTGTAAAGTAACTGCTCATAGGAATTTGTGTTGCATATATGTATCCTGTTAACCTTCTCACATATCTCCCTATTCCTATGTAGTCTTTTATTGCGATCCCTCCTCCTCTACCCCATCAGGCATTCCGGTGTCCGCCCCTAGTCGAGACAATTTACGTTTGCTGGTGTACACTCCTGTCTCCTTAATGATAAATACATTCATACATACATACATACATACATACATACATACATACATACATACATACATACATACATACATACATACATACATACATACATACATACATACATACATACATACATACATACATACATAGCTGAATTTGATTATTTTGTTTCTGAGTTTCTGTCGAATTAACGAAAATGCGTTAGGGCAGTGCTTGGAAACCGATAGTTGTCGAAGAATTCGATGAAGCCATAATGCGTTAATAATGTACTTCGCGTCAGCGGCACCCATTTACCGCAGCGATAGTGAAAAATCACTATCAGTACGTCGAAAATGGCTGGAACTTTCATCCTATAAATCATATACACATTATGGTGATGCTTTTGTTTAGCGTATGTGCACTTTGGTTCTTTTCCTAAGCGATTCCTGGGTCAGCTGTAATCATCGTTGAAGGTGGTAGGAACAAATAGACAAACTGATCGATGGTTACAGGAACAGTTTCGGTTCGTCATTTGTCAGTATTCTATAGCAATAAATATTCTAGAGCGCTCCAACTACGTTCTTTCTCCGTGGAAATGTTTCAGTTAGGTCAAAGTTTGCATTATAAATACTTCACTAAGTTAATTTATATTGACATTACATTTAAGAGTAGAAGAATTAATTCTTAATGCGGCGCGTGAGCTTGTATGGGAGAGTTGCGATAAAGGGAAACGCCTTTAGCTTGTGTAGCTACAGATTCACTTCATAACAAAGTAACCGAAACTACCTAAATACCATTTCTTCAAGACGTCCCGGCCAACGTAGTAGTCCTGTGAGGCCATAGCTTTTTTTCCGTCGGCATGAAATAGAGGCATTGTTGTTCGTGGCGGTGGATTTGTTTGCAGGAAACGGGTGTCCTTATATTTCCGCTTCCCAACTTCCTGCTCATAATCAACACATCTGCACACAACACAAGCACACGCCGCTTACTAAAGCTAGTCCCATTCCCGCATTTAAATTAATGGACTTTAGAAAGACTGTTCAGGGGATTCCCAGATATATTTCTGTTATACGCGCAGGAGACATGACAAATATCAAGAGGGAGACTTTTTTTATCTTTGTATTACTCTCACCTCTAAGAGTGGAGCGAACTGGGGCATCCAAATGTGTCAAAAAACTTGCTTTATTAAAACTCGACTGCAGAACCATCGAAACGTACCTCAATAAACCAAGACTGGATTGTTGCTATCCATACTTTTCTCAAAATCTCTTCCGGATGGGCGATAAGAATAAGTTGTGCGAACACTGTGACATATAACAGACGGGAGCAATTCTGTGTCGACCGCTTCAACAATAATATTGATTAGGATGTCTCGGCTAGCGATTTAATATATGTCACTAACAACCGGCCCCAAAGGCACAAACGCGAAAACACAAGTGCCAGGTCGGTAGGGGGAGAAAACAGAGCGATGAGTGCTGGAGGATTTGTTTTCTAGTGCCGCGACAAGTTGGCCTTATCAGGCGCCGAGCAGACGTGCCAAGGCATGTCTTCCGGCAGAAGGAAGGCCTAGCCTAGAGAAGCCCCGGGCTCTACGAGACCAACCGTCAGACCCATCCCGCGGAGAGATGAGGCAGTATGGAACGGAAACATAAATGGCTCACGACGAAATAGAGACCCTGCGATCCGACTCAATGAGCTGAGATTGTGTGGATCGTTTTAGAAATGAATGGTAAATGTGCGTCTTCCGGTGATAGATCCGGCCTGTTACATCTCTTGACGCGGTATTATTTTCTTGGATACTTTTTGAGGATAGCCGAAACGAGAGGTGGCTAGCAACCAAAAATATTAACAAAAGTAGTCCTTAACTAACTATGCTAGAAATCTGTCGTCGTCGTGGCCAACAAATGAAACATAAAAAAGCCATGACTTTACTATTAAAAAAAAAAACATCTGCCACAACGTTCGGATCGCTTTCAGGTTTCTTAGGGGAGCCCGTGTAAACAAATTAAGGTCATTAAGTATCGGGTAAATTTTGCTCTGGGTCAGATACAACCCCCTAGCCCTAGAATTCGACGCGAGCCCTCATCATCAACACCACCAACACTCGCTTACCCTGGCCGCCTGAATCTGGATTTACTGTTTTAAATGCAGAGCATTTAACTCACGATTTCACCCGGCGTTGTCGGCGTGCCTCGGCGTCCGCAACAGCCGTTCCAGGTGCGCCCTCTCCCCCACTCCTCCTCTCCCGCATAACGCTACCCTCCTCGCTCTCAACAACAGGTCCGCTACACTATATAAAAAATAATACTTACCGGCGCCTGGTTTCGATCCCACGACCCTGCGGGCGGAACGCAAGGTACATGGTGCTCTACCCACTGCGCCACAAAGCCGACACAGAATGGAAGGCTACGAATGCGCCTTATATCCTTGACTCATTCAAACTACGTCAAGAAGCTGCTGATACAACGCATTCACTACCTGTGGGCGGAACGCGAGGTACATGGTGCTCTTCCCACTGCGCCTCAAAACCGACACAGAATGAAAGGCTACGAACGCGCCTTATATCCTTGACTCATTCAAACTACGTCAAGAAGCTGCTGATACAACGCATTTACTACCGCCAACTCCCCAAACACTAAACGTAAACGCAATACACCCACCCCCTATGCGACGCATTTACTCGAGTCCCCCTCGCGGGGAGATGGGCCCTTTCTTTTTTGTGACCCTCGACTTAAAAATGTTTGTTAGAGGCATGTACAAAGGCCTATAAGAGATAATATATTTGAAGGAAAACATTTCACAAAGGTCTATGTTATTTGCCAGGTGCCAGTATGCACCGTATACTCCAACGAAGGACCACAACGAGAAACTGAGCGTTCTGGAATGCGCTCACTTTCTTTCACATGTGGGATTGTGGCCACATTGCCGCGCGTGTTAGTCTTTAGCAGGGCGGCCAATGGAAAAGCTCATGTTTCAAGGACAGGATTTCAAGGAAAGTTTCAAGGAGAGGATTTACGTTTTTTACTATTTACTGAATGCGCGAAGACTCAAGAAGCGGTTTTTTTCTTCTAGTTGGTCTTGTTTTTAGTATGAATGTTCCGCCGAAGAGGCGTTCGTGCTTGGGCGTCTCGCAATGCTCGATGACGGCAGCACAATCTGTATTTAAACACCGGACATCACTTGCACGTCCTTATTCGTTCTCCTATACTTTAGAACTCTACCAGGAGAAGCACTCGGCACACGCATTCCTGTATACGAAACCTGCAAGCAAATCATTGTAGGGCGATCTTTTCGGTGACGAAGAAGGTCGCTTGTGTACAAAGTCCACACTTCTTGTCTTCAATTTCCGAGGAAGCACCGCGTCGTGTGCTTGTGCGCTTGGAACTGGTACACATTCTGGAGGACTGCAAGTAAATTCTTTCTGAAAATGTCCTGCTCACATTGTCTTAAATTAGGCAAAAATTGCCAGAAAGCGTCTACAGACATGCACCCGGAGTACGAACCGGTTGAATTCACGCAAGGGCTCCGACAAAAGACAGGAGTTATAGCTATGTATACTGTAGTGTGATAGTAGCAACATTGTTGCGTGGAATGGTTCAACCGGTGTTAGCTATACGCGGCGAAACTATAGAAGGAAACAGCGAAGAAATTGCTTTTAACAGTTTGGACGGTGTTACTGGAATTTGCTGAAAAACGGTTGCTTCTAGTAATCCATTGCATAAGCTTTGATAGCCATGGCAAAGTTTTAACTGATAATAGATGCTTTCCTCCCCATATACTTCGACAAAAGGGAATAATATTCTGGCTTAGGTATGATATGTAGCTATACGGGGTATATTTTTCGCACAGGCGGCCTCTGACACCTCTAGGTAAAGAAAATGGCTCGAAATAATCAACGTTTTCAAAGTTACAAGCGTTAAAATGTTTGGGGATAACTTAACACGCCGATTTAAAAATTGTTTTCACAGGTTCACTTCGAACACAAATAAAAATTAAGTGGCGGAGAACAGTCCTTATTAAATAGCATATGCTGCTTGTAAAAACGCTTCTCATCTTGCCGCGTAAAAAAATTTAATTTAAAGCACTTATAAATATTTATTACCTAATCATTGCTTTCCTAATCTGACAACTAATCTGGAGAATCATCCTAATCTGGAGAATCATCGAAGAGGCATTGGTGACGTTAGGAAAAGCGCTACTTTGGTCATGTCACTTCACGGCTTCCCCTGTTTCTCCGCCATCATCATTTGTGGCCGCGCCCGGTAAGCTTACGGCATTCAACGTTGTTCCTCACATCTTGGGAATGCGTAACTCGTTATAACCAGCTGTCGAGAGTAAACCCTCAAATTGGAGGCGAAGCACATTCCCAGTGCTTACCAGGCGACCTTTTGTTTTTTTTAAGCGGAATGACTATCATTTCGCAGTTTGATGTCATGGTTAGATTTGTTTTTCAGAAAAAGTAATTAGTTTGGTGATACGGAAAGCTGGCCACGCCGGACCTGAAATGACCCGTGTGTTTCCTAGCCTCAAATGCCCTAATCACGGCTACTTACTTTAAAAGATAAGAACGTTTGCTGCCACGCAAACCAGCTTTTCTTGCTGTCAAGGTGACTAAAAATAAACATTACGTGCATTACAAAACCGTCGTTATGGGTTTGCTATAACGCAAGACTAAACAAACTCAAACATCACTGTGAAACTGCTTTCAATGAAGGAGCACATAGAGTAACAATGCTTGTGCAAGAAAAAGAAAGAGCTGTTTAGAAAAAAAGATGTAGACAGAGTACGTGACATCGCAAGAAAAAAAAAATGATGAAAGGGGAATGCTTCACTGGAAACCAAAAAGAAGACTCGAAATTGCGCTTGACTGAATCATCATAGAGATATGTCTACGAAGCCAATAGGCCCAGATTGCACTCCAACCCCGTTCTTCGTTACCATGTTGCCTTCAGGAACCTCTGAAGGCCCTTCGGAATATATCATTTGCAGCGTCTCAACTGATGTACAGCCCCCTCCAAAGACAGCGTGCCGCCTGCATCGAAAGTGAAGGCCACGCGACGGGTCCCAGCGAAACTCATAACGCTACGGCCACTTGGGTCGCACACTCCTGCAGCACCCTTTCGTTTCGAGCTTGGCCCGATTCCGGCTGAGCTGCCGCGCTCGGGACGACAGCGTCCTGATCCAATCGAGGGGAAACAGGCCGGCGAGCATCTGGCATGCTTTCACGTGACGTTCGCTGCCACTGCTGCAGCTGTTCCTGCTGCTGGAGCCGCCAGAGGAGGCCTGCTTCGATCCGGGAGCGGCCGACCGAGCCGCGGCAAGCGGACAACTGGGACACTCCTGCCCTCCCTATTTCTTCCCCTTTTATCCTCTCCCGGCATCGTCCGCTCTACTTCTTACATTTATACCGCTTCTTTCCTTTCTCGCGGCGCTCTTGTTCCCTCCGTTTCTTGCGGTAAGGTCGCGCCTCGTAGTTGATTGGTCGCCCCGGGGTTCCTGCCAAGCTTACCGGGAAAAGTTTGGCGCGGTACGCGTAAAGTTTCAGACAGGCCGCTGGGCCAAATGTCTCGGCCAGCAGTAGGGACCCTGGGGCGCCTGAAGGAAAACAAATCACGGAGAGATGTGGAGGCAACAATGAACAAAACATTGCCTCTGGGGGCCTAGACTAGGATCTGTGCTTTTATTACGCGCTACCTGACGGCAAACCGTAGGTCAAGAATGGTACAGAGGGAACTTTGAGTTAGCAGCTGTCCGCGGGCAATATCAGTTGCGTGATTGCACCTTAAACCAAGCGTCAACGTTTTCCTGGCTGGCTGTTTCGAGAAAAGCATATTTCTAACTCTGAATTAATTGTGCCAAAGGTTATTACCGAAGTTAACTTATTTGCAATCACACACCACTAACCACACGTTTCACCTCCAATGCAGCACATCTTTCGGGCCGGCTAATGACATGATTATCAATACCGAAAATGAAGAACACTGAGAAGCAAGGCCACTACTTTCTGGCTAAGCTATAATCGCTTCTGTACAGTATTTATATATCTTGAGGAAACCTTGGTGGAATGCACCGTGAGGTTAAAGGGGAAGAAAAACCTTTCAATTCGGGCAGGGACGAATAAAACATTATCCTGTCGTTTCACAAAGCCACACCATTACTCGAAAATGTGATTACCCTATGGACATTTTATTTTGTAGTCATTATGACAACGCGGTTCGGGCAAGCAGCCCCGGAAAAGGGGCGTATTCTAAATTCTATATGGTTAAAATAGTTTATAACTATTGTTTTAAAGATCGTTTGCAGTATAGGATCGTCTTGGCCTTTCTTCTAACCACAAAAATAACTATGTAGCAATTTTTCGTTAATTCACTTCCTTCACAACGAGTGCTACATCTAGCATTTTCTCTCCACTCTCGGGAGCATGAAATTCTTGGCGCGGACCATTATTTTGTGCAATGCTCAGCAGACCACAATGTATGGAGAAATTGGACATACTACACGACCTTAGAATCCCGGTCACATTGGATAGAAATATCAAAAAACTGAACTGAAACTGAAACTGAACCGGCGTACTCATTTGGGCTACCACAACTCGGGAAAATATAGGAAAATAACAGTTTTACAAAAACGAGCTATTCGCCTAGTCAGCAAGATTCCGTATCTTTCTCCTACACGAGAACTATTTAAAAAGTACAATGTTATTCGCATGGATTTTATTTACAGTTATAAAGTTTGCCGATGTTACAAACAAGCAGTACAAAATAACGGTTCACTAATTAATCTAGCCAGTCTAGAATAGCTCGCTCCGATATATTCTACCCGCAATCCTGAAACTTGGAAAGTAAAAAAAAATGCCGAACAAATTACGGAGAACAAATGTTGCGACACAGATTGCCCGTCTTTACTCAATAATTATCAAGATATTTCTACCATTTGTTTTAACCATCTACGCAGCATCTTTACACTTAACTAATGATGTTATAAGTATAAATACATTCCTCTTTCTCGCAATTGTATTCGTAAGCTTCCTACTTTTCCAAACCCTGCTCAGTATGTATTTTGAGTGCTGTTTATAGTGAATGCATATATTGTATATACGTTGCGTTTTTTGTTTGTGTTGGTTTTTGTTAATGTTGGCCAATGCCGCTTGCCGCCTGTCTGCACTGGAGGGGTGGGGCCAGTCAAGCTGTTTTTACAGCTTTTTTTCCCGGCTCCCTTTGCGCGAAAGTGATTCGTTTGTTGTTGTTTTTTCGCGCAAGAATAAAGACAAATCAAATCAAATCAAATATTTCAAATCGGCCGCACGGATAGGTGGCAATATTGCAAATAGAAGCACAATTAGTTTGTGACAACAGTACACTTACTTACTGTATTCTTGTGATTTTTCCCCTTCATTACTTCGAACTTTCATTAATTCGGACGACTGAGATGGCGTCCCCTTGTGGTTGGAATTAACACTGTTTTACTGTAATTGCGCATATTTTTAGAGCAGCAAAGAGCGGGCCGAACTTTAATTTGCTTATCGTGTGTCCTCTGCTACCTTATAATAAAATATTTTTATGTTTAGACGTTCGATCTAATAATAAATGTGAAAACGTTTTTGCGCTCGTCGGCGTATAAAACGGAATTCAGTGTTGATATTTTAAACGTTATCAAAATTTGTTACAATCCTTACCCTCGCCTTCTCGGCAACCATAAAGTTGAGCGAACCAGTGATCCCCCAAAGAAAAAAATTCAACTATTGCTGTTTTCGCCTAACGGCAAATAATGACTGAAAATTAGCGGTCCAACAAACGCAAAATAATGCGATAAAATCACCAGTAGCCGGAAATGAGGCCGACGTGTGGGATCAATAAACAAGATATCTGCTTTCTAATCAGGCTGGAAAATTAGGGCAGCAAATATTTTGTGCGTTAGGTTGTCAGAGTCCGCCATTAATTACACCAAAGGATGGATGTGCAAAGCTATTGATTCGTTTCGAACGTAATTACAACAAGAATGTGATCGGCAAACCGCCGCTTTGGCGGTTGGCATATGTGCGGAAGGCGGAGTGCTTCATTATTATTTTCACAGTATATGAGCCACGGGCGAATGGAGGAATTGTGTATTTTGAAACCGCAATCAAGTAATTATTTCATTATTGAAATGGAACTTTCGTTTAGAGATAAACACTTCGACGCCTGAACGGAAACTTATCGGCAGTTTCAAATGCCTAAATTTATTCGTCCTTTGCCGTATTATCATGTTAAAAAAGTACTCGTAAAGACTACACAATTGTGACGTCGCAGTACTCTTGTAACACGTGTAAAATGGGGCATGAAAATGAAGCTAATGGCTGAAAGATACCGTAATGCGGCTAGGAAGCAAGGAACCTCGACCCCGAAAGACAAATATTTACCAAAGTTCATTTATTAGCCAACTACCTGAAGCAATACCTGCATAGGCGTTAAAACAAATGCTCTATTTAATAAGTTCTACCTATTTAATTGCGATAAGAACTTTCAATGTCAATTTGTCTTTTAGCGGAACGTGTCAATTTTAGTATTGATGTTTAGGGCACTCTTGCGGTTTCTTCCTAAAAATCACAGCATGGGTGAGTATTGGGTGTAAAAACATGTGAATTTCTGAGGGTAAGCAAAGACAATAAATGCTGGCGATGTTCAAACATTGGCGGGCCCCTTTTGACGATGTACATCGTGGGGTTTTATACTGCGATAGAATTCTGCTCCAAATTTTGGCGCGCACCAATTCAGGGAGCATGCAGGAACGGAAAAGGTATCAAGAGTGCATGAGCTCGTCTTGTCTTTTTCGTTACACTTGACCATCCAAATTTGTGTAGCTTGTAATTTCAAGAGGCCCTAATAGGTAAATATTTCAAGCGCGCTATCGCTAGATCAGTGTTTCTTTCTTTCCTTGTTTACATGACGATTCCCGTCACCATTCAACGGAGCTATGGCGTAGTTTTTTGACTCTGACGTAACCGCTATGACGCAGCTGGCACTGAAGACTGCAGGGGCGGTATTGTTGTAACTGCCAGTTCTCAAAACGCCCCTTTGGCGTCCATTTCAGGCTGAAGAACTTCCGGATAGGCAGTGCCCCTTTGATAATGCCGTAACTGTTCATACAGAGGCATTTTAAACAACCAAGACCATGTCAGACAATCTGTCCTGTGTTTATTTGAACGTATTTCGAAAATCTAAACACGACGAGATTTTTTTGTTTCGACGTGGAAAATTCTCACTGCAAGGGGACGAAAGTCCAAAGCAATGCTAGAAGTGAGCGCTTGAACAGAAATTGTGCACGCATTTTTTCTTTACTCAATAGACCAGACAGAAAAATATCAGAAAAATAATGGCTGTACCATTCGAAAATATCGTTTTTCTGTTTACTATCTGTATACCTGACAAATATTATGATCTTACGCTATTTCAATTTGTCCTCTGTTCGTCATCTTTCGAAAAATGCAGAAGGTATAATGCCAGTAACACGTTGAACGAGATCGGCAATGCGCCCCAAAACTAGCGCCTCGTCACGGCTAAGATGTGTACGAAACGTCTCTTGAAACCCATCAAGCAAGCTGACAGACACACATCGTAGAAGTGGGTTCAGCATTCGCAACTCGCGTGCAGTGACGTAAGGCGGGACGTCCGCCGGCGGGCGCCACATAGCGGATGAGTGCCTGTACCAAGCGTCCCTACCGTTCCCATTGGAAAGCGGCGGACTCGTCAGGCAATGTTTATACAGGCGGCGTTGATCAAGATAACCCTCCGGTTACGTATTTTGGCATCGATGCACTTCCGGCATGCTGACGCGGGCTTTTCCAAGAACATGCAATGGTGCTGGGGGATGAAGTTTGAAACCTGGGGATCTTTACGGTGCTCTGAAATTATAAACATTAGTATTTTATCCACTCTGTGAAATTGTTCTGAAAGCGGAGCTATAAACGACACCCACAAGGATTACCCATGAGACGAAACTTGAATTCACACACGTGGCTCTACAAAGAGTGAAACGAGAGACTTACCCATAGCCTTATTACTACAAAGAGATATTCTTTGCTAAGGTTAAATCAAGGAATGATCCATGAACGGTGTTTGGATGAGTTGTATTGGTGATGTGCATGAGCGGAAACATTTTGTTATAAAATTCAAGTATTTCCCGAAACAGTGGGCCTCATAGCACAGGTGTAGCGACGGAGTGTTAAAACTCGTAATTCGAAATTACTTATGTAGGCCTGCCCATAGAGTTCCTTACAACATACCTGGCGCAAGCATATGTGCAGCTCACATCAAGGCTGTCTGTGTCGTCATTCGGAACAACTATGCCGTACGCTCGCCTTAATTTCGTCGTTGGCTTGCGTGAACGCGTTTTAGTGGGCATAAATTTAAACGCAGTGCCACAAAAACACCCAGAAGAGTCGTTTATAATAGCAGTTGAAAAAAATCACTGTTTTAAAGGTAACAAAAAGGACGTCCAGAGTATTTCTTTTAATCAGTGTGTGTCGGGATCATTTTTTGCCATATCAATGCATAATGAACAAAGCAAACCTAAAAAAATCGCTCAAGAATCAAAATGTCATGTCAAGCCCAAGCCAGAAGCTGTAGTGTTTTTATAATCTCCAATGACGCCATGGATTCCTAGGCGCAGTTCCCTCTCTAGTATACTTAGTAAGAAACTCTACGGGCCTCACGGCGTGTCTCTTACAAAAGCTTCCCAGTCGAAGGCGGATAAGCGTTCAGGAGTTTTTTTATTGGTCAGCTTTACCTGCCGACCTGCCGAAGTTTCTTAAGCGGGGCCCTACATAGGGCGAGCCCAAAAGGCATTCCTTAAACCATGGCAGATCTTATATTGAGGGCCGAGAGAGCGGGACTACAGCCAAGCTAAATTAGACTACTTATGTTTTTTTGGCATTCCACTTGGAAACATACGCTAATAATAGCTGACGCAACTAGAGGAGTAATTCCAGAATGGCAAATAAAAATTCGCAAAGAACGTCTCGCCTAATCTCGTATATGTAGAACTTGGAAGCGGGGAAAGAACCGCGCCATAAACAGAAAGCGGCGCAAATGAAAGGGATAACGTCGACGGCAATGAGAGTGCAAACCCACACGACCGCATGTTTACACGAGCATCTTGAGCATCCTTAAACAGAAATATAAAAGCATATGTACTCTCTGTATAGGGCTAACAGGTGCAATTGGCGAAGTTTCTGAGTGAGAGTAACGCAGAAAAGAAGAAAATGATGAAGTCGGGAAGAGATCTCGACGGTTGTAACGAGTGTACACAATCGCACCACTGTACACGCCTTTGCTGCTTTCGCAGTCTTGAGCGAATTCCTCGGTGGAGTCTACATAAACAGCAACTGCGAAACGTAGTCGCCTAGCAATTGCGCGTCAGAAGATGGTGCAAGGGCACCGAACAATACCGCACAGTGAGCGAATAGCCAGGTAGATTCTGCAGTTTAAACCACCACGCATGACGCCACCGCGACCATTAAGGGGAAGATTTCCCGCGAGACATACATCTCCCTAATGACGAAGCCTGTAGCAACACAAGAACACTTATTCCCGACAAACCAACCATTAGGCATAGAGAATAACCACTTCAAATGAAACCTAATGTTTTCACATTTGCGCGCCTACAAAGTCTCAGGGGTGTCTGTCACTTTTTTCCCCGTGAACTTAAAGTATGTCCTCCCACCCCCAAGAACCGCAAAAACAACCACTGTGCTCGGGAAAAAGTTTTTCGAACAGTTTGCGCAAATGCAGGACAACTTTTTTTGCGGAGGCGATTTGAGAGGCTGGACGAGAGGTAAACCGCTTCAAAACAACCTAGGCTTGAGCACCTAAACGTTAGGAATTGAAGAAAAAGAAAACATCGGCCACGAGCACTCAACCTGCCCCAAATACCTTATTTCCCTACATTTCTGATGGCACTGTTTGTTTGGGCGCCAAACGACCCCGCGCGTGAGGATTTTCTTCCACAAATAGAGCACCAGAAGCGCGGCCCTGCCAAGACGTAATTTGCGTGATTCCGGCTCCTTTCTGATTAGTTTCGTTTCCATTCCCTGTTGCTCAGTGTGCAAACGGCGGTCCGGAACGAGCAATCTGCTGCCTCGTTCACCCTGCGCCCTCAGCGAGCCGGCATTACCCACGAGATTTCTTCGCCTGTCCGCCGGCCCAGAAGGGAACATCCGGCCAAAAACACAAACCCCAAGGAAGACGATTAAGCGGCGACCGCGGTTTCGCCAGGCGCGCATGCGTCAACTCCGCCACGGGCAGGATCATATTTGCGTACGTTGCCGCAGCGTTTCTGATGAGAAAGTCTGCGGCCCAACTGCGTTTTGGGAGCGAGAGAGGTAGCGTTGGAACTGCGCGCTGCCGCGACACGGCCGGCTTACGGGCTAATGACTGCGCGGGCAGGAAACGGGTGCAAGCGGCGTCTGCGGCGGCATGCATTCATTATTACTCGGCCCCCGCCGCAAGAAAGAAAGTGCAGCTGGGCACAACAAGTTTTACCCCTGTTGGTTCTGTTGTCTCTTTTCCAGGCTCATACCGCTCTCATAACAGGGATCACTCCCTTTGATTTGCCTTTCCTCTTTCTCCTGTGTTAACGTGTTCTGACCAGAAAGCTTTATTGTCTTCTACAAAAAGTTTTCCGCGCGATGAATGCTTGGTTATTTTGGTGTGCACAGTGGAGTTTGAGTTCCTTTTGAGAGTGGTTATTTCGTCTGTGCGCAGTAACTAGACCCGTGTAATGCGATGCATAGGAAAGACATCGAGCATCTAACCTGCAGACGTTTAGCAATTGTTATTGCTCTGGTATACCAATTTAAAATCGTCATAAAGACAACGTACATATTTTAACCCAGACATTTATTGTTGAGGACGACTGTGAGGGCCTGTACTGCCGCAAACGATGAGTTTTTTTCGGGGAGAAGTTTACCAATCAGCAGCCAAATTCTAATTCTTTCAGTGCGCCCATAAGAGAACAGCCGGTTCGGCGTGGAACCGTTGTGGGCGAACGCTGCAGGACCGTTACCTTCGTTCCACGACGAAAAGCCAAAGGCTGAACAGAACTGGTTAAAGCATGGCCAGCAGAGGAAAATGATGACCCAGTAGCACACTGCTGTGCTTGCAGCAACCATTCAAGGAAGTAAAGTGGCCCCTTCGAATTCTGTCCCAAACGCAGTGACTCGCTCGCCGGGGCGCGAAATTTTTGTATTCTTCCCTCAAATGCTCCGGCAGGTCTCGTCAATCTCAACAAGAAAACGAAGAGGTACAAGCAAACAGAAGCAGTCGCGCTGAAGCAGAGAAGGGATGAGCGAGACACCGCGAACAGCCGCCGCGGCGAGCCCGCGCATGCGCCAAAAGGTACTTGGGCCGCGCCAAAATCTGAGGTCACCTGCGCGCTGGGCATGTACGGACATTCAGGCTACGTTAAGTGTAGGGGCTTTGTCAGAGATCACTGAGAACCCGCGGGAAAGTTTGGAGGTGATTCGCGTTGCGCGCTGTTGAAGCCTTAGAGTCGCGTCAACGTGCACACTGCAGTTGTTTCGTAGCAGTACCTAAAGGGACACTGAAGGAAAAATACAAGTTGAGTTTGATGAATTGATTCGCTCGCCGAGAATGCGAATGCAGTATATGACCGATTTTCCGGACCGGAGGAGTAAAACATTTATTAAAAGATAAGTAGAAACGGTCATTGCCGACCGTGAAACGAAAAATAGTCCGAATAAAAGATCAGTCCGAAACATCCTTCGGTCATTACTCTTATGGGAGAACAGGCGGTTTCTCGGGAAGGTTCGAAATATCCAGCAAGTCCGAATTCCTTGACTCCGAAAAAAATTACGCCCACCTCCCCTCGCGGGAACCCTGGTGTGATGCGACGCTGAGGGGGGGGGGGGGGGTTGTGCAAGCGCATGCGGAGAGCAACCGTCGACCGAAAGGCCGCCGGAAAGCGGCACACCGGTTATATGTGCAGCGCGCCCGAAGTAGAGGAGACCGCGGAGAGAGAGAGTACTGCACATGCGCAGCACCGCGCGCAGCGCCGCCCACCGGCGCAGTAAGAGCGCGCTGGGCCGCAAACCCACAGATGTTGAGTGAGAGTGTTCGCTCTCAACACTCTGTTCGCTCTCAGAGTGTTCGCTCTCAACAAGAGAGAGTGTTCGTCTGCCGCGGCTATGACGCAACACAATTCAACACAATCCACTTTAATCCAATCCAATCCAATCCAAATCCAATTCAATTCAATCCAAGCGAAGCCAAGCCAAGCCAAGCCAATCCAATCCAATGCCCCTCGCGAGAGAGTGTTCGCTACCGGAGAGGAGAGGGGGAGCGGAGTAGAGTGCGGACGCCGACGACGACGGACGCACGCAGGAAGGACAGGGCCGCCGACAAGAGATGCTCTCAGCGTCGCATCTAAAACTGGTCGGCGATTGTATACTATTTTTACTCGTAACCTTTTCTAAAACGAGGTCGAAAAAAAGAAAAAGAAATTGAAGGAAGCTCACACTTACGCGTAGACTTAAAGGTAGCGAAGCTGAACGCAATGTTACGACCACCACGACGGCTTAAGTCCCCGATTGCGCAGAGGAGCTTGTTCTTTGCTGCCACAACGACATTTACTCCATCATTGTTGCTAGAAGTGTTAGCTTCATTCATTTTTTTTAATGTGATAATCATTGGACATCACCTTTGATGGGCGTACGCAATGACGAGTCTTTCTACTTCAGAACAAGTGTTGCCACGATTACGGTGAACGCTGGACTCTTTTATCGCTCCTAGCAAGTGTTGCCCAGATTGCGGCGAAAGCTAGTTTTCTTTTTTTTCCCCAACTTTAACCAATCTCCTTAAGTGGGCACGCTTATCTTGAAAATCATGCGCCGGGTTTACTGGACGGTAGCCACGAGATGCGCACACCCGAGCGCTCGGCAATTTCTTGGTTTTTTACTTGTGGGCGTCGCTGCAATCTTCACCCATCTCCCTAAGTGGGTATTCTTGGCTTGAAAACGTGCTGGGCTGCCGTCGCAAGGCGCGCACACGTGAGTGCTCGGTATTTTCTTAGTTTTATTAGCTGCCGGGCTATGGCCGCGAGGCCCGCGTTGACATGCGCGCGCTCGGCCATTTCTTGCCTATTGCAAATTCCCGCATAGCCTTTTCCTGCCCATTCCTGCATAGTGCACACTTTTCTTCTACCAATTCCTGTATTTGTTGTGCAATTATTCTGATCACCAAATTTTTTTTCTCCAAAATTTAGTCTCCTAAATCGGGGACATTAGCCCCCATATATCTCCCGATCCTGGCCAATCCCCCAAGTGGGTATGCGTCACAAAAAAAGGAACAACAACAACAATTCTTGATGATTGTAGGGTTTAACGCGCCGACGCAACGCAGGCGATGAGGCGCTCCGTAGTGGAGGGCTTCGGATGAGTTTTGACCACCTGGGGGTCTTTAACGCGCATCGAAATCTCGTACACACGGGCATTTTCGCTTTTCGCCTCCATCAGAAAAGCGGCCGCCGTGGCCGGGAATCGAACCCACGACCTCGTGCTCAGCAGCGCAGTGCCTTAGCCACTGAGCCACCGCGGCCGGTAACGACAATTCTTGGTACGTTAAACGCGGAGACAAAAATTACGATTTGCTGAACAGCTTCGCGGTTGAAACGTGAAGACAGGTGTCGCCGACCCTGGCTACAGACCCGAAACTTACTCCGGAAGTGGCAACAAATGTTTTACCAATGCGCCTTCAGAGGTTTACAACTCGAAGTTTCGGAAGTACCTTTTTTGAACGTCCAAAAGCAAAAAGGAAAACTCCAACCAATATGCTGGAAGAACAGCCGATAGACCACGCGGCGACCATAAACGCTAACAAGCTCATTTTGGTTTCGGTGCAATGCCCAGTGCACTAATCGCTTAGCTAATTGTGTGACGCTTCTAAAGTAGTGTGTACGTAGCCGCTTCTTTTGTTATGGTGCTGTGCGCCTTCCCACTGTGTAAAAAACAAGACGTAAACAGCTGCGTAAACACCTATTTTGGTGAAAGTCGCTATGCCCAAGTGTGCGCAACGTCTGGCGTACGCGACTGGATTCTGCTACTCGTGGACGCTGGTGGCGGTGCTGCTCGAGGGGGGGCCGCGCGCAAGCGGTTGGTTCGAAGCCAGTTTACATGCAGCTTCAAATGAACAATGTGCTTTTCAACAAAGCGCCAATACTCAGATCGCGGGTCCTATAAAGAAACATTTTGGTCAGTGGTCCGGAGCAACAAAGCACGCGGGATTTCGCTTGTAACGTTCACTTAGACAGAACGTTCCCCTCGAACGTGGTTGTCTTATATTCGGTTGCTTGTGTACCTATATACGTTACCACTGCTTCGCATGCTTCCCGTTTATCCTCACACGAACAGCGGCTGCAGCAGAAGCTCTTTGTGTCATGAAATTGCTGCGAGGGAAATGAGGAAGGGAAATGCGTTCTTTGACTAGCGATTTCCCTGAAATTAGGGCATTTTTTGGCACCGAATCAACACTAACATATGGCTTTGGGAAGGTCAGACTTCCGGTTGAAACCAACGTACTGGTAGCCTTCGGGGTCCCCTTTAACCGGGCGTAACTATGTATGCTTGTCATGTTTGATTCCAAATGTTGCAATCCAACAGAGACCTCAGGAAGGGTAAGCAACGCGCCCTGTGGCTACAGTAGGAATTCCTGGTTGGCTTCACAATACCGATTACCCTAGGGTACCTCAACGTGTGTCTCTGCCCCAAAGTGGATACACTGCTTTCTGTGGGCGCCATCTTGGTTCGAACGTTCCCGTCTCGCTGGCACCACGCCGTGTGCCGCGATTGAGCTCCTGCGGTAAAACGAGCAGAAATTGGGCTCAGTTAATTTCTTTTTATGGCACGGCCTGCGCCTATATTGCTCGCAACGAAAGGCTAACACTTCGTTTAGGTTAAATTTTTACTTCACGGTTCAGTGGTTTTGAATTCAGAGCTATTCACTCATTTTTGAATGACTCGTGAGAACGTAGCGTGTCTGGCACGTACTTGGCCAGACGCGCGGGACTAAAAAGTGCTTCCTCAGACACAACCCGACATTGCGAACGTGCCAATGATCTGGCTAATTGTTCTCGAGGATGCGCGTGGCTTGGACAGTTGCAGAGAACCTTCCAAATAGTGCTGACATTGCTGCGGAGCAGTGGCCTTACAGCAATTTTCTAATTGATGCCCGTCTTGGTGAACTATATATAACACATCAACTTTCTATGTACATCCATATTTTGTATATATCCATTCTTTAAAGTCTCACTTCAACACCATCTTCACGTTTCTGATCGTCTATCCGTGCTCTTCCACTTCCCACACAGAGAATAACTGGCCAGAACTAATACCGTCACGATAATCTTTCGGTGTTTTCTCATTTCAATCTCTCTCTCTCTCTCTCTCTCTCTCTCTCTCTCTCTCTCTCTCTCTCTCTCTCTCTCTCTCTCTCTCTCTTCTCTCTCTCTCTCTCTTTCTCTCTCTATATATATATATATATATATATATATATCTGTCTCTCTCTCTATTTACTGTTCTCATTTTTACTTGTGCAGTCCGAGTACCTATGATGTAGCGTTAACGTAGAGTTAAACTTGCCAATCTGACTCATTTTCTCCAACGGTAGAACGTTGCCTAAGCGGCTTTGGACGCCTTTGCATTAATTTGAATGCACTCACCGCAAAAGAGAAGCCTAAGACAGAATTGAGATGGCGGTCATAACACAGCACAAAGTGACTTCATTTTAGAATGTACTTTTTTCAGCCTGAGAGGTTCATGAGGTCGAGCAGCAAGTTTCAGCAATATTGGTGGACATACAAGAAAAAAAAGAACTAGGAACTCTATGTGCATAGCTTGTATTCCTAAAATGGGCCACATAAGAAAGTGAGGGCCCCTTTTTTTAGAGTAGCTCGCAGACCTTGCGAACACAATGACACGAAAAGATTCATACGGGCACATTTATATTGCACTAGCTTTGCACGCCTTAGAACATCTACAACTAATTAGGCTGCCGTAAGGGACGTGGGCTAACAGGAAGCCAGTGGGCAAAGGACACTCCTTTGTCATCTACTGAGCATTTTTGTATCTAATTACCTATATGTCTGGCGTACACAGAGCCTGGAACTTCATAGATGTATTCATCCCATTTACTTTGTGAATTTTGGAATTACAGAACATGGTTATTTTTTTAGTCTACAAGACACTGCCTGCTTTTTATACAAAAGAGTGCCTGAATGGGCGGGCAAAACAATGCAGGCAAAAATAGACGTGGTAAAAGCAACGAGCACTGCAGTGAAAAAAGTAAACATGCTTGTACAAATGTAATGCTACTTTTAACATTTGTCATGAATCAAGAGAATATCGAAAAGCCAAAAGAAGAAGATCTTTGCGAAAGGTGGGCTGTACAAGAAAAAAAGAGGATTAGTGCGAAAACCCGCCGCGGTGGCTCAGTGGCTGCGGCGTTGCGCTGTTCATCACGAGGTCGCGGGTTCGATTCCCGGCCGTGGCAACCGCTTTTCTTATTGAGGCGGAAAGCAAAAACGCCCGTGTGCACGAGATTTCAGCGCACGTTAAAGATCCCCAGGTGGTCAAAATTAACACGGAGCCCTCCACTACGGCGCGCCTCATCACCTGCGTTGCGTCGGTGCGTTGAACCCTACAATCAATCAATCAATCAATCAATCAATCAATCAATCAATCAATCAATCAATCAATCAATCAATCAATCAATCAATCAATCAATCAATCAATCAATCATTCAATCAATCAATCAATTCCCGGTCGCGGCGGCTTCTTTTCTGATGGAGGCGAAAAGCAAACACGCCAGTGTGTACGATATTTCGGTGCACGTTAAAGATCCCCAGGTGGTCGAAATAATCCGGAGCCCTCCACTACGGTGCGCCTCATCACCTGCGTTGCGTCGATGAGTTAAACCCTACAATCAATCAATCAGTGTCAAAGAGCCACAACGAGTAAAACAAAATATCGTATTGACTATGTGACCACCCGCATCACTTGATCCCAACGTCCGTATCACATGTAAATATCCATACCAATGTGAATTGCGTGCTGCTGCGATGGTGGTCCACCGATAGTGTTCAACGACAGTAAAAATGAAAGCCTTCTTGCTACTCCACGCAAGAGGCGTATCACAGCAGGAAGAATAAAGGGCAGCGATATTTTCACAGCGATCAATACAGGTTGTACAGCTCACAAAACCTCGTTTTTAAAGCCCTGTGTAAGAGAGTGATGATAATTTGGAGTCGTTATTTGTGGCAACGTTGTGGCCTCATCAACAAGTCGTGGCTTTAGTATGAAACCTTTCTTTCATTTCTAGACGGCTATTAAATATAACAGACATATCTTGAAACTTGAGGGTCAAATGCCTAAGCCCTTCGCTCCTCGCAGAATTGGTTGCAGTAAACATAAACGAGAAAAAGACATTTACTGCGTACTAAACTAGCCGCCTTCTCTCTTAGTCTGATTGCGAGAGATAATCACGCTCTCAGACAGATTAAAACCGTGATTTGCTTCTTTTCATCCGCTTATCTTTTTTCCGGTCTTGAAAAAATAACAACTTTTGGTATGTACGAGAACCGCCAGTGCTTCAGTGTTTTTTTTTTTTTTTGGTGCGAAGATAAACTTGAAGCGCTTTCAGCAGTAATGGAGCGAAACACGCGTTTGTACGGCAAGCGTGCGGTCTGCTGAGCGTGTTTGTCCCATAGGGAGCCGACCGGGCGTACAAAGAAGCCGTGCCTTTCACCGTCCGTCGAGGGTGGCCGGCCAAGAAGGCCTTTCGTCGTGGGTCACAATGAAGTGTCCGGTGTTAGGGTAATGCGAAAAACCCGGGGCTCTAATTACCCGTGTCGCCTTCCTCTTCTGGAACGACCCTTGGGTCGAAGATGCGGGAGCCTATGCCCAAGGCACTGTTTACTCGATCCTTGCAATTCCTCCCCCTTCTTGCGCCGCATTTCCATTCTTTCGGCGCTAACGACACCCCTTTGATGCGATTCCCTGGAATAGCAGGGTCCACGCATTGCTGTTGTGCGCGGTACTAAGTCACGGCCATTGTCCCACTACGATTGCGCCCTATTTATTTTCGTCTGTGACACTATCCTGGCTGGCTGACATGCATTGTTTCTCTGCAAGCACGATAAGTCTGCTTTTTTTTGCGTTTTCTCGCAGTAAAGTTTTTGTACGCTAAAAAGGTTTTCTCTTGCCGGCACAGTAACTTAAGCTAGTGCTATTTTTGCCCGAAAAAGCAATTCTAAGCAACTCTATAGCAACTCCATAGATTCTTTTATCCAAGACAAGGGGTTAACGATTGCTTTGAATATTGGATAGCTTATTGTTCTAAGTCATTGAGCGTTCATCGGGCGCCAGTTGCGATGCGCCCGTTATGTAGTTGCCTTGCAGTATTTAAAAAGAACCCGTGATTATCCGAAATGGTCGCGGCATCCATCGCGCCGATAGCTTCATTCATCAGCGCAAGTTTTTCAGGCTCTAATTAAGCACGAACTAGCGGCCTATACTTCCAAATTGTGCATTTGGTGATGCGGCAATAAAATGTTGGCTTTTTGCTTTGATGAATTAGCTGTATTAGCGAAAGCGACGTTAGTCGTCGTCCTACAGTAGACACGAAAGTTGTTACTTTGCTTCCATTAAGTCAAGAAGCAGGTATTGGCGGTGAGATGTTAGAGTGGCGCCACCTGGCTCTTGACGTCAGCTTTGGGACTCGTGCCGCTGACGTCTACTACACTCCGCTTGTGAGGAGCAGCGGTGACTGTGCTAGAAATCGCCTGTTCTGATTTTTTAGTGCAATAAAAAGCGCATTTCCAGCATTTCTGTTACTTTGACAGCTCCTGACACCTCTGAAAAATTTCAAGCTGTTTATAGCATAAGTTTGCTACACGTGAGGAGAGGGAGAACAACTTTCTTAAGAGCATCGGTCAGATGATCGTGTGTAACTCGTCGTTTATAGCTTATTTGCAGGGTTCAGTATTTGGAGCCCCCCCTATAGGTATTCAAAATGCGTAGGCTTATCCAAAGTATTTTTGAGATGCTCTAATGAAAAGTCAATACTCTAATATGCTGCGCACCAAGCAGCTGGCCGCTACGCGCACATGGCACAGCAGGAAAGACAACGGCTGTCTCCTATTTTTTTCGTTGTCTTGAATTGTATCAGGTGCAGGTGTTTTTTGTGCCCAAGGCTTTATTTGTCTGCTTCGCAACAAACGTCTTATTGGGAGCATTGAGGATGTTTGGGAGGCTCATAAATGACAGACAATAACAGCGCTTAAACGGGACGAAAGAAAGATTGACAGGACAAGGCGCTGACTAGCAACAACAAGGTTTATTTCATAGTAACGGAATATATACCCTCGAAGAAGAAAAATGCAGAGAGAAGAAACATAAAGATATTGTGAAGAACGTATATATACATACATTAACACGCGCGACGAAAGTTGTCATCGGTCAAGATAATCATGTCAATAGATGCAGATTAATAGATCAAAAGCAGATCAATAGATGGCTTGCTGACGGATGAATCCTTTCGCGTGTGGATGACGTGCGCCTCGAAGATCTCCCTGGCGCACTGATCTTCGTATTTTCGTAGCACATGTGTCTGGTCGAATTTCGGTGTGCCCTTGCACTTGGCGCAATGTACGGCGAGATTGCTGCCTGTTCCTTTCTTGTAAGTGCCTGCATGCTCCCGCAGCCGGTCATTCAAACAACGTCCTCTTTGACCCATGTAGGAACACCCGCACGGCAGCGGAATGTCGTAAACGACGCCTGACTTGCACTCCACGAATAGCTTGTCATTTTTTTTAGCAAGATCTCGCGGTTGTTCCTTCCCCGTTCACTATGCTGCAGAGGCCACCTAATTTGTTTGGAGCGCTTAACACCACGTGGACTCCGGCTCGAGCAGCAACGCTTTTTCAGGCTCATTAAGTTCGCGTGGATATTTCCTATAGCCTGTATAGCATACATTCTCTTTTTCACAAATTGGCTTTTGCTATGGCTGCGTGCAAGAAGGTGCACATCCGCTGTGTGCGTTGTTTATTCACATACAAATGCACTGAAACGGTTTGTGACAAGCCACCGCGAAACGGCGTAGACAATGTTGTCCAGAGTTCTCGAAGGCGGATTTTGAGCCTCAAATTTCTTTTGTAACCATCGTTATCATAACGAACTGACTCTCGGATCGAACCGGTACAACATAATTACGGTGTTGAACGCATGATTACTCGCTAACGAACGCAATAAAGCTCAGTTTAACAAAAATCAAAACCGATGAATTTGTTCATACAGCTCTTTATTGTTTTCCAACCTTCAAGGGTAAAGAGCGAATCCTGGCCTACGCGGGATGGCGTTACATGAATTGAAGAAAATAACTCCTGCTCTCTTGGGTGTAGTTTGAGTGTAACAATACATTTGAATATGAGGAAGAAGTGAATTAAGGAAATCTGCCATAAACATTCAATCAGGTTTGAATGTAGTGTTACTGTATTTTACCGAAAAAGTGAATAGCATGCGTGAGTGCGTGTGTGTGTGCATGCCTGTGCGTAAGTGTGTGCATGCGGGCATCAGCGTGCATTCGTGCGTGCGTGCCCATGCGTGCCCGTGTGTGTGTGTGTGTGTGTGTATGTGTGTGTGTGTGTGTGTGTGTGCGTGTGTGTGTGTGTGTGTATGTACGTGTATTCGCGCGTGCGTGTGTGTGTCTCTGCGTGCATGCGTTCGCGGGCGCGTGTGTGTGTGAGAGCGCAGGAGTGTGTGTGAGCGCGCATGCGTGTGGGCGTTCGTGCGTGCGCGTGAGAGCATGTGTGCGTGTGTGTGCGCGTGTGTGCGTGCGTGTTTGTTATGGCGGAAACGTGTTACGGCGGCGCACCTCCAGAAATTAACGGAAACTGCCTAGCACTAGCTCCTCCTCGTGCTTACTTGATAGACTCCGTACTGACTTTTATTACGAACAAAAAATCAGCAATGAGAAATGTATGCGGCATTCCTATACACCTATAATTTTGTTTATACCTACATATATGAGACTAGGTTGAGACTAAGACCGCCCTATGAATGAATTGGTTATGGCGTCGTGCCCTGTATACGAGGACCGCCCCTGAGCTTGAACCGACCCCGTTATTGGTATCCTGCTCAATTTCTAACGTTTTGCTGAATAAACGTCTACTGGTTGTTAAAAGCCTGGCGTAAAACCAGCAGGCGTCTATGCACACAGTACAGTTTTTGGAACTCAACGTACATTTTTTGCCCAGCATAGTGCATTTCGGCATAACCTTATGCCATAACAACTTAATGTAATGTGATACAATATTTTCGAGCGTCCGACAGGGTTACAAAAACTGTTTTACCATCGCCTTACATACCATCACCGGGAATAGTAGTGTCTTCTGCCAAAGCCGACAACCCCGAAGGCCTGGAATTTGTTTTCGTCTGGCATTTTCTGTGTTGTCGGTTATTAGCAGCTGGTTGTTCCATTTGTTCGAACTATTGCTCGATACAGAAGCCGACGCCTAACACCGACTCTTCCTGCTCCGTAAAGGACCAGCTTCGGAAGGGAGTGATGCCGGCAATGTTTATTCCGGAGTGGTTTCAAAAACGGTACTTTAAATCACGCCTTCATATCGCGTATGCAATGTTAAGTGCTTGATTATGATAAGAAGTTACGGACACGCAAAATCGGCTGCGGACAATCATCAAAAATCAATCGTGCGCGAAAAACAGCAGGGTGAGCGAGCCCTAGTGAAGCTCCGCAAATGGGAAAATCTTTAAGCTGGCGTCACGGTGATGATGATGTTGATGATGTTTAGCGGACTCCCCTTCGTAACGAGGTGGGGTTGCACAGCTACCTTAGTCGTAGCGCCACTGTATGATCACAGCGCCAAAAAGAAAAGGAAAAAACCCTTTATGGAATTTTTTTCCTGGTACTCTGAATATGTTCGTATGTCTTCCAAGAATCTTCTCTCCTCTTTCCCCACCAATATTCCGAATTTATTTCACTAACCTCTACTGCTGTACAATTCACTTTTCCTTTAATCGTAAAGCCACGGGATTCCGGAGTGTGGATGGTTTTCACACCGAGGACTGGGCGGATACCTTTGCACACCGATACAACATGTCGCATGGTTTCTGGCTCCCTCCCGTAACCTCTGCACAACTCTTCCTGTACCGGCTCGTGAATGAGCGTCTTTGTCCGCAAGCAACCCACCCGGGCTTCAAAAGCGATTCTTTTCGTGTGGTATTATCAAAGAACTTTTTCCTAGTGATCTCCCGCTTTCCGATTCTGTAGAGATCTAAGGACTTCTTTGCATCCATCCTCTTTTTCCAGGTCGTCTCTGGTTATTTCACTTCATCTTGTAATGTCATGGTCGTCTATCCCGCGCTTCCAGGTTTCCTATGCTTTGTGCTGAGCCTTTTTGTTCCTTTCCTCCTATGCGTGTCTACGCTTTTTATGTAAAGATACCGCAACACTTTGGCCACCCATTTTTGGTCATCACTATTTCTAAGTCGTTCTTTAAAACATATTTTGCTCTGCGCTTCTCGCACTTCAGTGGAGGTACATCCCATGTCTCCCTTCACTGCCTCATTTGATGTTTTACTGCGGGCTCCTAATGGAGCCCACAATGCCAATGGACACACCGTCCTGTGGATTAGTTGTAGCCGTGATTTAATCTCTGATATAACACACACTACTGCGTATGAAAAGGTGAGTGCTGGTACCATTATACTCTCCAGATTCCCCTCAATACTTCATATCTGTTCTGCCCTAATAGTGCTCTGTGCTTCATGGTAGAGCCGGATCTTTTTCCTTTCATTCTTAAATGATCCTCATTAGTTTTCGCATATGGCTGACTTTCGCTTATCCGTATACCCAGATATTTGTATTTCTTTATTCACGGTATTGTTGCTTCTTGAACGACTACGAACTTGTTACGGGTGTCGTCATTAAAACCAGAACTCCCGACGTTGCTGCTAAACTCTAATCCCAGTACAGTGGTTTCTTCCTGGCATGTATCTGTGAGCTGTTGCGCAAACTGTTCGCTATCTGCTAGTAGTACTATGTCATCTGCCCATAATAATCCCGGTATATGTTGTCCCACTTCCTGTTCTTTGCGGCTATACCACAGATTGAAACCTATTCTACTGAACTAGTTTGCTTTCAGTCTTGCCTAGTCCAGTCTTGAACAGATATGTGGACAGACGACAACCCTTTTTTAAACCTCTATTTTGGACTACTGGTTTGGTGCACTTCAGGTCCTCAAAAGTAATTTTCACCTCGCTCTCATTGTAGTAGCCGCAGCAGCTGTACAAAGTCCTGGCCTAATCCCTTCTGCTCAAGTAGGCTCCATAGAAGTTCTATATCTACATTATCGTAGGCTCTCTTTACATTGTCAGCGCGAAGCTCCGAAGCATACAAAATCATTTATTTCCCTTCCACATTATCCCCATCATCAAACACTTCGAAGAACGCTTCGTCTATCACCCAAGCAAACCGCGTTACGTCGTGCAGATATCCCGGAGACGTCAGCAATCGACATTGCAGATGTCCAGGAGACGTACCGTTGGGGTCGGAGTTACATATATTCAACGTTGCTACAACTGCAAAAAACCCATCCAAATCACACAAAGGATAACGTACAATAGACGTCTCATGGTACTTTTATATGCTGTTTACGGGACGTTACCTTAGTGGTACGTCTTTTGGATATTGTAGTGGTACGCATGCAAGACCTATATAGATGTCTGTTCTACATTGGTTTTCTGTCTTTGGCACAAGCATTAGTTTGTTATATTCATGACTTGTGTACGTTAGTACGATATTGTTGAGATGAACCTGTATGTCTGAAATTTACATTCTTTATACATTATTTGGAAGTTTGGCCAGCCCCCTTTCCGAGGTTGTCTACGTGTTGTGGGCATTTATACTTCAAATACATGTCTTACTAGGTATTCAGCACTGTTTCCTGTTACTTGTCACATGGTTTCTAGATTATAGTGTTTCCACTTTTGAAGTGCTGCATACTGCATGAAGTCTCACATGTGAAGTGCCAAGCTGACCACACACTCTCGCCGAAGCACACGAAGCACAGCCCTAAACAACAAATGTCGCATCGAAAACAAGAGGCAGTAAGTAACAGCAAACCAGTCCTGATCAGCACAAGCGCCCGGGACACTAAGGCAACCACAGTAGCGTCATCAAATTGTACCATACAGCACGGCTGTACAGGCCTTCTGCAAATAAACTAACACAGAAACAATTCAAAAATTAAACTAATTAAAATGACAGCCTCCCATCCTATCTGTAAGTACGTGCAGCTGGATAGTGAGAACGCTTTCAAAGTACACATAAAACATAAATAGTTCAGGTAAAACAGTTTATATTGACTTCCAAATTATGTAATATGCTTTCGTAACACAACCACTTTAATTTTCATTCCTATCTGCCCTGGCCCACAGGGTACGCATTGTACAATTACACAAATAGTACAAATATTCATGACTATAAATAAGTCACACACAGCAGAAAGGTTGACAAAAAATAGGAAGAAAAGCAAACATGTAAACCCAGGGTACAAGCACAAGATATTTATGCAACTGGAAATATCGCACATTAAAATAATTGGATGAAAAACAACGCAAGAAAAGTGTGAAGACGAAGAAATGATTGAATGGTGGTTATAAAAACACAGCAAATTTACTAAACTAAATAGTTCACATGTAGTGAAACGTTTGTGGAACAATAAAACAAAAGCACCTAGGAAACACAAAAGTGGTGTTGAGTGGTGGTTGTGAGTGCCATATAAATTTAAGCTACCTTAAACAAACCAACATCTAGGGAAATGGTTATGATCTATACGAAAGGTGCGTATACAGAAATGACTGTACGGCGGTTACAAGAGCAGCAGAAATTTACGTGATGAAATGATTCACACTTAGTGAAATGGCAGGATAACAATAAAACAACAAAAAACTTTAGAAACAACTTATTGAATTCTGGTTAAGAAAACAAAACGTTACACTATTTAAATATTTCACACAAAGTGATATGATTTGGGAACAAACGAAAAAACGGGGAACACGGAAATGATTGAATATTAGTTACAAGAAGACAGATTTACATGACTATGTGATTAACACCAAGTGATACGCTCAAAGAACAATAACACAAAATAAAAACGCATGGAAGCACGGAAATGATTCAATGGTGGTTCAATGGTGCATGCCTCCATCATCAGTTATGGTAGGGATTCTTGAACAGTTTGTGTTCTTCGTTGTGGTACCAGAAACTGCCAAATAGTTGCAGACCGGATTGATGTGAAAGTGAGTAAAAATTTCATGGTCCGAAGGCTGAAAGAAATTTAATACCGCTTCTCGCAATAAAAACTAAGAAGCCGCAGGTGTTCGACAAAGCTGATATTTGTGCAGGATGTGACTGACAATAAAAATCTGGGCCCTATACATTGTCTGGTGGAAGAATTTTATGTCTGTAACTACACGAAGATATCTAGTTACACACAATGCAGGATGCCACTCGTCGGTAGCAAAAAGCGTGTTTCCTGTTTCCCAAACCAGGAGATGTCTTTCTCCAAGTTGACCATCAACAGTAGCTTGAGCAGGCGCCTTGTGCAGTGTTGCAGTAGCACCTCCCTTGCAAGCCAGTTCATCAATCTAGGCATGGGTACAGGAAAGTCTGTGTTGTTAATACATCTTTTTAAGACTGGTATAATACAGAATGGCCGCCTACCATCGTCCCTGAAAAATACAGTGTATGACAGCTGCATCCTACCGGTACTCGTTTTCGGGGCAGACACTTCCAGGCTAACTAAAAGGGTCTAACTTAAATGTAGGACGACCTAGCAGGCAATTGAACGCAAGAAGATGGTTGTAACATTAAGGGACAGGAAGAGAGCGGAGTGGATATAATTTAATGTCAGCACTGGCTCTACTAAGGCAACCTTAACACTAACTATGACAGCTAATGTGAGGTGCCACTATATATAAGAACTATATTTCGTGAATAAGGACTGCGAGGACATTTTAACCCAGCTACAGGTCCCATCCGAATTTGCAGAATATTTTTCTGTGTCTATCCTAACCGCTTGGTGGATTGAAGTGACAATATATACACGTATGAAGCCATGTCCACAAAATGTGGCAAAAGGAAACATGCACAAACCAGGACAGCGTCACTGCCATGGATGTATATTTCCTGCAGCAGAATGGCGAGGCGGGGTAGTTGGTATTTATGCATAACTAAACCTTCAGAAAGCACATCACTGAAAAACTCGTCATGTTGTCCTGTTCGCTTGTCCTGCTAGGCCTACATTTTTAGTTGAAGTATACGTTGTACAGCGGGAAGCATCAAAGTAGTGCAAGATATTTTTACAGCACAATCACATTCACACATAGTCTAAGTTGCCCCAGTCAGCAGCCTGCAACATGTAAGTTATTAGGAAACGACAGGCCAGACACCAGAATCATACTCTGCCTTAAACCTGCGAAATCCCAAATGATGTGTTACTCTGATCACCAAGGTGTGTTACACACTAAATTCATTAGGCTGAAAATTCCATAAGTGACAGAAATTTAACGGCCATTTTTGAATATTTTTACTGGGTTCTGAAAGGTTAATTTACGAAAGCGATGCTGCAGTAAGAGTACGAAGCACAACCAGCGCTGCTCATACTACTGTACCAGTTACGACATGCATGTAGTTCTGACGTTACAAATAAATTCGTGTTGCATACAAGTTGTTCATTCCAACATTTCACGACCAAACTGAGCGTTCGAAAAGATTGAACACTCCATCGAAACGCGAAAGAAGCACCCAGATGACATTTTAATCTAATGCTGTACTCTCGGAATTCACTCGATTTATTATTTTATTCTAATGCTACACGCACGGCAATCATTCAATTTATTGTGCACGTTTTTTAACCGAAAACCATTATGACGAAAAAAAACGGCATCTACAGAAACTAAACAAAAACCAATATCACTCTAAAAGTACACAATGTGCGTGTAACCTATACACGCTTATATCGCACACGCGCTTATATTCGCACACGCACCTATATTCGCACTCTCCAGCTTCCCTTATTTCATTGCATAGCAAAACATTCGACTAGAAAACAGACACAGCACAAACACTTCACCCAACACAGGGCTAGAAATTGCGCGAGAATTGATTCTGTTTAGAAACGCATCAGCCAGGTACAAAGGTCTACCGACAAAGCTTCGCAACGCACAAAGCGAGTCCCTCAAATCGTTAGGGCTAACCGCTTACGCGTACCAAAGTTCGAGAGCAACTCTATTACGCTAAATACATATGACAAGAAAACAAGGTTCACTAGTACTCACTTACCTCCATTACTTGGCAGTATTTTTTTGTCCGGTAGATAAATACATTGTAGTCAAATCACCGAAATAACGAAAGTTGAAGGCGTGCACACCCGTGCCGTCACCGGCCCGTGGCACGCCTAGCAATACGGAGTGCAGTTAATACAACAGAAGAACTATCGGACTCGCCGCGCAGCGACTTCCTGTCTGGTGTTCGTCCGAGGGAAAAACTACTTCCTGGAAGACGCCCACCTTGATAAAAACGCGTTTCGAAATAGATGCCCAAGTTATTGGTAAATACAGATATGAGTTGCCAATTATATGCAAGAAGAGCTTGAGCGTGGGTATTTTTTAAAGAAAAGAGTAATTGTGCCGACAATCTGCGGTGGAAATACAGCTGCCGTGGGGTTGTGGGCGCCGTAATTTTACGGTTTGTTCTGAGGCCGCAACCACTTCCAGCGTATTTTCCGCGATTTCGCGCGTCGACATCGCCCCGCGTTGACGGCGTCGGCAAAATGTACGGCGACTTGAGCTAACGCGGGAGGAGGAGAAGGAGAAAACTTTATTGAACAGGTAGATCGAGCTTCGAAGTGGACGTGGTCCTCAGTCCAGGACTCCGTTGGTGCGGCCTGCCGTCTTCACCCTTTCAGCGAGCCAAAGCTGCTTGCTTAGGTCCGAGCTGGCAAGTTCACTGTCCCACTGCTCCTATGTAGCTACGCCGATATCTATGCTGCTCGCCAGATATCAGCGTCGACGCAGCGCCAGAAAGCATCCGAAAGCAGGCGAGATCGTCCGGATTCCATGTCCATCTCCTGGTTTGGGGTCATTACGTTCGCAGAAAATAATCATTTTTTTAACGTGCGGTAAATCGGGGCCTTGAGGAAAATTACAAGCAATTTCTGTTCGAAAGTGCGCATTCCTCCATGGCTAGCTTGGCTTTCATCGGGAAGATCGGGGAGATCGGGGGTTTGGGAGAGCTTTTTGCGAGTTAAATACGGGAGCTCTGGCTACATCGCTTGTAGAGTTAGCATGATGGGCTTGTCTGCAAGATCGGTGCGTAACGAACAAAGTTTATCAACGCCAGAAATATAGCGGCGCACTCAATTTCATTCGCGGCTACCGTAGCTTGCATAGGGGAAACGAGGAAGCGCGATAGCTTTTCTTGTCTTAAATAAGAGAGGTTTGGTTACATCACTTGAGTATTAGCATAATTGACCTCGCCTCCAAGATCGGTGCAGAAGAAACAAGCGTTAGCACTGCCGAAATTTGTCAAATACGACCAAAACGAATCACCCGACAATATTCGCTGGCAGCCTCTGTTAGGGTACCAAATTCTTGTGTCCACGCATTGCTTTCCGGCGTGGTCGAGTTGATTGGAGCTTAGGTGCTGGTGTTGTGTTTTGAAAGTCTATGGTTCGAATCTTGGCAAAACCTAACGGATTTTTTTAGTTTTTTTTTTTGCAATGAGGCCGGGTGATATCGAAATTTTTTTCAAGGCAAAAAAAGGCAGATTACCTAGCCGTGTAACCTACAAGTGAAGTTTGACGGTAACCTCAGTATCAAGGCGGCCCCGAAATTTGCTTTGCTCACACTTTGAATTCATGAAGCTGCAGTCGGTACGTAACATCAAGGTTAAATCAAGTAGCAAGTAAAGTTGTGGTAATTGCGTCTTCGTTCATCATCCTATCTTCTTTTGTTCAGATTTGACGGCAATGACCCCCGCCACCCCCCCACCAAAAAAAAAACCTTACAAGGCTCGTTAGCAACGTCGCTTGTAAACGTCCCTGTCTCTTTCGGTGAGGTTCGGTATTGGGCTACTGTTTTGAAGGTCAAACATTCAAAGCAATAGTGGTGGATTACAATACGTGCACAAAACCCCTCGGTACAAAACCCTTACAAAACACACACAAAACCCCTCGGTAACTTCAATACAGTACGCCTGCGGAGAGTTTGAAAATAAAGTATAGCAGATATAGCTAAAATATATGTAACTGCGATAGACATGTTCGAAGTAAAAAGGAAATTCCCCGCATTTACCCGAGGGGAAGAATGTGAAAGTGCGAATGCACGAGTTGAATTTGCGCGGTTCGGTAATGTTCGCGAAAGAGAGATCACACACACACACACACAACTACAAAGAAAGAAAGATGCATTTATTCACAGACACCTATTTGTGTTGTCGTTGTACTTGATTGCTAGAGCGGATCTCAGCTTTGAAATTTCGTGTCAGTACTCCTTTAAGCGAGTGCATTAGCCCTTCTCACGCCCGGTTCTTGGCCAATCCCCCACGTGGGTATGTGCCATGTCAGCGGCCAGGCAGCGCGCGCCCATCTCCCCCCGTTGCCAAGGAAGACGAGGAGATTCCTGGCCAATCCCCCACGTGGGTATGTGCCATGTCAGCGGCCAGGCAGCGCGCGCCCATCTCCCCCCGTTGCCAAGGAAGACGAGGAGCGCGCGCACCCGCAGCTGTTGCTATGCGGACGGCGGCGGACGCTTCAGGCTCGCTTAAGAAGTGCATTCGCACTTAAAAACGGACATACCAGCAACATCTGAACAACGTCAGCCAAATATGTCTACATACCGTCCCCAAATGAAGCAGCAGCAACATCGAGAGTACGTCTTTAGCAAAGTTGAAAGAACGTCCGACATTACCAGCAACGGTATCTCAACATCCAAAAATTTTCATTAAAATATTGCACGTTGTACGGATGTCTAATAGAGATACTGCTGGGACATACACGTTCGGATCTTTTTGGGACGTCACAGAGATGTTAGTGGTTTGCTGGGACAATAATCGTTGGTTCCTGGACCGGTGTTCGGAGACGCCTTTGTCGTAAAGTAAACGCCCTACCTCACCAAGTACCCAAGGCCCTTACAAGTGGTGGAGGTTGCGCTCGATCCCGTACTCAACGCCTTCCATGAAGACCCGTGGAGCTCCGTTCAGGTAGGCGATTGCCTGTAGCAGCGATAGAGCGCGAGGCAGGAAGCAGTCCCGCTGGCACCTCCCCTGCTGCGCCTCTGACATTTGCTACCACAAGCTGCCAGCGCGACCCTCCTCATTTCACCGGGCTCTAAGATAAAGACGTTGATGACTGGCTCGATCAGTATACTCGAGTCAGTCCGTTTAACCGTTGGGATGACGTGGCGAAGCTACATAACGTTGCGGTTTCCTTGCACAAGGGGGCAAAAACATTGTTTTTTAACAATAACCGCCGGATCACCGACTGGGCCACCTTTTTTCAGGAGCTTCACCAGATAATCGGTAGGCCAACCGCTCGGTCGGACATGGCGACAAGGAAGCTGGCCACTCGCCTTCAGCGCCCTGGGGAGACGTATGCGTCTTACGTAGAGGACGTTCTCGCTCTTTGTCGCCGTCTGGATGCAAGCATGCCGGAGGCCGACAAGGTTCGCCATGTCGTGGAGGGCATAGCTCCTTTTGCCTTCAACGCCCTTGTAGTTCAAAATCCTTCGATCATCAACGATGTCCGGGCAAGCTTTCAGCGCCTGGACGAACTGCAGGCCGTCCATCTGCCACCGAATGTTCTGGGTATGCAACCACAGGGGAACAGGGACCTACGTGTCCTCATGCGTCAAATCATCCGGGAAGAGCTCCAGTTCAATGACCAACCGTCCGCGATCTCTTTAGCTCGGAAGCGCTCCAGTTGCGCGACCTTGTGAAGGAGGAGCTGGCATCCATGGCGTGTGTGATGCCGATGCCTCCCCCCATTGCTACAACTCCCATCCCATCCTACTCGGCGATTGCATCGCGACCGCCCCTGCCACAAGATGCCTCATTCGCACGAGAACATCTAACAGCGACCTCCATAGCAAGCGTTCCACGGGGGTACTACACCAACATGCGAACCCCTCACCAGGCTTTCCCGAGCGACCGACCCGTCTGCTATTACTGCGGGATCCGGGGACACATATCGAGCTCCTGTGGACGCCGTATGCAAGTTAAACAACGAGGGTACGCGCCGTTTGAACGAGATTTCAGCTATCCTTACGGTTCACAACGTCGTGTCTATGATTCAGCCCCGCGACGCTTATCGCCTCTCCCTCGCTTGACCCGCCTCAGACCAAAAGTCCCTCGCCCCGCCGATCACTCTCACCGTATCGACAGTCTGTCTCCTTATCACCCGGCATCCCACGTTCCCGACAACGCTCGGAAAACTGGCGCCTGCAGTTTTCGAAGGTGAAACTGCACCACCCGGAAAATGCCAGTCCTCTTCAGCGACCATCAAACGTTTTGTCTGTTCCCATGAAAGAAATTTTTGTTAATGCTCTTGTGGACACTGGTGCAAGCGTTTCGGGTATTCATGAAGATTTGTGTTCGCGTATCCGTAAGGTTAAAACTCCTTACACTGGTCCTTCACTGTGCTGTGCTAACGGGGCAATGTACAGTACAATGTACAGCGCAATGTACAGTGCGAGTAATCATAGATAGAAGCCGTCATCACGTTCCCGGCTAGCAGACCACTGCCCCGCATGCGGCTGCTATCCTTTGCCTAAAGAAACAACCGTTCTTTCCAGACACTCCAGGCCGACAGACCGAGAAAATATTGAAGCGTTTCACATCAGGAAATTGGGAGCTAATTGTGTAAGCCAAACGTCGATTGCGCTGTGTGAGAAAGAATATGCGTAAGAATATGCGACAAAAGATCTGGTCACCTGCATGGAGCCTATGTTATCACTCAGAAGACTAGCGAGTTTTCATCATCGCACAGCAGCACACAGCTGCGGCTAGCACGAATGTATGCCGCTTTTGCACAGTATAGAGTGGTTCGCACAGCGAACCCATCAGTCAATTTGTTTACTCAAAGCCTGCGATATTTTTGTATTGGTGCCCACCCATAGTAGGCTGCACAAGTTGGTTGTAGAGCTTGAGAGCCAAGGCTTACACTTGGGTGATTCAAGAAAATATATAATTCCGGGAAGCACCCCCTCCGGTCAGCGCTAATCTTGTAAAAACAACAGATTAAACTAAGAAACAGAGACAAAAAATGAGTGTCGAAAAGAACTTGACTAACTTGACTAACTAACTTCGTCTCAAAAAACGTAAGGTTCACTTCTCTAACGAAAAAAGAAAGGATGATAACGTTATTCCTCGGCTATTAGGGCGCAGTGGCCGCGATGCCTTTATCAAATTGACCTCGCCATATCACGACAGGTGCAGGCTCTTGCCGGCTTTTAAATGTACGTCACTCACTCAACGTTAACTCAATTTAGGACCAGGGGCGCCGCCTTTAGCGCACCGGTCCCGTAAGGCATAAATCGACAATTTTTGAGCGTGCGCTAATTTGGTCAAAACTTCGCACTCCGCCCATTCGACGAGCATTAAAATACCAGTAGCGAAATACCGAGCTTATATTGCTGAAGAACACACGAACGATAGCTTCACAAATTTAGGGACGCTTAGGAGAAAAGGGTTCAGAGCGCGGCCTTGTCGGAGTGAAGAGAGTTTGTTCTGGACAATGTAATGAAAGCCTAAAATTTCTTGTGGCACATGGAAGCCGTTCATCAGTAGGATAAAATATATTGCTCTCACTTAAAAAGAAAGTAGATTAGGCAGCAGGAGACTGAAAGTCCGTTTAGTTCATTTTCCTCCCGTCGAAAAGAAAATTTCATCATCGTACGGGGAGCCGCATAGATGTCAAGAACGTGGGGCGAAACCGAAATGCATAAACATCATTTATACTTTTGTGGAATTTACTTCGCTCACGGACTTTACGAAGTGTTGTTTGCCCGCATTTTAACTTAGTGCACAGCGCTACCCCGCACACCCCACATCCCAAACTGGACCGCAACTCAAGTGGAAAACCTCAGACGTCTTTGTGACCAAACTCCTCTCAAATTGCTTCGGGGAATAGAAAACAGCGACTATTTGGCGATATTCGGTAAAGATAAGCGAAGAATATAATGGTCAAGTGCCGTAAACTTTAGACGCCACGAATGGCTAGTGTGTCTCCTGGTATTAAATGCAGATAGTACCAGATGTATCGGTCGCAGTAGGTTTTTTTTGCGTCTGCCTCCCGGGCCCTAAAGCTATCCGTGATAATATCCAAAAACGTCGGCAGAAATTCAGAAAAGTGTCTACTAATGCGTAGCATTCTGATGCCGCCTGTCTAGAGGGTGAATTCTTTGCATCCACATTCGTCAACTTGTAGCCAGAGGCGTTTTTTTATTGATCTTAGTTATTTTTTTTGTTTTCGCCAATAATTTAAATTTATACCTTTAGGCATTTACTTTGCCAATTACGTAATTTTCCGCAGATGCAAGGGGCAGTGAAGGGTTGGTACGTTTTCCGCATTTTTTATTCGTATTTTACGCGTCGTTATTTTGCGTTTTTTTTTTAGTTTCGGGGGTAGGGGGAATGTATATAATTTTCATATTCTTGATTCCGCCGGAACGTTATTGTAAAATTGATTTTTTTTTCGTTTTTCGTTTTTTTCTGGTTTTTCAACATTCTTTTCGACGAGTTATTTTCATTTACGTCATTATAGCGATGAAATGTTTTACATCCGCCAGCTATGCATTTTCACAGAAATTGGGGCCGTTATATGGTTTGCTAACTTTCCATTATTATTTTTTTAATTCGCATTTTTGCCATGCGGCATATAAAGCAAAAATAAGACATTAGGTAGAATAAAGAGAACGGGTACAAAAGCACAGGTAGTCAGTAAATGGATGACCCTGTACAAGTTTAAAGGTAAGCATGGAGTCCGGTCTCGTGTAAGAAGTTCAACAGCGAAGTGCAGTAGCGGTCTTCGTGCACCCACTGGTTGAAGTCCCCCGGTTTATTTTATTCATATTTCAAACTTCATCTACTGCCTTTTATCGTTCATTCTCAAGTTTTTCAGCAGATGTACAAAATGCATGTTTTTGATTTTTTCAAATCGTTTCTATACTCTCTTATGTTTCTAATTTTCTTATTATTATTTCAAAATACAGTTCGACCAGTTACCTCTGCTTACTCTATATTTACGACTAAATCTGGCACTTTCATTAATTGTGCATTCTTGTGGAAATGGAAGGCGTTGCACGATTTACTCATTTGTATTTCGCCCATTCTTTCGTGGGGCTTTACCGTTTAACCATCGATTTTTGGAGGAGCTGTATCAGATGCACATGTTTTGATTGTGAAAGCTTTTTCTTGTGAAAATGAATTCTTTTCTATTTTTCATTTCTTGGTTCAAATTTTGTCAGATACAAATTTTAATTTAAATCAAAATTCTGTTCCAGGAAATACTCAATATAGGCTATTCGTGCATTTGTTTTTTTTTCTCCACTGTGTTCAGTTCATTTATAATGCCACGTACATGCACTGTACTGATGTGCAACGGTGAAGCTGCGCTGAACCAAATAAATCAAGGGCTGTGGGCTGGTTAAGCTGCCTGTGAGCAGCTTTTTTCTCGCCGCCCTCCCATGCACTATGTATGATGGCAAATAAAAATGATTTGATTTGATTTGAAATGTTTTACTTCCGCCAGTTATGCATTTTTGTGAGAATGCAAGGCATTGTCAGGTCCTGGCTGTGGTGGTACTCGGCAAAGAATGCTACGCATTTGAAGCTTTAATGGCGACTGCGAGAGAAAACGTTGCTGTCAAAGCGCTGCTATCCCCCTCGGTGGCTGAGTGGCAAAGTCCGTGTCCTTCTGAGCACGAAAACCTGGGAAATAACCAGGCGCTCCGAGCCTTTTTTTTCTTATTTCTTAGCGACAAAAACAAAACGATTGTCTAGAGGCTTTCAGCGTTAAAGCAGCCCAGGTCAACCGAATTATTTGTAGGTTTAAGCAAGTCGCGCTTGATAACCCAGGTGTAACGTCGGTGTGTTAGACACTAATTTTGAAGGGCGACGATTCATTTTTCAGCAGCAGGCATAATAAATGTCTTCACCCCTATACCCAACACTTACAGAAAAGCGGCCTTGCAGAATTGATGTGGGTAAACACGATAGCACACGAAGTAAGCCTGTGAGTACCAGACTGACTTATTCGCAATATTAAATGACTAAAATCCGCCGGCTCCGCTGAATTTTTCGCCATCGGTGTCACTCTGAAACGGAACCCTTCTCGCATGACCGAAGTTAGCATTACTGCTGTAGCGTTCTGCCTGGTGCCGCAATATTATCAAATTTATCAATGGAGATGCAGATCCGAATGGACCATTAAAAGTAATTCAAGCGGGCAGTCTATGGTGCCACAATGTGAGCGAATGTGCAGAATTGATGGTAACTCAAAGAACACAATCTGGGCCACCAAACTGCAAGCAGATAGCTCGCAGTACTTTTAGTAATGCAATAAGCTCTTTCTAGTGCTTTTCGTGGCGTAAAACAAAAGACCTAGATTACTATTCTCCATGAAATGCACTATATACAGGGAATCCTTGTAAGGTACACAGGAAGGCGTAGGACATAAGAATAGACGCTGGGAAAGCAAAAATACACATACCCTCATTTTAACGACGACGATGCTGGAAACGTGAACCTTACTTGTAGGGACAATCAATTGGCGAAGTGCCAAAGCTAAATCCGCTGCAATCAAAGTCAAACAGTCAACGATCAAAGTCCAAACTCGTGCGACAGCAAACGATTCCCTCACAATGATGCTGAGCGTTCTCCCTCCGCCCGCCCCCCGCTATCATCGTCGTCAGATCATCGTTTTAGTTAAACTGAGGGGATTTCAATCTTGTTTGAAAAAGAATGCGCTAAGGAGCCAAAGTAAATGCTCAGCGACCCGAATGCGATGATGGTGCAATCGGGTAGACGTGGGCTTCATAATAGGAGGAATCCAGGTTCGATTCCGACCACGGGAAGCGTTTATGTCTTGTTTCATCGTCAGCATCATCATCATGTTCCCGAGCATTGTGTAAAGTTGCCTTTACGGCAGCGTGTTTTGCTTACGACACCGCCACCAGTGACACCAAGGAAACCTTGCTTTACGAATCAGTGCATTGCCACTTTTTGAATATGGATGAAAAGTAAACCTGGCCGCAGCACAGGTTGTGCACGAAACAAAGCACATTTGCGTGCAATCGAGATTAAACGTACTTTTAAGCCAATTAGCTGAGGCTGAAAAGGACTAGAGGTTTACTATACAGGGCAGAACGTGAGGCCGTCCGGTTCTTTCCCGTGTCATATGCATCCTGCTGTCTGTGTAACGCGCCAACGGAAACCGCTCGACCATGAGGACACTATTCAGGTCGCATCGGGAGATGAGACTTCCATGTGGACATCGCTCCCCAGCAGCGCGGGTATGTCAACGGGGAGCGCGTAATGCCTTCCTGCGCGTTCACGCACCTTTCGCTCGTATGCAGGCATATAAAATGGACACCATCGCGCCCTACGTAAGTGGAGGTCCAGCACAGCTGTTGTAAACGACTACACATGCTGACAGGGTAGTGTATGAAATATTCCTCGTTGTCTCTGCAGCCGTGTCGCTTGCACTCGGCTTTTCAACGGCAAATGCTGGGTCCTGACGCATGCGCTTGGCGTCTTGGGCGACAGCTTCCGAGTCCTGTCTATCCTGACGCGAGCTGTAAAGCTAATCGTTACCAGAAAACATGGTGAGGGGGGGGGGTTCTCGTTGTTTAGCGGCGCCTTATCCTTCATCATGTGGTTTCGATGCTTGGTATGTACTTTTTTCTTTATACGATTACTCATCTCTAGGCCACACGCCTGACTAGTCTTACGCATGTTCTTGTCGTCTTGGGCGAGAGCTGCTGCGCCCTGCTTCGTTTTTAAATGCAGAGCATTTGTATAACTCACGATGTCACCCGTGCGTCGGCGTCCACAGCAGCCAGCCTCCCCCTACACTATAAAAAGAAAAAGAAATAACAGTTACCGGCGCCTGGTTTCGATCCCACGACCCTGCGGGCGGAACGCAAGGTACATGGTGCTCTACCCACTGCGCCACAAAACGACACAGAATCAAAGGCTACGAACGCGCCTTATATCCTTGACTCATTCAAACTACGTCGTCAGCGGCGTGCGTTTGCGACTCAGCGGCGTGCTAGCGGCGTGATAGCTGCGTGGCGTACACGTGATAGCACCAACCCCCCAAACACTAAAGGTTACCGCAATACAACCACCCCCTATAAAGCGGGTTGGCGCGGGCTCCACTCCAGTCAACTCCTGCGCTCTCTTCTCTTGCGTTCGTCAGCGGGCGCACTTGATAAGCGATGGAAGCAAGACCTTCAACTAGTACCGCGACGCAATCCAACATCAGCGTCGCGGAACCAGTACAAGACATCGTACCATCGTCTTCGTCGACGTCGGCAGAAGACAAGGTGGCGAGGCGGCGCGCTGCCGACGCCGAACGCAAGCGTCGTAAGCGTGCCGCCGACGCCGACAAGTTGACGTTACCTTCTTACGTCTCTCTCTCCCTCTCTCTCTCTCTCTCTCTCTCTCTCTCTCTCTCTCTCTGTCTCTCTCTCAAACCCAACTACCACCACCAACAACTACCACCACCAACAACCCTACGCCACGTAAACAACCCCAATGCTCTGCATTTACTCGTGTCCCTCGCGCGGGGGCAGGCGACGGAGGATTTTGTTTTACTACACAAAGCTTCCCGACTAACAACAGGCTAATAGCTTAGATGTAAATTGCCATGGTGTAGATAGACGCCTACTGTTGCGAACAGTCTACACGACTTGGGAAAAAGGCGGCGTCGGTGGAGAGAAGTAGAAGCTGGTGCTGTAATCGCACTCCCACCGTAGATGGCCATGCCTCACTGCGCAACGCCGTAGTTATCCTCCCTGCCTTTCCCGAACTGTCCACTCCGCCTTCCTTTACTTCGCAACACACAATGGGAGAAAGCCAGCTTAAAAAAACGTCGTTTCAAATCGCGCGCCATCAGCCGCAAAGGGTTCGCACAACATCCGACAGATGGCGACGAGTGTACTGGCCAGTAGGAAGACGCAGTGAAACATCCCCCTCACGAGGGGCACGATCAAATGCAGAGCATTTCCAGAGGCGCACGACGTTAAGTAGGTTGCGTTACGTTAATGTTGTTGCAGTTGTGGCAACTGCTGACGAGAGAGCTCTCGTCAGCAGTAATTTGAATGAGTCAAGGATATAAGGCGCGTTCATAGCCTCCCATTCTGTGTCGGCTTTGTGGCGCAGTGGGTAGAGCACCATGTACACTGCGTTCCGCCCGCAGGGTCGAGGGATCGAAACCGGGCGCCGGATAGTATTTTTTTATATATAGTAGGGACAATGACGGTGCGGACTACGGACGTCAACGCGGGTGACACTGAAATGCTCTGCATTTAAAAACCGATGTTACACCGATCTATCTAAGGTCGGCTTCACGTTCAGACACAAATGCATTGCTGGGGGGATATTTTCCAAGAGGCGATACAGGAAGTATCAAAATATGGAGGCCCCAGACGGCAGCAAGCCGCTCTGGGGTCCTTTTCGCAATAAATTTTTCCGCCTCTTTCTTAGCCCATTGATTATTTTTATTAAAATTTTTCATAAGTTGAACACGTCGGGGTTTTCTCTTCACAAGATGAGTTCCACATGGGCGCGAGAACTAGGGTATTAGACGCGTGCAGTTTTGCTGTAAGACAGCGGCACCGAAGGAAGGTTCAAACCACCGGGAAGGTGGTTTGAAATCAAAGCTATGAATGACCCCGCAAACAATTCGACAAGTGAGGTCACTTGAATTCCCACACGTAGCTTTAGAAAGAGCGAAACCAGAGATTCTGCGTGCCATTACCTGGGATTCGTGGGGGCGCCGTCCCGAACGAACAGCGTCGGCCACGGCCGGGCTCTAGCGGCGGACGCCGCTGCTGTAGCCCGGAAGTGCGTCGGAAGAAAGAAAACGGAGAGGAGCGTGTTGTGAAGGGTGAGACCATGAAACCTAGCCATCCTGATGTGCTAGCTCGGGGCAACGCCAACGCGCGACGCAACCCAAGACACCGAAACAATCCGGCCTGTGAGCTTAGTTACTACTATTTAAATAGATTTAAACTAAATAGTTTCGTAATTTTGAGAATTATGAGAAAGCTGACGGAGCTTTTATAATCGCGATTTATCAGAACCAGTTGCTCCGTTTGCCTATTGTAATACCTGTTAAAACACAACGGAATTGGTATTCAGCCATTTAGAAAATGCAGTCCCATTCGGGACAAGCAGTGCGCAAAAGATGGCGTTTCCCTAGCGGCCAGTTGTGTAAAAGCGGCCTCTACATTTTGTATTCCCGCCCGGCAAACGGATCCTTAACGTATGTTTGCAGTACGACCACTTAAATCTGTTGGGTCCAGGTTGCCTAGGAGTTGCTGTCGAACAAGTTAATCAAGCCGCGCGAAGTAAGCGCGCAATGGACGCGAAGCCGCTCCAAAACAGGCCCAACACCGTTGCTAAAGCAGACGACAAAGCCGACGGAAGGGTCACGACGACGCGCCTGCCGGGGTGTGCACGGGGAACGCTGCGTAAGAGCGCCCTATGGCCGCGCCATCTCCACTGTACTTCGTAAGTGAAAAGCGCCTTCGGCCTCCCCGTCCGCGTTGGGAGTTTCTTGTTCCGCACGCCACGAAAGAACCGTTGGCTGGTAAGAGGTATGAAGCTTTGCTTTAAATTCGTGGCGTTAACAGTCGAGCGTTGCGGAATACAATGCCCGAGGGTTTTGAACACGTACATTTATTTCCCAGCATTTTTGTTTTGAACTACCGCATTATATTGCGAACATTGTCGGTCCATAACGAATAGTCTAGATTAGTGGCGACAGGGTGAAACGCCGTTGCTATCAAGGAAGGCTGCCCGATGCGGTATGCGACAAAAAAAGCCAACGTGCTATGCCCAAATCACAGGTTAATAATAGCCGCACGTGGCGGGACGCTGGTTAATCATAATAAAAAATACATATTCGTAGCAATGCATTGGACACCGAAAACCGAACGCTTTCAGTGATTGTGTCCTCTAGAGACACATTATCATAATTTTTCCGGAGCAAACTCCGAATTCCCCAGTGCGTAGTTTTGTTTTCACCACCATCATCGTTGTATCTACGCCCACTGCAAGGCAAAGGCCTCTCCGATGGACCTCCAATAATCCCGGTAGTGTGCTAACTGCGACCAATTTATCGCCACAAGCTTATTGATCTCAGCTGCCCATCTAACTTTCTGCCGCCCCCTGCCAGGCTTGCCTTCTCTAGAGATCCATTCTGTTATCCTTAATTACCAATGGTTATCTTGCATTCGCATTACATGCCCTGCCCACGTCTATTTCATATTCCTAATTTTTACTAATATGTCCTTAACACGCTTTTGTTCCCTGACCCACTCCCTTCTGTTCTTGTCCCTTAATGTTGCACCTATCTTCCGTTCCACTGCTCGCTGAGACTTCCTTAATTTGAGCTGAACCCTCTTAGTGAGCCTCCAAGTTTCTGGCCCATAAGTGAGTACCGGTAAGATGCAGCTGTCATACACTTTCTTCTTCAGGGACAATGGTAGACTGCCAGTCATTTTCTGGGAATGCCTACCGATGCACTCCACCACATGCTCATCGTTCTTACTATCTGTGCCTCATGGTTGGGATCCGGGGTCACAAATTGGCCTATGTAGATATATTCGCTTACCCCTTCCGCTGCCTCACCGCCTATCTCACACCGCTGTGTTATTTCCCGACGTTTTGTTTTCTGCTTAATAATTTTGAGGGCCACGGTTCTACTCAGCTTGTCCAGTGCGGTGAGCATGCTCTGCAATTCCCCCCGTCCCTCTTCCCCTCCCCCACCTGTTAGTTGGCAAGGCAACGCCACCAACAAACCTGAGGTTACTAAGGTATTCTCCATTAACCCTTACGGCCACCTGTTCTGAATCCAATGTTCTGAATACTTATTGTAAACATGCTGTAAATACTTTCCTTATTCTTTGGTATGTTGTGCCAGGTTGCTTTAACTGATGTGCGAGCTAGAATCAACACGATACATAAAAGAAAAAAAACAATAGGGTGGTTCCTTAGTATTTTATGATAATTTTAAAGTAAACACCTCGTTGGATTCGGTGTTGAACGTTCGGTTGAACTTTCATGTTGATCTCGTCGGGCCGCTGCCGCAGCTGTGCCCATAGCCACCTCCTCTGTCGGTGATTATGATGAGCCCAATTTGTAGGTGCTCTAGCCTATTTCTCCATGACGTACTTTCTCCGCCAGTGAGTGTGGCTTGGTGCGTTTTCAGCCATACCGGTGTGAAATAAAGCTTTGGCCCAATGAGGTGAAGTATACTAGGCGAGTAAACAACGGGATACGGTCCGTCGTCCTTCCACACAACCCTACACAAGCGCAGCTGCTTCCCTTTCAATGAGCACGTTACGATGTTTCGCGCGATTCTGTATACTTCACAGCAATTTTTTACACCTTACAATACGGACGATTAAAACACTAAGGTGTAAGCAGATCACCCAAACATAAATACCCAATGGTAATTGGAACGTCACATTTTTTTATGTACAGTTTAAATATGAACTTTGAATCTCTACGCGAATGCATCAAAACAACCCCGGCACGCAGCGGGTTCTCAAACGACAAAGCTCTTTGGCGTTGCTAGAGTCTGGCGATGTCGTGTACCCGGTAAAATCATGGCAGCCATTTTATTGTGCACCTCTTTAAGCGAGTAGTGAATTCCGCACGTGTATTGCCTCCCGAAGCGCCCGAAGTTCAGGGCCGCATCTGCAATCTCACACCGCCAAGAAGGATTGGTGCTTCTCTGCTCTACCACCAGAGTAGCAAGCGGTAAATGGCGTGGTGCCTTTCAGATATGCTGCGCCTTCTTCTTCAAAAGGGAAAAACATTCAGAAAGGCCAAACTTGAAAGGCTTGTCTGTCACACCAAGGTCCCCTTTCGCCATTAAAATATGGTTGAATTTTGTGTTAAATGTTCCCGAAATCTTGTTATCCCGGTTATCGCAAAAACGTGAGATTTTGTTCACTCTATATCCGCCGAGGAATTCACGCATAATTCTTTCTTGCAGGTTATTTTACTTTAAATATAAAATCTTGTTTGCCTGCCCAAAAAAGCTGGTTTTACATTACCGACATTCGCATTTTCTGTAGTTCGAAGGGAGCTCGGAACAACAAGTACATGTGTATAGCACTGGTATAATAGAACAAAAAGTCCTTTGTTGGTAGCATAATCATGCTATTGTACCAAGAAGCTGCTACTTCAGTTTTCAAATTACCTTTACCCACCAGATACTCTTCCGTTTTCTCCGGCTATCTTTTAAAGCAGGTGCTTGTACCGGCATACAGGGGAATAAAATCGCCTTTAACCTTCACTCAGCCGCTAAACCTAATAGATTAATTAATCAAACAGCATACCTTTGGGTCACATTTGGCCAAAATACTTAAATATCTTAAACTAAAATGATACTCATTAAACGTGATCGACAATACAAGTTAATCTAAAGCGAAAACGCAATTTTGCGAACCTGACGGTTGCAACATATCGGGGACATTTACTTTACTTGAAGACTGGGGAAAGTAAGCGCAAGATTTGTATGCTTTCTTGGTATCCTTAATCGCAATAAAAAGAGGCTTGGAATGTTTTCCCCACGTCATAAATAAGGCATGGGTTGTTCACATCCGGAGCCCTCTAAAGAGCCCAGCAGTTGAAAGACCATACAGAAAGTTCAAATATCGTATAGTGTTAAACATACACGTTCCAACAACAACAAAAAAATACCGGCCAAAAGGTTTGGCAACTTTAGGCTGTTGATTTCACTTTTCGGAAAGACTTTCAGGCCACGTGGCGCACATATCGACTTTTAAGAAATGGACGACCGTCCAGGAAGCGAACGGATCCCCTCGAATGTGCGTAAATATCGGATGGGCGCAACTATTAGATGGTGGGCAGCTGAGTGCCCTCACTGACAAATAATAATGAACGACAACAAAAAATGATTTCCATGCGTGCTGTACGGATGGAATAAAAATACGACAAAATGGCCAGTTCCGTTTCCTCCATCAGCATTTCGGTTTCCTCTTCCTGGAAACTGATATTACGCCTTAGCCCAGGCCCAAAACAAACACGGGGCTTTCGCTCTGTATTATGTATGATGGGCGTTGCTGTTACCGATCTAACCTGTCTTCCAAGGAGATTGACACCATATCGGGCTGAATACCATTTCTTGGTGGTGCCAGGCAGCTGTTCTGGTTTTTTGGTCTTGACCGGTTGCCCTCTAATATTTGAGAAGCTATGTTTATGTACCGTACGTTCCAGCGCCTTTTTGGCTTAGAGAGGGCCTGCACGACGGCAGAATTTTTGTAGCAAGAAATAGAATGCGCATGTGATAAGACCACAGGAAATATGGTTTAGAGAAACGCGAGTTTCCCCAAACAAAAACGTTATTTCTTTGCAAGAACTCCCGTTCGGAACATCCAGGCCCTAATGAACGAACTGAACGCCGTAAATTAGCGCTAAAAAATTACCGCAATCGCCTTTTTAGGACTGCTCAAGTTTATTATCCGTTTAGAAGACAACACTACTTCAGGTAAGGAGGTATGCAGAAAACGTTAATAGTCTGGAAAATGCGTGGCAATCGCCAAAGAATTTCGTCCACCAATATGGAATAAAATCTTTAGGCCCGTGCGTGTTATTCGAGTCACCCTGCTTGCTGTCGTGGTTGTTTTTCTTTGCTTCTTGGGTCTGTCGTAAGGTGCTGAATTTTAGATTCTGGAACCTCGGTGTGTTTTTTAGGAAAGCATAACCTCTTTTTTTTTACCTAAATCGCAACTGAGTAATATAGAATAATCAAAGATAGTCAAATTAGACATATTCTGGCCCTGCTTGCTGTCGTTAGCTTTTCGAACCCGTTCGGATACACTAAAGCGTACCCCAGGCAGCCTTAACTGTTTCTCCCGCTCCGCGGTATTCTAAGGAGTAAGTGTGGCGCTATTTTCGTTGCCAGTCAGCCCTCTCAAAAGATGTGTGGGGGCCCCTAACTCCATGTATGCGTAAATGTGGTTGTACGTGCCCTTGTTTGTATTTATGCCCCTAACCAATTCATGTCAAATTTCCCGCTCAATATTAGCTAACAGCAATCAATTATTTTAAGAGTTTCTTTCGCAATACAAAATCGCCATGCAGCCTAAAGTCGCACTAGCTTGGATGAAACTTTACCAGCGTAAATATATATCCGAAGACCGGCAAGCCGCAAGGTGCTGGAAAATAGTGACAGGAGTGACAAACACACAAAAAGAAAAAGTTTTAAAAAATTAATCACAGCCGCTTATTTATTGCTGAGCGTCAGTGGCGTCAGAACACGGCAGCAACACCATCTACTCTCGTCCCTGCCATTATTCACGCTCTTCTCCTACCAATTAGCCTTTGCGAGGCTGAGGGTGATGTTTGTGTGCGCAGTTTAATCGCCCGAGTTTACACTGTTCGCGTGCCATACGTTGGGGCCTTTGTGTATGTTCGGTGGGGAAAAGCTAGACCGGGCGTCTTTTGTTTTAGTATTTGCTCTTGCCTCACCTCTCACCAGAACATGATTTAACACGTTTTTGTTTGCTATCGTAAACACCAATCGGACGTATATTCTCATATTCTCTCCGGTGTGTTTGGCTACGTTCAACGCTTAGGGTATTATTATACATCCGTACGTTTACCACTGCCGACTTCCTCAACAGGAGCAACGGCTGAAGGCATAATCTCTCGTGTGTTTCATTGATATCTAGCTTGCTTTACATCCCTCTTGTGAAACCAGCCAAACGCCAATCCAAGCGATCATTACGCGGCGAGACTCCCACTAAACACATGTTGCATGGCCCTATTGGATAGGTCATCAATCTCTCAGAACTTTTCTGTGGAACTGCGTGGGACAGCCGACAAGCAGCCGATAGCTCTCGAAGCACTTGCCTGCTTTTAAGCGTAAACAAGTAAGTCAGAATGGCCACGGACACACCTGGCACTTGTCTTGGGTAATCTTGGAGACCCTGGCTACTCTTCATGCCTGCCGATCGCGAAAGTAGACCGACTTGCGCAACGCGGTTGGCAAGGGGCAGAACTTATCTTTTCCGGGGCAAGTTGCATAATCAAGGGCTTGTTGCTGACGTCATAAACGAGATGCAAGTCTTCATTGCTACCCGGATCTTTTTGCATTAGAGGGGCCTTCAGCGTGCATTCACATTCGTTTGAGCGGGGTTCGAGTTGGCATGGCGGCTGGAGACACTAACGTGAACACCTGCTAGCATTCCAAGCGATGATATGGCCTTCAGCCTCACCTCATTTGTGCACGGCCTCTGCGGTTTGATGCTGTCTGAAACCGGCCATCGACCACAATGTCTTGCGTAAGAGTGAGTAGTACGATGCGTTCCTTATTAAAATTACTCAGAAACACAGAATCCCGGAGCTGCAAGAGCCAACCGCAAGGAACACGTAGGACAACTAGTATGCGTTTAGTTGAGTGGAATATTATGGTACTTAAGCAACTAAGGCTATCATGCGCCAAACAGGTTATAGTGTATTTACTTTTGTGTCTGCTTACTTGTTTTTACAAAATTTAGATAATTTACATCTTGCTTCTTTTAGAAGCCAGCCTAGGGAGGAAACTTCAACAAAGGCATTTTCTCCTAGAATTAAACAGAGATGAAAGGCGGTGTGTTGGTTGTAGAACTGCCGAAAATATTTTTTTTCCCTGAGGACCTCCAATTTAGCACATAAGAGTAACATGTGATTTACTATTAGATCTTGGTCATATTCTTTACATCTCGGTTTATCTTGCGTCATCAGGACAATGTTATGAGTCAGATGAATATGTCCAAAGCGGAGGCGGAATGAAATTACTTCTGTTAGGCGTTCTTCATGTCTGCTTGACTCCCATTTTGGTAAAGTCGGTTTAACCGCGTGAAGTTTATTATTAGTTTCATTAACCCACGATGACTGTCATCTGGCTATCAGTGTACTCCGTATAAATTTCATGATATCACTGTGAGCAATTTGTACCTCCTTTACTCTTTCGGTACTAGCCTGTGTGGCGCATGTATCGGCTCTCTCGTTTTCAGTGATTCCTGCATGGCAAGGAACCCAGCAAAATCTAATTCTGTATCTTTGAGCTTCTGCTGTCACTACATTGTGTATTATGCCTCCAATTAAGGGTTCATCTGCATTTTTATAAGGCAGTATGGAGATTGCGCTGAGAGAGTCTGTGTAGATAACACTGTTTTTAATTTTTAATAATTATCCTTTCTACTGCCACAGCAATGGCTTAACATTCCGCTGTGCAAACCGAGGCGCACTGAGGTGCCCTGATCGCCTTTTCCCATTTCCCTTGCACTACTGCAGCCCCAGCATACTGTGATGTCTTCAAACCGTCGGTGTAGAAGGCCGTGAAGTCTTCATATTTCTCGTTTAGTGTTAAAAACTCCTTTATAATATGTTCATGCGGTTCCCGCTTTTTTAAAGGTGTGGTAATGTCACGTCGCATAGAGGAGGTAGGGCATACCAATGTGGTAGCCGGTCGCATCTTTGAGCACTTCGCCGTAAAATGTCTAGCATAGTCAGTTCTTGGCGTTTTTCTTTAAAACGGAGAAGCAGTGGTCTGATTGGTTGAGGTTTGTTAATTAACAGTGTCTTAGGTGGGCATTTTGTAACTATGGGGTAACAGATGTTTCGGTATAGAAGGAATCCTTAGGATGTAGGCAAATGTCAGCATGATTCTTGTGTCTGCAAGTGAGAGTTCATTGCTTTCAATCTAAAGGCTGTTTGCGGGTGATGTCCTATATGCCCCAGACACGAAACCCAAACCTAAAGTTTGTACTGAGTCCAGTCGTTTCAAGTAGGACTGCCTCGCTGAGCCATACCCAATACAACCATAGTTCATGCAGGAGCGTACAGCACAGCTGTCAATTTGTAAAAGGCAAGCCCTGTCGGATCCCAAGTGTTTGCGTGATAGAACTTTAAGTATGTTAAGCGCTCAAAATGCTTGATTTTTCAGGATATTGATATTGTTACGGTGCGGCTTGACAGAGGTGAGGAGAATGATGTGATGGGGTAAAGGGATCTGTTTACATTATTTACAAGCGGCCATGGTAGACTCCGATCAGTTAGCTCACCTGCCTTTTCCTCTTTGTCTTCGATGGTGGGCTATGTCCCCATGGGGCATTGTCCACCGGTCCCGTGACACTACTCCCTCCCCCTACTCCCCCCCCCCGCGGGCAAAGACGACCGTCCAGGTCGAGACCACAGGCATACGGCTCAGAAGCGCTGTCCTTGATTCATTTCGCCTGCGAGGGTCAGGGTCGGCAGCTTGACCTTGTCTTTGTAGCGCTCGAGTTGAAGCCGCAGGGGTTCACGCCGCTGCTGATGCGTTGAGCGCAATTGCCGAAAACAGGTTCTGTGCGGTTGCAGGTGCCTGTACGACTTTCAGCTGTAATTGGGGCCTCTTAATGAGGCAGCTCCAGGCAGGTCCTGGTTCACAAGCTGTTGCACCAGTGTCTCCATTTCTTCTCGGCCAAGCTTTTCCCGTCGCGGAGAATCCGTAGGAAGTAACCAGCAACGAGGTCAATGATGTGGACGCGCAGCCGGAAAGTTTTCACGTCGACCGATGCGGTGAGGATGAAATGGGATGAGTATATACAGTGAAGTCCTTGCCGCTACGGATGTTGGTGATGGTCGTGATGATCACCGGCCTCGCAATGGCTGTGACCACCGCCACCCCACAAGGCAGTGTCCAAAGCCCTCGGAGAAGCTCCGGAGACCTGGGCAGAGGAACGTAGTCGGCTCTACGTCTGGTCGTTGCTGGTCAGTTCGTCTGGTTTCGGCGGGGCATGGGCAGAGGACACGAGGTGGAGAATGGTCACGTCCATGGCTCACAGAGGCTGGGGCGGGCCGACACCTTCCAAGAACCAGGATGAAACCGCTTCATGAGCCGCAACGGGTTGAAGCTCGGGGCCGGGACTGGACTAGACCCCGCACCCTCCACCAAAATGTTACAGAGCGGCCTGGCAGAGGTAAGGCGAACGATGCGATGGGGTGAAGCGATCTATTTAGATTATTTACAAGTGGCCATGGCAGACTCCGATCAGTCTGCTCGTCCGCCTCTTCCTCGTTGTCTTCGATGGTGGGCTATGTCCCATGAGGCATTGTCTACCGGTCCGGTGACAATATGGGGATGGAAAGTGAGTTTTTGTCAAATGATATGCCTAGAAATTTGTGTTCGTTTTGTATGGGTAAATTGATTACCTTTAGGTGAAGAGTGGGGTCGGTCTGTAAACATCGTTTCAGAGATAAAAGTATAGCCACGGTATTCTGTGGTGAAAACTGAAAACCATTTCTGTCTTCACATGTTGTTAGTCTGTTTACAGTCAATTGCACTTGCCTTTCTCATGTTGCTACATTGGACGAAATGCAATGAATTTGGAGGATATCAACATAGAGCTATAACATAATTGACTTTGGAATTATTTCTGAAATGGAGTTCATTTTTACGACAAAAAGTCTTGTGCGGAGAATGCAGCCCTGAGGCACCCCATTCTCCTGTACGAGGATCCTTGAGAGGGTTGAACCTAGGCGCACTTGAAATAAACGGTTTGCCATGAAGTCGTTCAGACAGTTCTGCATGCTTCCGCGGATGGCCAATTCTACTAGATCACGCATGATTACATACCTCCATGTGGTGTCGTAAGCCTTCACTAGGTCAAACAAGACTGACAGGCAATGTTGTTTGTGTATGAATGCTTCTCGTGTTGTATTTTCGAGGCGGACAGGGTGGTCCATTGTTGAGCATGCTTTTTTTGAAACCGCACTGGTAAACATCCAGCAGTTCTTTTGATTCTAGGACAAAGCTTAGCGTGCTGTTCCCAACAAGTTCATACGTTTTAGCTAGACAGCTGGTAAGGGCTATGGGGCTATAACAACCCGGCGATTCTGGTGGCTTACATGGTTTTAAGAATGCTGCAATCGATTCTTTTTTCCGAGCTAACGTCATTTTTCGCAGTAACCAAATTTTGTTAAAAAACTTCAGAAGTGGCTCCACAGAAGGGCCAGGAAGATGCACGAGAATTTCGTAATGTATATCATCTGGGCAAGGGGCGGTCGGCTTACCGGCCTATAGAGCTCTTTTTAGTTCTTGGAGTGCAATTAAACTGTTGTACGATTCGTTTGTGCCACCGCAGTAGAGCAGGCTTTGTTTCTCTGCTATGTATGCTTTTGTACTTTAAAAAGGAGTCTGTTTATTGTGCGGAGCTTGAAACTCTGGAGAAGTGTTCACCTGGTATATCTGCCTATTCTTCTATGCTTGATGTACATCTGGTGCTGTTAAAAGGGGAAGAGTGTAGTGGGAGTATGTCCCGTTTAGCTGATGAACTTGCTCCCATACCTTTTTGATGTGACAGCTGTTTATGGACGAGGCCTGATTTTGCCATTAGGCTTTCTCGGCATTGCGGCGGATGTACAGTCGGGATCAAGTTGAAATTGATCACGGGGGCAGCGATTATCGGGCCTTTCCGCTTACACAGCAGCTGTTTTCAGAACTTTGGACAAAGAGGTAGCAGTGCCTTCTTTCCCTGATTGCCTCTTGCATGATACGACTCTGATACAACTCTTAACATGGCGCTGCTGCTTGTTTATTTGCCACCCGAGCGATCACCTTCTAATTGATTCCCACTGTTCCTGGATTGAGCTCTTCTCTTCTTAGAATTTGGTTTTCCTGTTTTGGATACCTCCGAAAGACACCACACGCGTTATTTTGCTGCTTTTTTGCCTCCGTATATTCTTTGGTCCACCATACTTTGTGGTATTTTCTCACCACTCCCGTGGACTGTGGAATAGCTATGCGTGCAGCCTTAACGATGCAGGATGTAAGCACCTAATTCAGTTCGTCAATGCTAAGAGTGTCCGAAAAAACGTTCTCTAAATTTGCTTCGGAAGTAGAAAGTTCCCAGTCCGCAGACTGAAGTTTCCGCCGGCGTGGTTTCGTCGTGATAATTGTTGGTGTTGATGTTACGTTGAGGAGCACAGGTAGGTGATCGCTCCCATATCAATTGCTGATGATATCCCAAATAAATAGCTGAAAACAGAGGGTGAACTAAAAGACAAATCTATACAGCTCATCTTTCCCGAGCTTGGAGAGCAGTATGTAGGTTTCCCTCTGTTCAGGCGACATATGTTAATAGAAAAAAAAAATGCTCAAAATCTGGCCTCTTGCGTCAGTGTTTTCACTCCCCAAAAATGATGAGTGGGAATTAAAATCGCCTACTGTTAAAAACGGCTCTGGCAGTTGGTTTAGTAGGTCTTCTAAATCTGTGGTTTCAGGTACAGACAGCACACTGTCATTGTTTTGAACGATTTTAATGTGGCAGGCACTGCTTTTAGCCTGGTCCAAAGTACCTGATTTCGCGCGGTGATATCATTTTGGGCGATTATTGCAACGCCACCAGAGAGCCTGTTCGCCGCTCTCGGTCGCGACAGAAGACCTGGTTCCTTTTATATGTTCTTGCGTAGAGGACTCAAATTTGTTATTATTGCAACGCCACCAGAGAGCCTGTTCGCTGCTCCCGGTCGCGACAGAAGACCTGGTATCCTTTTAGTATGTTCTTGCGTTTAGGACCCAAGTTTGTTTCCTGAACACACAAGGCCAAAAGTGAGTGAGTTGCAAATATGTATTTGATGTCATTTAAATTATTTCGAAGTGCTCTGCTAATCCAGCGGACAATAAGTTCCATGTTAGTTTTTTTGATGAGGTGAAAAGTGGTTTTTGATCCCGTGATTCGGTGTTTGCTTTTCTCTCCATTTTCTAGGGAGGTTCGCCACGCCTCCGAAGTAGACGGCCCAGAACCTCCCTCAGTTGTGCCCATTGTCTCTTCAGAGACGCTGGAAGTTCGTGCAGGACGCACGGGTGGTCAAGTGTTCGTCCTCACTGTGTGGAGTAAGGCCTTGGCGACTGCCGAACGAGGGGTCTGCCCAGGCCCCTTTGGGGGTGGTGGCGCAGCGCGAGCTGCTTCCACAGGGATGCTGTGGGCCTTGCTTCAGCCTGACATTGTGTGGCTTCGGCAGGCCAGAAGAACGCTGGAATGCCACGTCCTGTTCCACCACAACGGAGTATGGATGTGTATGCGCTGGTGAGAGTCGACTCCATGCTTCGCGAAAGATTAGGTTTTCAGTCACTTTCAGTGTGATAATTTCTTTTTCCTTTTTTCCACACTGGGCAAACACGAGATAACGCTGCATGGTTGCCGTCGCAGTTCACACGAAGGTATGTTTGGGTTTCGCAGTTTTCAGCAGGATGTTCGTGGGAGGCACATTTCGCACATCTAACCATGGCCGTATCGTTGGTATGTGTAGCATCGGTGGGGGTTGGGTATGTACGGTCTCAGTTTCATCTTTGTGTAGCCTACCTCCACAGATTCCGGAAGTACGCTTGACGCAAAGGTGAGCACGATGTGCTTTGTCTAGAGTTCTTTGTTTTCGCGCTTGATTTTGATTCGATAGACATTTATTACGTTCAGGTCGTCGTCTGAGATAATTCCACGGAGTGTGTTCAGTGACTGGTATTCACTGGCTGTTATGGGAACTCTCCAAAAGATGCTAGTTCTAAAAATTTTCCATACTGCTGTTTGTAAGTACTTCGAGAAGCATGTCTCCATTTGCTAGTTTCTTGATCTTTAAGCCTTCATCTATGGTGGCTGTTAGAGTCTTTGTGACGAGGAATGGTGAGACAAGTCGTGCAGTTTTCTCTGGGTCATTGCTGTGGTCCACATGGAAGCGTGGAAAGTCGCTGACATTTTTCATGGAAAATTTTGCGGTTTCATGGGTGCCCCCTCGTTTCCGAGAGAGATCATTTTGTCGAAAAAAAGGAAGCCATAAAACAAAAAATCTGTTCAGCCATGGTGCTAGCCAGCCACCATGGAGCCCAACAAGGGAACAGGGAAGGAACTCGCGGGCAAGTCCCGCCCACGCCAGCTATGCAGCACGACAATAACCAATTATGGCTAGGCGCAGGGTCACTCGCCACACAAGGTTAACCCTAGCCGCCAGGAAAAAAAGAAACTACAGAAGGAACGTGACGAAAGAAAAGTGGTTAGAAAGAAAATAGGAAAGATAAAGCTGAAGGGGAGGACCAGAAAAGGCGACTGCCGATTCCCCGGGCGGGTCAGACCGGAGGTGCCGTCTGCGAGAAGCGGAGGCCAAAGTGGTATGTTGCGTCGCCAAGGGGCCTTAAAGGTCTAACAACTAAGCGTCGGCTCAACCACCGATCCTCTTTTACCTAGGCACACCGCGGCCACGCAGGGCTACATGTGGGTGCTTGGGGTTCATGGTGTCGCACAGTATACACAAACATCTGATTTTAACAGGTGCCCCCTTGCGGGGACAACGGGTATGCATCCGGGTTCAAGGCTTGGTTACCGTGCCCATTACCCATTATTATGCTGAGTTTTCTGCAACATCTCTGCCGACAATATTATGGAAAAGGATAGATCTTCATGACCTCCTCAGAGTAATCAGGGCAAAAGTTCTACGCGCCACAGAAAATGGTACCATTTGGGTCAGCAGGCGACGGCAGCTAATTTTTAGTCTCTGCCTCTGACTTTACCCGATGTGCGCATATGTAGCTTAAAAGGGCCACGAGGACAAAATACAATTATGTCCGTCGCAAGATTAGGGGTTAGCTTTATAATTTTACCTGCTTTACCGCTAACTTCATACAATTATTCAATATAATAACAACGACCACAGAAATAACAACTACCGACCACCTACTTTGTGGCGCGTTACCTACGGTGTCCCAGAAGCAAATTTGTTTGCTTTCCAGCCACTGGGAAGTGTTGTGATGCCTCTACTTTCTCCTTATCGCAACCCGTGGATGCCAACATAGGACTACGCTCTTGATAACCCCGTTTTACGTACATCGTCTCATAAGTCCATCCTACGCTGTGCAGGAGGAGATTTGAAACTTTACCGATATTTCTTATCTTTCCTAAAAGCAACCTCAATTAGTTCAGAGGGAGCTTTCAAGGTGAGTAATCCTAAATTCAGCAATGTGTGTTGTCTTCATCGTCTGTTTAGTGAAGGGCGCTCCCTACAAACCACGGCAATTTGTGTTCTCTGGCCGTAGATGAAATTCTGGCCAATATAATACATCTCTGCAGCTTTACAATGGCACAAGGGCCACAGATGTTCAGAATCCAAATGGCCAATTAACGCGTTAGCGCTGCCAGGTTCATTGTGCGATTTTTTCTGGTGTAAGCTCTCTGTTATCAGATTTTCCTTCTAAGCGCGGATCCATTGATGAAATGTATCGACTCGCCCAGCTACAAACTCTCCTGAAGATTTATCCTCGGGAACGTTGATGGACCGTACGGTTGGGTGTTGGTTTTGAGAATTTTACGACTTGCTCGATAAACTGCTTCTTAGTTGTACGAAATCCCAATTAGCAGAAACAAACGCATTCAACATTGTGTTGCCGCAAGGTAGCGTTTGAGCACCAAACTTTACCACCGACGTGTGGATGCTTGACCCATTTGACGTTAGGTGTTCATGATTTGCCATACACCGATATACCTTTCTCCGGCTACAGCTGTGTATGAGTGGATAGCATTTCCTGCTTTCTTCTAATCCAAATGCATCTGTAACAGCTCATATCAATCAAGATACTCCAATTCCATGGCCGGGTGGTTTAGGCTGTGTTTAGTTAGCGGCACTGTGTCTCTGTGTCCAATTCAAGCTATTATTCCCGTTTCCGTAACAATTCATTGTAGTAGCGATGTCAGTAAAGAAAAGCATGCGTGGAACTGGTGGACAAAGAATAGTCAAGAAGTTTAACTGTCAGAGCATGTGAATCACCCGAAGTACATTCATAGTGGTCATGCTTAAGGCAAAGGAACTAGGCCTTCGGGGTTCATTCGGCCAAGCAATACCGAGAAACACTGAGTGCGCACTTACGTCCAAGTATACGATCATCGTTTCCGACCTAGAAGCACAGTTGAGAGGGCCATTCCTTCCACTGTTCCGGAGCTCTCGTAGCGTCCATTTTCGATGCAATCCCCAATGCTAAACTACCCATTGTGGGCAGAACGTTTTACCGAAAGACAGCTGACGTTGCTTACGAACAGGAAACGGCTCCCGAGCACAACTTTCGTCTGTGAGCGGAAGCTGGCGATAAAGAGCCGCTCCGGCTTCCTTGCTTCCGGACGTAAATGTCAGAGAACAACAAACCACAGACAAACAAAAGAGCGCAGCAAATAAGGGAAACTGTTACACAACTGGAGACGAAAATAAAACGATATAAAGAACGCAAAGAGCCACCGCGTAGCTTCAGAATGCGGGACGCCATTACGACGCTCACAGGAAGGGTAACGACCCATTCGCAACCGCTCTATTGACGATAACTAGAGTTTCGATACTTTCTTTTTCAAATGGCACGGCATGCTCTTGCGGGAAAACGCCGACGGAACCTGGAGTCCAGAATACACAACCTCCCACAATGCCACTCTGCTTAGAGCTTGAAAGGGACAGCCTGATTTCTGTTCTTGTGATTTCCTTTCCATCCCGTCTCGCTCCCTTGGCCGCTTCTCTGCTTGGCTGGCGTTCAGCGCTGGGGACTTATTGGGGATCTCGTTTTGCTTTGGTCGGCCGGTTGGCCTCAAACCAAAAGCGTCGGCATCGCAAAGCTGGTGTGTTGCATGGGTTTTTTTTTTGTATTTGAGGGAACAAAACAAGGCAAATTTACCACAATGGTTTTTTTGCGATCTCCTATTATGCGATAGTAGTGAAATGCTATCAGAGTTTTGTTGTATTTTTGTACAACGTCAAACAAGCTTTGTTAGACCTCTTCAAGAAATAAATGGTTTCTGGGTCACCGAGCACCAGTAAAGCTCCCCACTACGTTTCCTGTGGTTGTTCTGTCCAGTGGCGTGCATTGTTTTTGTAGCTAAAGTTTCTCATAATATGATTCCGTTATCGAATTCTGGGTGCCGTAGATTCTGCGGTTAGAGCTTTTCTAATCGCCTCGCCTTCCACCCTCCGAGAAACAATGATGTTTATCGCTGGCAAAGAAGATTGGAACATCGTTTTCGAAGTAAACAACAGGGAACGAGTACGCCGAGATATTTTTTGAACGAAACAAATATCAATTGTGGATGTAAAGCGCACACTAGAGGGGCCCGAAGGCTGATATTCTAAGCCTAACTGTAGCTAATCCAGGGCTTTCATTTGGTTTTCCTGGGGCTACTCTATATGTATAACTCCACTCTAAATGTCATACACACGCAAGACATTATTTTGTTTGTGCTGTATTAGTTTTTTAACAGTTTCTACTGGTGAAGACAAAAGAAGTGTTCATACACATATATCTTCGAAGCCTTATATAGTGTTTCATAAAACTAATTTTGAATGTGTTTCAAAGTTGGTGGTAACTTTATGGAGAACAATAAAAGAAATAAAAAAATGCTAGTAAGGAGGCCAGTTTAACGAAGTCGCGTCCCTTGGATGGGCTATACACAAGGAACTTGATAGGGTAATTGAGGAGCGATTTGCTGCACGGGAAACGAAAGAAGCGTTTGATCTTTAATGTTCAAAAAGAAGGAGCGCTGGAAATAAAAAATGCGAAAACCAAAATATTAAGGACATCAGCACTGCGAAGGAAGTTGGCTATCAAAGCTGTACATTTGTATTTACAAATTGTGGTTTGAACATCACTGCATCATTAATCACTTGGCAATAACAGTCGCGGTGGCGTTGTGGTTTTTTTATTGCACACTAAATGATGCAGCCCCAACCGACAACTCATTCTTTGACAACGTCAGGAGCGTTCATTACGGCCGCTGCATGGTTGGTTGGCTCGGATAAGTGTGACATCACTAACCAAACCCTCGCAGCGCGGCACACCGGAAGCGTTCTTTATGTGGCCCCGACGTATCCACACTGAAACTTCTGCAGATTGCCAGAGTAGTGCAAGTAATGCAAATGTTCTTTTCATAAACCTCTACACTATTTGGTTAGGTACCCATCATATATGGCACAATTACATCATTTTCATGCGTTTGAAACATGTAACCGCAGTAAACGTCGTCCGGGATTTCGAGACACGCACACCATCTGTCCTAACATATGGAGCGACGCCACGCGCTCCCTAGTGGGAGCACATTACATACACAATCTCAGTGTAACCATCCCCTTTAAAAAACACTTCTGCCCATGTTTCAAGAGGCTTATGGTAAACAGCGAAGATGAAAGTACTAAGCAAGAAAACCGTTCTTTCAGAGGCACTTCACGGGCAATTCTCTCGCGACGATGTATGACGTCCTGCATCAAATAACCACCAGGACGGGCATCCATCATCTAGCCGGTGCAAAGTGCTAGCACCTGTCAGAACCTGGTGATGGACGAGACGAGACCAAAGAAAAACAACCTGCCTTCACGAGGGTAGCTCTTACAGGCTTCGCCCACCAACTCAAAGATTACAGGGTAGGCTGGCTATTAACTTCTTCAATGCAAAAACCACTAATATTACCGAGGTAATTCAGGAAATTAGGAGGACATAAAAAGATATCCAACTGCCGTAATGGGCCAACAAAAAGACACAACCGTTGACAACGTACCTGCAACAGTACCTGCAACTCTCGCTGGTCCTCGCACAACTCCAATCTGCAGCGACATCAACCTACTTGCCTAAAGTATCGGTGAGCACGATACTTCGGTGGAAGTATTCCGCACTCGACGTCTATACCACATCCACTCAGCCGCGATTAGATTCGTCGTGAAAGAAACGTCGCTAAACATATTGCTACGTAACACCCGGAACATTTCACATGGCATTGGACTGGACCAGCAGGTGGTCAATCCATCGTACACTTCACCTATGGGTATGTGCCTCGTCCGTGGGCGTGTACAGCAAGCCGAGAGACGAAGAGATCGAGCAGAAACGGACTGGCACGAGCTGCATTGGATTCCTTGGCTTTGGTCTCTCGGCCTTCAGCTGTAATTATCTGTAAATAGACAGCTTATTCGCATCTGCCTCGTAACATCTTTTTGGTGGAGGTTGGGGACTTCCCTTCCTGTGCCTGTCACCAGCGCAGCTACACCCTACCACGGAGCTTCGGAGTGGGCGACACATTCGTCGCCGAACGATGCCTCCTCCCCCCGAGACATCACCCACCGCGCCAGTCATCATCGTTTCCCAGCCCCGTGACCCAGGGTTTTTTACCGGTGAGGATGGTGCCGACGTGGAAGAATGGATCCGCATGTTTCAACGTGCCAGCGCCCATAACAGGTGGGATGACACAATCATGCTGGCTAATCTGCCTTATCTTCTGAGAAAAACGGCCAACACCTGGTTTGAGACAAATGAGCATACATTGACCAGCTGGGACGCGTGCAAAGCGAAGTTGCGCGAAGTATTCGGCCGACCCGTCGAACTCCAGCTCGCCGCAAAGCAACAGCTCGCATCCCGTGCCCAGTCGACAACCGAATCGTACATCACGTACATACAAGATGTTTTGGGCCTCTGTTCAAAGGTAGATTCGCAAATGTCCGAAGCCGATAAGGTGGGCCACGTACTCAAAGGAATTGCAGATGACGCCTTCCATCTTCTGATCTGTAAGGATTGCACTACCGTTGATGCCATCCTTAAAGAATACCGACGGTTTGAGGAGGCAAAATGTCGTCGCATTGCCTACCAGTTTGCTCGACTACCTCACACGGAGGCAACTTCGTCTTGTCAAGATGTGACGCTGCCACCGCGCACACCACTGGCGCCAAACACGGCGACTCAGACTGAGAGCCTGACCAAAATAGTGCGCCGGGAGATCGAGGCTATGACTCCAGTCGCTGCTTCTCCTTACACGCATGACCGGACCGCCCCTACGATTTTCCTCATTCAAGCCGTCGTTAGAGACGAGATCGCCGCCCTGGGCCTTCAATCGGTTTGTGCCTTGGGACGCTACGATCCCTGCGACGGGGTCCGCGCACCCTCTACTCGTAGTTATGTCCCGCCGCGCTACGATGTTCCACCACGGTTCCGACGGCGCAGCCCTGCCAAATGGAGAACAGCCGATGACCGTCCCATTTGTTTCAATAGCTATCGCGTTGGCCATGTCGCCCGTTACTGCCGTAGCAGCTGGTCGTCATCTCCACGTCCACGGTTCTTCGACAACCGATACTCCGACTACCATCCTCGACGATTTCCTTCCGGTCCTCAGCAGCCCTTCGCAGCCGACAACGCAAGACGCACCAGCACTAGCCGCTCGCCATCACCTCAGCGTCGCCAGTCGGGTTCGCCGCAGCCCCGCCGCCAAACCCCGCCGCCTACTTTTTCGACCTCTATCTCGGAAAACTAGCCAGTGCAGCTCCCGGTGGTGATGCTGCATTAATGCCCCGGCCTGAAAATCCTCTGTTGACTACGATTACGAAACCCAATTTGATAGACGTTCACGTTGACGGTGTTCGTGTTAGCGCGCTTGTCGACACAGGCGCCAATATTTCGGTAATGAGTTCGAACCTTCGCCGCACTCTTCGCAAAGTTATGCCGCCTGCTGTATGCCGCACCGTACGAGTCGCCGAGGGAGGAACGACCACCGTAGCCGGAATGTGCACCGCCCGCGTCGTAATTGCCGGAAAAGACGTCCCTGTCTTGTTCACAGTCTTGGACGCATGCCCTTACGACATTATAAACGGACTAGACTTTCTGACTGACCACGCCGCCCTCATTGATTGCGCCGCGGGAGTTTTACGTCTTGAGCTGCCCACCATGCCCCTTGATGAGACCAAGCCTGTTTACCGGCTTTGTTGCACCGAGCATGCTCGATTAACACCGAAGACCATGACCCACGTACCTTTATCGTCGCGCCCGCCAGTCCCAGATGGTGAATACCTCGTCTCTCCCGTCACCGATGTACTCCTCGAACGTAACGTGACTCTTCCTTACACAGTTGTGACGGTCGAGACGAACGAAATAGGCCTCCCATTTTTGAACTTCGGTTTTTCCACCCAAGTTCTTCCCCGGGGAATGTCGCTGGCTACACTCATTCCCCTGGCCGAATGCGCGCTTTCCGCTGTGACCACTGACGCCTCTGACGGTGAACGGAACGGCCAACGGGACATTTCACCGACTACCAGTGATTTTATGAAGATGATAGCGTCGGACCTTTGACATCCGCAAGCCCATGAGCTCCAATGTCTTTTAGCGTCCTATCGGGACATTTTCGACTTGGACAACCGTCCTTTGGGCCAGACGTCTAGTGTGACACATCGCATAAACACTGGTGACGCGACCCCTATTCGCCCCCGTCCATATCGTGTGTCCCACGCCGAACGTACCGTCATTCAGCAGGAAGTAGAGAAGATGTTGAAAAAAGATGTCATTGAGCCATCTTCGAATCCGTGGGCGTCACCAGTCGTATTGGTTAAAAAGAAAGACGGCTCATGGCGATTTTGTGTCGATTACAGACATTTGAACAAAATAACCAAAAAGGACGTTTACCCACTTCCTCGCATTGACGACGCCCTCGATTGCCTGCATGGCGCGTCGTATTTCTCGTCCATTCACCTTAGATCTGGATACTGGCAAATCGCAGTCGACGCCATGGACCAGGAAAAGACCGCTTTTGTCACACCAGACGGACTGTACCAATTTAAGGTCATGCCGTTTGGTCTGTGCAATGCGCCAGCCACATTCGAAAGAATGATGGACTCGCTTCTTCATGTATTTAAATGGACGACCTGCCTTTGCTATCTGGACGACGTCATCGTCTTTTCTCCCACGTTTGAGACCCACCTACATCGCCTCTCTGACGTCCTGGCAGTTTTTCGCAGAGCTGGACTTCAGCTCAATTCGTCAAAATGCCACTTCGGCTACGTCAAATCAAGATCCTTGGGCACCTCGTCGACGCTACCGGAGTTCAACCTGATCCAGACAAAATCCGCGCGGTAACAGAATTCCCTGTTCCTCGATCTGTGAAAGACGTTCGCAGCTTTGTAGGGCTCAGCTCCTACTTTCGCCGCTTCGTCAAGAACTTTGCTGCAATTGCCGGACCACTCACGGATTTGCTTAAGCACGATACCCTTTTTTCTTGGGGCCCTGATCAAGCTGCCGCTTTTTCAACCCTCGTCGACCGTCTCACAAATCCACCTATTCTGGCGCACTTCGACGGTTCCGCTCCGACCGAAGTCCACACAGACGCGAGTGGCCACGGCATCGGTGCCGTACTGGTTCAGAAGCACGCTGGCCTTGAACGAGTAATAGCGTACGCCAGTCGACTTTTGTCACCTTCCGATAAACGCTTTCGTGCCGCGACAAACCAGCGCCGCGACAAACCATTGCGGTCGATCATTGACCGTCTCACTAACATCCCGTCAGACCCTGCATTAAACGCATTTTTGCTTCGTGACGGCGTGCTATTACGCCGCAACTTTCGCGCAGATGGCCCTGCCGAGCTTCTCGTTGTGCCTGAGCACCTCCGGCCTGACATCCTTCACCAGCTGCACGACGAACCGACGGGGGGCCACCTTGGCATCGCTCGAACGTATGACCGTGTGCGTAAGCGCTTTTATTGGCCTGCACTCTACCGCTCAGTCCGCCGCTACGTACCGGCGTGTGACCTGGTCCAGCGCCGGAAACGCCCTTCCTTGTGCCCAGCTGGACCGCTCCAACCCATAGAGATTCCTTCCGAACCTTTCTTTCGTGTGGGTTTGGACCTACTCGGTCCTTTTCCTCTGTCCCGTTCAGGAAATCGCTGGATTGCTGTTGCGACCGATTATGCGACCCGCTACGCTATTACTCGTGCCCTTCCCACCAGTTGTGCCACAAACATTGCTGATTTCCTGCTTCAAGACGTTATCCTACACCACGGTGCTCCTCGTAAGCTCCTCACCGACCGTGGCCGGTACTTCCTGTCTCGGGTTGTTGACGACCTCCTCCGCTCTTGTCGCATAAAGCACAAGCTAACCACCGCCTACTATCCTCACACTAATGGATTGACTGAAAGATTGAACAAGACCATCACTGACATGCTCGCAATGTACGTCTCTGCGGATCATCTGGATTGGGACGTCACTTTGCCATTTGTTACGTTCGCGTATAACTCATCCCGCCATGACACCACCGGCTATTCTCCATTCTTTCTTCTCTACGGCCGCGAGCCCACTCTTCCATTGGATGCCCTCCTTTCTGATGCGACACCTATAGCTACAGAATATGCTCGTGATGCTGTCGCTCACGCTGATGTGGCCCGCCAGGTTGCCCGTGCCAAGCTCTCGGCTTCCCAGTCCGCTCAGAAGCACCGCTATGACCAGCAGCATCGCACCGCCCATTTTACGCCTGGCTCCTTGGTCCTGGTCAGTACGCCATGCCGCCGAATTGGACTTACCAGAAAACTGCAGCCTCGCTTTAAAGGCCCCTATCACATTAAGCGCATGGTCAGACCGGTCACCTACGAAATCGTTCCTGTTGCTTCGTCTTCACCGTCCATGGACCCTGCAGCTCAACTAGTCCACGTCGGCCGCCTCAAGCCCTATTTCGCAACGGCCCCACCTGCTCCCTGAGCCTAATTTCAAATGTGCACGGAGACGGTGCTTACCCCGCCGGAGGGGGGTCATGCTACGTAACACCCGGAACATTTCACATAGCATTGGACTGGACCACCAGGTGGTCAATCCATCGTACACTTCACCTATGGGTATGTGCCTCATCAGTGGGCGCGTACAGCAAGCCGAGAGACGAAGAAGAGATCGAGCAGAAACGGACTGGCACGAGCTGCATTGGATTCCTTGGCTTTGGTCTCTTGGCCTTCAGCTGTAATTATCTGTAAATAGACAGCTTATTCGCATCTGCCTCGTAACAATATGCGCAACCCACACTGGTTCTGAGGGCTGTATCTGTTAGCTTCGGTGGAGGGGACCTGGGGTGCCTGTCATTTTTTACGTATGCGATACATGCTGACTATGGGGTGCTAATGGGTGCAAGATGGTGGGTAGCAACGACGCATCGGATTCCATTGCACTAAAGGGCACTGGCACGCGTCCGAGCAGTCGCTAAATGCAACACAGACAGCGTTGCTCAGCAATGTGTAGGCTTTAACATGTGGTGTTATCTGCTTACACGGAGTGACTAGTCCCATTTCTGTTTTTAGAGAGCCGTCCTTCGCGGCGAGATTACGTGTCCCTTGTTAATCGCTATATACAGGGCACCGGGAAATCGGTATCTAGAGTAAATATGGATCTAGAGGGCTCTTAAAACAAACCTCATTCGGTACCTTTGCTGACTTGTAGCAATTTGCGAAGATCGGCGCCGAGATGCAGACAACTTGCATTCTCAAGAAATTGGACTTGTAATCGTCCGCTCTGCAACCATGCTTGGGATAAAGGGTGGCGGCCTACGCCGATGAAGACTCCTGGGTGCTTTCAAATCGCAATTTACTGCATCATTGACCACAACATATGCTAAATCTGTCCTATTGTGTTTTTGAACTTGAATTCAAAACTTGAACTTGAATTCAGCTAAATGCGTTCGAAATGCCCTGACTGGTTTTTCGTGCTCAAGAAAGGCGCGTAGCCAGGATCGGTGGGTTAGAAGTTCCGGGAAAGAGTACGCCAATTTAACTCCAACAGGTATCCGACCTTGTATTCTACATCGAGAATTCTTGGAGGGGTATCTTTTAAAATTTGTTTTCTAGCTCGCTTCACTTGTAAGACACTGCTAAGAGCAGCTTTCAGGTGTTAACAGCGATTGTGCACCCCCTAAAGTCTCTAGTTCAACAAATTTGCTGGTTCGCAGCACTTTGCGTATGGCATCAATATCCATACATTATTTGCTTGAGCAGAAATAATCGCTCGGCAAGCCACTCGGGAACGCGAAACTGAACAAACAAAGCCAGAACTTCGAAACGTTCTATGTATGAATACCGAACTTGTATCCCTAGAAACACCGCCGCACGGAAAACATTAAGCGCGTCTGTTGTTCATGCCTGAAAAGATTTCAACTTCAGGTATTAGTTATGAATTTATGCTCCCCACGAATAAGTCTGCGAGAGACTACAGTTTTTCGCAGAATTTAACCAGTGAACTTCTCCACATTCCCTACTTGACTAAAGGAGGCAGATGAAAAACAAACAGTGATTTGAGACAGGATGCAGTAGGTTTGATGCCAAGGCCTCAACGTGTTCGAATAAGCTAGCGATTGAGCAACCGGGGACTGAGAAGTATGACGCACATTTCAAAAGATTCCCGGTACGGTTCGCGTCGCAAGATGAAAGAGTTCCTCAGTGCAAGTGCCCTTCATGGTGGAGCGTGCGCAAGATGTTTTCTGCTCAATCCTTCAGGAAGAAACTTTGCAGCTCGCCTGGTGCAATCGCTCCTGCTGTGGGCTCGTTATGGCAAGTTGAACACGAGAGCTCGTTGAAAAACAATGGTGTTCCGTACATCAAAGAGGTTCGCCTTTTCGAAAACATTCTTGAGAAACCCAAAACCTGGATTTTTTGCATCGCGTCTGTTGCTATGAAATGGGACCTGTGTTCAACAACGCGTGCTTGAGTCTAAGCTCTATTCGCCGAGAGACATCTCGTACCTCAAAAAGCTGGGGAATGAGTTCTAAGTAAGATGCTTATTCTCCGTCTTAGCGTTTCGTATTTCCCCTTGAGAAGAACACCGCGTTTCTATTTCCAAGAAAAAGAAGCACCTTGAAGCTTTACTTCAAATATTTGTTTTTTACCTACCAAAGAAAAGGGAATAATTATACATAAACGTTACCATATACCCCTGAAATCAGTGTGGACTCTACAGTATCAGAAACATCAGAAGCACGTTGGTTGAGTTGATTACTTTTTACAGAATAACGCATTACACAGTGCAGAGAAATGCCTTCCTGTGCACAGATCGTCGCATTAGTCACATCATTGACCTTTATATTACTGGTCCAGTAAAAAAATCCAAAAAGAATTATGTGGAAATCTAAATCTCCTTATACGCGTTGAAGACGAAAAGACAGCAATGGCTATCAAGGTATTTATTACTGCGACATCGCATGTGCGTGTTTTTCTTCGCTCTCTTAGTCTCTGGGCGCGAATTTCTTCAACAGGTAGGATTAACGGCTTTTTTATCTTCATGGCACATCTTCATAGCACATCGGGCACATTCATGGCACTTCATGGCACTTCATGGCATCTTCATGGCATTCATGGCACATCTTCCAGAGGATAACGGGTATGTTAAGCTGGGGTTCACGTCTTCTACGCATGCGTCGTTATGTTCACCCGTCACGCGGTACACGCAAGTCTATTCATTTTGGGTTAATGCGACTACAACACATTGCCCCTCCAATTCCACCACCTTGACTTACCCTTTCTCTCCACGTTCACCTGTTTTGTTCGAGGCCATATTGCTGGGGTTGCGTCATAGAAATTTGGTTGAAGCCATCAAGGCATACTTTGCCGAGACCCGGTTCCCATACTCTTAGCCGCTGCTCTTGCCGTACTTGTACTGTGCATTTGTTTAAATTCCCTGTCTCTTCAAACCTCTCAAGTTTCATTCTAGGCTGTTTTATTTATTGCAATGTTTAGTTTTACAGCCTCTCGAAGCTTTGAATTCTAGACCATTAAGCGAAGTTCGTACTCGCTACAGGAAAAAGGACAATAAGTTTCTTTTACTACTCGCAAAGTGCGGGCATAGCTGGAGCCACTTATAATCTGACATTCATGCAGACAAAAGCAAATGGTGCGAGAATCATGGATAACTTACCGGTATTATATGAGATGGTTCTACTAAATCCTCCATGCTTAGATAGCCTGTCCTGATGACTACACTAGAGCAGTGGGAAACATGTCTGCTCAGCTCCGATAGTTTAACTAGCCTCGGACGCCACCTTTGCTCAAAGGCTACGGGCCGTCATGCGAGGCGGGAAGTTGTTTCTGGGATATCCCAATGCCTACGTCCCTTTATGCGTTTGGAGCAAAATAACGTAACTCATCATCATCACATGGCCTGTTGGTAAATAATGCACCCGGCTACTAATCGGGATAATGATTTCAGAATCCCGCAAGAACGCAAATAAGCTTTTAATCACTCTTTACTGCGGCTATCATGTTCCCTACCTTACGAAAATAACAACAGGAACGGTTTTTCGCAGAATGAGGTATGGACGCATGTCGCTGTAAAGATACCCTGCAATACTTTTTTTCTTTCTTTCTAAATCTGAAACGCTTTCAGAACACATTGAATGAGGGCATCCAGTAGCGAAAATAGAGCGTCAGAAAGTGTACTAGCTGAACTTTTTGATATACTCTAACCAGATGAATTAAAATTACGCCCATCTTCCCGCGAGGGAACCCTGATGTGATGCGACGCATCGGGGGGTTCAATTGGTCGTAACGTTGCCTTGAGCGTTTGCGCTGAGGATGGTATTGGATGTGTCAGCCCACTCGCTGAAGGTACCGTCGCTTCCATCACGTCTTCATCGGAAGAATCAAGTCAAGCACGGAGTCGTCAAGCAAAGTCACGCGGAGTCGAACGAGAGCGAGCGCTCACTGATCCGCCGCAGCGCGCTACCCGCTTTATATTCACAGCGCCTGAAGGAGAGGAGACAACGGAGGAGAGTCGCGCGTGCACGCACTTGCGCACCGGAGCAGACGCGAGCGGAGGGAAGCGCACGCGCAGCTGTTGTTGTTATGCTGATGCGTCGGAGTGAGAGTGCTGCACACAGCTGTCGGAGAGAAGAACAGGGGAGAGGTGCACATGCGCAGGTGGTGTGCGTCGCGCATGCGCGCACTTGCGCGCGCCGGAGCAGTTGTTAATGCAGCGTTACGCAGCGAAGCGCGCACAAACAAGCGCGCCAGCTGTGGTATGGTAATGAGCCGGAGTGAGAGTGTTGCACACAGCCGTGGGAGAGAAGAACGGAGGAGGGATGCGGACGGACGCCGCGACAACGACGGCGGAGGGACATGCCTCAGAGCAAGAGATGCGTCGCATCTAAAAACTTAGACCGGGACGAACAGTTGGTGGCGAGGTAGTTTCAGGTCCTGTTGTTAATAGAGGTCCAGAATGCTGGTGGTAGACGTAGTTACACGAGTAGGACCTTGAACGAGTTGAGGCAATTTGATTGATTGATTGATTGATTAATAATTATTTGATTGATTGATTGATTGATTGATTGATTGATTGATTGATTGATTGATTGATTGATTGATTGATTGATTGATTGATTGATTGATTGATTGATTGTCAGATTGTAGGGTTTAACGAGCCGACGCAAGGCAGGCGATGAGGCGCGTCGTAGTGGAAAGCTCCGGATTACTTTTGACCACCTGGGGATCTCTAACGCGCCCCGAAATCTCGTACACATAGGCGTTCTTGCTTTTGGCCTCTATCAGAAAAGCGGCCGCCGCCGCCGGGAATCAAACCCGCGTCCTCGTGTTTAGCAGCACAACAGTTGAGACAAGTTGAATGTTGGGCATTTATCAAGAAAAGATAGGCATTCGTCTGACCCAGTTGCGATGGTGGAGCCAGAACTTTGCCAAAAAATTATGGGAAACTTAAAATCACCGGGAAGAAATTCTGAGGCTATTGCAAACCTAACAGTGACGTGGTTTAAGCAGTTAAGTAAATCGTCAGAAAAAAGAGACCCAACATTAGGTAGCCCATAGAAGATAGAGAATATTATATCGCTATGGTTGATGCGTATTGGAGTGCATATAAATTCAAGAGGTGATGAAATGGCCACAATGTATAATTATATCTCTAGATGCAGCAATCAACAGTCACCATAACGCGTGTTCCGCAGTCACACCGATAAATGCAGGATTCGTTGTTGCATGAAAAAAGGACACCGTTGTGTATTTTGCGGGAAACCAAGTTTCCGCCAGAACAATGATCTCCGCGTTAGACGAGTCAATCATAGCTGGCAATTCATGCCTTTTATTTACAATGCTCCTAATACTTTTGAACACACAAGTACAGCTTCCACTGTTTTGTGCCTGAACGGCCGCGCATGCCTCTGTAGCCACACCAACCGGTTAACTGTTAGGGCTATATATGTGCGCCACTACCAGAAGCACCCGCCTTAAACGTTTCAACTTAACACACGCTATCAGTTTGATGGAAATACACCTACCATTTTTTGTTAATAAGAAGTTCGTTTTACCGCAATGTAGGATTTCTCGGACGACTTGCCAAAATGAAAAGGGTTTCTTTTTTTAGCCATGTTGCCTTGCTAGTCTTCTTGTACATAAAAATTCAAGTTCTCAGTTCTGTGAGAGCACCTATTCTAGGTTTTTGAATGAAAACGAAATTAACAACAATCTGGCGGCGCTTGCTCGAAAGAAACCTGCCCAACTGATGTGCCCTAGTAATTGCTTCCTCCGGGAGATCCAAAGGAAAATGGGCTGACACAGGGCATCGTAGGTTTTCGTCAGATTAGGCCTATGTTACCTTGGGGTTATCTTCAGTCCCATGAAAAATTTGATTAGCTCTATGAGGGCGGTCTTGAGAGTTGTCTAGTCAGGATAGTAATTATGCACTTCACGTTTAACGGCCTCACCTTTAGAAAACGTCATCGTTAGAGTGTTGTTAGCTTCAACCATCGCAACTTTTTTTTCAGCCACTGTGAATCGTATGTTGATATCTAACACCATTTCTTCCAATACTTTTAGGTGCAGAGTACCTTAGGACCGCACAGTGTCCGTCCGCATCCGTGAGCGTAGCATTTACACTCGCAAAAAATCACACAGGCATCAGCAGGATTCCAGCCTGTGTGTGGTGGACCAGACAGAGTTAGTATCAGTCGTATTACCCATTGGACAACGACCATGAGTTAGTACGCGAGAGACAAACGGCTTACTCCCTCGCCTGTAACGGTGCGGAATACTTTAGGACCTCCCAATGTCCGTCCGCGTTCATCCGTGCGCACACCACCATCTAGCGAAAATTAAGCAACATTCGATTTGAGCCGAGAGTTGCAGTTTCATTTAGAGAATAATCAAGGTGCAACTCCAGGCTCATATTGAATAACGGTCGGGGCGCACATCAGATGTCACTTGGGGCGCAACTTGTATATCATTTCGAGTCCCCGTACTCCGCACTCTCGTGTCATCCACGAATGGAGATGCTGCCATTTTTTGGCTGGATTTGACCTCGTTAAGTTTTGGTATACATCGGTGTACCTAGTTTCCATTTGTTTCTCGAGAGCTTGTATTTCAGCTTACACTTTTTTCACAGGTACAGGGTTTAACTCAATGTCAGTTGACCTAAACAGCAATTTTAGAGCAGGCACACAATCGGCAACCAACAGTGACACATATCACATGGGAATGGGACGAGCAGCAAGCACCTGTGACTGTCATTGTTACAATAAAGAGAGCGAGCAAGATTAACCTGTCTGTATAACAGGAAAGCTTTTAGCAAAATCTGCGCCACTGCTGCTATCTCATGGCCACTGACGACAAAGAGCGGGATCCGCCTATTTACAGCCGTTACGCTGGATGCTGGCGGGGGCGATGCGCTTGTCTTGTGGTGCTGAAAGCTGCTCGAAGTTTCCTGTTGCGCCAGTGAGGATACCGTGAGCGCATGCTCGTGGCTTGTACATGACAGGATGATGGGAGCAGGAACAGTGGCTTTGGGCGAGGAGGCCAGCGATAACTCCGCGTAGGCAACACGCGGGACCGAGATAGCAGCCCGCGAATGTACGCAAAACAGGGAATGTTTTAGCAGCTTCTTCGCCACTGCCGCTCTCCCATGCCAACTCAGTTGCTGCAAGTGCAGTAAAAAGTGAGAACGAGAGACAAAGTTTTGCTTACTCAAGGAACTTCTTGTATATGTGCACGCTTTCTTGGATGGAGATCAGCTGGTCGTACGGAATTGGACAGGCAGCGTTCCACACCATTCACAAACGGTGTGGGATAGCCGCTCGCCAAAAGATCGGTTCTTACCCTGTCGAGGTCAGTGAAAAGGTATTCGCATTGATGGAAATGCGTTTCGCATGGTTAAACAAGGAGGCAGCAGCAGGCCTTTTGTAAGCGTCTGGATGAACGGACTGAAAGTTCAGGCAGCGGCTAGTGTGTGGGTTTTTTAGCCACACGCTAAACAAAACCGTTCCCTTGTTTCTGGTGACGAGCCAGTTCAAACATAATCTGTCCGTCTCTACTATAATCTGTAGGGCCTTTTCCTGAATGTTGAGTTGCGCCGTTAGCGAAGCCAAAGCACTGCGCTGAATCACGCAAAAACCGCCATCCACATACCCTCTAAAAAGCCCTTGGCCTTGGTCTGACGGAAGCGAGAGCTCGATTTTTCAGCCATTCCGTCATAAGATTCGGCGCAGTGACAGAGATGGAGGCGCCCATTGCCATACCGTAAGCTTGACTCTGGTAGACCTTGTCAAAGTATAAGTACGTGTTTCCAAACCTTGAGGTCAGGAACGCCAATCGCCGACGTGTCTGGCAAAGTCCCATCGTATTCTTCAGAAGTTCATTCTTCCACAGCCATGTAAGTCGGAACTGAAGTGAACAGCGACACCACGTCGTAAAAAACCATCATCTCGTCGCCGTTTATTGTCACGTCGCGAACCTTCTCAATGAAGTCGCAAATGTTGATCACCTGCAGGGAGCCCTTTCCGACGAGAGGAGACCGAATTTTGCGCAGGTAACTGTATAACTTTTACAGAGAAGAGCGCGTGTAGTACACGATGTGACACAGGGGGACATTGGGCTTGTGAACTTTCGGTAAGCCCTAAAGTCGCAATGATTTGGAGCGCAACAACAAACGGGGACGAAGAAACAGTGTAGACAAGACAGGCACTTGTCTGTTCTACTGTCAAGCGCCTGTCTCGTCTACTCTGTTTCTTCGTCCGTGTTTTTTGTTCCACTCCAAATCATGACGACTGATCACCAACTGGCCCAGCAAGAAGCTCTTCTCAAGCCATAAAGCGCAGGTGCAGCGCCATCATGACCGAATAGCGTATCATAAAGAGACTTGCCCTCGGGAGGTACGCAGCGAAACAACTCCGCCAGGAGGGCTTGAAAATCCGTCTGCTACCTTCAAGGTCGAGTCCCGAGTGAGCCGGACGTAATTGTCCTGGTCGTCGAGCAGACACCGTATCTTGCTTTTGTAGACGGCCGTGTCAATTAATACCGCCGCATTCCACTTCTCAGCCGGAAGAAGCACGATGTCGCGGTTCGTCCGAAGTCGCTTGAGAGCCTTCCATTCTTCAGCAGAAAGATGCGAGGCGAATTTCCGCTGCTGCAATAAACCTTTGTAAACAAAATCGCGGCAAACGGAAATCAGAAACTGCAAGGCGTATACCTACTGCGATATGTAAATCATGCAGTCCCATGCCGTGCTGACCATAACGGCGGCTTTCGCTATTCTTCCAGGCGCGAAGTAAAGAGCGAAAGCGTCTATAGTCGCTGCTGCCGGCTCCCTTGGGAATCCGAAGTTTTCCGTCTTGTTCTCATCACATAGATCATGGTATTGTACGCAGCGCACTGTATAGACAGGAAAGCAGGAATGACTGTAAACATCATTTTGAGGGGAAAGACACAAGAATTGAATACTAATGAGACACAAGGTGAAGCATAAAGACCTCTGGAAGGCTGCTTCGAGGAAGGACAAGTAATTTATACATGAAAATGAACTTCCTCAGGGAGGGCCATGTCGTAGAACGCTACGCTTTCTACATTCCCTCGCCAACCAATGGCCAAGTTTTATCTCCGATGCAAAAGGCTCAATCAGAATCCAGAAAAGATCAATACAAAGCAACGAATAAAACGGCAACGTAATAGAAGGTCACCTCTAATAAAACAGAAAGCAGGTCTGCGCAATTAAAGGTAAAAAAGAACAATATAATGCCTACTAGATAAAAAATTGTCCTGTCAGAAACTTTGGAAAGGTGGAAGAAAATGAACCGGGAGTATTTTTTTTTTCGAACTTCACTTTCTTTTTAACTGTGAGCAGCCCCCTGCACCCACAGAGCTGCACAAATCACTTTTCCGATTACGGGCTTCGAAAACGCTGCCGTTCCCATCACCTTCACCGTGCCGGCTTCGGTACGAGTATGTGCACGCGCTCGTTTTTCACCGAGAGAACTGAATCCCGTCGCGAGACTTACCGTGGTAATACCGGTGGACGTGAAAAACAAAATTTGGAAAACCACAGAAAGCTTAGGTGTTAGAACTACATGCCTTAACGGTGGGAATTTGGGACGACTTTTCTGTACACTTGCTTAAAGAGACCACGAAGACAACGTACAATAATTGAGTCATTCAAGCTACTGTTGTTCCATCTGCGATGATTCCAATTTACTAAAAACCAACAAATATTTCAGATGATGAGTTTTTAATGTTTCTAATGGGTAGCACTCTTTGCCGAGTACCCCCACAGCCAAGGCCGTGTAAGCCATGCAGTTCCACAAAAATGCAGATTTGGCTCAAGTAACAACTTTAATCGTTATAATAACGTGAGTGAACATAGCTGGTGAAACAAAGTAACAAATCCAAAAATTAGGAAGAATAGACAAAACAGGGAGCATGGCCGGCCGCCTGCATTTAGGCCGGCCGGCCGGCCTGCATTTAGGCAAAAATCTAGATTTGGCGGAAGTGACACCTTTAATTGGTATATAGCCTAAATGCAGATAATTGGTCGGACAGAATTTTGAAAAAGCAAGAAATGAGAAAAACAGAAAAACTACCGAAAACGGCAAACCGCGCAATGCCCTTATTAACAAAATAGCAGATATGGCGGAAGTAGAACCTGGACTCATTAAAATAGCACAAATAGGTGCAATTGGTCGCACAGAATATTGAAAAACCAAATGTTTTTCTGTAAGAAACTTACGCTCGAGACAAGCGGCTAAAGACTGCTACGTATTAGTGGATAATTCTCTGTATTTCTGCAGATTTTTGTTAAACATGAAAAGCATCTGTTTCTTTTTGAAATATGGAAAGTACATCTGTTCAAGAAGGATAAAGGGTGAACCACCTTTTACTTTTACCTTCCTTGGCGTTCTTGATTACTGGCCCCTATTTCGGTGTTGATTCAACGAGCACAATCTTTTTTATTCTGATGCGCTACACGCATAGCGAAGGCCCTGATTCCGGCAGTGCTGGCGCCATAGGCACCTTAAGAGGGTTCGACGCTAACCCACCTTTTCCGACACGTCGTAGATACTCCAGTCACGGCTCGGGGGTTAATTAGAAAGTCATCTTCTGCCGTAGGTTTCGTAATGGCACTGGTTACCACCCATAAGCACAGGGAAGAATAAATACCCAAGAAACTGAAGCGCAGTTTCTCCGGTAGCATAATTGGTATCGCACCAGACCGGTATTCCGGACGTGCACGTGTGGTTTGCACCCGGGAAACATGTTTTTCTGCACTTTCTTTTTTTTCTTGAAATATTTCAAGATCTTGTACGTGTTTCAAGAAGAATCACTGATGAACCACCTTTTTCATATCAGCATTTTATTTAATAATTTGGATGTCACGTTTTACCCCCGTGTACTCCGTCGTTCCCCTCTACCATCTTAGTTTATCTCATTTTTCCCAATACTACGGCGGTGTTTTTGAAGCAATGTGTACCCAACTAGGCCAACGCCAAGGTATAGTTGTCGTGATATGTACTTTCTAAACTTAATTACAATTCTGGCCTTGGTGTTGGTCATCGCAGTCTCCATTGAATGTAAAATTTTACAATGCTGACATTAGGCCATATACGACGGATGGGGTGTGGTAAGACGAGGCGCGTCATTAGTGTCGACCGTAATGTCTACCTCTAGTTCGAGGTGTAGATGGAGTGCATCAATACAGAAATTTTAAATCGAGCGTGCCCATGGTCTGCTAGGAGTTCCATCGCGCAACTTTTCTCTTTACTTTACTTCTTTGTGTGCATGTGCATGTGTGTGCGTGTGTATGTGCGTGCGCTCGCCTTTGTGTCTGCAAGTGTGAATGCATGTGCGTGTGTGCGTGTAAAGGGGTGGGCGAGTGTGTATGTATCGGTGTGTGTGTGTGTGTCAACGAAGTATCTTTCCCCCCGTACCCAGGGCAATCGTGTCTTTGTGAAAGTGAAAGCCCTTTCTAGTGGAGCTGTATCTGGCTAGAATACCGGGGTTCTCTTACAGAGGCGAATATTTCTCAACACATTAAATACGGTGTTGGGGCACAACATTGTACCGCGTTTCTGCATCATGACATGCGCTTTATGTATCATTTCACAATATCGCATTTTGTTAAACCATATATTCATTCACTCGTACATGTGACCCGCATACAATTTCATATTTACCGTTATGGCTGTGTTTACTGGTGCAATTGTCTTTTTCATTTTCTCGAAGTACAGTCGTCCACAGGCTTAGCTGGAGCAACGCTTTACCCACTTATCGTCTCTTCCTGCTTTGGTGTAAGGTAGTCACATCTGCATTTCTTTCAAGTTTAAGAGAGCTCTGAAGTCCTCCACATTTATTTAGGCAGTTTTGTTTTTCGGAACGCTCGAGACATTCTGCGCTAAAGTCACATGTAATGCTCCAGCATGATTTGTGGACGACTGCGCAGCTCATTGGTCACTTTCAATCACCAAGGAACGGTACCGGCGCCTTCTCCAAACCATCGCCCTCCCCTGTCGCGCGAGACTCCACGCAATTTATCCATCTGTACTTCCCTCTCCCCAATGTCCCGACTGCGTAACCTACGAATCAGTTGCTCATATCATTTGGCAATGCCCTCAAAACTCATTCCCTCTCATCTCTTGCAGGGCACTTGGAGGCGGCGTTAGGCAGCCCAGATCAGCGGGTGCAGCAAGGACTCGCTGAACGAGCAGCCCAGGTCACCGGCGCCCTCCAGGTGCTGGTCACGACTCGTCGTTGACCCAACGCTTCCAGAATAAAGTTCTTTCTCTCAAACTTGTGTGCATTACGTGTGAATGTAGTAGGTTTTAATGCGAGTTCCCCGCCAATAACCTGGAAGGATTATGCTCCAAATGCAACATGAATGGTTTTGTCCAAATAAACTAGACCCAGAGAAACCATTTCTCTTCAAGTGGCAAAAAAGACTGCAATACTCACGCTGGGGTGGCGCAAGCTGAATTTGGTAGTAGGCTTGCACGCAGAGGCTCAAGCATGACAGCAATGCGTGAGCCTGTTGAGTGATTTCTTCACGTTTCACTCTGACGAATGTATCACGGATTTCCAATCTCGTTCCTCGGTTGACCGTAGTATTTGAGAGCTCACTCCCGTTAGCTAGCGGTGACTGTTAATGCTTGTATTATCCACGTCCTCTTACACAATACAATTATTCATTTTATGACAATTGTAGAAGATATTATAGTTTTTTCGCTCCTACCATTGTGTCTTCTCCCTATTTTTATTCCAGAACTACTCCAAGTCGAATCACTAAGTACGTTACGAGGTCTCCATGAAGATCTTTCACAGTATTTTTGTAATGAATATTTAAACTATTTTCACGCCCTTTTTATCTCTTGAACTTGAGTAAAAATGACGAAAGTGTTGATCGTAGTCTGAACAACCTTAAATAGGTGTTCAAAATAATTTAAACGATTACGACGCCGGTATTTGTGTTTTTGAGAGTACCGAAGTTCTGTCAACAAAAGACAGTCTTTCGAGGCCGTATAATCTACTTCACACGAATACAGGAAATGTGCTTGGTCCACCTAGTGAATCAACACCATCCAAGTGACATCGCCAAAGAAACAATTTAGACGCAAAACTTCGTTCGGAAGATTGAAGAAAGTAAAACTTCTTCTCGTGTTCGACGTTTCGAGATACGTTTCTTCGTCTTCATTAAAAGAACGTCTTTGGGCTGGTTCCTGCAACACTTAAAGCGTATATATAACGCCACCACACTCCAGCTCGACGGAATTTTCAAAATTACTCCTCAAAATCAAATTATAAAACACCACTACGCTTCTTCAAAATATACAAAATTAATTAGTAATATATTTCAAACCTGCATTTCCATGAAATCATTTCAAACAAGTCCAAGTTAATCACCAGTGAAGCTATTTCAAAACGTTGCAAAAACGACCAATTAGGAACAAGAACTTTTTTATACGCGTTGGCACTGTCTTTAAAAACCGGTTGCTAAATGTAATGCCATCTTTTCGCTCAGTGGTAGTATGACGGTATAATAAGTATCCAAGAATTTAAATTTCCGTAACATTCAGAAAATTGGGTCTTTTACTTGCCCTCCTTACTGCGTTCGTGAGAATGGAACAGAGGCAACGAATAAATCACATCAACAGTGCGTGAAAGTGCGCACTGTGGCTGTTTGTATTCCTTAATTTTCTCCAGACGGAATTAAGTAGCAGTTTCTTTTCGTGCTTCGGCCACTGCACCCCCCAGCGCCCGTCCCTAAAAAGGGCCCGAAGACAAAGCTTCGAGCAAAATATAACTAGGAGCTTGTCGGCGGCTCTGTCATGTAGTTGAAATGGCTCCACATAGATCTCCAGCTTAAACTTGGTGGTAGAGTAAAAAACAGCCACAGACGCCCGAGTGCTCCACAAAATGCGGGACAGGAAGAAACAGACAACGAAGAGGAAATCATATTTCAGCCCTGTAAACGGTTTCTGCTATCTCCTTACAACCAGATGCACAATTAGGTTCCATGTTGTGGAAAGAAAGGTTCCAGACAGAAGTGCACTGCTGTGTGTGGAGGGCCCAAATGGCGACACAAAAGATGAGCTCGTAACACGTGAGGCGAGCCTGCGCCTTTGAGACGGGGCATTACTAAACGAGAAACTGAGGATAGTATAAAGGAGACTGGAAGGGTAATATAAAGTCAGCGAAACATATAAACTGTTTACATTCCTTCTTGCCTTATTTTTGCCTGGTTTTGTTACCATAAAAATAATAAAATGACTTAAAAGGAAAGAACCAACGACCAACAATGCCCACCAATTAAAAGAAATCAAAACCGATCGGCTTGCTTCCGCGGCTCAGTAGATAAGTTGCGGAAACGGTGGACGTGGGTGCAATCCCTCCAAAATAAGCAGTTGATCTGACGTAGACGGAAAACAACCGTGCCCGTGACGGTGTTTTCGCCACCTCTACAATGCACCCTGCGGTCTTCATTTTTACACAGCCCTGCACTACAGCGCAGCTCATGGCCCTCCTGCAGCCGTGGCACATAATACCACCACAGTTGATGTTTTCTTCAGATGTAAAAAATAACCAAAACAAAATACCACCCGTAATTTCCCTCCCCGATGGTTTATGAATTAGAGCCTTCAAAATTAAAAAGCAAGTGTGGATAAGACTTCGTTCAATACTAAATGATATAAAAGGGTGGTGCTTACTAGAGTACCTTCACTACAGGTATTTAATTTATGCATCAATTCGTAATTCCTGGAAATTATTTACTGTAGTATTTTTACGCAAGGGACACAACAAAAATTCTCTTTCACAGGAACGACTTGGATAAAAGAAGGGTTGCATCGTCGTCCGTATTTTCACAGCCACCAAAGTCTCAAGTGCCCAAGACATCAGGTATTCCAATAATACCCAATGTCGTATTTCCGCGGAGCTGTCGCGCTACCTCCTCTATATTGGGATGCATAAAAAATTGACAACGTTTTTGTTATACCTCCCACTGCAACCTGTTCTTCACTTCAGGTTACGCGGAAGACCACCAAACAATATCACCGCAACACTACACTTCGCGCTGAAAGTGAGACATTTCCGTTTCGAGATCTAGTAGCTAACAAACTCTTACTTAATGGTGCACCCACACAGTGGTGCGTTCCCTTCCTGGTGTGTCAGTTTTTTTAGCGTCCGGGGTGGCGTTTTCATTGCACTTGTACTGACCTTTCATTACCTGTAGGCCAATATGAGCATTAACACTGACAAAAGAATATGAAACATTTTGATGAATTCTATGCTTAAGCTATTTACATAGTAAGATAGATTGCTTAAGCCCAGTGTCGTCGTACCCTAATGAAATTGACACAGCGCGACGGTATCTCGCAAAAAAATGCGGTTGTCTAAGGCTAGGAAGCAGTGAGCGTGTGAGTTAGGTCGTCAGAAATGTGGCGTTTTTATGCGAATAATGTTGGACGTTTTCGCAAAGAATCAACGCATTCGAAAAATTTCAAAGACAAAAAAGAAGCGCAGAAAGCGAGAACACTGACTTGAATATTTATTAATCCCGTCACTTTAATAGGAAAGGTTAATAACTAAAACTGTGTTACTGAATGTTTTTCTTGTATTTTTTGGTAAATATATTCTAGAAGTGAGCGCAATACACTTTAATATTAGCTCGACGCCGTCAATTCTGCTTCCTGTACATTTTCATTAGTGGACGAACCTGGCCTTAACGCGGAGTATTAAAGCTCATCCAATTTATATAACGGCGCATAATTGAGAACTCTTACTACAGCATTTGAACTATCTATGGCCACGCGAAAAGTAAAAGCACTCGTACTCACTGAAAAGGAGCGTCACGGGAGCAACCGCTTATCATCTACCCGGGGCTGCCATTTCCCTTTACCGTGCTAGGCATACCCTCCACACCGCTAATATGAACGTCTCCCCATAAAGGCAGTCACAAATGAATAAAAATTGGCGGAGTATTATCTGGGAAAATTTCATCTGGCTGACTTTATACGAGCCGATTCTTTTTCCGGCGCTCCCTGTGGACTTCGAAGCTATTTCCTTTTGCAGCCCAGCCTGCCCTCTCGTTTGGCGTTTGTAACGAGTTTCGACTTTGAGGGTGGACAGCCGAGTATTGCCTATTGTATCTACCTATTTTGTGAGGTTCTTTTCTGTGTTACTGAATTTCCATAGGCATAAAAGGTGGGCCCTGAAGTGCCCAAGCATCATTTCTGTCTGCAAACGAAGTACCAGTGAAGTCGGTGCAAGGCTATAGAACAAAGCCTCCTCTTCCGAATAGCGTCCGCCTGAAAATGAAGAGCACCCGATGAGGAGGTGCTTCAATTCCTGCAACCGCCTGTTTTTGCTACATACACTACATCTGTTTTTTTTTATTGCAGCTACAAGAGGAAAACAATCGCCTTGGGAAGATTAAAGATGCTAGCGAAAATCATCATCTAAAAGGCTCAGTGAAGCACATAATGTGTTCCACTCAGTATGGCAGCGGTAAAAGTTTATTTGGCCTCCATGTTGACTGTATGGGTCATACATTTGACCGGGATAGCCGAATTTTCTGCCAAGGTATGCATTCTCAGAAAGCAGCAGCTTGACGGGCTTGTCGCCTCATTTCTACTATTTTATTTGAGATAGGATATAATTGCATTTCCATTCGCGGCTGCGGCTGCTGCTTTTCTAATGGAGGCGAAAAGCAAAAACGCTGGTATGTACGAGATTTAGGCCTACGTTAAAGATCCCCAGGTGGACAAAATTATTCCGGAGCAATCCACTACGCGTGCCTCATCGCCTGCGTTGCGTGGGCGCATTAAACTCCGACAATCAATCAAGCAATCACTCAGGATATAATTACAATATTAACCAAAATACAATAAAGTGCGCAGCAACGGGCGAAGCATTTCGTCTGCTGCGCTCACAAAACGCCTGATACTAAATTCATGCAGCCGGTGCGCAAGGAAACAGAAATCCTAAAAATACCCAAAACTATGCGAGCCAATAAAAAACGATATGAAAACAAAATATAGAAACAGAATAGAAGAACTGCGATGTAAGCAATATATCAGGATTTGGAAAATATTCCTTGAGCGATTAAAAAAACAAAATGAAGCACTTGTCTTAGGCGCTGCACAAAGCAAATCTGGATAAAATGAGCCGACATTCAAAAATGAGGAATAAGACACATGAATACGAGGGCGCAGAAAGAGCTTTTCTTAGGAGAGCTTTTGCTGCTTTTTTAGCGTGAAGAGTAACCCGACGCAATTGATCACTCTTAAAAAAGGTCGTGGCGCTTGCTAACAGAACCCTAACCAGTTTCTTGTCACAGTATCCACTACGTACATAGTGCTCTTACTAACTGGCCATACATAAACTAGCTAAAAGCTACGCGTGACAATGTGGACTGGCTGAACGCGCAGCACGACATAGACACATTCAACACGCATATATCACTTCGATAACAAAAGCATTTAGCACGAAAAGCAACTGGATGCGCGGTGAGAGCTTGTATAACTTAGTTACTCTTGAAGGTGGAAGCGCTCACACAACAAGGTCGAAAGTAGAAAATACAGAGACGACACGGTGCTAACGCGCAACTATTTGTTTATAAAAAAAAACAAATATATACTTTCAACGTCTCACCCGCCGCGGTGGCTCAGTGGCTAAGGCGTTGCGCTGCTGAGCACGAGGTCGCGGGTTCGATTCCCGGCCGCGGCGGCCACTTTTCTGATGGAGGCGAAAAGCAAAAACGCCCGTGTGTACGAGATTTCGGCGCACGATAAAGATCCCCAGGTGGTCAAAATTTATCCGGAGCCCTCCACTACGGCGCGCCTCATCGCCTGCGTTGCGTCGGCGCGTTAAACCCTACAATCAATCAACTTTCAACGTCTCACGTGGTGCGCTCATCTCGCCCAAGATAAAACGATGAAAGTCACTTTTTACAGGGAAAAAGTACACATCGGGGTACACGCGAAAATCGGAGGGTAAGGGCTGTAAAGTAGATAAACCATAACACACCAATAAACTGTTGCGATCGCAATAAGTGGCGCATATAAAAGTATTCTTTGTCTGTTATAAAAATTGACCGGGCATTAACACATCTATCGCCAGATCTTTTATTGTGAACTGCTTCTATCAGGTCTCAAGTGGTTTTACCTCGCTGCCGTTACAAAACTGTGGTATCGCTCAAAATGAGTGAACACCTATGCGTTGTGTACTGTTCCCGTAGTTGGAAGCCCAGCTTCGATTTTTCAGCGTTTTTATGTTCTTACAGACGTATGTTTTAAACATCGCCAAATTCGTCGTACACAAGTGTGGTAACACTTGAGCGGCATCAGATAAACAACACACGCTGCACAACGCACAAAGGGGGAGGTATATTTCACTTGGGAAGCTGGTTTTCTTGACGGCTTCTCAGTGGGAGATAAACTTTTGTCTACTTTGCCGCATAACTTGGTCAGTTTCTTTGGGGCCGACAAAACCACGCCACGTCATACCAGTTAGGAGCATTTTTTTAAGCCGCGCAACATCTTGATCATATATGGAATGATGACCGGTTAAAACCACTCGATAAAACCACTCGAGAGCTGATAGACGCATTTTACCTTAAAAGTTCTGGCGACAGATACGTGAGTGCCCCATCAATTTTTACAACAAACAAAGAATACTTTTATCTGTGCCATTCATTGCTAGCAGCTGCTTGGTATGTTATGGTTTCGATATTTGAATGCCGTTACTCTCCCAGTTTATTGTGTACCCCGATATGTATTTTTCCCCGTAAAAAGTGACTCATCTTTTATCTTGGGCGAGATGAACGCACCGCGTGAGATGTTGAACGTATATATTTGGGTTTCTTTTCAATAAACAAAATAGTTTCAAGTTAGCGCCGTGTCGTCTCTGTTTTTTATACTGTGGTCCCTGTTGTGTGAGCGCTTCCACCTTCAAGGTGAACAGGTACCAACAGGAGAAGAGAATTTATTATAAAACCACATATCAGCACGCAGTGACTAGTGGTAATAGCGCTGCCCGGAAAAACCTATCAGTTTCCAAGTACTCCGGTGAGCCTACATTTTGCATAACAATTGTCTATGGTGGTGAAAAAATTAGGCTACTCTGAAATCAATGCACAAAAAGTTCACATGTGTTCAAAGAAATAGTTCAGAAACTCATTGAAAGTCAATACGCCACAATAGTGATGCTCAGGACGTTGTTCCTGACCACTATGAAACGCGTTGACCAGAGTAACAGGAAGGGTTCTTCACCTAGAACTGCCAACTCATTGTCTAAGTGATTCATAAGGAATGACCGCACACGCCACAGCAATGGAAACATCGCCAGTTGCGGTCTGGTGCGAAGAAGACACGAGGCACCATGATTTCGGCATAATAAAAATACACCAGCACACATCAGGAAGTTCACCAACGTGTCATTTGAACGAGCCCATTTGTCAGTTCTACTGCAGTATCTTAGTTAATTTAGAAATACATCTGATTCTCTGGCTTTTATACCCAGTCCTCTGATGGAGTCAGTGGGCTTCACCAAAAAATAAAATATTTCAGCGATAGTTTTACAATTATGTCTCCTAATATCAGCATATACAAGTCAGTACGTGGAGTTGTAAAAACGTTTTAATCATGATTAGAAGTGGGAAAACTGCTGTAGTTATTTTGTTCAATAATTCATAGAATTTTGTTACTATGAACGAATTTTAGTATCAAACAAGCAGTATTTACATGGTCTGAACTAGTAACGATAGCATTTAGGTTCCATACGTAGTGGGAAGGCCCACGGAGCGGTTCTGAGAGTAGTAAAGTTCGCAGAGAGTCAGTATATAGAACCCGTTACTACCTTTCTACCAGCATTCTTGTTAAGTGTGATAGGTTACGAAGCCGTATTTACAGCCTACGATACGCGCGCGGTGAGTTAGCAGGATCGCGGCTTTTCTCCATTGTCAATCGCCGTAGTTCAGGAAACTGCGTGGGGTTCGTATGCCACCACGCCCCAAATACATAGATATCGCGATTGCTGGCTTTTCCAGCTTTTCCACGGTGTTCAAAAGGAGCGTATTGATCCTGACGTAGCTCGCGCCCTATCCGCTAACGGAAGCAATTTCGCTCTCCTGAATCGGAACCAGCCTGGACAGAACCTGCTGCGGTTCGGTAGGGACAAACAAGAGAACCCTGTGTTCGTGCTACTTGAAGTTTACGCTGACGGGGGACGCGCCCGCCGAACCATAGTGACGAAAAACCTGCTGTTGGGACTGACGGTGCGAAACTTGCCTAAAGAGAGTTATCACTAACGGCTTAGTTATGAGGAGCCAACGGCCTCAGGGCTTTAATGCGCAATTGCTAACAAAGCGATTTACTAGTAATGTCTTTTGAAAGCATTCCACGCAAACATAAGATAATTTCTACAAAAATAGCGAGGAGTCTTAACACACAAAAGCGATTAGTAATGATAACTTTTGAAAGCATCCAATGTAAAGAGTTTCTCATTGCGAATAAAATATCCAGCCTGCTTGTGCTCGCAGGGCTAATGGCTTTATCACATGGTATGGGAATGCCAAGTTAACCCCCACATTGACCCCATCCCAAACCCCTCCCGAGAGCAGTGGGAGAGAGAACTCGCTAGCTCTTGCCCCAGCAGACAGCTGCAGCTGATCGAACAGGCGAAGACGGCGGGTTTCTCCAATGGTGCCCTGGACTGAGGGCTCCACCCACAAGGCTTTTCGAAGCAATAAAAGTTGTACTCCTCCTCCTCCTCCTCCTCCGCCATTTTAATTAAGACAGAATATATATGGTGTGCAGGTTTCTACTTTCCCACAATAACTGTTTCGACAAGTGGTTTGGTTTCAGTGAACGCAGGTACGAAAATCTGAACAAGGATTATTGATCAGAAGCTCGATTATAAGGTCTCTCAGGAGGCATTTTTTTCCATCCAGGAAATAGAGCTGTAATCGACAGTTCACCGATAGCAATGTGCACTTAGGCTACACTCACATATTGCAAGATAAATAAAAGTATGGCCATAAACTAATTTCAACTGCTATCGCTACAGCAATTTGCTGCGTTGCATCTCCTGTCTGCGTTAAGCTGTACAGTCAGCCCGCACCCTTCCGAAAGCATGCAACAGAGGTGCACCTTGGTACTTAAACGACACGTAATGGGACGCTTTCGATATTGTTTACTTACTATGGGAATGCGGGTTCATAAAGATAGAAAAATGTTTCTGAAAAATCTTCCTACGAAATCACTCAAAGGGGAACGTTTCGACTAACAGCGGTCAGCTGGCGTTCGACATTGTACAACGCAGTGCATATTTTGTCGACGGAGGCTAATGCAAAATCTCTGGTGGGCACAGAAGAGTTTCAGACTTGTTAACGTGCGAAGTTTGCATTTATCTGCCGCGTTACAATATGGAAGTCCTTACTACTTAGGTGTTGCTGCAGTGCGTCTTTCCCGCATCCACAACCAAACCAACTCAAATTGATACCTCTAAAACGACTCAAACACGCTTTATATATATATCAGGACCTATAAGAAGCTCCTTGAGGCGATATGGTGTCATAAATTGGGGTGCGTTAAAAACTTTTCAATACAATGCAAAATAAAGATACTGCGTGTATTGAATAAGAATGCAGCAACCTCATTCCAGCCATCTGAACCAACAGTCATAGAATGTGATTCGAAGGTATCACATGGCAAAATTTCGAGGCCGTTTCGCCCTGCGATGTTGGATGACCAGATAGTTGTATTGCTCCTGAGGTAGAACACGGTCTATCGTATAGAGCCGCGGTTGAGAACAGCGAATTACGGAATCTTTGCACGTCCCCCTGACCTACAACTTATTCACGTCAGCCTTTCGAGGACACGTAGAAAGCGACGCATACATTAACGGTCACGCTTCGCTACGTCTCGTGCTTTATTAATCACCATATATTCCTGCTCAAAGCACAAGATGAATTTGGGTCCTCTGTGCCCACCACGATTGCGAACCATACCAACGACTCACCGATCGACAGACCCACTTATTTAGACACTCCCGTCGTCACTGTGGCTGATTTCAGTTTTAGGAGGCCGCTCACCTCTTGCTGATGCGCCTTTTTTTTCGGTTGGCGGTGATGACGCCCTTCAACGCATGCTTGATGACCACGACTGCTCTAGGCTGATAATGCAAACGTAAAATTGCCCCAGTCGTAAAATTGCCCCTGATAACATGGGCGGTAATAACACAATTCAGTGTTTGTGGCACCTGTCCCACTTCTATCGTGTCTCGTTGTAGTGTACAGTGGATATCAATTTGAAGGTGATCCCATGAGTGCGAAAGAAGCAAGCGGCAGCACCATGTTACGGGTTGTGTTGCGTAAGCGACTACGAGGAGATGGCAGCTCTATCTTTTGAGGAGGAAGAAGGTATCTTTTGAGGAAGAAGAAGAAGAAGAAGAGGAACAACAACAAGAACAACAACCACAAGATAAAGGAAAGGCAGTTTATTCATTTTCCGTGGAAGTAAAGCTAAAATTGACGAAGTATGCAGACAAGGGTTCGAAAGTTCCTGACTGCCACGGGACCATCGATGAGCCATTAAACATCATGAACACATCCCCTAACTTCTGAAATCGGCCCCTGGGAGCTTGAAAGCCCCGCCTTTTGATGGTCTTCCAATAACCTTCAAATTTATCGTGAGTGTACAAGCCTACCGCCCGGAACCGGAGTATGTCAAACCAATTATTACAAAGTGTATATTATAAGGTACAGACCCGGAAATATTCCACCTGAAATATCGCGCATCACCCGCCGTAAACCGTTGTGACGCACTGTGAATTCATTCTGATTGTGATTTTTACTACGCGCTAGATGACACCGAAACGGGTTTGACTTGCTACCTAAAATTTGGCAGAGGCTCTGAAGACTGTTTACGTGTAGGAATGCCAAAAGCGGGCAGTGGCGCAGAAAACCACCGCTTTTCTTCGCGGGCACAGCCGCGTTCGGTGATGGCGCTGCACAATCTCAGGCAAGACCCGAACCCTAAGGAGCAATCAATGTGCGCGGTAGCCGAGGAATGAACCCAGAGAACCACCCAACTCCTCAACGGCGCATGAAGGCCGCTGAAGTCATGATACACTTGGTAACAATCGTGTAACAAACAATGAGCACATGAGGGCCGGTGCGTTGTGCGACGTCCACTGAGTCACACACAGTCCCATCCCAATTGGAGGTTTTTTATTGCAAGCCTAGAAGTCTACAGAAGGAAGTTGGGGTGGTGCCGCACTCGCCTATCTATATGTGATACCGGGTTTAAGGATATATTCGCCAGGTTTATATCAGGCTTGGCGACATGGCCGCGGCAATACTGTCTTTCAGTGTTTAGCTTGTGCCGCGCTATCACGTCGTCTGTCATGGCATATCCTGAGCGCGCTCGGTCCAAAAAGTCATGTGCTGCGCCCAAGAGGTCCCATGGTAGTGGGCACGGGTTCAGCAGTGCAGACACTTTCAACTCCGGTTGACGCTGCTGGCTCAGCAGCGGCGTACTTCATCGGGGTCAACTGAAAGAAATTGAGCCGATTCACGATATCTTTCAATGCCTTCCGTTTCACTTTTACTGATTCGCTGTGTTGTGGTTGAGTATGCCAATAGAATGTCGCTGTTATTAGAACCGAGAAAGTCATGATAACACTGAAGATGAAATTACATTGAACCCAGTAAGTTCCACATATGTTTGTGTGATTGAGAATTATTTCTTGCAGCGTGACCTAATAATACAATCTTCCGAGTAACTCGATCAAAACAGCCAATACGACAGTCCTCCCCAAGTGTAGGGGGGAGACCAAGGATTCTTATACTCCACAGGACCGTCACTTACAGGGCTATTCTCAAAAGTCTGTTTCGACGAAAATAGGTAACTTGTAGTGGTTGATAAACTTTTGAGGGAAATTATTTCCCGCGTGTTCCTTGCATCGCCTTGCTTGTGGCGCCTAGCTTGAAAAACATTATCAAGTAGAAAAAGCACCGAGCGCTGAATGTTAAAAACTGTCTAAAATTCAGTGTACGCCAACACACACACACATGCTGGGCGCTGGTGCTCGTCGATTTATCATTTAAGGCCTTTATCGCTGAGTTGCTGAACACCTTAGATAAAAAAAGTTTAAAACCCATCTGACCCATCGCTGGGTGCAGAGTGGAATTTGAAGGACTGGTTGGTGGCGACGGGCTTTTGCGAAGTACGGGCTATAAAACGATCGCATACTGTCCCAAATAAAACACCGCGAAACGGTTGGGCACACCTTCTTGCGCTCAAGGGCAGCTCGAAGTTGGCATACGCCATTCTGTCTGCCGGTATGAATCTCCATACCAATGAAAGTAGTTTCGAAAGTCGATAGCGTAGCCAGTCTTGTACACTCGCCTCTTGGGAGAGTTTTTGAGCAAGTTAGCCTGGAAAGCGTTAGTACTCCATGAGTTGCAGCCAGCTTTTAAGCTTGTCACTCTCGAGCTACTATTAAAGGGAAATCGTTCTCAGGGGGACCCATTGCGTCCTGTCAAGAAACTAATGCATTTTTGCGTACACCGGTTGGTAGACCGAAAAGGTGTGATAAGATCTCTAGACACACGGTCGTGCGTGAAACCGTGCTTTCAGTGAGTCAAAACAGTTACTTAAAAATCACGAGAAGGAACCGTTCTTGATTAGACAATCAGGTATCTATCATGAAAAATTAGTACAATAGTATACTTTTGTCTAATAAACCACGTATCGTTATACGTTGAGATCTATAGTAGATTCATTTACTGAGCGCGGAAAAATCGTCCCATGGGTTCGCTCTTTGTTGGCGATTTGCGTCTTTGGGGGACTGTCGATCTTTTAGCGACGTACTTTCAGCGAAAGCTTTGAAGTTCGGAATCGGCTGCTCGCTTCAATCGTTTGCGTTCAGCATCATGTTCACGCCGCTCCGCAGCCTTGTCTTCAGTGGTGCTAGCATTCCTGTTATCACAGTGATCGGTGCTTGTTACGGTTGCGCGGGCGATAGCAGAATTATTAGGCTCCATTCAACGCATCGGTGGAAATCGGAACGCCGGTGCTGGAACGACCGCGGCTATGACGCAACGTGGCGCGGCTATGACGCAACACAATCCAACACAATCCACTTTAATCCAATCCAATCCAATCCAAATTCAATCCAAATCCAATCCAAGCCAAGCCAAGCCAAGCCAATTAGAGCACTGCACGGGCCCGGGCCGGCCCGAAAGCCCGGGCCCGACCCGGCCCGCGGGCCGGGCCGGGCCGCCCGAAGTGGATTATCGGCGGGCCCGGGCCGGGCCCGGGCTCAGTGCCTCGGGCCCGGGCTGGGCTCGGGCTCAGTGCCGCGGGCCCGGGCCGGGCTCGGGCTCGACGCCACGGGCCCGGGCAGGGCTCGGGCTTGAATTCATAGGCCCGGCCGTTAATAGTTCCGACGTGAAGTGTAGAAAAGAGCATAAAATTGAATATTCTGAGTATAATTTTACGCGCTTCTTGGTGTTAGTTGTACACATTGTTTTGAAAACGTGTTTTGCTAGGGCTGATACAGTCAAACCCGTTTATAGCGAACTGCAATATGCACCGCGATTAGTTCGATATATCCAATAGTTCGATATAGCCGAACTCGCCTATAACGAGCCTATTGTTACGAGTTCGCAATCCGTGGGAGGCCCCCCCTCACCAACTCCGTCGTCCGCGTATGCAGAAACCAACTCAGTACAGTAGCCATTCCCATAGCAAAATAATCCATTTATTTCAAGTAATAAGCTACTTTCCGCCTTAACTGCTATGTTGCAAAAAAAAGCGGTGATTTTTGTTTTCACTTTCGTCTTGGCGGCTTCAACCAGCATAGGATTCTCTACACGAAACATTGTTTGCACCAGTTCGAGTCCGCGTCCTCAAAAATCTAAGAAGCATTGGCGGAGCACATCGACTGCCTTAAACGCTTCATTATAAGCGTCGGACGGATTTCACTGGCGACATCATCGCGAAGGCTGGCGAGCTCTTCCCACAGTTCACCGATGCTGCTGTCTTGGTCCGGACTCGCTGACTGGGCGGGTTCCGTCGCGAATCCCGTGCGTCGGAAACAGTTACGGAAAGTATTGGGCGCCACGTCGCTCCGTGCGAGGCGCAATGTCTCAGTCCCGGCTCTTGCTCCGTGGTCGCGGCCAATCAGCATCTCAATCGCCGCTCCGAGATCATGCATTTCGGCGGCCATTCTAGGCGCCCAGAGTTCGATATATCGGATGTGAACTTCGTTATATGGAATATGTTTCCCATGTATTTCCGTAACTGAATTATTTTTGTTCGATATATAGCATAATTCGCTCTATCCGGGTTCGTTATAACCGGGTTTGACTGTAGTCACTATACTGTAACTTTAATGACATTTCATGTGCTGCATCAAGATTTTATATTTTGGTGTATAACATATCAAAGATACGGTTACAAGGAATGTCCTAGAGGGGAAGTAATTAATTAAGCCACCCTAAAGCTGTGCACCTATGTCTATGTACGTGTGTTTTAGATGCCGAACCAATCTTAATGCGGCTGCCGTGGCTGGAAATCAAACTCGCGTGCTTGAGAAGCACCACCGCTTAACAACCACTCCAGGGAAAATATTTCAATGCACGCACATACGCGTGGATTCAAATGGAGAGCAAGAAATTTGATTAATACCAACTTTTGACCGAAACAACCACATGAAGTTGCCAAGAGTCTGGCCATCAAAGGTGATGGTGTCTCTCGTGTAAGAATACGAGCTATTATTACGCCCATGTGGCGTGAACTGCAGACGGTGTGAGCTAAACTACGTGTACTTTTCAACCCTTTTTTTGCGTTACAATTCAGGGCGTGCTTGTACTGACTAGTTGCTCCGTCTGATTTCCCGCTACGAAGATACTCGACCAAATATAATAAACTAATTTTCTTCAACGTCTAAAACCAGGCCTGGTCACATACATGCGGGCCCTCTGTAGGCTAAAAAAAAGACCGTGCCCGGGCTGGGCGTGGGCTTGAGACGACGGGCCCGGGCCGGGCCTGGGCTTGAGACGACGGGCCCGGGCCGGGCCTGGGCTTGAGATGATGGGCCCGGGCCGGGCCCGGGCTAGGCTCACTTATGAATGCCCGGGCCCGGGCCGGGCCCGGGCTTGGTGTTACGGGCCCGGGTCGGGCTCGGGCTTCACAAAGCGGGCTCGGGCCGGGCTCGGGCCTTAAAATCAGGCCCGTGCAGTGCTCTAAAGCCAATCCAATCAAATCCAATCCAATGCCCCTCGCGAGAGAGTGTTCGCTATCGGAGAGGAGAGGGGGTGAGCGGCGGAGAGCGCAGCTCGCGCGGCGAAGAGAATGGGGGAGGGTGTGGACGGACAACGACAACGCTGTATTGAGGGACAAGGCGAGTGAATGAGATGCCGTCGCATCTAAAATCGAAATGAATAAGTTGGTAGCCTCGTTGCGATATTGTCTGCTACTAACTGAGGACGACAACAGAAGTATACTGTGCAGACATAAAATGATAAAACATCTGTATTTCGAGATTTTATTATGCTCCGATTACTGATTCACACAGAAATGCGGCTGCCTAAATGGAAGCTGCAAGCCTTACAAAGACAAGCTACTACAGGATTCGCACTGAAGTACGAGAAAACCTAGTAACAACACCATTTGAAAGCCTGTCATGGGGCTTTATTTCTGCTGTTGCGGGTAAGGAAAGGAAGTCGAAGAGAACCCTCTTAGGTTTATGGAAGACAGCAAAACGCTAATCTTTTACTTCTCCGTAGTAAAAAAGTTCTAACGGAGTTATTTACTCAATTTAGCCTGACCACTAGTGTTTCTGACATCTTCTGGCGCGTATTTCTTTGGTCACGTAGACGCACATTGCCTCTTTGGTTTCGACGCCTCTAAACTACCTTCGGGATGCGGTACTCGCGGGATTTCACTACACTGGCGGAAAATTAAAGCCGTGCTAGTTTATTTTTGCAATAGTGCTTCAAAAGTTGGCAGCAATAATAGGGGGATTTGCCGGCACCATACCTTCTACTACCTAAAGTAGTAACAATCTTGACTTGACTTCCGGCTCCCGTAACCAATCTAATAACGTTTGGTTATATAAGGGGGCTTCGCTTGTCCAAGTCAGTCGAGAAATAGCGTTTCTCTAGAGAATCAACCTTAGTTCCAATTGAGGTTCCAGTAACTCTAAAAAGCAATTTTGCTACGTAGGTTTGCTGCCTAATGATTTCCTAGAGAATACTCCTTCACTTGGAAGCCAATCAAATATTTTGCAACAAAATGCCTCAGAAACCACGGCCCCATAGCCCAAACTCTCCGTAAACAAAATAAAAGCGCCGATGCGCAGTCTTGTGAAGGAAAACTTATAAAAACAAGATACGAATAAAATAATAGCTTTAGTAGCGGAAAGTTCACAGTTGAGCAAAGGAACAATTTGTTTTTAGATGTATTGACGCGCGTGCGCGAGGGGAAAACGAAGCCCCCTTGCAGAACAGAAACCCGGGCTAAATAACTAAGTTTCAGTTCTCCCCAAACATCTTCAGTGCTGCCGTTGCTAATGTGTGTTTTGAAGCCTTGTTGCCGGCGCTAGGTTCTCCCTGTGGACAGGCTGCCCGAGTGTCGAAAGAAGCCGGAGTTAGACGGGTCAACTGAAACTCATAACGCGACGGCCACATGGGTCTTCTTCCCCTCAGTGAACTTTCTTTAGGAGGGAGTTCTATTCCGTTCTTTGGCCGCGTTAGGAACGACAGCTTCTTGATCCAATCCAGAGGAAACAGGTCTATGACCATCTGGCATGCTTTCATGTTACTTCGCTTCTGAAGCTCCCGCTGTTTGGCCCGTCAGAAGGGAATTGCTTCGATCGCGGCCAGCCTATGGGCGGCGAGTGCACGATTGGGACATCCTATGGCCTCATTTCCTTCTAGTTCTGTTGCGTTCTTTAACACTGTATTCGTATCTCTACTTTCTTTTTATTCCCACTTCCGCTGTCTCCTGCAGTGAGGTCTTCGTTGATTGGTCGCCTCAGGGTTCTCGCCAGGCCGACCACGCAAAGTTTCGTTAGAGTTGGATACCAGTCGCTTTGCCGTGCTTCGCTGGCAGGGGCACAAGCTCAGTGTTCTAAGTGCCAAAGAATAGGGAACAACATCGGTAAAAGGGAACAATTATGTTCCTGACGCTGCGGGTTGCAAAAGGTACTGTTCTTGCGTTCAAATATCGTGCAAAAAGGAAGCCGCTGATATTACTAAAGAGGGCATTCAACCTGCAGCTGCTAAGTGGCGGTATCGGTCAGTTGTATAAAATGTAAGTGCCTGTCTGTTTCCTGCTGTTGGCACATTTTTTTTTTGCTGAAGAATGATTGGTACGCATAGATATGCAGCCGTTGTTGTGCAGGATAGCTATTATACAAGAGGAACAAGCTACTGGTCCACTGTAATCGCAAAGTAACAGCCGGAAAGGGCAACAAAGTCAAGAGAAAACATGTCGTCGTTTTGGTTTTCGTATTGTGGCCTAAAGAGCAGTCCTATTCAGTGTGCCTTTCAGCCAAATATGAGCAGCTTCAAGTTATATTAGACACTGAGTTAAGTCACTCGTCTGAACGCAGTTTTGTCTCATTTTCTTCACACTTCATGAATACGCACTTTTGTTATCTGTGTTTTGCGCGTGCGCGGAAACATGCAGCACTCGCTTGTGGTTTCTCCTAAGCTGGTAGCTCCATGTGAGTCAGTGTAACGCGAAAGCTGCAGCAAACGTTTGGTCGAGAATTCAAGTAGCTTCTGTTAATGTGGAGGGAAATAACATCATATGCAGTAACGGAAAACATACGCAGTGACGCTGTGCTGATTGCAATTGGTGACAAGGTTACCTTCAACGAAGTTATTATTCTGAAATTTCTAACTGCTTTCTAAATATTTGCTGAAGTAGCCTGTGAGTTGTTCTATTACTGCAACGAGAAGAAAATGATGTGCAAAGTGTAGAGTCACCCAGTACTGACCAGGAAATGAGCAGCACGGAGGTAGGCTCGCATGTCATGTCCATTGATTTGATTGATTGTGGGGTTTAACGCGCCGACGCAACGCAGGCGATGAGGCGCGCCGTAGTGGAGGGCTCCGGATTAATTTTGACCACCTGGGGATCTTTATCGTGCGCCGAAATCTCCTACACACGGGCGTTTTTGCTTTTCGCCTCCATCAGAAAAGCGGCCGCCGCGGCCGCATGTCATGTCCACTCGTAGATACTTTTGATGGACGTTTAAATGTACATGCCATTGATGACCGGTCATCCTTTGCGTCGTCTGTGTCCTGCCGTCATGTACAAATTACTGCTCGGCTTTTGGTACTGGAGCACAAAAAAGGCGAAAACTGTTGTCACTAAAAATCATAGCATTCATACATATATAGTCAAAACAAACTATAGAATTACAGAAAACTAAATCTACTGGCAAGTGTACCAGTATATAACTTCAGATGATATTTATTAAAAGCTCATTTATCAAAAGTTTGATTTTGGAAATGCTAGGACTTGGTATACCGAACTTTTTCACTATTTAGAATCAAAACGTACCATCAAATCCATCCTAACAAACTTTTTTTAAGCAAACGGGCAGATATAAGGGGGTAAATTGACACAAATACAGGCTTTTGTACAGAATAGCCGAAAAAACCACGAGGAAAATCCAGCCCAACAACCAAAACATTTCCAACAAACTTGTGGCAAATCATATTATTCCTGCAGTGCGGGCGGGTGTTTCGTGTGAACAAGGTGCTAAGTAAATTTCAATAGATGTGTTGTTTGGGCGACCTGAAACGTGCTTTAAATATAACAGCCCTCATTGATGAAATTGGATGTTAGTGCTCCGTGTGTAGCACTCCGCGATATTGCCGCAAGTTTGTTTCAGCATGGGTGAACGCAGATATAACTACATCCAGGACTTCCTAACAGGTAGAAATGCGCAGCTAAGAGCAGGTCATTTACAACTCGACGGTAAGAAGGTCGGCAGCACTGGCACTCCGCAACGGTCCTTGATATCGCCAGTACTATCAAATCTAGTAATGAATGGAGTAGCCAACAGACTTACCAGAGTAGGAATCAGGCACACAATCTATGCCGACGATATGACACTGTGAATAAACGCGGGTAGCGACGGTCACATTGAGACCAAACTCCAAGAAGGCTGGCAACATTGAAGAACATCTGCGTGGGTCAGCGCTTGTTTGCTCTCCAAGCAAATCTGAACGCCTAGTTATATCACCACGGAGGGGTCACATCACGGACAGACAAGACACTATCAGGATCACTACGCGGTCTGGTAAAGTTGTTCCCGAAGTCAGCAAGATCAGGGTACTCGGCATGATCATCGAACGGCACCGAAGAAACGGTGAGACTATCGCACGCATCACATCCAAGACCGCGGACGCAATGAGGCTGATCCGATGAGTCACACCAAGGAAAGCTGCATGAAGGAGGACTGTCTGATCAGATTTGTCCACTTCTTTGTGATCAGCCACATCACGTATGTCGCGGCCTTTCCCAACTGGTTACAGCATGAGCGTAATACGATCAATGCCATCATTAGAAGGGCTTATAAGTCTGCGCTAGGCCTGTTGGAATCTACAAGCACACCGCTCTTCCTAAAGTTTGGAGCGCATAATACGGTCGCGGAGACAGCGGAAGGAGAACAAACGGCCCAGCTCGGAAGTCTATCTCCAACGAAGACTGCAAGACCCTCGAGGACCTAGGATATGTACGCCACAGCGGAGGTGACAACAAACTCACCATCCCAGATGAGGTACGTCGCCCGATCAGGGCAGATCTTCTACCAAAAAACATGCACCCCGACTACAACAAGGGTAGGAGGGCGGCAAGGGCTAAAGCCCTCATCGACGTACATGCCCAGGACAAGCCCGTTCCTTATGTAGATGCAGCGGAATATCAACAAGACGCCTTTGCTGCCGTCATCATAGAGGCAACCACCGGAGAGACTTTGACGGCGGCAAGCGTCAATTGCACCGAGGCAGAACACGCAGAGGAGGTGGCCATCGCAGTGGCCATTACCGACACAGGCTGCTAGTCGGTGATCAGCGACTTCCAAACTGCAGTTCGGAACTATGGCAATGGACGCATTGCAAAGAAGCTTTGCAGGTGCTACGCAATGCACGTCTAGAAGGCCCAAAAACTGTTCCAGTCAAGTGAATCCCGGCGCATGCGGGCAAGGACGCGTCAAGTAAGAACCCCAATCACAACGAGACCTCACCCGCCGAGGCGCGAGCACTAACAAACCGTGCCTCCACAACTGACCGTCCAACGTGGTTCAGTGCTAAGGACCAAATGACAGACTATGGCGAAATTACAAAAGCCTGCCGCCTGGCTCGTAGGACCTTCCCACCTCCGGATACGGAGTTGAGCAGGGCAGAGGCAGTGCTACTAAGACAGCTTCAAACCACGTCCATACCTATCCCGGCTATCATGCACCGAATGTATTCGAAGGCGTACCCGACCGACAAGTTCCAGCTCTGCTGGAGGGAGACTGAAGACCAGAAGCACGTCTTGTGGGACTGGGTCATGAACCCAGTGGAAGCGACGTCAAGAATGATCCCGCCACAGCTTGCAGAACCCGGAAGGAGCTACATCTACGAACATCAACACTGGGCCGTCCAGCAGTTCCTGCGGGCGCTCAAAAGGCATGATACTGGCTAGTCGGCAACGGCGAGCTCACGTCTCGGCGGAGTAGCAACCAGGACGACGGCGAGGCCCGCGTCATTCTGCCATCTTAAATAAAGTTTATTCAATCCAATCAATCCAATCCCCCTATTGATTTTTGTGTCTCGTTTTTTGAACCGTTTTAAGAAATATAAATATTCGCCCTCGTTAGATATTTAACAGTGCAGATATCTAAAAGGTGAGCGCTCTTAATGGTATCGAGGAAATGTTTGGTGCTACCGGTAGGACGTTATATTGGCTGTTGGAGCTTAGGGAGCAATGATTACTTCATGCCTCCGGACTCTATTAATTGCCGCAATAATTCGATGCCCTAATTCGATGCCCTAACTCGGCCAGGTGCTATCGCCTATTGCCTAATAGCAACCCCCGGTTAAAAAACGACGCTTTACTATTGTATTTGGGTAAAACTGCGTTACAGATAAAGTTCTTGCTAAATGTTCAGTAACCTGCTGTAACTGGTGGTCGAATGTGCTCTTGGAACTGCCTTTATGATACGGCAGATTTTCTATTACTTTGAAATGCAGATATGTGTGCATGTTTGCTCAAACTGAGAAATCCATGCAGCTGACCGCCCTTTTATACTGGCACGACCTTATGATATAGCCATCCGGAAGCTGCACGTCACATCATTGCATTGACAAGATTTGTCATCGCATCAAGTGTTCCGCTCTTATGGCCTCCGTTCTGCAGCTTACTGTCGAATGGGTGTTTCTGATATGGTGGCTGCTTTTATTTATCCCATCTACCGGAAGTTTGTCCTACTGGTACAGGAAACTCCAATGAAGAGCGCCGCCTTTTTCCCAGTTGTGGTGCTGTCATAGCTCTTGCAAAAGAGGAATTATTTCTATTCATTCCAATACCACCTCGATGAGGACACCCTCGCGAGGCAATTTGCCAGCCGTCTTCGCAAATCATCATCGCTAACGGCTTTCTAGACATGACCTTTTCGTTTCGTCGTTATCGCGGTCGCAGGGAGGCTAGATTCTGTGCTATGTAATTTCTGTGGACTGTTGTACCTAACAAGCAAGATAAACTCCTCTTAATGAGTAAATAGTGCAAAATGGGGCCATGTATCTGTGAAGTTATTCTTCCAAAGACAAGGATGACAGTGCCATTTTGTCGCTTTTCATTATAATATAAACGCCAAATTTTTTTTCTCGAAACTCTTTGGTTGCCCATAACACCCGCAGAGGTGTTTTATCCACGAAATTAAGCAGTTATGTTTTTCTTGGGCCATTCAAAAACCTTCTTATTGACAGTGCCACCTTCAAAAAGTCTAGGGCTGATAAGAAGATTTGAAAATTTTAGCCTTTTTCGAATGGTGTTCAGAGCAACTGTTGTTTAGTACGTTTACTATGTGATAATTTTTAAGAACTTGAAAAGCTGAGTTTGCTACTTAACCAAGTCACATTTCCCAAGTCCCACGGTGGCCTGCCTTCGTGATTTTAAATCACTCTTGCGTACACCAGCCCACACGATGTTGCGGCGCTTCGAATTGCCGCCCGCGCACTCCGCCGCATTCGAACTGGTGCTAGCGGCCGCTCTTTTAACTGCCCTGCCCTCTGATGTGAAACATTTCGGGTGGCTCCGAGGCTGGTGCGAGTTCCCAACCAGAGAGAAGGCTTGTGCGCTTGAGTCAAGCGGCATCTATTTCTTGCCCTTTTTGTTTAAGCGAAGGCTGCGATTCCGCTTTGTACTGGCATCCGCCAATCGATTGCTAATGAGTGGGGCACAAGTGCATGGTGCGTACGGTCGCCGGTATCGGCTCCACTCGCATTTCTTTTTTGAACGTTTGTCAACAAAACACAATTAGGGCACACGTACTAGAGGGGTGCCGTTTCGAGAAGTTTTACCGAGTCGTACATTTGTAGTCATATCGGTAGCGTGTACCGAGACGTCCAGTGTAGTCATATCGGTAGTGTGGCCGTCTAGAAGCTCAGACAAGCGTACACAAAGAGCAAAACAAGCTGCCACCGTAGGCTGCTTTGATAAAAGAGAGATTAGGGATCCATCGTGAGGATCCCTTTTTCCCTCCTCACTAACACACCTGTGTGTCTACTCTGTGCGTGCGGTCTGTTTATGTAAATCTTATAAATTGAACTATAACACAAAGGTGTCTTGGAATAAATGACAACTGAATTTTATTTAAGTTATTTTAAAATAAGCTGTGTACTCGTAAGTAATATTGCAGTGTTCGGTTCGGCGGACTTTTTGGTATGGCATTTCAATATGTTGTCTAAATGAATAAAGCCTAATTGTTCGTTTAATTACGCCTTTTCCGTCGGGCTGTCCCGCATACGCACGCATGTTCTGTGGAAATTAAAAGGGGCTATAATATTGACGCATGTGTCTCAAACCTTTTGTCCGAAATCTCTCGCAACACTCTAGCGTGAACTCAAGAACACTTTGCGCACGAAAAGACCACAGCTGGAAAGCAGGTATTTAGGTTTCAGAGCCTAATTAAGATCCGAACATAATTTAAGCTTTGGCAATATGAAGCGCCCGCTCAGATTCGCGTGTTTATAGTCCCTGCGTAACACTTCTGAGGTCTCTTGGTTGCGAAGAGGATGCAACGCTGGCTGAATGTTCAGAATGTTCACTGCAGAGGTGTTGGAAGTGATGTTTCTAAGCGGGCGTTGCAATAAAATCTGCCACCTCACCCGGCGCGCTAAGGCGGCGATGGCATACATGATAAACAGGTATAAAATGAAAACAAAAAGTCATTCAAAGTTTAAATAGTTGGCACAAATACCAGGTATCCCAGGGATTAGCTTAAAACCCACGAATAAAATGGAGCCCAGCTAAACATCTTGAACAACCTCATCATGGCAAATGAATTTATTCCAAACCACATTATTCCTGCACCGCGGGTTTGTGTCTTGCATGTGTTCAAGAGAATACGCAAATATCAATAAATACCTCGTTTGGGGTGTTTAGCCGATACTATCAATGTAGCTGCCCTTAATGCTAAACTTGGAAGTTAGTGCTCCCGCATTTCGAAATGCCGAAAAGCGCGAGCATTTCGGCATTTCCGTTTCGGCAAAATGCCGAAACGGAAATGCACACGGACGCCAGTGATATAGGCTTGGGCTCGTACAAAAGCAAAGTGGGTGCGAGAAAGTAATCGCCTATGCCAGCCGTCGTCTGTCCAAGGAGGAAAGAAGGCTTGTCAATTTGAAGGACCCCTCTGGCCGTCTTGGTAGGTGGAGCTTGTACCTGCAAGAATTGGACGCTACAGTAGTCTGTAAATCCGGGAAGAAACACTCCAACGCCGACTGCCTGTCCCGTGCCCCCGTCGACCCACCACCACAAGAGTCCGAAGAAGACATCGCGTTCTTCGGAGTCGTTACTGAGAGAGAGTGACCTGGCCGCCCAGCAGCGTGCCAACCCCGATCTACGCGTCATGATCGACTACCTTCAAGGATGCAACGTCACTGGGCGCAGGGCCTACAAACGCAACTTACCTGCATTCAGCCTGAAATACGCCGTCCTAGTGAAGAAGAATTTCAGCCCCGGAACGAGAGCGCTTTATCTTCTTGTCATCCCGGCAGACCTTCGTGACGAAATTTTGTAAGCGTGCCATGACGACCCGTCTTCCGGACATCACGGCACAGCTTGCACAATTGGGAAAATCAAGATGAAGTACTACTGGCCCCGCCTTGCATCCGACGTTACCCACTACGTCCGGAGCTAACGTGACTGCCAGCGATAAAAAACGCCACCGACGACATCCGCCGGACTTCTGCAGCCGATCGGCGTCCCATAGAGGCCTTTCCAGCAGATTGGAGTGGACCTTCTGGGCCCGTTCCCTACATCCCGCTCCGAGAACAAGTGGATTGTTGTAGCGACAGACTACATGACGCGCTACGCAGAGACCACCGCTCTTCCTAGGGCACGGACCAAGGAACGGCCTTTACTGCGGAGCTGATGCAAGGGATATTACGCTACAGCAACACGGATCGCCGAAGAACGACGGCGTACCACCCCAAACGAACGGACTTACGGAACGCCTGAACAAGACGATCGCGGATATGCTGTCAATGTACGTCGACATTGAACATAAGACTTTGTACGAAGTGCTACCGTATGTCACCTTTGCATACAACACGGCTATCCAGGAAACTACGCAGATGACACCGTTCGAGCTTGTCTACGGAAGACGGCCGACTACGATGCTCGACGCCATGCTTCCCCACGTAGAAGACAACGACATCAACGCCGACTTCCAAGCAAACCTTCAGCGTGCGGAGGAGGCCCGCCAGTGGGCTCGAGTTCGTACAACGGACCAGCAGCGGGTGAATGCAGGGCGCTATAACCTCCGACGCCGAGACGCCGAGTACCACCTTGGGGATCGTGTGTGGGTTTGGACTCGCATCCGTCGACGCGGACTAGGTGAGAAGCTTCTGCGACGGTATTTCGGACCCTACCAGATTCTACGACGTGTCGGCCAACTTACCTACGAGGTGATTCCGGAACATCACGACGACGCACGCGGCCCGAAGTCGTCCACGTGGTTCGCTTGAAACCTTACTATGCAAAATGACGGACTTTTTTTGTTGCTCGCTCGGAGTATTTTTTATTTCAGCATTGGGTCGATGCACTCTTAGAGGGGGGTAATGCCGCGAACCATGTATGGGTTTGTTTATTTGTTGTAAGTTTTTACTGCGTGGCCATGCCCGGCTGTTTTATCTGCGTTCCAAACGAAGCGCGTCTTGCCTTCTTTACTTTTATGCCGCACGGGCTATCACATTCAGATAGGCAGACAGTTTCGCCCTAACGTCACTAGCCGAGAATAATCTTCTGTGATCTACAATGTTCTGGATGTGAATCGACGCTTCCACAAACACTAGCGCCGAAAGATAAAGTCCTGCAGAGCAGACGCCGCGGCATTCGATTCGACGACCCTCGCCTGTGCAAGTCACTTTTGACCGCTGCTTCGCCACCTCTGTATTCTTTTGAGTTGCTAGTTCGCTCAAATTAACTTGTTTCTCCTTCAAGACAACTGCGTCGTCCTTGGCTCCGTGACAATACGGCGGTTGCTGTTATTTCTCGCATCTACCGGAAGTTCATCTTTCAGGTACCGGAAACTGAAGTGGTGAAGACATCATGTAGCGATACCTTTTCCGAAGTTGTGGCGCTGTCATGGCCCTTGAAAAAGGGAAGATATTTCAATTCGTTTTATACCACCCGCGGTGAGGACGCCTTCATGAGCCAATTTGCCAGCCGTCTTCGCAACTCCGCATCCCTACCGGCTTTCCATAAAATATATTTTTATTTCGTCGTTACCGCAGCCGCGAGAACGCTGCATTCTGTGCTTAGTATTTTTTTTGGACTGCTGGTACCTAGCAAGACTGATATATAATTCCTCGTAATGAGTAAATACTGCAAAATGGGACCATGTATGTATAAAGAACTTCTTCCACACGTAATATATTACGGTGCCGTTTCGGCGATTTTCATCACAATATTAACGCCAACATTTTTCTTCCAACTCTTTTGATGCCCCTTAAACTCGCAAAGGTATTTTATGCACAAAATAAAATATTTAATTTCTCTTGGGCTATCAAAAATCTTACTTATTGAGAATGCCACTGCAAAAGAATCTACGGCTGATAGGAAGATTTGCAATATTTAGCCATTTTGTAACGTTCTAAAGCTATCAGATTAAGATTATTTGTTTTCATTTTTCAAAACGCATTCTAATGCTGTGCACAGCAACGTTATTCAGTACGTTTACGTCAGAACGTTCTACAAACTACAAGCGCTGAGTTGGCCACTAAACCAACCCACATTTACCAAGTACCCCTGACTCAGCCACACACTCTCATGCGGCACCTGGCTAACTGCCGGTGCACTTCGGCGCATTCAAGCTGGCGCTAGCGGTAGCTCTCCCAACCGGCACTGCCCTCTGATGCCAAAACCGTCGGCCGGCTCTGATGCTGGTGCGACTTTCAAACTAGAGAGGGCCTTGCACGTTTATTTCAAGCATCCTCGGCTTCTTGCCCTTTTTGTTTGACGAAAGCTTCGGGAGCGCTTTGCAGAGGCATCTGCAAAGTGTAGGAAAGGGGGCGGTGGTCCTCATGTTCCGCCGCACGCATGCGCGACGGTCACACGTTCCTGATTGTTGGGTCTTGGCATGGTATATATGTGTTTTCGGTTTTGATAAATCTATCAGTTGATAGTAAGCACTGGTGTCGTTTCCCTTTCTCGTCTTTGTGTCTGTTTGCGTTCAAGTTTAACTCATGGCATCTGCCAATTGATTACTAATCAGCGGGGCACAAGTGCATGGTGCGCACGATCGCTGGTATGGGCGCCATTCGCCTCTTAATATTGAACGTTTGTCAGCCAAATTGACTTACGGCCCACATTCGAGAGAAATGGCGTTTGGCGCACTGTTACCCAGTCGCGCATATGATCAAGTTTAGCCATATCGGTAGTGTGGTTCTCCAGCATGTCAGACAGGCGTGCAGAAAGGGGCAAAACCAGCGGCCACCGTAGGGTGTTTTGATAAAAGACGGTGGTGGCGCGGCCCTGCCGGAGGGAGATTAGGGATCCACCGTGAGGATCCCTCTTTTTTTCCTCAGTTACACACCTGTTTCTCTACTCTCTGCGTGCATTCTGTCATTGTAAATTTTATAAGTTGAACGTGAACGCTATGGTGTCACATAATTAATGGCAGCTGGTGTTCGTTTATTTGCTTTAAAATAAGTTGTGTACGTGTAAGAATATTTTATTGTTCGGTTTGGCGGACTTTTTGGTACCGGATCCCCATATGTTTTCTAAATAAATAAAGCGTAAATGTTTGTTTTATTACGGCTTTTCCCTCTTGCTGTCCTGCATACGCACGCGCATTCTGTGGAAATGAAAATGGTTCACAATATATATAATCTTGTCACTCAGATCCTTTGTCTAAAATCTCTCACAACATTCTAGCCTGAGCTGGGAAGCACTGAATGCACACTGTGATCACAGCTGAAAGCAGGTGTTTAAGTTTGAAAGCCTAAGATACCAACCTAAATTCAGCCTTGAAAACACGAAGCGTCCGCTCAGATTTCGTGTCCGCATTGTCCCTGCGTAACAGTTTTGTAGCGTAAGCGACACTGGCCGAGGTTGAGCAGTTTCGCGTGGACCTTGAAGGGCCGTGCTGCGCAAGCGCGAGGAGCATTGGATTCAATTGAATTGCATTGGATTGGATTTGGCTTGGCTTGGCTTGGCTTGGCTTGGCTTGGCTTGACTTGGATTTGATTTGATTAGACTTGGATTCGATTGGTTTGGAATAAATTGGGTTGTATGGGATTGGAATGGAAATTTAATTCAATTGGAGTACGGGCGTGTAGAGAATTGTGTCTGCACATTCGCCGGTCTGCGCATTCCAGGGGAGCAACGTCATATCTGCGGCAGAAGCACTAACGCCGGAGCGTGCCCAGCTGTGCGCCTCGGTTGCACAGTAGCCAAGTCTGACGCTGTGCAGAAGCGGCTTGATATCCGTTTCGCATGGCTTCTGGAGAGCCGTGCTGCGCATACGCGAGGAGCAGTGACTGGACTGGACTGAACTGGATTAGATTGGATTGGATTTGAAATCTTTTTAGCAGCAGTAAGCATGATAATCAGCTAATCGTAGACCACCAGGAAACCTAAGAATAACCATCTGAACATTGGCTCACGGAACGCACATCCTGGCATAGTTGAGCTAAGCCACTGCTAATATTTTTGATATCTCGGTTGCGAAGAGGATGCAACGCTCACTGAACGTTCGCTACAAAGGGTTGGATGCGATGTTGGTGGAGCGAGCGTTGCAATAAATGCTGCCACCTCACCCTGGGCACTATGGCGTCGAAGGCACGCATGGTAAACAGGTGTAAAATGAAATCAGGAAGTCGTCCAGAAGTCTAAAGAGTAGGCAGAAATGCAGGCTTTCCCAGGGAATAGCGAAAAAAACCATGAGTAAAATGCAGCCTAGCGGAACATCTTGAATGACCTAAACATGAAAAAAAAACTTGTCACAAACCGGCTCATTCCAGCAGCACGCGCATGTGTCTTGCATGAGTTCAAAGCGCTAAGTAATATATAATATATTGGTCATTCGGGAGAGTTATCCGGTACTTCGATTCTAAATGCCCTTTTTCTAAATGTATTTGTGCACCGTGTGTCCCTTAAGAATATTGTCTCTTGCTTTTCTGCAGCGTTTTAGTTCATTTTTAAATCTAAATAGTCGCTTTCGGGAGACGTTTAATTGTCCGGATGTCTTAAGAGTGAGCGCCCGTGATGGAATGAAGTAAAACTGTCGTGACACCGGTAGAAAGTTGGGATGCGGTTATGAAGCTTGCGGAGCAATTAATACGTTTTGCCTCTGTAGGCTATACACTGACGCAATCACATATTTCATACAATCAGGCGAGCTTTCTGGCCTATTCGGCTGTTTTTCTTTAAATGCAACCATCTGCTGCAACCCTAATTTCTTACTGGAGGAAACTCCTTAACAGGAACACTCAGAACGTCTTCCAAGATGTCCAGTAACCTGCTGTTAGTGGTGGTTGAACGAGCTCTTGGAACTGTCCTTACATCACAGGAGATTTCGCTTTGCTTTGAAATGGAGATATGTGTCTACGTTTACGTAAACTATGAAATACGTGTAGCTCACCACCACTACATAATGGCACAATAGTACGATGAAGCCATCCCACAACTGCAGGTTACATGAGTTGATTGGCGGGATCTATCATCACGCCGAGTGTTCCGCTCTTACCGTACTTCAGTTACTGTAGAATTGGTCTTTCTTAATATTGCGGTTGCTGTTATTTCTCCTATCTACCAGAAGTTCTCTTTTCAGGAACAGGAAACCCCGGGAATGAAACGATCATGTGGCGATACCTTTTCCCCAGTTGTGGTCCTGTCATAGCCCTTGAAAAAGCGACATTAATTCGATTCCTTTGTGTACCAGCTGCGATGAGGACACCCTCGCGCGTCAATATGTAAGCTGTCGTCGCATGCCGCCATCCCTACCGGCTTTCCATAAAAGATATTTTTATTTCGTCGTTATCTTGGTCACAGGAACGCTAGGTGCTTGGTAATTTTTGTGGACTGCTGTACCTAACAAGAATGATATAACTCCTAGTGATAAATAAATGCCGCAAAACGGGACCAGGTATGGAAACAATTTCTTACAAAGATAATCATAAAACTGCAAATTCGGCGATTTCCATCACAATAACTGCGCCATTTTTTTTCTCGCAACTCTTTTGATTTCCACTACATTCGCAAACGTGTTTTATGCACAAAAGTTTACATTTATCTCCCTCTTGGGCCATTAAAATCGCTCTTATTGACACCAAAACTGCGAAAGATTCTACGGATGATCAAAAGGTTTAAAAAAATAATTTTTTTTAACGTCCTAAAAATATCACGTTAGAATTATTTGTCTTCATTTTTCAAAACAAATTGTGGTAATGTCCACAGCAGCCGTTATTCAGGACGTATATATCTGAACATTCTCAAACTACAACAGCTGAGTTTGCCACTAAACGAAACCCCATTAACCAAATACATAGGCCTCCGTGATTTCAAATCACCCGCGCGTACCCCAGTGCACACCCGGTTGGGGCGCTTCTACTAACCGCGGGCACACTCCGCCGCATTCAAGCCGACGCCAGCGGCAGCACTTCTAACAGGCACTGCCCTCTGATGCCCAAAATTTCTGGTGGCTCCTAGGGTGGTGCGGCATTTCAACCAGAGATGGCCTTGCTCGTTTGTGGCCAGCATCATCTGCTTCTTGCCGTTTTTGTTTGAGCGAAGGCTGCGGTAGCGCTTTGAAGTAACATCCACCAATTGATTATGGCACGAGCGCATGTTGCGTATGGTAACTTGGTATCGGCTCCACGTGGTCTTTATTTTGAACGCTCATCAACGAGACTGGGTTAGCACACGCATTCTAGAGGGATGCCGTTGCGGGGAGCTTTACTCAGCCGCACATTCAATACAGTTTAGCCATATGGGTAGTCTGCTTGTCTAGCAGCTGAGGCATACAGAAAGGGGCAAAGAAGCTGCATCGTTGGGTGCTTCGGTAAAAGGCGGTGGTGGCGCTGCTTTGTCAGAGGGAGGTTAGGGGTCCACGGTGAGGATCTTTTTCTCCTCCTCAGTAGCAAACCTGTTACTCTATGCCTGCCGTCTGCTCATATAAATTCTATGAGTTGAGCTGGAACGCTACGGTGTCTTGGAATATATTACAGCTGGGATTGTTCGTTTTATTAAGGTTTAAAGATATATTGTGCGCTTGTAAGAAATCTTGTGCTCGTTTTGGCGAAATTTTCGGTACCACAAGGCAACATGTTGTCTTAATGAATACAGCCTAAATGTTTGTTCTATTGCCCCGTTTCCGTCTTGATGTACTGCATGCGTACTCCGCGCGTTTGCGGCAATGAAAAGGGGTTATAATATTGAAGCATGTGTCTCAGACCGTTTGTCCGCATTCACTCGCACCATTCTAGCGTGAACTCGGGCACACCTAGCGCACAAAAAAGATCACAGCTTCAAAGCAGGTGTTTAAGTTTAAAGCTTAAGATAACACCCTAATTACAGCCTTGGCAAAATAGGGCGCCCGCTCAGGTTCGTGTCTAAGTTGTCTCTGCGTAACAATTCTGCGGTCTGTCGGTTGCAAAGATCATGCAACTCCGGCTGAATGTTCACTATTGACAGAGCGTTGGGTGTGATGGTGGTGGAGCGGGCGTTGCAACAAATTCTGCCACCTCACTCTGGGCGCAACAGCATCAAATGCATGCGTGATAAATGCGTATAAAATTAAATCAGGAAGTCGTCAAACGTCAAAATTGTTTCCCTGCTGCAAACGCCACGACCAATGAGATCACCGACAGAGGCAGATGGCAGTGGAAGTATAATTAACAATGCTTTGGAAAACTACTAACCAACTATTTCGTGTGTGTTTCTCAGGAAGCGTAGCTATCACGAGCGTCATCATCGTCATCGTTCTTTTTGTCCTAGCAATTGCAAATTTGCTGTCTGCAAACTTCGCTTACCACTATCAAAGTCGAGCGATCAGCGTTATTGCTACGAAAGTATACCAACATACCACTGATTCTATTTATTAGCGCGAAAGCGAATGAAGGGCCGGCCTTAGGTGAAAGTGTGCGCATACTACAATGCGTGGTAGTTTTTACGTGACCACTGAATTACTCATACCCGCACATGTGCATTAAACAACGCTTTTCACGCAAGACTTTAAGCTGGTTTCAAAACTCCATGACTGGCACAGGGAAGCGCCTGTCACACTTTGGGTTTAAGGTCGAACGCCGTGGTGACATCCGTACAAAGCGTAGCCACTCAAGCGGTGCCTTCCTGGTGGGTAAGCATCATACAACTCCGTGGGTTGAACATGCGGCGTTCGTGGAACTCAGATAGCTCACAAAGAAACCATCTGCTTGAAAAATAAAAAAGGCTAGTTGGAATGCTGCTAAGACCAAAGATGCGTGTTCGGTCCAGAAGCGGTGTCTGCTATTGAGATGGAGGCTCAAAACTAAAACTCCAATGTGGTCAGATTTCGGCGTATGTTGAAGATACTCTGGCGGTGAAAATTAATCCGTAGCCCTCCACAACAGCGCACCTTATAGACTACGTGTAGCTTCTGCGCATTGAACACTACGGCTATTAAACTAAGTATGGGTCTGGCTGAGTTCCGGTCGAGGGTACTCCGGTATGCGAAAGAAACATGCACTCAGTTTGGATGAAAGAAAATTAAGAAGTGTAGGTCTTCCTGGGATTACATTGAAGCACCTCTACAGCGCTGCGCTAATACCCATTCAATTTAAATGAAAAGAAAATTACGAAGTATTGGGCTGGCTACAATAGGAACTTGGGACCCCCGCAATGCGAGACCAATCCGCATTCACACCCATACTCGGAGGGCCTACCTGGCTAGTGTGGAACTACGAATGCGTTCCGGCATTCCAGTTACAAAACTGTGTTAGATACATCTACTCAGTCCTACATAAGTGCAATGAGCGTTCTAGTTGAGGAAGTAGCCGTTCGGCGATGGCGAAAGGTGTTCCTGCTTCTTCACTCTTTGGTTAGCTCTGCGAAAGTGGGTTTTCGCGGTCATAGTAACGGACACAAAAAAGGAAGGCCCCATTTTTCAGAGAAAGACGTTTAAAACGATAAACTCTGTAATGCAAACTGAGCGAAGTCACTATCCAAAATCCTAGCTGCTTCGACAGCATCGGAATGGCACAATCATATAGATGTCGGTTTCATAACGTGACCATGGGGTCGCATTTTTTTAGGTGCTTGATCTGCGTTCGCGTGCCATCATCACCGTTTTGTGGAACGCATTGTGTAAAGTTGGCTTTCCAGCAGTGCGTTTTGTCGCGACCTCAAATGCCATCATTGAGGCACAGAACATAATGAACCTACTAATGCGTTGGGATCTTCGACTTCGAAACCTGTGTAAAGACGTGTACTGATCACTACAAAAGCAATTTCGTCTTGCTAATTAAAATTAGGGGTGTAACAAGTTTGCTTCCCCTAAGTGTCCCCTTTGCTTGGCGAGAGAATGCAGGGTAGAGGCCCAGTCACAGTAACCAGGGTGGGAAGAAAAAATACGACAAAACAATAATGATAAGATTAGAAAAGCATGTTCAGCGGTAGCATAATGAGGTTTTCGCAATCGTCTCACTGTAAGAAGTTCGGAGGGGTCCCCGTAAATTTTAAAATTGTAGGTATCTGTCCATTCCTGCCCAAAACTGGGTCATTTGGCGCTGTTTTTTCGTGCCCTCTGCCGCCGTTCCTCTTCGACATTTATTCTTGTACACATACTTTTTAGGTGTACGCGGTGGTTCAGTATGTTGTTACTCGATTGGATTTCCGAGGGTTTCGTAATTTGTAATAACACAAATAGTGCTGGGTTACTTGTTCTTGCCAATGTTGTTCCCTGAGAAGTTATTGCAGGTCAGATCAAATTGTTGCAGGACTTGCCAACTTGAATATTCACAAAAATTATAAAAAGGCATCATTTTGACTACATACTATGTAGCTGCTTCAATTATTTCAACATAATTTAGTGAAACTTTATCTGATGTTTCGAGCTGCAGTACCGTGTGCACGCAGAATTCTACTGTGCCAAATTTCTAGCCAGGAGAATATGCTGTTCGAAAGCCTGAGAACATTACCAAATGCACAAAGGGATACTGGCAGTAAGTTTTGTGGTCGTAATATTTACAGTTGGCTTGATTCCCTGGCATGCAAATTTATTAAAATAATCAGCCAGCGTCGTGGGAACACCTTCATATTTAGTAAAAGTTTATTTATAAACGTGGCCGAAACCCTGCAAAACCATATCAATGTGTTCAAACGACGTTCTCAAGCAGAAATAAATGTCAGGGGAGGCAGCCGAGTGAATTCAATCTGTGACAGAAACTTGTTACATTACTAGAACTCGGAGGCTCGGCCGGCTTCTACATGACGGTCGCTCTAATACGCACATACGCAGGTATGTGCGTGTTAGGAAATCTTCATGTAGGAAATCACCTGGAGGAAATCTTCCGTGAACGGGGTCCACACTGGCCACAGTAAAACTCTTTCAGACAACCAAAGTACTGTTGCACAGAAGGGGGCGACATAAAATTATCCGAAAGTGCAGTAAAAGTTCTCGGTTCCACTATGGGAATGACAGGAGTAATGCAATATCCGCCTGAAGGATAGTCGCAAACTTCCCCAGGCAAACCATCCCACGTCACGTTGGCTGACCGAATGCTTTGAAATACCGCAGGCACCCTCGTCGACTGGCAAATGAAGGCAGGCATTCGGGCGACAATTTTTGGGCTGAGGAAAAATTTACGCCGAGACGAAGGTCACGATGGCGTCCGGCGGCGAGGATCCCAAAATTCCGCGCGTGCAGTGTTTTTATGCTTACGCCAAAATAGCAACATAGGGGCGTGGCTTGCGAGGTTAAGGCTCTGCACGTTTAAAGCGAACACTAGAAATACTGATAATTTTTATTTCCTAGCACTTAAAATGTCATCGGACGCACAGATATGAATGGCGATTTTGTGATTGCAAGGCACTGAACGTCTACAAAATGAATAAAAAGGCAGAACATGGTGTCACTACTCACTCATTGACACAACGTAGGCCAAGGTACTACGAGGTAAAATCTCTTTGCAAATGAATATATCTACAGCGCCTGGCAACAGTAACATTTATTGCAATGATGCAATTTTGAATGCTCTCAGAAAATTCCTAAACCCTCACATTCAGCAGTCGCAATTTTAGCGGGTGCAGTTTTTACATTGGGGTTGTTTTTATTGGTGCGGGCTGAAACAATAGAATAAATGCTTGCCTCTGCTTATCTTCAACGAAGTGCATGCACATGTTGTGTCAGATAAAGTTTTATGTAACCGCTCTATTATCACGAAATACGACAAACTTTTTTTTGTTATAAAACTTGTCACTACAAGGGACTTTGTGCTAAATGTTTGATCAGTTTGTTCTGAAAATATTCATTTTGCGTCTACTTTAATAGTTACAAAGTTACACATGCAAGGGCTCCTACCAAAATATGTAGAGAAACCCCCGTACTTGTTAAGCATTACAGCAGGTTGTCTGCTATGAGAAAATCAGGGATAGCTCAAAATCGGCGCTGTGAAACAGACAGAAACCGCAGAAAATTGAAACTTTCGTCGTATGAATTGAGTAACCTCTGCAATATTTTATTTCGACCTGTGCGGTAATGTCACTTCCTATGTCCGTGTGCTCTAGCGTGGCGGAAGTCAGATATTATACCCCTAAAAACTGGGCTTATGTCATGCACGTGGGTTTAAAAAATTTCTGATAACGTGCAGTATTAGTCAATTTTTTACTATAGTAAAGCTACTCGCCTCTCAGCATGGAGGCAACGATGCTTAGCATAGACCGTCATGTCATGTATCGTGAATCCGCTTCGCAATTTTCAGAGGTTCCCCCCTTTTACCGTAATTCGCGCACACTGGTCTGCTCCTCCACCTCCTTGTGCTTCTCTGGTGGTCTGCTAGCTTCTGTGCCTTGTAACCATTGGATAGCAGTGGAGCAGCGCCGTGGGCTCGGTGGCACGGCCTTTAGCCTTCTTTACCACGAAGTCGATGCCAGTGGCTCCATGAGAGTGGGAAAAACCCATGTAACTACCGCCACACCACTTACAGCGTGTTTTTGGTAAGCGGGGCCTTTACTATTTTTCTTTCCTCCGTGCCTCTCACCAATATGTTCTTAAATCAGAGCCTCTACCGTGGCACTACCGCCCTCTATGTACACGCACGTAAAGTATATGTCTCCCACACGTTGTTGCTTTCGTCACATTCAGCCGCCGGTTATGCCAAGGTGGCGTATCCATCTCTTCAGTGTGATGGCTCCAGTGACCCAAAAATAGTTTCACCATGTTGCCTCAAAATCGGGGAAAGAATACTGCAGAAGTGTAACTTTGCCTCCCGGCCAAATATTCTGAAGGAATAACTGTTGTGAAGTTTTATTTTTAGACGTAGGTTTGTAATATTAAGCCAATATGTTGCACTATTTGCAAAACAAAACCTTGTGTATAATGACATTCAGACTATATCAAATTGTTTTAAACGCCCATACGAACCCATCTTGCGTTTCAAAAGAAACAAATAGCGGTACGATTTTTTTGGCGGTCAGCTCTCCTTCTTTATGGCCGACGTACTATTGATATAAAGTTTATTTGTGCAACAACAAAACAGAAATAGCTTGCAACAAGTATTTCTGAAGTACAGTAGGCTCTCCCTAACAAGAAGTCGCTTAAGCTGCGTGAGATTCAGAAAGGAATGATAACCTCGCGAAGGTTTTTCACATAGCCATCTTTAGTAAAATGCACTGTATGTAATCGGAACTGTTGTAGGACTGCGTCAACTTTACCCATCTCCTCTGGTGGCAAACTACACTGTTACAGAGGACCGTGAAATCTGCTAAGCAAACTAAGCTTTAAAAAAGGAACGGTGAAACCTGAAGCTAAGACACAATGTAAATAATAAGCAGCTAAGGCCGGGTACAGACTGTTGCCGCAATTGTCGTAGTAACTTCGAAGAATGACGTGATTTTCCGTCTCAGCCAACCGAACTGCAAGACACGCTGATTTTGCGTCCATAGATCACGATATGGTTTTTGCGTCGGCAGTCTGAACATAGCCGAGGAGAGCACTTTACATCGCACTGGTCGGCATTTCCTTCTATTAATGGGCCTAATTTGTCACTTATAATTTCAAAAACGTACAGAAACAGTCAGCCCACATACGTATAAGCCAAAAATACCGAGGATTATAAGGTTGGCAGGTCTGTTCAACACGCGTAAACTACATTTTCTTATCACCTTTTCACATCAAGGCTTTAATGGGAGCGTGGCTTTAGCACTTAACTAGCAGCGCTTTGCACAATCCCGTTCAAATCAGTAACGTTATTCAAGACAATGCGACGGCACGCATGAGCACCGCACGTAAATAATTGCACAGAAATCATAAATTTTTTCAAGCTGAACCATGAGTTGGCGAAATATTAACGCCAACACTAAAATTTTTGGCGTATGCCTGCTCTTCCTTCAGCACTCCACATCATTTCTTTAACAGTTATACATAATGATTTCAAAAAGTGAGTTCCAAGTAACAAAGGGTTGGGACGCTGGTTCGGACCATGGTAAGTGAAATTGTTTTTGAATAAAAAGGAAGGCAATTTGTGCCAACCTCGCATAAACAAATAATAATTAAAAGTGTGCTCCTGCCGTTCCTAATTTTGTTCAATTTATGATTAAAACACTACTAGTGCTTTTCGTTCAAGAGTGCGAAAACATCAAAAAGATTGACATTAGAGATACAGGTAAACCTGAATGTAAAGAACCTCTATGTAACGAATTCCTGTACTTAACGAAGTATTCATTTCCTCATTGCCAGTCCCTTCCAAAATCAACGTGTTTGAGACCTCTATGTAACGAAAGTGTTGCGATGTCGCGACTTTGCTACGCCAGTAAGCCATTTTTCTCACTTTTTCTAGAACACTGGCTGAAGAAATGCACTGATTTAGCGTGCCTCGCCTGCACTGCGAACTACCATGCGTTTCCAGTGAGCATGTGGTTTTGTCTTTGTACGAGGCCTTCTCTTCGGCGTCTACTCGCGCGCCTCCACTGCTGTCTCTGGTGTCGGTTCGTCGCTCATGAGTTCTGCTGCCAGAAAATTAAAACTTTTGTCTTTTTAGGGCAATCTCGCAATTCTAAATGACGTCCCCGCCGGCGAGAAAAAAGAACGTCGCCGCCCGGTGAAGTATCCTCTGAACACTTTTGAGCGCGGCAAAGAGCGTCAAGTTCGCGAAAAGGGGCCCTGTGAGCATAAATGTGTTCCTCTAAACGCGTTTAGGCACCGACAAGTGTCAACAGCCAAAAGTGATACTTCAGTTGCGTTTGGGAATACCGGGGTAGGTGAGTTACCTTGCTTCTTCGGAGTGCCGTGTAGTGAGTGTAGTGACCGAGTTCGTGAGAAAACAGGAGGCCCAAATCACGCAGTTTTTTTCTGTGACATAAATAATTTAAGGGTGAGCTCCCCAGCACTGATGTCTACCATCTTGGTTTTGTTTCTGCTTCATTCCCGCGGGCCTTAACTAGAAACCTGCGTGTAACGAAACCCTGCATTAAACTAAAAATTTGCAAATTTTTGTCCGCTCGTTATATCCCTGTTTAACTATAGTTCTTTGATGCGAATGTGAGGAAGTAACGGGAGCAACAGAAAGGAGAGCAGCAGACTAATAATGAGCACTGACGCACAACTGGAATTATTCTTTTTACAGAACCCTTGGGATAATAATGATTTGCCCTGTGGTGTCATGCAAGGAACTCCTAGCGCCCTATCCCTGTTAAACAAAACTCACAATCGGCACAACATTCGCTTCAACCTGTAGTCAAGATTGGACATAGAGCTTTGGCAAGCGAATCAAGGTACGTTAAGTGGCGATGTCAGACGCTCCCGCAATTTTATGCATCAGCCTATATTTTCTCTTTCTTACGAGATGTCTACTTTCGAAGATTGCAGTGTACCTGTAGCCACGGACGTGCTGGGCCATGTAACACGGAATTTTTCTTGTATCATTGGCATGATGTCAAATAATATTTTGTCCATGCCTCTGCCCGAATGTCACCCGTACCTTCCACGACAACAACGCCTCCCTTTCAAGCAGCAAAGTTTCACAGGCGTTATACTGCAGAAATACTTCTTTTTCCCTGCAGCGCTACCTAAGTTTTCTCAACTGCCATTCACTTTTATGTCTTTGTTTGTTGGTACTTGCACAAGCCCTGCATATTTGCTTTGTTATCGAATGGCGCCAATTGGCATTGCGTTTCTGTATACGTCTCGTTAATCAATACGAACCATATATAACGGCCCTTAGCCGAAGTTTAGATTATCTCTTTTTTAATTTAGGGTGTTTTGTTAACTCGGGGACGACAGGACAGCAAAGCCACCAATTTAAACATGTTCTTGGTGTCTAGAAAGTATGGTAAATCATAGTTTTGTTTACCAGGCACAAAAAATCTACTTCCGAAGATTACTATTTTACAGGAACCTAGCGCCACCTTCTTTTGGGCGCGAATACAAAAATGCGCGGAAAAATCGATCTTTCCCTGCAGTTTCTCTTAGGAAGCGTAGGCGGCGACACCATAGCTAACGAATGAGCTTTCGCGGGACTCGGTTTCGTTTGAACACAAACCGTGTCCTTTGTTAACTATTTTTAAGGCTTCTGCATAATGGTAGTACCCGCATTTTCAATATATTTGTGTACTAATCGAATTTTTTACAAGGATTTCACGTTCAAATGGTCTGCCTATTCTGAGATGTGGTTTCGCTTTATGGTTCATTTTTTTTAGGAATTTTTATTGAGGTAATGTAGTAGCACGATTCTTTTTATGTGCTGTTGTACTGTAATTTAAATGTGTAGTGCATGCATAATAATTATTACGCTTTCTTTATTTCATTATTCCCCGACTGCGAGATCTAACATACTTTGTATGGTATGAGGACTCGTTCCTCTTATAGTTGGCAGGAAAATTTAGTGTAAGCGCGTGCCTGTTATGCCTTTAGATTTGAATGTATCTGCTTGAGTTGAGTTTTCGGTAGTAGTGGCAGCTCACAATTTTAAGCCACTGGTAGAAATTACGGCATGTTTATTTCCAATACTTTGAATGTACTTGAATAGCAATATGTTCTTTTGATTGCTACATGTTCAATCGTTTTACACAGCGTATAAAATGTGCGCTTTATTTTATAACAGCAGCAGTGAACATGGGTCTTGCCGTGAATAAAATTGCAAATTTTAGTTGTCCAAATTAACATTTTGTCTGCCACCAATTAAACGCATTTTCTACAGCTCAGTTGATCGGTCCACCTGCACTGCTTGCTGCCGCTTTATCAAAGGTACGCTTCGGAACAAAGTCCTCTGTACAAACGGTAGTGTTACAACGTGCTCGAAGAAATGACGAGTAATACACGGAATGTGTTTCCCGACACGTAAAAAAGAGAAGAAAATATATTCCCGAATTTTATTTCTTCGAGAACGTTATACACCTGCTGGCAGGTGTATGATAACTCCCCTACACTTCGAGGTAACGGATGGTAAAAGAATGCGTAGATGAGTTTTCTCGTATATGCGGTCATTATGTTCAGCATATTTAGCAAAATAATAAAGGTATGATAATTTCCGCCCTTCACATTCATTTTATCTCCTATGCTACCGTATGCGATTTCTCGAATTTTATAACGCGCGTATACACAAACCTGCACTGCGTTGCGAAAGAAAGTTGAGCTCAGCCATGCTAAATTGCTGATATTTACCTTCCGCCTGATTTTGTTCTGGCCTTTAAGACCGATCACTCGCTGCTATTCCCTTCTTCTTCAGCTAATAATTATATATTATTAGGGACCATATTCTAATAGCGGCCGAGATGCTTGTACAGAGAGAAGATCTGTCTACTTTAGCATGCGTTGTCTGAAACGGTGAGTCAAATCAGTTTTTAGTCGTCCATAGGGGCATTCTGCTCTTTTTTGTTGTGGCAACCACATTCTACGACACCTGTCTACTTACAAGTGAGCTCCTGTTTCCCTCATGACCACAGCGCAACGATGACATGGATGCAAAGGTAAGCAACGCCTAACCAACTCTGCAATATTTCCGTCTGTGCTGCTGTTGGACGCCAGTTTAATGAATGAATACCTCTTCGTGCACCCGATTATTCTTTTAACTGATGCCAGTTCACAACGGTGCGTTTAATGTTGCTTGATAAATATTCTACGTCCGGTTTGTTTATGGGGGGCAATGTTTAACCACTTGCGAGCCTACGCTTTGGAAACCAGTGAAATATTACCGTTCCTTCACTCTGCAGGCTGCTCTTTAAATGCAATATAAAAGCAATTTTGTCAAAGTTGTGTTCATTACACGGCATTGGGCTTGATTACAGTCGCTAGTACTGCGTTGTCAGGGAACACTTCACATAGGTTTACATTCATTTTAGGATGCCTTCAGCGTGCGGAGTTTTTCCTCCCGATGAAAAACGAATACAGCAATTCTCTAATCTATTGAGTTCCCTAATGGATTCTTGAATGCACATCTGCCTATAGCGACCAAAAGTCTTAAATGGAACCCCAAGAGGTTTCGCAAATCCAAATTGAACTCTGACATTTTCCAATTTTTCTTGAAAAATGGACGTTCTCTTAACATCATTGGCGGTAGACACGTGGAATTCCCCTCATTTTCTTGAAAAGTGGACTTTCTCCTAATATTATTGGCGGTAGACACGTGTTATTCCTCTCATTTTTCACCCCAAAACACCAAAAAAGTTTCGGAAGAAAAATGAGCCTTCCCTTGGAGGGTGTTTTGCGCTGACAAATTTCTTAACGGCTTGCGGCGTCGTCCACATTACTACATCCAAGTATGGGACTGCGTACGAGTTGTTAGAGGTAACAATTTCGGGTTTTCATACCGTGCAGCTTAATTTATTACAATCTACACCGATTTAAGGAACCTCTTTCTTAGGCCAAAGCACTAGGTGCCTATAACGCAAAAACCTGTCGTTGTAGTGCTTGGTGTCCGACGGAGAAATGGCCGCCGCAGCAAGTATTCAATAAACAACGCAATTTAATTTCTATAGTGGTTGAAAACTACTCGCCAGTGTAGCAGCCTGGATTCTTACCCTGGCTGTGCGTCTTCACGTTACCAACTCGCGAACAAAATATGCCGTAGGGTGCGGTTCGTTGAATGACGAAACAAGTGCCCCTTAGCCGAGCAGAAGCTATGGCGTCAAGCGTACCTGTCTGCCTTTTTCAATAATTAACCCGCGAAGACGAAGAAACGGAAAGGCAAAGGCACAACGACGATGTTGATGTAAAAAAGCCTGGATGGTTAATGCGCGCTAGGAGATGACGATGACGAAAAAAAATCAAGAAAAATGACGCAAATAGGACACTGCAGTAAACAAGTCCTCGATTGCCTATGCCTTCCCCTTCAAAACTCGTAAAAAAACTTAAGTGCGAAAAAATTGCAAATCGGAATGACTTGGCAAGTGGAAACTTCATGATTATTACCAAATTTACAACGGCGATGTTGCTAAGCGCTGGTCAAAAGGTGTCGATCTCTGTTAACATAAGATTCCTCAACGAACGAACACTTCCAACATTTAATTTCAGTGCAAGTTGACTTCACAACACTATGGGGCAACTCACGGTTTTCAAAGAGGATAAACATTTTAAGCAACCCAAGCCACTAAACACTGGCGAGTCTCTCTGTATGCAGGTCAGTTGGTCGGTTCAACAACTCCACGCCGGGCCACCACCCCGGAAGCACGCACTGCCGGAGCTCCTGAGCGAGCCTACTTGCCCTCTTATCGCCACCTGAATCCAAACACTCCCAACTTTAAAACCGTTGACTAAGCGAATCAACGCAAAAAAGCACAAAAAAGTGCCTGGATTTTTGCGTGTATCATTCACAACTCATGTATTTTTCAAAACATTGCGCTGGTAACAACACCAATGACGCTATAAAATGACATTTCCTCGGGGCGCTGAAGTCTGCATGAGTGACTTCAAGGCGAATTCCTGGTGAGGCCTATTAACAACTTTTTTAGTGTACCATCGTAGTGGCATCTGTTTCGTCGTTCTCCTTCTTTCATCTTTTGGTGCGAATTACTTCCATCGACTTCTTTAGGGTCTCTTCATACCCTTTCATTTTGATGTCTGACGGCGGAAATTACGTCAGCAAGCACACTGGCACACGCCAATGCTCCTTAAATCACGGTTATGCGCGGCTGGGGATCACCTGTTCTACACACGTGGGATCACGCTCATGCGTCTCGCGACACACTATTCTACAATGTTTACGTTTGCGCTCTGAGTTTTGTGAATTTCGTGTACCGAGCCCGATTCCCTTCAAATCAGCCGGATCCTGGCCTACTCTCCCAGACTGTATGGGCTAAAATGAAGGTAACAAGATCGACGACAATATTCGTTCTACGCTGACCACGTATCGATGTAGCACAGAATACGACGGGCTTGAATCCAAGTCTCAGCAGGGAGCGTAATGGTTTTTAACTCAAACAGAAACATTTTATCGCCTGGGGTAATACACATTTTACAGAACATTGAGAAATTGCTTGAATCTAAACTGGAGCTGTGGCACCATGCATAAACTCAGGGGGAAAAAGGCAGAAACCCTAAACAAGGGCATCAAAAATAGATTCGCCCAATGTATTGTATATGTACTGAAGGCTAAAACGAGCATGTGAGAAGTAGAAGCCATTAGTAAAGCACGGTCGACAGATAGCACCCTCATTTCACAAAAAAAATTCAATAGATCACTGTTTTAGAGACTGCAGTGGTACTGTCTTTCTTGGGACATTTCTCAACAAACACCCGGGCAAGAATATGAATATCACACCAGTCTCAATCCCATTTTTGAAATTTAGGTGTACCTGTGAGCCCCCATATTACGTGTTCGTTTTAATTGTCCTGTATAGTCTCAGCGGTGCCGATCATTTGATAGGCTGGCCGATCCGCCTGGATAAATAAAATCGTTACTTCAGGGAAATTGTGGCGTTTGTACATAGTGTGCAAAATCGTTTCGACCAACCAACCAGCTGACTTCTTCCCATTTTCAGTGCTTTTCTGGTTTGTCCGAATTGTGATGGATTTTGCCTGCGCCAAGTTTTTCTACAATTGCTTGTGTGATGAGATAGGCGGGATGGTGCGATGTAGTTAATAGCGGTCACGGCTGGTTAGTGCGTCGTCCGCAAATGCTACCATTGAATGGGCGCAAACGAAGTTTACTGCGCAAGCGCGGCGTCAGCTAAAATGGCGTCTCCGCCGTAATATTTAGCCTCTGATGTATGATCGTTGTACTCCTTCCCACACTCCAGTTGCCCTCGTGCCGTAAGTCAGGTTCCGACGACCCATCACTTCTGGCTGCCATAGACGGGGCTTTCGGTTGGTAGCGATGCTTTATTACCTATCACAATTGATGAGCATGGCTAATAGCGGAAAACCTTTTCTAAAAAAATACATGTTTATAAAATTTTTGTCGCTGCATTGGGTAGAGATAGAGTTTAAATTGCAGTGGGTCTGTACTGTTGGCATAACGTCCACCATTTCAAGTTGGTTCAAAATGTACTGCAGTAATTCTGTGTCAACACAAATGAGTCCTGCTAAAAAATGTGGGGAGTTATTGAACTTCCTCTGAACCATTTAGTGTTATAATGCAATACCATAAAACGAGATAAAGAGCCCCCACCTGAGAAGGAAAATAAAAACTCTCATGGCAAACAAAGCGCTTCGAAATTTCAAGATTTTTCAGCACACGTAAAAATGAATGTCCTGAACTGCAAATTCGGGGAGACAGCACTTCTCGTTTGAAATTATTGGAGAAATATTCTCGAGGTTTCGAATTTTTTTGTGCTACGTTTATCTTGAGGAACAAATGTAAGGCAAAAGGAGAGTTTAAACAACAGGGAAAGACATTGCGTCTTAACATAAGACAGAATTTACGGAGCTCTAGAAGAACAAAACCCACTTCTTTATTTTTCATTCGTTTTGCTAGTAACCGGAACGCTCAAGTTGAAAGAAAGGAAAACCAATGAGGATCATTCTTGCGGTTGCTCCTATGGCGGTCTTGACGTTGTAAGAGGGCAAAAAAGAGCCGCTATAGAAAGAAGACAGTTTGCTTCATTGCTGGCGGCAGCCTAATTAAAGCGCTTTGCGCGGGGTTCCGTTTCGTTGAATTTTAAAAAAAGAAAAAAACGGTTAGCATAAAGAATCGTCAAGCGGCGACAAAATTCGCCCGTGATGGTTAGGAAGGAGAAAGGTTGGGCGGAACAAAGTACGCGACGCTTTCATTTACGCCGAAAGCGGTCATGGGTGAGGAAGAAGACAGAATGAGGGATAGTATCTGCCACGCCTGTCTCGTCCCCCGACTGTGATCGATGGCTCAATGCGGCCACTAAGCGTTCTTCTTTCATCTCTAGGTATGGTCTAAAAATAACTACCGTCTGGTGTTTCGGTGCACAGTTGAATTCTTAGGCTCCGTGTTGTTTCAACAGCCAAGAATCTGCTATTTTAAGGTACTATCTTCATTTCTATCTTCCTTTTTTATCTCCGCTTTGTGCCGTAAAAAACGGCGATTGTTTTTTGTGCTGAATGCTGGAACGCTGCCAGCATTACTCTTATAATGGCGGCTGGTATCAACACCTGTGCAGTCTACTCTCGAGTGTTGACGCTAAGGAGTTCTTTTTCTTGACCAACCGATGTTTAGCGCGAAATGTTTCAAACAACGGACGTGGCGCACGAGGACATGAACTGTTTTCGTGCGTCAAGTACTTTAGTTCTCTGAAAAGTTCTTGCCAGCTCACTAACCAATCCGTTCTCACCAACCGCTCTGGGCTCATGCGCTATTAGGTTTCCTGCTGTATTTCATGCTGACCACGAGCACACAGGAAGTGTACTGGGCTTCCGGGTGAAGAACCTTCAACATTTTTCTTTGGTGTGCAGCTATTCGCGGCAGTGTATGTCAAACTGGGGCCACACGAGCTGATAGAAGCAATGATGGCGTGCATAACGGAGAGAATCACATCTATTGAAGCAATGCCCCTTTCCCAGTTGCGATCTCAGGAGGCGTTACTCTCGTACCCACCATCCTCGCTCTGACGGTCCCAGTATTTCCATCCAGCGCGCCCCGAGCAATGTAAGCAAGCCTGTGCCCTCTTGGCTTTCTACATGGAGAAGCTAGTACATCTTTCTGGTGGCAACAGAGGGGGTTCAAAGGAAGAGCTGAAAAATAAACAAAAGGTTACCGATAATGACATAACGGTAGGCGACACCCATCTTCCGTCACCTTTAGATTGTATCTGGTGCCATTTTAACAAAAAGCATGTGGTTGTAGTTTTCGCTCTAATCAAACATCAGAACTACGCGAAACGACCCATTACTGCGAAGAAGGTCACTGCAAGGGCAACCGGGAGAGGTGTAGGAATAAGATGGTTAAGGCGCAATGCAAAAACTCAGTCATAACCCGGAGTTTTTCAATGACGTTAACGACGCTACCTTTGAAAGCGTTGAAGCTTCATCACTGCCATGGAGCTGCAACGATGTCGCTAATTATTTCGAAGGGTAATTTAGGAAAATTAGGAACTGCCACATTAGCCAGCAACCTATTATTGAGTTTATTTCCCATACAGAGTTAATAACAGCCAATGGGTTGTCGAAGCAGCAGAGTTTATTAGAAAAGCTGCATAAACAGGAACTAAAAATTTCTTTTGAGAACACATTACGTAGGCCGGCGAGATAAAATGCGGTCCTAATATGAACGTCGATACGAGGCAACAAGTATTAACTCTCGCTGATGGCTACTTTGGGGCTTCATTATTTATGTTCTTCCAAATATTCCGATTTCATTAACATTGCTCAAAGTACTCTTCACAATTATATGGTACATGTGTTGCCTTCTTCTGTTCTAAATAAAACGTTGCGCATTGAGACAACACGAACACACAAACACACACACACACACATATATATATATATATACATACATATATATAAACATACATACATACATATATATATATATTATATATATATATATATAAGAGAAGAAAAACTTCGAACAAGGTAAAAGCACGATTGTGGCTTACGTTTCAGCAAAGAGAACTTGCTTTCCTCAGGGCAATCTCTCGCCTGGCAGGCACGGTTTATATAGGGGTAGGACCCCAGGTGAAAGGAGAGGGAAAGATGGAAGGGAAATTGAGCAAGCTGATTGGTTTGGGAGTATGTCAGAGAAGAGATTGAGGGGCCAAGAAGTTTGTCTAGTATAAGCCGCGAAGTAGGTCACACGAAAGTCAGCTGGTGGTTGATATTCCTGGAATTTTTGGAGAGAAAGGATGAGAGGGTGTCTATTGACCCGCCGCGGGGTATACGGAAAGGATCTCAGAACCGCCGGAAGCAGACCAGGCGGTGAGGGTGGGGTCCTTATCATAGTTTCTGATAAGGACCCCACCCTCACCGCCTGGTCTGCTTCCGGCGGTTCTGAGATCCTTTCCGTATACCCCGCGGCGGGTCAATAAACACCCTCTCATCCTTTCTCTCCAAAAATTCCACGAATACCAACCACCAGCTGACTTCCGTGTGACCTACTTCGCGGCTTAAACTAGACAACCTTCTTGGCCCCTCAATCTCTCCCCCGACATACTCCCAAACCAATCAGCTTGCTCAATTTCCCTTCCATCTTTCCCTCTCCTTTCACCAGGGGTCATACCCCTATATAAACCGTGCCTGCCAGGCGAGAGATTGCCCTGAGGAAAGCAAGTTCTCTTTGCTGAAACGTAGGCCCCAATCGTGCTTTTACCTCGTTCGAAGTTTTTCTTCTGTTGTGTTCTCTACCATCTTCAAAGTTCTACTACTCTCTCTCTCTCTCTCTCTCTATATATATATATATATATATATATATATATATATATATATATGTGTGTGTGTGTGTTTGTGTGTTTGTGTGCAGCGAATCAGAATGGGAAATGAGAGGCTCGTTGAATTAAGAAAGAAATAAGGGCAGGAAGTCAAGAATGCCTTAGAAAGCAAAGGGGCAAAGGGGACAGTGCGCCAGATCATTGAAGGAGAAAAATTTTGTAGACAAAGAAACTGGAGGAAAATCCCGCTGGTTGGGATCCGAACCAACGACCTCCAATATACGCGACTGGTGCGATTACCACTACGCTACCGGCGGGGCTGTTTCCCCTCTCCTTTCTCGGGTAGTTATGCGAAGGCATTTTCGTTACCCGCGCGTTGGGGTTGTAGCCCGCGCCACTCGGACTATTCGGGGGCAAGGGGACCTTCTTTTTAATCCCCGGGCCACCACTCGAGTGTCTACGACATGTCGAGAGTGGTGGACCAGCGTCGAACCCTTTTAACCTTCTTTTTTCTACGCTTTCGTTCTGCCTTTCCAAAACCTTCATCTGTTTCAATTACCTACCGCATTCTCCTCTTTGCTTTCCGAGGCATTCTTCATTGCCAACCCTTATTTCTGTCTTAATTATATGAGCCCCTCATTTTCCGTGCTCCTTCGTTACATGCATAGCGCGGGCCTCGGTGCCATAGGTAGCTCAGAGGGTTCAACGACGGTCGACAACTCACGGCATGCCGTAGACACTCGAGTCACGGCCCGGAGGTTAAAAAGGAGGTCCCCTTCACCCCTAATGGTTCTAGTGGCGCTGGCTACCACCACCAAGCACAGGAAAGAAAAATACCTTCGCATAAATACCCGACAAAGTGGAAGGAAAAAAGCCCCTCGTAGCGTAGTGTTCATCGCACCAGACGCGTATTCTTGAGGTCGTGGTTTCGGATCCACTTTCTTTCTGTCTTTCCAATTCAGCTGCGTCGTCTTTAACTACGTGACGTCTGGTGGACGTGCTGGGTACGCACCCTTTATGCTCCCAACAACCTCTAAAAACCACCAAGCCAGTCCAGCTACAGCCAGCCGCCGACTGCAAGGTCTCCCGCCCAAGTTTGGTCCCTTGCCACACGGAACCAAAAGCACGACCGTTGCAACCACCACCATGGTGTAAGAAGCAACGTCCCCAATCGTTCTGCATCAGCCCCTGAAACCGCAATCATTCCGTGTACTCCTGCTCTCCCCCCCCCCCCCCCAGAAGACACACAAGAATGGTTGGAGAAACCGGAGCGCGTCCGGATCTTCACCAGGTGCGATGACGAAGAAACGTTCCGGCATGTTTTCTTTTACTTGGAAGATTCAGTTCAAACTTTCTTCGAGGACCACGAGAGACCTTTGACCCACTGGACCAAAAGCGAGTTGCTTTGGCCAAAAGCGAGTTCCTTATGACCTTTACTACCGTGTTCAGAAAATTACGCGCTGCGCTTTTGCTTGAAACTCAAACTCAGCACCAAAACGAAGAGGTCATGATCTTCGTGGAGGAGATGAAGCGACTTTTTCGTAGTGCGGACGAAAAAATGATGGAGGAAAAGAAACTAAGGTTTCTGATTGGGGGGGTTATGCAAGAGCTACTTGCTTGCCTTGTTCGCAACCCCACCCAACACCATGTCCGAATTCACGTGTGAGGCTGCCCCGATGGAGAAGACGCTCGAAAACCGAAACAGTCAGCACTACCGCCAAGTTGATGCGCTGGTTTTGGAGGCGAGCGGCGCCGGTGCTATTAGCTCCGATACATTACGCGAGACCATCCAGCAGGGGTCAGGTAGGAGCTTCGAAAGCTTTTTCCAACAAGGCCGCAACCTCAAGTGGCTTCCCTGTCTGACGTCTGTTTATAATTTTTTTCCGATCTTTCTTCATTCTTTTACTACCCACCTACCATGATCCAATTGTACAAGCTCTCCCTTCTCTTACCTTGCCCTCGCCCTTGCTACATTTTCTGTATATATATAACTCTGAAACGAACTTATTCTGTACTCTGAAGAAAGGATGTCCACTTCCTGAAACGTCTGTAAAGTTATTTTTATTTTCGTGTGTCTCTGTCTCTGCTAACCTTACTTTTCGCGCTCAGTGTGAGTTTTTACCTTCCCAGACTATATATATATATATATATATATATATATATATATATATATATATATATATATATATATATATATATATATATATATATATATACTGTTACGGGGATAAGCAGGCGAGTAAGAGGCGAAGTGGGGTTTATTCACAGTAATGGCGATGGTTCACCGGAGAGCGTGCAGCCAACATCGATTCCGCCCGAAAAGAAGCGCTTCGTTCCCTTCTTCATCGGCTGTGCAGCTGGCGGGGAGGATTTGCCCGTACAGTGAAGCAGTCCTGACATTTTGTGTAACATTTCCCCCTCCGCAGACGAAACCCCCTGGGAGAGTCATTCAGCAGCGCGCGGGTTGTATGTTTTAAGGCGTGCAACATGTACAAGCTGAGTCTTGCTTGCCCGGCGTCCGGTCGCAGTGAGACGTGAAATGACGTAGGTGACATCGCTGACACGATCCACAACAACAAATGGGCCAGTGTAACGGGACAAAAACTTGGTACACAAACCGCGTTTCCTTAAAGGTGTCCATAGCAACACCAGATCACCTTTACAAAATGCAATACTGCGTTGGCGAGCGTCGTATCGGTCCTTAAAACGGCGCTGCGAGGGCAGTGTACGTAGACGGGCTAATTGGCGGGATTCTTCAGCCAGGCAAAGGGTTTTGGCAAAGGATGCCTCGTTGTGCAAGGAAAATGGTAGAATGGTGTGGATAGGCGTCCTAGCTGAGCGGGCGTAGACGAGGTAGAAGGGGCTGTAGCCGGTGGTTTCGTGCTGGGCGCTGTAGTAAGCGTTGGTGATAAATGGTAGTATTTCATCCAGTTTCTATGGTTGGAAGAGATGTACATCGAGATCATGTTGATGAGTGTGCGATTCGTGCGTTCAACCAATCCATTCGTCTGTGGATGGTACGGGGTAGCATGCCGGAACAGCGAAGTACAAAGCCGAAGTAATTCCTCCACAACATCCGCAATACATTGGCGGCCACGATCACTGATAAGCACACGAGGGGCGCCATGTCGAAGAATAAGGGCATGCAGCAGGAATACAGACACAGAGGTTGCTGAAGCAGTTGGAACAGCTGCGGTTTCCGTATAACGCGTCAGATGGTCAACACAGACGATAATCCAGCGGTTGCCGCCAGGAGTTCGTGGAAGTGGGCCTACAAGGTCAACCCCAACCTGCTCGAAAGGAGCAGTGGGTGGTTGCACAGGATGAAGCAGACCTGCAGGTATGGCGGCAGGACGCTTGTGACACTGGCATTCTGTACAGGTGGCGACGTATTTTTCAGTCGTGCGCCGCATGTTGGGCCAGTAAAAGCGCTCTTGAGCGCGGTATAATGTCCTAGCGTAACCAAGGTGTCCAGACATCAAATCATCGTGCATAGCGCGCAGTACGCAAGAGCGCAGACTCTCTGGTACAACCAAAAGAAACCGCGCACCAGATGCTCCGTAGTTTGCCTTGTAAAGCAGGCCGTCCCGAAGAGAAAAGCGATTAGAAGGGGCGGATGCACGAGCACCGGCGAAGAATGGAGCCAGCTTGGGATCGTTCTGTTGCTCTCGTCGAAAGGTTTCAACGTTGGGAAATTCCTCAGATACTGGCGCGAGGTAGTCGTCGAAATTGTCCGCGTCGCACGCAGTCGTTGAAAGTGGTAGCCGGGAAAGGCAATCAGCGTCGGTGTGACGGCGGCCGCTTTTGTAGGATATAACGAAGTCGTATTCTTGGAGTCTGAGAGACCAGCGGGCGAGTCGCCCGGATGGATCACGTAGTCCAACCAACCAACACAGAGAATGATGATCCGTGACAATCGTAAAAGGACGTCCGTAAATGTACGGGCGAAACTTCTGCACAGCGAAGATAACCGCCAAACATTCCTGCTCGGTCACAGTATAGTTTCTTTCTGACTTGCTGAGTGTGCGGCTGGCATAGGCGATGACATGTTGGGCCCCGTGATGCCTCTGCACGAGTACTGCTCCGAGGCCGATGCTGGTGGCATCCGTATGCACTTCGGTCGAAGCCGATGGGTAGAAGTGGCGAAGTATCGGGCGAGAAGTGAGCAAGAACTTAAGTTGGGAAAATGAGTCCTCGCACTCTGGCGTCCAGTTGAAAGGCACATTCTTGCGCAAAATATAGGACAGAGGAGCAGCCAGCTCTGCAAATTTAGGCACGAACCGGCGGAAATAGGAGCATAGCCCCAACAAACTTCGAAGGTCACGCACAGACTGGGGCGGCTTGAAATGGCTGACGGCTGCGATCTTCTCCGGGTCAGGTCTAACGCCATGTTTGTCAACTAGGTGGCCCAAAACTAGTGCTTGCCGCTCACCGAAGTGGCACTTTTTCGAATTCAACACAATACCGGCCTTTCCTAGGCAGTTGAGGACAGTGTCAAGGCGTGTGTTATGCTCTTCAAAAGTACGGCCGAAAATTACCACATCGTCGAGGTAGCACAAGCAAATCTCCCACTTCAAGCCCCGCAGAATTGTGTCCATGAACCTCTCAAATGTAGCAGGAGCATTACAGAGGCCGAACGGCATGACGTTGAATTCGAAGAGTCCGTCGGGCGTAACAAAAGCCGTTTTCTCTTTGTGGGCTGGATCCATCGGAATTTGCCAGTAACCAGATCTTAGGTCGACTGACGAAAAATACGAAGCAGAGTGCAGGCAGTCGATGACGTCGTCTATTCGTGGTAGTGGGTAGACGTCCTTCTTTGTGATTGCGTTCAGGCGTCTGTAATCAACACAAAATCGCCAAGAGCCATCCTTCTTCTTTACAAGAATCACCGGTGCTGCCCACGGACTAGCTGATTCCTGCACCACACCCTTTTGCAGCATTTCGTTGACCTGGTCGGCAATAATCCTTCTCTCGCTCGGAGAAACCCGGTAAGGTTTCTGTCGCACTGGCCGGGAGGTTCCGGTATCGATGGTGTGTCGCGAGCGGCTCGACGGAATGTCGATCTTGGCGTCTCTTTGCGAGAAGTCAAACACCGATGCATGTCTGCAGAGTACACGAGCTTGTGCCTCCCTCTTGGTAGAAGAAAGGCCCTTGCTTATCATTTGCAGGAATGGTCCGTCGAGGGTAGCCGAGCTCCCACCAGAATCACAATTTTCTTCGGTCACTGCTGCCAGGGATACTCTCACATCTTTCTCAAACGCCGCTAGTTTCATTCCCCGCGGCAAAACAGTACCAGCCGCTGAGCAGTTAACGGCCCATAGAAGACTGCGCCTACCGTTTACCGAAATCAAACAATGCGGTAATAAAACATCTTTCTTGATGCAGTTTGATGCAATGGGCTCAGCTATAGCGCAAAAGGTAGGCTCACCAGCACCGCGGGCCAATACGGGAACAAGAGACGCTGAGCGGGCGGGCAGAAGCGTGTCTTCGGATACAACCAGAACGCGTTCTTCGCAGAGAGAAGGCTCCTCCGCGAGTACTGAATGGAACATGATGTTTATGGAGAGCTCACCCGTCGCACAGTCTACCATAGCGCCACATTCACGGAGGAAGTCGATGCCGAGAATAACATCATGTGTGGACCTCGGAAGCACTGCAAATTCAGCCTGTAAGTGTTTGCCGGCTAGGAAAACGTCAACCGCACAAATACCGATGGGGCATAATGACTCGCCCCAAACACCTCGAAATATGGCACCACGGTCCAGCGGAACATCACTTTAGGCCCAATACGCTCCTTAAAAACCCTACTCATAACGAAAACTGTTGCTCCAGTGTCAACTAAAGCCATCGTCTGTACACCATCAATAAACACTTCCAATTTGTTCTTGACCATAAAGACGGGCAGAGGTATGTTTCCCAGAGACTTTCCGGCGACCTCACCCCCATCGGCCGCGCCGGCTAGTTTCCCGGCGGCGGTGACAAGGGGCGCCGCCGAGGCCACGGAGATTGGCGTAGGGGCAGTGGCGTCAAACTCCTGTCGGAGGCGCGAGAGCCGTTGCGGGGACCATTAAGATGCTGGTTGTTGCCAGTGGGTGGAAATGATGGCGACCAACAGTTAGGGTTATAATTACTACCCCTAGGCCAGGTAAACCGCGGGCCCGCGCTTGATCCAGGGCTGCGACGCCGGCAAAACCGCGAGATATGACCGGCGACCCCACATCGGTAACAAAGAGGTGGCTCGCGTGGAGAGTCGAACCGCCCGGATGGGAATTGGCGACTGGAAGGGCTTGCACGCCGATAGTCGTCCGGGTGGTAGGCGTCCTGTGGACGATGGAAACGGCCTCGTGATTGATAGTAGCGATCTCGTGTCGGGCTAGTATACATGTCACCTCGCCGGTCGTCAACGAAGTCGGCCACGTTTACAGATGGTCGTAACGATTCCACGTGCCTCGGAGGTGCCTCGGGCCGTAAGTCGCTGTTGTGAGATGGGGTCCAGGGACGGGCAACGTCACTGTGTCGGAGCAGCTCTTCACGGACTATTTGCCGTATGGTCGCCGCAAGGTCGACAGACGAGTTGACGTCCACGCTGGCGACCGTTGTGATGTTGGGTAGTCGACCAAACTTTGGCGTTATCCGACGCATCTTGAGCGCTTCAAACCTGCGACAGTGTTGGATTACGTAAGAGATGGTGTTCAGGTTGTCCTTACTGATAAGAAAATTAAAAACGTCTTCCGCAATGCCCTTAAGTATATGCCCAACTCTGTCGTCCTCCGCCATCCTAGCGTCGACGACCCGGCACAACTTCAGTATCTCCTCTATGTAGGTCGTGCATGTTTCCCCGCGAACTTGCGCTCTCTGAAGGAGTATCTGCTCGGCCTTCTTCTTTTTCGCTTCCGAATCACCAAAGGCCTTCCTGATTTCCTCGACGCATCCATCCCATGTGGTCAACTTTTCCTCGTGGTTTTCAAACCACGTCAACGCTGTCTTGTCCAAGGAGAAAACGACGTTCGCAAGCCGGTCTGCAGCGTTCCAGCGGTTGTACTTGCTTACTCGTTCGTAATGGGTGAACCATTCGTCGACATCTTCTTCCGGTTTCCCTTCAAACTTCCGCGGCTCTCGTGGCTGCTGCCAGCCGTTGGGAGGTGTCCCCGAAGAGTTGCCTTGAGTCGGAGGGGCCATGTCTTCTCGGACGGGCGAGAGGCCAGCTATGCGACGGCTTCGACGTAGATCCAGTGACGCCGTTGTCCGCTGGGATTATCCCGCTCCTCCACCAAGACTGTTACGGGGATAAGCAGGCGAGTAAGAGGCGAAGTGGGGTTTATTCACAGTAATGGCGTTGGTTCACCGGAAAGCGTGCCGCCAACATCGATTCCGCCCGAAAAGAAGCGCTTCGTTCCCTTCTTCCTCGGCCGTGCAGCTGGCGGGGAGGATTTGCCCGTACAGTGAAGCAGTCGTGACATTTTGTGTAACATATATATATATATATATATATATATATATATATATATATATATATATATATATATATATATTGCAAATCAGAATGCGAAAATAGGCGCTCATTGAAGGCGGACAGAAATAAAGGCAGGCAAACAGACAAAATGCCAAGGGAAGCAATGGAGGAAATATGGTAGGCCATTTTTCTCCTTGAAACAGGTATAGCCTCTTTGAAAGATTGCAAGAAAGTGGAGAGAAACACATCCCTATTCCCACCCGGCGGCCATGATTTTCTCCGTTTATCTCTTTCACGAAGAATAATTGGCCTGCCCCAGTTTCCTCTTTCATTTCGCTGGCTTTCGTGAATGCCTACCTTTATTGCTCTTTCTCTGTCTACATACATACATGCATACATACATACATACATACATACATACATACATACATACATACATACATACATACATACATACATACATACATACATACATACATACATACATACATACATACATACATACATACATACATACATACATACATACATACATACATACATACATACATACATACACATACCTACATACATATTTTGTAGGCTGGGCTGGCCGTCGCGTAAGGAGGGAGGCCGCCCACGATCACAAATTCTGCACGGTGCCTACGGCCGACGGGCCAGGGCTACGGAGTAAGGAGACGCAGACGCAGTGCTGGCGTTCGATCTTGGGAGCCCACTTCGTTCTCTTCTTTCTGAGCCCACACAAGAGCCTACCGATGACGGTGGTGCTGTTGTGGATGCTGCTACAGATGGCCTCCCCCCTAGCGAACAGGTTGAAGTGGAAGTGCTGAGAATGGACATGAGCTAAGACAGAACTGCATAAATACCGTAACTATGTGCAAGAGATGACAGGAGAAAGCGCTATAAATCTCCACAGGTATGTACAAACGATGTCCTTGTCAATCGAGATCGGTAGGTTCAATGTTCATACCCAGTCGGAGTCCTTCCAGCACTGATACCCACAGAGCAAGTTCCGGAGGTCTGGGCTGCGAGTGCGGCAGCGGTCGGGTCGTGTGACGGATGATGCTGTTACACACATTCTGCAGACCGTAGTGCGTAAGTCTGGGAACAGGGACTCTTGTATGAGTTAGGGGTAACATTATAATGCGGGTACGCACTCGAAAGGCGGCAGGTACAAGGAGAAAACTGGGCCTGGGATAGTGCCGATGGCGAACGTGGATTCGTCTGGAAGCAGACAGGGACGTGGAGATTGAGTGACGGCTTGGTGGTTGACCCCGGCGTCGAAGTCACGGACGGCGCTTTGGACGTCGTTCCCTTTTTCTCGCAGTCAAAGAGAATGCCTTCTTCGCGCCACGGGGCTCAAGGACTGGGGCAAAATTCACATGAGCAACATTTGGCTAAAACGCCGGGAATTGGAGACCACGGTGCCCGTGCGAAAACCAATGGCGTGATCTTTACGCTGGCCTCTAGCAGTTGAAGAGCAATTGTGGTCAGGATCGACGGAGGCACACGACAGTGCATCAGGCAAAGGAACGGGAGCTGAGCAAGGCAACTTTGTTGGTTCATTTGGTGGTGCATGGATTCCGAGAACTGTCGGAGGCACTGTGGAGCTCACCTCAGGAGTGGACAACGGCCCTATCGTTTCAGGTGCATAAGCGTTCCGCTAAAGATGGGTGAGCGCGCAATCAATGATGCACGGTTGTGTCAAGCAGGCGCTTGTTGAAGTGCCAGTCACTTGAGGTGGATTTGGCGTCTTCAGTTTGGCTTGGCCAGAAGGGGTCTCGAGGTTTTTGTCAGTCCCGGTGATTGGCAGCGACGGGGAGGACGATTGCGCAGTCGACAACGTCTCCATAGGCGCGGCGTTGTCATTGAGTTCGGGGAAATTGGTAGGAGGCTCGAGTTTCGGCATATGCGCTGGTGGTTGTGCCTTCGAAGTGGGTGTGCTCGGTTGGGTCGCGAGCGGCGGAACCCGAACCACTGGTATGCCGAAGCACTCTAGCACGGCGTCTTTAAGGTCGCCGTAGAGATTTGGTCCCGATGGTTCCACGCAGAGTTGGGTCACGACCTCGCTCGGGAGAGCCCGGCACGTGATGTTGTACCTTGTGTTTTGGCTAAAGAAGCCGCGGATGAAAAAGTGGCTCTCCATGAGCGCGAACCACAGCTCCGCGTCCTTGGGGTTGAAAGGTGGCATAGGAGGGAATGGCGAAGATGGCGGCTCGCTGTTGAAGCCTCGCTGATACACCAGCGGTGAATGCGTGGTTGGGTTTAGTGCGGTGTCTCCGGGTCACCACTTTTGTAGGCTAGGCTTGCCGTCGCGTAAGGAGGCCGGCCGCCCGCGCCCAGAAATTCTGCAGGGTGACTGTGGCCGACGGGCCAGGGCCACGGAGTAAATAGACGCAGACGCAGTGCTGGCGTTCGAGCCTGGGAGCCCATTTCGTTCTCTTCTTTCTCAGCCCACACAAGAGCCTACCGATGACGATGGTGTTGTTGTGGATGTTGCTACACATACATACATACATACATACATACATACATACATACATACATACATACATGCTTGCATGCATACATACATACATACATTCACACATACATACATAATACATACATACATACATACATACATACATACATACATACATACATACGTACACACATAAATACGTAGACGTTCAGTTTTCAACAACACGGTGATTGTTGCACACTCGTGTCAAAGTTTATCATTCGTTATCCAACCCAAAAGGTCTCGCTCATTCACACGTAAAGCTTTTGCAACTTTCTGCGACTCCACCCAATTTTAACGGGAGTGAAAAATGACCTGGTTTTCAGGAGGGCCAGTCAGGCGTTGATGAGGGCTTCTCCGATAACCCAATGGCGTAGGCGTGGGGACGTGACTGATTTTACGAAACATCAGTGGGCTGGGACATTTCTGGTCGACTAAAATGGTCGGTTCGCCACGTGATCTGGGCATGAAACGATCCACCGCTTGGCAAGCGTAGTTGCGAGGTGCAGGACACCCAATTTCGTAAGTACTAGGCCGCATTTGATACCAGTCACCGAAGGTATTTAACAGGTATCACGCCCTCTTTCAGCCAATGTGGTGGCAATAAATTTGCGACATGGAAATTCTTGTACATGCATTTTAAAAAAATACATTATTATGTAAGTTGTATTTTACGTTTTACTAGCGTTGCGAGCCAATACGTTTAAGCCAGTAATATTTACTTAGACTCATTCTTGAGTGGGTACTTCGGCAGAGTTAGTTTTTAATGACCTACCCTATTGTTTTATTGGGGGTTTGTGCCAACGTGTTTCAAGTCTTGAACCACACTTTCGGAGGCGCAACGTTGCTCTGCAGGAAATCGTGACGTCTTCCCTGTAGCGGCAGCTGTATGGGTTCAATTTTGGTGTGATCGAGATGAAGTAGGCGCATTTGTACAATGCCTTTTGCGGTGATGTTGACGTCCTGTGCCGCGGTGACAAGTGCCGCTCTGTCAGCCCTTCGCCGTGAAAGAGTGTTCGTCTGACGGAGATTTCGCGCTGATTATTTTAGCGTGTAAGACACGCAACATCACGGAATAAAAATCGAGCAAGTAATTTTGCTTCCTCTGTAGTAATCACGGGACGTCCTTAATCTATACCTGTTGTGCCAGTCGCTAGCCAGCTGCTGCAGCGCGCTAAGGAAGCGGAAGCATTATTTTGACGTTCCCGCAGAATAGAACCCAATGGGTGGTGGTAAGAACTGCTAGTTTTTATAAGATCCTCGAGCGCGTGAATACGGTTTATTTGATTGCTGCGTTTTCATACGTGACTGAATTTTCCTATGGCGTTGTAAAACGAAACTGTTGCGTTTACCCAAGAGCACTTCACCAGCACATCCTTGTACTTACTTCCTCTACTCCTCTTTAAATGTTTTAATTGCTCGGCACCTGAGGCAGCCAATAGACGAAAAGTTGCTTATGTACGTTGTCGAGCAAGTTGAGAGAAGAGAGAAACTAGCTGTAGCGCATGAACTCATGCCAGCCGCGATGTTGAGTGAGTGTTCCACTTCTGCTTCGGGCCTCAGCGCGTGCGTAGAGTGCGCCAGCAGCTGCGCGTGACAGCAGCTTTAGCGTGCCTTGGGGCATCATGCTCATCTTGTTGGAACAATATTTACCTCGTTTGTTTGCGTCGCTGCGATCAATTACCATATTCTTGCAGAGGGCCGAAACACGCGGTAAATAAATAAATAAAACAGTAATGACAACTGTGAGCCGTGTTAGTACACGTGGGGCTGTTTATGGAGCCGGTTATGCTTGCTGAAATTCGTTAGAACATAAAAATTCCGCTCTTTTTGTCCCATTTTCGGGGCAAAGGTGGTTTACTCCCATACCTATCGTATCGTCAGGAGCATTACGCCAATAAATGTCCTTTGTATTTGGATGACGGGACAGGGCGCATTGTTTCCGAGGTCATTCCAGTCCGATGTGGTAGGTCCACGACACTGTACCGCAACCTGAAAACGACGTCTCTGAAAAAGAAGCGGCCCATTTTTTCTCACCCCATAATTGTGGTTAAGGGAGGATTATGGAAACAAAAAAAATATTTGAAACCCTGTTGTTGAATATCTAAATCAAAGACAATATTTGTGAATTATTCCGTCCTGAAAGGCTCCGTATGTACGGAATTATGAGACTGCGGAGTACTTTCCTAGAATGACACAAAGCAGCCACAAAGCTAGGAATATTTCTGAGAAATACAAGAAAATAAAATACGCCATACTTCTCAAAACATTTCACACCGATTTTATGTCATTAAGTTTACTAGAACCGCCAAATTATTGTCCGTATGAATTCCGTGTATACGGAGTATACAGAAAACACACAGACCATGATTTTGCTTAATATTGAAGCTATCAACACGAAAACTGTGCCAAACCTCCTTATTGTGCGAACTCATACGAATCCCTACTTTATAAAAAATATGTCTACTTTGGTAATTGCGTGGGAATTATACTCCGTATGAACTCCGTATTCCCATAATTCCGCATAAACGGAACGTTTCAGTAGGGTTGCAGTTTGTTAAGAAAACTATTTAGCAATTTTTGCATATTTCCGTAAATTGAACTAGCTACGCGCGTTCGGCTATGTGAATAGCAGTTTATTTCATGGCAGTACACCATTGTTATCGGACAATGGTGCCCGCACCTTTTACAACGTCCGGCTATTGATATGAAATGTTACATTATGACGCAATCTTTTTCTGTTTACTGCAACTGTTCTGCTGTTTCTTACTTGATGGCTACCGCCAAGTTCAGCAAACCGGATTTTACACTCAAGTTTTAATGAAAATATATAAGCACGAGAAAGAACGTTTAGATGTTGTACACAAATCTGAAATTGATAGTTACTACGTATTGTAACAATGGTTCGGCCATTGTAATGAGTAGTCGTCTGGAAGCATACGTACCGATGAAGGTGGCAGGGAGTTTGTTTCTGAAAGCTCAGTTTCGTTTTCGTACTTTTAGGTATCAAGTTTCAAGTTTCAAGCTTACTTTCCAAGATTAGAGTGTTGGGTTCACCAGGCGAAAAAGCGGTCAGTGACCACTTGAAGGGTGCCTGGCAGCCCGTTTGGTTTGGCAACGGCAGCGGTTTGGCAACGGCAAAAAGTATACACAGGCTAGTATATACGTGAAATTAACAGATGTACACGTTATTTTCTTTCAACACAGGGGCCTTGAAATACATATCTGAATTGTGAGTCCTGCCAGGTACAGACAACTATGTGCAGGCGCGTACAAAAATATTACTGTTCCTATGTTGCATACTGACACTTTTATACTTTTTACGTTGCAATTTATGCTACAGTAAGTTGATCCGAACGTATTCATAAAGCATGCATCTCAGTCCAACAACACGTGGCGCACGAACGCATAAATTTCAAAATCATTTACTAACGTAAACTTTCTCCTGAGACAGCAAAGTTACCAACATGTTTTAAACACCCATGAATACTAAGAGGCTGATATACAGAAACAGACATTGTATTCTTTTAGAATCAGAGATATTTCCTTTAGCTTCGTTATATTTTATGCCGCCATCAAGGCTAGCTAACGGAACGTAGGAAATGAAGAAAATACTTACTATGCAACAACTTGCGGAAAACGGAGCTCGCTACAATGGACTTTCTGTCTATAACGCAGACGTATAAATTCAGAACTCCCCCAAACCATTGATATTGAGTCCAACGTATTCATTCTAATTGGGCTAAAATTTTACCTACCTCTTGACGCACTTACTTAGTAAGTATTTATTTCTCGTAGCGCTATGGGAGCCTTAAGGAACTCCGGGCTTCACGTTCTTCGATCCAATAGTCTGCTGTAAACCGTTCGTCAAATGTTGTACTGATAATTCCATTATTCTCGGTTCACTGTTACAAGTCACTAGGATCGAGAACACCTGGCCCCGAGGTTATGTGCCAATAAGTAAGCACTCAATAAAATTATCCGTAGACACTGGCTCATGTACGCTTGGCCGTATGTCAGAGTACGATCCTGATTCAGTTCATTAAAACCAGAAATAAGCAGTTATTTCCCATCAGTAAAACAATGACCACCGTGGGGCGGCCGAGGAAAATAATGGGGAAGATATACAACAGGCGAACCGTTCGCGTAACATAGTGGCTGTTCAAGAACACACTGAAAAGCAAACAGAACAGTAAGTAAACAAAGTAAACAATAAAAATATTCCAGGGAACTCGTGCCATTTCGAAAAACAATTATTGTTCTCTAAAAATTTAAAAACCATAAAACAACAGAAATCGTAATTGCGTCCGTGCGCATTGCTTAGTGTGACATATGGAGAGAACACAATTATGGTCCTACAATCAAGCAATTTCACTTATGTTTGCATATTATCATAGAATTTACCGCTTGTACAGTACCTCCAGTTCTTTGCGGTTAACTATATATAGAAAATTTCCAGACAAGCAAATAAACAACAGTAGTTGGGGTGTTTCCAAACACGTGCGTCTAAAATTTCAACACACGACAATACACGCGTAATTCTATGCGAAACAGAAACTTCTGTGCTCCTTTTTTGTATTGCGAAAGCTTGTATAAAAACCTGTGGAGTCTGTCAGAAAGCAGCTACCAAGGACGCTATTGTACTTGAGCGTGCAAACGATCCTCCTATCTCGTTTTCAACAATCTTCAGCGAAATTCCACAAAAGCGTCTTAGGCAATAACAGACTCTATTGATGAGGAACTTGAGCATCATTGCCGACAGGATGCGAAGAAGAACAGTCAGTGCCTGTCTACTTCGAGCACTCCAGAGCACATGCTGAACTTTTTATTTTTACCAACCATGACCTTTATCGCCGACTGAGCTTTACACAAACAAGGCTTTCTGATCATATTGGCAATACCGACATTTAACAGTCTTTCTATTCATCGGATGGGCGCCCGCAGAATCCGTCCTTTTCAGTGTGTTCACCTTCGGAAGGCCTAACAGACTTTCCGCAGATATCTTTCGTGCCACATTGCTGCAAAGATCCGTATACTGACACCAGTGGTATGGGCGCAAATCCCAGACAAACATATGCACACAAAAGAACACTTCAGAGGCCACGCCACCTATTCGAGAGGTCTTACGCTTTGGCCCTGGGGGCACAACCAGCAATTATTGTCGACAGAACTCTAGCTATAAGGCTTCCCGAAGGAAACATACTGCGAGAATGGAACCATCATCTTAAGTTTGTATGAATACACGCGTGATCTCCGAGCGAGTGTGTGCAATTACGGCCGTGAGTCATCTCACGCCAGTTACATATTGCTCAATTTTACTAACACACTTCCCCCTTTCACTTACGTTAAGTTCCCTTTATCCCTGTATCACATAAGTGACTATCCTAACACATGCGCACTATAAAGCCACTTTCAGAACATGCGAAAAGCAGTGGCAGTGGCCAGCTTCCCAAACGGTTCGCGAACCGGTTAGGAAACAGGAACCGGTTCGATAACCGGTTCAGAGCTCAATTATTAGCGAAGTGTAAAAAATCAGTTTTGAATACTTTAAATTCACCATTAAACTTCAGTATATTTTCCTTGTCTCGAAATACTGTTTTTTAAAATAGGCGCGGTGCAATACTGCAGTCAAACCTCAAAATCTAGGCTTTATGTAGTCTCTAGGCCCCCCTACTGGCCTAGAGACTACATAAAGCCACCGCCAAGACACGTGACTGTTGGATTTACTGGTGTCCTTGCTCCATTTTATTGTACCGCTTGGATGCTAAAAATGACAAAGGACATTTCACATTCTGATTAAATTATTTCCTTGTTACGTCACTGCTGAAGCTGTCCAGCATAAAATATGAATGTTTACTTCTTACGAACACAACGTCCTTTAGGTCATAATAGAGTTTAAGGAGTTCCCAAAGGCAGTTCTTTCAAACAAGGCAATGCAGGGCTTTTTTCGTGGTCCAATTTGGGTCCCTAGCGAAGGGTCCCTAAAGAAGGTCCCCTTCACCCCGAGTAGTTCGAGTGGCGCCGGCTACCACCCCCAAGCGCAGGAAACAAAACCACCTGAACACAAATACCCCAGAAAGTGGATGCCAAAGTAGCCCCGCCGGTAGCGTAGTGGTTATCGCACCAGACCGGTATTCTGGAGGTCGTGGGTTCGGATCCCACCTGGCGGGCATTTTTTCTCCACTTTCTTATTTTCCAAATTCTTTATCTTGAGCTACAACATCCTCCCCTTTGCTTTCGGAGGTCTTCTTGACTGCCAATTCTTATTTCTGTCTTATTTTCAACGAGCCCCTCATTTCCTATTCTGATTCGCTACATGCATAGCGAGGGCCTCTGTTCTGGCAGTCTTGGTGCCATAGGGAGCTTAAGAGGGTTCAACGCTGGTCGACCACTCTCGACATGTCGTAGACGCTCGAGTCACTGCCCGGGGGTTAAAAAGAAGGTCCCCTTCACCCCGAGTAGTCCGAGTGGCGCGGGCTACCACCCCCAAGCGCAGGAAACAAAAACACCTGAACACAAATACCCCAGAAAGTGGATGCCAAAGTAGCCCCGCCGGTAGCGTAGTGGTTATCGCACCAGACCGGTATTCTGGAGGTCGTGGGTTCGGATCCCACCTGGCGGGCATTTTTTCTCCACTTTCTTATTTTCCAAATTCTTTATCTTGAGCTACAACATCCTCCCCTTTGCTTTCGGAGGTCTTCTTGACTGCCAATTCTTATTTCTGTCTTATTTTCAACGAGCCCCTCATTTCCTATTCTGATTCGCTACATGCATAGCGAGGGCCTCTGTTCTGGCAGTCTTGGTGCCATAGGGAGCTTAAGAGGGTTCAACGCTGGTCGACCACTCTCGACATGTCGTAGACGCTCGAGTCACTGCCCGGGGGTTAAAAAGAAGGTCCCCTTCACCCCGAGTAGTCCGAGTGGCGCGGGCTACCACCCCCAAGCGCAGGAAACAAAAACACCTGAACATAAATACCCCAGAACGTGGAGGCTAAAGTAGCCCCGCTGGTAGCGTAGTTGTTATCGCACCAGACCGGTATTCTGGAGGTCGTGGGTTCGGATCCCACCTGGCTGGCATTTTTTCTCCACTTTCTTATTTTCCAAATTCTTTATCTTGAGATACAACATCCTCCCCTTTGCTTTCCGAGGTCTTCTTGACTGCCAATTCTTATTTCTGTCTTATTTTCAACGAGCCCCTCATTTCCTATTCTGATTCGCTATATATATATATATAGAGAGAGAGAGAGAGCAGTTGCACTTTTGAAGATGATCGAGAACACAAGAAAAGAAAACTTTGAACAAGGTAAAAGCTCGATTGTTGTCCCTGACGAAAGCAAGTCTCTTTCCTGAAACGTTGGCAACAATCATGATTTTACCTTGTTCAAAGTTTTCTTTTCTTGTATACATACATACATATATATATACAGATGTTTACATATACATATACATATAGATATATACATATACACATACATATATACAGGAAGACCTGAGACAGGAGGAAGACCTGTCTCAGGTCGAAACGTTGGAAATGAAGTCTCCGAAGAGCGTACTTCTACTTTGTGTATATATATATATATATATACATATATATATATATATATATATATATATATATATATATATATATATATATATATATATATATATATATATATATATATATATATATAAATCTAGAGAAAGATAAACTCACAAAGCGCGCAGAAATAGTATAAGTAAAGAGTCGGATACACAGCAAGAACAATAACAAACAATGTTTACTTACGTAGCGGCAATGGGACTTGCCTTCATCAGAGTAAAGTTACATGATTATGGTGTCGCAAACATTGAACACATTTCTTATATAGGTTTGCATAAAACTGTAAGAAGGAATGGAAAATGTTTCGCAAATGGAGAGTGTGCATACAGTCAGGCTACGCCTACGTTACAACATCAACCAACAAACAACAAAAAAAAAAAAAAAAAAGGGGGGGGGGGAGCAAGAGAGAGAAAAAGGGGTCGTGTTAACAATGCAGCGTTCAAGGTTGCACCATGACGGATCAACGTATGCCGCGCGGGTTGCAAGTTCAGACAATGGGGGAAAATGGTCAACCGCGGTTTGTAAAGAAAGGGAAGAGTATACAGCAAGGTATTCAGTGGCTGGGGAGACTGGTTCTAGGGAAAGCGAAGATGGGTGTGGCCCCCGCAGATGAAGAGAATAGATAGGGGGCACAAAAGAGCATTTCACAGAAGCTAGCAATCGAACAGGAAATAGGTAGGGTCACAAAAGGTTAAACATGAATAGATCACAAAGAGTTAAACATTCTTAAGTGGTGGTGGGAACGAGGCCTCCTTCTCCCGGACAAATGGCATTGTTGAGCCGCATTAAGCTAACAAAGCTGCTGTATTAGGAGAGTTTCTGCGAATTCTGATGGCAAACTCGAGGGTAGGAATAATGAACATAGTTATAAAAATTATGAAGCCGCTAAGTTTATTCGAGGGATAAGCACGTTAATTTTCCGTAACTTTCATTAATTCCAAGTGTGGCTGACCCAAACTTATAAATGAGATAAGATTCCCGAACCTCGCGGTCGTGGTGCGTTTTGAAGGCGGATTCTAAAATCGTTGCTTTAAGATGATCAAATGCATGCCCGGGACTGTTCACATGTCTTGACAGGGGCAAATAAGGGCAGCTTTTTGCATGAGAGCGGTGATTATTGAACCGTATTCGGAAGGGCGTTTCAGTTTGGCCGATATATTGTTGCCTACAAACAGTGCACTCTAGAAGATATACGATATTAGCGGAGTCACAGTTAAAGTTACCTTTTATATTTACGTAGTAGTCTGAAGCCGTGCTGGTGGCGCGCTGTGTAGTGGTCATGTGTGGGCATACTTTACATCGGGGTTTATTGCAGGGCATGCAGCCAGTAGTTGCCGGTCGGTTGATACGAGAGTTAGTAAGAAAGTCCCCTAAATTCTTATTACGCCGGTAGACAACGCGTGGTGGTTCGGGGAATATGCTTTTTAAGCGGTCACTTTGCATTAGGATATTGTGATGTTTTTTTAGCACGGTTGACACTCTTGGAGCGGAGGATGAGTGGGTTAAAACTAAGTTAGTTTGCGGGTTCCCGTTCGGGGCTTTTTTCTTACAGATTTCGTTACGGTCTAATTGGTTGGCTCGCACAATAGCGTCGTCGATAACTTTTTCCGGGTATTTTTTATTCAGGAGGGAGGTCTTGAGTTCTCGACAGTTTGAGTCAAAGTCGGCTTGGTTTGAGCAAATTCTCCTAAATCGGTGGGCTTGGCTGTAAGGTATTGCTGTCTTGCAGTGTCTGACATGGCTACTTCGGAAGTGCAAATACTGCCGCGTGTCTGTCGGTTTTCTATACAGTTTAGTTTGAAGCCGACCTTGGAAGGTAGTAACGGTGACGTCCAGAAAGTTTACACTGTGTTCCGAATAGGAATGAGCAAGGGAAATACTAGGATGGGCTAGATTAAATGCCTCAATGAAGGTGAGGACTTCCGCCTCACCGTGTTGCCAGATCATGCATATGTCATCAATATACCTTTTATAGTACATTGGCTTTAAATTTTGGGTGTCAAGAAAGTTTGATTCGAGGTGAGCCATAATACGGTTCAATAATCACCGCTCTCATGCAAAAAGCTGCCCTTATTTGCCCCTGTCAAGACATGTGAACAGTCCCGGGCATGCATTTGATCATCTTAAAGCAACGATTTTAGAATCCGCCTTCAAAACGCACCACGACCGCGAGGTTCGGGAATCTTATCTCATTTATAAGTTTGGGTCAGCCACACTTGGAATTAATGAAAGTTACGGAAAATTAACGTGCTTATCCCTCGAATAAACTTAGCGGCTTCATAATTTTTATAACTATGTTCATTATTCCTACCCTCGAGTTTGCCATCAGAATTCGCAGAAACTCTCCTAATACAGCAGCTTTGTTAGCTTAATGCGGCTCAACAATGCCATTTGTCCGGGAGAAGGAGGCCTCGTTCCCACCACCACTTAAGAATGTTTAACTCTTTGTGATCTATTCATGTTTAACCTTTTGTGACCCTACCTATTTCCTGTTCGATTGCTAGCTTCTGTGAAATGCTCTTTTGTGCCCCCTATCTATTCTCTTCATCCGCGGGGGCCACACCCATCTTCGCTTTCCCTAGAACCAGTCTCCCCAGCCACTGAATACCTTGCTGTATACTCTTCCCTTTCTTTACAAACCGCGGTTGACCATTTTCCCCCATTGTCTGAACTTGCAACCCGCGCGGCATACGTTGATCCGTCATGGTGCAACCTTGAACGCTGCATTGTTAACACGACCCCTTTTTCTCTCTCTTGCTCCCCCCCCCCTTTTTTTTTTTTTTTTTTTTGTTGTTGTTTGTTGGTTGATGTTGTAACGTAGGCGTAGCCTGACTGTATGCACACTCTCCATTTGCGAAACATTTTCCATTCCTTCTTACAGTTTTATGCAAACCTATATAAGAAATGTGTTCAATGTTTGCGACACCATAATCATGTAACTTTACTCTGATGAAGGCAAGTCCCATTGCCGCTACGTAAGTAAACATTGTTTGTTATTGTTCTTGCTGTGTATCCGACTCTTTACTTATACTATATATATATATATATATATATATATATATATATATATATATATATATATATATATATATATTAATACAAGGTAAAGCTGTGTTTACAATGGTGTATTTACGATACTCATGCAGATGCTAGTTATAACAAACCACGATGGAAGAGAGCCCCGCGCAAGCCAGGGAACGCACGCGCTTCAATGTCAGCGTCTTCTTCATATCCGTTCTTGATGATGATCCCGGCTGGCACAGTACATGAATGCCGTCCTAATTGTGGGGAATTTAATTATTGCCCCGTAACACAACCCCCATGGTAGTAGGAGCGCCGTCTCGGTGCTTGTCAGGGTAAATCTGTAGGTTGCGAGCGGTATGGCTTAAGACGCGCGACGTGGACGTCGTCTGTTTGTGGAAAGCGGGATGAGTCTGACGGAACCAGCGGGGTGATTTGGTAATTGAGCTCAGTCACTTGGCGTACGACAAGGTAGGGGCCGTAGTACCTGGCTAGAAGCTTTTCCGAACGCCCTACACGGCGTACGGGACACCAGAGCAGCACCAGAGGTCCAGGTACAAAGTGGCGGGGGCTGTGGCGGCAGTCGTAGCGATCCTTTTGAGAGCGCTGGGACGAAGCGAGCCTGGCGCGAGCAATGTTGCGGGTAAACTCAGCCTGGGCGATGGCGTCTTGTGCATATACGGGAGGTGGCAGAGGGTGTTGAAATAGAGTGTCCAGTGGTAACGTCGGCTCTCGGCCGAATAATAGGTAGAAGGGAGAGAATCCGGCAGTATCAAGGCGCGACGAATTGTAGGCAAACGTTATGTTAGGCAAGGCAATGTCCCAATCACCATGGTCGTCATGAACGTACATTGAAAGCATATCTGTTAAAGTCCGGTTAAGGCGATCTGTGAGGCCGGTGGTTTGAGGGTGGTAGGAGGTAGTAACCTTGTGAACGGTTGCGCATGAGCGGAGGATGTCGTCGACTACTCGGGAAAGGAAGTATCGTCCGCGGTCTGTCAGTAGCTGGCGAGGAGCACCGTGGTGTAAGATGACGTCGTGCAGGAGGAAATCGGCTACATCAGTTGTGCAGCTGGTTGGAAGAGCCCGCGTGATTGAGTATCGTGTCGCATATTCGGTGGCCACTGCAATCCATTTGTTGCCATTCGCGGACCGGGGAAACGGACCGAGGAGATCTAAACCAACTCGGAAGAATGGCTCCATAGCTATATCGAGCTGCTGAAGCATCACCTCCGGGAGCTGCATTCACTAGATTTCCGATGTGGGACGTACGTAGTTGTTCGGCGAAGAAGAGCGACGGGGCTACGGGGAGCGAGACTGTCGGCGCTTGGGAGAAGGGGAGAGGCCAAATAGCAGAGTGGATGTGGCGGGGTTGTCGGCAGTGCGCTGCTGGTAGGAAGGTGCAAAACGACGCTGCGCATGGTCAATGGTATCGTCGTTCCAAGAGGTTTGAGCTGAAGGGAACCAGCGACTGCGGCAATACCGTGCAACGTGGCCGACACGCCTGCAATTAAAACATATAGGCCTGTCATCGGGCGTCCTCCACTCCGCCGGGTTTCTGTAAGACGAGGGCCGACGTTGGGCGCGGAAACTCGGAGAGTAGGGGACGTGTTCATTGTGACTGCATGAACGCGACTTGGAGGGAACTTGGTGATGGGCTGAGTAGCTCACGTGGAAGACTGGGTGCAGGCCTATGCTCGCAATTTCGTCACGCGCACAACCGCTTGTATCACCGAGATCGCCGGAAGATTGCCATCATCAGACGTGGAGTGGTGGCCGGTGACCGGTGTCATCGCCTCGACCTCGCGGCGGACAATGCGCGTCAGTGCATCCGCAGTCGTCTCCGAGGGTGGTTGACCGCAAGGAGCGAACGGTCCCTGATACAAAGAAGTGGCGGCGGTATTTGGATGGCGATTGAATTGTTGTGTACCTCGACGGCTTTTGGCCTGCGCGAAACGCTTGCACTCACTCAGAATTTAGTTTAAGGTAGAGCAGTGCTTGCAAATGAGCAGATTAAAGGCATCGTCAGCTGTGCCTGTCAAAATGTGGTCGACTTTATCTTGCTCGGGCATATCAGCATCAACTTTGTGGCAAAAAGCCAGTACGTCTAGGATGTAGCTGACGTACGGCTCGGTCGACGTCTGCGCTCCTGACGCAAGCTCTTTTTTCGCCGCGAGCTGGCGCCAAGCGGGCTTGCCGAAAATTGTAATCATCTCCGCCTTGCAGCTATCCCAGCTAGTAAGTCTGGCTGCGTTGGTGTCATGCCACGTCTGCGCCGAACCTCTCAGGTGGAACCCGAGGTTCGCCAGCATAATAGTGGGATCCCAGCGGTTGTGGGCACTCACACGCTCGTAGAGGCTGATCCAGTCCTCCACGTCGACATCACCCGTACCGTAGAAGAAACCAAGATCTCGAGGCTGGCTCACGATGACCAGTGACGTAGCGGAGCTCGTTGCTTCAGTAGGCGGTCCCATTGTGGGGCCTCGGAGATGACGCGCGCTTCGGAGATCCGTGATCAGCACCTCCGAGTCAGCCGTGTCCACGGCTCACTCGTGCCAAGGAAGGGGTGAGGTGGAGCAGGACGGGGCCGATGCAGCACTCTCCACCAAATGATACAAGGTAAAGCTGTGTTTACAATGGTGTGTTTACGATACTCATTCAGATGCTAGTTATAACAAACCACGATGGAAGAGAGCACCGCGCAAGCCAGGGAAAGAACGCGCTTCACCGTCAGCGTCTTCTTCATCTCTGTTCTTGGTGATGATCCCGGCTAGCACAGTACATGAATGCCGTCCTAATTGTGGGGAATTTAATTAATACCCCGTAACAATACATATATATATATATATATATATATATATATATATATATATATATATATATATATATATATATATATATATATTTATATATATATATATATATATATATATATATATATATATATATATATATATATATATATATATATATATATATATATATATATATATATATATATATATATATATATATATATATATATATATATAGTAGAAGTACGCTCTTCGGAAACTTTATTTCCAACGTTTCGACCTGAGACAGGTCTTCCTCAGGAATGAGGGTAAAATCGTACGGACTCAGAGTGGGGGCGGCGCCCCGAAACACAAGCCACATGGGAAACAAACACACAAACGACCACACACAGCATACAGAGCTTATTCTGCCAAAGGCAGGCGAAAAAGAGCCTTCAAAAAAAAAAAAAAAAAAAGGGCGAAAGGAAGAGGGAGAAACAAGGTGGCAAGGAGGAGGCAAGAAAGAGGCAAGGAGGAACACACTGCATGAACGCGGGTTGTGGGGATAACAGAAAATGCGACGAGTTCACGGGTGGCGAATACCCTGAAGGGGGGTCTTAATGAGAGTCCTGGGACTATGACTGTAATTCGTACGCTGCATGACGATTGAAGCATAGTGACCCCGGGACATACGAGACCTTGTAGTTTTGTTGTCCTTTTGCTATCGGCCCTTCCCGCGCAGGGCATTGCACGGTCTGATGTTTACGGGCAGCCTGTTGCTCCAGGTGTGAGGTTGTACATTGTAACACCAACAACCTACCATTATGTTCCGCAGTCACTACAATTATCTCGTCCGCTCCCGACCCCCTACCAACACTTCCCTTCCCGTCCCCGCTATTTTTATTTTTATATTTTTTTCTCTCATTTCCTTGTCTCAACGCTCAGCAAGCATAACATGCCTCATTAATAACCAGATGGTACCCATTGCCTGTTTATGTCACCATATGTCATACCCATTTTATCCTTGAGAAATGTGAAACGGAATGTTGAAGCTTTTGGTTCCAACCGAGCGTGTAAGAAGTATTTTATTTTGGTGCCTGTTGTGGCTTATGCCTCGGGTGTTTTGTAATCACATTGTGATCCCCAATGCTGGCGTTCACGGAGTGCACGCGTCCTTCCTGTCTTTCCACTCATGTTTTGCTTTGTTTCTCTTTTTCATTGTTTCCCTCTGTTTTTTTTTTTTTTTTTTTTGGTTGCCCCAGAGGCACGGCACATACCGACGGTCGCCTCTCTCTTCTTGTTTTCATTTTTTTTTTAATTGCCGCGCTCCGACATATTTTCGTGAATTGGGCCCAGGGCTCCACGCGTGCCGGCGACAGCCGAGTACTAACAGTTAACAGGCCGTACATTGACCTGGCGCGACACGACGCGACGCCGTGTACAATGGAGGCTTAGGCGGAGAAGGGGACGCCTCAAATGGGCTCCCCCATTGGCTTTTGTGGGACCCTCCAAAGTCGTGGAGGCTGCCTGTGCTTCAGATGCAGTAATTGGCCCCGCTTGCATTCTTGACCATGCCGCTGAAGACGGTCAGTAGTTAATCCTTGTTACCGGTGACGCGCATGTAAACTCACTGCTCGTGGCGGCGTGTGCTTTGTAGTTTTTTCCCTCCCGGAGACACCGGATGTTTTTGGGCCTTTCGCCACCCGTGAACTCGTCGCATTTTCTGTTATCCCCACAACCCGCGTTCATGCAGTGTGTTCCTCCTTGCCTCTTTCTTGCCTCCTCCTTGCCACCTTGTTTCTCCCTCTTCCTTTCGCCTTTTTTTTTTTTTTTTGAAGGCTCTTTTTCGCCTGCCTTTGGCAGAATAAGCTCTGTATGCTGTGTGTGGTCGTTTGTGTGTTTGTTTCCCATGTGGCTTGTGTTTCGGGGCGCCGCCCCCACTCTGAGTCCGTACGATTTTACCTTCATTCCTGAGGAAGACCTGTCTCAGGTCGAAACGTTGGAAATAAAGTTTCCGAAGAGCGTACTTCTACTTTGTGCGTATTCCTGCAGCAACTAAGGACTCCACTTCACGACTATATATATATATATATATATATATATATATATATATATATATATATATATATATATATATATATATATATATATATATGTATATATATATATATATATATATGTATGTATAGATATTTATGTGTGTGGGTACATGTGTTGTTCTTAAAACGTCGATTATAAAGTTCAAGCTATGGCTTGAAGAATCATTGGTTGATCTTTTAAATCATGTTTAGGGTTATCTTAGCCCGCGATTCGGTCTCCATCATGAACTTCAAGTTTCGCCGCAGCTCAGGCTTCTTGCGCCTTGAACGGAGTGCAAGTCTTTGTTTTAGCAGGCTTTTCACTGGCTGCACACTCTGTCACAAAGCCTGTTGAAGCGGGGGTGGTAGTTACAGGATTCGTGGTGACTGTGCCGGGGTCACTGGCGCGGCGCACTTTGATTTGACGTCGCCTTAGGAACGTGCTGCCCGTTGCGGACTCAGAGCTCTCCTTTGTCAATGTCAGCTCTCTCTACTCACGTTTTCCCAGTCATCCGATCTATGCTCTTCTATCTCTCCCTCTGGCGGCTACCGATACCGCTTAAAGGAGCGACGACAAGGTGAAACATGTATTTGTAACACAATAAAACGACAACGTCCCGCCATTTTTTCTAGCCGCCACAGGAACAAACCTTAATATGAGTGCACGTTCAACTTCTCTGAATGTCAATATCACGTCCAATACGCAAGTAAGCTTCGTTGTTGCTTTTTGCAACGAAAGCTACACTACGCAATCTCGGGCGCTCTTCGCAGGGTGAGAGCTATGCCTTGAGAGCCTTGAGAGAATGCCTTGAGAGCTGCAGGTCAAGAGAGAGAGAGAAGACATCTTTATTTGTCCTGCAAACGCGACGCGGCCTCGCGTCGCGTCAGCCGGCCACTCGGCTTTCGTCACCTACTCATGCCTACCCCCGGGTGGGGATGACACTTTCGGGCGTTGAAGCTCGAGGGCGTCCGACACTTGCTGGACGGCCATGTGTTGTATGACGTAGTCTTTGCACGCCGCCGCGCTGACAAGGTACGGCGGGAACGTCTCTGCTGCACTGGCCTCGCTCGGGTGTCTTCTGCAGTCCCACAGGATGTGGGCCGCCGTGGCCCTGTCCTTCTTGCACATCACACACACATCACTGGGGTACACCTCCGGGCATATGTGTTTAGCTATTACTGGAGTCATCAGCGCACGTGTCTGCAGCTGCCTAAACACCACTGCTTCGCGTCGCGTCAGCTTAGGGTGGGGTGGGGGTAGCGTCCGGCGGTTAGTCCGGTACCACTCCAGGGTGTCCTTGTAGGAGGTGAGTGGCACCACCTCGTCGTCTTCCTCCGCCGCGAGTTGGGGGCTCGGGCTCGCACCGCTGCTGGTGAACGCCCGTGCCGCCCGGTCCGCCTCCTCGTTGCGGTTCTCACCCGTGCTCAACGGGCCGGCGTGCGCCGGGAACTACTTAATAGTCACCGCTGATCGTCTGGGGAGTAGGGCCCCGCACACCCTCACAACACTGAGGGAGACACTATTCGTAGCGTAGTGCGAGATCGCCTGTCTAGCGTCACTGATGACTGTGGTGCACTCTGGGTTCGCAAGGGCTAATGCGATCGCCATCTCTTCGGCCTGGTCCGTGCTCTTGGCCCTGACGCTGCCGGCCGTGTACAGCGCCCCGGTGGTGGCTGCTACCACCGCCGCGGCGTACGTGTTGGGCCGGTCCGGGTACTTGGCTACGTCCACGTAGTATGCTCCGGTGTCCATCGCGTGTGTCGCCGTCAGTGCCTTGGCTCTGGCGAGCCGTCGTTCCTGATTGTGCTCAGGATGCATGTGCCGGGGGATGGGTGGCATGTGGAGGTTGCGGAGCAGGTCCCGCGGGAGCGAGGCTCGCTCCGCGCCGTCCTGCTTTCCTTGTCCCTGGTACCCGAGCCGCTGTAAGATCGCGCGTCCCGCTCTCGTTTGCCTTAGTCTCGTTAGCTGTGCCGTGCGCTGGGCCTCGGCTATCTCGTCAAGAGTGTTGTGAACTCCCAGCTCCCCTTCCGCAATCACCCGGCACGGAGCAGCGGCCAGTTGGCGGGGAGAGATATGCGCCAGGGGAGAGATAGGCTTATTTTTGGATGAAACTAGAGCAAACTTAAACAAAGACAAAGGAACTTACACACAAGCAGAGCCGCTGGTCCAAAAGCTAAAGTATCAAGAAAGGTGATTATGAACACTTTACATGAAAAACAAAAAAAACATTGCGCATGAGTAAAAAGAGTTTACAAAACCCACGGTGATAAGGCAACTAGATAGACACAGGCCACAGTCAAGGCCAACGGAAATATGCAATCTCCTTGAGAGGAAGAAACGATTGCTTGGCTGACACACTTGTCTACTCTTTCTGCTATTTGGAATGCTTCCGTAACTTCGCGAGGCGTTTGTTCACGGTGCCCAAATAAAAAGCCAGTGACAGGAAAATTAGGATATATATCCGCGGCAGTTACCACAATGTGAAGAAATATGGGATGATGGTGGGCCCTTTAATGACAATTCATGCTTTCTGAAATCCGCGTTGATACAGCTTGTGTTCAACTTCCTTTGCCTTTGTTTAAGTTCACGCTGGTTTAATGTTAGAATGTCTTCCCAACTAACCCAGCTTGCAATCCTTCTTGCCATAGATTTGCGAGGGGAGAACGGAGACGTGCGCGGGACCCGTGTCGCCACCTGGCGGAGCGCCCGGCGTGGAGCAGTGGCGCGATGGCTTGGAGAGAAATGCGGTCGGAAAGAGATAGGCGAGGAGGGAACGGAGACGCACGCGGAACCCGTGTCGCCACACGGCGGAGGTAGGCGAGGAGGCCGCTTCCCCAGCGATAAGCTGTCCCAAACGAAAGGCCAGGAGGCCCCGTGCGGCGCAGAGCTGTGTGCGATAAGGAAGAGGAATATCCAGCTATAGTCGCTCGTACAGCGGCGAGGCTTACAAACGCTGTAAGGCGAAAAAGCATGATGACTAAGCAGTGCATTCATTCACAATACGTCTTCGTGTCATTGCGAAACCACGCCTCGCCCAAACCTCGACAATGGGCCTAACCAGGGCTCTGAAGCTATCGCTATCAACTACCGTTAACCAAAGCTAAGCCACTCCAATATTTAAAACGGGGTTCCACTTGTTAACTTACACGGCCTTCTGGCAATGTTTTAGTTAACCTTGATTAAATTACTGATATTATAAGTTGGTTGCCGCTGACAAGGCCTGGGGCATGCTTCATGGCAAAAAACTGTACTCTTGTCATCGCTAATTTAGGAAAGTGGCTTACTCTGGTCTTGCAAGATAGGCGTTCGTGAATTTTTATTCTGTCTATCTTCCACATTAAAGTTTTGTGTTCAGCAAAAATTTGTAGCACCAGACGCTTACCAGAATAGCAATTGTCAGTGCCGTAGCATACACTGAATAATCAAAAACTAAACGTATGGGGCAAAGATAATTTCTAATCATTGGTCAAACCAGGCTTCCCTGACCCGATCAAAGATAGCTTTTGTTTCATTCAACAAAGGTTAAATATTGTCGCCAAGAAACTTTTTCGCAACTCCCTCATGAAATCTCTTTTACAGTAGAATATATTGTTCAGCACATATTGCTTCACTCTTCGCAAAAAGCAAGTTGCCATTCGTAGGGCGAATTGAGAATGGCTTTTAAATTAAAGGACAAGGCTGAAAAAGGAACGCTAGAAACCATAAGCATTGAAAGCCTGTACCATAATTACATTTCGTGCCATAAACTCGCCACGTGTTCAGGGAATCTTCAGGTAACATTTCGAGAAACGTTCTATTGATTTTCGCCACGCGCCACTCTCAAAGAGCGTTCATCTTACGGGTGTTCTATATTTTGTCCTTACTGCAAATAAAAAAAGTTGAAATCTCTTTATAGTGTGTCTTTTTCATAGCAGCTGACGTTGAACTAACTAAGAAGTTTCAAAATACCCCTTGGCAGCAACCTGCCCGGCCTTAGCCCCGAAATGCCAATCACTACTCCTGGTTAGTTTAAATTAGTAAGAGGTTATTTAAAGAACAGCCTCCCAGCGAAGCAGCTTGCTCGCATGCAGGCGTACCCGCATTGCAGAGGGTTGTACCGGCTGCATTTACATTGCTACGGTCAACGTCAGAATAGGAACATGAACAGGCTTTGGAGCAGAAATTTTGGTTAAAAAAACTTGCGATGGACCACTGAAGTGAACCCAAAAATCCGATCCGGATTTCTACACTGCAGAGAGGACATCGTCTACAAACTTCACTGGTTCCTAACGTAAATTTAATGGTCAGCGCAAGTGACCAACCAAGGTCACTCAACGTAAAGACGCTGCAATCTAATTGAAGTATTGAAAACTGCGGTGTACCATACTGCTTAATCCGGAATTCGAGTCAGGACATACGTAATTGACGATTCATGTAACTGGCATTATATGTGAACGCGGTGACCATCGCAACAGTCCAACAAGGGTAACTCCACGGTAAAGGCGCAGAATCTTCCTCCAGTATGGGGAATTCAATAACAGGCAGCCCAAGGTTGCTCTTCAACTATCGCCAGGCTTGAATTGCACCAACCGATTTGCCGTACATATTTGCTGTTGAACTCACACTTATGCAGTGTTGCTTCGTGATTGAAAACAAAACAGGAGCAACACGCAAGGGCTGGGACCAAGGGTGACAAAGCAGCTCTGACTCGTACATCAGTGCACCAGAAAAATTGCTGTAGTATCTGTATAACTGTAGCACTAGTTTCTCAGTCTTATGCCATACAATGTAGACTCGTCCTGCCTTTTTTTTCTGTTTGCAATTTTGTCTGCCCGTTACCTAGCTCCGGACAATACCCGTGTTCGCATCGCCAAGCAAAGTACGCAATAAATAAAAACGTAATTGTCCACTTGCCTAGTGGTTATTTTAGTAATGACCCTTCTCAAATCATCATGTGCACCGCGTTTATGCCTCGAACACACCTCTGGGTTTCAAAAAGCAATAATGCGAGACATTTTCTAATAATAATAATTTATTGCCATGGAGTACACACAAAGGTAGATACGATTGGCCCGCCAAATACAACAGGTAGGCATGTGCGGCGATGCCCTTTAGCTGCGTCCACCACTATGGGGAAAAGCTCTTTCTAATAGCTGTAACAACTAGACACCGAAGAGAAAAAGGAAAACGGTAAAAGTAGAGCAAGGAAAACAAAAAATACAAACAAGAAACAGAAAAAACAAAGGGAAGCGAGGGAAAGACGCACGCACACACACACACACACACACACACACACAAACACGTAGACACACGCGCGCGCACACACACACGCACACACGCATCCACACGCGCACACACACACACATGCACACGCACACGCACACACACGCACACGCACACACACACACGCACACATACGCACACGCACGCGCACATACGCACACGCACGCGCACACACGTACGCACGCAAACACACACACGCATACATACGTACGCGCACACGCACGCACACACGAACACATGCACAACGAACTAACGAAAAGGTTATCGTATACAGATGCACACTTTCGTGAAAGCAGGAAGTCCAAAGTTTCTTGGGTGTCGCCAACTACTTTAACAAAATCATACTCCATCACTCAAGGATGTCATTGAGAGGTCGTTGAGGTCGTTGATGAAGAATGATGTTGCGTTTGTATGCGAGGCTAATAATGACAAGTAATGGAAGGAGCTTATTCGGACTTTGAAATCTGCTTCATTGCTTTCAATGTCTGATCCATGGAGGCAAACCAAACTGTAAGCTGACGCGTCAAGCAACTTTTTAATGCCAGAATAGCAGCGCGCCAATTTTCAGAGTAGTTAGTGAGTACATTTCATTATGCAGCTCATTGTTCATTCAAAATAGCAAATTTATAAGATAATTAAAACCTTTCCAACCAATGTGAAAGCTGTCGGAAGTGCAGAGGAGGGATTCGCCATAATGAGCGAAAGCGCCGTGATCCGCTCACTGCTGTATTTCAAATTTCCCGCCCTTGCAGTGCTCGCGCTCTTCCTGCCTGAAACTGCGCCAGCACGAGTTCTCTTCTTTTTGCGGTAGCTTCAATTTCGTATGCTTTAGCCCTGTTGCGTCATTTCAAAAGGCGTAATTTTTTTCTTGCACAGCTGGACCCTTTCTGCGTCATTTCAAACGCGCCATTTTTCCTTGCGCTGCTGTAGCCTTTCTGCGGTGTTTCGAACCCGCCATTCTTTTCTTGGGCGGCTGGAGCCTTTCTGTGGCACTTGGCCCTGGCAATTTTTTTCTTGCACGGCTTCATTTCGAACCCGCTATGACTTTCCTGCGCGGCCGGTTTTTCCGCTTACTGTCTTAAAAACCAACCCAACGAGCCTGTCGTACTAAATGAATGCGGGGGGTGCCGGTTATATACACAGATTTTCCCTGAAATGTACCGGCAGTTTTATTTACAATAAATAACGGGTAGATGTATGACAAGCTCCAGAGGTTCACGACGTTTCAATGGTTGTGGCCCTTTAAACCAGGTGGTTTTCGAAGCCTCGGCGTGACTCCCTGACGCCAGTACAGAAGACTCTACTTGGGTTCGTTATCTCGCTGCGCCACCTGATTCCGGCAGTCGCATCGACCGTGAGCGAGCTAAGACGAGAAGGCGAGCCCATGAAGTGATCTGCAATTAATACGGCCTTCGCCTCTTTCGGACGCTGGGCATCATTTAACCTGGTATACGACGCAAATGTGTAGGCTTGAGATTGAAAGTCTGGTAATCTGTACACCAGAATTAATTTAGCTATACTTTTAGATATACCTTTAGTACAGGCTCCGAGATGTTGTCACAATGTGTCACATTGTCACTTTGCCTGCCGGGGACCATGGGATCAAATCCCATGCATGCGGTACATCATTCGTGTTTGTTCAAGGTCAAATACAAATACCGTCTCGTAAATAACTGCTAAGAAATTTGGCGTTCATATTAGCACGCTTCGTCCAGTTTATTCTTTGAGCCGTCGTTCATTTCGTATGCCGCCTGTGGTGGAGGGGACCGAATTATTTACCAAAAGTGTGCACGAATGTTTCTGTATATAATAATTTGGCCATGGGAGTGCAGACGTATTGTTGGATTCTCCTAAATACATCGATGACAAGATAATTTGTTTTTCTTTTTCGTGCGTCTGAGACTTTTTAAAAGAACTCTCATTCTTATTAGAATTTGTAAAAATGATTGCAATTCTGCTTAGACTCGACGTGCCCTACCATGGCAGACAGATCACATAAGTGGTTCGTCTTGATACCGAGTGTAGACTTCGAGTAACGGAGAGCAGAGGGCCACCGGGTTTTATTGCGTATTTTCTTAATACTCCCAGATGACGTAACATAAGTATATTGGATCGGATGAGGTCGGATGTACGTCGTAACAGTGATAAAACACATTTAAATTGTGAATGAGGAAAATTAAGGAGTCGACACCAAGGCGACAGAATTCCACTATTGCAAAATGCGAAGATAAAAGCAGAAAAGTAAATATATAAACAACTTGTGGCGACCATTTTAGCCACCAAAATTATGCCGTTCACGCGATGAAGCGTTGTTGAATCAGGTGCTGATTTGAGCACACACTCTTCCACGCTGAGGTGTCTTCAATGTTATCGACATAAAAATGCTTTTTGATGCGGTTTCACAAGCTGGGGAGCCAGGCCTTTCTCTTCAAGTCTTCGAATGGGGCCCCGAGGGAGCATAGGAAAGCGGACATTCTCAAAACATCTCAAACTGTGCTTGGGATAACATTTCGCATTTTACAGAAACTTATCCTCCCCGCACTACGGAATGGTTACAGTTATTTTGGGGAGAATGCAGCCCTGAAGTAGGGGTTTGGAATTAAGACTTTTATTTGTATTCATCAGCAGAAATTGCAGTGTAGGCACTAACAGAGCAAATATACGGCCTTCTATCTTTTTATCGCCGGCAAACTACTTTATCCTTCTAAAAAATAGAATATGAAAAAATAACGCAATCAGCGATAAAAATTCTACGGCTTTCAAAAATTATCTCGCTGCCTGTACGCATGCGGTTAATGCCCTACTGTCGCGTGGGCCTGTGATGTAGCTAGTTTTGAAAATTATTATTTCAGCTTGCTGCCAATGACACATTGCAAAATATATTATATAGTATATTTTCTATTCCAAAGCGTGTGTATACTCAGTATGCCGAAAATATATCTTTACCCTGGAAAACTCAAAACCATCGTTTGCCACTATACGTATAAAATACAGCAAAGAAATATCGCATTCGTGCCAGTTTATTGGTAATGCTCCTGCAAACAACCTTAGGTATTGAACTGAAACAGGAATAATGGTCGTTATGAGTGAGTCTCGCAACCGAGGCCTCCTGAACGTGACACGATCACGCATGACGAACGCCACGACAGCTTCGTGGCTCCAGCTGAACAACGTAGACACAAAAAATGTGATACAAAACTTGGGCTAGAATCCTGTGCTTATACAAACGTAGTAAAGACTACAAGACCACTATAAGCACGGAAAATATAGAAGTAGCCATTGGGTAGGTAGAAATAATATACCTTCCTTCGAAATGTCCTTTTTGCTGGTGCTACGATGGTGGTTACTGGAAGCGCCCCCGTTTTATAGCCTAATGGTAAACGCCATCATTACTGCCTAAGCTTCTTTTCTACTGCTGCTCATTGTTAACTAAGACACATTTTTCAATTATGCACAAAATTTATCAATGGTTAAAGACGGCCAACCATCGGGCCCTTCTCTGCTTTCCATCTCAAAGTACTGTAATTGATTTTGGCTAGTCTCCTCTGCAGACCATTTATTTCTTCCCTTGACGGTAAATCCCAATGTTCCCGTAAGGCAGATTTCCCACTTATTTCGGGATGGAATGAAATTTACGCGTTCTGTGAAAAAAAGTGATTGATTGTTTCCCTATAATGATTCACAGCTTGCAGAATTATCACTCTCTAACAAATACTTCGATTAGTCTTCGTCCTCAAGCAGCCATCTTTGCTTCCGAAAATCAACGAACTCTTTCTGCGCTACAGTAAACTTTATTTCATATTAACACGGCTCTCAACTTGACACATTACCGTGACTTTTAAGTTTCTATTCTCACCGGCCACCTACGTGTCTCAACTTCTTTCCCTTTCTTGTTAACGGCTCTCGATTACCAGTTTTATGGCATATTTCATATGTGGTTGTTAGTTTCGCGTCTTCTTTCGCTATAGATTGGTCGTGCATTTATCGCACAATCAGGTGTACACTCCACTTGCTGATACCTTGGGTACCAATTCATTTTATGTAAATCTATTAGGAACCATGCACATTGTGTTACTGGTGTTTTTGCACCCGGACTTGGTTACCAAGAACGACACTGAGCCCCTGGAAAAACACGCCTCTTCTCGCAGTCCCCTTCCCAAGGTTCGATACCCGGCAGGTCCGGACGCATACGAATTCATTCCTGCACTTTCCGCCCTGCTTTAACCTAGCTCGTGCCACTGTAGATATCATCGTCGTCACGCGGCACGTGGTGGTGGGGTTACCCGCCTCGTGGGATTGACCAAATGTCCATTTCGTCACATGTACTATGTAGGCCTGTGTGCGTTGCCCCTTTCTGCGTATTTATGCCGAACCGGTTTTCAACGTTACTATTGCAATAATTAAGGTTTGCTTATTATATGTTTAAAACGTAACGAGTATTCGTTCGTTAGGGAAAAGTATTAGGGAAAACCTTTTCTTTCCAGCTTCTTTTGCTGGCATATTATGGAACCTTAAAGACGCCATGAAGACAAAAGTGCAAGTTTGGTTCATTCTAAAGATTTCTGTGTTAGACTAACACTGACCCCACTTTTAACACACACTTCACTCAAATAAACTAATCATTAACAAAAAAATTCCCCCGCACCTCCCCGAAGGGAATCGTGCAGGAATGCGAATGCATTGGGTGCACCGATGAGTGTGTTGCGAGTAATGGCGTAATTAATGACGAGAGTGTGAACGTAATCATTTATTCATCAGCACCTGTTTGTGTTATCGTTGTGCCTGACGGCCACAATCACTGCCTTGTGATCGCTAAAGTGCACGGTGGTCAAAGGGTCTTCGAGAAGCATACGCGCGTCACAGTTTCGCGTAAAGACCAGATCAATGCAACTGCCGTGAATGGTAGTGGGGCACGTGTCAAAGCCGGCAGAGAGACAATGCACAGAGTGCCTGGTCTGCATGTACTCGACCAGCCACTCGCCACTCTTCTTGCGCACGTCAACGTTGAAGTCGCCTACCAAGACTATGGGGTCAGAGGGTTTGGAGCGCACGCGCACACTTTCCATAGCCGCGTCCAGCTGCGCGACAACGGCGTCTCGAGCGAGGTTGGGCGCGAGGTACACGGTCACCACAAAGGCAAGGGTGTACAAGTCCTTGTACGGAGACGTGTCTCGAACGGGAGACGTGGCAACGGCGTGCGATATCAAGTTCCCATACACGTTAGACACGAGACTAACACCGCAGTACTCGCTGTCCTGGCCGCTTCGAGAAAACTAGTACAGCTCGCTTCAAGCGCATGCGTTCGGCATTGCGCGCGGAGAGATAACACCTGCGGGCGCACGCCGACGGAGCCCGACAACCCCCGACTAAGAAATGCATTCGCATTTACGACGACGACGACGACGAAGGCAGAACTACGAGGCGCGCGCTCACGTGCGCTCGCGCTGGAGGAATGCAGGCGCACGGCGCTCGATGGACGCAAGACAACCCCCGACTAATAAATGCGTTCGCATTTAAAAAAGAATGGCCGTGTGACACAGTAGCTCATTTCCCGCACTAGAACGTATGACGTATTATGGGCAGCTGTGCGATTGCCCGCGGCCGGCGAAACCCCACGTAAATTAAACAGCGGTTATACGATGGCCGAACGAGTTGTTTGCGCTTACATTTGATGCATATTCTTATTATTCTAGTAAGAACGGCGGGGTATACAACGGAAGTTAGCAATGCCGGCGTAAACATAGAAGCACCAACGTGTACTGCGCGGGCTATGCCGGTTATAGCTGCACAGCCGTCCGGCGCGGTGAGCTTACACTGGCCAACTGGCACTAGCGATATTTCCTTCTGTGACTAGGTGTTCGAGCATACCCTATGTTTCTTGAAATGTGAACTATCAACCGTAACAAACATTATCCAGGCACAAACCCGGTCAAAAATCATGCAAGGGTGCAAAGCGGTCCCGAGGGGTATGGTGGCAACATCTACAGGAGGGCTTACAGCAAATAAGGAGTTCCTCCATGCGCTGCACCCCTAGTTGCATTCGTACGTCTGCTTTAGTACTTGTCCCAGATACGCCTTCGCAGACGTAATGAAACATACAATTCCCGGGAAGTATGAAAGTCATCGCTTTAATTGGTAAATATCTGAATGAACAACGAATGGCTTGCACTGGAGAAGCGCTGGGGGCAATTTAACACCCCACATTTACCGAATAAAACAAACTAATATTTCGCCTGCAGGGCCACTTAAACAACTGCTCCCATTTTGCTATGTTGCCAGGAAACCGCAAACTGCTGTGGGGCAGCGGGAAAACTGGACTTGGGTAATGCGCTTGCTGGGATGTTTATCGGGCACTTAAGCTTCGAGCTACAACTTCGTCAAATGGTGCCGCAGCACCACATTGAATGAAGATGACGTTGCTTCGTAGTTCGTTAGGCTTAGCGTGGTGGCTGTAAAGCTCCAGCCAAACTGTAGACCTGCAAGGGTCAGTGGCCAAGACTCCTAGTCAAACTTAAAATGAGGAACAGAATAAGGCGCAAACGTAACATGGTCACATTGGAGCTTTCACTCGGACATCATTAGCCACAGAAGTGTAGATATCTTTAACTCGAATTGATTTCGCCGAGAGTGGGCGTACGCGCAAAGGAGTACTTCAAAACAGTTTATAAAATGGGTGATCAACTAAATAATTTACTCCGTGAAGCAGTTCAAACAATCAATGAATCAATTACCTCGGAGGAAAGTGGTACGAATATAACCTACGACAAATCTGTGCGGGTATTCTGAAGCCCAGAAAACTGACACATACCCCCAGTACAGCCCATGCACATGGTGGTGCACTAAAAAACACTTCATCCTTATGGTTGCCTTTCGCTTTGGTACGGCATTTTGTTGTCAGTGCAGTCGAGCCGTGTGTCATGTTGGTCCTTCAAAACAAGGTGAAGGCAATGCTCAGTGCTGTACTACTGTGTAGTCTAGAATGGCGTTGAAAACCTTGTGAAAGAAAAAAGACACCGCCTTGCTAGCACCGCTTCTCTTCTTCTCTTCTAAAGCACATATACAAGTCGCTAGTAGGAAACGAATTCGGCTCATGCGTGTTTGTGCTGCTCCTGCCATGGCTCTCAAGCAACATAAAGCGACTGGGATAATAGCGCACCCATTACAAGGGCGATATTACTCCGACCGCGGGTGCAGCCTGGCAAAACTCTTCTTCAAGAAAACAGGAGGCTGGCGGATGAGAAGGGAGAGCTGATACTAAGCAATCCGCAGTTGCAAAGAGTGCGCGGAAGACGGCGCGAAATTCCTATCCCCTTAGTTCTTTGATGCTGTTTTGCATAAAGCAGGCAATGTTGGTGGACTCATGCTTTTTCCCCATGAAATGCCACGTATTACATGGTGGACAAGTGATGCACATTGTCTTTCTTGGTATTCACTTCCTTGAACAAAATATTTTTGATTATTTCACTGAAATTGCGTAGTAGCTTGTATACTCATCGGTTCTGCTGAGGTATGAGCTTCGTGGCATCACTGTCATTGCCTCCAGTACAGAAACAAATTACTGATTGAACCTCCGTGTAATGATCTCCTTTGAAGCAAGTTTTCGACTCTCCGGTCCCAAAGCTTGTTTATATACGGAGTCGGAACGAAGGCGCGCGCAATTGTGGGTGAACACGCGAATACAACATAAGGGTGGGCTGACCAAGTGGTGCACGCACACTAGCCCGGAATTGCATTCCACGAAGAATAGCTATCTCTGTTCAGGCCTGGAGTAAATTGAAATTCAATGTCACCCTGCGTGCGCACAAAACGGGAGAAATGTAAGAAAACCGGCTACGTAAACAGGAGGCGCAAAATATGCGCACAAAGGATACGAAAGTTATCCCGCTTCTTGTGTACAGCACATAAACTAACAGCATATATATTGTGGCTAGCTAGTTGTAGGCAGTCTGTTAAAAAAAGCTAGTCAGAGCCATGGTATACTGAAAAACCTTAATGCATTGTTTTTTCTAATCATCGCCTCTTTTTTTCAGTTCCAACAAAAGCCGACTACAACGAAAGTATTTCACAGAAACTTTGAGGGCATCAGTTTTTGTCATTCCTTAGTACCGGGAAAGCACACTGATAAGGGGTATAGTGAGCAAAGCAAGTTGCAATGTCGGGCAATAACGCACTACATTGCGTTTAAATACGACTGTATTTTAAAGACGCAAAGGTACGTGCATTCCTGAAGTGAATCCCAAGTGGCATCTCTGGCTGATTTACTATAAATTTCGGAATTTATGGCTTTTCAAAATCTGAAGTAAAAAAGCTGTTCAAATTTAGTTGAGAGCACAACCTGCATTTTGGGCCATGCATGCTGAGCCAGACGCTGTCGATGTCGAGCAAAACATAAGGCATATAAACGAAAAAAAAAGTTTTAATTCAACCTGCGTAGTGTAGTATCCCCAACTGGAAGTCAACAATGCCAAAAAGGCAAGTTGAAACAGGCATTCAAATAAAAAAAAGTAGTCTGCGACGTCATTTGAATACAATTGAAGCGTCCTAGAAATGTGTCTCATGAAGCAATAAAAACCTGTGGGTGTTATATTGATTTGACAATTGCGGGCACTTGCCCCGGTTTTTTTTATAAGGCCAAGCATCTGGTGTCATACCTGTGGTAAAACACGTAAGCCAACCTAGGCTTCTGGCCCCTTTTTATCCTCGTCAGATATTGCTTCTCTACTTGAAGGGTGGCGGAAGGTTTATTGTTTTGAACTGAAACAATTACAAGTATAAATATAAGTTATGGCGCTATAAAGTAAATACACTAAAAAACATAGCAGGCCAAACATTTGTTTACAAAATTGTGATACATTTATTAGAACATATCAGATATAATACTATTTGCAGAAATGTCAAGCCTCTTTCTCTGACGCCCACAGAGACGACAGGTAGACGCCTACTTTACGATATTGGCTCACCTAAGAAACAAAAAAATAATTGTTCTAAACGAGATTCACATACGCGAAACGCGCTCACCTAAGAAACCACAAATAATTGTTCTAAACCAGATTCACATGAACAAAAGGCGTTGACATGTAGCGGTCCACGATCATCATTTACGCCATAAAAGGAAAAATACAAATTCCAGGAATTTCATTTCGGTAAGACGGGTTGTTGGGCGAGTTGGTCAATATTTCAGAAAAAAAATATTGAGCGCAGCTAAGGGCACGGACGTGGGCGTACCTCCCTACTGGATTTTTGTTGAAAAAGAAACAGCATGCATATATACCTTCGGCGTAATCACACAGTACGTGTACAAAACTAACAGACATTTTGTAAAGGCACACTTCAACAAACATTAACAACATAATCAATTAACGCACGCTATTTTGTGTAGATGGGCAACGATGGCGTGCAACGCCATTACCTCCATTTCGCTTGATGTAGAATGTTTCCGCTATTTCACGTGCCGTGACGTCTCGACTTCGTTTCAGAATTTTTGTTTTGTCCAAATTGGGTACATAGTGACATTATTTGCAGTGCGACAACAATTGTTATCCGGTCCCGTTTTTTAAGGAGAGGGCGTGCTTTCATAGTCACTCATTCACACATCGACCAGGTTGGTCGATGCATACTTTGCCACAATCTAACGATAATTCGTATACAACACGTTCAATGCAAGTTACAAATGGCCTAGCAAGCTTCTTATTGCATGTTTTGGACGTTTCTTTTTTGGATCGGGTCTCACGCATAATGTGCCGAGTTTAAGCGATGCCAAAAACGCTACCGGGACCTTATACCTTATGGCGACCTCTAATAGATTACGTAAGGTATAATTCCAAGGCGTGTTTTTTGGTGCAAAGGCTCCTCGTTAGCTCTTTTGAACACCCTTTGTTTTGCGAAGCAAAGCCTCAGCCACGCCAGTCAGCGTTCGTTTGGGAAACCTGCGGCTTCTTGTCTGGTCATCTAGTTTGCTCGCATGATTTGTAGATCGCACATTGGAGGAACAAAGCCGCTGTAGCTCGCTTTAGTGTCTTGAAAGGGCAGAATCGTAAGGCAGCAGCTCCTTGGAACTTCGGGTTGAATATTCCCAACAAACGTGGTCGTCTAAAAAATTATTATTAATGTTTACAAAATTGAGACTACTGCAGCAGGGTAGCTCCGGACTAAAAGTTAAACCCTTCCCTTCCCGATCAAAAACGTAGAAAAGTTCAGTCAAAGTGTTGGGTTAGGTGGCTTTGTCTTGTTCTTCAAGAGGACCAAAAAATCAGCAACGTACCTACAAATCATAAAAAGCTTTGTCAGAGTTATTCAGGTTAGGTCACGATCCACACTAGCCAAGAAAATGTTGCCTAGTACTGGCGCTACACAAGAGCCGATGCAAATACTGCCTTTTGAATAAAAATTTTGTCGTCAAACAAGATGCACGTTGCACTTAGGTAGAATTCAAGCAGAACCAAAAAGGTACTAATAGAAATGCCTGTGGCATTTTGGAAGGCTACTTCACCATTTGCACCAATGCAATCAATAACCGCGGGCAGAGGTTCACTGGGCGGTAGGGAATAAAACAAATGATCTAGTACATCAATCGAGAAGGCGTAGCCTATGTCCGTATTTCCCCGTATTGCATTGGTTACAGCGGTAGAATCCTTGGTATAAAACTGGTCATTTATACGGAGACCTCTAATCTGCTTCAAAAGGTATGCGATGCATCGTTGTCGCTCACAATGGTCCTGAAGGGGATACCAATTTTATGCGTTATGGCAGCGAACAAAACCGTTAGGCTGTTTTTCTTACTGTTGCTGATCTATGCAAAAAAGTGCGCGTCTCCTTTTTAAAGACGATATTCTTTATTGCGATACTTAAAGCCTGAAATTTTTGCCTGTGTGTATGTCTTTCTGTCTGTCTGTCTGTCTGTCTGTCTGTCTGTCTCTCTGTCTGTGACTCAATTCACCCAACCGGCCAAAGCGAAACAAAACCTGCGCAATAGTCTTATATACTCACAGCCAAATCTAAACGTCCTAGCCCGGTTTATATGCTCGCACGTGTCAACATTGTTGAACAAGAACAGGCCACTACGCTAATATAAGACAGGAAATTATTACACAAGGGATATTTACAGTGCTCCTTTACAAAACAATTCATAGGTGCTTGTTTGTCGCGAAATGACATACTACATCCACTGCAGAAAAAAAATCGCACTGCCGCCTGCTGTCGCGCCTGCCACGATAGCTTCTGGCGGCATTATAAAAAATGAAGCGGCAACAGTTACAAAAGGTTCCACTAGACAGGTTCCACGTTCCGCTTGGAACGCACGTAAACTAAGGTAACGCGGATCTGTAACCGTTGAAGTTGGGCGCCTAGATTCATGCGCGTTTCTGCTTTACTGCAGCGCTGGCATCGAGGAAACCGGCCTGTAGCAGCGAAACGTGGTAAATTTAAATAGACCTGAGCAAACCTATAGCAGATTTACTTTGGGAGGGCAGCAGCTTGAGAGGTGAGCGGGACAGCAAAGGAAGGCATCTGCTTGGCAAATATCAGCAAAGACTGTCGTCTTTTGTCGACATTTGCAAACGAAAGGAGAAGATACGTGGCCATTTTTTTTAAATAAAAATCCAGTTGCCAGTTCGCACCCATTCCGTCCGTTCACAGTCCATGTCGTTCACTACACTAATTTTTTTTTCTGTACGAGCAATTGAAATCTCTTTGGCGCAAATGCACTGCTATTTGTCACAAGTGTTGTGGTCGTGCCAAAATATTGACGGCCGCCTAAAGTAAAAGGGCCATACAGCGGGCTTTCAGAAGTGTCCTATGTGTCGTGAGCGGCCGAGTCGTATCGAACATGCAATAAACAGGGGAAATCCACTTGCCGCTTCCATTTCCATCTAAGAGCATCCGGTGCTAGAGAGACAGTCCTGGAGCGCTCGTGGTGCGAAAGCCAAATTTCTCACCCGGTACTGCTGGCTCGCGTCCCTATTCATATGTCTCCTGCATACATATCTTCAAATTTGTTGGCCTATGCCTCCAAATGTCTTTCTCGCATGTCACCATGTGCTATTATATATGATGTTCACGTTACAAAGGCATTCTCCAGAACCCACAACAGTAATCACCTACGCAGACGAAAGGGCGTGTGCAGCTCACTTTAGGGCTCTTTGCAGAGCCTAAACTCTTTCAATTTCTTCTTCTAAACTCTGGTTTTTAAGAGCCTTTTATGAGCAGCATTCTTTGCTGAGTATCGCCCCAGCGGAACCATGTAACGCCCCGTTTTTTCTCAACAATGCATATTTGGCGGAAGTAACAGCTTTAATAGTTACAAAAGCGTAAATGGAGATAATTGTTGTGACAGAAGTTTCAAAGACAAACTAAAAATAAAAAAAATAGAAAACTGAAATTCTAACCAAAACCACCTGACAAAATGAAAAAAAAAACATGCATCTTGCGCATCTACCCCCAAAACTGAGAAATTAACAAAACATCCGGCAAATACCGTTACAAATACGAATAAAAACTTACTGCAAAGGACCAACTCTGCAGTACGCCTTGCATCTACGAAAATATATATATAATTAGGGAAATAAATAAACTTCAGGGCTATATTACTATAAATTTTGATCATTGGCGAGAAGGAATGAAAAAAACTTTTCAAAAATAATATAATTCGATGTGTTTCGCTCCTCACAAAAATATTTGACTGTAAAGAACTACCAGTCTAAAAAAGCGACCTAGGAATGCTACCCATTAGAGACCATTGGATGAATTTCTTGAGATAATTTTCGCTCTCCTCCCAGTAGGTACGGAGGTATGCTGCTGCAGCTGCTGCTTTTTTGTAGCACTCACTGCTCGGTTTTATCTTACACCAGATAACGAAAACCTCCGTGTAGCGCGTCCGGGGGGCCGGTGAAACACTTGGGTGGGAGGGCGGGTTCGGAGAACTTCCACTCAAATACATTGGCATCCGCGTACCGCGCATGGGTTCCAGCGAACGACTGGCTTCGGTGAAGTCACATTTATTGCTTGTACCACGTTATCTGCGCTTCGATCTGGTGGCGTCTGAACCGCGTGCTGTCCAGGAGCAGCCTCTATGCTGTGCACACCGCAAACATAAACGCGGCGGTTGAGCTGGACAATGCGGTTATGGCTCTTTCTCACGACGTCTTAGACCATGACCGTATTTATGTTCACCGTAAAAACATGTGTACAAGCCCAAGTATTAAAATACGCTTTACGTCGAACCTGACCTATGCCTGGGATCGGGATATTGTCAAGCGTTGGTCTAACTGTGTCTTGCTTTAAAATAACCCTTTTTTGTTTCCCCGTTTGACCTTGTGGAACATTTCAAACCAATGCCATCATCAGAATTCGTCCAACCTGCTTTGCTGCGCTAGTCTGCCATCCCCTTTAGGAAATCGAGAATCGGTCTCGAAAACGGCAAACATTTTTGTAACCGCGTAGCTGCGTATGCCGAGCCTTTTCCAATGGTCGCACCAAAACATCTCGAAGCCTCAAGAGAAAAATGTGGTTAGAGGGTCCGGTGAATCGAACCCGGGACCCTCTACGCCGTGAAACCGGTAAGATAACTGCTAGGACACCCCAAAGGCCCGAGGGGTACGGGGCAAGATAACATGTGCAGCCAATTGGAAAGAAAAGAAAACACTCCCCGTAGCCGGAACCGCACCCGGGTCCCTCGCGTTGTGCAACCGGCGTCTATCCGATTGAGCTGTCATCGCATTCAGGGCGCTGAGCATTTTCTGTGGGTTCGTAGAGAGGGCGTTAGCTTTGGACTTTGCCACGGGCTACAGCACTTGCTACGCGGTCCACTTTTTAAGAGATGTAGAAGCCTGCGGACTAAACGATTCGAGCATTCCAGTCACGGGGGACTTGCAGCCAGAAGTTCTGAAGTAATTGTGAGTTGCAACAGCCGGATCTCCGACGAAAGCAGAGCGGCCGGGAGCTGTGCTGTTTCTCAGGCGTTACACCACTATTCATGCAGCGCCAATATTTTTTCCCTATCAAAACATAACTCACTCGGAAGCGAAGTAGGTAATTCTTATTCATTTGACAGCAAAATAAATCTGTTCTTTTCTGCGGAGCACGCCGAGGCAGTAAATGGTTTCATTGGCCGTTTCATAATTTACTTAACGGAAAGCTTCGGTAGTGCATCTAACAGAAAATAGACAGTCTGGGTAAGTTGCATTCTAGATTATAAGACAAAAACCAAAGGGTGTTAGTGGATTAGAAGTATACCGGACACGCGTTTTAACGTCATAACTCACCCGGTGTTTTTATAGTTCTTCGATAATTCGGAGACGTTCGTTCCTCTCATCAATACAAATTGGATGGCTTATACGTTCACACGCACAAACATACGCCGTGCTCTGCATGAAATGCCGTACTGACAGTTCCACTCGCTATTTTGTGATTACAAAGGGATCGCTTGATTGTACTGACGAGTTCCTAGTGAAACAAATTCATCCCGGCGACCAGCTGAAGATGGAAGTATCCAGGTCTGAGCGGCATGTACCCATAAAGTTTGTGAATGACCTACTCGAACAAGTGTTCGGTGGCACCGTAGTTTCTGAATAAAAGTTTGCACGCGCCATAGAAGAATACCCTCATTTCCAGGTACACTGAAACAGGGCGGAAGGACCAAGCATATTACGAAGACGGAGCGTCCTACGTTAATTGGAAACAGGGCTTCCCAACAGCTCTTCCACTTCTGGCCGCACAAAATGGTCGCTCATCAATTGCTCATTACTGGAGAACCGTAGGCGGCGCTCGATATTGCGCGCGGGCGTCTGACGGAGAACCTCCGTGGGATACCGGAAGATCGTAATTTGGCAGACCTCGCTCCGTCTGGAGCACAGGCTAAACTTCCTGGTGCGTCGGCGGCTATTTTATTTTGATGCTGCAAGAGATATGGCGGGGTTAGGCAATTGGAACGATCTGTTTCAGTTGTGATCGTTAAAATTGGACGTAAGGAAGTGTGGCATGTTTACCTTCTTTACCTCAGACGACTGTATAAAATTAGCTTACAATGCGCGAACCAAGAGGATAAATGATAGAATAAAATAAAGTGACCCAGTGATTACACTTACTGGGGTGCTACCCAGTGTTGTGGGATAGGTAGGAGGACGAATACTTGTCTAGTTCAAAGGGCAAATAAAGCAGCTCTGTCAAGACAACGTAAGCAATTTGTTTGTGGCGTCAACATATTGAAGTAAGTGTTACCGATATGCTTTGATGGGAGGAGATGCGGAGTGAGATGTTGCGTAATTGGCTGGTAAATCAGCATTGCGTTTTGTGGAATTTTCGAGGACAAAGATTACATTGGTACGGGCATGTGGGGACCAATACGTCGTCGAATGTGCTTACGTAATCATGCAATAGAGTGCTTGCCACATGCCTCTTTAGCTGCGTGTTTCTCCAATGGAAACAACTTAGTTAAATCTGAGAGGAGCCTGGAAATTGTTGGAGATGCTTCAGAGTTCACTGCTGAATAACACGAAGCGAAGACAACATTCTGTAGTTGTATCGTTCTCTTTGGCAACAAAACTTAGAAGGGGGGGGGACTTAATTCGTTGCCCCCAATTTATAATAACTGCAGGGGTCCTGTTCTGCCGGGATACACATTAAATTACGCCATCATGTTTGAACAGGGCTTGTCGTGAGGCGAGTACCATTGGGCTAGTACACTGCTAGTGTAATGAAAAAGCACCGAGCGTAATTGAAGTTTTGCCCGCTGACTTCGTGCTGCCAAACAGGTGCAAATTGCTCCCCCTGCCCATCATGTGCCAACAAGGCTAACTGCGCGCAAGATTATTTCGGGATATCCACACTTCTTTTTCATGTCTGCAGGGAACTTTAGGCCAGCGGTAAATTGAATTAAACCTGCACCTACACGAGCCACTCTATAAAACACGAGAAAATTCGTGGCGAAAATATGCAGATGGACACCCTGCTATTTTACTACTCAGCCTTCGATGAAACAAAATTCAACAACTGCCCTTTCATACGATTAAATTGCCGCAGAGGTGAGGCCAATGGAAGGCATAGGGAAGTTAGGTAACTAATATTAACGAGATAACGTAAGGAAAGGAGTAACGAAGCGACCACAAAACGAGAGTGCCTAAAATGAAAAAAGCCTGTGTTAGACGACCAGAGGACGACCGGACAATATTAGACTCGGGCGGCAATGAGTGGCGGCCATACCTTTGAGCAGGCTTACTACTCGATGACACTGAGATTCCACTAGTTATATTCTGATGATATTGTTGTCTTTACAAAATGTCAATAAAGATTTCGAGGGCGAACACTTGCTAACACAGTGTGCTATATGTTTGTGGTCTAATGAACAGAAATTCGGAGTTTTTATCAATATAGAAGACAACCAATGTACGATCAATTGTTTCTATGCCACGATATTGCGTTGGCACAACTGCAACCCTTGCAATAAAACGCCGCGATGTAATATTCTATTCAATCGTATCCACAATTACTAATATTGCCACCGCTCTGTAAACAGCGAAAAATTTCGGTGGGGCTACTTTGGTGCTGAATGTTAATGGGGGACAAAAAGTGTTAATGGCTGATACATAAAAAGACAGCTTTCCTGCAGTAAATAAAACGTACACATGGACACCAACGTGGACATCACAAACTGCTGGAGACGTCAGGTGAATTATTTTGCATAAAAAAGTGGTTGGGGTTCACTGTACGTAGTTGACTCCAGATGACGGGCTCTTACGCGCCATAAAAGAACCCAAATGTAGACAGAACAATGGTTGGTATTGTTGGTTACTGTACATCGGAAAGTTGCTGGCGTCTTGCTGTACATCGGAAAGTTGCTGGCGTCAATGACTATCATTTGAGAACTTTGTTGTGCTGCAGGCTTTGTGGTATTTCTCGTAAGAAAAGCAAGCGCGTTCAACTCTACCGTTTCTGGCTCCTCTCTTGCAGCTACAGCAAGCCAAACCCCCTTCACAATTCATCGCACTAACCAAAAATATATTGCTTCAATGCTTATTCACAGGAATGGGCCGGTACATTCGTATGCACCAAAAAGAGGCTCACTAAAGTGCAACACGCAAAGAAAAAACGCTACAGCGCAGAAAATACGGGATGAAATGCGCCCGGAATGCCATTTTCAACAAGAACCCATAACCACAACCAGCTGAATTACAATTGCAGCCCTTTGCAGAAAGGGACTTTACGGATGCAGTCACATATATGTATATATGCACATGCAAATACCAACACCATCAGGCGATGATGAAGATGTTACTTGGAATGGGCCTGTTTGCGCCGGAAAGGTGTTTACAGAATGTTAGGAACTACAGTTTTAAATAAGAAGTTTAGTTATGCTTAACAAGAATCGTGACCACATAGTTAAGAATTGTGCAGAGAAGGCCGCGTAATAATGGGAGAAGCAGGGAAGAAGTCCCGTGACGGTGGCAGTGGCTGCTGTTTTGAGAAAGACGTCATGAATTATGCAGAAGCGGAACACGCAAAGCATGGCTTTACCGACCCCACAGTCTTAGTTTTCATCAATCACCTTATACACTCGCTAGGGCGAGAAACATGAGGAGAAATATACGGAAAGAGGTCTGCGCTTTGATCTTCAACATAACAGGAAATACAGCTAAAAGTAGCAGGGATTTGCGCTGTTTAATACGTTTGAACCAAAATGGCATCCGGAAGGCGTTTTTTCTTCCTATCTTTGACGGACGTTTGTAAAATGTGCTCCGCTACAGTATCGCCTGCAACAAATCAGTCGGTTCAAATAAAAGGTTGGAAGAGTCATACCTGTCCAGACGATATAAATTAGAAGTAACTCTCAAAACTATAAATCAGCTAATAAAGTATAGCTGTCACAGTCATCATCAATTTAATTGTGCCCACTGCAGTTCACTCCTAGTAATATATCTTTAAAACCCCAAAGGCTCCGGGAGCCATAATAATAACCCTGATAGCTGTGGTTTTAGGACTCCTAAGTGCGAAATGGAGAAATTAATCGCGAACTCTACATCAAGCATTACAAACGCTATTGTAAATACACTTTATTAGACAAAATTCGCTATCAGCAACTATCCATGTAGCGCTCAGAAAATGCTTAAATGGCTTGTACCGTAGAGCCGTACCCCGAGCGCAAAAAAATTGCTTAATGTTCACCGTCCGGTTGGGGAAATTTTGCTCGGTTTCTCAGGTTTTTTTCACTGGATTTTCACTGCTGTAAGCCGTTTGCGTTACATCAATGCCCTTAAAATTTCGAAGCAATATTCACAACTTGATAATCAGTATATTCAGGCTCTATTTGCGTCTTTATGAGTCCTTACTGTCGCGTCCTTGCTTCTGTTGCTGTTTCTAATTCGTTAAAAATACTGTGAAGAATGTCTATACTATCGTAATACCTTACTATTCCGTGGCGAGAAAGGCGGAAACGAACCAAATGCCTAGCTGGAGGTTAGCGTTGCTTTCCCCCATATCCTTTAAAGGGGCCTCGAAGACAAAATATATTGTCTCGTTAAATAAAAAGTCTGATTTCTGCCGATAGCAATGCTACCAATTTTATCACGGATATAAAATATAATCGAGATGTGTAAGAACACATAGGAAGCCGTGGCGACTCCTCAGCCGCTTGTCGGCAATCGCTCTGTGACGTCACCCGCCGCGGTGGCTCAGTGGCTAAGGCGTTGCGCTGCTGAGCACAAGGTCGCGGGTTCGATTCCCGGCCGCGGCGGCCGCTTTTCTGATGGAGGCGAAAAGCAAAAAACGCCCGTGTGTACGAGATTTCGGCGCACGTTAAAGATCCCCAGGTGGTCAAAATTAATCCGGAGCCCTCCAGTACGGCGCGCCTCATCGCCTGCGTTGCGTCGGCGCGTTAAACCCTACAATCAATCGCTCTGTGACGTCACCGAATGTTGCATATGCGATTGGCGACAGCCGCCCTACGACACCACAAATAAGCATGAATAAGCGAATACAGTAGGTCCTCGAGTTCTTCTTGGTCGTTCCCCTTGACCTATATTACCTACATTTTGCCCCTATTAGGTTACTGTAACAAAAAATTGCAAAGATCGATATTTGTTGCATTTTCTTTCTGTAGTCTTCCGTGGCTGGAATACGTATTAAGCTTCGAAAGCCTCGCTCTTTAAAATAAAGTAAAGCTGCATCGCTTCTATAGGGCCCTTTTAACAATTTTGTACTCGTGTATGATAACCACTAATTTTTGTATGACCAGCTTTTGCACTGAAGAAGGTTTAAACCAGAAGCATCGTTAACTCTTACCCGCTATTTTCAATGCTTTCAGCTGGAATTGGGTTTACTGCATATTAAAGGCCATATTATTTACCTAACAAACTAAGGCAACCTTATCTCGTCCTCAGACGGACGTTGCCCATGAAACGTTTCGCAATTTTTTTAGCCTGTTTATGTTCTGGCTCTGATATTTCTCTACGGGCTGTCATTATTAACTTTCCGTTCATTGATTTTCACCCCCATTAGAGTAAATGATGGTGGCAGCTTTTGTAAGTTGTTTTGGTGGACTCGGATATATTGGTTCACTCATGTGATACGAATGCGTTTTTAAAATAGGCAACAATTTTATTTGGGCCTGTCGGGCCAACCCGGGCCGATTGTTCGAGTAGGCCAAACTGAGGGATTACTTTAGACGATTTGGGGATATTTCATGGTCCTTTTAATGTGGTGCGCAATGGCCTTTTTATATCCTTCCTAAAAACAACGGGCACAGATTTGGAGCAGAAAGCGCTGCCTTCGCCCATCTATTTCCCAGACCAGGCAAGTTTAAGCCAGCCGCAAACTGTTTAAAGTAACTTACCATTTTAACTACGCTGTTGTTCGATGGCGTAACTTCTTTTCAGGGGTACTCAAATAAGCATTGTGCTGAAATATACTGGTAACTTAAAAGTGGAAGACAATTAGGATTCCTACATGGAGCAATACCGTAGTTACTCCCGTAATGATCACACTTTTTTTTTTCAAAAACATGAGGCCAATTAGAGCGTGCGTTCATTACGCGGGATAATTTTTTTGCGCAAAACTTTTGAGCACAAAAAACGGAAGCAAGTTGCCGGTCAAACTTTTTACACTAATACTCATGAACAGAATAAAAAAAATAACTATAAATCAATGAAAACATCGCACACTGCCGCCAGCCGCTTTTCGAAGTGACGCAAAATGCAGTGTTTTCTTGAATTACGGAATGCGCCCGAACGAGTTTGCTGCGAGGTGACAACAGGTCGACCAATAACTGAGTGCCGCTGTCACATTGCGGGATATCAAAAGAGACATGGCTACCGACGCAGAAAGCTGCGCGCGTTTTTTTTTTTTTTTTTTGTCTTGTGATTATATTATGCGCCTTTAGTGTGAGTTACTTCCTCATCAATATTGCCAATATCCGAAAGTCTGCGGCGGTAACGTAGCCATGTCCGTTTTGAACGGAAAGGAAACAGAGGTAAGGACGACCATCATCAGCTTGGCGTGGCACCCATACGACATATTTCTGCGGCAAGTTCAAGGTTCGGTAATTGCGCGGGAAATAAAAAAATGAATTTTGACCACAAATTTTACAGGTGCGATCATTATGCGAGTAAATACAGTAATCCCTTGAGAACCAGAATCACCTAAGAAAAAAATGTTGAAAATGACGTGCAGTTGTTGGCAGTTACCATGCATGTAAACTGGTAAACTATAACAGGTGTCCGGATTTAGCGCAGTAAACTTCCATGCAGTTGAAGAGGCGTAAGAAAATAGCTAATCCACTATGCATTTAATTTCAGTTTCCTTCCACGGCCCTTTAAATGAGCCTTTCCTTGCTTACCTGCACAGCGTGCTGCGAAAAGTTTACTTTCACAGATTTCCCGAGCTTTCGCGCGGATACGCGAACAGTTCGTTCGAGCAGTTGACATTCAGACGCCTCAAGCCTGTGTTATAAAATAACATTACGTCGGTGTCGGCGACAGAGAATATTTGCTGCACGTTTCAAGTTGCTAGGTGCAAAAGCAGTTGCCCTGAACTCTGGGGTTGTATTACAGCAACGTTCTCTGAGCCATTGCGCTCACACGAGAACACTAACAACGTATCGTATATTGTATTTATGACCTCTAAGGCCATTGTTTTTATCTGGGGTGTCGCCCCTTCACTATTTTTACAATTTCTTGCGATGCTTAAAGGGTCTTGGGAGTTTTTTCGTTGATACGCTGTTTTTTTACTAGGGCCATTTTTGTCTCTTTTGTTCTTCCGTAAGGACATTGTTCAAAGAAAGAATTGAATACCAGTCGTGGCATTCCTTTGGGAAAATTAAGTTCGCTGCAAAGTGGTTTCATCTGGCATTCGTGAAGCGATGTCAATAGGAAGACTGTATTTGTTTCTTATAAGGCTGTATCATGCACGTATTATACGCGCGCACTTTGCCGACATATTTCCTTGAACTTGTTAGGACCGTGTTGCTCGTTGATACACTGAGTAGAAAATAAAAGTAAGAAGAAAAACATGGAGGTTTGTGCACCTGGCACAGCGTTGCTTTTTCCCGCCTTTTCTTTCTTTCTTTGCTTAACTTTTTTATGGTTCCGTGGTTCCCAAATTTCAGTTTTGATGGGGATAACAAGTGGTCATTTACAACTTTTAATGGAAGGTGGTACAAGACAATTCTGCACATATTTTCGCTAATATTGGTGGTTCGGTAAGCTTTAGGCTCCTTTAGGGGAGGTGGTCAACTTATACTCGTGTTAATGAATCCTTTGCACTGGACCAAAAACGCCTGGTTTCAATAGTCTGGCAAATGTTGTGTCGCGGCCGGGAGTGGCTCTTTGAGCTGACTGGGCATAAACACATACCCCAAATACTCTACAAAATATTACGACATTTTTTTTTCTTTTTACCTTAAGATGTCATACTGTCAATTAACTGAAGTCTAGGAATTTTTTTGATAAGGGTATATCTCAGAGTGACTGAATTCAGTTGCGATCAGAAATCCTTCCTTTCCCATTTCGTCTAGAGCTGCCTACATTACCGCAACTTTTGCTCCATGTTGAATGCTCGATTTCCGACATTTATAGCTCTTCGCTCCGATAACTTCTGGGGGAAGGACCCTTTGCTTCCCCACTTCCGCTCTGACTGGGGTGTGTACGCCGTTTGAGTAGCTGTTTACATAAACATGAGTTCTCAATAGAGGCTAATTCAGTTACTCCAGCCGCCTAATCGGTGGACTGATGGGCGTATTATTCAAAGGTCGCAAGTTAGAAATAAAGCGGGAACGTAAATGATTAACTGTTTTCTGTCTTTTGTATATTTTCCAAAATATTTTGAACGAAACAGCACGATACACAGGAAAAAGTAAAGGAATGGAGTACACAATCGCGTCTTTTCTTCTTTTTGTCCCGTGATCCGCGCTCTTTCGTTCGACGATGTACCTACATGCCCAAACACTTCATTATAGTGGTTTTCGCGCACACAAAGGTGAACTCATAGGCCTTTTTGATCGCTTTACGTTTTTTTATGCTTTACCTTGATTCAACGAGCTCATGAATCTGAATTACCCCAAGCTATATCTCAAACTGTTCTTTTAAAACATACTTACGTACAAACCTATAGACGGTATTCGTTGAAAAGTTTAGCGGCCAATTTCTTCGCTTAGCAACACTGGACACGGCCACAGACATGGTCGATGCGCCACGGACACGGCGCAGCCTGGGCCACTGAGGCCGCACGCCGAAGAAAAAAAAAAGACACCGGCATGCGTCACCTGCTCCGTTTCAACCCGATTATAAACTGTGGCGCCAAGAGAGATGTTATTAATCGCACTCACAGTGAACTCGACGCAATACTTAGTGTTCGGCAAAGAGTTCGTAACGTGAAACACAGTCATGTGTTTCGCAGTCGTGCTTAGCACGGACAAGTGCCGCCATCCCGCGGAGCCCGACGTAACGAGTGACGGCGCACCGTGGCCTTCGCGATCGGCTACCGGCGGCGCGCCGCCGGCAGCAAATCGCGGAGGCCACGGGCGCACTCACACGGTTGCATGGAGGAGAAGAGGGGTCCCTGATCTGCGGGCCGTGCGCGCAACGTCGCCTAGCAACAGACGCTTGGCCACAGATATGGCGGCGAACACTTGGTTGCCTGCATACATTCCACGACATTGAATACCGAGGATACATATTTTGCTTGCCGAAAGTGGCGGGCGTTTTCTGCTGGAGGCGAAAAGCGAAAATTCCCGTGTGTTCGAGATTTTGGCTCACGTTAAGGGTCCCCAGATGATCAATATTATTCCGGAACCCTCCACGACACGCCTCATTGCCTGTTTAGAGTTGGTGCGTTAAATCTCATAATGAATGAACCAATTGCCGTAAGAAGTGTTCGTCCAAAAGTGCTGTACATGTATCTGCGGCACGTTAGTACATACATGCATGCTCATACATACACACATAAAGGCATGCATACATACATACATACATACATACATACATACATACATACATACATACACACATACATACATCCATGCATAGATACATCACACATACCTACATACACGTTCCTACATACATACATACATACATACATACATACATACATACATACATACATACATACATACATACATACATACATACATACATACATACATATAAATTTCCAGATCCCAAAGTCCGTACCCCTTCTGATCAAATTACGCGGCCGCTCCACCACCCCCCGATATGCTCAAATTTATCAAATTTACCGAAAAACCTAAGCAGCACTAGCACCACCGCGTGGCCAAAGACATCAACAGCATTATGTTCGGTGGATATTGACGAAGCTGCATTAAAAAAACACTAGCTTTTAGAGCAAAGTCCGCACTATACCCGAAATCTTTGCCCAAACTCGATGCGTCGTACAAAGATTCAATTAACCTACAATCCCCTTTTGGAAGATTTGAATACCAAAAAGTACAGCAAGCTGGTACGCCATCCCGTGCTACGTTTTGCGACAGATGACTTACACTCCTGACATCTGCCTGTTATGGCTAGCATAAACATACACACTCGGTGATTGATGGTAATATTTAGCGTGCTAAATCCAGCCTCGTTTTTTGCGGTTTTATGCCTTGCGCGTGCTCAAAACTTAGGAACAAAACTGGAGACTATCGACAAGACGTGCGTAAAATATTTGAAATATTATCAGTTTTCTAATGTTGATCTTAGGGGCATCCTTAACAAAAATTCAGCGTTTTATTATTAGTAAACATTTTACTAAAATCACTGTGCCTCTAATTGTTTGCAAATTGCGATATAAATGTAACTACAATAACTGATACAACAATTCACTTTGATTATTTACACTATGGCGAGCAGATTATTTATATTGTATACCGCGGCCCATAATTTTCGAGGACGCTAAAATTCCAGAGAGTCTCTTATCAGCTTACAATTTCTGTTACTGAAAGCTAAGTTTTTAATAAGAAAAATACGGTTCTTGCACGAGCTCATACAGTTAGAAACTTCTACTGGCTTCTCTCAAACGCATCGATCCCTGCCGCGCTCGATTAGACGCCGGCGGCGAATACACAAAGAAGCTTGGTTCCCACTAGTCAGGGCCGTCGAAACGAGTATGAAGGAACTGCAAGCAGAATCACGGCAGGAAAGTAGGTGCGTTCTAACGGGCGAAAAATCGCTAGCTACTTGTGGAACCCCGTTGGCTCTTCATTTCTCGTGGCAGTTCGCGGGATGTGGGACGAAGCCAAGTGAAGAGAGGAAGGCACACGGGAAGTTTATTACGCCTCAAGCGAACATTTATGCTCCAAAAACTTCAACACGCGTGATCTTGACGGGGTTTGAACTTTTCAGCGCCGTTACGGTCTTTCTCTTTGGCGAACCTTTATGTGACAGTTTAGTAATTGCTTTCAACGGAAGCGCCGTGCAACTCTGCACTTTGAGTTCCCTTAGCACACGTGCTAGGCACCGTGTGAAAAGTGTGCGGCACAATCTTTTCATTGCGTTTCCATTCCCTCCTTCATACCTACCCATTTGAAAATGCCAGACTGCTGTTAAGTGATCGTCTGCCTCATCCACGTGTAGGCAGTTCCGCATTGACGTAAACAGGAATAAGTACAAGGTATGGGGGCTATTCTTGGTAGATTATTAAGGACATATTTATTCATGTTATATTTAGTGTGCTGCCGGTAATCTGTGAATAGGACAACCTTTTATTTCTCGCCATTACAAAACATGACAGGAACCGTCGGGCTAGTGGGTGTTGGACAGAGCTGAAACACCAAAACGTTTGCCATTGAGACGCGTTTAAAGTTTTAAATTCCAGCATAAAAACGATTAACGTATTAAGAGATGCAGTAAGCTCTAATATTATTTTTAGGATTTAAACTGCTTTCTAGCTATTTCATTTAGCCACCGCGAAAATAAAAATGCGAGTTTTGCATATAAACAATACACGTTTTAAGTTACAAAGAAATGTGCAATAGATACGCCTCACATCTAAACACATAAGAAAAGTTAACCGAGACAAAACGCAACGCCATCGGTGATCTTTGTTCCTTGACTTACCATACAACATTGTACGGTCCAAATAAGCATACGGATAGTACTGAACTCCTGATACCGGTTTCAGCGCCGAAAGAGCTTCCTTATAAGAGCTAAAGCTTTAGCCGGCTGTCACAAAACTTTGAGAGTAAAAGGCAGAACAATGAACGGGACGAATTGGAGACGAGACAAACACAAGCGCTTCCAGAATAAACTCTGGAAACGAAAGCCCGCTTCTATATTTTCTGGCAGATTCACACGCATTTCTAACAAAAAACGCGGTAACAAGTGTCCAGGTGTTTTGATACCGTGACGATATGGCACGGCGACGCCGACAGCAGACGCCGACAGCCCAAGCACCTAAGAGGCTTCGCACCTAAAAAGGTCCACATGAAGCTTTAAATGTTAAAGGTGAGAATTTGAACAGCTGCATAGAAGAAAGTGCACTCCCCGTTCTTTGACGTCATCAGGTTAGTTAGATCGTCAGCCGTTATCTGTACATGCTTGTTTTACTCTTCTGCGATCCATTGCACTTAAACTAATTCCACACCGCCCCACTAAATTATGAGTAACGTTTATGCGTTTATAGGTAAAATATATGTTAAATTTGTCTTCACGTTCTGCGACGTAGCGCCGAATTAGTTTTGAGGCGTTCACCTAACAATAAACCCGCAGCTCTCACGTGTCCTCTATTCTTTTTACATCCATCGTCGTTGTCTTATTGCGTAGTAACCATGGGTTGCTAGCCTGGTTCCACCAGTAACCTGAGTTCCTCAAGTTTAGGGAAATTAACGGAGAATTTTTATCTGCGCATCTATTTTGTGGTGGGTTTTTGTGGTAGAAAAACCCACAAGTGCCAACTACCCCTCTTCAAATCAGCAAGTCTTCAAGGTATTTACGGGGAAACTTTTCGACAATAATTTCCCCAGTGGCACAGTTCATAGATGTCACCATTGCTTAGCGGACAGGCTGCCCTGGGCCAATTAAGTTTGCACACAAGTACATCAAGAGAACTTGAAGCGTTCTCTAAACTGACGTCAGATGCTCATTCATAAAATAAATACAAAACTCTGCATAAAATTTGCTTCGAATGACACGGAGATAAATCCGCACACAAGAGCAAGCAATGGAATGACAAAGTATTGCGCGGTCCCGACAACACCAAACAAGACAAAAGTGAAACATAGAAAGGATTGCGTCTGCTTTAAAAACTGCCCCAATGAGAGAAACAGATAGAGACCTGATAAAAAGATAGCAAAAACGAAACTTATAAAACGAAAGACCCTGCCTACCACGGCGCGAGCACAAACAAAAACACATCATAAAACGGCATTTTAGACTAATTACACAACATAAACAGCAAAGGTTTGGTGACCACTGTCCGGCGGCCTGAAAAGAAAGCGTGACGATAATATTCACCTATGAATGCTATGGACTCTGAGATGCCTATTCTTTGAGGGGTATTCTGCCAAAATATTTGTGTTTGTATGCGCTCACCAGAGTTTGTATTATGGTTGCGCTAAATGTGTGCACCGACAAAACCGTCAGCAAGAATGCAGAAACTGTCCGCGCGAGGAAACAGGATTTTTTAAAATACAGCTTTGTCAACATCCCTAACAGGTAGCGGTAATGATGGAGACGAACGTAGGAGGAAAATCTCGGCGTCCAGACGGGAAAAAAAGGGAAGACAAAACACATAGTTGATCTCCAAGTGAAATGGCAATGGGATTCATCCAAACGATCCCTGTTTTTTTTTTTTTTTGAAGCGCGATGTGGTTCGAATATGGTCGGTGTACTGAAGCAAAACGTTCCCACGCATGCTCAGTTTAATGGGCGCAGTGACAGACACGTCCGGAAAATGATTAGCTCGCATGAAAATGTCCCAAACACTAAGATGAACAAAACATTTCACACCATTGTTCTGAGGTAAATGGGTTGCTGCTGATTCTTCTTCATTGCACCTTCACTAATACAAACTACGTAAAATGCGTCGTTTAGAAGCCTGTAAGCATGTGATGTGTTCGAAGAGAGTTTCGAGTGAACTGTATATCCGTAAACACAATTCGTACGGTTCAGATTGAAGTAGACTTTGGTAGCGCCGAGAGTAGCTTGAGTGTTAAGATAATGGTGTTTGAAGAACGCTTAGTTGAGGTTGTTTACGTAGACCTTTACCCTGAAAGTGAAGCTCAAGTATATGTGTCGCGGCGCAAGCGTATTCGAATTTGAGCAGAAGTCGATGTTCAAGGGGTCACTTTCTCTTCTCTTCCCCTACCACACGTTCCTCATTTACGCAAAGAGCGAGTTGAGGAGTAATATGTTCTCTTTTTGCTTTCAGGGATCAAACAATAAAAATGGCTCGCGGCGAACTGATCGTAATTATTCCAAACATTTTAAAATTTTCAAAATATAACCAATAACAGCACTTATCAGAATTGAGAGACAGAAAGCACAAAATACTGCAGTCTACCTCTCTTCCGTTGAGCATGGCACGGATAAGGTGTATGTATTGCGTACATGTATTGAGTATAAGTTTGTACATTAGGTAAAGGTACAAAATGAACAAGTGCAAATTAGGCTGCCCTGTAAAAAATATCTCACTGAATGAATTAAGTTTATGAAAACAACCCTCTGTCGTCCTTTCACATTTGATGCTGACTGAGTAGCTAGATAAAAACGGCACTGCCTGCAATGAGGTTATTGCGATGCTGTGCATTGCAACCTAATTCTAACAACGGCAATATTTTCACCGAAGGATGGTCACAATTGTTTCCAGTATGCTTCCATGTCCTCGTGTACATAAAACAAAAACCGCAGACTTCTCAATCAATGCCTCAAAGCAAGCGACGCGATGTTTTGCAACTTCTCCTACTTTGAGCAGAAACAGTACACATTCAGCATAGCGAGATAGTACAAAAAAATTGCAGGTCTGCGATCTGCCTATACAAATGCTTTCATTTAAACTTTTTCCTGCCCGGGCTTTCAGGTATTTTAAGTTGACACTACTGGATTCTATTTGCAAATATTCGCTGCTGATTTTATAGAGATTTGGGGGCTATCAGAGCTTGATTACCACGCTGTTTCTCGCATACAAAAGCTTTAATACTGCGTCCGAAATTTTTATTCGAACTTCGTTTGCTTGGCTGATGTAAAGAAATAATATTAGCTTTATGTTACTGGCAAGCTCTGTACGAAATAACGCAAGCAAGTGGGCTAAAAACACTACAGCCCCCGTTCGAAGAAAAGAAATATAAAAACTTGGTGACGGCTGCAATCTTTAAACCTGAATCAAGAAATATTTTTCCCATACGTGTTGGACCCCGGCTGTTGTCAGGACCAGACCACCCAAAAACTACCCGTCATACGAAATGCTACGAAAAATGTGTGAAATAACGCAACTAATTGAAAAAAGAAGTCGTCATTGTACCAGGTATCTGTCAAAATACCTTTGTTTCAAATTCAGTTGGGTTTTTTTTCGAAAAGTTTCCTATGTCACCCAAGGTTTTCTTGCGGTCGCCCGTACTTTCTTCGCAAAACGAACATTTACCAGTGCTAGCACTTTTCTGATCATACAAGAACAAGTTTGCAGCCTGATTATTGGGATTTTTTTCCCTAGCCCGAAGAGCTTACTTGGTTCGCGAGCAGAGCTCTAACAGCCGACACATTTTTTTCAGACGCGAAGTATCTCACGCTCGGGGCTGTGTCCCTCCCTGTCGTTGTCCGTCGTCCGCACTCTACTGCGCATGCCCGTCTCTTCAGCCCCGTCAGCGCTTTGGCTGACGTCAGCGCAGTCCACTATAAAAAGAAATAGTTAGGCGGCGCCCGGTGTTAATCCCACGACTCTCTGACCGCAACGGGAAGTACGTGGCGCTCTTCCCACTGCACTACATACCGAGACGGGAGCATGTCCTACGAACGCGTCTTATGCCCCTCTATCATTCAAACTACGTCAAGAAGCTACTGATACAACGAAGGCACGCGAAGCTGAACATCAACGTAAAAGACGAACTGAAAACTAATGGGAACTTCAGTCTACCCCAGGGCTTATTCGAATGCTACTCAGGGTTCTCCTACGGGAAGATGGTGTAATTTTTTTCTTCCAAGTAGGCTAGTGTGCCCGACCAAATATCTCTTAGGCAATAAATAGCTGTTGTGCAGATGTTGTGTGGTCGAGGTCTACATAGGCCATCATCACGCAAGATCCTGTTAGAAGAAGAAGAGGGGGCCAGATTCCAACGCAAGAAGTGCCGGGAAGAGAAGTGATTTCTATTTCACCACTGCACATTGATGAGGCGGTTAGCCGCCTGCACAAGCGGCTGATACAAACAGGATTCCTGATGAGAGATCCTGAACCTATTTTCTGTAGCAAAAAATGAGAGCACGAAAGAATAAAAATTTTGAAAGGAAAGAGAGCTTGCAAGAAAGGAAGTGAGCATGAAAGAATATAAAAAGTTTTGAGGAGCCTTGGAACTTGAAGCATGGACAATTTTCTAAATGCCGTTTTTCTCCACTTCGAGACGAAGGGAGAATTGATGTACATTTTCATGTTCTCCTTCAAGTTGTTATGTCTTTGATCATTTTTTGGCGTGTTTGTCACTTTTGGTGGTTTTCTGAAAATCGTAAACTTGAAAACAGCTATGACACTATGAATTATTGTTACGTACACAGAATTTATCTTTTTTGTCTTCTGGATTCCTCCCTCTCCTTATTTTCATGTCTTCCCTATCCTTTCAATGGAGCTGGAGTCAGGAGACAGTGCCGTTCGGTCGATTAGTTCACTTCAACCAAGGCCTATCAGGTTTTGGGCGCTTTCCTGACGCTTTGTTTCTCTTCTTACTCACGGTGTGGCTCATGCCAGTTTCCACGATAGGCATCGAGAAACTTATTCTTGCCCCGATATGTACACCGCTTGTAATATCAAGCTGGATGGAACGTGAAATCGAAAGTGACCGAAGTATTGAAATGGGAGCTAATGCAAACGTTACTAAGGCTGTTCTAAAAGTGGGGCACCGCTTTAGCCTGTAACAAATAGCCTGGGCCTACATGAAGGTATCTGAATAAAGGATTTAGTGCGCAGCACTTTGGCGCCCGGTACAAAGGTTTTGCGGCGAATGCGGGGGAGCAGGAGAAGGTAAAGGCGATGCCCACGTAAACGAGCGAGCGAACGATACACCCCAGGCACGCGCTAATAAAGCACTTTCTACGTGATGCGAATTTACCTGGTAATGTACAGCTGCGGCGCCACTCGGGCGGCAAAATGATCTATTTTCGGTAGTACAGAAGCTACGAAGATTAGTCCCTCTGCCGCACGACCTCCGCCGCAGCTGGGAATTCCCTGTTAAATAATCATAAAAATAAACATAAACATAGGAATAAACATCAGAATAATAATAAACATAAGAATAATCCGGACCCCAGCCCACTCTTGTCTCTGCGGAAACCAGGCGGCGCACGCCTTCGCTCGAAATTTGGTCAGCCGAGCACCGTTACAAGAATAGGAAAGACAGTATAACCCCTTCTCACGTATAAGGACATCACACAGCATTACTTGCTTGGCCGAATGCGATACCCTCCATTTTCTGAGCAACCAACCTGGCCGCAACAGACTGTTCTTCGTCAACGCCAGATGAACACGTACCCGCACCCTACGAGGCTGCACGCTATACACCTCACCATCTTCGATCCCAATCACAGACACTGCGGCGTCCCTGCCACACTTTACCACATGGTAGGGGAATGCAAAGTTAACACCCACACTGACCATATCCCAAACCACTCCTGAGAGCAGTGGGAGAGAGAACTCGCGAGCTCTTGCCCTAGCAGACAGCTGCAACGGATCGAAGGGGCGAAGACAGCGGGTTGCTTCAATGGCACCCTCGACTGAGGGCTCCACCCAAAAGACTTTTCGAAAATTAAAAGTTGTACTCGTCCGTCTCGTCTGCAGTTAAATGTAACGGGCTTCATCACCCGGCGCATCGCCGCGGCTCACTATGTCTGACTGCCACCTCCTCACACTTTCCTTAGACGCTCCTTTCCCGTTTGTGGCCCATCCGAACCACGAGACCTTTACGCGGGCGGTTCAAACACAATTTACGACGACGTGGTCAGGGCGGTGCAGCGCTGCGAGATAACGTAAGAGTAGAGCGCGCGCCGTGCGTTCGCTGATCATGTGATCACTTCCCATAGCGCAGCAGATATTCGAGAGCGTGACCTAGAAGATTGATTGATTGATTGATTGATTGATTGATTGATTGATTGATTGATTGATTGATTGATTGATTGATTGATTGATTGATTGATTGATTGATTGATTGATTGATTGCCGGGTTTAACAAGCCGACGAAACGCAGGCGATGAGCCGCGCCGTAGTGGAGGGCTCCGTATTAATTTTGGCCATCTGGGGATCTTTAACGTGCGCGGAAATCTCGTACACACGGGCGTTTTTGCTTTTCACCTCCATCAGAAAAGCGGTCGCCGTGGCCGGGAATCGAACCCACGACCTCGTGCCCAGTAGCACAAAGCCTTAGGCACTGGGCCACCATGGCGGGTGACCGAGAAGACTGCTTTGGGCTGCAAACAAATTTTCAATAAGGTACTATTTTGATCGTCAGTGCAATTGTTTTAGACGCTAACCTCGAGCATGAGTTTTGTTTAAATCAATGTTTCCACAGTTATTAAATCACCACAATGTTTTTCGGTCATTGACGTTTATACTGCGAAAAGAGACAAAAAGATACATTTTTTTTATACGAGAGAAGTCGTTCGAGGCATTTCAGAAATATTCGTTTAACAGAAGAAGCTGTCAGTTACGTGGATTTTGTAGTTTAATGTTCTAACTTTGCGATTTTTTTAAATGGTTGGACCAACTCCATTCACACTGTTCGATCACTTACAACTTCTACTGTAGCAACTTTTATTGCCGGAAAATTGCACCAGAAATCGTATTCGAACCAAGTTTATTATTGCTGAGACGGAGCTCAACGGATCTGCGGTTTTATTTAGTTGGAAATTGCGCTGCGGCAGGGTGTATATCTGTACCTACAAATTCTATTGTGCCTAAACAAGCCAAATTTTTTTCGTTTTTTTTTCACTCTTTTAGCTACGACTTCCAAAATACACACAAGCATTTCAAGCATATTGTAACGATGCCAAATACGACGCAGTGGTCTTGAAGGAAAACAATTTTTTGGAGCGAACTTGTGCTCCTCTAATAACTCAACGATTACTCAGGCTGTGAAGCAGCAGTCAGCAAAGTGACGTATACGCAAGCTTGCGTCGGCGATCGAATGCCGCGGCGTCTGCTCTGCAGGCTTTTATATTTCGGCGCAAGTGTTTCTGGAACCGTCGATTCACATCCAGAACATTGTAGATCACAGAAGATTATTCTGGGCTAGTGACGTTAGGGTGAAACAGTCTGCTTATCTGAATGTGATAGCCCGTGCAGCATAAAAGTAAATAATGGAAGACGCGCTTCGCTTGGAACGCAGATAACACAGCCGGGCGTGGCACGGCACTAAAAACAAACAATAAATAAACAAACCCATACCTTGTTCGCGGCAATATGAACTATGTCGCCCAGCTTTTTCGTGAAAACAATTCCTGCCTTACTGCCCCGTGCAGACAAAGCGGGCCCAACTGTATTCTTCTAACGCTGTCAACGTGAAAATAAAATTGTAATAATAAGGTTTCCAAAAACATTACAGGATTTACCACGACATCCCAAAAGTATTCGTAGTGTTTGTTCTTGAGGGGAACTTTGGCCTCAACCCACATTTCTTCGTTATCCAAGGAAGTTGGGTGTTATGTGTGTCCGCCGCTCTATTCTCATAATTTATAGAGTAATGATAAGCTCTTTCATTTGTAAAGGCAGAAAACACGAATTGTTTTTTTCCCACTAGGTGGATAGAAGTAACGCTCCTCTTATTTCTTGTTTCCTCCGATATTTATAAATTGCTGCCATGTGCGCATTCTGTGGAGAAATAGTTCTGAGGCCACATCCTCCATTTCCTTACCGCAGCAAATTTTGCGCGGTCTTTTCCACTTAATGAAGAGTAATTCGTGAAGCGTCATTTGTGGAGCCTGTCGTATTTTCCGGTTGATAACACGCCTGCGCTAAGGTTGATACGCATACGCCAGAAGAGGCGATGTCCTTCAGTGGTGCCTGACGTTAGGCCCAAGGTGATGCATTGGGGTTTCACATTCAAGGATACCCGTACCTCGACTTACAATAAGTATGATGTAGCTTTACGTGACGTCAGCTTAACTTGAAGGTTACGCAGAGTTAAGCTAAAAAATCAGGCGTCAATTATAATGCCCTTTTTTGGGTTCTAGCGGAATCAACCGGTACCTATTGAAATCGGTATTCTTCGTTCTCTATACGCGAAGCCTCTGGTAGCTGTTGACGTTGTAGGGTCTCAAACAGAACCGTTAGGCCTCCATTCTGGCGCATACCCAATAGTTGCTGCTCTTATTATAGCAACGAGTACCAATCCTCAGAGTGGACATACCCGGGATGGTGTATTCATTAACACATCATCACCAGAAATTTACATTCAAGCCGCGCGTTGTTTTCGACGCCGCCTCCCGCGAGGCATGCTGAGACATGCACCAAGCAATGAATAAATTACTCCGCAACTCATAAAGCGAGCGTCAGTAGGATGAACCACATTAAGTTTAGGCCCGGATTTAGAAACCTATAACCGTGCTCTGATGCCTACCAAAGCGTTACAAATCCAACCGGTAGCACATAAAAGCATTTTGTAATTCTCCAATGTTTACATTTTAGAACGTATGCTGCTTTCCCGTGATATTTTTTTTTTTCGCGCCGGAAAACTTGCACCGTTTGCATGTTTCGTGGCTATAAACGTAGGACACCGCTGGCAAGATGTTAAAATAAAGATGTCGAAGAACATTCCACTACATCAGTTGTGAAGGAAGCCTCTTGTACTGTATGATTGTTTGGGTGGCAATTCTACCAGGCGGCAAAAGCACCCAACCACATACTTTTCTGGTTAACCTGGTCACGTCATTACTACAGTAGGAAGCAAACTTACGAATGCGTGCCACGTCTAAAGGCTAGAGGAACAAATCCCCGGTCCTATCGTCTCCTTCTGTTTTATGGGACCGATTGGGAACTCTGGCCTAGGAGCTACTCGGTAACGAAAAGAGCAAAGGAAGTCACGCTTGAGAGCGCAATGAAACATCCAATAGGAGGGACGGATGAGACTGCTGTACTTTATTCAACAAAGAAGATCCCAGTCCTTTGTTGTCTTTTGTTTGCTACCAGAAGGGCACACAATCGTAGCAGAGCCGGGCCTGCTGATGAAAAGAATAGAGAGCGGGAATCAGGCTATGGTAAGGGTGTCTAGTTAGGCCAACGTAGCGTTACTAGCTAAGACGACTGAAGCGGAGAGGTTGTTCCTATTTTGGGTGCAGCTGGTTTTCTGTACACAATCGTAGCAGAGCCGGGCCTGCTGATGAAAAGAATAGAGAGCGGGAATCAGGCTATGGTAAGGGTGTCTAGTTAGGCCAACGTAGCGTAACTAGCTACGTTGAAAGAGATTACTAGCAAATGAAAGAGATTACTAGCAACTCGCAACTTTGGAGTAAAGGCGTAACCACATGGAGCAATTTTCGCTAGTGACGCGACAAGAGACCGCGACAAGTGGTCGCTGTTGCTTGGCGCTTCGCCTGCCGATACACCCACATGCAGCGACAAGCGATGGGTTGTCGCCCGGCCATTGGCAACCAAGGGAGCGATGACAGAATGCTTTTTGGTCACATGCGGTTACGAATGCGAAACAAATTTTTAAATACAATTTACTATTACACGACGTAGCTATAAGTTAGTGAAACATAGTCGGTGACGATTTTTATAGTATTTATTAGTTCATTTTTCACTACAATATGTTCGCAATTCTGTACTTCGCGATTGCGGAGAACGAGCGCGCGCGCAGGCTAAAGGCGCCAAAAGGGCTGTCTCGGTTTTGAGTCGTTAGCAGAGGTGCGTGGATTTCCTTTTTCTGGCTATAGAGCGCAGAAATTGTGCTGCCAGGCTGAATGCTCTGTTAACACTCCGGCAACTTTCCCAAGGTAATCGGAGTTTCTGGGTGTGATCAATTTGGCGTAAGCGAGCCTTGGAAATCGAATACTCCACGGCGGTAAGTTCGCCACTCGTTTTTCGAAAATACATTGCACACGTCGAGTGGTTTTCCAAACGTCGTTATAGATGCAAGTCAGAAAGGACGGAGACGCGGAGCTGTTCTGCAGCTATTACCGGATGTCCCCGGAAACGTTCGATTCCCTCCACGGTCTATTCGGCGAAATGCTGAGGAAGGAGTGGCTCTGCAGAGAACCGCTGTCGTCCGGCGACCGCTTCGCTCTGACCCTGCGGTAAGCCCATATCCTTGGGACGGCAGAGCCTTTTACGAACAAGTAGTTTATTCTCAGTAAAGCATGTTCTCGGGCTAGTTGGTTCATCATACTCATGCTTAAAAATGCGCATTCGGACGGGACAAGGAAAAGAAGAGACAGGACGGGCCCAGCCCGTCCTTTCCCGTCTTGTCTTTTGTCCTCTCTCCTGTCTCTTCTTTTCCTTGTTCCGTCCGAATGCGCAGTTTTAGTAGAAGTATTTTATTATAATTACCAATGTTGTCTAGAAGTGCACTTTCCTATACTCGTTGCAGGTACCTTTCCTCGGGAATTTGCATCCCGGACGTCGCCCTGTCAATCCCTGCAGGGAAAGAAACCACGAGGCAGACCATTCATCTGACTTGCGGAGTGCTGTGGGAGGAGCTGTCTTCAACATACATGAAGGTATGAATACTGAACTCTATAATACCGCGTCTAGGCCAGTTCAATGCACCTAACCTGACCGACAGAAAGCTCCTCACCGATCAGGGCGAATGCGCCCCACACCGTAACATACCGAAGTACCTTACTTTATTTCAAAGCACGGTGCCACCACCCATGCTCTTTATGGTGGCCCTGATGGTTCTCCTATCCACACGAACGTGCCTTGTGATAACGAGTCTTGCACCTGGCCATCACTGAGCAGGAATAGACTACACTTTCAAACGAATCCGGTGCCTATATGTGCCTATCCGGTGCCTATACCACCTAATTTTTGATGCTATGAGCAGGCCACAGTATTCCGCCTCGTCAGGTTTTGTCGAGGTGACCCATGTCAGGTCCGCAATTTCCGCTTAAAACTGCTGCTTTTGCCTTTTCCGTTTTTTGGAGGAGCAGTGACCGCTGGCACAGCGGCGCCAGTTGTCAACACCTAGACGTCGCTTTGTGCTTGCACATCGCCACGCATCTCTGCTGGCGCCACCCACACAGTCGCCGTGAGTATATCGAATCAACGATCTGCTGCTCCTTCGTGGGCTCCTCACTCTGCTCTCCAATGCTGCCTCCGTCGTGCAGCTGCTCCAGGTTTCCTAATGCTCCCAAACAAAAAAATCGATCTTTTGTTCTTCCATGTCTTCTATTCGACATATGAGAATAGATTCAAGAAATGAAAAGAGAATACAGCATGGGAGGGAGTGGAAGAAGTGTATGAATGTCAGCGATGAGAAAAAAGGAAGAAGTGGATCAAGTGAAAAGGCACAAAGTTCACTGTGAAAGTTAGGTACGGGCCCGTAACGTTTTGTTATCCTTCCTGCGGTGGTTGTGGTCATCCCGTTTACACAACCGGAGACAAGCCTGTCTTAGTCGATGGTCCCTAGCTCTATTTGTATCTGGGCAGATCCACAAAAGACGCTTGGCATCTGCCTGAGCCGGGACAGGTATTTGGTACGAGATTGTTTTTTTTTTCCCTTGAGTGAGGGTACCTAAACTTGGGGACCCCTACCAGAGGGAAACGTCGATCTCGTACGCCTCGATAGTCGTTTTCTGGAATGAATAGAGCTTTTTTACTTGGCAAATTATATAAGAACCATTTTGTATGAGTCATCTAACGTGTCGACCTTATTAAGGGCAGGCAACTTGTCAGCCACCTAATTGTGCAAAAGATTTTTTCGAAGGTAACATTTCCTAAACATACTTCCGGCTGATGATGGTATCTTTTAGAAACATTAGCCGGTCATAGTACTGCCACTTGCTATCTTTTTTGCCAGTGTCAGAGAATTCGGCCTCTTCAGCTGCTGAGCCGCTGTTCAAGAGGGGTTTTGATTTGGAAAATTCCTGGGAAGGCATCTTTGAGGTTCTTCCACCGCCTATTCAGTTTGGGCACTGCGAAAATAAAATGTAAAAATGATCGCCTCGGGAGAAAACTATAGTATTGCCGCAAACCGTGCATTGGGTCTGTTTATTTATGTTTTGCTTTTACTGCGCGGCTGCGCCGGCCTGTGTTATTTCTGTGCCAAGGGAAGCGTGTGTTTCATTCTTTCTTTCTGTGCCGCATGTGTTATCTGTTCTGATAGGGTGAGCATTCCCAACTAACGTGAACAGCCTAGAATAATCTTCTTGGGTGTACAATGTTCTAGATGTGAAACGATGGTTCGAGAACCACGCGCGCCGAAAGATAAAACGCCTGCAGAGCAGACGCCGAGATATTCGACTCGACGACTCCCGCCTACGCAAGTCACTTTGTTGACTGCTGCTTCGCCGTCTGTGTATTCTTTCAGTTGTTAGGGGAGCACAAGTTCGCACCAATAGACTTGTGTTTAGATGCGGAGCATCTTATAGTCTGGGCATGTCCCGCGTCGGCGTCCGCACTCACACTGTGCATGCGCAACTCTCCTCGTTCCCTTTCTCCCACAGCTGCACGATACTCCCGCCACTTCTTCTCTCGTACCAGCTGCGTGCACTTTGCTTTCGCTTCTCCCGCGTTCTCGCTTCTGCTTTCGCGGCGGATGCTCGGCGCTTGCGCATCTCTCCTCCTTTCGTCTCCTCTCCTTCAACCTTGAATGTAAATCGGGTAGCGCGCTCCACACCTTCAGTTCAGCGCTTGCTGCGGTTGACTCCACTTCACTCCGTTCTTCCGATGAAGTGTGATGGAAGCAACAGTCCCGTCAGTTAGTGGGTTTGTGCAAGCAAGCGTGAGCACCACCCCACAAACTACTACGAGCACAACGGAAACACAACAGAACCCCGAGATGCTCCGCATCTACTCAGCGTTCCCTTCGGAAAGATGGGGCTAATTTTTTTTCTTGAAGACGGCTGTGTCATCTTGGACTTTGTGACAGTATCATAGTAAGAAATCGTGTTTGGCGAGCCCGTACATAATTTGGTACTCGGGAATTACGACATTGACTAAAGCTATGTATGACCAATCGCATTCATTCCATTATGCCTCTCACTTGTACTTCAAAATGAATAAAACAAACCTTACAGGACAAGCAATGCATGCGTACGCCACTCGAAGCAAGAAACCATTGCGCCGCCAAAAAGGACGCAGGTTGAACATAATGAAAAGAGTAAGTTGGCGAAAGCGGTAAATAAAACTAAACTGTACGTAGTGCAATTCATTTTTAGTAGCAGATATCGGTTGTTTGAGTCTCTTACCTGTACGGAGCAACCGCGCAATGCGGCACATTCAAACTCTTGCCTTTGCTGGTTCTTGTTGGCAGGAAATGCCAGGTTTTATTATATCGGGCTTTTTTCCACTTCTTCAAGTAACTTGTAGTTGAAAGTTGGCCGTGCGTTTGCCATCGTGCAGCAACGCTTAAGAATCCCATGCTCTCCGCAGCAGGCAACAACAATGCGCGCCAGTAGCAGGCCAATAGCAAGCGGTAGAAGCGCAAACGCTTTCGGGTACGTCGTCTGCTCCGGTCGAAGCTATCCTGGCCTTCCGACCGCCAGCGGCTTTCACAAGCCTCTGTGTGCGCGTTGTTTCTGGGTTGCCACTGAAAGAAAACGCTCAAATATCGCGCCTTCAACGAATAACTACGATGACTGCTACCAGGTGCGTCACTTAAATGCAAGAACTTTGTGACAAATACACAACACACGCGCACGCGCGTGACAGTCGCCGGCGGACGGGGTGCAAGCGCACTTCCAGAAACGGAAGTCGTGGGAGCAGACGATGTACCCCGTAAGCCTATGCGTTTCTCTGCCCCTTCCGGGCGACGGGTTTTTTTGTTGTTGTTGTTTTTTTTTGTCAGGCCAAAACCTTGCGATGCGCCAAAAGTTGGCGACAGACGAGCGCTGCGACAGCCCGATCTTGTCGCTGTCACCGGTCGCATCGTTCGCAAAAAACGGTCCATGTGGCTATGCTGGCGACAAGCGATTTTTCTTTCACCATGTTAGAATCGGCAGTTGCGAGACAGGTTAGTGACGGAGGGTCGCGGCGAAAACCAGATTTTGTCGCTTGTCGCGTCGCTAGCAAAAATCGCTCCATGTTGTTATGGCGTAAAGAAAGTGTAGGGTGACTTTCTTAGGAGACCCCCAGATATAATTATAGCGGTAGGGAAAACCCCTGAAAGAGCATATGTTCCCTAATTAAACTATCAACGACATACAGTAAGTACGTTTACAAACATCGAAAAGAGACCACCAGCAGGTATGCCGTTATACAGTTGAAATGTAAATACGTGCACGTTTTCTTACAACACCACAATGTAATCTGGCAAACCTATATACACCCCATTAGGGACGACACCAAATGGCCAAGATGCATCATACATGAAATAATTACTTTCAACACGGGCATGTCGAACATCACATGACCTCAATGTGCGTTGCCTCACTAGTACAGGTGAGTGCAGACGCCTACATTCGAGTTGTTGGCAAGTCACAGACGCTTGAAAGAAGAAGGAAGGCTTTGTTCTGGCTTCGTTCGCGCATTTTCCGACCCAATATTTTCCGCAAACGTGGAGATCGTGACCCGCAATTTTGAGCCACAACTTCCAAAACAGATGAGTAAATTTAGCGGTGTATCTTCTCCGTACAGTGCAGACTAAACGTGTGTCGTTTATTCATTGCCGCAGTAATAAGACTTAGACGTCCGGAAACTCGGGGGTGTACTCATGTTTTAAAAAAACTATAACAGCCGCTGAATAGTTTTATAAACTCGGCCCCATTCCTCAGAGCCCAATATTTTGCTACCCGAACAGGAAATAATTAAAGATGTATGTTCCTAAATAGAACCAGCGCTCCTATCCTAGCACCCATTGCGCTCATTGTGTAACAAAGAGCCGACCGATATATCGGTTTTCTGTTGCGCCATTCTTTTTCTATTGATAAAACCAGTCACGTGGCAGCCCGCCGTGTTGAAACCACAGCTGACCTCGACGACCATTCGGCGGGCCTTATCGCTGTGCTAGTACTGCCGACGAATTCCTCGCTTGTTTTCCTACGCCATCCTTGCTTCAATGTGGCTAATGTGTATTACAATGTGGCCAATGTGTATTACAATGTGGCCAATACTTTGATATACATCGCCTATCATCTCTGCTGATAATGGCGGAACCGCCATTTTCTGTATATTTTTCGTGCCTTTTCCATCTCGCTAGCCTTTCCGCCTGATCTCCGCCGAGCATTGCAGCTTGACGAAAACTATACAGAACGATTACAGGGATTCTCCAGACTTCGTAATGTGGCCGTCTTGCACCTCCATGTTGAGGCCCCCTGGAACGCCCAGTTTCTTCGCTGAGCCGTGCTGTGCGCACGCTTATGGACGTCTCTCAGGCGTCCCTACTGCGCCATTAGAAAGCGGCTAACGCGAGAGGCCAAGTAGTGTTGCAGTGTTGATTGACCAAACCGGTCGTGCTCACGTAAGTGGTCGGCCAATACCCGTAGCAAAATCTTCTGATGGAGAGGAGGAACCTACTCTCCACCGCTGCGGACAACACCGGCGCTGACACGCCGGCAAGTGTGGCGTTGATGGACGCACCTTACTGGACTTTTCCTCGTTACTTCATTCTCACATGCATCTATGACGGAAGGGGTGGTACGCCTGAGCACTGCGGGGGCGTTTCAGGCAGTATAGACATCCACTTTTGAATGCAGCGCCCCCCACCGGCATTACGAAGCCGTACATCGCCCTACAGATTAATTTTGGTGGCCCTATGCTCTGCCCTACGCGAAAAAAATGACAATTTTTCGACATAGGTATCAATTAAACGCCAACTGCAACGAAAATTTACCTGCCCAAAATTCAGCCTCAACGTGTGGTATGCACCTGGAAGTCTCTAGTCACATAATTTTAAACTCAATAAACGCGCAGTTTTTTTTATTAAAACCTAGCGGAGTGTCGCCACAACCTGTCGCCACTGCGGCGAACTTCCGGATGTGACGTGCCAGTCAGGACTCCCGTGCGGTCGTCACCTCTCCTCAGTGGTGTTCTTACGCGAGGCCTCACGCGAGTGAGCAGTGAAATTCCTGACTCTTGCATAAATAATTACTTTCATGTGTTTCCGTAATGCGAAAAGCTGAAGAAGCTCTGGGTTGCCGAGACAAAGAGAAATTCGAAGAGTGCCGGGGCCGGTCTACGAGAGGCAATACACTGTGGGCGAGCGAGTACGGCAGATGCACAACAGCCGATTTGATGGTCGCGACAGCGGCAGCATGCTCTCGGTCGACTCGACGAACACGCGAGAAGCGTTTACGCCCTACGCGAGGCGATACGCTGTTGGCGCGGCTGCTCGGTGCGTGAACGTATACTGGAGATGGCTGTGCGGCCTACTGCCCGATCGTGGCCGGTCGACTCTTCGAGAGGGCGAGTGGAGCGAGTAAGACCGACGCGAGGCGTACGCTGTTGTCACTGTTATCGCGCCTGTTGGGGCACGAACAAGTACAGCACGCGGCGCAGTGCACGTGCGGAATGGATTCAGTTCAAACAACATCGTCCAAAAACAAATAAATACTAGCCGCTATTGCCAGCATTTCTCTACCACTAAAAAAAATATAAATAAGGGCACATTTGGTAGCAATGAGCCTCGGAAAAGGTCACTGTTTCACGAAGCCAGCGAAGACATTGCACTGCGTTCGTTACTATATAGAATCATTATCCAAATATTTGGTGTGGGCACCCCGCTAACTGGAACAAAACTGTCTGAGTAAACAAATATAATAAAATTCTGTATTTGAACTGTGATAACATGAGCTGAAACCGAAGTTTTACACGCTAGCCGCCTTATTTCGAAGCTTTGCTCCAACAATATCCTTTTAATTTTATTTTCTCTCACAAACACAGGATGGCGCGCTCGGCACAGAGCGTATTGGCTGCGCCGGCGTTCATCTAGCGCTCAACACTGCCTTTGTGTACCTATTTCCTAGCTCCAAGCTCCGCCACGACGCCTCGCGGTACCTTTGTTTACTTATATTTTACCGGACGAATACACGCGCTCTCTGCAGCTGACAGCGAAGCAATTATAGTTGCACGAACTTCCCAACCCCTTTTCACGCACGCTTTAAATGTTTCAAGAAACGGACGACCTGAAACACATCGAATGCGCACCGGCTTCTCACGGGCAGCCGTGGGAGAATCCGCCCGCTGCGTTCACTCCATTCCTCATTGTAACGTCACTTCCGGCCGTCCGTAATGGCCGCCGCTTTTTTTCAATATTCGGTTTGAAAAGGGCGTTTTTTATCTTCGTGTATGATGCAGCGGCGCATATTTGTGCCTCCACATTTTGCAGGTAGCAATTTTTACGGAAATATTACCGGGAAATAACGCATTTAGGAGCCGAAAATTTTTTCCAGTTGGCCTGTTAATTGTGTAATACATTTTTCCATTTATTTTATTTATTTCTTGTTATTCTGATTTGTTGTGTTTTTTCGGCGAAGTCATATATGTTTCGGTTTCTAGATATAACATTTGCGCGGACAAATTGCAGTAGAGCGGGAATTTTTCGTCTCCAGACCTAATGCTTCGCGTTGCCTTCTTGTAGGGCCCCTGGAGTTAAGTTCTTGCCATTGTTTTTCCCGTTCCGACACAAGCACCTTGACGGGCTTCCGGAGCGACGTTTTGATTGGTGTTTCCCCATGACCCTTTACGCATGCACACGGGATGGGGGGGGGGGGGGGGGTTCTCAATCTCAATGGTTCTCAATGGTTCTCAATCGACGTTCGCCGATTGAGAAGATCTTATGGTTGCAGAAAACGGATGTAGCTCTGGTTTAATAAAAAGTACTTTCAGAAACAAATTCTCTGGAAATTAGGTGCAGGGACTACTCTCACAGTAGTCCGAATTTCATGTAGTGTTCATGATTACATAATTCATGATTTCAAAGTTTTATGAATGCGAAGTCGTAAATATTGAGAAAGTGTCACCTACTGTCAATATATGGCTTGTACAAGAGGAAAACGGACATACAAGCGTTTCTACAGGTAATAAAACTAGAGCCCTTCCAAATTTCATTCAGCTTCATTCGGCGCGCAGTAAACTAAGAGGTAAGCTTATGAAAATCACAAACACGAGTGTTTCGTTTAACCCACTGCGCGGGCTGCGCCCAGCTTTGTTGTCATTTTTCTTTGCACCGTTGAACGGCACAAAATGTTTTGTTCATTCACCATCGTCTTCCCATTCTTTAGTTACCTCTATCCCTTGTCAACGATAGGCAGATACGCGTTGCGTGATGCCGTTAAAGCGGCCATACAACCGACAGTTATAAGAGATCCGTATTGCTATACAATGTATATCATTCGGCTACCCCATGTGGATCAGCCTTTTCTACATGCTGATAACAGAGGAAAGCTTTCCTCCATACTGCCCATAGAATTAGGAAGATTTGTGTATTTGCGCTGGCGAGACTGGTGGAAGCAGTGCGTCATGTTTTTTTGTTACTAATGGATAGCTCGACTAGCACTCTGCACTGGTCAGCACTACACTGTACTAATCTCTACCAGTTCAGGTAATAAATCTATAACGACGTCATCTCTCTCGGTACGCATGCCGCGCGGGTTCTGTCGTTCTCTTATGAGTGACTGTTTTGTCGCTTTATGCCGGTGAATCAAGCTGCAGAAACGCAATCCAGTAACCAAAGTTGGCATTACAACCCATTAGACGAAGAAATAAATTCATACTTTAGCGGCTGCATTTGGCTTAGAGCTTCAAGTTCAACAAGAAAAGTCCAACTCGCCCTACGCCTAGAGCAAAAATGGCGGAACGACCCTACGGCCCTACGGCGAGAAGGAAAATCACAAAAACACCCTAGCTGTAGGGCGAAAACCCTACAGTTGACAGCACTATTTTCAGGGCTTCCACTGTACACCGGTATCAGAGATATTCAAATGAAAGAAACTGCAACTTTTTCCTGAATACTTTATCATACAAAGAAACGGTGCATCGGATTGTTGACAGCTGGCCATCTACGGTCATGGTCTACTTCAGCGCGGTGGTAATCCCTACAGCTATACCCGTGTGGATATCTGCATGTCGTACTGCTGCATATCGGGAGAAGCTGCGCGCCAAAAACGGCACCCAAGAGCGCCGGCTGTGCATTTCAGCGTGCGACCAGTGCTTGAGGTACCGTAACGCCTCCCCGATGTCTATTCCCTACATCACCATTTCCTCGCTGTCAAACACGGGCGCTGTGGAACTCACCACAGTCGCGAACGCAAACATGTAATAGGCTGTTTGAACGCATTCTCTCAAGTACACTTTAGATGGCAAACATTTAAAGTCCGCGCAATCTATGAACGAGTACGTCTGGGGCATAGTGTCCTTGTGGCTAATGCCAAAAGAGCATTTCATCTCATTGGCAACTAAATTAAAGTTTGGTGACTGTGCTGATGGCCTTCAAGCTATAATTTGGCCTTGACGCCGGCACTTCCCGTGTCAATGCATAAAACGGGCGTTTAAGTACATTTGCGTAAATAGCTTACAGTACCGCTTAAAGTAGCGATTTTGGGTGTTCGGTGTGATGCCCTGTTCAGAGAGTCACTATGGTTAGTTAGCATGAACCTGAAATGAATGTAGGCAGCTGAAGTTACTTCGGTGGACTTTGAGTACCAAGCTACACTGCCCTGTACTGCAGTGTTTGGGCCACAAGAATGGGCGCGTCGTATCTCCACTGCTAGAATGTTGTTCCACCAATGTAAATGCAATGTTGTGCCAGATATCCCCCGATCCGCCCTCCCTGTGTGGCTGCGCCAAAATCTAAAAAAATGCGAGGCTAATGCTTCTGGACGGGTGTTGATTGCAATGAATAGTAGATTCAGCGAACCGTCGCCATATGAGTACAACCTACATGTGTAGCTTCGTGTCCGAGACTAAACAAAAAACGGCAATCATGTTCTTATTTCCTTTTCTTACTCCGCCAATTCGTCTCAGTGGCGCCCCGCTGACAGCTTTCCATCTGCTCAATTTCGTTACAGTGCTCATATGTATGTGTGGAACCTGTCAGCCGACAGTGGAATGCTTGGAGTCGTAACTCTAGCCAGACGAGGAACTTTACCCTCGTCGGTGCATTGCCGCCAGGGCACTGAATGATAAACAGGGTATTTTTTTCGGCAACCCGGACGTGAAAGCTCGGGCGTACACTCCGTCAGAGAGCTTTAGCATCAAGTAAAAAGCACAAAAAAGCGTATAGTATTCGGGCAATCGCAGTGAACGGTCTAGAATCTGCACTTACAAAAGGTTACGGGCGCTGCATTTTGAATGCGCTCATCGTGAGTGGTTTGCACGCTCATAATTTGGGCCCGAAGCACGGGAAGCAGGCTTTCCACTGGGTATGGAGGCGCTCACTCGTTCTGCTCCAACGAAGGTTACCCACCTTACGGTCCCTTCCACTCCCGACACACTCATGTTTTTTGTCAGGAGCCTTTGACTTTTTTCGAGCAGTGTTGGGTTACCTGGCGGCTCGTTTTCGTGATTGCTTCGCCACATTGCCCGCACCCATGCTCGTACTCTTGTTCATCTCGCTTGTATGTCTCTTGTTTTGCTGCTTTTATTTATTTCTTGTAGAATACCATTGCTGGGAATCAACCTTACGCGCAACTGTACGCCTTCCTCCGTAGCATTCAGCGACGGCAGCTTCGGCCGCGCGCCAGTGACAACCCACCAAGCCCAACGACAATATTTCAAGGCAGCACTGCGGTATACCGCCCGGAGTACCGGGTTTTTTCTCGTGTTGGGCAGAAATTTGAGACAAGCGGGAAAAATAAAGTATACATTTAAAACTGTGTAGGGTTCATTTCTCTTTAGCATGGTTGCAGATGAAAAATTCCTGATTTCGTTTGTTATAAATCTAAGACTGTGTGTTACTGGTAGCCAAACCTAACCACCCGATCACCTACGTTTAGGGGGAAAGCAGCAGACGTTTCTTTGGCTGTCCCCGCCAGGTTTGAAGACTAGATGCTGCTTTTCCTAGGAGAAATTTCAAGAATTCATCTCCTGTGCAGAAGATAACGCGAAGAAAATAAACCGTTCTGGGAAACTTAATAACCGGAAATTCAAATGAAAGACTAAAACGTGAGCGCCGTATCAGAGTCTACAGACGGAAATAGCACAGCTCGGTAAGCCTTCAAACTGAATGTTGGTAACGGAGAGAGAATAACTGTGTCGGAAAACCATTTGTGCTGTGCCGGTGCACCAGCAGGGGCTGTTATCGTATGGGATAACTTGGATGAAGATAACAAGCGAGCTGCAACATTTATTGTATTGGCATTGCAGAAGATATAAGAGGAAATTCAGCGAAAAAACCGCCGACCGACACCTATGTGCCTCGAAACGGCTCCTGACATGTTGGGTAGCGAGAAAACAATAAATATCTTTGGGCTAAAAAAGTTCCATGGCGGGTAAGAGCGCAACCTAGAAGAAAACAAGAAAAGGAAGAGACACAATAAATGCTGTGTCACAACTGATTTTATTCGAAAAATATACACAATTATATACATACGTCGCATCCTCATGGAGCATGCGCGAAAAGAAAAGAGGTAGAAAGAAACACCCTAACTGCTGACACCGGTGGCACAGAATCAGGGTGTTAGGATGTTTCTTTCTCCCTCTTTTCTTTTCGCGGATGCTCCATGAGGATGCGACTTATGTACGTAATTGTGCGTTTTTTTGGATTAAAATCAGTTGTGAATCAGCGCTTGTTCGTGTCTCTCCCTTTTCCTGTTTTCTTCCAGTTTGCGCTGTTACCCGCCGTGTAACTGTACAAACTAGCTTAGCTAACAACACTCCTGTAAAAAAGTTCCCAAAACTCATGGCTCAAACGCAATCTATCTCGGGGCCTCTAAAATGCACGTCAAGCCGAGTTCGTTGAGGTTACTACTAATGCATACCTTGATATAACTAAAAGTGGAAACAACGAATGCGTTGTTGCCTTCGACTTGAAAAATTTTGCTAATCAATATACGTAGCTGGCGCTTACAAGAGTCGGATATTTCTTGGGTGCCACTACAGTCAACATATAAGTACCCGCAGGTTACCGCTGTAATACCTATGGCAGATTCAACACTCACGATCTTCAACGTACTCTACGGAGCATCCAGAGGCGTTCAATGCGACAGTTGTGGAGTCCTTACTGTGTCAGACGCCTGTCCCCGAGTGCTGCACTTGCAAAGACATAAGAACAACACATCTGATTTTTGTGACCCAGATTTCTGGCCCATTGTTGAGCCTTGAACACTCCTTTAACTGTTTATGCGGTATCTAATTTGTCGACCTCCCTACCTGAGAACACTGGGCTTGTGCCCGTAAATTCCACTGGATCAAATAAATCATCTATTTAGCGTGAGAGTTCGGGCGAGTTTACAGCGCGAACAATTAACGAAGGACGAAGAGAGTGGCTACGCGGCTAAGCGTTTGTCCATGTAGCCACTATCTTTCGTCCTCCGTCTAATTGTTCACGCTGCAAGCATTAATTGGATCGTCTGTTCACCCCAACACCAGAACCTGAATACATTCTTGGAACACTAGCACGAGTTCTGCTGTACCGAAACGGAAAGACGGGGGAAAATTGTGTTGCAGCGCACATTTTTTGGAGTGAAATCTACCGCAACACCCCACAAAAGGGCGTGAAAAATACCCCCGTACATCATCCGCATCTTTCACTGCATAATGCCGTCTTTAGAAAAAGGAGCGATGGGAAATTACGCCGTGTTTTTTCGGATAACGAACGTATAGGCGCCATCAGAAGTAATTAAAGCTCGGGACCTGTGGCCGAACCGCATAGGAGCGCCGTGTCTACCTACACCTATGGTAAACGGTAAACGGGTGGCATGGTGATCTCAGTGATGGCGCTGATACCAGAGGCGGTTTCTGGCAGCGTCGCTTACATAGCGCTCGCGAGCTGCAGGAGAAGCGTCGCAACCGCAGAGGTCTGAAGTGACAGTTTTTCTTTTCTGATATTTTTAGGTGGGTCTGCTATCAGCGCCATCGCCGAGACTCAGTATGCTGCGAACAACGCTCTAAGCCGGGCTAAAAGAAGTGGTTTGAGAAGTATAGAATGGCTATCCCCGTCGGCAGGCGTGCATGCATGTTCTGCTCCTTTCGTTTACCTCCGGTGTAGCTACACCGCGCTCCTTTGCGGTTCGGCAACAGCTCCCGTACTGCAATTACTTCTGACGGCACCTGTACAAGTAGTTATAAAATAGTTTTTCACCCACCCGCTTGTAAATAATGCGTTACCTGGGGAAGAAATACAGTCGCAAAAGATATTTCTCTAGGAGCAAGAATATACAGAAGGGGAAATGGCTCTTGGCCGCAAGCACGGCAGAGCGGCCAGATAATGCCACAATGAAAACCAAGGTGGACTGCGAAGCTTCGTAGCTGCGATGTCGAAGACGAAAGTCGCGGCACACGACGGACGACATGATAGCGGACGCAATTCCTTCCGTGGTTGCGCAGTGTATTACCGATAGCACCGGCCCCACAGTTTCTTCACCAGCGGCAGACGCCGCTAGCTTAACCAATGATGAACGTTTGTGACATTATCCGTCCGCGATTGGAAGCCTAGTTTCCCCTCCTGTCGTGCTTTGCTCCGTGGCAACAAAGCTCATCTACCGAGGTGATTACTAGCAGATAGCTGCGACTTCGTCGGAACCCCCTGTCTCGCTTGTGGCAGAAGCGGCGCCCGTAATCTTATCTTTTGGCTGGGCACGGCAGCATCTTACCTTTCAAGGCAAGCGCACACGCACGCACTCGAGATAAAGATATGATGATGCTCATTTACGGAAACACAGGAAAATATTTTTAAAACAAAGCTTTTTACCTCTACCCTCCAAAGGTTCTTTCGCGACTGTTGTTGTCAACACAAAAATCCCGCGAACAAATAAAAGACTTTACTGCCACCACGAGGAATCGATCATGGAACTAATAGAACAGCACAGCGAGACCCATTGTCTTATTGATTTAGCTAGGAACCCACGCGGATAGGGGGAAGAGAGGTGGTGCACTCACCAAGCACATCTACGGGCTTACCCCCTGCATTCTCGCTGAACGCCACGTGATAGCTTCACGCGACCTCTCGCGCCACTGTGCGGTCCACCCACGGCACGTCTAGCGGCATTGTGCGTGCCTTGCGCATGTGCTAAGAGTTCCAAAAAATAAAGGAAGCTCACACTAACGCATGTCACCTCACTTCTAGTAGGCCAATGTGCTAAAGCCTGTGGTCCTCAGTGTTAACGTAAAAATCACAGCTTCTTGTCCCCCCCCCCCTCACGCCAAACACCACATAAAGGAACACATTCAAATACTCCGTGATATCCAGGCCATAACTCCAAGCCCCAGCATCAAGATCCTGTGCCTACATCTCCAGGCCAACAATGAGTGACGTATGCTTGCAGCGCCTCAAACACCACATCAATCAAATCATACAAATGATCAGGCGAGTGGCCACCACGAAGTGAGGCCTCAAAGAATCCGATACCTTTCGATTAATTCAAGCTGCTGCCCTCTCGAGAATCACTTACGTCAGCCTCCTGTCTTCGTTTCGGCAAGGGTGAAATAAAGATGCTTTATACAATGATTAGAAACGTGGTCGGGCAGGCCATTGGTCTTCCCATGAGTGCGTCCCTAGATATGCAGCTTAGCACGGGGCTCCACAAAACGCTGGAAGAGATAACAGAGGGTCATCTTTCTAACCAGAAGCTCTGATTGAGCAGAACTGCGGCGGGTCGCTGCATCCTTCACCAGATTGGCTGGACAGCACAGAATGTCACTCCACTTGGTGTCGTCCCGGACTCTTGGCGACAAAGAGTAAAGATGCTCTCTCTGCTTAGAAATATGAATGCCTTACAGGACGAGGATCACCTACAAGAACTGGTTCAAGCGCTCAACACCACCCTCGGTGGGGATCATGCAGTTATCTACACAGACTCCTCCCAACATCGAGGGCATCAAGACGCCATCATAGTGGTAACCTCCAGAACCAACGTCCTTGCGTACACCTCACTCCACACCCAAGCCATGATGGCAGCAGAAAAGGCAGCCATCGCCTTGGCTCTCACTCATCGAATGGGTTCGGAAGGTAGTCATCCATTCCCAACAAGCATACCGGAATTACCAGTTGGGTAGGGTGTTCCGATCAGCACTCCGTGTGCTAAAAAACACCCCTTAACCGTTTCCATTCAGCTCATCTGGACACCCGCTCGCGCTTCCTTGGGCGGCACCGAATACGCCCACGAAGAAGCCTGCGCTTTTACCCTCCCTTCTCCCTCGCCCCCCCCCCCCCCCCCCCCGCGTGTTATGGAGCTGCACGAGGACAGTCATCCGCTTGTCACGTTCAGTGACATAACCTAGCATTATCGCCTCCAGATTTACACAGGCCCTACGTTCGCCTTACCCTGACCTTTCCATAGAACAACAAACTACCCTACGGTTCATACAATCCGGCTCCTTCTCACACCACGCGCGTCTTCACTTAATGCACCCGAATCGCTACGACGCTGAATGTAAATTTTGCTCACAAGTAGGAACACCCCGCCACATAATCGAGTTGTGCGACTTTAGCCTTGAGCACCCTCCTCTCTTTCCGTCAACTACCCAGCAAGAGCAATAAGAGATGCAGCTCCCTAGCCCTTCTCTGCCTACCTACCTTCAGCTGGTGGGCAGAGGATAGGCGGGCCGGAATGCATAGGCTCTCCAGTGAATAAGGAAGCACTCCCTTTACCGCACTCTGGGCCATTCAAAAAGCTGAATAGAACTATTTCCTCCTCCTTCTCGTCCTTCTCCGTCTCTGCCGCCGATCGCATCGCCTCCGTCTGCGGCGGCACAGACGGAGAAGTATGATCGTCTAAGACAGGGTTTGAGCTTCCTTTAACTTCATAAAATTTCCCCGCATTTCCCCGAGGGGAAGAATGTGAAAGTGCGAATGCAGGAGTTGAATTTGCGCGGTTCGGTAATGTTCGCGAAAGAGAGATCACACACACACACACACACACACAACTACAAAGAAAGAAAGATGCATTTATTCACAGACACCTATTTGTGTTGTCGTTGTACTTGATTGCTAGAGCGGATCTCAGCTTTGAAATTTCGTGTCAGTACTCCTTTAAGCGGGTGCATTAGCCCTTCTCACGCCCGATTCCTGGCCAATCCCCCACGCGGGTATGTGCCACGCACAGACACCTATTTGTGTTGTCGTTGTACTTGATTGCTAGAGCGGATCTCAGCTTTGAAATTTCGTGTCAGTACTCCTTTAAGCGGGTGCATTATCCCTTCTCACGCCCGATTCCTGGCCAATCCACCACATGGGTATGTGCCATCTCCCCCCGTTGCCAAGGAAGACGAGGAGCGCGCGCACCCGCAGCTGTTGCTATGTGGACGGACGGCGGTCAACGGAATTCAGGGTCGCTTATAAAGTGCATTCGCACTTAAAAAAGAGTTTCCACTCATGTGCTACACCAGTACAACTCATCCAACGACACTTCATGCAGCATGTATTGATTTAATCTTACCATGAATATCTCTTTGAAGTAATAAATGGTATGGTTACGTGCATTTCACTTCTCTCTGGTTTCACGATTTGTACAGTGGCGTGAGTGAATTTAAGTGACGTCGCATGGGTAATCGTTGTGCGTGCAGTTTACAGCTTTGCTTTACAACAACATTCACAGTGTGGATTTGGGCGATTTTTTTTTTTTAACAGCGGTTGAACAACTTTGAAAAACGCTTGAAGAAAACCTGCAACGACGGCTGCTCACAACGCATACATCACTGTGACGCACCAGCAGCGCAATCCGCAGTTTGAACTGGATTCACCACTGACTATGCGTGCGTTCCAATTTACTCTTTAGGCGACTCCGTTGCCGTCTTCGCGTACAGTCCGCCAAGTTAAGCCCCGTTCAAATTCGAACGAAGCAGTCAAGGAAGACTGCTTCAAAGAAACAGTATCGTAGTCAGCAACGACGCAGGCTATCTACCTGACTAAACCACTAAGCGACGGCAGCGCCACATTTTGCGTACTAATGTTCTGACAAATTAGCTCATTACTTTATTGAAATACTTAGTATAGCTCATTAGGGGTGAAGACACTTTTGTTTAGTTTTTAAATTACATAACGTTCGTAATAAAAACGGTTATTTTATCTACAAAACCTGTGGCTTACGTTACCCAAGATATCTCCTACAAAGTTGTCATCTGTGTAGGTGACCGCTGCGCCATTCCAATTTTGCTCACTTATTTATTTATTTATTTACTTAAACAATACTGCGGGCCACGAATGGGCCTAAGCAGGAGTGGTGGTGTTGCATTGTGATAAGACAAGTTACATCATTTCTAGCGGGTAAAGGAAAACGTGTGAACAAGGCAGTACAAACTTATTAGGTACATATGTGAAAATTCTTTTTTTTTAGAAATCAAACATTTCATCAATATATTTCAACATGCTACTGGAAGAAAGAATTTCAGGGGGGAGATTGTTCCAGTCGGGTATAGTCCTGGGAAAAAAGGAATACTTAAATGTGTCAGTGCGCACCGAGATAGGCGTGAACTTAGCGGAATGATAGTGCCTCGTGGGACGCGATGATAACGGATTGAGTAAGGCCGATGCATCAAGTCGTGAACTTCCTTGTGCTAAATGAAGGACAAATTTTAGCCTGGCTATTTTTCTTCGAGATTCCAGTGTTGGGATTTTGTTAATTTTCCTCAGATTGGTTGGGTAGTCAAGACAGCGATAACGATTGTATATAAAGCGGACAGCTAATTTTTGAACTTTTTCAACATTATTACTGTCTTTTTTAGTATGCGGGTGCCAAACTACGCATGCGTATTCTAAACTTGGTCATAGTATTGTGTTGTAGGCAAGAAGCTTTATGTTGGAAGGTGAGCGTTTCAGTTTATGTCTCAGCAAACCCAGTTTTCTCCGAGCTGACGCGGATGTTTTAAGTATGTGTGTAAACCAAGTTGAATTGCTATTTGTCGTAACCCCAAGGTATTTGAAACTGTCGGTTTGAGAGATAGGAACGCCGTTAATTGTGTACTGATATTCATATGGCTGCTTTTTGTTAGTAATACGCATGAATACGGTTTTGTCAACGTTTAGTTTCATGTCCCAGCGGTCGCACCATTTATTTATTGCTTCAAGACTGTCATTTAGAACTTGCTGATCCTTAAGGGAATTAATAGTGCTGGACAGCAAGAAATCGTCCGCGAATAATCTGATTGTAACGCCTTCTTTAACGCAGCTTGTTAAATCATTAATATAAATCAAGAAAAGTAGTGGTCCGAGGACACTACCTTGCGGTACCCCGGAGTTTACAGGAAGACATTGTGAATGAGAACCATTGATATCGACAAATTGCATGCGGGAGTGTAAATAAGATTTTAACCAGTTTACTATGGTGGACGGAAAACCAAGTAAATTAAGTTAAATATTAACTTTGAGTGAGAAATTCTATCGAAAGCTTTACTGAAATCTATAAAGACTACGTCTGATTGGCCTGATTTGTCAAGAACAGGTGATAATGAATGGAGAGAAGCAATTAGCTGAGTAGTGGTAGAAAATCCCTTACGGAACCCGTGTTCCGTAAGGACGTCTAACTTGACTGCTTCGTAACCTGCCTACCAAGCTGTTCGCGAATTGGAACGCAGCCTATAGAAGAAATACCGTAATTACCAGATTCTAACGCACCCCCGATTCTAACGCGCACCCGATTTTCCAGGCAAAAAACCGAAAAAACTTGCACATTCGTCTGTAAAGCGCAAGGAACTTTGTGAGCAAGAAAAACGAATGCGAGAGAAACGGGCGATTTATTCCCAGAAGTAATCTCATTCATCCCACTCCTCGTCGCTCCCCGAGAGCTCCTTGTCGCCTTTCGCTGACCGCAACATCTCGTCATTGGTGCCGTCAAGCGCGTTCGCGATTCCACACTTCTGAACGAACGTTCAACCATGTTCGATGGGATCGTGGCCCACGCCTCGCATGCCCATACCGCGAGCTTCTCCAGAGGCATACGCTTCAGCCAACCGCTCGTTGTAAACGCGTGGGAGCCGCTCGTAAGCCGCGGAAGCGGCGCACCTTCATTGCCGCTGCTGCATTGCTGTTATCAAGCACGCAAGTGGAATATTTTGACGATTTTTGTGAACGCCGAAAGGAGAGCCTTGGCGCCTAGATCCAAAAAATTGTTGCTGAAAGCTTTGCCGCCATCTTGAGATGGCGATGGCGATGGGTGGAACGAAATTTCAGCTGTTTCGGCAGTTTCGGTTTCGTATCCGATTCTAACGCGCATGCGATTTTTCGGTCTACTTTTGCGGAAAAATGGTGCGCGTTAGAATCGGGTAAGTACGGTAAGTGCACCTCCAACATGGCGCACCAGGCTTCCGCCTGGTGTGAAGACGACCAGCAACATCGTTATCACCACGAAACAATCGCCTCAACATGTAACCTTTTTTATGAATGTATGGGTGTGGGCGTACCGCTTCAGTGAAGCTAAGCGCCCCGAAAGTATAAAAACGTACAAATGGCTGGCATTGTGCTTCTCTTTTCGTTAAACAAATGTTCAAGCCCAGCCCCACTGAGCGAAAATTTTATTGAAGCAAAAACAAACCTCACAAATGATTCGGTGTGGCGAGGACATTGCTGCATTGACTTGTATGGACTCCTGACAGGGAAATAGGAATATTTTGTTGAAGCGAAAATTTTGTTGAGGCGAATTTTGTTTTTACGGGGTTTGGCTGCACAAAAAATTATACGCTAGGCAACCTTTTCTAAACTGAAACTGTACAAAAAGATTCCACAAGCTTTATCACTTTTGACATTTATCAACACACGGCAAATCCTATTTTTCTGGCTCCGTGAAAATATTATGCTACCGCTGGTTACTGTAATGACAAAAATCAGAGTTGTTTCAGTAAGGGAAAGTGGAGTGGCAGCGCTAAAGCGGCAGAAGGGGCGGGTATTCTTGGTACTTCGAGGGATCCAACTACTGGGGTATTTTTTGGACCAGCTACAGCGCTACGCACTGCCTGTTCCTGGGGTGGGAATACGCGAAGCTGAGCAAAAAAATGACACCACCTTCCCGCGAGGGAACCAGGAGTTGATGCGAAGCATCTCGGAGGTTCCAAACGTTCGCGAGATTGGGTATCCAAATAACGGAAAATGACGAAACTCCGGACGGCGCAGCGTGACTCAACCGAAGCAACAACTGAGGGAGCGGCGTGCGGACCGGGTTTATGATATACACCATTTTCCTTGCTAGAGGTGGGCGCCGCCATTTGCTTTTTCTGACCAGACGCTAGCGCCGTCTATGAAGCGACCGCCGAAACCTCCGCGCTGGGCTGTTAAGTGCTCCGTACTTTCCGTGCGTCTCCTCCGTACCCGTGCATTACCGAGTGAACCGTGCTGGTTCGGCGTTAAGTTAGCGGTTGCAGTGTGTGTGTGTGTGTGTGTGTGTGTGTGTGTGTGTGTGTGTGTGTGTGTGTGTGTGTGTGTGTGTGCGTGTGCGTGTGCGTGTGCGTGTGCGTGTGTGTGTGTGTGTGTGTGTGTGTGTGTGTGTGTGTGTGTGTGTGTGTGTGTTATGTTTTGTTTTCATCATCTGTGGACGGATTTTAGGTCCTAATTTGCTGCCAGAGCGGAAAATGCCGACCCCGGCTGTTGCGAGCAGCAGTAGCACTGGTGGTGGTGGTGCCGATGGTGCTCCGCAGTTCCGCGATGCAAACGTACCGGTATAGCACCGACTGACATAGAAATCGATATCGGGGAGTAAATACGTGTTTTCAATGCCACCGTGTTTGTTATGTTCACCGATTAGTCATGTTTACGGAAGCGCGGATGTCGAATGCGGACCGCGCACAGCATATGTGGGTCACGGTGATCCGTGCTCGCCATGGACTTTCCACGAGGCGATTGCTACGCTGTTGACATTGCAATGCAATATAATCTTTCTTAAGTAGACTTATGACGGTTACTGACGAAACAAAATTACCTGGGCGGAAAAATACCCCGACCGCACAACCAGTCAAATTACTATTCGAAGGTTGATCAGAAGGGTCGACGTTCGGGCGAGTTAATATTGGTTGATCATGATCATGATTGACCTAACTTTGCGCAGCTCATGTGGCCTGTCGCTCGGAGACCACCTTTGTGAAACCGCTGCTTGCACAACAAATGCTTTACGCGACCAGAACTAACTGTTTTGTAATTTTAATACTTTAGATTCCGTGACCGCAAAAGGATTAGAAGCTTTTCCTTTGACCGCGTTGAGAACACGTTGAGCTATTTTCCAAATGCAGCGTTTACGTGTATCTCAAGCTGCGTTTCCATGTTGGGCTGCCTGCTTATCCTGCTATCGACCGACAGTGTGCGATGGAGAAAGTTATCCTTTCATGTCGTTCGGCAGTGTAATGCGTTGGCCTGAAAAAAAGTAAACAAAACGCTGTGATTTTAAAGGTTAGATTAGATGAAAAAGGGATTGTTTAATGCCAATCGGCTGTAATGACCAAACAATATATGGTATTTTAAATTGGCTGCAAGGAACCAGAAGTTATTGTAATGTTGTATTGTATCGGCGCTCGTGAAAGATCCCCAGGTGGTCAAAATTAACCCGGAGCCCTCCACTACGGCACGCCTCATCACTCATGAAGCGTCGGGGCGTTAAACACCACAATGAATCAAATTAATCAATCAACCAATTATTCAATGCTGTATTGAAAGGATAAAGTTGCTTCTAACATTTCAGGGGGTTCCGTTTCCTGTAGCAGCTTTGCGTGTGATAAATGGATTTTTCTCCGTCTGCTTGCCGTCCAAGTGCACCCAACAAACCCTGGAGTTGGTTGTTGGTACAAAGTCGTTGCGATTTATCAACGGCATCCACCGATATCTCAGCTCGGTGTGCATTGGAAAGCGATGCAGCAAAAACACGCCGCAACCGCACTTCATTTTTTCCAGGCAGTGTCGTGCACATGCGCGCTGTCAGCAACTGTTTCTCGCTTTCTCTGGTTGTTCAATAACCCACCACCGCACAGTACTGACCAAGCGACGTTTGCGCCTTGAACGGCATCGCAGCATTGGCTAAAACAGTTGAAAGTTCCGCAAAAACTAAGCACACGGTGCGAAATACTCCTGAACTACGCAGCGGAGCACACCGTGCCGAGCGTTGTTAGCAGCCCAGCGCTACCAGGCAACGCTGTTCGGCCGCCGAGAGAACTGGTTTGAGAGTATTTTCCTCCTTTCCCGGCTGCTTATGGAAAATGGTGTATAGAGCAGATGGAGTGGAGAGAAGGAGATGAGAGAGGAGACGCGCATGCGCGCTTATCGCGCAGCTGCGGTGATGAGTAGCGCGCGCGCTATCGCACAGCTAACGTGGAGAGGGGGAGTAGAGGAGAAGCGCGCGCGCTATCGAACAGCTGGTGGGGAGAGGGGGAAAGGTGCGCACGGATGGACGACGGACGATGGAGCCGAGAGAAAGAGATGCTTTGCATCTAAAATATTGTTGGAAGTACTTCGTCCGCCTTCTCTTTGAAACAACTGCGGGATGATCAAAGCGATAAAGGTTACACGCTGCACAGGCATGAGGGAATAAGGCCGCGGTAGCGCGAACACTGCTATACATACACTGAACTCAAGTTCATTGTCTCGGCCCGTCTCGGCTCGGAGACGACCCGTCTCCGCAAAAGATCTCATAGCAAGGCTATTTATGATGACTCAGCCCACTTACGCTGTCAGGCACTTGTCAGAGCGCCACTAGCATGGCAGAAACACGCGTACGCTGGCTAAAACACTCGCATCTTGTGGGGAAATTGTTTCGCTCTGTGACCTTCATTGAAAGGTTTCGAACTCTGCCAGAACGATACCCATGACTTTACGACGTGGGATACCTAGCACTACCATGCTCAAAGTATAGCCACTTTGCTCCTGATGACCTTAAGAAAGAAGAAAATGTGGCGGAAACTAGACGTAGACGAAAGAAACGAGGTAAGACATAAACAGGTGCCTGCCTGTATATGGCGCCTGTATATGTCTTACCTCGTTTCTTTCGTCTACGTCTAGTTTGCGCCACGTTTTCTTCTTCCTTAAAGTATGTACCAACTAGCTCAGCAACAAGTTTTGTTACACCTTAAGAAACACGGAACTTGAAGTATTGTGGAAACTAAGCTGGCGACCAACCGAGGTAAAGAACGGATGAGTGAAGTGATATACCCGGCTCTAAAGGTGAATCCGAACTTCGCCACCATAATCAAGCTCGTTTGAATGGTGGCTCTGATCCCGGAAACCGAAGCAATGAAGTATGTGAAGGCTGTGAAAATAAGCCAGGCGCTCTTTCTCATACCTCCTTTTGGACACTATCAGCAGTGTCTTTATTCGTTAATAGTATTATGCGTACACATATGAAGCTAGAAAATAGATCTAATTAATTCAGAAGTTCATCGGCAAACGAGCTTTTGTTACGAGTTTTCTAGCGGAGCGGCGGCTCCGTATGAATTCCATCAAGATAATATGCCGAGACACTGAAGCCACTCGAGCTTTTTACATTTTCGGCATTAGCCACAGTTTTCTACTCAGTTTTCATATACAGATTTCCTCTAAAGATAACCTCTAAAACGCATTCTCGAATTAATGTTTTTGTTTAACGTTTACGCTCCAGAAAGCGTTAGCGAGAAAGCATAACGCTTTTACGAACCAGTTGATGGAGCAGCAGTACTATGCTATGATATCTCGCTTTACGTAATTAAAGGTTGCAAGCTAGTTGCGTAATATCGTCTTAGAGTGCACCCAGAGGTCTTTTATTTGTAGGGGGACATACGCGGAAGCAAACAACGCAGGTCAGAATAATTTGCAGCTGTGAAATATTTGAAAGAATTAACGCTTTTTCGCACTCCATTTTTCCGCAGAACACTCACAGCCTAGGCCATTAGCAGGTCTACTGGTGTTGTGCTCACTGTTATAACCCCTGATGTTTTTCAATGACACCAAACACACAACAAGAAAGTACCGCCATCAGAAGTAAAGTTAGAAGAGACCAGATGATGACCATTGCAGTGAAGTATACGCAGTTTCTTTTCTCCTTCTAAAGCCTTTCTTGTGCTAAGAAATCTTTAGAGGAAAGCGCGGGCCAGTAAAAAAGTGATTTCGTCGGTTACAAATAGGGGAACAGCGCAAACTCAGACAAAACCCAAGAAGAAGAAGGAGACAAACACTAGTGCTGTCTCCTTCTTTTTCTTCAGCGCTCGTGTATGTCTCCTTCTTATTCTTCTGTCTTGTCTGAGTTTGCGGTGCTCCCCTATTTGTAATCATGCACCAACTCGCCCAAGCCTTAAAGGGGCACTGACACAAAAATTTTGCATCTTGTTTTTTTTGTTGCGATAAGTAGCTAGTGACCTACTTATAACCTGTAGAAACCTCATTTGCTTCAGCGTGCGACGGTTGTTTAATTAGAGGCATTTTCAATGCGGCCAGTCGCACTTTCGGTTTCAGCGAGTGCCGCGAAACGATGGATTTTGTGGATTTTGTGTGAACAAAGCTGACCACGTGACCGTCGGAGGGATATCACAGAGCAGAGCCGCCATAGCACTGTCGAATCCGCATCGACGGCAGTTTCTGCGAATGCCCCCACGTACTGATCTCGTGAGGCGCTTAATTAAAAAGCGACCGTGGATGTGACGCAGGCGCTGCGAGTGCAAATGCTACCGCGGCTAAAGAACGACGCGCGACGCTCGAGACGGTGGGTGGCAAGGCGCGCTGGGAGCAGCCGGCCGGGTCTGCCTACAGGTCCGCCTACAGATGTGTTCGGCTCAGCACTGCGGCGGATATTCGAGTGCCACTCTCGTAATCGGTGCAGATGACAATTTTTAATGCAACCAGCCATCGCATCATTAACTCCTTTCTCATGTAAGCCACCATGGTCGGGACTTGGGGACAATTTCGTGCAGCGGTAACAAGCTATCACTCGAGGTACTTGCGCCGGCCTGGGCCACTTCGCGGCCGTGGCCGCCGCCTGCACAGCGACCGTGCGGCTAGATCAGTGAGCTTTTCGTGCCTCCGGCGCGTTTTCGCATCCAATGGTAATAAACAGTAATAGAAACAGAGTGCCTGGAATCGCTGTAGAACTTTGGTCGCGGCCAGCTGCCCGATTAGCTGACGAAATCACGGCGCCTCCGCCGCCAACGATCGGGTCGTTCGTTCTCGAGAGCAGAAGCTCCGCCCTCCGGCCCTCCGATTGGAGCGGCGAGCCAGGCGAGCCGGCAAAAAACGCCGGTAGTAAGGAAGCGGCAAACACAAACTCGTGACGTGTTTGGATGTTGTTTATTTACAATTGCGCGTGGTCCTCTGCTGGCTGCTCGGTTGCGTTTCGCACACTTCAAAATTGATTTTAAATATGTTCTAGGCTGTATTCGGCGCTGATATTTTGCAGATGATGTATATGTGTTCCCACCAATCTATCTCCGAAGTTATCTCGCCTTCAAAATTTTGTGTCAGTGCCCCTTTAACCCTTGCAAGATTTCGACAGTTTGCTTCGACAGGTTACATGCTCTGTTCCACAAAACATTTTTCGCGCTGCCTTCAGCCTCGAAACTGTCACTTGCTAATACCGTCTTTCTTCCTCCAAATACTGTTTCACGTGCTTCGTTTACTTATATAGGCTGCAAAATAAATTAACAACGGAACTGGAGAACTAAAGAAGACATTCATTCGAAAGAAACACATGCGGTCACATGAAATACGCTGCATGTGCGGATATGAGCGGGACCTTTCTTAACAAGCCTTACCTTTCACAATTGTTCCCCAATTTGAACCAGCCCTTCTGTACAAATTAATTCAAACCGTTTAGTTAAAGCATTGCGTAAGGAGAGAACACCGTGTTATAAGCGGGAAATTTTACGAAGCAGCTAGAAGCCCCGCAGATAAATCTTCCCCGCAGTCTCAAAAAATTGCACGTGCTGGGGGTGGGGTAGTCTGTGCATTTCAAAGTTTTTGTTATGCCTTTGATGCAACCAGTCTCACAACGAAGTCCGTAGTTTCGGGGTTTTACGCAAGCAGAATTCTCGAAACAACATGGATCTGTGCGTAACAGGATCTTTCGGACGGCCCAGATTCTCGAACTGCAGGGTCCAGGCTTTGCATTAAAGCTCCTGCGCACGTGCGGCGATTATAAATACGGCGCCTGCATTGCAGCTTAGAGTTTTCATATTTTAACGAGGCGCATTTCACTGCGTAGAAGACGAACTTAAAAGCTTTATACCTTTGGTGCTGTGCAATCTCGGCAAATAGGTCTCTCGCACAGAAAACCGTCCCAAAACACCAACCGCGCAACGTATTGTATGCGCACGGGGTTACATAATTGGCGAAATGCTTACATATATCGGAATAATTGTGTAAATATAGATTGTTGGTAAAAATTAACAAAAAATAATCAAACGAGGACAAATGCTTGCCGCTATAATCTAACGATAAATAAAAATCACGAAAAGAAGCCAAATTGGCCTACTCATGGCCAAGTCTGCCTACAAAACGTTTAAAATAAAGAGAATCGGCAAGAGAATGTCAATGCTTCTGTAGACAATTTCCCCAAATTTCGACAGAATTTATTTAGTTTCCGGAAGTTCGCTGCGTGACCTTAGGTACAGCATACTTTAAGGCGAATAAGCAGCAGAAGAAAGCACAACTGGAGTTCAGTTCTTCATAAACGCATTTCGCTCCCTTTTGTGGGGAAGATCACTGCACCTAAAATATAAAAGTCTTAATCTATTTGTGAGCCTAAACGTTAATTATACTACGTGTGTACAGAAGCTTCAAAGCAAATACCCTGGTTGTTCTAACCACGTTTCAGGATAACCTGGGCCATCCTGGTTTTTGCTACCTGTTAACTAGCAAAGCTCTGATTTGGCGACCCGTTAAAAATGGCACAAAAGCTCAAAGATTCAAAATATACAAGCTCACTTTCTTCAGCTCCGAGGATGAGTGGAGCAAAAGGCAAATCTTCTGGATTGCTTGCATAAGAATGCATTGTAAGGATAAAAAAGCTAAGTTGTCGGCCACGATGTCACCAGAATATAAAACCACGTCACATGCGGCTTTTTGGAACAGCCATAGCACAAAGTCCAGATTCATGGTGAAAAACAGCGCGAGAAACGCAGGGACAAAAAAAATGGCCGCGCATCTGCTCCTTTCATTGCAAATGTCGTCACAAGACGATAGTCTTTGTAGACATTTGCCAAGGAAATGCCCCCATTTGCTTTCCCGCTCACCTCTCATGCTGTTCCTGTTCCGGCGCGCTCATGCCAAGGAAAACACACTAAAGGTTTGCTAAAGTCGATTTTAATTTACCGCGTTCCACTGCTACAGGCCGGTTCCTCGATGCCAGCACTGCAGTATGGTGGAGACGCGCGTGAATCGAGCTTGCCGACTTCAAGGTTTATAGAACCGCGTTGCCGTGCTCCACGTGCGTTCCAAGCAGGACGTGGAACCTAGCTAATGAAACCTTTCCTTGCTGTTGCCACGGGATTTTTCATATGCCGCCAGCCAGGAGGTGGCGCGTGCAACAGCAGGCGGAGGTTTTCTGCAGTAGATGTAGAATATCATTTGCTATCAAAAAATCAAGCATCGATGATTTTTTTTAAGAAACGAACACTACATATACCCTGCGTACTAATTTCATGTAATATATTTGCGTAATGTCTTGTTCTTGTTCAACAAAGATGACAAGTCTGAACATATAAACCAGGCTTAGACGTTTACATTTGACTGTCAGTATACAAGACTATTGCGCAGTATCCATTTTACTTTGGCCGGGTGGCTGAATCGAGTCACCGACAGACAGATAGACCAAAGTTTCTGGGTTTAAGTAGCCCAAGAAGGACTATCGTCTTTAAAAGAAGACGGACGACGCCCAGTGCTATAAGCGCGTGAGCCCTGTGCATCGTCCATCCTCTTTTCGTCGATGTGTTTCTTGGGCTCTTTTTCACCCTGAATCTGAATCTGCACCAACCAGCCCAACTTGCCATTTAACTAAAGCACAATGTACGTACAAAAATAAAACTGAAAAGTAGGCATTAATGCTTCAACCAAATTCATAATATTAAGACACTATTTACTTGCGGGTGAGAAAATGTTCTCAGCAGACGGCAATTTCCGTGCAGTCCAGAAGGAGGGAGGTATTCACAGCTACTGTGCTGAATTAAGAGGACTTTTCGCTTCAGTGGTAGCCCTACTGTCTTTGAACTGTCTCATTCTGTCTCATTGAACTGCCCCTATTGTCTCGTTCTTCAGGGCGGTTTATTATTTAGTATTGCTTTCTTAACCAAAATCGGCAGCGGAAAACTTCGCAATTCACTATACCTACACCTCTATGTACGGGATAACTTTGCTCCTCTTTAAACCTTTACTGACCAAGGATTGCCGGTTTACGGGCAAGAAATGACATGTACAAGCTTTTAACAGCGGAGCTTTGTAAGCGTGAGCTTGGTCCAGTGCCGTTAGCCAAAATAAATGCTGGTGCTCCCAACGGGCGCCTCTTGCTATACAGCTTCGGATAAATGAAGTTTCTACCAACCACCACCTAAAAAGAAACTGAGTCACCTGTAAAGGGTGCACCACCGCAGATAGAGTATTATAACAGTGAAGCCAGCTTTCAAACCTGCAGCAATGTGCGCACAAGGGGCATATGCGTATGCGCACCCGTTTTATGGGTGAGAGTCCTTCATTGGCTACTAAAACGCAAAAAATGGCGCAGCTTGCAAAAGCCGGGCAAGACTGGAGAAACAGTGGAACTGTGGGTCAACCTAGCTCCTTCTCATACGGGATCTGCTGTCAAAGTCGGAGACAGAGAGGAAGGGCCTTGTAAAACGTGGCCTCACCCCTCCGCCCTTGGCCTAGCCTGGCAAGAACATCGCAAAACCTAACAAAACTTTGGAAACACTAGCAATTCATAGCAAACCTTAGCAAAACCGGAAGAGCCTAGATGGAGCCCTGTTTGTCCACCCTTGTACCACTAGTGAAAACTCCGCAATTTTTTTTCAAGACGACGTAGAATATGCAGAACTTCTAAGAGTCACCTATGCACAACTCTCTCACGAAAACCACGTAAGTTGTGTTTTGCGTATAACTTTGACCACGAAACCATTGACAACTGACGAAGCTCAGAAAATAATCCGTTCGACCAATCTTCACCGTGTAGACTCTGGAGGACGTGTACCAGGGCACGGGCTCCTGTATGTTGGTATGTAGGCCGACGATCACCATTGAGTGCCACTACGTTATTCGTGCAGGTATTTCTCTCGTTCCGCAAATCTTTTCATTCAAATTGAGTTATCCTGATCGCACGGAATAGCCACCTAGTGTACGGGGTGTTTCAGGGAAGACTATGCAATTAAGGAAATTCGTTTTCTGAGGTACAATTGTCTTTGTCGCGCAAAGTGCTAAGGAGCCGTGGCAGGCACAATAAAACTGGTTCCAGTTGCTATTTAGGGTAACAATTAACCAGTAGTTATCACATAACATTTTAATTATCGTAGTTAGGCGTGCAATTGTGATGTGGAAACTGTCGAGCATCATCAGTCAACCCTAAATCCATAGTTGAATTGTAGAAAATGTAATTGCCCGCCGTAATAGGGGCTGAGTACTTCCGTCCTGAGGACATGCGCATCTAGGACATCTGCAAAGAGCTGCAAAGCCGTGCCCCTGTGATGACGCCCCACTTCACACGTACGCCGCGTTTCAGCAGAACGGAGGCACGTAATCGCGCCCCTCTGCCCTGGTCTGGCGTGGTAGAACGCGGCGTTCTTTTCTTTGCAAATGCCGACAAAAGACGATAGCCGACTGGCGGCCCCATCAAATAACTGCCTCCCTTCTCGTGTGACGTGTACAGCTCTGAGTGACGACATCACGGGGACATGGCGCCCCACTTCACACGTACGCCGCGTTTCAGCAGAACGGAGGCACGTAATCGCGCCCCTCTGCCCTGGTCTGGCGTGGTAGAACGCGGCGTTCTTTTCTTTGCAAATGCCGACAAAAGACGATAGCCGACTGGCGGCCCCATCAAATAACTGCCTCCCTTCTCGTGTGACGTGTACAGCTCTGAGTGACGACATCACGGGGACATGGCTCTGCGGCGCCTTTCAGCCGCCGAGGCCCATATGGGCTTGTTCGCAGGACTTAAATGCTCAGCCTATAGTTCTACGGGCAGTACGTTTTCGCGAATCCAACACTGCATATCGGTTTGAGTGATGATCTTCTACAATTAGCACGTTAAAATCACAAGCCTAACTAAAATAATGAAAACGGTAATAAACAGGTACTAGCTAATTGCTAAATAGCAATTGGAGCTAGTTTTATTGCCCCGCCATGGCCCCTGATCACTACGCGAAAGAAAAAAAAATTACCTCCGGAAACCTATTTTTACAGTTGTTAAAGAGTTTCTGAAACCCCCTGTATATAGAAAATGTAATATGTAAAAACTATGTAAAAACTATGTAAAACAAAAAAAATGTAAAAACTATGTAAAACAGAAGTGAATAAAGCTGAATGAATGAATGAATGAATGAATGAATGAATGAATATGTGCAAGATATGGTGTAAGGGATCTTGTTTATTCTCTAATCCTTGGACAGCGCTAACAAATTTTTTTCCTATGGTAGTTGGCAGATCGCGCACCCCGTCGGTCGTGGTTTCTGGTCGCTGACACGGTTTCAACGGCAACGCGGAATGTGGCTAGTGGTGCGAAAACGTCTATTTTGTTTGACGACCTTTTGTGCAACCTTTGTTACTTCAAGCACACCGCATCAGTGATTGTGTCTACGACAGGCCCTGGTACTAAACGTCTGTGTGCTAAAAGAAACAAGCTGAAACTAAACTGAACCTAAAATAAACTAAGTAGGCTGGGAAGATGTCGTCACAATCACTCCTTTTCCACTTAATGATATTTTGACGAGGGTTTGAGGTGAAGCAGTTTCTAATGAAATTGGGGCGACGGAACTTCTCCTCAGATACACAATATGTGTATTGGGAATCAACTTTTTGTTTTTAATCGCAGTACGTATTTTCAATAAATGACAAAAAGTGAAGAAAACTAATTATTAGAGCCCTCAGCGGACATATTATTCCCTATTCCCGATAAACATGATTTTGGTGCTGCGATCTCTGCCGAGGCAGTTATTTTTGTCAAGAAGGCAAAAAACGACATCTTTCGTAATAGTTTTGGCCAACGTTTTACAAAACCAGATGACCTACATTGCTTAGTAGCGCTTCATTATACAGGGTGATCAAAGTTGTGTCGACAGGTTTTTTTTAGTTGCAAAACATGTCTTGCTCGTTGCTATGTCCGTTGTCCTTCCGGCATCCCTCAGCACCTCTTCTCCTCTTCACGCCACCTGTGATAACGTCACTCTCTGATAACGTCAGTCTGTGATAACGTCACCTCAACAGCTGTGCGCACTGCTCCTCCTCTCCCCTCCTCCTCGCCACTTCATATAAACCAGGTCCGCTCCGCTGCTTCCATCAGTTGCTGCTTCGGTCTGCGCCGTCCGTGAGCTGACAATGGACGGCAATGATCCTCGGCAGTGACCCGCCGCAGTGTCTCAGTGGCTAAGTCGTTGCGCTGCTGATCACGAGGTCGCGGGTTCGATTCCCGGCCGCGGCGGCCGCTTTTCTGATGGAGGCGAAAAGCAAGAAAATTACACCATCTTACCGCGTTGGAAGCCTGAGGAGATGCGAAGCATCTCGAGTTTGCACGGCTTTGCATCTCCTCAGGGTTCCCACGTGGGAAGATGGTGTAATTTTTAAAATAGGGGCTCAAATTTACGCGAAGACCACGTCTACAGTAATGTTATGCCCCCTGGAGTACACATAATTAGGAGGCATTTATTGATGTAGGTGACACAATTAACTACAATTGTTTAATTAACTTTTTAGTGGCTGCAGTAACCAGGCAGGTTTGTAATCGAAAGTTAGACGCAATCGTCTTTCTACGCAGTTTCATTTGGTCGTAGTCTGAGATATCGAACTGCGAAGTTTAATTGCCTGCTTGCATGATTACGCATGCTAGAAGTCAAGACCGGCGCATAGCTCCTACCTTTTGTTCTGTGTTTCAATAGCGGTTCCGAGTACTGCAGATTGCGATAACGACTGCCAAGAGTGAATGGGCGCCAGTTATCACTTTTGTGTATGCCTCCACCCCGTTGTCAAACTAAACACCCTACACGAAAGGCGCCGGTGCAGACTCTCTTTGCGGCGGTGCAGACTCTCTTGCATGCGTAATCATAAGAATGGCACTTACACTTTGCCGTTTGATATCTCGAACTACGGATGCGCTAGAAGAATTCTGCCAATTTAAAGTGCGTAGAAACAAGATTGCGTTTAACTTTCCAATACAAACATGCCTCATTACTGTAGCCACTAAAAGGTAATTATTCCATCTTAGTTAATTAAGCCTCTGACAACAATAATACCTCCTATTTATGTGTTCTCCTGGGTGCATACCTTCCCTGTAGAGGTGAACTTACCGCGACGGTGTGCAAAACCAAGTGCAAACAAAAACACGTTACACGTTGCAGGTCGTCTCCAAAAATGCTTTCCTTTCTTTAGTTACTTACCAACCTCTATCACTACTACTTCTTGGCTGATCTGGACTTGTATCGAAACGAGGGTATCGCACGTCCTGCATCCACGTTGGGAGCAGCAGTAGGCACTCCCTTACATGAGCATCTTCTTTGATCGCACGATGCTCGGCGGGGCAGTTTCTTAAACCGCCTGGCACATACGCAGAACCGCAGTGCACGCCCATTCACCGTATGCACCCAGGCAATTAAACTCCCCTCACATCCTGTTATCAAGTCGTGCGCTCCCGTCGCGCAGACGTGAATCATTGAAAACCATTGTCCAGACGACGGCCACAATGTAGAAAGGTTGCAGCACACACTGCGGGTACAAATAAAGTTATTTCCGAATGTCTCATATTCACAAGAAAATGAACCTTGACCTTCTAGTTTACGACTGGAGGGGGTCAAGATTGCTGAGAATACAAAACAATAATCTTTACGTATTGCAAAATCCTCTGTCTCGAGTGTCATGCATGATATCTCAGGCAGACTCTAAACAACGAGTGAAGCTCTTGATTCCACAGTGGTGTCTTTGGTTTGAGTACAGCATGTTTGCAAGTTTCTGGGCTAACCTAATTTTACCTTGGTGTACCTTGGTGTACCTTAAGTACTCAAGGAAAAATTTGGGTGACGTTGTATTCCACGTATACAGGTATACCAAGATTCATAGGCTTATCACTGTCTCCACTGTAGGGGAAACGCGGGGTAGCCTCTATGTGCGTAGTATGTATGTATACACACACACGCACACACACACACACACATATATATATATATATATAGTAAGGAAATGAGGGGCTCGTTGAGGAAATACAGAAAGATAGGTCAGCAGTCTACAACGCCAAAGGAGGCATAGGGGTGTGGTTGGGCTCTTTTCTTTATCACTACGGTTAATTAGGTAAACATTTTTTTTATTTATACAGAAGAAAGAAAGAAAAACACGCGCCCAGAGTGGGGACCGAACCCACGCCTTTCGATTACATGTCGAATGCCTTACCAATTCGGCTATCTGGGCGACTGTGTTCTCCTTCACTTTCTGGGCTATTTATATTTACTAGAAGTGTTTCTGACGCTTGAGGGTGGTAGCCAGCGCCACTCTGACTACACGGGGAGAAGGGGACCTTCTTTTTAACCCCCGGGGCGTGACTCGAGCGTCTACAGCCTGTCATGAGCGGGTTACTGGCGGACCTCCAGACCTCCAGAATATCGAACCAGGCCGTGGGTTCGGATCCCACCTGGCGGGCACTTTTTCTCCACTTTCTTTCTTTCCAAATTCTTTATCTGTTTCAATGACCTACCACATCCTCCGCTTTGGTTTCCGAGGTTTTCTTGACTGCCAACCCTTATTTCTGTCTTATTTTCAACGAGCCCCTCAATTCCTATTCTTATTCGCTACATGCATAGCGAGGCCTCTGTTATGGTAGTCTTGGTGCCATAGGGAGCTTAAGAGGTTTCAAGGCTGATCGACCACTCTCGATATGTCGTAGACACTCGAGGCACGGCCCGGGGGTTAAAAAGAAGGTGCCCTTCGCCCCGAGAAGTCGGAGTGGCGCTCGCTACCACACCCAAGCGCAGAAAGAAATTACATTGACTTAAATACCCCAGAAAGTGGAGGGGAATATCGCCCCGCCGGTAGCGTAGTGGTTACCGCACCAGACCGGTATTCTGGAGGTCGTGGGTTCAGATCCCACCTGGCGGGCATTTTTTTAGATGCAACGCATCTCATGCTCGCCCCTCTGTCCTTCCTTCGTCTGTACGGCGTTGTCCGCACAGCTGCGCCTATCCTCCTCTCCTCTCTCTGATAGCGAACACTCTCTCCCAAACAGCTGCGGGTTGGCGCAGCGCGCTCGCACTCCGTTGCTAGGCGCCGGTGGGCGGCGCTGCGCTCGGCGCTGCGCGCGCTGCGCATGTGCAGTGCTCTCTCCGCGCTCTCCTCTCCTTCGGGCGCTGTGAATATAAAGCGGCATGCCGCGCTCCGGCGGTCTCAGTCGACGGTCGTCCGCCCACCTCCCCTTCGCGTGAGAATCCCTGCTATAAGCGTAATCAATACGATGGAAAACGCCAATGGAACCCCCCATGAGAGAGATGCGGTGCATCACACCAGGGTTCCCGCGAGGGGAGGTGGGCGTAATTTTTCTCCACTTTCTTTCTTTCCAAATTCTTTATCTGTTTCAATGACCTAACACATCCTCCCCTGTGCTTTCCAAGATTTTCTTGACTGCCAACCCTTATTTCTGTGTCATATATATATATATATATATTGATACATATATATTTTTATAAATATATAAATATAAATAAAGAAATATATATATATATATATATATATATATATATATATATATATATATATATATATATATATATATATATATACTTGACTGGTGCGCAGTTCACCGCCAACTGCTTATCCTTCCTCCTTAATAAACCTCACGCGAGCTCAAGTGCACGTAGTCGTGAGAGTTGTGTAATGAGTTGAACCATGGGTGTCACTGGCCACAGTGGTCTCAGAGCACCTCATAGCAACAACTTCAAAATTTCTATGCACAGGCCGGTATAGTTTCGTGTAAATGCTTTTCTGCGCCTTCCAGCGGGACCTCAGGATTAAATAGATTCTCTCCTTTCCGTCTTGTATCGTTTCCGAACTACGAATATTTAGAAAAACAGGCCTGTGGATCGAGCAGTGCATTGAGACCGGGTTTCTGGTAGCTGGTCTGCCAACGGGGGTCCTCTTTTCTTACAGCCGTATCGACATGCCCACTGATATCGGTTCCGATACGATTGCGGCTTTCTTCCTGTCCTAACTACAAGCCGTGCGGTATCAGTAACATATAGGTGTTATATATCTGCTCCGTAAAGTTGCCTGTCTGGTTTCTACTTAGTAAGCTGTCATGCCATCGGTGCCACTGTTACAGGATAGCCTGTTTTCAGTACTGCGCATAAAAGCACTTTTTTTTCTTTGTTGGCAGGTGAGCGCGTACGGCCGCTTAGCACAGCGGCTGCCGTATCCGGGGGCACATGAACGCGCCAACTTTGCCCAGCAGGGGCCCCTGGAAACCTCGGATTTTACAGGTGTGACGGGAAGCTTTTCCACACAAACGTGGAACTCAAGATGTCCGGTAGACGTGCAACTCGGCTCACATAGGCGATTTTATATACACAAATTTTAGTCACCAACTATGCAGAGCGCCCCAGCGCCTTTCAGCGTTCGTGCGCCTGAGGATGTTTCACGGTCCTTTGTCGACTGCACGCACGGTGCTCCTAAGTGACAGAAGTGGCGTAAGAACAATATATTTTTAATGCGAATCGTTATTGGCCCCACTGGTGACATCGTACGCCAATACTTGCTGCAGGAACGCCAACGTTATCTGATGCTCATGATGATGAAGATGGAATGAAAATGCATCCAGGTGCGGGGATCGATCCGGGGTCCTTCCCATTATAAATCCGGCGTCTATCCCTCTGCGCCATTTCGGCACGATCGAAGCGGTTTGGAAAACTTTGGACAACCAAAGAAACCGTCACGAGAAGAATGGCGTCGCTCTGCGTGCTGCACGGCTGTCAAACACAATACGTTATTCCTAACTTGCCATTTTGAGGTTTACGACGTTAGGCCTAACGTCACATCTTCGGGGTTTAGCACCGCTAACCGGCACCCACTCAATAAATTGGTAACTGAGCGTCAAGTAGCAGATACCAGATTCCCGCCGTACACCCCAAACCCAAACGATAGGCCTACGGAGTGCATACCCGAGGGTAGCTGGGTGTATTCTAGAAAAATGCTGCGTACATTCATAGTTACACATACTCGCAGTGTGGCGTTCGCGAACCAAAGAATCCATCGCCAGAAAGCTTCGCGTTAAAGCATCGTCGCTGTAAGACGGAAGTGTGCATGATTGGTTTTCGTATGTATGTCAGTGAGAACCCGTGGTCGTATGACCCGCTAACAGCAGAGGAACAAGGTGAATGCTAAATTTCTGACCTAATTTTTGTGCCCCCGTCGAAAAAGTGATTACCATATCGGGCAGTGCTGACCCCGCAAGCTCACATTGTGGCCGCATATATGTATTGCCTTCGCCTTGGCGATAGGTCTGTGAAAGAAATTACAGTAGCAGGCCAGGAAACCGGAAATGCGGATTTGGTTAGAATACTATGGTCCCATTTTTCTTTCCTCGTGTTCTCCTGCCTTTTTTGTAGAAGGTTTTTACAGTGCCGATGTATTGCCACCCTCGGAAACTTTATATATCGGATGGGAACCAAGGAAGCATAGCCTGCCGCATGGCGGAACACGGCTTGTTCACCGAAGCCTACAACCCCATTAAAATGTAAATGGGCTTTCCTGAAGGGACGTAAATTCAGATGGCGCGAGGGAAGAAATTGAGGACGTCCGTGCGGCGACCTAGTTTTCTCCGGTGTTTCTCCTGTTTCTTCTGGAGATTTTCTCAACTACCGTTCTGAAATTACGTTGGATACAGACTTGAAAGAAATCTAGGTCAAGAGAGAGAAGAAACTTTATTTAAGAGTCGTTCGTTGCGAACTTCACACTGGACGGAGGTGGTTCCCTGTTCACGGGAATCCATATACTGCTTCCGCCGCCTGGCCTCTGGTGACCAGTAGTAGCTGATCCTCCAGGGGCGGGGCTGATCAGCAAGATCCTCCATCTCTCGTTAAAGGGTAGAGTGGGGTTGGTGGGGCGAGACTCGGGTAAGGGGGGCCGGGTGCTTCGGGCTAAACCTACACTCTCCTATCATGTGCTGGAGAGTGCCTAGTTTTTTACGGATTGGGCAAGCTTCTTCGAATTGGTTTGGGAACATGCGGTTGAGTAGACGGGGGTGCGGAAAGGACTCTGTCTGGATTTGCCGGTATATAGTTTGCTGTTCTTTCGTGGGTGCTGCGTGTGGTGCTGGTAGCGTCCTCCTGTCGTGCCTGTAATAAGTGGTTATTTCCCTGTAGGTAAGCAATGGTTGGTTTTTTGCCTCTACTGTGGACGTGGCCCGGTAAGTCAGTGCTCGGGCCTGCTGGTGGGCAAACTCGTAGCCCTCCACCGCAGAATGGACCTCTACCCACACTAATTCTACGGTTTCCTTCGGAGGTTTTTTCTTCTTGAGCACTCGGAGGGCCAACCGGGACACCCAGCCGCACTGGAAGCTTCGGTAGGCTTGCTTGGAATCCATGACCACCTTGGTCTTGTCCGGTAGAGTAAGGGCCACAGCAATCGCCAGCTCCTCTGCGTCTTCAATGCTCTGAACTACAGCAGATGCACACGTCAGCAGATCTTTCGTAGTTGTCACCGTTTCTGTTGACTGGTTCCTACCGTCATTCATGGAGGCGTCCGTGAAGATAGCCCCTTCTTCTTTTGCCAGAAGCCTGTTGAGAGCACGAGCTCTTGCCTCCCGCCTGCCGCCACCGTACGCTGGGTTCATGTTCTTGGGGATGGGCTTGGATTTGATGGCTTCCAGCCATTCATCTGGCAGCTGGTCTCTGCCCTCAGATAGCGTCGCCTTCCAGCCGATTTTCTGCAAGATGCGTCTGCCCGCTTGTGTTTGGCTTAGCCTTTGTTTCTGATTGGCGAGATGGGCCTCAATGAGTTCGTCGACCGATTTATGCAAGCCCATTTCCAAGAGTTTCCATGTAGACTCGCTCATAAGAACTCCAAAAACTTGCTTGACGGCTTTGCGGATGATGACGTCCAGCACCTGTGTGTCCGCTTTGTTCAGGAGGAGGTAAGGTGCTACATATGTTATTCAGGTTACCACAAAGGCTTGCACGAGCCTAAGTGTGTCCCTCTCCTTGAAGCCTCGGGTTCTTGACGCCACCCGTCGGAGCATATGAAGGATTTGTTCCGACGTGCGCTTTAGTTTTTCAACAGGTATATGCCCTGTTGTCGGCCTGGATGACTAATCCGAGAATTTTTGTGCTGGGGCGTGGGAGGATGTCTTCGCCCTCTAGTCTGACTTTTATGTCCTCTTTTTGTTTCTTCGGCGCCCTTGGCCGGATGATCACCAGTGCTGATTTAGCTGTGCTTGGAAACCTTACAACAGTCATATATCTGTCTAGTGCAACAGGACAGAAGGCCGACCTGTCGGTGTAGTACTCAGAGTACAAGCAGCGGACCACGCAGCCGAATCTTTAGGAAATATGATAAATTATCCACCACTGATCTTAATAAAGGTTAAAATTAATGTGGCTGATATTGGTCATTGAAAGTCGCGGGGAATTATTATGCGTATCAGGTTGATGTTCCGTGAAAAAATGCTTAACCCGATGGTCGTTAATCTGATGGATGGAAAGATTAGATTGAAAATTCGGGGGTAAACTGTGGACTCGAGCAGCGCAGGACAGGCGCTGTTGAAGCCTAATGGGAGAGGCCTTCTGCTATTGACCTGAGTAGGCTGTTGATGATGATGATGACGACGATGATGGACCGACAAAGGAAGTATTATTTCAAAATTCACTGGGGAAGATCGAAAAAAACCGTGAAGACAACGAATTTGCTCAGCTAGAAAGAACTAGACTTAGAATATTTAGCTCGATGTAAAAAAAAATGTTTTTTTAACCGAAAAAACACGAGATATTGAAAACATCTCAAATTTCCCTCTATCACTATAGAGGGAAATCTGAAATGTTTTCAATATCTCGCAGGAGATACGGGCAGGAGCGCGCCTTATGGGCGGAGCAGTAGAAAGATTTTTTTTCAGTGTGTTAACAGCGCGATAGCATTCCATCGATACAATCAAACAGGATTAAAGAACTGACTACAATCACCCAGTCAGGCTTTTTTGTTTTGTGGTCGTGGCTGAGGTCGGTGAACTCCGATTGCCGAAGTAAAATTCTGTGAAGGCATAGAAAGATTGTCGGAAAGTGGATTTGGAGTCGCCACTGTCAAACATGTTTCTTTTAATATCTCAATAATTTTTTTGAAGCTCGAGAAACAATTTGGAATTGTTATCGTAGCAAAATAGCCATATTAGTAAACCGAACAAGTATTTTGCCTTCACTTCCCCTTTAAGGACGGGTGTCCGTCTCCCGCCTCAAACCTCGCAAACTTGAGGCTGGGCCTAAGGCGGATGCCTTTGATTGGCTTGAGATTTCCGCCACGCGGCATTTCCACACGTCCGTAGTACACGGTGAAATGCGTTCAAAGTTCTCTAGCTATCTGACTAGTTGCGTTTTCTGGCATCAGCAACGGCATTCACTGCCTGTCGCTCCCTTTCTTATCCACCAGCATCGGCCGTTCGTCACTACCGATCGCATTCGTACCTCTTTGCCAACCTGAAGTGGCTGCAGACTCACCCTACCACGCGTGACAAAGTTAATCGCACTTTCGGCATCCGTCGAAACACCGCGCAACCAATTTCGGCTCCTCAGAAGAGCAGGCGCCCCACCGCACTTTGACTTTCTTTTCTTTGGCTACGTCGCTTCCTCGTCTCTTCAACAAAGCTCTCTCCCCGCGCTCTCTCTAATCTATGGTTTCCGGCCTCCTATAGCTCGCTTTGTTACAGGGCGATGGGCCTGACGGGAACATTTGCCCATGTGCCCCATCAATTGCCGACGCAAGAATAATCGATTGTATTTTCCCGTTCTTTGAGGAAGTCGCGGAGAAAATATACGCCAAAATGATCCGTCTAAGCAAGCAACCCATTAAGCAGCAGGAACGCTGATAAGCCGGTACATTTGCTTGTTAAGGCAGTTGTTAAACATTTTTGGCCAGTCCCTCGCGTACTTATGCGCGCGTGTTTGCGCGCGTTTAACGGTGTAGGGAACCTCTATTTCTTTTTAGCAACTGGTAAGCTACTAATTGACCTCTACATTCTTCGCAAATTCGCATGATGGCGGGCGCCAAGCGCGGCGTTTGTCCTCTGGAAGTTTTAGTTTCTTTACTGCGCATTCCCTTTTCCAGTATAGCTCTAGGCTGGAATCCCGTCGTTGCTTTTCCAGTTGATCAAAATCATACATATTATGAAGAAGTATTCATTCGCCTTGTAGGGTTCTGAACGGTTCCTTAACTAAGACATCAAACTCTACCTTATTACTGCTATATAAGGAGAGGAGCATGTTTGAACGTACCAATTTCAGCTTCGGGACGGTGTGATCAGGGTTCGATCTGCGGTATGAAGAAATTAATTTTAGTTTGGTAATATTTTCTGCCGTTTATGTATCAAAACCAGCGCGCAACAAAATTTTAGTATAGGTTGCAGTTTGATTAGGGTATTTTTACGTCTAACAAAGTTCTCCCATAGCTACAGCTCGAATAGAAACAAGGAGAGAGAAAGACGACGGGACGAGCGCTGACTTCCAACTGTTTCTGCTGTTGTTGTTGTTCTATTTCTTATACATTTTACCGCTGTTAACATGAGTGTGTATAAAAGGTGGAAGGTTTCTCTTATTGAATTAAGTTGGAAGTCAGCACTCGTCCCGTCGTCTCTCTGTGTCCTTGTTTCTATTAGCACTGTTGCTGTTTTGTTTAATGAGCTACCAACTCGTCCAACAGTAAACTTGGTTCAATGTTTTATAACATCGTCTGATGCCGGTGCGGTATAAGCAGTCAGCATTTTGCCAAACGTTTGCAGATGCGAACCACAAAAGATTAGTCATCAATACTGACTGCTGAAGTCAATGGTACAAAAAGGTTGGCGGCAGGTAATAGAAACATTTTTATGGGGGGCAGGTTACGTTGTCCACATGTCGTACATGTCGACTAAAGAGACTCATCAGATCTTCGTCTTTTGAAAAAAAAAACATGAAAAGGAGAAAACCAGGAAACAGCATCAGGAAGTATGCAAAATACTTAACAGAACTATTCGAATGCACGTACGTTAAAATTGTTTAAAACAGCTTTCTTAAAACTGCTAGAGCTTCTTCGGGTTGCAAAGCTGCGGCATAAATGCTACTGTGCTTGGTATTCTCCAAAACTACACGCATTCATGTGCAGTGCACTGCTATTTCTGCAAAATAGACGGCGAAAAAAATGTCTTCCTTTTTCCATTGTAAGCTATCTTACGATAACTTGCTTTTATTCGAAAGTAAAACTAGGCACTATAGTCGGAAGTAGCGTTAAGGCTAAGACACAAAGTTTTATTTGCTCTCTTGTCACTGTTTACAGCAGTTTCGCACAAATGCGAAAAAGTACGAATGGTAAATGCAAACCTCACAAATGTCATGATTGTGGGAAACGTTTTGTCCATCGAGATTTACAAGTGCGTTTCTTTAGCAACCTAGCTTCACACATCGAAAAAAGCACAGAACAAAACAGAAGTAATCATCGAGAACTTGAAAAATTTAGTAGTGCCTCTCAGGTAGCGGAAAAAATGTGATTTCTATAAAAAGGTTTTAACACAAAACAAAAACTAATAACTGACTCTTCGAAACAAAGTTCGCGAAACTCGTAGATCGGGTAAAGTTTCTCATTTCACGATAAATGAAGACCGATTAAAAGTCTGTTCAGGCAAAATTCTGATGATGAGTGCGGGGATTGAGTGCAGCGGTTGTTTTTATCGGTGGAAAATCAGAAAATCGTTACACCATGTGCGGTTTGTTCAGCTATACCTAACGCTGCAAGAACTGCTAAATAAACTTTCGCAGTAGTTCAAGTAAAACGCCTTAAAATACCGAGGTGAATACATTACTGACAAAAGTGTGGCACTGCACATAGAAACAAACGGATAGCAAACAGCGACATTTACTCAAATACTTTAGACCCTTTCTCGAAGTAATCTTTTATCACAAGCATTTTCATGAACATACACATGGTAGAATATGAGAAATCGCAGAATACAGTTAAATGAGCTACGTAAAAGCCGGCACTGTTAAATGAAAAACAATTTCGGCTCCGCTGCGCGCCTTCATTACAGACTTCTCTCGATTGCTCTGAAGTCCCGTTGACAGACCTTCCTTCTTGATTTTGTATTTTGACCCTCAAAAGTGCTATGCACACGCGGAAGAATACCGAAACGTTTATTAGCTTCCGCGCTCTTCGCATCTCATGCAGGAACTCCAAAATCTTGGCGTTAATATTACTTGTCCTAGGCTTAGCCTTGAAAGAGTTTCTTGGATCCACCCCTCCGAAAAGGTCTCTAAGGTACTTCGCGGTTAAAAACTTAACGCCACTGCGTCATGAAGACATCAGTGTGGACGTGCGGTTTTTGGATAAACAATTTTTTTGGCGTTTTGTTCAATTACCCTCTGACGCTAGGGCCAGAAAACAACAAAAAAGACACGTTAGGTTTCGCTGAAGAGTCGTCAGTGGAGCAAAATGCCGTAATGAACCTTCCCTGAACGCAAGCCAGGGAAGTTGCTGGCCAATTCTAGATATTGTCACGCCGAGCACATGAAAATCGCAGATATCCTATCAAGTGCAAGTAGCCTTTGCACACATGTGGATATGAAGCAGCGGCACTTTATGGAGACCAGACTACCGTGCCTGCACCCGTGCCTCACTGTATCTATACAGTGAGGCAGGGGTGTCCTTCTTAGAAGCCAGCTTAGCGCCTGCTCATTTAAATGAGTCAGTATTTTTTACGGACGCGCCGTTGTTGCGACCTGTTATGCGTGTCGAGTAAAAATCAGTTTACTTCTATATTGATCCCCGGACTTCGTATTTTGATTGTATTCTTTCAGCCTTAAAAAAATGTATTCAGTATGGTCCTTCATTTTTTGCTAAAATCCCTGGATTGCCTAACTGCCGTGGGCTACTTTGTGGATATGACCTTAAGGAATAAGGTTATGTTCGCTTACACGCGAAGCATAATAAGTCGAAACCAGGCAGGACTTCCCACGCTGATATTTGACATCTTTCCTTTGGCGTGGGTTTCTCGAAGTCATTTTTCACAGGGCTGCCATAACAATGACCAATTACGCAGGACACAAATCAAGACTGTGATGTTATTAGGGTACTCGAACTTAGGACTAGGTAAAGGGAGGCAGAAGTCGGATTGCAACACAGGGTTTTCTCATTATGAATACATGACGATTTATGCGAGACGGGGAAAGGAACAAGAAAGATGGCTAAGAGAATTTTGCTGTGGTAAAAAAGGCAGGGAATGGAAGGCAGTTGAAGGCACGATGGACGCATCGACATTGCCCCGTCAGGGTTGTGGTTCAGGCCAGTAGTGGATGCAGATAACGGTGGCACGATCGTGGCACCTCAGCCGTTTCAGATGATGCGGATCTGGTGCCTTGTTGTCCAGTAGACAGCCGCCGGACACCGTGGTTATGTCAGTCCGGTCGACAGGCCACAGAACCAGTAGACTCGTCCGGGAACCAGGAGTGCACTAGGCCGACCTAGCCTGAACGTTTTGCTCTTCTGCTCTCTCGGCATCCGTATGAGGACGCTCAAGCAGAATTGCCTTCGTTGTGTGGCACACCGCCTCATTTGGGGACAAAGAAACCTGCGGTGCTTTAATGGGAACCGCAAACACGTAACTCAAGGTAACAGCGGTTTTCTTTCGTGAAAACTGCCCAATAACTTCTATTAAGAAGAATGAGAGAGGAATCGACCACAAAAGAAGACAAGCGGAAGAAAAAAAATGCTCCTGGCCCTTTACGTCTATTTACTTACCTAGGATGCCAAAGGGTTGTAATTTTGGTGGCGATCGATACTTATGAAAAGCTTGTATAAGGTGGCAACGCGTTTGTGTGAGTGAGTTCGTACGCGACACCCTCATAATACAAACGAGTCCCTATTCTTTGAATTCGCCGTTGAATTGTAGGCCTGTTTCGGGTCGGCAATCTCGGCACACTTGTGTCGTTAACCGCCCGCACTCGCCACAGAAACTGGCGGAACAACGGACGTAGAACTTTCCGTCAGCACACAAGACCGCGAACCGCTTCCATAAACACCAAGAACACTGACAACTTTCCCTGTAGCTCAATGGAGCCGAAAGTGTTGTGCTCTCGTTTTGTGTTTTGTTTTTAATGCTTTAACGTTTCCATTTGCTTAAGCGAGGAAATCCACTTATAACTTTCGCCGCATGTATAAATAAATCAATAAAGGCCATCAAAGCTACGCATGTTTGCAGAAGACAGGTTGCGTTGTCTGCGGGAAGGATTTCTTTCAAGCCCCTGGGGAGCACGAATTCCAACACCGCAGCTTCGCTCGAGGCGGCGACAAGGCGGGCTCCAGAACATCCACATAGGCCTTCGGATATCTGCGGCACATCACGCTGGCATGTAGCTTTGCCCAGTTCACCCACCGCTCGTGTGCTGCGTTTAACTTTGGGTTGTCTGTACATCGTCTCACTTACCAATCATTGAGCCCAAGTTACATTCCACGTGTCGTTTGCAGCGAAATATCTGATTTCCACAGACATGGATGTATAAAGTGTGGAACATTCCCCTCAAATATACCCTCTGTGTACCGTGACCTTGCTTTGCTGCTCCGAATGTTCGGGGAAACAAGAAGGCTTTCCGTGGCCCTGAATGAAGTCATTGTTCTACCTTCCCATTCTGAACGCGCAGACATGTTGACATTTGTCCAAGCCTTCTTCTTACAAAAGCAGCCTTTGCAATTTCTCCCACTAACTCAGTTTCCTTGGAACCGGAAATTCATCCAGCTATATTTTGAAGCACCGGCGTATATACGGAATTTGGCGAAAATTATACCTAAACTATTTGCTCCATGTTTAAACCACTGAACTTTGCATGCCTGTCTACCAAAAGTAACAAGCGCAGGATCAATAATGAAGGAGCTTTTTAGCTCTTTCGCGCAGGACAAGGAAATTTTTGAGTTCATTTAATCAAATTCTGCGTGACAGGTTACGAATAGCGCGCTTAAAACCAGGTGTTGGTGGCGATGGCATTTTTTTTTTGACTTAGAGAATCAGCCATCCTCATAGGCGTTTTGCAAAAAAGAACTTCCTTCATGTCCGCGTTCATTGCCGCAAATGACTTCGAGAAACCATAGGTTTCTGCAGTCCCTGTACGTATGTTCATCTCAGCTCTTTATTTCCAGGTATAATGCTCATCTCCCCTGCTTTTGATCCACCCACAAACAATGCAATAAAGATTTTTGTGTGAGGGTAGTGGTTTAGCATATAGAAATAGCTCCACAGGGGCCGCATAAAGTTTGCACCAAAAGACGAACATTTGCACCAAAAGTTTGCACCAAAAGACGAACATGAAGGAACATTAACGCGCTCTAGTAGTGAAAAAGTCCCTGGAACACATTTCCGCACAAAGGCGAGAAGCGAAGTTAACCCTTTCGGCCCTGATTTCTTTATTTCAATCAAAACAGTGTTTTCTGTGCGTTTTCGTGACTTTTTGGGTCACATAAGCCCACAAACGAAAAAAAGAGCTGGAAGTAATAGTTATAACGGATTTGTTAATGAGACAATTATTTAAACATCTGGCAATTAAAAATTTTGTGCAGAGCAATGATAGCACGTTGCATATGTTCCTAAACGCTATGACTACATGAACCTACAGACAAAAATTCCGCTGTGTAGTGCACGTAATTATAAACTTACAAGTTTGGGAATAAAACTGAGACTGCCATTTTTTTCAGCCTCCGTGTCGTAATTTCGAGTTCACCGGGGCTTTTTCTTTTTTGTAGCGAGTAGCTCCACTAAAAAGACACAACAGTGATATCTATCGCAATAGGCATCATTGAAGAACAATACCCCCCAAAATCTAGCAGTTTTTGTTTCGTTCGCTATGGGCTAGAGAAACTACAACGTGATGGCGTCAATTGACGCCACCAGGGCCGAAAGGCTAAAAAAAATATTTTATTTATTGATTATCCCCGACAGTTGAAGGGCCAAAGCAGGAGTGGCGTAATTATGAGCTCTGTATAATTACAAAATGGTTAGGAAACCTGAAAGCAGCAACAAAAAGAAACTGTAGGGCATGGGCAGAAGCCAAGCAATGAACTAAACATGAACGATAACGCTTTACAAGTCAAAATAAAATACGGGTAATTCAGCCTAATATATCGAATAATGATGCTTGTAGTTTGCTCCATTCTGTTACATCACATCCCGCGGAAAAAATATGTGTTAATAAGCTTTCGCCCGCGAAGGAGATAAGGCGGCAGGAGCACCCCGAGGAATCCTTTATTAGTTTTATAACATTGATTTACAATCACGTTGTTTGATAAAAAACGTTTTTTTGGAAGACAAAAAAATGCAATTCAAAGATGTCCGGCAATTTAGCTCTTTGTTTTGACGCATACCGTTTACTAATTTGTAAACTCAAGACTGTCGCAAATAAGCCCGTAATCACCTCCTACGCACAAAGAAAACATGTTTTTTTGCCAAAAGTAGGAAAGTTTGTAGAACACTACAAAGGAAAGCGTTCTGGAGATAGACCTTTTCTTCCAACCGCTAGTAAAACAGTCTTAAGGCTGCTCAGCGGCGAGCTTCATGGGTCACGGAGGCAGGATTTTTTTCTCGCGGATGGTTGACGAGGAGTAGAAACAGTGCGGTCAGCAAAAGATTCATAGACACAAATTTGTACGATACCATTGCTAGAGTAGCAGCATAATTCTAATGTGTGTGAGCACAGCGTAGAGGCACAATGTGTGCCCCAAAAAAGAAACCAAAAAGGGGAGCAAAAATATCAGTGAGAAAGAGATCCTCGAGTGTAGTTCGCGCGGTATAGAAGTGTAGTTTACTTGGTTCTGTTTCGGACATCTTGTTAGCGTTGCAAATCGCGGCCTATTATCTACGTTGCGGAACAGTGTTGGGAAAAGGTAGAAAAATAATTTGTATTGATAAAGTGCGTAATGGCCCATGAAGCGGAATTCTGGCAACTTGAGTGATAGAGCGAAGGTGCCAAAAATTAACCGCAGAGCAAAAAAAAAACCATAAAAGTAAAAGTAAAGTATTGAACGAATTAGAAATAGTATGCGGACCCGGGGTCAGCAATACCTTTGTGGAGCCTGCTCCACCGCTGACTCTTAGCCCTAGCTTCCTAAACCTGAACTTTATGAATGCCGCGCTGCCTTCGGCTTCAAAACGTGTGTTATAGGCCTACACCTACGCCCGCAGCAATAATTTGAGTATCATAAATACATCACGAAGCAGGCTTACGAATATGACGTATACCCAGGGCGAAGGAGAAATTAGTGGATAAGGAGAGAACAACAGGACAAAATTAAGGTAACAATGGTAAGGAGAGCTCACAATCTCACGACTATATTCCTGCAAGAGTAATTTGGCGAGATTATTACGAAAATTAGCAAAGCCCGTTCGCGCTTATAGAGTATATTTAGTTATATCGAGGGCCGAATTCCGAACCTCTCAATCACAGTGCAGAGAAAAGAAAAGGCGCAAAAGGAACAGCACCTAAAACACTTTCCTTGGCTTTTGAGAGACGCGTTATGCTTATACCCACGCAGCCGGTGTTCTGATTGAGGTAAAATGAAAAACACCCATGTGTACAAGATTTCATGCGGTCAAAATAAACCCGGAGCCCTCCACTACGGCTGGCCTCATCGCCTGTGTAGTGTCGGCGTGTTAAACCCTAAAATCAAATGAATCTTTCGCCCGCTTTTTAGTTAGGTGAACCAATGCTTCTGCCGGCATACGTTCCCATAGGAGAGGCGCTTTGTTGCGACGGCGTCCATTCGGGGCGTGGCTGGACAGTGTGCCAGCCCAGCAAGTTACTACCGCCAGGGAGCAGAACGAACTCTTTACCAAACAGGCGAAGCGCCTGCGGCAATCACGTATCTTTTCTTTTATCTCCTCCTTATCATTGTTGGCCTTCTTTTCATACTCCAATGCCCCGCCGCCGTATTATAAATTCAACCTAGCCCTGGCATCTGATTGCCTCAATCGTTGCCGCCGGATTGCAGCGATGACATTGTCCCGCATACGATTCATTAGCACGGCTGATAGCGTACAACTAGCGCCAATGAAAAAATAAAACAGAGATAATAACGGTGCAGTGCCCAAAAGTACGTGTCATTGGTACAAAACACAATTGCAAAACAAACACTCTGCACGTTATCAAAATACCACAAGCCTAAAAAAATTTTGAAAACTTGTGGGCGAGAAGAACTGCAAAGCCAGAAATCGGTACAAGCGCACTGTGAAGTTTACTAGTGAGCGCCCTTTTCACTTTGCGAGAAACTCTGACAACAAAAGTACACAAATCAAAAAAAGTTGCGTGTAGAAATCGGGGGAATCCAGGAAATAACAAAAGGGCACCCCATCCAGAAGCCCTCTCGTGCAAGCGCCCCAAAAATCATTTCTAAAGTACGAATCAGCGCGTACAAAGAACGAGGCCAAAAAATGTCTGCACGACATTTGTCGGCATATCGGAAACTACTACGATATCGGAAAAAACTACATTGTACGGTTATTTCCACTGTTCCAGCTATACAAAAAGACATCATCCATGAAAAGAAGCATTCCGCCGCCGGTTCTGCGAATTCTGTTTCTGGGCCGTTCTAGTCGCACGCATACTGTCGTACGCGCCTTCTATCCCTTGTTTCTTCTATCAGACCCCAATATAACGCTCTGCTAACTTGAAGAAAGAGCATATCTGTTTTCGGCCAATCGAGAAGTGTAACACATGTCACGCCCAGTCTTTGTCAGGTCCTTCGTTATTTATCTTTACTATATCTGCACGATATGTTTCTATCATAGCAACAAACACTCTTCTTCACGAAAACTTCAGAATTTACCCTAAAATGAGCATTTAAATTCCTTTTTAGGGACTTTTTGGTACCTCAGTGCAAGATTGGAAGAATGGTGTTCATTTTCTAAATTTCGTTAGTCTGGTGTTATGCCAATATTAGTGTTAAGAAATCTATGGGTGAATCGTTTTGTACCAAAACGGAAACGTGACAAATTCGCCGTTTTTTTATATTGTGTAAAAAAAGGACAACCACAATTTTTAATAAACAATGGGATCACTGGGATCACTACTTTGCAATATCATGATTGCATAACATTTGTGTTATTTTATTCTGTGTCATACCCATAATTACAATCTCAATATTTTTCTTAATATTTGTCATCAGCCAACAAGGGTAAGTACCATGAAGTTGAAGCTGCAATCGATTAAGGATATGGCGTCAGTCATTTAGTAATTATACCAAGCATCTGAAGGCCCCAAATTTACCCCCTCTAATATACTTGCCCCAAAAATGGCGCAACCAATGATTGCAACACGCTTGTGAGGATATCTCCTTATCACCGTCCTCGTCGAAGTTTTAACTAGGTCCACTTGTGGATTAGGCCTTGGTTTTACCCTGCCAACTACACTTTTTCTGTTCTCCTTAAGTGAACGTTTCCGTTCTACTTTACTTATAACTGCACTTCAATGCGCTAACTATCTTCCGGCCCCATAGTCCCGCATATCCGCAGCTAAGGTGTACATTGGTGTCCCATGGTTGTCGGCTCCCTACATTGTACGCCCGGATTTAGGGTGCTAGCTATCTGTGTTTTCTCCATAGGCACCTCTGCTCATTTCGTATTACAAATGCTACTTTTAACATTCTTGTATTTAGAGCTGATAGGGAAGACCTATATGCTTGTTTTGAAGGTTCACGAAGTCCGCTGTTCAAGCACTCATCGCAAACGAAAGTATTCATTAGACACCCTTTTTGTGAGAGGAGTGGCCTGCACTTTTATTCCGCAGTGGTTGCCGAAAACACGCAGCCCATTTTATTTCTCCGCCTTATGTGGCTCTCGTTTTTGAATGAACAGTCAACATGTCTTCAAGAAAGCTATAATCATCAAGGACATTCCTGCGATGTAAAGCAAGGCTGCCAAAGCTAAAGCTATGACTGTCTCCGAGTCTAGCCAGCTTTAGCGAGCGCAGCTACCACGCGCTCGCCGGTTCGTTATAACCGTGGAGCGCACTCTACGGCACGACTTGAAACAAATGACATCTAAGGCCTAATACTTTCAGCTTGCCCAGAATTGATATGAACGAGGTTATTGCGTATCGGCTGTCATAACGCATGATACTGTGATTCGGCATAATTTTGTTTCTTGTGCGTTCGTGGGACGCATGAAATCTGGAGAGTACTCGAAATTCAACTTACATTGGGACGCCCAACAAGTAAAACATCCAAAAAGGAAAGTACGGTCTTTGTGACTAAAGTCCAAGATACTAGAGCCCAAGATACGGTTTCGTTTCCGGACTCTTGTAGTGACTGGTTGCGGCCAGGCGCTTCTTGGGCATTGCCTCAGGAGCCGTTTTGTGTTCATAAAGTTCACTTAACTAGTGAAGCTATGATGTAGTTATGACACTTACATGCTAGCAGAGAACTGTCGTTTTGTCAGCAGTGCGAATGACAGAGGAGAAGCAAATGAAAACAGGGTAGGTAGAGTGCATGGACAGACGTGCCTTAGAAAGTGGATAATGCGACATCTCGAAAAAAGAAAGAAAACTTCAATAGAAGCCTGTCTTCTGTTGCGCTTTCCCGCCCTTCCACACTGGATATCCTTCCCGTGTGCTCCCGTCGAAGTAGCTTTTGACAACCTTAGGTCCAGGTACGGCAGCGGCGGTGGCCCTCAGTTGTGCATTGTGGCGTCCAGTAGGGGTTTTTCTCTATTTATCCATGCAGTGAAACTGAGTGCATTAGCCCTGCGTTAGCTGCACAAGCGCAGCTCATGCAGGGCCAAGCAGGCATCAAAAGAATGCGGAATGTGTTCTACGGTCAAGGTATGCCAAAGCTGCTTAAGAAGAAAAGTGGCGAGATGCTCACTCATTATTAGAAATGGAGTATTCGACCGTCCCTTAATAGTTATATGCTCCTCCGTAACACTTTGTGCATATGAAAGAGCTGTGCAACACCGTTTTGAAGGCTGTCAATTTCTTGCTTAGATGTATATGCAAAAGTGAGGAATACAAAATACTTGAAAGTATTTTAGGACCCCCCGTTAAGTCACGGTTGTTAAACTGATGCAAGCAATTTGACAGTATAATTTACTGAAATACCAGAAATAGCTAGCACTCACGTTACGTTACTGGTGTCTTGTTTGTAGTTACACGTTGTTCAGCGAACACAGCTCAGTTAGGAACTGCAACATTGTTGGGGATGCAGATATGAGTGGGACCGCTGCCGCTGATCGGATTACAGATACCAGGTGGCCGACCAAGAAAGGCGGTTTTGCCTACTATTGGAGCACACAACTCGAGTATCGAATAAAGGTTGGAAAAAAGAACGACTGTAACATAATGTCACATATGGAACACCTGGCAAGGTCACTGAGGGAACTCAGCCTCAGAATTACATTATATAGCGTACTGCCAGGCGAAATATGCTATCATCAAGCCAGTCGGTCACCCGGGAAGAAAGATAGCGCGCCAGTAACGAAGCCGCTGAGAAATCACAGTGAACGAAAACTAGAGAGACCACTACAAAAAGCAAGACTTAACAGCGCCCAGAAGAAACTTCTTTCACTTTGCCAGGTGATTTTAATTCCCGGAGAAGGAATCACGGGAGTTACCGACGTTAACAGGGACGCATGAAGGGATTTGTTCCACGGGAAACAAACAGTGGAGTTAGATTCCTGGAAAAGTACTCTGTATTTGTACGAAAGGGCTTACTTCGAAGTTTTCATTTACCCCAACTTTACGTGTGCGTAGTGAAACGTTCTTCACTTCTGCTCACCGGGCGAAAGAACGTGTCTCTGCGAGAAAAGAACAAGCGCACATGTCTGTCTGAGATTACGGTTACATTTTGTTCCGCTAGAATTGCGTAAATCACCCCTCCAGAGCTAGCTTTCGAAAAACTAATTAGCTACCCAGAGGTTTTATGAAGAGCTGGTTCCCCTGAAAACGCTTATTCAAAATAGAGTGGAAAGAAATACAAGACAATCGTGTTCCCAGGATCCAGAGAAGAGGGAATAAGAACTGTTTCAGGGATATCTTTTAATATGCACGCTGAAAAGGCAGTTAAAATACGCACGAGGACATTACCTGACAAGACCATGACACATGATATTCGAGGAAAATTTTTCCAAACCACGTACTTGGCTGAGACATGTATTGTAGATGGTTGCTCAAACGCTTCCACGCCTTCCCCCCCCCCCCCTCCTCCTCCTCCCACCTCTTCGTTTACGTGCTAATGCTTTTCTGTGACTGCTTAAAAACCCCTGCACGTGGGACTTCTCCCAAAGATACAAAAAGAAGTATTACACGCCAACCGACTGCTTATTCTTCGAGAGAAAGATAAAAGGGTGCAAATACAAAGAATGTGCGAAACCTCGCACTATTACGTTAGTGGGCACATAGGGAAATACGCCTATGCACCGAATAAAGCTATGTATCCCTCCGTCTACTAAAGAAGAAGGTTAAGCGCAAAGCTTTCTCGTAAGCGATTTCTAGGTTTTCGTCGGTGTTTGGACTTTAATTCGGAGACGGTTTGGACTTAGAATCGCAGCGGCTGTGAATTTTCTCATCTGCCGGTCGATTTCACACGAAGAAAGGTTCGCGTTCAACTATGGGCCTCGTTAGAGGGAGAGGCGCATGACATTCTTGTCCGATTTTGCGCGTCTATGCACCCCTCTCCAAATCCATACTGCTTTGACCGTTTCAGAATGGCGCTATCAGTTAGACATCGGCATCTTAAGGCAATGGACCAACATTCGATACCGACCACCGGAAGAGTTTTAATTTTTACTTAAGGCAGCATCACCATTAACGTAATAGAAAGTTGGCTTTCTTTCAGTGCATTTTCGAATTGACATACACCGTCAGTAGATATAGAAAGCTTCGTTTTAAATTGAAACCCAATTCGGCATGTTCGCATCTAAAATACAGGTTGAAAGACCGAGTGCTTTTGAACAAGTTTTCAGCTGGACCTTCTTGGAGATATTTGAGATAGCGTTGGCAGCAGAAAAATGTTAATAGGAAATGGTGTATGACATGGAAGTTACAACGAATTAAAGCATTAATCGAACAGATTTAGGAGGAATCCCAAAGAGGGAGTAAGTTACTGCTTGGGAAAGTTTGACATTCACCTCAATGCAGCCGTACGGCAACAAGGGAATGCAGCAGTACGGCTACGAAGGACGATTTTTTTTTCAACTGCGAAGTTTCTGAGAAAGCTGTACATATTTTCTTTGTAGCCGTACGACTGCAATGAGGTGGATGTAAACCTTTCCTTCGCTAAGTTAAAGCATTGTTTCGAGGAACTGTCAAGTACAGGATATACAGTATCGAAGGGCCACAAAAAATGTTCGAAGATACCGGTGAAAAAAGTTATTCCCTCGTGAAGGGTAGCTCTCTAGGAAGACACGTTGTTGCAAGGCACCCAAAGTTTATATGCTATAGCACGATCGACATTGTCTAGAAGTAAATGTATTTCGACATTACTCACGAATAGATGCGTTTCGTATACATGTGTCGTACAAAATTACCACGCAAGAAACCGAAATACGCGCATTTCCTCACAGTTGTCATGCGCAAAAATGTTGGTCTGCCTTTGAAATGCTTCGTTTTCAGGGTCTACATATTTGGGAATACGTTCGCTTTTACTAAGACCGTGTTTCAAGCTCCGGTTTCACAACTTTCCGCCATCGTTCACGCCTGCCTCGTTAAATCATTGCGGACAGCGTTCATAAAATGGCGCATACAAAATGCATCTGCTCGCCAGATAAATCTAGAAACTTTGAAAAGAAAGGGCATGCCGGCTTTAAATATTTTAATCTGTAGTTCCCAGTCTTCATTCATCTTAGCGTCACGAGGAACAAAAAAAAGGGGAAGACAATGTCACGCTAATGACCAGCCTTGTCTGTTGGAACGCCACGTTGTGGAATATGTATGAGGTTTAAAAAGTCCTTACGTCTCCTTGGCGGCCTCCGGCCTGTTTTAGCGCAGTTTTGCGTCAGTCTCGACTCGCCGGCAAAGCCCGACGTTCAAGACCGTAAAGGCTAGCACCGGACAGGGCCGGAGAAGCGCCGGCTTTGAGACTTAAGAGGGAATTAGGGGTTCGGCTTCGGAGGACGAAAGGATGGCGACGAGCGCTGGACTGGGGAGTGCCCTGGCACAGAATGCAGGAAATGGCGGCTCCCTGGAGAAAATGCATAAAGTTCTGGGTGCACATTTTTTAAGGACGGAAAGCGGGCGGGGGGCAAGGGACGACCGTTTCTTAGAATGGCTTGGACGCCACGAGGGGATGACGTTCTCGTGGCGCCCTTTTGCTGAACGTGACTCCATCATTTATTCAAGAATGAAGATGAACAAAACCATTCCGGGTGCTCTTTTGAAGTTTAGCTTACACAAGTGTGCGCATTCTGTTCTTTGCAGAAGTTACAATGAAGCGGCTTTTGGCTACGTGGCGCCCAAAGCCTTCATAAAAATACAGTAAATGCACATAGCAAGGACAGAAAACTGTACTGAAATCGCCAAAGAATTAATTGTGGTAGAAACCTTAAGCTGTATGCATGGCCTCGAAATTTATTCTGCTAAGCACAGCACCAAAGATGTCGATGGTATTCACTTCGAAGTGTATCTTTAACAAAGTAATAAATTGGGAATGGTTTTTACACTGGCTTGGTAGGAGGACAATTCACTTTTTTTGAAATTTTCAGAGAGAGGAGCCGCAGTAAATAATAAAATGCAACGTCTTCCTATCGAAACATTAAACAGCTGACGTTTGGTGCCGCAAACGAATACCTTAGGCCATGTCAGCCACAAGAAAATGCTAAAAAAGTATTTCAAATCATTATTTGGGGCGTATACCTAAATCAGATGTCACCATTACAATACGTCGAGTTCACTATTTTTCTCACATGAAGAGATAGACATAATCATGCGTTGAAAAAGAACCCTCCTCAAAAAAGCATGTTAATCTCACCCACATTAGACAACGCGAGTGTTCAGGATTGGTCAGTCTGCTAGGAGAAAATGCTTAAAATTAAAGTAAATTTCGCTTTTACCCTTTCCAGAAAAAAAATTACACCATCTTCCCACGTGGGAACCCTGAGGGGATGCAAGGCCGTGGAGTAGTAGCGTGTTAATTGGTTGTTAGAGTAAAGACACGTGTAGTAGCGTATTAAATGCCTTCTTTATTTATCGAGTAGTGGGGAACGTTTTGCGGCTTCTCGTTCTCGAAGCGAGGAATCCGCTGTTCGACGCTGGCGTTTCGAAGCGCTGTCACGTTGCCGAACGCCATCTGGATCAGCTCCTGGCCGCTGGCGTTTCAAAGCGGCTTCTCGTTCTCGAAGCGAGGAATCCGCCGCTCGTCGCTGCCGTTTACGTTCAAAGTAGCGAGCTCTCCTCTGTGCAGCCTTGTCTTCCGAGGTGCTCGCGGTTCTGACAGTGTGTTGGCTGGAGCTAGTTGTAGGTGTGTCAGCCAGTTCGCTGACGGAATTGTTGGCGTCCATTTGCAGTCATCGGATCGCGCAGTACCGAAGAAGCAACTGAGCAAAGCGCGTACCAGTTTATTTGCAGAGCAGAGGGAGTGGAGAGGAGGAGCAGCGCGAATGCGCGTGATTGGACAGCTGGTGTGCAGAGGGGAGAGGAAGAGCAGCGCGCGATAGCACAAAGGTGGTGTGGAGAGGAGGAGAGGAGAGAGTGTGGTGTTATCCCAGCTGTTGTGGAGAGGAGAAGAGGTGCGGACGCGGGACGACGGAGTGTCGACTAAGAGATGCTTTGCATCTAAAATGGCTCTAATTTAGGCTGCGAAGGTGGTTGGAAAGCGAAGCTTTAAACGACACCCACAGCAATTGCCCATGCGACATCACTTGAATTCCCACACGTGGTTCTACAAAGAGTGAAACCAGAGATTCTGCAAGCCGTTACCTGAAATTCGGGAGGGCGGCGTCCCGAACACCCCAGCAGCGTCGGCCACGGCCGGGCTAGAGCGGCGGACGCCGCCGCTGTAGCCCGGCTGTGAGTCGGCGGAAAGAAAACAGAGAGGAGGGTCTTTCATAGGGTGAAACAGCGGAACCTAGCCATCCTGTTGTGCTAGCTTGGGACTGCACCACCTCTCGACACAAGCGCAGGCACCGAAACAATTCCGCATGGGAGCTTAGTCATTCCCATTTACACCGATTTAAACTAGTTTGTTCTGTAAGTCTGAGAATAGCAAGAAAGCTGAGAGAACTTTTATAATCGCTATTGATTAGAAGCAGTTGCTACTTTCGCCTTTTGTAATACCTCTTAAAACACGACCGAATTGGTATTCACCAATTTAAAAGGGAGCTCCTATCGTAGCAAGCAGTGCGCAAAAGGTAGCAGTTCTCTAGCGGCCAGATGTGTGTATGGGGTTTGTACATTTTGTTTTCCCGCCCTGCAAACGAATCCTTAACGTACGTTTGCCGTACGACCACTTAATTCCGTCGGGTACAGGTTACCCTACAGGGGATGTCGAACAAGTTATTCAAGCCATGCGAACGCATCATGCAATTGACGCGAAGCTGCACTAAAACAGGCCCAAACAATCCTCGCTAAAGCAGACGACAAAACCGTACCGCCGATGCCGGCGCCAGCGAGCACGCACTTCTGTGCGGGGAGCGCTGGGTAAATTGGCCGAGCCATCTATAGTGCGCTCCGTGCGTGAAACCTTTCGCCACTTCCTCTCTCCCCGCCGCCGCCTCCGCCGCGTTGGGAGTTGGTTCTCCCGCACGCCACAAAAGAACCGTTTGCTGGTGGAGCTAGAAAGCTTTGCTTTATTAAGCTGTAGAAAACGAGTGGAATCTATGTTCATCGAAAGTGAAAAGCATGGAACAAATGAGAGGTAGTTGTGGTAAAACCCATACCACTGCATGTAATTGTTGTGTAGCTTTTAACAGAGAATTTGAAAGTTTAATTTCTTCATGACTGTTGCACAAAGAGTCGTATGGCGTGTCGTTTTTTGGCCGTGCAGCAGGATGGTCTTTGTAGTGATACCCCAAAATGTTTGCACCATCTCCCGGCGCTCCACACGGCTCCCGAACTGAATAATACATGCAATTGAAGAATGTGTATATACCACGCCATTCTAAAGTTACGACTATCAAACATGGTTAAGTAGCGCGGAAAAGACGGGACAAAAGCAGAGACCACACAGCACTAGCGCTAGAGTCCCGTACTTTTGACCCGTATTTACCGCGCTACTTAACCATGTTTCACAGTTCGAACCAACGCGCCCACATTTACGAGTTTACGAATATCATCGTACAGAATTGGGGCTGTGGTCCCTATTTTTAGTGCATAATCGTTCGCAAGCTATGTGCACTCGACAACATTTCGTTTGTCTACCTGTGCGTCTGTCTCTCGGGGTGTTCCTCTCTAACGAGTTGCACAATAGATCCCTGACAAGTGGTACTGCATGACATGATAAGGGGCCCCATGCCTTCTTTAATAATATGTGCCCTTCATATGTATCGCAGATCATGGGAACCACGAGATTTGTCATTTTACACGTCGCAAATATGCATGCTTTTCACGTGATTGTGATGTGATGTTGTGATGTCTTTTTTACAACCGGGTGGTGCAATACAGAAGTCGTGTGCTGAACTCCGGTTCTAGGATACTCTGTAGGAGAGAGTAGCTCATTAGTCAGGAGTGACACCGTACGCATACTGCTCGGTCCTGGAACAAATTGTATACACAGAAAATCGCCGCTGGCCAGCACAATTATGCACTAAGTGGCAACTTTAACTCGGAAATTTGTACGACGTTTATAAGGACCAGAAATGTACGACGAAAAAATTATTGGGGGAATAATTGCTGAAATATTTAGAATCATTGACGTTTCAGGCATCTCCATCTTTAACCTTGGGCTCTAACTGATTCTCACGGTGTGGTCCGGTTTTACAAGCCAACGGCATGAAGCTTCTCGCACATTGTTCAAACCATGCGTTTTATTCTGAACAATTAAAGGGACACTGAAGTGATTTGTAAACATTGCGGGATTACTAGCGCAAATTGTATTCCGGAGTCCATAGGCCATGTTTCGACCACTCTGAGCGCGTTTACGCGAATTTATTTAGCAGAAAAAGCTATCGAAAATGCTGTCCTCCTCTCCGCACCCTCCCCATTTTTTGTGGCGTTTTCGTGTGACGTCACGAGGAGACGAGCTGGCAATTGGCTGCGCTACAGCACGGTTCGCCGACCGTCCGATCGAGTCAGTGGGCACAGCGTTTAGACTGCCGGCCGCCGACGAGTCGTCGCAATTGGCTCGCTCAATTGAAACTAAGCCACCACATGTTCGTGAATGAAAGAATGTGCCTTTCTTTACTTTGTTAGTTTGTACACTGTATCTAGCTCCCAGCCGAGTCAAGGTCGCTTCACACAAGCGCTGCACATGCGACGCTTCGCTGACTTTACGCTAGTAGGAAAATCTAAGGCCACTTGAAGGCGAGAGAAGAGTCAACGAAGTCAATATTGGTACTAAGAAAATAAAATCAACTGAAACTTTTACTGTACAGCGCAAAACTAGGGAGCAGGAAGCACTGTTTTGCGCTGGTTGAACAAGCACAGCGGTGAGCAGCACGACCGACCGCACATCTGCGAACGCTTTTCCGTCCAAGAAATGGAATTGCTAGAAGTGAGATATTGTTGAAGTTTGGGGACGCTTACTGCACGGGCGCTATACGACAAATAGTCACCTAAAGTACTTCAAATGATAAGGGTAAATAAAAGTGTAAACTGGTTATACATTATATACCTTATATAAGCAGCCTCAGGAGAGCTGGGGCTTGTGCAACCAACCAGAAACTATTGACCACTGTTTTGTGCTGTGCCGTGACGCGGTGTTTTTCTGGGACGTTTTGCAACGACACTAAAAAAGGACATTGACATCACCCCATACACCATTCGCTTCTTGCCATTTGAGGACGTTAATCGGGTGCCGTATGACGTTTTTGTGCTCCTAGGTTTGTTTAGCTTGTGGAAGTGCCGCATGACTGATCGGCATGCTGAACCCCCTAGGCCGACCAAGGTCATTTTTCGGGAACAGGCGGCGTTGGTACGGAGCGTTTACGTCGCGCAGAGTAATCCACCAGAGTGGCTGCATCTTTTGGATGCGTGCGTTTGCTTGCCTGAGTTTTGAATTGGTGCCGACCTTTGTTAGACTGACGGGCTTACCCTTTTCTGTCTGTTAGTGTTTATATTGTGTGTCAATTGTCTTGGCTGACTTCTCTCTAAAATTTCCATGTATTAAAGAAAAAAAAAACTGGGGGTTGCCGAGTGGTCTAAGGCGCTAGGTTATCGTTTTGCAAGTCGCAAGTTCGAATCCCCGAGCGTGCATTGTTTTTTTTTTGCCTGTTGATTTTTTCGTTTTCGGCCTATGTTTTCTAAACTGAGTTCACCATTTTTGGGCAGTAACGTTCACTGTTCCACGAGCGAGTATGCAAAACGCGCGCAGACTGCCACTGACGCTCTATCGAGTTCTCGTTAGCGTGCTGCTGCTTGCGGGCAGTGGGCACAGGCCTGAATCAGCACACCCTTGGCCTGGGGCGAACACGCTTTTTACGATACAGGCATGAGTGAGGCAAGCTCCGAATATGAGGGAAAAGCGCATGGCATTTGAGCGTCAGCGGTAACGCGGAGGGCGTCATCCACTGCGTAGGCCTCGGCTAGTGATTTCTACGATTCCAAGCCGTCGTGGGAGGCTTATCTCAGGCATTTTACAGCCGGCAATATGGCAGAAGGGCGGTAAGGAGATTACTGAGATATCGAGAAGGCCCATCCAACGATGCCGTCGGATGTCGGTTTTACAGAACCGAAACCAAATGTCGTTTGAATGTTAACCTCGGACATCGTCCAATCACAGTGCCATCTCCTCGCGACGTCACAGCTTTAGTTGGAGCGGCCGCCACAGACCGCGCATGGTAGTTTTTCTTCTGTCCCGCTTTATAGAATAATTAACTACTGATGAACCGGATAAACAATGAAAAGTGTGGTAATTTGAGCCAGTCTACGCAGTGCAGGCAAAACCGGGAGCTTGACAAATTCACTTCAGTGTCCCTTTAAATGGTAACACCTGTTCTTCCGAGCAGCAGGATTGGCTGGCTGTTGCTGCTATTGTTCTCCACGAGTGCTGAAGTTCTGGCACGATCATTGTCATTCCACCCTCCTTTGCTGCTTACTCGGCCCAATAGTCGCTTCTTACAGAAGTTTTGAATGTGTACTGCCTGGGAAGGAAGAAGTCAAGACCCCATACTATGGTCGCGTCAAGGCAATGGGGTGAGCGGTGCATCTGCGAGGCGTGTCCTCCGACACTACCGCCGGCCATGAACGCAGTGCCAACACAGAAAAATACAACGCTTGAACATGGGCAGGTTTGTTTGGCGTTTACAATGGCAGAACTGTGAGCTGCCATAGACGAGTGCAACAAGAGAAGCGCGTATGGTAAGGATGCCATAACTTACAAGTGCTAGCCAACATGAGCGGTACGGCGGCGCGCGAGCTCCTTGAGCAAGTCAACCAAACCTGGGAGGGCTCGCTGTTGCCGCAAGAGTGGAAGGAAGCTGAAGTGCGATTCATCCCGAAGCGCGTAAAGCCCCCCTCGATAGGCAACATGCATCCCATATCCCTCACGTCCTGCGGCAGAAAATTTATGGAGCGCATGGTGCTACGTCGGTTGCAGGGGAATCTCGAGGACACGGGGAAAGTGCCCGCGACGACGTTCGGTTTCCGCAAACATCTGCGTACCCAAGACCCTATGGTGCAGCTTCTCGAGCTCGTGGTGAAAAAAGCAACGGGCGATCCGCGGGCGATCCTGGCCCTCGACCTGTAAGGTGCCTTCGACAACGTGAAGCACGCGAGCGTGCTGCCGAGTTTCAAAAGGACAAAATGCGGCCCGACAACCTTCGGTTACGTGAAGGACGTTTTGACCAGCAGAACAGCTACCATCACATTAGGAAGGGAGAAGTCGGATCCCATGGAGCTCGGCGAGAGGGGCACCTCTAAGGGGTCTGTCCTGCCTCCCCTGCTCTTCAACCTGGCTCTCCTCCCCTTACCTCATTTACTAGAGCAAATAGACGGCATTGACCATGCCCTTTACGCCGACAACACCACGGTGTGGGCGGTGAAGGGCGGCTCCGACGGGTGGATGGGAGATTCCTTGCAGCGAGAAACCTCGACGGTGCACGAGTACGCCAAGTCATGCGAGTTGAGCTGCGCACCGCAGAAGCGGGAACTTTTACTCATACAGCCGGGCAGACCCAAGAAGGCGCCCGAACCCGCCGTCATGGTCCGAATCCATGGCAAATAAATCAAGCTGACGCCGCAGTGCAGGATAGTGGGCCTGCTGCTGCAGAACAACGGGAAAGCGCAAGCCGCTGTCGTTACAATCAAAGCCACCACAGAACAGATACTCGGCATGTTACGCCGGGTGTCTAAGAGAAACAGAGGCCTCAAAGAGGACGACGCCATCCACCTAGTGCGGGAGTTTGTCGTGTCGAGGGCCACATACTCGGTCCTCCAGCTGACGAGGACGCAGTGTAACACCATCGACACGCTCATTTGCAAGGGAACGAAGAAAGATCTGGGCGTTCCCATATACTCGTCGACCCGACGACTGCAGGACGTGGGCGTCTGGAACACGGTGGACGAGCTGGTTGAAGCTCCCCTCTCGAATCAACGCGTCAGACTAAGTGGAACAGAACACGGACGCGCCGTCCTGTGCAAGCTGGGATTGCGGATCCAACCGACACCCACCACGGCACCCCTACCCGAGAGGTGGACGGAGGCAATCGAAACCAAGCTCCTACCCCGGAACATGACTCCGGGTAAGGGTAAGGATGACGGGAAGCGCGATGTGGGGGCCAAGGCCCTGGCCCGACAGCTGGAGGAAAATCCCCTGGTTCTATACGCGGACGCGTCGCTCAGGAAACACAGCGACCGGGCGGCGGCAGTCGTTACGACACACGACCGACTGATCGTCACAGCGTCGACGAGGACGAGAGATCCCGTTACGACAGAAGAGGTGGCTGTGGCCCTGGTGGTCGTTCAACCGGACATCGAGGCCGTGGTCCCGGCCTCTAAGACTGCGTACGGCAACTACCGAAAGGGACGCGTTACCTCCGCGGCAGTTGCGATTTTGAATAAGAAGGGGACACCGCGATGAGCCGTTGAGCTCGTGTGGGTCCCGGCTCACTCGGGGGTTGCACAGGCCACACTATCGCCGACTACCACCCCCGCGAAATGACGCTTCGGGTAGCCACCAACTCGCGCGAGGATGCAGACACCTCGACTCTAATGACAAGCTACAGAGAGGTTACTCGAGCATACACCGAAGAACGGCGCACCTTACCCGAACCGCACCGCACTTTAACCAGGCAACAGCACACGATCCCGCGCAGAGTGCAGACGGGGTCGCTAGCACACGCCGCCCTGCTCTATCGCATGTATACCGAGTTACACGACGCCACCTGTCTTTTCTGCAATCAGACCATATGCACCCTGTCGCACGTCATGGCAGAATGCACGTTCCTCAAGAGTCCACTTCCCCCCTCCCGCCCCTACACCCCCCTATCCTACCTCCACTTCCCCACCCCCACTTCTTAAGCAGTGGGAGACCTGGCTGTCCAGCCCAACCCCTGCCCACCCAGCTTAACCTGGCGGCAAGAGGCCAGTATTTGTTGGCGACATATGGGTCCCGTGAATAGGGAAGCACCCCCGAATGGTGCCTGTGGGCACCACCTAATCTTTTGGGCTCAATAAATTCTGGTCTTCTCCAAAGATGACAGTTAAGCAAATTAGCTTTATACAAGTCATAGTAATTTCCAAAACAGCCGACAATGGCACTCTTCTGTTTTCAAAATACTTCGCGCCTGTAACGTGAAGTTAATGAGACATGTCAGTCGTCTTGGAGTGGAAACTTATGTGCAAAAAAAAATATCCCAGCCTTGCAGGTACACAATGTTTTGATAGAAGTAAACACGCGTTCGGTGCGCACACTCTTGCTCGTAAGGTAAATTTGAGGCGGCATTGCCGTTTTATGATTGCCTTAGTAACTGCTTGAACGTCGATTAAGGATTCTTATCAACGTAATTTTTTATTGTTGTTTCGTTTGAGTCTTGGTTGGGGCCTTAAGTCGAGGAAGGTTTGATACTTCATCGGGCGTTTTCTCTGGTTTATCTTCTCTACCCCTGCAAAGTCATCACGCTGCACCTGCTCACAAAGAGGGCAAGCTCAACTGTACGCGCTTCTTGTCAATAGAGAGTTTTAGCTAACCATTTTCGACGGTCCGCTCCGGTTTCGGCGGCACGGTCAGCATGACCGAAGCCAATGCCGTTAGAGGTAAAGCGCGCCAGGCATGCTCAATGGCGCTCCCGCTTGCTATTGGAGCGGAGCGGAACGTAAAAGACGGTCAGCTAAAACTCGCTATTGACTGTGTACCTATTACCACGGCGATTGTTGGCGTGGGGGTGGTGTGTCCTAACCAATTCTTCCTGTGCCTGTTTGCTACAAAAACGGATATTTGCGGCAAAACTACTTCCAAGCGTTGCTTCAGTGCTCCGAAAAATCTGGCGTAATACCGCGGTGTTCAATGCCAGTCGCTTTGCACAGGGAGCAGTGTAAGGCCAAGCCGAAATACAACCGTTGTCAGCAGCCGCCATTGCTAGCGTTTGGTTCATTAAAAACAAAAACAAAAAAAGTAGCATTACTGGCTTTGCTCTTCAATCTAACCTGCGCGGCCGCACCTAGTGATCTTTTCGCGAGTAGCTTTGCTGTTCCATATATCTAAACTTATAATCTCCATGCCGTATCAGACATGATGAGATACGAGGCGCCGCCCAGACACGAGCTAGAGAGTAGATTGTGACAACCTAGCCGATATCTGCAAGTAATGAGCACGGTACATTCGGCTTACACTACAGGAACGCTTTTTTTCTGCGTGTCTTCACCCCCCTCCTCCTCTCCCCCCCCCCCGGTAATGAGACTGTTCGCGGGCCATTAAAAGAAAATACGGTGCGTTCGATTTGCGTTGCGATTGTGTTCTGTGGTATACGACGTGGTTGCGGTTTATTTCTGTACGCAGATATAATCCAGCAATGAGTGGTCAATAGTGCGGTTATTGTGTTGCAACAGTTTTTTCTCGCTGCATTTTGTTGCTGTGAACATGATTTCTTGGCAGTGTATGCAGGTAATGGCCGGGTTAACGCTTTCTTTCAGAGTTTGCGTTAACTGGACCAACAGGCAGGCCTTGAAGCATACCTGTGCGTGCTTTATTTTAATTTATAGGTTCCCGATTTCTGTGTGTCTGAACTGAAACGAATTTCTTGAATGTCTAAGAATATTCCTGTCTCCGGGCGAGCCCAAGAAATAAGTGTACATTGAGTGTACCTGTCAAGTTCTTTTCTTCTCCCGCCGAGGTGTGCGTGAAAAAAAAAAATCTGTATAGTGACTAAAACTTTCGAAGTTGTTCTTGCGTAATTAATCATTGTGTACCTAAACGCACGTTTTTTCTTATTGTACAATGTGTATGCCTAAATGTGCATGTCATAATTTTGCTTAGAGCCCAATAGTGTGGCCATAACATGTATGTGCAATATAAGAGTGTAGTGCATGTTTTTGCATGACTTCGAATCAAAGATGTCGAAATATGAATTTTGAATAAAATAAAACCGAAAAGAATCTTTGTGTAACGCTCCAATTAATATCGCCACAAAGACAATTCGACACCAGAAAACGCACTATTAACTACATGTTTTCTTCGTTCAATTCTTAGACGCGTTACTGCACACACATACCAAGCGATGGGCGGCGGCCATTCCGAGGTATCGCCGCCGCTCGTCCAACTTTCGCGCCTGATGTCAATAGAGAATTTTATCTGACCGTTTTCGACGGTCCGCTCCGGTATCGGCGGCGCGCTCAGCGCAACCGGAGCCAATGCCGTTCGCGGCTTTGCGCGCGACGCATGCGCAATGGTGCTCCCGCTTGCTATCAGCGCGGAGCGGAGCGTGAAAAAAATGGTCCCATCTCCCCGCGAGGGGGACTCGAGTAAATGCGTCGCATAGGGGGTGGGTGTATTGCGTTAACGTTTAGTGTTCGGGGGTTGGTGCTATCACGTGTACACCACACAGCTATCACGCCGCTAGCACGCCGCTGAGTCGCCAACGCACGCCGCTGACGACGTAGTTTGAATGAGTCAAGGATATAAGGCGCGTTCGTAGCCTTTGATTCTGTGTCGGTTTTGTGGAGCAGTGTGAAGAGCACCATGTACCTCGCGTTCCGCCCACAGGTAGTGTATGCGTCGTATCAGCAGCTTCTTGACGTAGTTTGAATGAGTCAAGGATATAAGGCGCGCTCGTAGCCTTTCATTCTGTGTCGGCTTTGTGGCGCAGTGGGTAGAGCACCATGTACCTTGCGTTCCGCCCGCAGGGTCGTGGGATCGAAACCAGGCGCCGGTAACTATTTCTTTTTATAGCGTAGGGGGAGGCTGGCTGCTGCGGACGCCGACGCACGGGTGACATCGTGAGTTATACAAATGCTCTGCATTTAAAATTGGGTCCATCTCCCCGCGAGGGGGACTCAAGTAAATGCGTCGCATAGGGGGTGGGTTTATTGCGTTAACGTTTAGTGTTTGGGGAGTTGGTGGTAGTGAATGCGTTGTATCAGCAGCTTCTTGACGTAGTTTGAATGAGTCAAGGATATAAGGCGCGTTCGTAGCCTTTGATTCTGTGTCGGTTTTGTGGCGCAGTGGGAAGAGCACCATGTACAGTGCGAGTCAGGCTTGTCTAGGGCAAGCGAGCGCGCGGCTTCGGAGCACGCTGGTGACATCTGCTGATAGCGGCTGGGTTGGAGATAACTTGCGATTGCGCATGCGTGGATTTTGGACAGGCTCGGGCCGCTCACGCTTTAGCATTGGCAACTTAAACTTACAGACGCCTCCCACCGAAAGGGGCGCTTCTGTTCTGCACTGCCAGCTGTAGGCGGTAATTTGACGCGATGCCTTATCAGCGCAGGCGTTACGTAATCGCACAAGAGGTTCGACGGAAAGCGCTGAAGTGCACTTTTGTTTCGTGCTTTTTGTTTGCTAAACGGAAGATTAAGAAGATTAGCGCAGGCTGTTTTGCATGATTGCGTAACCATCTGCGGGGATAGTGCACTGCGTCAAACGACGCCTCTGTTCAACGCTCACTGTTGGCCCTGTGGAAGAAACGCGCTCGACGAGCTCGGGTGGTGGCGTCTGGAATAGAGTGGCACGTGCAAGACGACGACTGGCCTGAGCCTGTCCGAGGTAGGTGCACGCGCAAAGGCAAGCTATCTCCAACCCAGCCGCTATCAGCAGATGTCGCCAGCACGCTCCGAAGCCGCGCGCTCGCTTGCCCTAGACAAGCCTGACGCGCACTGTACAGGTCCACGCAGAAGTAAACGGAGCACGGGAGCGGTGGCCGAACTGCATCGCTGCGCCGCGTAAGGGCGCCGACGGGAACCATGGAGCGCTGGTCAAAGAGTGTGTTCGCAGTGCCCCCGCTGCCCTATCTGATATGTTTAATCGCCGCTCTGCTGACGTGTCATGCTCGGCGAGACTGTATTCAAAAGCGGCGCGGGGCTATAGAGCGGCGCTGCTTGCATTGCCGCTCGCAGGCATCAGTGGCGAACGCATCCGCTGCTTATGAGCTGGACGAAGCTGCGCGCGCCCAAAAACGTTCCTTGTTGCGCGCTCTAAAGGGCGGCATAAAATTCTAGGCCGCTGTGGTTTGGCATAGCATGTCATTGCGATATAATTAATTTTAAGCCGGCAACAAAATTGCCCAGGACGATATATAAAGCACAATCACGGATATTTTCGCTGTTGGGGAAAAATATCGCGCTTCCGACGTTTCTTTTTTTTTTTTTATCAATATTGAGCTTGGCCCACGTTATTGCCTCCCGTCAGTCCAGGTCTGTCCTGACGGCAGGGAAATAAAAAAATTCCATGTGGTAAAAATTCTGTGTTACAAAACACCGTAAAGAATAGGTACAATCGTTGCCTGCTTTTACAGCCGGCCTCACAGAGTGCATATGTTATTGTGGCATTAACCCTTTCTTCCCCGTTGACGAGGATAGCCGTCATAGGATTTTGAACCAAATTAACCGATGACGAGTATGGTAGTAATCGGTCATGACGACTATACTAATCACCGGTCTTTTTGGGGCCTTCACGGCGCTTTTCTGCAAGACACTAGGGTAATGCAGTGAAGCCATCTTATCATTCAATGTGGAGTTTAAATCTGCAACACATTCTTAACTAACACAAGGTGCTCGTTAAAAATATTAACGCCGCTTTAAATGCAAAAACAAAATATGTGCCCTATGAGGCCCGCTGTAATAGCGGGCAATGATTGTACCTATTCTTTACGGTGTTCTCTAACACAGAATTTCTACCACATGGAATTTTTTTTATTTCCCTGTCTTAAGAACAGACCTGGAGAGTCACCGGCAGCGATAACTTGGGACAAACCCAAAAGTAAAAAATAAATCCCGCAAGCGAGATTTTTTTTCCTGAACAACGAAAATGCTTGTAAATGTGCTTTTTATATTGACCAGGGCAATTTTGTTGCCGGCTAACAACTGATTATATCGCAATGACATGCTATGCCAAACCAGAGCGGCCTACAATTTTGTGCCGCCCTTTACAGCGCGCAACAAGGCACGTTTCAGGGCACACGCAGCTTCGTCCAGCTCATGACCAGCAGATTCGGTCGCCGCTGGTGCCTGCGAGCTGCAATGCAACCAGCGCCCCTCTATAGCCCAGCGCTGCCTTTGAAGACCGTCTCGCCGAGCATGACACGCCAGCAGAGCGGCGATTCAACATATATCAGATAAGGCGGCGGTGGCAGGGCGAACACACTCTTTGACCGGCGCTCCATGGTTCCCGTCGGCGCCCATACGCGGCGCAACGATGCAGTTCGGCCACCGCTCCCGTGCTCCGTTTACTTCTGCGCGGACCTGTACCTTGCGTTCCGCCCGCAGGGTCGTGGGATCGAAACGAGGCGCCGATAAGTGTTATTTTTTATATAGTGTAGGGGGAGGGGTGCGGACCTGTTGTTGAGAGCGAGGAGGGTAGCGTGGTGCGGGAGAGGAGGAGTGGGGGAGAGGGCGCACCTGCGCGCTGAGCTGTTGCGGACGGACGGCGGACGCTACATGTGAGTTAAAGAAATGCTCTGCATTTAAAACAGTCAGCTAAAACTAGCTATTGCCGGGCGGGCAATGGCACCAGGAGAGTCGTCGCGAAGGTTGGGCGAGCGTCGTCGGTTGCTGCGGCCAGCGCCCGGCGGCCCGGCCCGCCTGCCGCGGAAAAAATGACGTCAGAAGCGTCCGTGACGTCACCAACCTCCTTTTCCCCCTCCCCACTCGCTGCCAAGACGATAAATGCAACGTTTTTCAGACGCCATGTTCCACTAGGTGTGGATTTGGCGCTGTTGGCGCGAATTACGCGGGACCAGGGTGGATGCTACAGAGCCCGCCCCGTGACATAAGCCTAGCGCGTTCAATTCAGATTAGCTGCTCATCTCCCGGCGTGCGGTGCGACCTAGCAACAGCGGCGTCCGTCGTTATGATGCCGCGCAATGGTCACCTTCAACGCCTTGCAAATCAATACCGTGTCCGAACACCGCAATTAGAATAGACGTCTGTTTCATAATCAATAAAAAATGAAAATCTCGGATTCGTGACATGACAGACCCAGATTCGATTTTGAACACACAAGCGTTTTTTTTTTTCTTGAGCCACTTGGTTTGTTTTTAAAACAGCATCACGAGCTTCCACGAAACGAGTGGGACAATACAAGCTTCGCTTGAAAACATGAAGGCAGCTGTCATCGCCGTTGCCATTCTGCTGTCTGGTTGCTTGGAAAGAACTTATAACACCGGCAACTTGGTACTCAATACCTACAAATTTGTGTTTCGGTAGCTTTATTGATCTAGCGAGGCACATATTATCCCCTATGGGAGCCGCAGTGCTTCCCTGTGAAAGCTCGTAAGTATAATGAGGTATACTGGGCAGCCTTGTTTCGTTTGGCGTAGGTATAGAGTAGTGGTCTATTCGCGTACTTCCTACCACCCGTCTATGGATTTATGAATTCCCGCTTCCGTTACGATTTTTTTTGTTTAGTTGGATGGACGCGGTGCTTGAATCCGACGCGCTATGGCATTCATAATGCGCTACTGGGAGTATGTTGATGCTATCTACGCCACCGATTTCAGTCCCTCTTTTTGCTCCTTGACATCTGTGTTATTGGTCGTTATGTCATGCCTTACCACCGGATTGCCGGGGCCATATCGGAGGGTCTCTTAATGTTTTGCGATTATTACCTAATGCTGCCTCCTTTCCTCGCCACGAGAACGTCTGTCCTCACCTTCATGTAGGAGAACTGCTTCTCGGCGTGTACTGGCTAACTACAGTTTGCGTACTACGGAAATGAGTGGATTCGTTCATGAGAGCCTGGACAGACAGACTCAACGTCATAAAAAGAGACTGCAACGACATCTAAGCACGTATTATGGGTTGGCAGCGCGGAAGAATTTTGTTAATTTGAACGTCTAACACGCTTTGTCCGCTTTTTCACATTATTGATCTCCACTTTTCCGCTTTTTCTTGAAGAAGGGTTTCGTACTTTGTCGCTTTTCACGGCTTCGTTAGGGATTCACTTGCGCCCAAATGTTTTTAGAGTGTCTTCAATGAATCTCCTACGTCTTCCGCAACTGCTCGTTCCTGCCTTGCCTAATTAGAAACTTGACGGGACAGAGCGCAAAGGTTCTATTCAGTAAATTTGTATATAAGTTTCTATCCCGGAAGTGTGTGGGTATAGTTCTAGCGCAGCCTGCTCCATCGGCAATGATGGTCTTGCTCGCGCGTCGTGGCTCTACGACAGCTTCCCCTTCTGATAACAAAAAGGTTTGGGAATGGGGGAAATGTAGCGCTATTGGTCACACTCCCAGTTCAAGTGGTCGAGTGTGCCTACTTGGCTGTTAAACTTACACTGTGGGGAACATAATTGCAGGGAGGACGAGATGGAAACGTGTTTGTTGCAGTTTTCTGATGGTGTTTATTTGTATTTTGGATAGGTTATGTTGAACAGGCGAACTGTCCCCCTATCTTTTTTGTAGCATTGCGTGTTTTTTCGTAGGTTAAACTTGCTGTAGAGTAAAGCTCTTCCACTGGGGCCGGTTAATCAGCGCTCAGGTGAGTCCGCAGGCATAGTGATTGTAATGAATGGGCCCAGGATTGGCGTGAAAGTCACGAGTCAGTGGCCAGTGCGTGCGCGAGTAAACGTTGCTTTATGCATGACACGAAGGAAGCAGAAGATAGGGCACGGAAGCAAGGACGCGAGGCTAAAGATATAGGCGTTACGAAAGGCAAGAGGCTAACGGCAAAATGTCCGCAATAAAGAAAGCAAACGTCCTCCGGGGTTTTGTCGCAGCCCCTCGAGGTGTTGAAGTCCCGATGCGTGCGGAGTCGACGAGGACGTCACGGCGAGGCTGGCTCGATGACCGGCTCTAGGCCCCGTCGTAACCAGGCGCGGGACGTCGGGCAGGCATCGTCGACCTTTCCGAAGAGTCACGGCTCGATGGCGTAGCAGCGGGTGTGAGCGGAGGGTTCCACCTCCAGGTGAATCCGGACCTGCGCTCTCTCGCCCAGCGCGTCACCAGCTCCAGGCACGGCCAGCCCACGGGTTGTCGGGATCAGCGGCGGACAGCTCTCGGGAACAGCAGCGGTTGCGCTCCGGGTCTTCCCAGAAACGGTCACAGGGCCGCGCTCTCATGCCCAGCGCGTCACAGGCGTCCCCTGATCACCGGCCTGGTTCGATTTTTCTGCACGCACTCGTTGCAGCCGCGCGCTCGGTCCTCTCTTCCTCTTGGTCCACGGGCACTTCATCACAGTGATCACTCCGAGAAGTGGGGTGGGTGGGTGTGTGAACTATTCTGACCACTCGATGGGGAGGATTCTTGATGAGGATGCACCATGGTGCAAGTGTGTGCGTGCAAGAGGCGCAGCTTCCGCAAGCTGCCTGTGCGTCGGGGTTGACTGTAACGGCTCTGAAGTTCGGCGATGAAAAGGGCAATAGGCTCTTTTAATTGATCAGCCGGTCTCTCACGTCGCTTGACTGCGTTGTTGCTCTCCCTCACTTTATGCGCAGCTAACTGGCGGTTACGGCCACCTTTCACCACTCCGGAGTTTATGGTCGCCTGATGGAGCACTCTCATTGAGGAACGATTTCCAGGCACGTGACGTAGACTGTTGCAAGGATTTCATTGCCGGAGTCAAACGCCGGTTTTCGCTATATTGGTCATATGGCGTTTTCGCCGGAGTATGTTTCTTCCCCCAGTCGCTCTCAGCGTACATTTGCGAGAATGTAAGGCCTTAGTTCATCCGCTTTACCGCAATTAGGATACTTCATGCATCACCGCAGCCGTTCATACTCTCCGCATTATGCACCATGCGACGTTGGCCACTCGGTGTTTTTTGCGACACAGCCACGGCAGCAACGATCAGTTTTAGAGTGAACAACCACTGCGCTGAAAAAACGATTTATGTCTATTGCCGTGTAGGAACCCCCGCCACCTCGCATCCACTGACACTGCCTCCTGGGAGCGCACGCGCGAGTTGCAATTGGCCAAATGAGCATTAGGATGGAACATACATGAACTTTCCAATGCTGCAGCCAATGCAACTTGGGCCCGTTCATTAAAAACTTTATCGACCATTAGAAGCCAACGCGCAAACGTTTTCTAGAACGTTTTTCTTGATAACGACACCGACACAATTATTTACTGGCATACCCTGGTCTCACTGAAGCACTATACAAGCATTAACCGAGGAATATCGTAATGCCAAATGTGAATGTAAGGTAACAAGCGCACGCTCGATAGTATTATAAAACACTGCCATAGGTTCCAGTTCATAAACACAAACTCTAGTTTGGCATTCAGAAGCAAAACTTGCGCTTAGACATGCACTAAAGCTACGCCATAACTAATATCCCCAATAGGTATTTTCCTGTCCGCCGAGGTTCCGACAAAAGGACATCCGAAAGAGAGTGTTTTTGACAGGGGACTGTTTTTAGACATCCTGAAAAGAGCCATCAAGAAAACATAAATATAACACGGGAGCACGTGGGCCGTAACGCATCGTTGCAGCCATTAGAGTGTTTTAGCTTACGGTATGTTCAATGTTAGCGTGTGTACCGTGTGACGGGCCACCCCTCACCAAACAAATGCGGGGGCAGTGCAAGGCGGGGGCTGCTAGTACGGGATACAGATTCACCATACCGGAACGGATGCGCACAAGTCCAGTCGGGTCTCAGTACGCCCGGTACGGACGGTATACGCAGTAGACACGGTATGCTACAACTTTCTATTGGGTGGTTGTCATGTACAAGCGACGGCGTTTTTCATACAAAAGCAGTTCCAATGTGGCGGAGACAGAATATTTTGGGGTTGGGTTGTGGTAGCCTAATTTTCCTCAAATGCATTTTGTTGAGTGGGGTAGGACCAGGTAAAAAAGGCTACAAGCACAGTCACTAAACTCAAACGCATTTATTGAGCTTAAGAGAAACACATATCGCAGTAACTGCAGTGTAACATGGTGAAATCTGCATGATCCCGAAAAATGTGAGGTTAGAGAGGAGACCTCATATGAAATTGTACATGTCCACGAAGCTACGGTAACCGATTTAGTGAGTGTTACACTAGCTCATGAGATAACCATGGTTCTGCCGAAATGACACCCATTCGTACATCACAGATTTGCTTTGTTCTTGCTGCAACCTTTGTGCCTAACGCCGGTTGTTCAATGTGGTTCGAAAAGTAACACATTGGCGCCAGTATTAGGTGTTCGAACAAGTACATGAGCTAGTGAGGTTGAACTTATTTAGTACGATAGATCTAATTGGTGGACTGACAGTCGCTCCTCCAGTTTGGGGAAGTATTGTTGTAACAATGATAGCGCCACTATTCGTCAATGTTAAATATTTTCCCGCAAGAAAGGCTCTTCACAAAAATACGCCACCCACCATCTTGCCACTTGTTTCAGAATATCACTTCGCAACGTTGGCAGCATCTCAACAACTTGGTAACCATGGCTTAAACACGGTGTTCTTTGTTTACCAAGTAAAATGTTTTTTGAGGAACCAACCAGTCATTTTTCGCCGATACATTTGGTACAACTGCACCCAACACGGCCGTTTTACCCAAAAGCGCTGTTTCACTTTTTAAAGTACTGGTTGTTCCAACAAATTGATATAGCCATCTAGACTTCTTAATTTTTATCATCGCCACTTAGATTCGGGATGTCCGTATTTACATTTGAGCAATAAGGTTGTAAGCACTTCGATGAAAGAAACGGCTCAAGTTATCTAGGCAGGGGCATTTTTTTTCAACAGCCATGACTTAAAAGTACGCTTGTGGTAAGGCTTTAATTTGTGCACTTCGGTATTAACTGACTGCTCCCACTGTGAACGGATCAAGCATCAGTCACAATATCATCTTGCAAATCTGAATCCTCTAGACTAAACAGATGACTTTTTCTTTGCGATCCGAACTCCCCCGCTTTGTTTGAATTTTAGATGCATCTTATCGGACCCATTAATATAACGGCATTATAGTGTAAGTCTTTCATATTCTGGTACTTAAACCGTGATCAACAATATATCTTCATGAGGCTTCTATTTGCTTTGACCCGCGGATGAGGACACAGAACCATGCAGAGCGCCTTTTGCCGGCAATTAGACTCAAATAGGAATCGCTTTTTTGGTCGCGAGTGCGTCATTAGTGGCCTTTCTTTCTTTACTGCGATGGTCTAACTAGATTCTGAGGGGCAATTGTTATATAGTTTAAATATAGGTTTTTTTTTTGATGAAACTGTGCTTCGAGACGATTTCAAAGTTGCAACCAAGAACTAGACGGCCTACATTCCGAATGAGAGTTTTTAACAAATAATATTTGTCGAATATTGTCTCGTCATTTTCACGGTACTTACCCAATGCCATGGAGCTGGTACATAAAGGTTACCTTACTGCTTTGAAAGTTTAACAGTAGTTTATAGTTTGAGGTATACAATTTTCAAATGTATCCACAGAGAATACTGCGCCACACCTTGAATGTTCGTCAGGGCAACATCGCTTAGCCTTAGACCTGTTTGTTTGTCGGCCTTACATCCCTCTTCCGTGTTGTTATACAACCACTTGGGTTAAAATAAACCCAGAAACCAATCGAGTTGGTGCACAATGAAGGTTAGCTTTTTAAATACGCGTATATTTAAATGAGTGAGACGGTGGGAAAACTGCTAATGTTGCCAATGTAAATCCTACGTAAGGACTTTATACTTCGTATTATATACCCGACTCGATACGGGAGAAAAAACCTAATTAAAACACCCGAGCCGACAAATAAAACATAAACAGTTATTTCGTAAGCCAGCAACATAGAAGTGTAAGGCGGAAGCCTCCTGGTTTGAACACTCTAACTGTGAGTAGCTGTAACGCATATCTATGATGTATTCTTTTTCTGCCGGTGTCTTTGTCGCATTTCTGTATCAATAGTCTTAGCCGGCCTATAACGCGTACATTAAATTTTTTATAAAAGTCGTAAACGTGCTACATGAACATACTTCTTATGTAATATTAAGAGCCATGTCATCCAAGAAAGCAAAAGCAAGCGCCCAAGAGCAGGCGTTGTATATGCATTGTACTCGCATCTCTTGAAGCTGAATTATCAGCATTTTAATTCATGATTCAACCGCATAAAAATTGACACGGCAATCGACCCCCAAGAACAAGTTGTTAAGGAAACATTAAAAAGTCATACACGGAACATCTTAACAATATATTTGTCCTTGTTTCATAACGCTCCAGCATTTCCTGTTTTCCTGGCTTTCGCTTGACCAATGTGGTTTACTGGCTTGACTGCTTGTGAGGCATAGTTGTCTGAAGACACCCTTGTTTACAATTTTTTAAAGGTGTTACGTAAGGTTGGAGCTCAAGCAGAGAGACATAACCCTATGATAACAAAAGATGAAAGCTTGAAGCGACTCACTGTTTAAACAGTGACGTTACGCTAAGAAAAAGATCGGCTACAATCTTCTGGAGCATTGTGACGTGGCAGCGTTCAAACAAACTACCAAATTAGTATGCCAGTTATTACTAAGAAGTTCAGAAACGAGCTGTTTGTGGTGCCTCTGGGCATGTGTAGAAAATGGCAAATGGAGCCTAAAATTTTGAAGAGACAGAATACTTCCTTTAAAATAACGGCCAAGTGTGCATAATTGGATAAAAATAGACGCAAGTAATTATTCTGTGGCGTTGTGAACAAAGAATCACTACAGTTCCTGGCAGGGTGTGCTCTAGGAACAGACATGGTCGAGAATTCCCAAAAGAACATTTTCGCATAGTCGTTTCACTAATACCTACAGTCAGTGGTTCTAGCAGACTGTACTTGTCGGGAAATGTTTGTTGACGGTGATTTTTCTTCAGCGCGCAGCGCCTTGACACAAGGATGGAATTTCGCATCTAACAATGTGCACAGCGTTGTTTAAACAACGCACCTAAAGCTGTCTCGTCGTTCGAATAAATCCCATGGTGGTGAAACAGGCAGACCAAATTTCTCCTTCACAGCACGACACCAAAATAGACGTTCAGTGGAGCACCAACAACATGAGCAGTGCACGTGTTTCTATGGTTTCACCGCAGGCGACTCGGACGCTCACCGCAACTGGACACGCGTGATCTGAGTGTGGATGATTTAGTGCAGGCAGAGACTTCTTCGGCCCGATGACGGTGCAGAGAGCTACTTCTGGCCGTGGTAGCATCATCGACTGAGCAGACAATGTTTGTCACGTCGCCGAAGTTGTAACGATGCGACAAGATGGTCTTCTACGGTTGCACCAAACTATGTAGTGGTTGCCAGCAGTGATGTGATGACTGGAACCAGGACAAGCGTCCAGATGACTTTCGCTGGTGGCGAACTCTGATTTGCTGCGAAAAGGCCAAAAAAACATACTTTCAAACAAAAAAGCGACATTTGGGGACGCATATTCGAAAAGCCTGAGTTGTGCACTTATTATCTGTAATGTCCGCCACAGATGTCCGAAGACCTCAAACCGTTCAATGGCGAATCTCTGCTTCCATCCACCTCCATGAGTTTGCATGGCCGCCGTAAATCATCAACTAAAACAACTGTTGTGATTATAGTCGTTGTCAGAAACGAAAGGCATCATAAGGTAGGATATGACGAGAATTGACGCCTCCCTGTTTTTATTGATGCTTATATAGTCAACACGATGACATGATAGTAAAAAGTACGACAGCGCAAAGGCACGTAAAATGTCTAGCTTGCGGTTGTGAGAGTTTGGCTGCCGAGGCCATTTTGCTGCCAAGCCCTGTCATGCTAATGTTGGGGCCGACATGCCTATTTTATGGGGCGATATGACTTGCCCTGTTCCCAAATACCTAATTAACCAAAAAACACCGGTGTTCCGAACGTTTTTATGCCGACAGCAAAATTTATAATTAACTACTCGGTACTGTAACCTAAATATGGGTGTCGACATAACTACAAAGAAATTAACAAAATTTGTTACATCTGGCAAAAATAGGTGGTTATAAGTAATATTTTAACAGTGAAGCTGTTTAGTAAATAGCAATGTTTTGACCACAGTTAAAAATACCAAGACATTGCCGAGCGAGCGCATGTGAGCGAGGGCCTAACGGGGACCGCTCGGCAGTTAAAATACAGAAAATGCCCAGCGATAATGCCTGCGTTCGTCGCGGCGACCGTCCAGCGTCTCCGGTGGACGCTTGTTAAGCCAAGCGCACCCGCTTCGGGATACTGGCCAAGATTGGGTAAACAAATCTGCAGCATTCACAGTAATAGTTATCACAGTTGCTCGGGATGAGAAAGACTCCAGCGTTCACCGTAATTGTGGCAACACTTGCTCGGACGAGAACGACTGGTCATAGCGTGCATGGTGATGTCCAATCATTATCGCTTCCAAGAAATTGAAGGCAGCTCCCACCTAAACCAACAACGACGGAGTAAATATTGTTGCGGTAGTGGAGAAGAAGCAAATCGACATCTATCGTGAAACTTAAAGCATCGTGATTTTCGTTTAGGTTGCGTACAGCTTCACGACCTCCAAGTGTTTCGCGTTTGTGTGAGCTGCCTTCATTTTTTTCTCCAGTCATGCTTTAAGCAATAAAAATGCATCACATAAATTTATAGGAACGGTATTCATTACGTCCCGCATTACTGTTTAAAGCACGCGCCATGGCCACACCAACAAAACCCAATGTCGAGACATTGCCGCATTATTAACGAAACATTGGCAGAACCACATGGCTGGGATAACAAACATCAATGGTCATTCCCGCGTCCGAAGTGTGCGAGTGGGGAGAGGCGGTTAAGATACCTTACCGTTTCGTGCAGTTGAACGTCTTCACGTATTTACCCTATATTTGCGGCTTCGACGGAACAGAAACAGCTCAAGTAAAAATGCTAGCTCTGGTCCGCGCGAGAGAGCAGAGCAAAAGACGTGTTGTCACGATGACTATGAAATTAGCTTCACATGATTCTTTTTACAGAAAACTGTTACACGAGGTCTGAAAGAGCTACAATTTTATGGCAATAGCGAAAGGAAATCATAAGTGCACAAATAGCAAATTCGCAGGACGTGTTGATGCAGGAAGGCGTTATTTAACAGCGTGACGTGTTCACACATGGATGCACATTTAAAGACGCATTTACGGATTACACACAAAAATCTATGCGCAGCCGAAGGAAAACCATGTCATTTCACGGTCACAGATCATGACGTATTGAATTATAATTCTGCACAAACAGCTGCTGGCGGCTCCTCAATTCCAATAAATTTGTTTTTATATTCTCTTAAAAACCTTGTCAAATAATTTTTTTTTATTTTATGTACCCTCATGGCCCAAGGGCATTGGAGAGCGGGTGGTACAGCGTACATTTTTAGCAGAGAACAATGTTCAGCAAGTTTCTTTACAGACATAAATTAAACGCAAAAAGATAGCGGTATTATCCAATACCAGACAAGAACAGAAAAAAAAGGGAACAACTTTTGATTACAAGCAATGCAACAATCAGGCCCTTCAACCGTACAAAAACTAAATAGATGTACCCAATGATAACAGTGCAAAGCAGGCAACTAATGAGCAGCCTATACTCCAATGTGCGCGCGCAGCCGATTTTTTAACTCTTCTAAGTTGTTAGTTTCAGCGACCGCTGATGGAAGGTGGTTCCACTCTAATGACGTATTTGGAATGAAAGGTGATAAGTAAGAAGCACTACGACCAAAAGGCGTGCCCACTTTGTGGCGATGATCCATGCGCGATGAAACGTAGGTTGCCCGGGTGAACAATGCATTACGTAGATAAGAATTCGTGAAATAATAACTATGATTCCTTCACTAGTTTTGTGAAGAGGGCTAGCTTGGTTTTGTGAAAGACGGATATAATTTCTGAACTCCCAAGTCGGAATGGCAATGTCTTTCTCCCTACTGCAGGCGACTCTGCAGTAAAACGTGGTTTGGCAGCGCTACAAGCGATTCGTTTTCTGAGAAGCCCCCAGACATCTTACAACCTGCAAGTCTCCAACTGCTTTTTTATAACCAGCGCATGAATTAAAGTGCTTTCCTAGCCACGACTGGCGACGGCGTTACCAATGTATTTATCTTGTATTCCACACAACCCTAAGCTAAGAGGCGCATGGCGGTTGTGTAGAGAACTAAACCTTAAGCTGAAGGTATGGTCCGGCGAATATACACCATTATCATCCGCAGGCGCACGTACTCAGCCCAAGATTATCGAGCTACGCCATATCGACGGCAGGGGTGACATATAGTGGTGAATAACGCGTCTTACCAGTTACAGGTAAGCACACCAGGCCGGCCTACTCAACTGACCCTGTTCTGGCTATTCGCTACCCTTCGGCGTCGGTACCTGCTTTCTCCATGTGGAGTGCTAACTGCAGTGCCACTCAGGGCCAGCAAACAAACGGAGAGTTAGATTGCACGCCTGAGAGAGCACTGCGGGAATTTAGCCGGTGCGTTTGCTTCGGCCCACAGCGAATTTGGGCACCATGTTTCCCCCAATCCGCGTCATATGTCGCTGGCACCATGCTCGGATTTCTATGCATGGCTTGGACGGTTACAGCTTAGAAGCAAATGCTGCATAACTCAATGCGTTGTTCCAGCTTCCATCCATAGGCAATCCATCCAAAGGCTTTCATCCAACTGCGCAAGAACTGCGTGCGCGATAGTTTCCAGCATAATTGTAATTCTTTCTGACACATGGTGGGTAAAAATCGATATGAGAGTTTGCTTTCAAACACTTTTTCAACCAATTTTTTAGCTACTTTTGAACTCATGTTCAATTTGGATTTTAAATAAATTCAAGGTAGTTGTGGCAACGTCGCTGCTTGAGGCTCACATCTATTAAGTTGACTTTCTAGCTGGTGATAGCCGCTAGAAGGAAAAGTAATACAACACGCTCAGAACGAAGCTGCTGCGTTGGTAAGAAAGTTAGACAGGGTTAGTCAGTTCGACAACATCTGTAAGTTTTCAGTGTTTTAATACCTGTGTTACACGGCAACTTTTATTTCCCCGATAATCACTTATTCACCAGACCACACTATATATGCAAATAAGCCAGTAGAGAGGCATTGCGTTCGAATGCATCGAAAATAATTGAAAATGGCAATTTATAGCAGGTATTAAGCACAAAACGTCTTGAAAAATCTTTGTATTATAAAGGTGGCTATACAGCAGCTTCAAGCATATGCTGAACGTTCCGCTACGACTGTCTCCTCGGGAAGCAGGACGTTTAGACTAGCGCGAAGAAAACCTTCGTTTGAAGTTTTATATATCAGACCGTATAATAACCTCTGACACAGTGGAACAACTCCTTTTTCAGAGTAGAGCACGTGCCCCCGCAACAAGCGAATTGCCCACGCTCGATTAAGATTTAGGCGCCATTGTACGTCACGAGCATTGACAATTTAAAAAAAAAGTGTGTACAAAGACATTTTTAGAAGTAGAAAATAGACAACAGCGGCATAAAAGACGAGGTAAGGAGCCAGGTACTCACTTCTAGAGAGAAAGACTTGGAGGCCGGAGCTTTGGCGCTTCTCACTGAGTCGCACCCGTATTTCACTGGATGCAGTGAACTCCCTTAGCTGCCGCGAGACGCACTTCAGGCGCAGCTCTCCTTTGCTGAAGTGCTGTTCACCGAGCCTGAAGCTGAGTCGTAGCACCGTCCCTGGGGACGACTGGTACTGAACGCCTTGTGACGGGGAAAGGGACACGTACGAGTCCTGCGCCTGTTCCCGTGGCATGGGATAACAACCGGAGAGGCAAAATGGTCCTCGTTGCAACATTGTGAAAACGTTGTTGTAGGAAACATTAGAAATCGAATACAGCTAAATCGGCAATTGAAGCACCAGAATTCATAAATCTTGCACAATTCATCTTTCACACCTTTTCTTTCGCACCTTTCTACACAAGAAAGGTGTGAAAGCTTTGTTCAAGTGTCGGTAAATTGTAGAATAGCTTTATGCTAAGCAACTAATATAGCAGCGATGAAGGTCCAGGATATATTTTCTAACCAGAGAGTGCGTAAGTTGCGTCAAAAGGTTTGCCTTTTTTTGAGGACTTCCGGTTTCTTACTTTACATATCATTGCGCCGTTTTTTTCGATATGTTATTTTTGTGGAGCAGAAGCACGTTGTTTAGAAGGTCACACTTACTCGCAACACAGCCTTCGTCGGGAGATATTTTAGAAACTTCCAGTATAGTTTGTGATCTTCAGTCTCCTAATTCAGTGTTGTAAATACCAGATTTTGTGAGAATTTTTTGTGGCTGCGTTTGGAGTGTCTCACACGTAATATCACTACCGATCGCTACAGGGTACAATGAATATTGCTTTTGAAGGCACGCGGACAAACGTCCTCTAGTTTAAACGCGCTATTACATTTGCGTTGCCGTTTGTAGTAACATTTTGTGCTATGTTTCGTTGCATCTGGCATCTCTATTTATTCAACCATTTTGGGAGCAGCGTCTGACGTTGTCTCTAGCTTCTGTTAAACAACAAAAAGCGTTTTATATGTAATACCAAAGCATGTCTTTTACATAGGGTGAAAAACATTAGGGCCATAAGCAGACGTGGGCCTGAAAGAAACAAACGTAATATGCAATCACATTTCTATTATGGTACAGGTGTGAGTACCGTACCTTCTCCCACCAGTTCTTGTTGTACATTATTGAAACATGTTCTGTCTTTCTAGAGCAAATTGCTGCAAAGTTTTATTTGCACTAATTCAACTGAAACACTACTATGCGATGGGAGGAATACCATAAAAAGCGGCCACTGAAGTAAAAGCAAGCGGTGTTTACTGTCTCTGAAGGACACCCACCTCTCGGTCGTTAACAAGCCACGTAAGGCCATGGCTCGGCAATTCCCCATCAGCGTTGCACGTGAGGTCCACAAGGCTACCAAGGTTGTAGCGCTTTTTGTGTCCTTGGAGATGAGGGCCATCCATAGGGGGACCTGCATTTATGACAGAACACGGAAATTCAGCGTATGCGGAACTTGCAACAAAGTTGGTCTTCCGTTGCGCACATTAATTGCCCCATGAGGCCTAAAATTTAATTTCGCGTACATGCATGTGTTGGGCCTGCGTTATTCACGAAGCGCTCATTGTGGCTTTGTAAAACACAAATTTCCAGCAGAACAAGCGAATAAAGGTAAACAATGCTATAGGACGCACATTTTCTCGATATATACCAGGTCTGAAACTCCAAATAGGCCCCATGTATCAAAAGCCGGTCCGCGGTTGCCGCCTGCTCGCCCCTCCCCCCGCCCCTGCTAAGGGGCAAAGAGGGGAAAGCACATGGCAAGTTGACGATCCTGTCATCTGACGGCAGATAATTAAAGTAGTACTTAAATGCTTGCGGCTGCCGCCGTAGGTTATTAAAACAATAAACCAAAGAAACAGAAATAAATGTTACTAGAGTTATGCTTTCTAATTTTAACACCAAGGTTTATTCTGTGAAGTTTTGTATTTCAGGAAGTGCTCAGACGGTCCAGTTTTTCTCTCCTAGGCGTCGGACTCTTAAACGCCCTCTAGCTACAACGGAGCAGGGTGACCAGTGCCGCACGAATTCTAAAGCGGAGTTTCGAAACTGGTGTATATTGAAGAACTCTGATAGGTCCAAATGCGAAGGTCTAGTGCTCTTAACCTTGAGATGGTGTGATCAAGAGTAATTACGGGAAGATTAACCATCTAGAGAAACTGAGCACACATCCGTGGTTCGATTATAGAGATACAAAAAATTGCCTAATTTCTCTGGCGATATGTAATTTAGCGAATTTGAGAAGCTGGCTCTAACTTGCGTTGGCTAAAATAAATAACTTGACAGCTGAATAATTTGGTCGCTTAATGACTTTGGTTCAAAGTGCTTGCAGTAGAAATTTCAGTGTTACGAAACTATCTTCCTCATCAAATGGAAACGGAGAAGATGAACGAGTAATATTATATTGAAATACTCAACCGCTAAGCCATTAGAAATGGGGATGTTGTATTTCTGTGTTTCTTAATTATAACTCGGAGATATGATCACGTATGGTTCTGCACTGTCTCTAAAGATCAGATGTACTGATAGCTTTAAAATTGCAATTATTTTATAGGATTATTTCTATTGTGATTTCACGAATACTGTTAGATGCGAAATGCTCTAATCTTAATAATCTGACCAGTATACCCGCAAAAAAACGTACACTATGACTTTTGTTTTAAAACAAGCTATGTGTTTCATTTGCAGTTTCAACAATAAGCAAGATCATAATCCGAATGTCTGATTGATAATAAATCATTATTTTTTGCTTCCATGCAAGAACACTAAACTACTCTTTTAATTCCTCGTCAGTTTTTTGCTTCTCGTGTTGCTGCCGCGCAGCATATGTTGTCGCTCCCATTCTGATTCTATTGTGACAGATCATATGATTTGCATATTCTTTGCTAGTTCCTTAAAGTGGTCAAAATCTGCGGCCATGGCTGAGGTTGTAACGCCCTGTTTTGAGCAATTGGAGCTAGACTCGTAGGTGTGTCAAAAAGCAGCAGCTTCTTTAAAGCGAAACCTCTGTTAGTGGGACTGATGGCGTCTTGTAAAAAAACTAATATAATGCCCCATAGCCCAGTTGCTCGAGTGAAAAGCTCTGCTCAGATCTGATGACAAACGGCGAGTGTGTGAAAACGGCCTTCCGTTACGTCAAAACTGTTACTTGAAAATCGCAAAAAAAGAATAGTTCTAGATTATACAATACACTTATCGACCATGAAGAAAGAGTGCAATTTATCTTTGTTAGTGCAAGAGTATTTATTAGTGTATTAGTGCAACAGTATTTATTAGTTCAAGAGTACCTTTATCTCATAAAGCACGCGTCGGTGTACATTTTGAACATTCGCGGATGTGTTTACCAAGTACGTGTCGCACCTGTTCGTTCATCGTTGGCGATATGGGTCTTTGCAGGCTCCACGGTCGACTGGACTCACTTTCAGCAAAGTTTGGGCGCACTTTTACTGAAGTTTTTGACGCACTCTTGAAGCAGTTTACGCGTTAGAAAGCTCTCGCACTTCTCTCAAAATTGTTTAGGAAGGGATGGTGAAGGTGTTTTGAAACAAAAGACTCAGAAGATTGCACCTATTTCAGCACATTTACTGCATCCCTTATGTGGTCGTACTGATTGATACCACATAAAAAATGGGTATCCAATTTAAGCATCAGAGCGCGCTGACAAGTGCAGTTTGAGCTTTTTTTATGTGAGCATATATTTCTTCGTATAAACCCCATCAGCTGTTTACAGCTGCTTTTATCCGGGGTTTGCAAGCTATACCGAGCAATTATCAGCAAGACGTTCAGACTTCTTTTGGTTTGGTTTTAACGCAATGAATTTAAACAGCCTGCTTCGGCAGTGATAATATGCGAATAGCTTTACAAATCTGAATAAATGAGTACAAATCTTAACGATGCTGCAGCAAACGCGCAGTACACCTGGAATGCTATGGAAGATTTCAGAAAGGAATCAACCATCAGACATTTCGAGTGTCATGCTCTGAATTTTTTTCAAAAGAAGAGGTTTTTTCTAATTTGTGGAAATTTAAATTGCAAAGGTGGTTGGAATCTAATACTATCCTTAAATAAAATTGATTTTCTATAAGAAATTTAATTTATAGGTAGCTTAAATTACGCAGCAGAGTGAAAATATACGTTGCTCAAGGATGACGCAATTCGACAAGACTTCACCTTTGTGACAATTCTTCACCTGCGCTGCCACCACAAGCATTAAAATGTACTGAAATTTGGTAACGACCTTTCACTAAGTTTAAACGGCGTCACAACCAGAATTCAATAAAACGAATCTGATATTTAGAAGTATAGCGATGGCATTTTTTAAGGTTTTCGAGCTAACGGCTGTGTGGCTTTATTAAAAAAAATGGCGAGAAAGGACCGATTGGCCGGCTGGTATTTTGGCATTCTTCACCCACAGCGCCATTGGAACGGGGAACAGAGGAAGGAGAGACACAACTTTGTAGTTATAGGCAAACATTGGCATCAGCCAGAACAGGACAATTGTTGCGCACTCCACATTTCGCGCGGAATGCACTGTTCGTTAATATACGTAGAATGTACCTCTCAAAAGCATCTAAAATGCAACAATCTTTCGCAGCAATGAGAAAATATATAGTGACAGCAACCTTACTTCGTAGCCGAATATTTGTTAATGAAATATTTTACGCTAACCCAAATATTATGCTAACACTAGTTACCGTAGATGCAGAATGAGAGGATGCATTTAAATTGCCATTACTCATTTTAGAGAATTTCACCACGGACTTGCTAATGGCAGTGTAAAAGTACTGCGTTGTTACGTTACCCGAAGTTGTAAAAAGCTCATCTGGGATGCTTCCTGCAGCTCGTCACTTGGAGGTACAGTTTTTGCGGAGACCATAAAGGTTTTATAGATCAATTTGCTGGGCACTTTACTGGTTTCACCTTTTCATTCTAGTAACGTTTATTTGCGGTTGATAAGAGGGTCTCTTTTCGGAACACTTTCGCTAAGGTATCGCATTTTTAAAGCGATTCTGCGGTTTTCACTCTTCGCAGACTGTTGACCCACCGACTTTTGCAACACCCACCCCTCTGTTTTTACTGGATCCCGTCCTTACATGTGCTCCTTCCACAAATTCACTCGTATGTCGTTGGAAGTAATTATAGTACAAGCTTTTGGTGTTAGTGTTTCATGTTACAATACCTTTAGAATTGTCAATGTACAAATGCTAGTATTTACCTTGAACTATTAACCTCTTTCTTCAATATATTTCCCTTATAAAAGATACGGGTGAATAAATAAACACTGAAAACTGATAATATTGCGGTTACGGAAAAGTTCTATTGTGAGATTCGGTTGCCTTGATCTCAACTCATCAGGTCACTGAACTTAAATAAAGAGAGGGATATAGATGAGAGTAAAGCCTAATTAATGTTTAAAGCAGTACTGAAATGGCATCTGCTAACCTAAGTTTTAAAGAATTCGAATTAGAAGCACATTTTAGTTTCCTTCTAATCAGAATCATCAGAGTGAGTAACGAAGTGAAGTGGTTTGTCGCCACTCACCCTTCGAAACAGATCTCTAAGGTCTACGCCGGCAAACTGAGACAGGAAGAAAAAGAGAGAAGACCGACGGAAGTTCATCGCCTTGCGAGACGCTGCTCACCGGAAACGTCGACAGTCTTGCCGTAATCCCGGAGGGTTAGTTCCTCGCTGCTTACAAAGTAAGGCAGTGCGGCGTGCGAAGCACACCGAACATCCATACTGCCGTGCCAGAAGTGGCTGGGCTGTGCGACGAAGGAAAGGAGAGAGTGCGAGTGCCAGAGTCCCTCGTCGTCGAGCTTGTGGCCACTCTGCACAAGTTCGCCGCTCGCTGTTGGCACCTGACAGGAAGGATGGAGGGAAGTGGCAAAATAGGGTTCCGGAAAATCAATACTTCATTCTTTATTACCGGCACGCTTGACAACTCTCAGTCACGCTCATATTCTTTAATCCACACAAATGTATTGTTGCGGACAGCTTTTGACAGACTACAGTGAAAGACTTCAGTATGATGGGAATGTCGAAGATAAGACGGTTTTATTACGTGCGCAAAGGTTGATTCGCTTTAACATTGTTGTATATGAAACAATACAGCAAGAGGAATAGCACATCAATGAAATACTGAGGTAACTGTATACCGCTAAGTGCGTATTTCGTAATGAACCGTAACTTCAATATTCAAGCTTGAATATTTCTTAGAGAAATCTGAAGTTAACGGCAAATTTCGTTTCTATGAGCCTTATATTCAATCCCACCACTTTTTAAACAATGTTTAACATGATTGAACTTGTTTCATCGGTTCCAAAGGCATGTCTTAAAGCTCCTCAGCTTATAAAACAAATTCTAGCAAGACAAGTGCTGTACGACATGAACTACCCACAAATACCATCACATAGCATGGTTCACCCAAATGTTTTTTTTTAATTTCCTTAATATAAAACTACACGTATATCAACTAGGAGGGTCGCTGTGAGTTCATAGAATGGCTACTGATGCTGTATCATGTAATGTAGCCAACTGATTATATTAGGGCAGTAAATAAGTTACCACATTTGGTAATTGGGATTTAGATTTTTGGGAATAGCTTGAATGCTTCGTAATTAGTATTTTTAAATCACGCACAATTTTAAAAATTTCAGGGCGTTTTAGAGGATATATAAAATCCGGGTATAAATATGCATTGAAACTCTTTAAAAAGCCGTAAACAAAGAGCGGATGACTGCTCTCCATTCTCTAAATATTGCTGTGTAGTTTTTGAAGCTCCGCACACAACGAGTGTCGAAAGCGCTCGGAGATCGACATTATCGGAAAGTTTCACCATTTGTAAAGTCCTGGGCTGCAGAAGGCTTGCCGAATTGATGCGATTTAAATTTTTTTCCCTGCAAACGACATAAGCCCGAGTACCCGAACAACTGAAAAGAGCCTACAGCTATCATATGAGAAATTCGTGGCGTTCGGATAATTTTCTCACAAGTTTTTATATTTTTTAAAGGTTGCAACTGCTGTAGTAACTTGTGCGGTATATACTGTAGTCATCGAGGTTACGCAGCAATTAAGTTTCCGTTTTTGTTGAGGTTTATTCTTAGCACCAAAACTTACATTGCTTACAGATAAATTCACACAAACAGGTCCAAGGGTTTAACACTATAGTGGGACCCATATTCAGGATTTACTCCTCCAGAAACCGTGCTCTACAGCTCGACGGAAACCTCGTTACAGGTCATTAAATGTGCGTAAACAGTAGCCAGGAAAAAGAGTGTACCTGCAATATACAATATTCAATACATATACTTTAGCAGTATTCAAAGTCGTTTTCATCGCGCAGAGAAGACGGACATACAAAGAATTCATTTTGAGTAATTTGAGAAATATTTCTCTGACAAACAGCCCACCCCGCTGAAACAAACTTCAGTATTAGCGACTACCTTTGTAAAACATGAGGCAGAGGGGCATTAGTTTGGAATGTTATCCACCGTAACACCAACCGAATATTTCAGGATAGGGTGGTATGCTGCAGGTGCCAAACATACCATCCAGCTTAGCTCATCATCATCATCATGATCACCAGCCTATCTACGCCCACTGCAGGGCAAAGGCCACTCCCATTAATTTCCAATTAACACGGTCCTGTGGTACTACGACCAATTCATCCCCACAAACTTCTTGATCTCATCTGCCCATCTAACTTTCTGCCGCCCCCTGCAACGCTTGCCTTCTCTAGGGATCCACTCTGTTACCCTTAATGACCAGCGGTTATCTTGCCTTCGCATTACATGCCCTGCCCACGTCCATTTCTTCTTCCTAATTTCTACTAATATGTCCTTAAGACGGGTATGTTCCCTGACCCACTCCGCTCTTTTCTTGTCCCTTAATGTTACACCTATCATTTTCCGCTCCATTACTCGCTGTGTGGTTCTCAATTTTAAGTGGAACCCTCTTAGTGAGCCTCCAAGTGTAGCTCTTTCACCTTAGCTCACACGGACACTAACTGTGCCAGACAGATTCTCGTGGAGCAACACGCAGCTAAACTCACCCTCACCATTTGTCTTCTACGACAGCCTTACCTTTCTATCGTTGATATACCAGGTGAGCGAAGCATTCGGTTTCGAAGGCCCGTACGAGCACGTCAGGTTTACTGGGTCACCGATCTGGTACTGGGCATGCAGGCCCCTTATTATCGGATCTTCCAGGGGCAGCACTGTCAAAATAAAAGAAGAGACAATCTACATCAGTTGATAAAACGTACTCCTCGTCCTTATTTGCCGTCAGAAAATCTCCGGAGAATATGTCCGCAGAAGGAACTAGTACTGCAACAGATTATGGGGCCAAGAAATTTCCCTATGAAAGAATGAGCCATCATAGTTACGCAAGAGTACCACAAAACCTGTACATATTTAGTGAATGCATGAGCTCACAATAATCACACGTCTCACTTGGTGCGGGTACCTCGTTAGTGCGGGCTTTCCGTAGACGAAAAACATAAGAAATATTCAGCTTTATCCAGGTGATGTGCACGCAAATGGAAAGACGCAGGGACGAAGAAAATACTCGTTTTAAAAAGGCAGCTCCGTGTTCTTCACTTCGTACACGAAATACGTAATTAGAAAAAAATATAAGCCACTCTACTCGGTTAATGTGGACGACCAGCGTAGCTGAGGGACAGAAAATTCTCAACAGATTCTAATTCTTAAAGGGAGTGGGGCTGAGACTACCTGCATTTGGACGCCATTTTATCCTGACAGATAATCGGTAATCACCAGATAGACGTATTCAAATCATCGGAGAGAGTCAGGGTCTGCAGAAGGTCTGCAGGTGCTGCGCGCCCGGAATATTGCACCGCCCCCGGCGTGCGTGAGCGCGGGCTAGTCGAGGCCACCCTATTGCCACAAAACAGCAGAATCGAAATTCAAAATAGGCAGTGGTCTGCGTCTACTTTTCTGGAGAGGACTCGCCCGGCAGAGTTAAAATTTGTGCCCCGCGGATGCCTCCTTCTACAGCAGGCACCCATGGTAAAACCAAGGACGCAAACACAGGAACACAAAGACGTAAGCACGGAACATGTCATATTTCAAAGACACGTGTATAAAGTTGCCGTTGCATCAAAGCTGTGTTTCATGATTTTGAACAAAATGCACCTACCAGCGCCATAAATCGCGTTTGTGTAAAAAGAATAATAACAATAGTGAGCTTAGCTATTGGCCCGCCACTAGAAGTCAGGAACAAGTACATTGATTTCAGGAATGTAAACGGGAGCGTAAATGGAAATGTTTTGTATTTGCACCCCCCCCCTTTCGAGATTGTACATTCCAGTACAGAATTCTTTTGTGCTGAAGTTCAACGTTAATATTTTGTCGCGCTTTCAGCTCCAATGAGAATGGGACACCACGGAGAACTACGGTCTTGCCCAGATAGGCCGACCCAGAAATAATTCCTTGGCTTATAATCTAACCGTATGATTCACGTAGTAGCAATGGCAAGTTTATTTGGAGGCGATTTGTTCTACCTTTCACTCATCCCTTAGATGACGCCCACGAATGAGCAACCGCAAATACGCCAGAGAGCCATTAGCAGGTGTCACGTGCTTAGGCGTGCCTTCTCTCTATCGTCAGTCGTCCTTCATGAGGGCATCATTATCGCCCTTCATGACACAGAAAACTGTCAGAAAACTTGATTGTGGTTCTGGTTCTGTGGAAGTCTCAATCTGTGAATAACCCTCAAGCTGACGCCGCGTGCTCCAAAACGCGTAGGTATAACTGTTTACCATCAAAATGACGCCCACATAATTGGCAGTCGCGTCGAAAGAATATACCAAACATGGTAGACGAGCAGTACGAAGGCCAACGTTCTTACACAGGGAATATAGAGGGGACCCCCCAAAAATCATTTTTTTTTGGTTTGCGAATTTAAAAATATATACCTAACAAAACAAGAAACGCAAATGCTTGCGGAGTTGTTAACTAACTCTAACTAACTGACTGACTGACTGACTGACTGACTGCAACGGCTTACTTGCACGAATGCTTTGCTCTGTGGACAGCCAATGCACTCGCCATTTGTACAAGTGCGGCACGCACACACACAGCTGGCTGGCGCCGCATCTTTTGAAAGTGCTACGAGTTGTGCCGCGCCTCCGCCAGATGGCGCCACGGGTCCCGCGACCGAGAGAAGACGCAGTGAAACATCCCCCTCGCGAGGGGTACGATCAAATGCAGAGCATTTCCGGGGGCGCACGACGTTAAGACGACTGACATTAAGACGACTTCAGGCACACCATCATGACCTCCCACTGTTACGGTGTTGGCGCCAGGATCACAGGTAGTTCATTAACGCTATTATACTCCCACACCATGTTGTATAGGGTGTTGGGCGTTCCGCTGCAGAACTTGCATTTGAAGCTATGTATTGTGGGATACATCATATGCAATTGTGTGGAATGTAGGAATGATTTTGTTTGATGTCTTCGTAGTGGTATGGATTCTTATTTAATGAGCTTTGGATGTGGAGTTAGGTATTCCCTTCTTGTAGGCCTGAAGTGTTCCAAGATGTCTATACTTCGTTTAGCAATGGACTGGTTGTGTGGCATCCCGGAGAAAAGGTGTGTTCTCGACAAGCCAACTGCCGGAGTGAGAGGTCTGAGGGTGCTGCGTCGGCCGCCGCATTACCGTCTAAAGATTCGTGCCCCGGTGTCCACACAAAGCAGATGTCTAGTGGGCTTCTGCGTGCTTGGAATATCTTGAATAATGTTTTCAAATTAGCCCTTTTTGGTAATTACTGCAGGCTGCTTGAGAGTCTGCGAGCACTGTGATGTGCTCTTTGGTTTCCGGCGCTGTGGTGATAGCAAGCGCAACCTCTGCCTCTCCACCAATTTCGTTCCTTCCTTCTTGATTGTTGCCGATGATAGATGGGAACCATTGAAGTCTACAAAGTTTATTGTATGGGCTCATTTATTTATTCGGCTTGGATACACTGCCGCATCGAGGTACCTTAAGTTTTGATCGGTTCTGTAGTATCTGTGGAGTGCTTTCGTATCTGGCTTTGTGACGCATCTTGTGCTAATAATACTTTTTTCGCTAAATTTAGCAGCCAAAACACATCTTTCTTTTTTCGAAATTTAACCAGCAGTGGCGCACGTAGCGAGGACTCGAAACTCAATGTCGCGTACTCTATGATGCTAAAGAAAGGTGTGAATTCCAGATACTATTGATTTGTGGCGGCGTAAGTGCCACAAAATCTTTTTTACGGTTTGCTTAATCTAACACTTCAAAAGGGTGTCGATACAGCTGGGCTTCGACTTGTGCTATTGCACATTGCCTTGTACCAGAACTCTTTCTTGTGTCTTGTCTTTAAAGGCCCGCTCCTACTTGGCTGCCAGTTTTGTTGCGGAAGTTCTGTCTGTTATAATTACTCCCCTTATACACTCTAAAGCAAGTTAGCTTTAAAGCATCGATGAAGAATCTTTAATGTTACCCCAATAAACATTGAAAGCATTCTCAGGGTGTGTGTGTGTGTGTGAAATGATTGCACTTTTTCTGTATAAATACTCATGTTTTCGTAATTTACATTACAAAGTACACTACAAGTAGTCATGTCATATAACGTATGCACACCGGCACATGCGTAGATAGTACTACTGAGCGTGATCACTGAAACATCCAAGAACTCCCACTGCCGTTGTCTTCTTACTAAACTAATGTTGCATATTTTGTTAACGCACTTCGCCTTTTCCGTGTAAGCATGTAACGTTAAAACATGTTAAACGAATTTTTACGTATTTTATGTTTCGCTGAATTCAGCATCAGTAGCCATTTTGTAAAAATTATTTCAACCAGCCCAAATATTCCGTCTTATTGACCACCGGTCTCTATTAACATCCGTAAGTTCTTTTCCCAAAAGGTCTGGACGTATATGGTTTATTTTTTCAAGCGTAGATGTAGTAATTTGGCATAACACAACTCCAATCTTGACACGTATAGAAAGGTGTTTTCACTGGTATTAAAGTAACATTGAAGGCAAAATATAAACACTAACTGACCAATGACATTTCTCGCGTTCAATTTAAAACGTAGGGTTCATTTAACGCACAAGCTTTTATTGTTTCCTTGGAAATATAGAACCATAATCATTTGCAGACAATGGATGCTTTGTCACCCTGTCATCTCCGTTTCATTTTCGCGGTTTTAGCCGGGGTGATGTGCGTATTCTTTTGCAGTCACGGCACAGTTTTTATACAACAGTACACAATCAGACAACCATGTCGATAATATTTACAGTGTGGCAGGAGGCAGTATTATGACAACGTTATTTCTTGGTAGAAAATGCCGATAGCTTTAACTATTACCCTAATATTCGACTTATCAATCTTGTGCCGGCATACGCGAGCCAGCGCATACATATACACAATTCGGCATAAATTCTTTGCGATAGGTCAAGTGGAACTCTTCGATGTTTCAGAAATTTCTTTAAAGGCCCAAAAACTATATTGCGGGTCATTTAAGTTCAAAACCGCTAAGCAGCACCTTTATTTTGGGAGGCAGCACAACAGAACCGAATTTCTTTACATCTCTTTTCGCTTAGATTTAGCGGCCTGTTTCTTGCCGAGTGCATTTGCATGATGTTGTTCACATGCATTACTCAACTGCTATAGAGACGAAAAGTCTTCATTTTATAAATTTATCATGTTCGTGTGACAAGTTTATTCTTACGTTATTTTGAAAAGAATATATTGAGACAAACTTCGACGGCATCTTTATTGGAAGTTTAAACAAGATGCAGTTCTTACCGTACATAATTAGTTCCTTCTGTGCACGTTCCGTCTGAAAGGATGGTGACTCCGCTGACACCTCGCATCGGTACTTGCCCTCCGTGTGCAGGTCGGTTTCATTGAGGTATAGGTCGCTGATGTTGGACCGTAATAACTGCGAAATATCCGCAACAGAGCATGAATCAATAAATTAACGGGGTACCGCTTAGCAAGTAGGGAAAAATTATGTCGATTTTGTACGATAACTTTTACAAGCCCTCTACAAGTGCATAACACATAAAGTGGTTCGTGCAAAAGTACCTAAAAAGGAAACAAGAATAATTGCTCCCATGCGGACATAAATTTGGCCAATGTGGGAGCACTAGTTCCCTTTCCTTCTGTAGAACCGTTGATAAAGGACCAGTTGTGCTCTCATTGCGTTATGGCATTGTGCTGCTGAGCACAACGTCACGGGTTTGATCCTGGCGGCGGTAGCATTTTTTAGGTGCGGAGTACGTTAGGAGCAAAAAATGTCCGTCCGTGTCCGCCCGCATAGCATTCACAATCGCAAAAAATAACGCAGGCACCGGCAGGATTCGAGCCTGCGTCTGGTAGACCAAAGAGAGTTAGCGTCAGTCGTCTTACCCATGGGGCTACGACCGTTTTTTTTTTATTACTGGTTTCAGACATCACAAAAACGTGCTACAGATAAAAAACGCTAGCTTTGCCTAAGCCAGCGTATTATGTCTAAAAACGGGGCATAGACAACACTTTCTCTACTTCCTGCAGCCACTCGGGTGTTCAAGGTTGACCCTTCCACATTTCTACAATGCGATGAACGCTTTCACAGAAATACTGCCTCGCGGGCCGTCCATCAACGTCCGAGTAACGAGCTGCCAATCGAGACCTCCATATTCCGTGGAGGACCAGCAACATCAATAGGTCGTAAGGCACTCCATTATCGTTCTCAACTGCCAGAAACCGTATACCATGAGGATCCAAGGGGAGTTCCTTTTTCAAAGTTCTCTGAAGAACATCCCACAAAAACACCGCATCCCAACAGTCCAAAAATACATGTTCAACAGTTTCCGGCTTCTTGCATAGCCAGCAGTCTGCTCCCCAGGGCACAAAACAAACCCTTCTCAAGCATCCACGTTTCAACCTGGAGCACACCAACATGAAGCTTAAAGAAAAACGTTTTAACACCCGGCGGAACAACCATTGCTTTTACACGTTTCAAAACATTTTGTCCTGGTCCACTTCGAAACATGGATCTGTATGGTGGTACAGGAAAGCAGATTTCAACGATATCATTGTACAACTTCTTCTTCGACACTGAAGTCAAATACTCCATGGAAAAACGCGAACATAAAATTGTGTTGCCTGTACGACTTCCTTTAAATATCCGTAAAGTCCTCCGGTATAACACAAAGATGACGTAATAACAAACTGAGGCAGAAATCTACCTAACCTAACCTGAATTACAGTGCGAAGTAGGGGGTCCTTCAGCTCACGCAAAAAATGAAATCTATTGACTACTTGTCGCAGAAAAAGATGCGATAGTGACAAACCACCATCACGCACACGTCTGAAAAGATTAGTTCTACTCGTCCGTTCCCAGGTCGAGCCCCAGATAAAAGCAGTGAGTTAGTACCCGACAGTCAAACGGCTTACTTTCTCGCCATTAACGGTGTGGAGTACCTTACGACATCTCAGTGTTCATCTGCGTTCATCAGCCCGTCAAACCGCTATGAAGGGAAAATCAAGCGAAACTCAATTTGTGCCGTGCGTTGCAGTTTCATTTAGGAGATAATAAAGGTAGAACTCATGGCTCAAATCGAATGACGGTCGGGGCGCAAATCGAATGTCAATCGGGGCGCAACTTGGACGTAATTTCGAGTCCCCGTACTCCGGCCCCTCGCCATCATCCACGAAGTGAAGATTCTGCCATTTTTAATACGGTTTGATTGCTGGCTGATTGGTTCATGACTGGCTAGCTGCTGGCTAGTTGGCTAGTTGCTGGATAGTTGGTTTTGATGGAGGCGAAGAAAGAAAATGCCAGTGCATCAAAACTTTTGCGCACGTTAAACATCCCTGGGTGGTTAAAATTATTATGAACCCCTCCACTGCATTGCTCCTTAGATCATAGGTGTAGCATCAGTGTCTTAAACCGCACAAACATTTAATGTTGTCAATGTGCATTTAAACACAGGGAGAAACCTGTGAACTCATACGTCCCAGGATTTATTGTTGTCTACCTGGTATTGTTTTGTTTTGTTTGTTTGAAATGTTAAAATTCTTTTTTATGGAAATTTTTACAGCATTCAGTTGCCTGCTTCTTCACCTGATGCAATGTCAAACACTGCGGAATTTCGATTAGTAAACTAAGTGTTTATTGGAGAGCAATACCTGAGGTCGCACAAACGTTCAAATTTACTCAGATAATTATTGTTGCGTTAAAAAATATCCACTATCACTAACTACACCTCAATCCAGTGCATGGCATCACAGTTGAAAGTAAACTTCTCAAGTTGATTACCAAAACGTTTTAGTCTCGTTGGTATAAAATAATATGCATCGCAGCAATGCATTTATTACTGAGAACTGAGAATTTCAAAAAAAATATTTTCTTCAATTTGACGCTGCGATCACAAAAGCATGTGTTCATTGAATTTTCACCATTTCAACTCAGTTAAAAAAAACCACGCGTTCTCTGGGAATTAACCATCAACCCTAATAGTGCCGCGCAGCAAGAAGGCTCAGAGGGAAGCAATTTTCCGCCTATTGCCTATTATAACTGCAAACTGCTTCTGTTCGACCTTTTGAAGTCCACTGCAAATCCCATATAACATATTTTTGCACCGGAATTGTACATGCACCTTTTCTTCTTTGACTGCCTGTCACAGGAAGTGCTATTTTACCGAGTTGTTTGTCCCAGGAAAGGTGTGGGCTACTCATCCTGTCAGTGCCACGACAACCTGGCCTGCCAACAGAAGGGGGATTCATAGCAAGGACGTCAAGTGTTATAGAAGATGGAATACCATCTTCTAGCAAAACTAGAAAAACAAGATTACTGACATCTGCTGTCCGCTGCAAATTCAGCAACCACGGGGAAATTTAAACATAAGGAAGAGCTCGACGTTGGGTGGACATCCTTCATCATAGCTGTGGCTATCTCCTTCATTATTATTCGCGGCGCTGTTAGCTTAGTTAAGTGAAGCGCTCTCAACGGAAATAAGTTTGTTGCAATTCTCCTAGTGGTTACATTAGGTGGTCTCCGACTGGGTCATGTAAATGCTGCTGCTGCGGCTAAAAATGTTCTCTAGTTTCAGTGCTTTTCAATATGAGCGCCTTCCTTGCGGGTATTTGTGGTGTCACGCTCACTGAATAATCAGTATGGACTGCGTTGTGTTAAGTTGGTGAAATGCAAGCATTCTGTATCCGTTTCAAGAAATGTCGCCGCACGAAAAACGCAGTACTAAAACTATTGTCTCTATTGTGTTGTTTTCGGTTGGTGAAAAGAGAGCGTTCTGTATCCTTTTCAATAAATATCGACGCAGAAAAGCACATTGATACAACTACTGTCTCGCTGTTGTGAGGTGCCCAAAATCAAAATGAAAAGGACCAGTGCAAGGTGTCGCCGTTGGTAATCATCATTGTGGATTGCGAAGCAGCGACCGCAACAAGGAAGACGAAGACGAGGAAGAAGTCGGTTCGGAAGACGGGCTGCCTGGTGGGCTCGATGGTTCCGGAAGCCTGTCGTCAGGACGGCGAAGACACAGGTGTTCTGCGGCCGTTGGCATAGAACGTCAAGATACCAAGTCGCCACTGGCAACACCTTGTTCTTCCCCAGACCGTGCCATTTTGTATTCCCTACCTGGCCCTCGCTTCTTCGGCATCCGCGCCTTTACTTCTGAAGGCATCTGCGTCGCTCGCGCCTTCAAGCTCCGCAACGACATATCCGTGCATCGACCACGTGAGACTCTTTCTTGACGCGACACCTCGAATCATGTTTTTGTGTGTGGGACTACTAGTCCCTCTTTACGCTAGTTTGGTTGCGTTGATCTCTCGATTGTACCGTTTATGTTTACCTTACCTGGTTAGAGTACCCCATTACCCTTATGCCCCGTCCTGCATAAATGTTGGTTACACTTGTCCGTCGAACCCGCGTCGCAATCTTTGTCCTGGCATCTACTTCTGCGTGCTGAAATCTCCTTAACCTCAACATCATCTCAATGGTATTGTGGGAAGATAAATGAGCACTAACTCGTGCTGCGACGAAGACCTATTCGAGACTCGGCTTCAGCAACTATGAAAACCTAGAAATATTCTGTCATCCGCGCTGGAGGGACCCGTAAGCCACAGCGTTTAGGGATGGCAGAGGTACATTTGAGGCTACTATGTGGTAGCATGAATCATTTGCGATGAATACGAAGATTAAAATGGCATGCGGACATTTTTGGATGCGTGAGAACTTCGGAACATTTGGCAAGTAGGGCGGCGTCCTCAAATCCGCATCCCTAAAAACCACATGTGGAGCCTGTCGGGAATTCAAATTCGCAAAAAACAGTCCCAAACCCTCATTGAAATTTCCCCCGGCTGCGACTGCCTACCATTTATGCCCATTAAGCTGGACTCCGCTGTGGGGGTTGTAGTAGCACGGACAAGCACCCAGCCCACTTTATAAACTTAGCAACAACAATCAGTATTGAGCTCTTCGTCATTCATTGCCACAAACTGTTTGACTTACAATGAGTCTAACCATTCCTCATTCTTATGAGTATCTGTAATTGAAGCTATTTTAAAGGCACCCTAAACGCCAAAGTAGATACTCAAGTAAAGGTTGGTTTCAGGCTGGTTGATGGAACATCGTTTGGAAAGGTACTGCCAGGAGCAGTTCCCCGAGACTGACACAAAACAACGAGCACTTCATCGTAAAGACTGCGCTAAGACAAAGTTTATGGCATCTTTACGACAAACGGCGCGTTTATTTTACGCCGGTTTCTGCGAAAAATCTTCAGGAGAAGTTTATTTCAACGATAAAACACTCAGATGGGTTTGCAAGTGATGCTTGGTGAAGACGTGAGACGCTCATTGGCCATTCAAGAACATTGGCACTAATATAACGTTTTAACAGATAAAGTCGTTCAACCGCAACTGCTTCTTTGCGTACAATGAATTTGACGCTCTAAGAACATCATTCGGCTCAACGCTACAGTCATGAAAAGTGAAGGCTTATTAATCGTAAAGAAACACATTCAGGAAGGTGGATTTTCAGTGCCGATCACAAAATTCATAGGAAAGTCACATCTTATGCCTATTTTTTATTAGCCTCGGTTGTTATAAGAAACATTCCCACCCGCAATCCTCCTTTAGGTGCGCAAGCAGATTGGCCAATGCCAATTACAACTGCCACCACAAGCTTACGGCTCACATAGAACTTCTAATTTGGTTTAGGTGTCAAATTTCTAAGCTATGACTCTCGGTGTCTAATTGCCAAACCTGTACCAACTGCGGTGTCAACAGGAGGATTGGCCGGCATCAGAAGCTGTCAAAGCTCGTGGCGTTTCCCCAATTTCCACTGGCAGTGACCTCAACTATTTTTCCAGACGTATGCTTGGGGTACTTGACAAAATGTGATTGCCACAAGCAACCCCCATTGGAACAGGAAACTACAGTGCCACGTAATTTTTTGCTAGATCTACAAATATCTCAGTATGTCCTGAAAGATAGCAAGACGCAGCACGCTAAAACAAACCATTGTGATCGCTGCTAACCAAATGCGGCAGATTTTCACCATTTAGTTACATTACCCATCACACATTAGTGACATCCCACCTTTCCTTTGTAAATGAGCAAAACATGTTTCAGTCAAAGGACAGGGATCAACTTACGTCAATGTGGATACCAGGCATGTTGTAAACTTTTACACGGGGAGTTTCGCTTGGTAGATATCGGTATATTTCAACGTTGTTCTTGTACCACTTGACGGAGTAAAGTTGGTCCCTGTCAAGGTCGTAGCTGCAGTTCAGCCAGATGGGTTCACCACGTCGAGCCACTGAAGGGACATCTAAGCGTAGAAGCCGCAAACTCAAGGTCCCTGCAAAGAAATTTTAGAAGAGAAGTGTTGTGCAAGAAGTCCATAAAAAGCAGAGTCCAGATCCCTGCTTTCAATTTATATATATCGTCTTACCTAAGCACATACATAAAACAGAACTAAGAATGCTGCAACTGACGAAGTGGTTACATGCACTTCTTGATTAACAAGCTGCTAAACCAATCTCTTCGCTAAGTGCAAAATGAGAATTCTTCATTTCTGGTGTAAGGAAATAAAACCGATTGCATTGTAATAAAAAGGAAAAAGAAGGAATACCTCGTTTCTAAGAATCTTTAACCGACAATACGGATGCTTCAATTTGTGCAGATTTGTTTACCTGTAAGAGTATTCTGCAGCCTCAGGCACACGCTCCTTCATTGTAGCCTTAAGTGTACTTTATTACATTAAGCTTAACCTGCAAAAGGAGTAATAACAACAATGGTCTTGGCGAACTGAATATGGCTTGAAAGAAAAGACCGATGCCTAATGGTGTTTCCTTAGGTGTCGATTTAAAATAATTAATTCAGAATCCACTCGTGCTTTTTTCTGAATGCATGAACATTGTGCCACGTCCCTCGCAAATTTTAAGTTTGGCCTAATTTTCGTACATTCACAAATAACAGCGCGGTATACACAACGACAAAGAAAATGAAGGGACAAGTACCTGTCCCATCGTCTTTATTCTTCGGTGGTATATCAATCGGGCTCTTATTTTTGGAGCACCTAAGCACCAACTTTCTTGACAATGTGTTTTACTAAATGTAGTGTTCACTCCATTTTGCGTTCAGGCGGGTTCTACGCCAGTATTTGGGGTGGCGTTGTTCTAGGTCAGAGCTTTTGGTCATAGCGCCTATATCGATCATGTTTTGTAATTTAGTTTTATAAGTGTCAGAAGCAGTGCTCTAACTTAAATAATGACGACGCAGACGAGCCGGCAATTTGTTTTACTTACTTTACACTCTAGATCCCTGTACGCCGGCTGCGTCTACGTCTGCTCCTTTGAATACATTACTAAGAAAAGGCCGCTTGATAAACCTGATTCATTTTTGTAACCATCTATTATTCTTGTTATCTTTTCTCCCGATGAAGGAACTAACGTCGTTTCTGAAGACAGATGCGCGGAACACACCAATCTTATCGCGAGAACATCCATACGAACCTACACGGACGCTTTTGCGTCTCTCTTGTCAACTGTGCAGCAAGCCCAGTTTTGTGATGTTCAAGTTGTGAGTTAATTATTAGCCCCTGAATTCATCGCTACGGAACCTAGAACATGTTTGAAAGACGCCCTGAAACACACGTTCTCCGTTTTACCGAAACACGAACTACCGAATGAAGTGAAGTGAAGTGAAGTGAAGTGGAGTTTATTTTCTTTTCATAGAAAAGAGGGGACTGAGGCAAAAGACGATTAGGTCTGACGAGGCCTCGATACCCTAAGCCTGTAAGTAGTACAGATACTAGCGCAAAAACACTTAATACACCGAAGGGGCAGCAATCAAAATACAAAACTAATATATAAGCAGTAACACTTACTAGAATACAAAACATGTGCAAAATCATGGGCAAACACAAATTGATGCTTGTACAAGTACAATTTCGTACATACGGATGAAATAAAGTAAATCATGCGACTCAAGTACTTGTGTGAAAAAGATAGCAATATAGATATATACACTTATATCCACGTACACATATACATACACGTACGCTTATGTATTGAAGACGGTAAATTGCATTTTTACATTAGAATTTCACCTTCAATCACATGTTGTTTGGTCTTTCTTTTGAACATGTTTTCAGATAGAAAAAACTCATCAAGAAAGGGGAATTTGTTTAAGGCGTTGGGTACTTAACAACTCAGTTTTGTTCGCCATAATTTGCTCGCGTTCGCAGAACTCTTAGTTTTACCACGCGAAGATTGTAACCTATGTTGCTATCGGGAACAGAGTACAAGCGATTCTGGTGAATCTATTGGAGAAGCCGCAGATAATACACTTGGTCGGCTTTTATAATGGAGTGTTTAACAAACAATGGTTGCGTACGTAAGTTTCATGGGGCTTATCTTCCAGATACCTATGCTGGTTAACGAATCAACTAATTTACACCATCAAACACAATGTTGTTTGTGGACCAAGACATGCAATGGCGCCGACAACGTCCTCACACTCGCGCTCAAACCAACATAGAACTTACCGACGAGCCTCGGCCGGCTAACTGGTATCAATAGGACAGACAACATGCCCCCAAATTTGTATGGGAAGAATAATACTCATTTGCGACAGATATATACTACAGAAGGGCATAAATACCCACAAAAAATTTCTGGACATATTTTAATGAACTTGACTAGACCACAGAGTCAAAGGACAGAAAGCCGGACTTTCTCGGGTGAAGTGAGAAAAAGAATTGGGTTGAGTAGAGAGCTCATCCATAGCTTATTTTAAAGATTAAAAAACTGGCCTAAAATAACTCTGGTAAAATAAAATCAGTGGTGGTGGTGGTGGTGGTAAAAACTTCATTTATCCCGAGCTGTTAAGAAAGAGGCACCGGCTGGGAGCACCGGCACACTACAGGCCCCCCTTTCCCTCTAACCATGATCAGTCTGTTGAAATAAAGGACTCCTGTTCCAGTGCGCTCCCCCTAACTTCCGGTATTCCTCAGGGCAGCGTACTGAACCTGTTCTGTTTTTTTTTTTAATTTACTTTAGCAACATTACTGAGTGTACTGATGCGTCATCGATGGTTTTAAAGTTGGATCCCGACGACTGTGTACCCTCCAAATGTATTTCACCCCCTTGTGACCAAGTTAACCTGCAAACTATCCTTAATTCCGTCATTGAAATGTGTGTCAAACATTCCATGGAATAGATCTGTGACAAATTTGTATTTCTCCAACGAGCTAGCAAAAAAAAAAATCCTGGTCCATCTGCGCAAACGTAAAACCTGAGTAGGGCGAAGCATGCTGTCTAGAAGTGTATTCTTGACGTCTTGGTGTTTTTACCAACGGAAATGAAACCGTTTGAGGTAGAGGTAAACAGCTTTTCTGTAAACGTATCTTTCTCTTGATGCACGAAACCTCTATCTCTAGTCGTAAACGAGTTATCCGGGGTTTATTTAGCACGCGTTGCGAAGCCCTCCCGCGCGAGACATAAACAAGTGTCCTGTTTTTTTTAGTATGCCTTACGCTCTAGCGCGAGGCTTAAACACGCTTTCTGGTGATTTAGTACCATTACAACATGAAACGGTGATTACGACGACGATTACGACGGCGATTACGACGACCACGACGACGAGAGACGCCAACACACAGTCACTAAGGGGCATCGCCCCTAAAACATGCATTCGCGTTTCCTGGCAGGATAAATAACCACGCGCTGAAAGGAGGAGATAAAGAGCAAAATAATATACGCGCAAGCGAGCAGTAGTCAAGAAACTGACGCATAAAGGTTGGGGGGGGATGTAAAAAACTAGAAAAAGCGAACTCGAAGATATTGTGCGAAAACTGGGCATCCTTCAGCCCGAAACACTGCCGCCAGCAGACCTAGAGGTGTGCACAAGGTAAAAATCTCCACTAACGTGAAACCAGTGTTGTACGGAACGGCGTTACAAGGAACGGCGTTCCTGGAACTAGTTCCTTTTTGGAGGAACGGAGGAATGTCACCGTTCCATTAAGGGTCGGTGGAACTGTAACGGTAACTCGTTACGTTTTTGAAGGAACGGCAGGAACGGCGTTCCTGCCGTTACATCGCTAGGATTTGGCTGTTTTTGATGCCAAGGCTCGAGTACAAAAATCCACAAAGCGCTACTGCGTTTCTCTTCCTGTAAGATGGTCAGTTTGCCCGCCCTTCAGCCGTACGTGCTTCCTCGAAGGTCAAAGGCAGAAGGATAACCACGCAGCAGGCCGCAGCTTGTGCTTGCTTTCATGCTGGTTGCTTACGCGGCGTTCGACGGGTAAATAGCGTAGCCGCGAGAATGCTTTTCACCCTTCATCGTTTGTCTGGTGAGGCCAGAATGCGCGTCTGGCTGATAGAATAGTTCCCTAGCGGGGAAAGAATAGAGAGTTTTAGCAGTCCGTCCGTTCTGTCGTATGCGTTGCTACTGGGTTGACCGCGATCCGGCTGGGCGATTGGGCATTCGTCGCGGTAAGGGGATTAGTTCCGCGGGCCTGCCTTCGCCATGTCCGTGCCTCCACACCCTTACTACACGCCCTTCCTCGCGCTCATGAGCAGACCGGTCCCGGTCGACCCGGTAACAACGTAGCAAACGAAACGGACGGACTGCTAAAGGAGATCCGGACATATTTCAGTCCAGGACGTTTCGGTGTGGACCTTTCTGTGCACGGACATTTTGGTACACGACGTCTTGGCCCAGACATTTTGAGTGAGGGGATGTCCCAGGCATTTTTTGAACAATTTAGCTTTAATATTGTAATTTCGTGACTTGATATGATTTTACGTTCGAGACTTGTGCTTGCGCCACCGTTCGTGGAAACGAACGCTAAACCCTGGCGGAGCATATATTGTAATTTCGTGACTTGAGATGATTTTACGTTCGAGACTTGTGCTTGCGCCACTGTTCGTGGAAACGAACGCTAAACCCTGGCGGAGCATACATTGTAATTTCGTGACTTGAGATGATTTTACGTTCGAGACTTTTGCTTGCGCCACCGTTCGTGGAAACGAACGCTAAACCCTGGCGGAGCATTGCCACGTGAAACTCAATTTCTGTAGCAGATGGTAAAAATGAACGTTGTTAATTTGGATCCATTCAACCATTTTTTTTGTTATTTAAACAATCATGTGAACAACCCGAATACATTAGGTCTTACCAAAGCGGTTTCCTTTCACTTCACCCAACGGTGCAAGGCACTGCTTCTTTTATTCTATCCCCCCCCCCCAGCAAAACTTCCGCGAAAAAACAACAACACAAAAACGAGGTCGATTAGGCGCGTGTGCATTTCGTTTTAATTATTCCCTCAATCAATCTCGCCTTCGTTGCATTCGGCGTCAGTTCTACTTAAAACTAACAAACCAACGATCGCACTTACGGTGGCGTTACTTAGGGGAGGGGAAAGCTGAGCCCCGCCGGCAATCATCCCCCTAAGTAGAGAGAGAGGGGTGTCACTTGTGCTTCACCATTGCGTCGACTGGACTTCGAAAACTTGAAGACGACTGTTGCCGCTCTCGTCACACTAGCCTATTCATTTTTTTTGCTCCTTATAATGGGAGGAAGCGATGTGTACCTGGGGTGTCCATGATATGCGCGACTTGATGAGTTAATTCCCCAGGGGGCGACTGAAGTCGCAGAAAGAGCGATTCCTGGAGTGGGGGCGCCGTCGATATGACCACGACGCGCGGAAGGGCGTAGCCAGCAAACCATAGTGGCCATTGTGTTCTCAGCAGCTTTTTGGGTGGCTTTTTGTGTCACATTATAGAGGTTTCGTGCGCCCATGGTGAATATAAAGCTTTTTTTTCTCTGTTTTAAACGCGAAGTGTGCTATGCCATTGTTCTGAATGTATCACCCAATTCCTGCAAAAGCCTCCACTAAGAGGCTAGCAGTATGTTCTAAATAAAAAATAAAAAATCCCTGTGGTGACGCTTCGGAGACCGTGACCTCCCCCACGCCAGCAGTAGGATTTTCAGGGGAAACCGAAAATAATATGGCTGAAAAAAATCTGGTCGAGATTCGAGCGTATAGGCGGGAGGTGGGAGGGGGGGGGGCACTAGAACAAAGAATTAAAATGTGGTAAATGTAGGCTTGTAAACATAAACGAAGGTTGGTTGTCCCGAACACAATGGGTGGAATTTGTATGCACAACCGGTACGCGCTTAATCAGCATTTAGGACATTAGAACCTGCGGCTGTTTTCCAAAAGGCCCGTTTTTCCTCTCCGGCAATATCCTAGACCAGTGTTCGCAAATTCATTTTAGCAAGGCAGCCCAGCCTACGTAATACTCTTCATAAGGTTCTCTTCCGTCTGGGGGGCTAGCTAATGTTTGTTACTTTTTGGATATTGCGAGTGTGCATGGATTTATGTAATTTGAGGGTGTGTAATTAAAAAAAAAATACAAAAGAGGCGGTAGACCATCGTAAACGCGGGTAATTTTCTTAGCTAAAAAAGAGCGAATATAAATTAAGAACCTGTCATAAATGAAAAAAAAAAAAACGTGTGCTAAAGAATTCAATCGGCTGCACATAACAGGTGTCCCAAGGAAGAGGTATTAAACAAAAATATATAAATGTAGAATTTTTAAAAATACCTGGCAAAGATCGAACACGGCATCAATCAAGAAAATAAATTCACTGCGCCAGATTGTTTTCCATAACCCACGTAATGCGGAAATAAAAATATAACGGCTGTCGCAAACAGGCAAGCACCGGATAATTTGGTCGCCGAAATGTCCGTACACCGAAATGTCCGTACACCGAAATGTGCATGCACCGAAACGCCCGTGCACCGATATGTCCGTACACCGATATGTCCGTACACCGAAATTTCCGCACCGAAATATCCTGCACCGAAATGTCCTCGAGCCGTCTGGAGTTTGTCCGGTGCTCCCTGAAAAAATTCGCCTAGGAGCGTTTCTGTTGATTATCTTTATCTCCTGATAATCTGCTGCCGGTGGTGTTAATACTCATATAATATACGTAGTTCGATGTGAGTTTTAAATGTCTCACTTAATTTCGACCCAGGATTATCCGACACTATATTTTAATTTAAAAATCTAATTGTAACGTTAATGTAACGACGCGTTCCAATTTTCGAAGTGGAACTGGAACGCGTTCCTTTCCCAATAAAGAAACTTGTAACGGGAACTCGTTTCAAAATTGGCAAGGAACGAGGAACGAGCTTTCGTTCCTATTTTGGAGGAACGTGTACAACACTGCGTGAAACCTGGGGAGAGGCGAAGCATGCAATGTATAATTGTATCCTTGGCGCCCTGGCGTTTTTTGCCAACGGAGATGAAACCGTTGGGAGGCAGAGGTATAGATCGTTCCAAGGAGGGTACCACCGATGATGATGATGACTATGATGATCATCATGAATGTAATTAGATGCCCTCCCTTTCTATCGGGACGTCGGTTGTTATTAACCGACTTGCCTGCGTTATGCTACGTATCTGCCCTACCACTAACTAACCAAATGGGCTAGCCCCCTCCCCCGTGGTTTCGAGCTCCCATCGCTTTTCCCTCTTTCTGCTCTTGCACACCAAATTACCCTCCCCCCCTCCTGTAATGATTTATAATTCGGTATACTACTCTTCCTATGTCCCACTCTTTTACCTACTCTTTTTTCACCACCACTCCAGCTGCCTCTTTTTCACCTCTATGGCCCTGAACCTGAGGCTCCCCCTCACACGTAATCCCAAAGCCTCTGTCAACATCGTTTCCCCATCGTTCCGCCGTGGTCGTATCTCTGTGCAAATGTGCCCTACGTTCTCCCGATCCCGGCCGCAGCATACACAAGTTTCGTCGTCTTGCCTGTAGTTAGCCGTGTATTCCCGTGTTTTCGGACACCCCGGCCGTGTTTCAAAGAGCAAATGCACTGTCTATCTTATTGCTATAGAAACCTTCCTTCCTGGTTTCTAGATTCTCTATTCTAAAAGTATCCAGGGTTTTTTTTTCTTCCATTCTCTGTACCCCATTCGCCGTGTCTGCTGCTTTTACCTGCTTTTTAACTGTCGTGTATACCCCACTTAGCCCTACCGAATTCCCGTACTGCTTGGTCAGCTATCTGGTCCTCCCTCATCTCGTGTGCGCAGCGCCCTGTGGTAGCTGGCCGATTTGTTGTCTTGAGCGTTAGCTCCGCGGCGTACGGGGGCCCTAACAAAAATAGATTTTGAGTTTCAATTCAGTTCCAGTTGAGTTTTTATTGAGTCAACAGAAACCTAATTCAAACTCAATTGGCTATTGAGATGTGTCAGTAGAAACTCAAAAGGATTTGTATTGAGAAAACGCAATAGAAAACTATTTGACACCAGTCTATTGAAACTCTTTGGAGAACCAATTGACAAAACTCATCAGGCTGAAACATACACTTTGAAGGGCTATTTTTTTCAGCGCTGCCCACTGTGCCTGCAGAATTAAGACTACTAGGTTACTTTTATGTTTTTTTTATTCTACATTAACATTTCTATTGAGTGCAGTCAATAAAAAGTCAACAAGGTTTCAATAGACAAAACTCAACAGAATATCAAATGACTTCGTTTAATTGAAACTCAATAGAGTTTCTAGTGACAAAAATCAAGTCAAATTGAGAGTCGAGCTAGTTGGTGAACATACGTTGTTGAAAATTATACCAGTGTCCTTCTTTTTTGTGCATGGTTTATTGTTCGCGCTTAATTTTCAAAGCTGATAAAACTCCTTAGGCCAGTAGCCTTTACCAGCAGCATCTTCGCCCAAATAATAATTATACCTGCTAAGTGGGGAAATCAATTATATTGGACAATTTTTGACGGCATTTCCTCAAATACTGCCGCAACATGCTTTGCACAAAACAATGGAGGAACTAAACATTGACAAAACTCTAGTGACTCATCTCTTCTGGCACGTGACTCCCGCGGAATCGTTTCCTTGCTATAGCAGCGGATTTTCTTCTTTATACCTTAGCACGCATTGACATAATGGGTGAGCAATCTCCACTACTGCTAAGCTTCCGCTTTAGCGGCAGTGGACATATTCGAAGTCAGTCTTCCGGGAAAGTTGGAGCGGAATCATGAAGCATGCATATCTCGGCCGGGAAAAAACGGAAAGGCGGGGGGGGGGGGAGGGAGAGAGGAGGAGGCTACATATTTGGGGTCCCAGTTCTGGAGACAAAAACAAGTCTTCACTCCCCCTACCTCTTTTCACACATACAATGCTGTGATACCTTGTGTTCCAGGGAGGGGAGGTGGGAAGGAGGTACGCGATTTCATCTGCTACATCTACAAAAGGCATATGTGACATCGCATCCTAGTGCGATGATTCAGTGTTTTTCTGTGGAGGCACGATACTAACAGCGCTGTTTTGCAGAAATGAATACTTATTTCACAAACCCAAACGCACAAGAATATTCCAGTGACGAAATTGTGCCTATAAATACTCAGAAAAAAAAACAGCAAAACTTTGGTGTAAATCCCTACACGTCGAAAAAGGAACAATTAAATTTTTGTACACAGCGAACTTTTAAAACAAGCGTTCAATTCAAGCCAACGCAGACTTGGCCTCATTGTCGTTCATTCGTGAACTTCATTACTCCAGTTATCACTCGCGCACCCCGCCGTGGTCTGAGCCCAAGGACTCGAGTTCTATTCCCCGTCATACATAACTTTCCTTGAGGATATCGTGAACTGTCTATGATAACAACAGTAGAACAGCAATGTGGAATGCAGAGAATCCCACAAGAAGCAAACGCGCATCTACGCTCTATTAAAACAGGTGAAAACAGTTCTTTCACTGCAGAAGAACTCTGTACGCCAGTCCAAGGCGCCGCCGCTCACACGAACTGAACGAACAAACGAAGAAAAAAAAATGAAGAAAGACAGACAAACTGAAGCGCGGATTAACAACTCATCTTTACTGCACAGGGTCACAAAAAGAAAGAACGATCCTGACACTGCTTCACGCGACTACAAAAAAAAAAAGAGAGAGAGAGAGAAACCGAACAAATTAGCGGGCTGGCGTGCCGCTTGTTACACTCCGAACCGCTCTCTCGCTAACGAAAGCATGTCTTCTAAAGATGTCAACACGCCCGCGGACTACGTTTCTCAAACGCAAGCGCCTCGCAAATATCCTGAGCCTCCAAGCAGATCAAGAACTTTGAAGCTGTTTTCAAGGATTGGACTTTCCAGAATTCTTCCATCCTCTCTCCTGCTGCAGTTCGCCGAAGCGGGCGCCCGGACACAAAAGACGTGCCATCCACATCCACACCCGGCGATAACCAGTTCTTTTGGTTCCTCTGGCACCCTCCCACGCTAGCTAAAGTTACCGCGCTGTCACGAATGTCTAGTACGCGGCGTTGCCACTGCCGCCAGTGGCGCTGACAGCCCAGTCCAGCCCACGAAGGTGTGTGAATATGACGAGGTTGTGAGTTGTATACAGAAGGAAATATACAAAGTAAGGAAACAAAACCGCTGGAGGGGTAAAAGGAAACCACGAAGCTGGTGGGACAAGGAAATTAAATTGGCTATTGAAGAGCGACAACGGGCTTCTAGATCGCACAGAAAGGCAAAACAAATGGAATATCAGGAGCAAGAGGTGCAGTTACGGTGGAGCCGGTACCGAGAAAAGAAATTTCAGGTGCAAAAACTAGTACAAGCAAAGATTAAAACTGCGAGTGAGAAATGGGTATCAGGTATACGTAAGAAGGATAAGAGCGCCCCCCAAAAATTCTGGAATCATTTAAAAGCATTGGGAACGACGACTAAAGAGGTGCAGACTCAGATACAGGACGGGGACGGTAACGTTCTCCTGGGGGACAGCGCATTAAAATACCTACATGGAGTCATAGCAAATACTTTCGGCCAAACACGCGAGATATCGGCTACCCGGACACATGTGGCCAATAGAAGAGCGACAGATAAAAAATTCAATATCGAATTTTTGGATTGGGAAAAGGCAGAACACCGTGTTCCCAAAAGTACGGCAACAGGACCGGATGGTATCCCAATAGAGATTATCAACCATTTGGGACCAGCGGGAAAGACGCACTTGTATAGAGCCATCGAGCGCGCTATAAAATCCGAGAGGATTCCCACGCAATGGCGCGAAAGCAGAATGAGTTTGATTTATAAAGGCAAGGGAGAGAAGGACAAGGCGAGCTCGTACAGGCCGATTACAGTCACGCCAGTGCTCTATAGATCAGCTATACAAGCCATAAAAGTCGAGTTGTTGAAGTTGGTGGAAAGTAACGGTATTTTAGGGGAACTGCAAAATGGATTTAGGCCGGGACGACGCCTAGAAGACAATATTTTCGTAATAACCCAGACCATCGAAATTTCGGCAGTACAGGGCAGACCAACATGGCTACTGTTTCTGGACATAAAGGGAGCCTACGACAACGTAGATAGGGGATTGCTGTGGCATATACTGGAAGAAGAGGGGATTGAGTCAGAATTTGTGGAGCTGCTAAGGGCAATATATGAGGAAAACAAGGCGCATATTACATGGGAAGGACGTACAGGCACAGAGACCGTGTACATTCGAAGAGGTTTAAAACAGGGGTGCCCCCTTTCGCCATTGCTGCTCACACTGTACATTAGAGGAATGGAAAGACGATTGGAGGAGAGTGGATTAGGCTTTGACTTGTCGTACCGAAGCAATGGAGAGTTGGTGGAGCAACGGATTCCGGGATTGATGTACGCGGACGATATAGTGTTGCTGGCAGATAATGCCGAAGACCTTCAAAAACTGGCCGACATTTGTGGGGATGAGGCAACGTACCTAGGCCTACATTTTAACCCACAGAAATCTGGAGTCATGGTGTTCAACGAGGAAGCTCATACAGCACCAATAAGAATTCAACAGGAAGCCATACCATTAGTAAATAAGTACAAATACTTGGGGATCTGGCTTAATGAAGAAAAAGGCTACCTGAATGCCCAGGAAGAACACCTCAAACTGAAAGGGAGACGAAATGAAGCAGTAATGAAACATAGAGCACTTTGGGGATACAATAAGTACGAGGTAGTGCGAGGCATCTGGAAAGGGTAATGGTGCCCGCGCTCACGTTCTCTAATGCCGTGTTATGCTTAAAGTCCGATATCCTGTCGGGACTGGAGGTTAACCAAAAGGCAGTCGGCAGCTTAGCACTGGGAGCTCACAGTAAGACTACAAATGAGGCGGTACAAGGCGATATGGGTTGGGCTTCATTTGAGGCGAGGGAAGCGCAAAGTAAGATACGTTTTGAGGAGCGGCTTAGACATTTAGATGAGAAGAACTGGGCAGCCAGAGTGCACAGGTACATGTACCTTAAAAGTGTACACCCAATGGCGGAAGAGGACGCGAAAGCTGGCGACTAAATATACCTTGACCGCGGCAAATAAACAAGGGGGGGCAGTTAAAAAGCAAGTGAAGGAAACAGAGACGCTCATGTGGAAAGAGAGGATGGAAAAGAAGGGATCGCTGGGAATCTACAAAGCAAGCAAAAAAGACACCCGGAAAGACAACTTTTATGACAACAATAAAGGTAGTGCGTTGCTCTTTGAGGCGCGGGCTGGCTGCTTGAGAACTCGAACCTACATGAGCAAATATTCGTCCCAGGATGAGACATGTGTTGTATGTGGCAGGGATAAAGAAACAATCGACCACATAGTAATAGGATGCCAAAAGATTCAGGCGGATAGAATTGGGGGGAAAGTCCTACTTCCTGAGGTACTGGGCTTCGCAATGGATGGAAGCATTAACTGGTCAGCAGTAGGTATTACTAAGCAGCGGCTAGAGTATTGGTGGAAAAAAAGCAGGGAAGTCGATAAAATAACATCCCAGCCAGGGGTAGCGGCAGGGCAGAATTAGAAAGAAATCTAAGTTGAGAGACTAAATTTAAATTCAAACTACTAAGATAGGCTAGATGGCGCACGCCGTCACCCCGATTCAAAGGGGAGGCCTTTAATCATCATCATCATCAGCAGCGACCTCGGCGGAGTTCGGTTATCTCCAATATAATATTACTGCTGCTAGAGGGGTTGATAATAATTCTATAAAAAATTATTGTAATTATTAACATAGGACTCACAAGCCACCGTAGGTTTTTTTTATATCTCGTGTCAATGTTTTCACGCTCAGGTTTCACAAGAATGCGTAGCTGTGGTATAGCCATCGCAAACCGTCTTGAAACCAAGCCAATGTCGCTTGTTCGCGATCCCGCATGTGCGGGCCTGTTCTGTGTGCGGGCGCCATCGCGGTGCGGTCTTTCTCACTGTTCTGTGCAAATTTACAGCTTTGCTCCTGTTGTTGGCGATTTATGTGCCGTGTGCGAATCTTTTCAACCAGCATCGAAGGTCAGACATTGCAGTGCAGCTGGCGATACATCGAATTTATTGAAGGAAAAGTCATCGTATGCGCTCTTCTACCGCCGGTGAACATCCTTTGTGTGTCGTGTTGTGTTTGTGCCCTGTGATCGTACGGTGAAGAAGCTTGCGAAGTGAGGTGTTACCATCCCTGTTAGCCCCGCTTTGGAATCCGTCAAATTCACCACGCTGGGAGCCCCGCCGGGAGCGACTTGTTATAAGGTAAGTTCATTCTTTCCGAGCGCTCCTGTACATTTCATCACGACACGTTGTGCAGACCTACCTGAATGGCTATACTCACGACTTCGTTATTTGTCGCTATATAAACAGTGTTTTTATGCATGCCGTCTCGAGATCGACCTAAAGGGTACGATTTCACTTCAGATTTTCAAAAATACTGTACGTAAGTGTAACAAATAGAAGGGGGTATTTTACCGGCACACATTTTGACATCAATCGGTAGTTTACTGTCTTCCGCGCTGCTGTATTGCTTTCGCGTGTAATATATTTGTATGTATCTTAAGCTAAAGGTCTAACAAAACCTTTGAAGGCAAGTGACGAATGAATAAAATTTTAGACGCAGTGCCGCTACAGAACAGAGCAGCAGCCCTGTATTGCCTGGTACGAAGTGTCATAAAAAAAGAAAGAACACCATGATTAAGGTAAATAAAATGTTTGACGAACGAAGTTAACAAAAATGAAAAAAAAATGAAAGAGGTCGAATCGAACAAGTGCCTGTCGGATCAATAACAGACGCACGAATACTGCGCTATGCAAACACACCTGACAGCGCTAGGCTGAGGGGCAGATCTACCAGTCACAAACAGTATAGTGTGTTCAACCAGTTAGGAGACATGGCGGTAGAATATACTTACAAGCTAAAGTGCTGTTTGCCGGCAATATATTTGCTTCCTAATTTGAACGATTGTTTGGAGAAAGAGCGTTCCCTGAGTGCAGAGCAGTGACTCAGGTGACAAACGTGGCCTAAAACGTACTTCATTCCAGCTAAAGAAATAATGCCCAAGAATATAAGAAATTAATTTATTACTTTTGGAAAATAGAGACTGTGTATCCGCAGAAGCTAGGGTTTGAACCCAAAGCATCTTTACACAAGTCTGATGCGTTACCTTGACACCCTAGAGGCAAGCAGACACTTTGGTTTTAAAACCAATGAAGAAAAAAATGTGCTGCGTAAGGAGTAGTTGGAAACAGACTGCACACTGTTATATATTAGTCTTTTACCACAAGTGCCAATTCTCTCCACGTATCTTTCTTGGAATTTCTCATTAGCCAGTTTTTGTCTCAGGTGGTAGGCAGCTTGCGCTAGAACATGTACAGGCGTCAAACTTTCAAACTGATGAATACCGGTTTTGACGAAGCACTTGCTCGACTTGCTAGCATAAATTGAAATTTGCCATTGCTTATAATCACAACCTGCTGATTGCCTTTCTCGGAGCAGTTTTGAATAACTTGGGCTGAATGTGGTGTGAGTCATAGCAAAATCACTGAATAACATTTTGGCCTAACGTGGCATCAGACGTGCCACTGACTGATGCTACACCGGCATTGCGCGAGGGCTTAGTCGATCTGTTGTGACAAATGTTCTGCCTCTAGGAATTACCCAAATGATTGGTCGGCACGGTATCACTGTACTGTTTTAGTGCTGCTGCTGTATAGAAAATCTCGTCAAGCAAAGGGAAAAAAAGCTTTTACATTTTTTCTCATTTACAGCAACTCTGCTGTTTTTTCCTCTCACCAAACAAAACTGTTTCGTGTTCTCGTTGTGTGTAAACTGGCATAACGACCTTGTTATACTGGGACACTCCTCTGGCATTGTTACGATTAAGGCAAAAATTTGGATATACCCATATATCATATGATCCCTTCAAGCTGCTGCTTAGTGCTACTTGTTTGTTATATGTACAACAAGGCACACACCATACTTCAGCGTTACAAGAGTGTGAAAGACTGCGAAATTCAACTTACGTATTTTTTTCTGTCACGTTCTTTCTGGCAAGTTTTTTTTTCTTTCACGGTTCATGTAATTTTTTTCCACTAGTCGGTAAGCACAAAGTATTATGCGCTCATTCATTCATAAAGCCATTTGTAATGATTGCCTGTTGTAGTAACTTTAGTTTACAGTACCATCTGACACTAGTTTTTTTTTAATCAAGGCTACAATTTAGTAAACCAGCTCATGCAAGTTGACAGTTATCTAATTTTGTTTTCACATTTCAAGCATTGAAATTTCACAAAACAAAATCCACAGGTTGACAGGTATGCTTTTGGACAGGTTTGGTAGTGGCTCACCCAGTCTTGATAGGCCTAAGCGGATTTCTTTTGGGCCTCAAAGATGTGGAAGACACGATAACTAGCCCATGCGGGTGATTTTGTGGCTCCCTGCGGACATAGTCGTTCCTGTAGATTTCAGGTGCTTTAATGCGGAAGGCATTCAAGTAAAGGCGTTCCACTCCCTACCCATTGTAGAATTAATTGATGTGGTTAGCTTGCCTTTATGCACTAAAACCTGAAACAAGCTTATACATTTGTTGAACTGCTGTCTCCTTGTCTTGCTTTCCAAAAATACAAACCATCTAACATATAAAATAGCAAGCTACTTAGACCAGCATGCTTAATAAGAAGGGACGCAATAATTTCGTACTATACTGGTGGAAACAAACAAGGCTGTTTCTTGTTGTATTTTGCAGGCTACACAGTCAAGTAGCCAAGTGGACCCTGCAAGGCTCCAGTCCTCCCGTGCTGCTTTCGTGAGCAATAAAGCAAGCGTTGCCATGAAACACCTCACTATTTCACCTGCTCAATGCACACCTTGATTTTTTGCATTATTGAAGCAGACTCACTATATATTTAGTACAGTATACTGAACTTTACGAGGCAATTGTTGAAATAACTTGATAAAAGACTAAAATGAAATCAAATGGGCTGTCTTGAATATGCTCAATAGGTTTTCATTTGACATTTCTCAACAGGAACTCAACAGGAGAATCAATAGATAGTCAACACAGACTCAACTGGAACTCCACCGACTTTTCTCAATAGACTTTCAATTGATACATCACAACAGGAACTCAACAAGAAAAGTGTATTGAGAGTCAACAGAAACTCAATTGGAAATCAACAGACATGTTGACTATAGTCAATAGACTTTCAATTGAAACACAGCGTTGCGTTTCAATTGAAACACGGCGGCCAATTTTCAACGAGAACTCAATACAAAATTTCAATTCAAAGTCAATTGACCGTCAACGCATTGTACTGAGTAAAATCAATTGACTTTCAATTCAATCTCAATAACCATTTTTGTAAGGGGCCACTGCGTTTTGGGGAATTTTCGCAGTAGCGCATTGTGCGTCCCCTTCGGTAACGTACTTTAAGTGGAAGAGTTGTTGCATAGGAGCAATTTAGGCGACCTGGCTTAAATTGGCGGTTTTTTGTGCCGCGCGGGAGCTGGAAATCGCGTCGAGGTAGCATGGTGCACGGTGGGTGAACGACTCCGTGTCGCACATATGTTTGCAACAATTGGTCATACTTTTTTGTTGTTTGTGTTTGTGCCTGATTATCGCGGTTTACTGCAAAATACGGATGTTCGTAAAAACGATCGAACCGTGATATGCTCGTCGCCCATTGGCAACAAGCAGAAGGGCGTCTCAATGTAACAGCCTGCTTGCTTCAGATCGCTGTGTGGTGTAATATAGGTGGTTTCGGATGAACTTAGTAGGGATTTGGCATATTATATACATTGTAATAAATCCTAATGATATATCAACACCTCCCCAGCTGCCACCACTGCCGAAAACTATAAACAAACTTCATCTCTCTAGAATTCCGAGCTGCTCTGAAGTACAATTTAGCCGTGCAACTAATGCACAAAATAAATAAAAGAAACAAAACGGCTCCCGGAGAGCGTTATTAGTAGGACTTGTTCAGCGTCCGCTGTTCGCCAGCCAGACAAGCGTACGCTTTTTCGTTGCTTAGTTTGAAGTTTCTGACAAAGACATATCCTATTTTGGCAATAAACTGAACTCTTGGCTGGAGTGAGTGAGTGAACAAATTTATTTTGCTTGAGTCGGGGACAGGGGAAGAAAAGCGGCTAAAACCTCTTCAGTAGTCCCCCCCCCCCCAACCCCCCGATTGGCGGGAGAAAAGGACATCCTATGGAGGTAATAGTCACTCTGATAATCGTCAAGGCCAGCTCACGTAATACTTCGAGCTGGGCAGGCTGAAATGTCACCGCAGTGACCCGCCGCGGGGGCTCAGTGGCTAAGGCGTTGCGCTGCTGAGCACGAGGTGGCGGGTTCGATTCCCAGCGGCGGCCGCTTTTCTGATGGAGGCGAAATGCAAAAACGCCCGTGTGTAGGAGATTTAGTCGCACGTTAGAGATCCACAGGTGGTCAAAATTAATCCGGAGCGTACGGCGCGCCTCATCGCCTGCATTGCGTCGGCGCGTTAAAACCGTACAAACAATCAACCGCAGTAACGCTGCAGATGGAACTACAGTCATGTCTCTTTAATATGGACCGCATTATTATGGACCCCGCACAATATGACGAAAATTTTGGCGACACGTCTATGACCATGCAATCATGCCCCATTAATATAGAAACCCTCTGTCAGCCCGATGGAGGGCTATTTGTCTCCTTTGTGGACTCGTGAAAGGGGACAGGAAGACGGGTTACACCCTGAGCCGAAATCACGTTCCAGGAATTTCCTGTTGGCCAAAGCACGGTGTTCATTCGAGTACAATCGAATTAGATCGAGAACATTTGTGTACAGCGAACAACACTGCAGGGTAGTGAGGGCAGGTTGACACCCTTTCCCTATCAAACGAGATTGGCCGGCGCGTCATGCGCCAGAAAGAGCAAGTAGTGAGCTTCAGGACAAGACAAGAGGACGATAATAGATCGTACCAATATTCGCTACGGATTAAAGGCAAGACAGTGGTCTTTTCTTGTCAGTTTGGCTGAGGCAATAGTTGGTGTTAAGCGTAAATGAACCGATATTTTCCCTGAGCTAAAAAAATGGAATGCACCAATTCAAAAGTAAGACACCTTCAGCATATGTTCAATACGCGAAAGCTCAGCTATGGAACAACCCGATGCAATGGATGTCCTTGCACTCGCGGCACTCGTACCTCTTCGACAAAAAGGTACACTAAACCAAGATTAAGAAGCATTGGCTTTCAACGATTGTAACCTAATGTTTACGTTTTTACCTTGATTTGTTAAAACGGACGACGCACACTAGACACAATTTTTTGGGGTGGAACCGAGGCGTCCATATCAACGAGACCAAGCTGCATTTCCACCCGGAGCACGGGAAGTTTCAATGACCCGCTTCAGTTTGGAAAGAAGGTACGTATGAGGGCAGATAAACTACCGCCATTTTTAATTCGACTGCGGCTAGGTGTGAACCGCTACAAGCTTTCGAGCACAGCTACTACGTGGTGGCTGTGATTTGAAGAGATATTAAACCTCTATAGCTTTTTGGCGCTGCTCATTCCTCTAGGCCGAAGACGCATTCGAAATGCGACAACTAGTGCTAGAGCAAAATACGATTGCGAAAATGTCGTCAACGACCGCGAAAACAGGACTTGGTATACGAAAGACCCTAATGGCACTTCGGCAGGGAACAATCGATTACGTTTTTATTATTTTACAACGCCTGACTGGCTCCGACTGCCACCGTAGCCTGGTGGCCTTCCAGCGTAGCCTGGTGGAGAGGGCCCGGCTGACCAGCGCAGGCCTGGGTATCGTGGTCTAGACCAAACCCCCACCAGGCGGGTGCCAAGACATCAGCACCTAAGGCTCGCCTAAATAACGTTTACTTTTCCCATTCCTCCCTGTCTCACTGTGGCGTCAACCTGTAGCAAAAAGAAATCTGCTGTTCCGGGCACAGAGACCCTGACATTTGCCCAATTTTCGTCCACTACTCCAAAGTAAGTGCGCAGAAAGAGCTCAGCAGAACAAAATTGCCAAATGTCTTGCGTGTTTTGAAGCACCCAACTCACAGGCAACCACTCTGACTAATTTATTAGCAGCATTTCATTAAAATAATGGGTAAATTGGGGACGATTCGGCGTGCGATGCCTATAAAGCGCGGTCAATGCAAGGAGCGGCCGGGCCATGCGCGCAGTGATCAGCGCGCACACTCCAGAGAGGGGGAACAGCGGTCCATGCGCTGGTACCGCTGAGTACGAGGTTAATTTCCCCCTCGCCTGATGAAACGGTCTATACACCTTTACTGTAAAAGTCTCTTGTCTTCCCTTTCCTCGGACTTGGTCGTATGCTTGTGAACTCCCAAATGAGTTCAAAATATGACCAATCCACTTCTTTTCCACTTTCTGTACTATTAAAGCCCTCACTCACTTACTCAGTTCTCTTCGATGCACAAAGCTCTCTAGCGCGAGGCGTAAACGTGTTTACCCGTGTTTTTTTTAGTTGGTGTTTCGAAGCTCTCTAGCGTGAGAAGTAAAACAAGTGTCCCGGTGTTTTTTGGTACGTTTTACGTTCTAGCGCGAGGTGTAAACGAGCTTCCCGGTGTTTTAGTACCGTGACTACATAACACGACGATTATGACGACGATTACGATGACGGAGACGACAGGAGACGCCAACAGCCCTAGCCCTTTAGGGGTTAAAAAATTCATTCGCGTTTTCTTGTAGGATTAATAACCACGTGCTGAAAGGAGGGGATAACGAGGAAAATAAAATACCAGAGAGCGAGCAGTACTGAATAAATAAACACATAAAGATACAAGGGGTAGAAAAAGGAAACTCTTCAAGAGATTGTGCGAAAACTTGGCACCCTTCAGCCCGAATCACTGCCGCCAGCAGACCTAGAAGTGTGCCACTGGGTAAACATCTCCAGGAACGTGAAACTTGTGGAGGGGCGAAGCATGCAGTGTACAAGTTTATTTTTGGCGCCTTGGCCTGTTTTCTAACGGAGATGGAACCGTTGGAAGGTAGAGGTATATAGCTTCGCTGTAAAAGTCTTTTGTCTTCGAAGAACGAAGCTCTCTATCGCTAGGCGTAAACGAGTGTCCGGGTACTTTTTTAGTACGTATTACGAAGCGATCCAGCGGAGGCGTAAACAAGTGTCGCGGTATTTTTTTAGTACGTGTTACGTTCTAGCGCGAGGCGTAAACAAGTTTTCCCGGTGTGCTACTACTGTGGTTACATGAAACGACGATTACTACAACAAGTACGACGACGGCGACGACAGGAGACGTCAACAGCCCCTGCCCCTAAGGGTCTTCGCTCCTAAAATAAATACTTAGGCGTTACTAAAACTAGCCGACTGAGTTTGTCCAGTCGCCTAATAGGCGTCGCTAGTCAGCATCCACAAAACTCGCGTTCCTTAAGCATAAACCAAAAGACACACCTTCACATTAGAAGTTGCTAGCCTATAATTCTAGCGCTAGCCCTCTACTAGAGTACGCAAGCTCAGCATGACACCCATTTGTTAAAAACGATAATCACAAACTAAAAAGGGTGCACAGAAAGACCATCCCCGTTATCTACTACTGTCATCACTGCAGTGCGTCACCATCGCTTCTCGTGGCTAACAACAATATAGTGACGTTAGATAACAGGAGGCAGATTGCGCGCCTGAAGCTCCTCTGTTCACTTAACTCGTGTGAACTCAATATTAATCCAGGATTCTATATACATCCCTGCTTATCTCGCCTTAGTAGATGCACCCACAAGCCCACTTTGACTCCAATGTTTGCATGCGCCAAGCTTTCAAGCATTCTTTTCCGCCACTCTACCGAAGAGCGGAATGGGGTGCCTGCTAATGTGTTTTCGGCGAGTGATGTCTGCGATATTAAAAAAAACGTCTTCTTATTGCAATATGTTCGCATTTTCACCGCTCCTGCTGTCATTTGTGTATGCTTTTCTTGCCTTGTAACATTCTTGTTATACTTTTATATTTTCTCATCTTGTTCCAACTTTCATCAGGTTTGATTGCCGTTTCGTAAATATGCACTAGTTCACATGGTTTCTCAATGCTTTTATTGGAAGTACTCACTCTTTTGCATGTTTTATGCCCACCTACCTAATTTTCGGACTGCAGTATCTACAAAGCAAAACCAAACAAAATAAAGCTTAACTAAGTCGCTTCACACAATTCACCATCTGACTTCACACGAAAATAAAAATAATTTTACTTGCGCATGTCAATTTTGGTGCGTATCAAGGCGGATTAGCGAGGGGAAGGGGTTGATTTCTAGGCATGTAAAACTGCCACGGAGAGTCAATGGGACAGAACTGGTTAACGTCATGTGGCGCCAAACCCAAGACCGCTCTGCGAAAACAAACGTATCATGCCCGCTTGCGGAACTATCTAAGATAAATAAACGCTAGGTATAACATGAAATGGGTAATTCGTTGTTTCCTCACATTTGGCATATACCTCTTTTTTACGGGCGTGTTCCTAGTCCGTTAACTATTCTTGGGATGTATGGACACCTTCAAGGATGCTAGCCAGTGCGAAAGGTCATAGCGAATGTATGCCTTTTATTAGCGCTGTTACATGACGTGTCTGAAAGGCTATAATCATGTGGTGTGATTTTACCCTCAAAATAGTTACGCAAAAGTGTCGGAATCACAAGGGTGAGGCAAAAAAAAACAACCTAACAATTGTACCAACATAGAAAAAAAGGGTAGAATAGAAGTGTCGATGTTGGAAGGGCTTGTGTCTAGACCCTGTCAACCCATCTTTTGCCATCGTCAATCTAGCCAGCCAGAAGGAGTGCGGCTGCATGAGCTTCGCAAATTACTTCTGTGCCGCGTAGGCTACATCGGGGCAGTGATGGGTAAAGTACCACAAGAAACGAGACTGGACCCCGTTGCTCAGTTAGTTCAAGACTTTTGTAATGGTTGCGTTTCTTGCCCGTCACCCTTCACTCATCGGGTTTCTTTTTTGTTTTGTTATTTCTATTTCGTACCAGTCGACAGAAATTAGTGCTAATATGCTGTGTTCTTCTGGATTTTTAGCAGCCTCTCACCCGCGACAGTGCGAAAAGCCTAATGGGCTGTCAGCAGCAGCTGACAGTTTCATCAGAGGCTCGGAAGTTTCGGACGGTTTGGGCTTCTGACAGGTCCAGCCTTTCTCATGAACGTTTTATTGCCTGTACTTTGCCTGAAGAAATCTGTGGCTTACTGTCACTGCGTGTTGTTGGAATCACAATGCCTCTTTTTTACAGCCAGTTATGGGATCATACTTTCTGTTTTTTAAGCTGGATGCTTTCTTGGATCCGACGCATCACCTACTAGGAGGGCAGGCCTTTTTTTATTGGCTTTATACACCAACATATCGATGCTTTCACGTTTCACAAAATGCTCTTATCCCTCAGTCCTACCGAAAGCATTTGGCGAAGGATTTAAATGAGTATTTAGCCACCTGCGTACTGTAAGGCGTTGTTCATTATGTTAACATGCTCCTGCTAAACTAACTGATGGCGATATTGAAAGGTTTAAAGAGGTTTTTTGAGTTCACACAATGGTGCATACGTGTGGATATACAGACGTGGGTCAAAAATCCAGAAAGCCGAAATGGGACCCTTGGTAGCTGATTACTAAAGCAAAACTTATACGCCGCGAAAAGAGAATTGTTTTTTTTAAATAAATACCAAAAATAAATGCAACACTCCGAAAATGTAGCAATTTGAACAATTTTATTTAGCAATTCTATCAAGTTGATTTATAGTAGGTACTAACACTTTAGCGACTACTACAAAACATTATCCGCTTCCAGAAGAAACATTCTACCGTGTCATAATTACTTAACTCCAAATTACTATGTTTTATCAGATACACAGGTTACAAAAAAGCATACAATCATCTATTTGCGCCTTAAGACAAATACATTTAGTGGTCTTTTAAATACAGTTAAAGACATCGAAGATTTCAGAGGATAAGGCAGGCTGTTCCAGCGTTGAAGAGTGGTGACATTGGTATTTTTTCGTACCTATTGTGAACAATCAGGTGTAAAATACATATTACGGGAGGCAAATCCAGCGGGGATAATAGTGCTTACAGAATGAACGTGTTTAACTGAAAAGAGAGTCGTTTGCTTAGAATATTAAAGAACGTGATTACAAGGAGGCGACTTTGTACGTAGTAATGAAATATCAGCACTAAAACGTCTGGCGGTAATAATAAGCATTGCTTGGTTTTGAATATGTTGGAGAGATTTTAAGAGACATTGAAAGGTGTTTCGCCACGCGGTGATAGCATAGATAATGTGGCTCTGTATAAAAGGAGCAATAGAAGTATAACCGTGCGGAAGACAAAAATACCGGTCAATAACGAGCGGGCAAATTTGAAATGCAGTCGTTGTTTGGAATTGTTGATATGCGAATCAAAATAAAGGTGAGGATCAAGACAGGTACCAACAAATGTTTCGGAATTAAAAGTAGGAATGGAATTTTCACAAGGTGTACTGTAAGGAAGTTTGGGTGTGACCTTCTGATTTGAATTGAAAGTCGTAAGTTTTTAATTGATGGGGTGTATTGGTAATTGGTTCTTTTTACACGAGTATAGGGTGATAAAACGAGCGATAATAAATTTAAATGCTAAAGAGATTGTACACTTGTCCGATGTTGAGATAGTGGTGTCATCACCTAAGACGCAATAAGAGGACAGCAGGGCGTCTCGTGAAAGTCCTTCATATAAATAAAGAGGAATACGGGTCCCAACATTGACCCTTGTAGCACCCGTTTGTTGCTGACTCTAGTTTCATAAAATTTGTATGCTTCATATTCTACTTGTTTCCTATCAATAAGGTATATTTTCAACAATGTTAGTGCCCGGCCAGTTTGTGATGCACTCTTCGGGCTTAGTGATTAAGACGTCGTGATTATAGGTATTAAAGTTTTTCGTAAAATATAAAAAACGGGGCCAACCACCTGAGAATAATTTATTGATGGTTTGTTATGGCCAAGTAAACAAATCCGGGTCAAGTTAGTAAAGCATCCGTGATAGCATTGCCACCATGTCAAACCCAGAAACATTTTGCTGTCAGCTACTCGTGCTTTACACTATTTAATATTGTTACAAAATTTTGTGTAACGCCTATTACTACGATTTGGTCTATCTTGTGTTTTCTTTCTTTTTTTTTCTCCCACACATTTTATGCTTTTCTGCTCCGTCAACGGCCACAAGTGTTCATGTACGGACAAAATGTGATCAATTTGTAATTTGAAATATGTATAATGAGTTTATACTTGGTTGTTACGATGTTCCTGGTTTAATTTATGCTTTGTATTGTTATTGTTTTCAAATGCACCCCTTACTCTCTGCCCTCCAATAGGGCTTGTAAGGTTTCTATGTAAAATAAATAAATAAATAAATAAATAAATAAATAAATAAATACATAAATAAATAAATAAATAAATAAATAAATAAATAAATAAATAAATAAATAAATAAATAAATAAATAAATAAATAAATAAATAAATAAAGCCATATGGGCAAGGTTTCAGTAAACCAAATTTGTTTAAATTGGTGCCTAATCTATGTTAAAACACTTTTTCGTTTGTTTTGCTCAGAGAATGAAGAATGCAAATTGCCTATACTTAGTGATAATTTCTTTGTAACCTTTTTTGAATACGGCAATAATCTTGGGTTGCTTGAACGGTTTAGGGAATCATCAAGACGAGAAGATAGGTGTAATTATATCACATATAGGGACGGAAATTTTTTGAGCAGCTGCTTTCAAATAGCGCTTAGAAATACGATCTAAACCTATACGCATTTTTAAGTTGAAATTGTAAGATGCGTTTTTTTCAGGGGTGGAAGGAAAACAATAGAAAGATTTGGGAAAGCGCCGCACGAATTCTCGCAGTCAGTGACTTGTTCAATGTTGAAGGGTGAGGGAAATTAATCACAGAAGTCGTTGCCAATGTCCACGGACAGACCGTACACTGTGTCCTTGAGCTTGAGTTTAGATATGGTAGAGCGGTGTTTAGATCTACTCAAGAAATCATTCAAAAGTGAAGACTCTTTCTTTGTATCATGTTTACCTTGTAAGAAGGCGTTTTTGTAAAACCGTTTCGTAGCATGTATTATTACGGTTTTAAGAATATTACGATAATTTTTATAGCTCACGGCAAGTTTTCTAAAAAGTTCACTATTGGTTTTTGTGCAGATTATCCTCCTTGCTTATGCTTATTAAGAGGCCCTTAGTCTTCCTGATATTACAAGGAAACGTGTATTTTTTTACAAGGTGCTGTTGTAGGTAAAGTTTTTATTGCCTTAAAAAAGGATTAGCCGATATATTTAAGAGCTTCGACTGGATCTCGAACGAGTCAGATAATCGACAATCAGTACCACTGACTGTTTCTACGAATTTTTCTTCTTTGAATAGGGAAGAAAAGTAACATCTGCCGTAAAAAAACACGGTTGAGTGTTAAAAGTAAGAAAGATTAGAAATTTATTGGTAATATAAGTTTGTATAACGCAAGTTTTCGTAACAAATGAAAAATTTGAAGAAACATGGTCCTAAGTCTTTCGGTTCTATGGCAAGCGTGACAAGCAGGTTAGGTAGAGAGAGAGAGAGAGAGAGAGAGAGAGAGAGAGAGAGAGAGAGAGAGACAAAGCTTTAATGAACACTGAAGAAGGAGGTAAGGTATGTAATAATTCGTAACGCAACCTTGTTAAACAGTCCGCGTATGTGGCACATACATTAAACTTAACGTACAGTAAGTTAATATTTGCATCTCGCATAAGTATGATGATTCCGTTTTATTTTTTATATACAGTGCCTTGCTCAATGCCACTAAATACTCTCATTCAAGCAAGTACAAGCGTTTTGTTCCGAAAGAAGTGCGAAGAAGAAGGTAATCACTCAAAGAAGCAAATACAAAGAAAGTTGCGTATTTTATTATAAATTAGCTTGCGTTCTCTGATACGTGTTCGCGACACGGCCATAAAAAACACGCGACAGGTGCCATGTGGGTACTAATAATTACCGACATAAAAGGTATAACTAGCAAGGCCGCTGTGAAGAAATACACATGCCCATGCACAACACCAGCCAAAGAGGACCTACAATTCTTTAACTCAAATCTATTCATTTCGTAATTGAATGACGAAACTGGGAGACAAGCGAAATCAGACTTGTGGCCAAAACAGGAGTGCTGAGCCCCTTGCGCTTCGAATACAGAAAAGGAAGTATCTGAATCACAGTTGACACGAGGTTCTCTCTTGAGTAGTAGAAGTAATGTGTTTTATATTGATTACAAGGTTTAACGCACCGAAGCTATACAGACGACGAGGCGCGCTGTAGTTCCGGGCTTCGGAATAATTTGGCAACCTGGGTATCCTTGAAGTGCACTGAAATATCGAACACACTCGCGTTTTCGCTTTTCCCTCCACCTGAAAAGTGACCGCCGCGGCTGGCAATCGAACCCGCATTCTTGAGCTCAGCATCACATAATGCGTTTTCAGTTTTGTTCAACAAAAGCGGAAAAAACATGTAATATGGCGATAACTGCTTGCAAACGGCTTGATATAATAATTTCTGTGCTCCTTCTCTGCCCTAGCATCGCTGTCAGCGCCATTTTTCTTTCTTTCACTTGACATTTATGCCTCCAGCTTGGCTAAACCACAAATATGCCTATTACACTCAGCGCTGATTGAGAGCATCGCTTTCATGTCTTTTTTTTAGTGTTGTCTTGTCCGCCGCTCTCTTCTTCCGTTGCTCGAGGATGTGCACTGATGTCATATGTATTATTGTATGGGGTACACACACCTCTTCTTCATTAATACTGCTACCGTATTTGTTTGCATGGACTAACAAACCGATTTCAGTTAAGCATGCCTGCTTTTGTTGGCTTCACACCTGCCGCAACTTTGATACAGTGCGTGGTGCTATTCAACTTGTTTTCTTTATGTTGTTTGCCAGGGACAAGGTAACAAATGTAAACCGAAAATGGAATCATTCGGGAACGAACCTTACTCTCACTTGAAACCGACACTACGACTAGTAATGAGTTTGTGCATCTGAATATTTGGCTCTCTGAGAGATAAAAATTCACTGCCGTTGACGTTAATTTACCCCCGAAGTGCAAGTGTCTGAGTAAGCTCATTGTATTTCTTTGTAAAAAACTGGTGCCATTTGCTTGGATGGTTATTTCTTGTTATATACTTGCAGTTGCGCCTTTTGTACAGAAAAACTTCACAAGTGGTTGCATAAAACTAAGATCCGTCTTGTGGGCTGGTTTTACAGCACGTTGGGGGCTTCCTGAAACTTATCATCGGTAAGTCGTAGGGATTTTTTGGTTATCGTAATCATTGCGCGATTGGCGTTGGGTGTATTTGATGTCTGGCATTTTGCCGATGCTCGGAGAGATTTAGCATTTAGCAACATGAAAGGGAACTGAGGACAATACGGAGCCTTGTTCCGTGATTAGTACCGAGTGTTTCATAGTTTTTACAGCGTGATGCGACAGCAGAAAACTGGGTATATCATTGAACATACGTGAGCCGCATGCAGGGCTTAGATGGTGTTAATAATTGTGTAATGGGTGACATTATCGAACACTTTACCGAGATAAGCCGCATGTAGTGCTCAAATGTGAGCGGAACTGTTGAATTACAACATTCTCCCGAGGGTCTAGAGGACCATTTATAGTCGATGTTTGCGGTCCAAATCAGGCCTTTTTAAAAGCCATCTTGATTATTTCATCGATGAAACAGTTCAGTCGTTGGCGTTCTAGGCGTTGTATAAGTTTTGGTATACACGAGGTAATTGTAATGAGCCAAACATTTTCCTTTTCGGCGTAAATATTGGCAGTTTGGTGCAAGTGACCTAAGGATACTTCTGTTCCTCAGGTAGAATGTAAGCTTCGCATGATTAGAAACCTTGGAAACCCTGCATAATAACACAAAATGTGAAAAAAACTGGACCGGATGGAAGAAGACTACGGGACGCGGCGCTACGCGTTCATATCCTGCCGTCTCTTGTTATGTCACTGGTACGGCTTGTTTCAGTGCTACTTTGGGAACACGGCTATTATTCAGATTTTTATCATTAAGGGGTCCTTATCCCCCTTGCATAAAGGTTGCCTCTTGACGGCAAATATGCATGGAAGATGTGTACTGGCAAATTTCTATCGAATCTGGAAAAGCCATGACGATTGCGGGGAACGGCGACACGAAGAAGACACAACAGGACGAGCGCAACTAACAACTAATTTATCCAAGAGCTTACGCCCCCAAATATAAGACAAATTGGAGCATGCGCCGAACATACATGTGCGAAACGCCAAGAAAGAACATGTTCGTCGTCAACCCTACAGGCGATGCTGTTGTCCTGTTTTCTCTTCTTCGTGTCGTCGTTCCGCGCAATCCTCATGGCTTTTCTAATATTAGACCAACTAGCCCGTCAACAAATTATTGCTGAACTTCTATGAAATCGTCCGTGTTCTTGTGTGTTTCCTCCTGACGTGTCCAGGCGCGTTTTCTAAACGCCCGAGGAGTTTTGCTTTCAGGTGAGCTGCTTTACAAGGGGCGACATGTGTTGTAGATGCAGCGTTTTATTAGGAGGATCACCCGCCATGAAGTATTTATTTAGCGCACGTTTGGAGGCCTGAATCTGTAGATGCTCATTCAATCTGGATATACCGGTTTTATGACGACGATTAAGTTATACCTTTAAATCTTTATTCAAGCTTCACCTAACATCCCACTCGTGAAAACGATGAGAAGCTACATCAGAGAAAGGCGCCTGCGTCCCCACTCCTTAGGCTTTCAATTTTGATTTTTGTCTTCCTGTATTGTATACACTTCCGAACTCTGTTCAATGAAGCCGACTATTTTATGGCCAAACCTTTGTCATTGGGGATGCTGACCATATATTGCTCCTGTATAATCATATACGACGATTACAGTTGATAGTATAGAACGATACCTGTTCACTGTTCTTACCAACCTTTCCAGCACATCCCGTTTTTTCCCTCCAGTTTTGTAAAACAGCCATTCTGAAACGCTTCTTGGTGTGCTGAGGACTGTTGTTGTTGTTCCCCAGAACACCGATTGAAATACGCCTAGCTCGCTTGCTCTTCAAGGCCCCGTTACGCCGCAGTGGACTCGCCACGACTGTCTTTGCAGTGTTTCTTTCGACGAGGAAGAGGTAAAAACATTATAGCCCCTTTCCCTACGGAAACAACACGCACGTGAAGCTTGAGCTCAATGACAACAAACGCGACGATACGGAAATGCAATGGCCGCGAAACAAAAGGGAAACATAATCTGCCAAAATCAGAAGGCAATGACCGATATCAAAAAAGCAGAACTATCGATTGACCAAAACGAATCCCTTTCATTTGGCTGAGCTTTACCTGAACGCAAATGTACGTTAAACGTTATGGAATATCATTCTTCTGCAATAGTCGGGAACGTTTACGTTCTTCAATGCCTGCCTGCTCTTCCGCGGAGTGAACTTCCGCCGCCTCCCCTTACCTCGCTAAAAGGTGGACTGCCTGCCGGTAGCGAGCGACCACTCCTGGGATCTATCGTGATGCGAGCGACGACGCTGATTGCTCCCATTGTGGCGTGATATAGCGCGACACTTGTGCGCCCGTGCCTGCGTCAGCTCCTAACGGCAAGCGACAGCTGCGCCCAAGAATAGTTTCCCAAGAATAGCTACGCACAAGAACAGCTGCGCCCAGGATAGTTTGCATATGTAATTCAATCTATAAGCTCCAAAAGGGTCAAATTCAACACTTTATCTCTGGCCAATCCACACGATATGGCACGTGTTACACTCAAGGACATAATAATCATAGTCGTAATCAAAATCGTCGATAGAGCACGTGGACACAGTTGACGTCGCCTCGAAGCGTTTTGAGCACGCCACCACCGACAGCCCAAGTTCGCCAATACAATCATTGAAAAACTGCTACCATGTATGTGTTAAACGAGCGTAAATTTAATCCCGAGTTTTCCCCCTAGGGTAATTGCGCCTTTTGAAATCGGAAATCTCTACAAAGTTACCTCTTTTGTCGCCTTTCACACAAGTTAGTTCTTGAGAAATGAATAAAACAATGAAGAGCAATGTCACTTTACTCCCTAATAAATAGGAAACTCTAGCATGTCCAGCATTATTATTACAATTTACCCTTGCGAAGTACAGTGAATTCCGCCCTGTGCGGATGTTTTTTTGTGAAACCAATTACTATAACAAAAAACAACGAAAATCTCGGGACCAACCGTCGCCCTAAAAAGAAAAGCTCCAGGGAATGTCTGCTTACACTTTCAGGGCTTTCGCTCGAGGCTTCAAGTAAAAAAGAAATCACCAACCAGAAATGAGCCGGGAAGCACTTTTGTCGGGGCCAACATTCAGATCAAGCGGCCGAGATGCGGCCCAGCGAACAGCAGCGGTGCGTAGCGAATTGAGTCACCCCACTGAAAACGCGAGCTCTTCCCCGGGGAGACATTAGGCCGGGAGTCATAAATGTAAGGCCAGCGAGGAAGCCCAGGAAAAACGAAATTGTGCAAGAGGCGCCGCTTAGCGTGTCAGAAACTGAAGCAAACAGCGGAAAGAAGTCTCCTGCCCTATTAGAAAGCCCGGCACCATGCGCGTTCTTTTTTGCTTTTTTTATGTCTTTTTTACTTTTTGCTCTTATTATCCCCAGTACACTTTCCATGCAGACAGACAAAACCGTGAGGCGAAACAAAGAGATGATGTTGAAGGAATAAAGGAAACAAGAACTGTGTCCGCTATTGAAGACCTGATAAGGGTCGAACAAAAAGCTTTCTGATTCTCGGGAGATTGCGAGAATTGTATTAGAAATTTACCCCGGGTCGGTCTGTGGTAAGCCTGCTAGGGAGCTTTGATAATTTTAAAGACTGCAATGAGTTCAGCCGTCATTCTTCCCTCTTTATCGGTCCACCACTTTTTGTTATTGCTACATTCGTGGCGGCGTCATTTCTAGGGGGGAAAATGTCCGGTTCTCTTCGGCAATGAAGAACAGGCAGCCAAAGTGCGGCGTTTTGCTTGCGCCGATCCCAGTGGCGCAGGATGAACGTCCGATGAGGTGTGTTCCATGTGCAATTGTTTACTTGGCTTTCTATTACAGAGCCGTGGGCAGGTGTGTGCCGTTGGTTTACTTCACAAGTATGTAAACTGCTCGTATCTTTAACCCCTTCCTGTCGAAGTTCCCGTACGCATGTCCAACAGGTTACACAATCCGCGGTGTTTCAAACGCATTTACGGCCACACCCAAACTTATAACTTATCTTTACCTTACCTTATATTTTACTTAACTTCAAAATAAAATAAATACATAAATAAATACGCATGCGCGGAAAGACCAAGGTCGTCCCTTATTTGGGCACACTGTTCAGTGCGCACCGCACTGCCTAAATCTGCGGGTTCTACCTCAACCCGAAACGCGTAAATAATGTTCCCCACATGAACAAGTCGCAAAAAAGGGACGCGGATACACAGTTGTCTCTGCACATATTCTTTTTGTCCTGTTATTTCGTGCTTTGCATGAATAATGTCAAAATACCAACTAGCCCACAAGTCAACACTTGTCAACGTTAATAGGACCAAAGCAAGCTTTTTAAACAACTGTTCGGAAGAAAAGGGGTTAACACACACTACGCAATGGCGCAAAATTCGGTATAAACAACTTAAGGCTAAAGCAGCACAAGGATGGAAGCGCGGAAAGTTTTGTCCTAGTGAAATATTTTGTCGTGCACTACATCGTTCTGTTCAGTGGCTAAGGCGTTGCGCTGCTGAGCACGAGGTCGCGGGTTCGATTCCCGGCCGCGGTGGCCGCTTTTCTGATGGAGGCGAAAAGCAAAAACGCCCGTGTGTACGAGATTTCGACGCACGTTAAGGATCCCCAAGTGGTCTAAATTAATACGGAGCCCTCCACTACGGCGCGCCTCATCGCCTGCGTTGCGTCGGCGCGTTAAACCCTACAATCAATCAATCAACATCGTTGCTGTTAAATACAAACATGTGAAATTACCTATTTTGTTTTTCTAAACAAAACGAACGGTTCCTCTCTAAAATAATAAATAAGATCTATTAGCCTCACTCAATTTTTGTTATTGTGCATGCTTTTTCACTGAACTGCTAGCGCCACTTTAATGGTGTGTCAGTTACTGGAACTACATAACGGAGATCGGGGGTTACTGTGTGTCAGAAGCGCCACTCCTTTCCACAAAATGTCTTTTGACGTGGGAAAAGGCGTTTAGTTTTAAGGAGGTTTAGCGTTGCCGTGTGTCACAGGTATAGGGCACTCCCTTAACAGACCGTCGGTGTCCATGGCGCTTCTAAACACACATTAGATACCTTCTTCGAAAACTGCGCAAATATGAAACGGATTAACGGTTTCGCGAAACTGAATCGACTAGTACAATCTGGGTCTTCCGCACCCGCAGTGTGGGCAGATGTAAGTATTTCGTTGCGGAATATAACTTTCAGAAGAAACAAGCAAGGCATTGCCATTCTTCATCAATAACCTTGCAGATGTCTGTCCGGTGTGAGCAGGCATGAGATGGCAGGAGCCACAGAATTTTTTTTTTTAGATTAGATGAGGAATTTTCCTTTCACGCAGTAGGCCTCGAAACAGCCCACAACACTTTAATACAAAGCCTGCCGTAAGATGCTGTCATACCCTGATGGCAGTAAGCTAAAGGTTACTTTTGGGAACTTCAGACGCAGAGAAGAACTTGGGTTTGATTTCGAGGAGTACCAAACGTGTTTAGGCAGTTTATTCGTGAAACATGTGCATGAGGGCTCTTGCCTAATAATACCGGCGATGCCCACGCAATGCAAGAAACACGCTGGCAGATGTCGATCGATAAAAAGCGCCCCCGGTCATAGTGTCTGGAAAGCTACCCTTTTGGAAGGTGCACGCGACAGAGCCATCACAGGTGGCATGGGCTAATATTCCCAGGAGACGCACACGTCGAATAAACTTTTATTTGCTTTTTCGGGTGGCCTTGAGTTTCCTAGATGGTATTATATCCCAACGCTGTTACAAAAGTTGAAATAGAAGGTTGCAGCAGCAATGGCATAGCCTTCCCAGCTATATTCGACAATATTTACTATTACGTCGAACGATAAAGTGAGACCCGATTCTATACCGTCCCTTAACTGCCATAACCGCTGTCTCAATGATGAAGCGTTAGGCTAGGTTGCTGGAACATTGTCTCTGAAAGTTCGAAAAGGTGTTTTATCGCTGAAAGTTCGAAAAGGTGTTTTATCGCCCGCGAATACTTTTTCTCGCCTAATACTGCCCAAACTCCGGCAATACGCCACATGCTTTCAGCAAACGTGTGTGACTGCGTTCCCCGCCAACCGCTGTCTTCATGCTAACAGAAGCGGTAGAGTAGCCTTGTGATACTAGAAGAGCGTGCAAAGCTTGCTAATTGTGCACATGTTCTGCGTATGTGGGGTAGCGGCGGAACAGAAAGCGACCGCTTCTACATCTATACATCTGGCCTAATCACATGCAAAAATGCTCAATGACCCCGCTTGTTGCAACAATTGACCTCTTGTGCGGCCAACAATGAGCATTCACTGAGTGGAATAGCTCATAATTTCGTTTGCACCGGTCAATCTGTACTCATAACGAAGTAGAACAATGATTTGCTATTAGTGTCTTAGGAGGGGGAATAAAATTTGACGGAAGTAACAAATAGTAAAACAGAACGTGCATTGGCCAATATTATGCAGTGTGCAAAGGAAGGCCTTGTACTTATGGGACCTTATGCGGATATTCGGAGTAACGCGTCAACAAAATTGCCAGCTGCTCTGCTACTCAATAATACATCCCTCGGTATCTAACCCATGCAAAATCAAAGCCATTACATCAGGCTGTATGATATATTCTCCGAAGGTTCTACCTTTACAAAATCAATTTTGAAACCTTACGCGTCGGTAATTGTACAACAAATCATTAACATCTACAAATAAAATATATTCGGCGGTCTCCCGTAAGTACTATTTTGGCCGGGAGAACTAAAACGAAAATTGCCTGGTAACGTGTCTGTTATCGCCACCGCACAACAAGTGTCTTAGCTGACGTCTACGTTAGGTGACAGTGGAAATATAGAGAACCCTTTAACATTGAGTATTTAAGGTGAAGTAGTTGTTTAAACTACCTGGAGTATTTAAGGTGAAGCAGGCTTACCATTTTGACATTTCTTAACCACCAAAAAATATTTCTCGGCAACCGCAAAGGAGCACTGAAAGACATTTTGCCGATGCATAGCTGCGCGCGGGTTCAGATAAATCAATGTTCCAGTGATCACCTTCCTGAAGCATTTTGTTAAAGCGATGAGTATTAGTGGAGTTATTGCAACTCAAACATCGCATTTCTCAATTCATTCTCTATTCTACATCGTTTCGTTTACCTCCTCGCACCGTGCGAGCGTGACCTCTACGATGCCTTGCCTCTCGGTGAGATTTGCAAGAGCCTCTGGTTGCGGGCGTCTGCTGCAGCGATATTCTGCGCCCTGGTATTGTTTTGGGATGGGTCTTTCTGATTTTCTCCATTTCGTTTGCGACGTTTTTTTCATATGTCTGCTTATAAATCCTTCGCTCCTCTCACGGCTGGAAAAGATGGCGGAAGGAATGAGGCGGGAGTTTTGCGTTTCCACACCACGCCGGGAGATCCCGCAAGAAACCTGGCCCTCTCCACTAAAGTGAAACTTGGGATGGGCGAAGCCCGCCGCGTATAAGTGTATTCCAAGCGTTCAAGTCTCTGTTTGGCCACACGGCGCGCGCTGATATTCACGTCATCGTAATTACGAAGAAGGGGGAGATGTGAAATTCAAAACGAAGAAATGGAAATTCTAAAGTTAAAGCCATTACGGAACGAAATAGAAACAAGCCAGCAAGCGTGAACGAAAAACGAGTGTCACGGTGTGTTCATTTAGTACGCGTTTTTAATCATGGAGATGAAACGTTTTAGCCCGAGGTATTGGAAAACGAATGTCCCAGTGAGTTATTTGAGACACCGACAGCGTGCGCAACTCTGCCGGTATCTCACAGCGCATCGCCGCCGCCGAGCTTGTTCCAAATCGTGTTGGAAGCTCCCGCGCAAATGTCACGTGGTTCGGATGAGCAACGCGACGAGGAGGACGCGAAGCACATCCATAGGTTACAGTAAATAGTTGTGTAGAACTCACTCCTGGGTGCTGCAGTGCGCTGAGGCAGCACTCAAGCGCGAGACACATGCACAACAGAGCCGTCCGATGCGATGCACGACTGTTTGGAAATATGGCTGGCACGACTAGACGCATGCGTGAATTGGACACACATGATCCCGATGCGTGCATGCATTACGTCGTCGGCGTCGCTCCGCCCAACGTTTTCACTCCATGGTTGCCTCCCCGTTTTGGCGCACTCCGACTGATTTAGATATGTGCAAGGAAAATGCGAGCAAGAAAAGAAAACATTTATAAACTTTATGTAAAACTCAATATTGCTGTTACGGTAAACCCTGCATTTTTTAAGTGCAGAAAAGCGGTTAGTGTTCGCTAAGCACCCACGATTCCGCTCGTTCAGGCTGTGGGTACCGCTGGCAACATGGCTCTACCAGGTGTTGGTATTGTCGCTGCCCATGCATGACGCGTGCCGCTTTGTCTCTATCTGCTCTGCTACACATAGGCCTTCGCTGGAGCTTTTTCTCACCGCCAATATCCCGCAGACATGAGCCATCTAGCCCACCATGACAAACCACTTCGAAATAAATATATACCAGTCAGCACAAAAATGCCCTCTAGGGACTTGTTGCGGGAGCCCCCTGTTTCTTCTCAGTAGGAGGAGGTGGAGCAGGAGAAACACTTTATTTGCAAACTGGGTCTAGGGGAGAAGGGTGGCGGAGGATGCGATGTTCTCCGCGACCTGGGCGGCCCGGTTGGTTAGTGCCAACTGCACTTCCGGGTCGGAGCTCTCCAGGGCCTGCTCCCAGTGTAAGGGGGAAGGAAAAGGGGGAAATGGGTCGTGGGGACACTCACAAAGGGAATGGTAGCGGGTATCCGGCTGGAGACATTGAGGGCAAAGGGGCGAAGGGTAGAGATTGGGGTTGATGCGGTGTAGGAGAGTTCGGCAGGGGGTTGTGTGGGTTTGTAGTAGCCGCCAGTGGCGAACGGCTTCGTGGGTGAGGGAAGGGTGTGGGGGAGGATATATCCTGCGGAGGAGGCGGAAGTGCTGGGTAATGTCCCGGTACGAGACTAGAGCGTCCGGGAAGCTGGGGGTGCCGTGGGTAGAGCCAATAGAAGGGCCTGCTCGGGTGACAAGAGCTCAAGCTGTACGGTGGGCCGCTTCATTGGCGTCTGTTCCCGTGTGGGCCGGGGTCCACAGCAGAGCCACGGGGTGGGATGGTGTTCTGCGGGAGAGGATTATGAGGGCGAGTGGGGAGATTAACCCTGCAGAGAAGTTGCGAATTGCCGACTGAGAATCCGAAAGGACAACTCTGGGTGTGGGAGACTGTACTACAGCGAGGGAGATAGCCGCCTCCTCCGCAGCGGTAGCTGATGTTGCATGTATCGTGAGTGCGTCCAAGGGAGGGCTGTCGAGCGATGAAATGACGGTTGTGGCGAAAGCCGGCTTATCGTAGTAGCTACCTGCGTCGACGTATAAATGATGCTGGGAGGGAGGGAATGTGCGCTGCAGATGTCTAGCCCTGGCCAGTCGGCGGTCGGCGTGGTGGTGGGAGTGCATATTGCGAGGCAGTGGGCGTACATGCAAGAGTTGGCGTAACGTAGTGGGAATAAGGGAGGCCATAGGTGAGGGGAAAGGGGAGGTCAGGTGGGCCGCTGCGAGAAGGGCGCGGCCGGGATGCGTGCGTGATAGTCTGGCTATCTAGGCTGTGCGGTGGGCTTCGATGATTTCATCGACGGTGTTGTGAATGCCCAGGGCTAATAGACGGCTGGTGGGGGCGCTGGGAGGTATTAGAAGAGCAACTCGGTATATGAGTCGTAGTAGGCTATCTAGTTTTGTTTTGTCAGAGGCATTGAGTTTGCAGTACGGGAGGTAAAACGTAAAGCGACAGAGTACGAAGGAATGAAGAAGTTGCAAGCGTTCAGGTTCGGAAATGCCGTGACGCCGTGTGGTGATTCTTCTTAGGAGGTTGAGTGTTTGAATTACGTGCGATCGGAGTTTAGTTAAGGTGGTCGCGTTGCCCCGGTTGGCCTGAATGGTGAGACCTAGCACGCGGAGCGAGGAGACATGAGGGACGATATGGTTGTCGGCGTAAACTGTGATGGGGGGTTCCGTGGGGGGTTGCTTGCAAGGGGGGTGCAAAAGAAGTAGCTCGGATTTGTGCGAGGAGCACTGGAGGCCTAACTGAGACGCAGTTGCTTGGACAATGTCTGCGCCTTGCTGGAGTGTGTGTTCGATTAGAGCATCGCTACCTGATTTAACCCATAACGTAATATCGTCTGCATAGATAGAGGTGTGGAGATTTGTGATGGAGGACAAGGCAGTGGCCATGGGGATCACCGCCAGATTGAATAGAAGAGGAGATATGACCGAACCGTGAGGTGTGCCTATTGCGGGTAATGGGAAGTTCGAGGTTTGGAGGGGTCCGAATCGTAGAGTGGCCGTACGGTCCCGAAGAAAGGAGGAGATGTAAGAGTAGGTACGCACACCAAGTCCAAGCGAGTTTATAGAGTTAAGAATGGCAACGTGAGAGACGTTGTCGAATGCTTTGTGGAGATCAAGTGCCAGAATGGCCGAGGTGTCCGCCTTGGAAGGGTTAGCTATAATGTCATGATAGAGCCGGAGGTGCGTATCCTGTACGGACAGCCCTTGGCGAAAACCAGTGAGGGTGTGTGGGAGCAGGTCATGGATTTCGAGGTAGGTGGTGATCCGCGTGTTGATGATATGCTCGAGCAGTTTTCCAAGACAAGAGGTGAGTGATATTTCTTTATTTATTTATTTATTTATTTATTTATTTATTTATTTATTTATTTATTTATTTATTTATTTATTGATACTGTCAATCCCTTCTGGGATTTTTACAGGAGCGGGCATAGTCAAAGAACACATGTCGAACAGATTTTTTTTTACAATAGTTAACGAAGAAGTATATCGACGATTGACTCGAAGTACAGAGCTTGCAGTAGCACAGAAATTATTCAATACAATAGAGGCAACAGAGATAAACGGCGAAGAAAAGAAAAGATAGCGCTATAAAAGATAAGGATATTGGACAGAGGTGCTCCAATGTAATAGCTTTGTGTGCTTTAGGAATTAATGAGATGTCAGCCTGCCGCCACGTTGATGGGAGCGTGCCTCGAGACCAGTGGTGATTGAAAAGGGCTGTGAGAGAATCTATCGTATGGTCGGTAAGTTGTCGCAAGATCTTATTGGTGACCTTGTCGGAGCCTGGAGTGGTTTGTCGACGTAATTGGGATCTAGCGTGCCTGACCTGAGCTACAGTGATGTCCTGATCGAGGGAAATATTCGGAGGTCCGGAGTAATGGGGAAGCGAAGAATGCTGCGATGAGGAAGCAGGAATGTACATGAATCCAAGCTTGTTTAGAAGCTCAGCGGACGTGCCTGGGTAATTGTTCATGAGAGAATGCAGGCGAGTAATTGTGATGGTTTTGGACGAAGTAGGGTCGAGGAGGAGGCGGAGGAGGGCCCAGGTCTTTTTCATGGAAAGGCCTCCGCGCTTGTCGTCGCAGACCTGATACCAGTGAGTCCGAGCGAGTGTGGCGGCATGAGCATGCATGGAGACTTGTAGGCGAGCAAGTTTGCGTTTGAGCGCCCTTGGGCGTTTGCGGGAGCGCCAGCGCTTTTCGATACTCCAGTAGGCTTCAAACAGATGGAGGAGGTGGGAATCCGCATAGGGGCTGGGAAGCTCTGGGTCAACTGGCTTGTCGTGACAGTGTTTTATTTCCATGATATCACGAATCCATTGCTCGAGCGCGCCTTCATCGAAGTGAATGAGGGCAAGGAGCGTAGCACAGTCAGTACGGAACGCGTCCCAATCAGTGATGTGTTGGGGCGGTGGGGTGTGGGTAAAATGATGGGCAAGATGGAGTGTGGTCTCAATGATGTAATGATCACTACTCAGGGTGTCTGGAAGGGTTTGCCAGGACACTTTTGGCGCTCGATACGAGAAGGTTAGGTCGGGGGTGGTGTCCCGTTGACCACTGTTGCCTACGCGGGTAGGGGTTTGGGGGTCTGTTTCTAAGGTGAGGCGGAGGTTGTGTGAAACTTCCCAAAGTAGACGGCCCTTGCGCGTGGTACGAGTGTAACCCCACGCTAAGTGTGAAGCATTAAAATCGCCAACAATAATAAGCGCGTCAGCGGAGAACGCGCGAGCGAGTCTCGCGCTGCCCGGCGCTGCTCCGCTCAAAATACTCGGAACAGGCACTAGCGCGTCCTAGGGGCATCGAAAATTTTCTCAGTGACGTCGTTATGACGACACCTCCGTGCTCTGTTTGGCTGCGCCCGCAGACGGTCACAACTATCGTACGATAGCATCTGGCTCGCCAGTCGCACGTCGTGAGCCTCCTCCGGCGATCGTACGACGACAAAACCGGTCCTGCAGGACTGTCGTCACGATCAGCCGCATTGCAATCGCGTGCTCTCGTCGTGCATGCGTCTTGCGCATCACTCGTGGGTTCTCTCGACGGCAGCGATGGTAAGCCTATGCGTCGGCAGCACAAACTGCGTCCGAGGAAGTGAACGCGTTAGGCAGGCGCTGCTATGGCGCCATCACCCAGCCCGCCAACATGGCCCAGCATGCCTCACTGCCTCCTCTGTATACTTTTTAGCCTTTCTTCATGCCAAGAAGCGCCCTTCCCTCATACTTTCGCCGCTCACTCCTCCTCCGTTTTCTTTTGCCTTCGGTGCCTCGTTCACTCGCTCGGTTACGAGGAAATCGGCGCCGCCAAACCATAGTAGCGGATGCGAAAGTGCTGCACACTAATATGCAGCTCTGAATTAATGTAATTATCCTTAACAGCGAGAGTAACGTAACTATCCTTAACAGGGAGATAGAATAGTGGGGCTGCACTGACGTTATGATAACAACAAACTTTTCCTCCTTCAGCATCAATATAAATGCCGAAAGTAAGGACCATGCGTTAGCTACAACTTTCATTTTTATACTTTCTACTTCAAAATAATCACCCCTGCAGTGGGGGTATATAGACGGAGAACTATCCCGGACGACATTATATAAAATACTCTGAAAAATATTAATCTGTTGCAAATGCTTGTTACGAGTTAACCGCAAGCGCAGTAATAAATGCAGCAATGGAGCGTTGATTATTCCAGTTCGCACACTTTAACGTACCATCGTGACTGCAAAAAGCCTTGCCGAGCAAAAATACCTTTGCTTGAATTCAAGCATGCTTTAATTTTACAGACAACGACAGCACCCTGTCAGTTCCGCGCTACGAAAAACAAATCCCCGCGAGTAAACAATGATCCGCAGCCGTATTTCTGCTAAACAGAACTCGATAAAAATACTCAAACGAAAGATAAACAAGCGCTAACATCAAAAGGTGGTTATTTGAACAGGGCCGACCTCTTAAACAGAGACAAAACGTTAGCTTTAAAGCATATATGGGCTCTCAAAATAGGGCATACAATACTTTGACTTCAAGGGGAGGTACCCCGCTTCCCCCCACAAAAAAAAAAATCAATTTCATATTTGATAGTTCTAGCAAAGGTGCTCCCACGGAGCCGCCCGCCAGACTAGATATTACCCCTGGCCGAAAGCTCTCCCTTGCTTTTCGGTTGGCATCACTGGAAATGGGGCCGCAACCGCGGCAAGGAATGCCTCAGTGCAATTCGACAATCTTATGCATGTCGTAATCATTATCGCAAAGGCGGTCACTCAAGCGCCCACGGGTTCTCCGAACAGGTTTTGTGTCACATGTCAAGTAATTACGCAAATGACCATCTGCGCATTCTACGAGCGGTTCTTATGCTTCTTCCTGGAAACCTGCTGGTGTTACGCCAGTGTTCACTGGTTTGTTGCTTTCGAAACGCAAACTACTTTTTATTGCAGCTGCTTGACAACGGCCCTGTAGTTTAGATTTTATGCTCAGTTGAAAATTCCTTGGTAATCATTTATCGCGACGACAGCGCATCTTCTGTCCATGTAACTAAAAATTTTGTCACTAGATAAGGTATAAGAGTACCGCCATTCAGACACGCAAGACCGAAATGGCGGCCATTTTGATGTTTATCAATGTTGCGAGATTGCCGCATCTATTGCCTTGCCGCTAAGTTCGACCGACTCGTTTGTTAACATTGCCGAAGATGTGGCAAAACCACACATTCAGACACACTTCTGCTGCTGAAATTCTGCTACACGCCTTATCTTTGATTCGCGTTAGGAACGACGTCCGTTGCGAGCAGCCACAGACCCGGGAGTACATGCTAAGCTTAGTAAAATGGACCGAATAAAACGCATAAACAACCAAAGAGCGGCGCCCATGAACAATCCCTGTGCAAACAAATGCCACGTGATGCCAACTGACCCCTAATCATGGCGGTCACACGGAACAATAGTAGAAAAGAGGGCCGTTACTCTGTAACCTTATCTAATGACATATGCCTTATTTAATGAGACTAACTGAAACGTTGTCAAAGATTTTTCAAACTGCCTACGCGTAAGAATGCGATAGCCACGCAATGGCGCCCGTGCGTTACCGCGCTCCTCCGCTGCGCAGCTCCCGCAGGTGAGGCGACGACACTTTTGGTACCGTTCCTGTTGACGCCGACGCAGATGACGGTAAGCGTCCGCATTTTATTAAATATATAAATCTTAAACCCTGTTAACCTATTCACGTTTTAAATCTGGATTAAATGTGATGTACTCGCACAGGAACAACAGGAAACAAACAAGATTCGATTCGTAAAAATTGCACAACATCCCGGAAGACCTTTAGTGGCGCCTTTATAAAAATCTCTCTCCCTCTTTCTCGTACAGATAGACATCATTATTGAGCAATGCTTTCTACCTCTACCAGCCAACGATTCTTTCGTGGCGTGCGGGATAAGAAGCTCTGAACGCAGATGAGGAGGAGGAGGGCGGTTTTCGCTCCCGGAGCAATGTAGACGGCGCGGTGATTGGGCGCTATTACCCAGCGTTTCCCGCGCGCAGTTCCCTGCGCGCAGAAGGGGGGGGGGGGCGTTGAAGGGAGGGCTTTGTTATTAAACAAAGCTTTTGGGCAAGTTGGTGCATTATGTTATTTTTTTGCGAGAGTTTGCCTTACGGCATAACACTTATATATACAACATCACATTAGCTTCACGCAGGAACGTCAGCAGAGACCTATACTGAGGACCCCATATCTACCGCTGTAGATAAGGCGGTCTCCCAGGATGGAGCCCTGTGCCCCGGAGGTGTTGCAGGCGAGAGGTTTAAAGGACCGGGCAGGTCCATAGGAGGTGGCTCGTGTCGGCTTCGGAGGCAGGTACCGTACAAAAGGGACAAGTGTCCGCAAACAGTGCGTGATAGCGGGCAGGCCAAGCGTGGATTACTGCGGGGGATAAGGTTACCCCAAATCGAAGCCTCAGCAGCAGGACCTCCACCCAGCGAGCGAGCCCACTGGGGAGGTCAGTTCCACGCGGTGGAAGTAAAGCACGCGCGGCGCGGCGGAGGTTCTTCTTTTCCACCAGCAGTTCTTCTAGGGTGGACACCGGAAGAAGTAGTAGTAGCCGTGGAAGGTCTATACGGCGACAGGCGTGATCCGCCGCTATATGGGCAGGAAGCATGCCCCGGTGCACCCGCAAAACACGCATAGGGCATGGGTATGTGTCCAAGATCGTGTGAATACGTGCCGACATGCTGGTGATACGTGCAACGCGACGTAGATCGCTTATCGCTGTCGTTGAGTCCGTGTAAATTTCCAGTTTCACGTCGGTAGTTACTGTGGATGCAAGCGCTTGGAGACCATCCCGAACTGCAGTAAGTTCTGCCAACAGGCTTGGTAGATGGCGGAGGGTCTTGCAGGTGCAGCACTGGTTTAAGGTTGGGTAAGAGGGACAAGCCAAGGCTGTGGTTACGATGCAGTCGTGTGCCGCGGCGTCCACGAAATCCGGCATGACTCGTGGCCGCGTCGCAGGCACCTAGTGATGGACATGAAGGAGGGCTGCATCCGGAGGTTGATGAAGGGCAGAGTTTCGGACATGTAGCCTTGCCAGAGGCTTGTTGTCCGTCACATCATGGTAGAGGTACTGTGGCCAAGCCGCAGAAAAGGCTGGCATCGTATCAGGAACGTGGCCCATATATGCAGCGACAGCTGCTGCCATCGGTACACATCCAAGCTTTAGCAGGCGAGCGGAACGACGCTGATGGATGATCTCATCTAGCGTGTTTAGTTGGGCTTCGGCTTCTAGCGGTGGAATTGGTGTTATGCGAGGGAGGCCAGTAATGGTGCAAATGGTGGCCCTGTCGATGGCCTAATGCTGAGCCCAGTCCCTTTGCATCATGTGCTGGAACTGTGCCTGATACACAAGCCGTGCCCCGCCATACTTCTGAGCGATGCGCGAAAGAGGTGAAGCATATGTCCGGCTTGCTGTCGAGCAGATCGGAGCCATTGAGCTGCTGACCCTGATGCCGATAACTCTAGCCCTAGGACTCGAAGGCAATCAACAGTGGGTATGTCATTCCCATTCAGTTGCAGTGAAATGGGAGACACTGCAAGGAGACGGCGGCACCAAGTGTTGGTCACGGGAAGTAAAGCAGGCTTCTTTTGCGAGAGAGTGAGGCCCGCATACTCGCACCATCTCTGGCAGTCTGTTAGTGCTTGCTGGAGGTGCTCGGTTTGTCTTGACAACTCTGGATGCACTGACCACACCGTAATGTCATCCGCGTACATGAGGAAATATAGATATCTGATTCAAGCAAGGTACCAAGCTAGCGGCAACAAGACGATGTTGAAAAGAAGTGGAGACAGAACAGACCCTTGATGTACGCCTCGGGCTGGTGTAAAGTGACCGAAGCTTGCTCCATTGATGCGGATGGAAAAATAACAGTGTTGAAGGAAGTATCGGACGAAATCACAGACTTTGTCTGGAAGGTGTAGGCCATTTAGAACTTGTAGGATGGCAGCGTGACTAACGTTCTCATACGCATTGCATATGTCCATGGCGAGGACAGATCTCACATGGCGGGATCGGCCTCCAACTAAAAACATAAATGTGAGTTCTTCCAACCCATCCTCAGTACCGAAATATGTCCTGAATCAAATTTGCGCCGGGTAAAACCATTGCAAGGTGTTAAGCCACCACTGAAACCGTGTTGCAAGAATTCGCTCTGACTTGCACAGCGTCGATGTCAGGGCGATGGGGCGCATGTTCTGAAGTACATGTGGTGGTTTCGCGGGCTTTGGAATGGGAACAATATCCGGCCGAAGCCAAGAGTCGGGTAGTTGACCGGAGAGCCACACCTGATGAACCGAGTCCAAAAGCGGCACGAGGGTTGTGTCGTCGATGTTCTTGTACACCTCGTAAGTTATGCCGTCGGGACCCGGAGCAGTCTGCTGTTTAGCGTGATGGATGGCTGCCAGGAATTCAGGCACTGTGAACGGAGCCTGAATTCCCAAAACGGCTTCATGAGTAGGCCGTAATCCAACATCGTTCAGCAGGGGGAACGAAGATGGCATGGCCACTGGCATAACATAAAATGCAGGAAATAAGGCCCGAGACACGTCGACGGCGAATTGTGCCTGATCCTTGTTTCATGCAATACAAGCGCTGGCAGCTGCATCCAGAGGGTAACTGCCCAATTTCATGGCGCGAAACGTGCGCCAGGCAGACGCCGTTGAGGAAGACGGGCCTAGGGAGGCGCACCAGTCTAGCCACCGCTGCCTCGACAGTCTTTTTCGTGCCGTCGGGCAGCAGCGGTAAGGCGCTGATACTGAAGCCTCGCCTGTATGCACGAAGGATCCCATGCGGCAATTACTTCAGCTTGCTTGCGCTGAGGCCAAAGCTGCAGGAGCCGAAGATCGGGCTTTAGGCGGGACTACTTCACCCACGTATTGGTAGAGGGGTCCGTGAGGACACGCTGAAAAAGAGCGGTGGGGTCCGGGATGGGCGCTGAGAAGGATGCATTCAGTGTGGAACGGATGGTGTCCCAGTTCACAACTGTGCAACGGCGACGAAGACGACCCGTCGACTCTAGAATGAAGCCCAGGAGAATGGGGGGATGGTCACTGCCCAAGCAGTCAGCTTCAGGTTGCCAGGATACAGTTTGTGCACTCAGCTACCAGGACAATTCAGGTGAGTACGGTGGCATCCGTGCGTACGTACACCGGCGTGTCGAAAAAGAGATGTCATTCAAAAGCATGAAGCGGGTATCACTGAAGTGCTCCAGTACCACACGACCACGCTCACTTGAGGACGGATGTCCGCAATCACAGTGCGGAGAATTAGTATCCCGCCACAAGTATGGGGCACCCAGGGTTGGTTCGCTGAAGTTCGGTAAGCCAGCCCAGCCGTGGACGGGGCGCACGAGCACTGTAAGGGCGCACACAACAAGAAACCAGGATTACCGCACAACGAGGAAGTTTCCCCTTTACCACTACCACGTCCTGCCAGGCTGTACACGATGTTACCAGAAGGATGGGGATTTGAAGAAACCGAGATTGAACATAAGTGGCAGCCTTGCCCGTTGGAGTAGAGCTGGAGCTGGACCGGCGATAAGAGATGGTCGGCTCTCGTACGCCGTAAATATCGGCAGGCGTGGGAGAGAGTTCGTCTCCTGAAGTAAGAAGGCCCAAGCATGGAGCTTGCCCAGACGTAGTTTTTCACGGAGCTCTCCAATTTTCGCAGAGAGACACCGACTGTTCCACTGTACAATATGCTGCTGCGGTTCGGGCATATTGACGGAGTGTTTAGCGAAGTTGTGCAGCAAGTACAGATACCAATGACTGTTGCTGGTGCACCACAAACTGGAGGAGGTCTTGGTGGCTTGATGTAGAGGAGGTGGGGGTGAGGGAACGGAATTCGTAAACGGGGCGCTTTGATGATGCTTGGAGAAAAGACGAGGCGGACTTGCAGGGTCTTTGGACGATTCAGGTAAGCGTTGCTGGCGGAGACTTATTTGAGACTTGCGCTTGGTGAGTTTGGTAATTTCACCATGCAGCAAGGCCAGCTTTTGGTCCAAAGCAACAAGCTCGTCTTCCGTAGGGGACGGAGGAACCTCAGAAACAGGTTGCCGACGATGGCGTGAACGGCGAACAACGTCTTGATATGTTGGCTGCGATGGAGGCTCGCGGCTTCCTCCTCCATTGCATCCTAATCCTCCTCCACCAAGCAATCGAATCGGTTCAATGTCAAGGCTGGGTCTGGCAGAGAACGAGCACACCATGCACGACGCTTAGCACGCGTTGCCTCACTCTTGGTGGGGCAGCCTTTATCGGTGATCTCATGATCATCAGAGCGGTAGAGACCGCAATCGAATGTTGGCTGTTGAGGCAGTGCCGTTGCGTCCTCATCGGCATCCCGGGCTGGGAATGGGCAAGACTTGCTCATGTGACCTTGTCTAAAACAACGGTAGCAGTGCATTACCCCTGCTTTATATGAACGAGGTTAAAGTACACAGCCATTGTAGAATAGGCGGTTTGCGGGATCAAGCGGGCCCGTAGCGTAACAAGGCAAGTGCGTCGGGATCCCTTATACCGTACAAGAAGCACTTGATGTGTGTCACATTTGATGTTGTCACGAATGTAGTCCGAATTCTCGCCGGGGTCTACACCCGCGACGACATAGCGGCGGTAGTTGGTGCCTGAAACAAGGTACGCTTGCCCTTGTAGAATCGTGTCGGCAGTGAGAGCTATGTTCTGCAGTGAGCATAGCTTTGCCACGGCACCCAGGGTTGGTTCGCTGAAGTGCGGTAAGCCAGCCCAGCCGTGGACGGGGCGCACGATCACTGTAAGGGCGCACACAACAAGAAACCAGGATTACCGTACCCACACGGATACCCACACGGATATCGTATTTGTTGGCCGATGATAAGCATATCCGGTGAATCCATTGGTGCCGAGACAGCTATCTAGCAACGTCTACAAGGTCTTTGTGGAAAGATTCAGAATGTTGAAATGCTGTCGTCGCTTGATGGCAACTTTGTATCTGGATGAGTGCTGGGTTTCGCGCTCTATGTTTCAAACATGGCTTTGTCGCCTGCTTTAGCGACTGTGTTTTTGGCCTGTTCTGGCATTCTTCCCTTCCATTGCGCGCTTCCTTCGCTCGGCTTGATTAGCTTGTTCGACAGCACCTCCTGGGTAACCCGGACCCGACGAGATTAAGGGGTCGTACTGCAAAGATACGTTAAGGATTGGCTTGCAGGGCGGGAAAACAATATATGGGGACTACATACAGACATCTGCCGCTAGAGAAACGCTACCATTTGCGCACTGCTTGCCACAAATGGGACCCCGTTTTCTAAATAGGTGAATATCATTTCGGTTGCGTTTCAACAGATATTACAAAGGGCGAAAGGAGCAACTGATTCTGATAAATTGCTGATATGAATGTTCCCTCAGCTTTCTCGCAATTCTCATACTTAATAAATTAGGTAGTTTAAATCGGAATCAATGGGAATCACTAAGTTGAAATGCCGATTTTTTTCGGTGTCTGTGCTTTTGTCGTGTGGCGGTGTAGCCTCAGGCTAGCACATCAGGATGGTGGAATTCCACTGTCTCACCATTTGAAAGACGCTCCTCTCCGTTTTGTCTCTGTTCTGGCTCACAGCCGGGCTGCAGCGGCGGCGTCGTCCGCCGCTCTAGCCTGGCCGTTGCTGACGCTCTTGTGTTCGGGACAGAGCCTCCGTGAATTCGACGTAACGGCTGGCAGAATCTGTGGTTTCGCTCTTTGTAGAGCCACGTGTGTGAATACAAATGACGTCCCATGGGCAATTGTAGTGGGTGCCGTTTAAAACTTTGCTTTCCAACCACCCTCAGCATGTGAATTGGAGCCAATTTTTTTAAGGCCGGCGTATTTACTCGGTCCCGAGCCACCTGCCAACATGATTTTGCTACGTTGCTCGTCTGAGAACTCCAAATGAATAATCCTGGGTTGGAAAAAGCTGTGGTTAACTAATGCGCTGCAATCGTGTTGCCTCCACAAGCTTCAAGTAAGGTATACCCTCGGTAGGCGATGCGCCTTCCGCAATCATTACACCCCCAGCAGATTCTAACCCTAATTTCCTTGAAGGTCTTTTGAGGGCCACAAAACGCGCCTTTTGAGAAGCGGATCCCAAATGTCGCATTAGTACAGAGAACTTTAGGGGCCATCTTGTCGTCGTTGCTCATTCGCTGTCACACTTTCAAGTGACTGGGTATATCAGGCGGCGCAGCGACATAGCGGACGCAAGTAGAGCCCTACGGCGTTACAGCGTAAGGGACCCAAACAGAGGCTTCGAGTAACAAGCGGTTTAATACAGTCATACCCGTTAAAAACTCATAAACCGCCTGCGCTTGTCATAGATCTTCGCGTTGCTTAGCGCAAAGAAAACTGGTGGTACATTTGAGGCACAATTTTTGTATATAACCGGCTGTCCCCGCGTAAATTTTGTTAGGACCGCCCGTTGGGTAGGTTTTTACGATAGTAAGCGAAAAAAGTGGCCCCCAAGAAACGACGCGTTCCAAACTGCACACTTAAGGTGCCGGCACGTACGAGATCTCGCTCGCGCTGTTCCAGGCAGAGAGCGCGCCAGCACTGGGAAGGCGGGAATTCGAATTGCATTAGGCAAACCTCCGTTCAATTCATGAAAAGAGGAGTGCGACAGAGAGGCGAAGAGCAGGACGGATGGTAGCAGTGAGAGGATAACGGCGCCTCAGCCCACTATGTCGAATTACTGCTCTGCTTTTCCCAAAGCCTTCACGTTAAGTATAGCAGATGAAATTTTTATACAATGCATTTTCATTTTTGCGAATTCGTGGGGCGAATGTCCGTATTTGGGACATTAGGATAGCCGTCGTCATTCCCCGAAATACAGTCTGAATTTCGCTTTTCGGCGGTTCGTTTTTTGCAGAAATGATGCTACATATTGCCGCTAAAATTCTTCTTTATCCTAAAATATTCTATCCCTCTAGACAAGTTACTTAAACTTTTTTCTGTTTTAGCTTGATTGATTGGTAAACCTGTATCAATTTACGTCCATATAGAGCAGGAAACACACAGCAAGCAACTTTGCATCCAACCGTTCCCGCCAGTATTGTAGCGTTGCGATTGTGATCCGAGCGCGTGTCCCGCAAGCCAAACCCATTTTCGAGTGCGCCTATTAAAGACGCATCGAATATTAAAAACAACATCGCTCTCCGATGTGCAGTCTTTTTACATGGCGAGTGTCGCGCGTCAAATAAACGCCACCAGATAGCAAAAAAAAAAAAAGCGAACCGGGCAGCCGTGACGTTCACGGAACTGTGTCACCACGGGCCGCGGTAAGCACCCCAGGTGCGGAGTACCAATGAAAAATGTGGCCGTCCATATTATCAGGCTATCAGTGAGCAAATCTGAAATGCAGGAGTATACGCGATGGCCACATCCAGTCACAACACGAAACGAACAAAAGAATGGGAAGGCATGAGGCTGTTGTGTGTCCTTTCTTAGTTCTGCTTTCCTTTGTGATTTTATTTGTGATGTTAAAATTGCACTTTGTCTCTCTTTGAAAAGCTGATTTCAGTTACCATGTCTACCACCTTAGAAGTTGTCTTGGCTCGAAAGAAGTAGTGACTAGAGTGCAATTGTTGTGCAATTCCGAACAAATCTCTCCCACTTTTTTATCGCTTTAAACACTAAATGACCGATCATTTCGATCGAACAGATTTTTTCAGTTGTCGCAGAATTCTGGGCATTACCGGACGTATTCAACGCTTTCGCTTTGCGGCAGAAACCTGTACCTGCTCCACTAATTACATTTTATGCTGTGGTTTTTTTAGTGATATAATAAGAAATGAAAAGCTGAAAAACTGTGTTTCCGGATTCACCGCTTCGCTTTCATGGAAGCGTGTTCGTTCGTCAATGCTCGCCCGGGCTACAACATACGTAGAACTGACCAATAAAAAGTACAAAGCTCTTTTATCGTTTAAAAAGACATTCGTTCATGAATATTTGTACGGGTCCAACACGCCGACTTGAAGCGGCTGAACCACCAACAAAAGAACAATACGCCAGTTGCCTCGATTCCGAAAAGAAAAGCACAGGATCCCTTACTCGTTTACCAAAAAAGCAAGAGACATTTGTTTGACGATTCTCTTCACAGTGCAGTTCATTGTTATTTCTAAGGCTGTACGCACCATGCCGAAAGCAACTCCCACAATGCTTCACGACAGTACGGCTCATGCCGCAGAAGCGAAAAGTGCAGTAATGATATCGGTCTTTTCATCAAGAATATCCGGCGCCCGAAAATGTCGGCAACAAAGGGAAATGTTATCAAGCAAGCTTTTTCGCGTGACAACTTCCTGCCCTTGTTTTCGCACGTATGCGTGTTCACATCATGCATAAAGAAAAAAATTAAAGCTAGCTAAAGGACGTTTCGCTATTCTCACACGAAAGGCTTGCACGTCGCCCTGTTTTCGTTCCGCCTAAAACGCTCAGTTAGGTTTTTCCTGCCGCGAAAAGTGTTCCAAAACACGCTACTCTTCCTTGAACGCTAAGACTTCCGCCGCGCAGATTAGCTGGCGCTTCCTCAATCAGAATTCACACCAAGTAGCTGTATCTACGGTCCTATTCATCGATTTTCGTTTCGCTCGATTGCCGGGCTTAAAGGAGAAAAGCGTTCTCGGCAGTTTGGAGCTCTCGAGAAAGAAGGGGAAGCCAGGAGAACAGACACGCACAAAAGGAAATGCAAAGTTTTTTTCAGTTTCGCTTCCGAGCGAAAGAACTTTGAAACTCTAGGGAGGACTCGGTGGGAAGCGGATTGGGCTTGGATGTGCCGAATGGAGAAGATTGAGGAAACCGATGAGTAACCCAAATAAAGCATTGACGACAAAGAGGACCGAAAGAACCTGAGGCGGAATTGTTAGCGACGTATAAGATAAGGGGATTGAGAAGCCAGCCGAGGGCTCAAAGGTTAATCGGCTGCGCAGTAAGTAACGACCTCAAGAAACAGTCTCCTGGTCTAGGCGACTTCCTCCGGCAACCCTTCGTCACGCGCTGTGGGAGATCGAAGCGGGACAAGTAAGGGGGGCCTCGGATGCTAACCTCGGCCAGCCAAAACCCAGGTCACTCGAGTCGTGAACACAACTGACCGATACTGGCAGCGCTTGAAATCGATTTGATCCGCTTCTGGCGCACATCAGGCCAGCCGGCAGAGCCAAACTTGTGTCCCCAGTGTCTACCTGAAAAACCATTCAATTAATGCTGAAGGTCGCTTAATACCCCTTATATAAAAAAATCACGCTAATAAACAAAATAAACACTTTTTCGTACTTAAAGACATTTTGTACTTCGTTAGCGTTTATAAAAAATTGGGGTACCTAACCGCGAGTAGTAAACTGTTCAAAAATGAAGCATACGAGAAAACGAGTACCGGCCTTCGTAATTTGCGCCATTTAAGGTTCTCAAATTTGGTGTGAGTTACTTGTCCTTCTTGGTTGTCAATGTTGTGTTAGCTTTAGTTTGATTAAAAGGATAAGATATAGTGGTGTTGTTTACCGCGCCTAGAACCTATGAAATTTTATTGGCCCGTAAATATTAGCAATTAAAAACAAAGTAAAAAAGTGACTTTTTAAGAATGCGGAACTTTTTAGGAATGCGTAATAAAACGCCGCGATTCGAAACAAAATAAAAAACACCTGTTCCCTGTATTTTTTCTTTGTTTCACGCCATTGGCTCATGCAGCTGTTCTTTAAACGAACTCATCCACGCTTCCCAAACTCAAAATCTTAATAGGCCCACGCAGCAATAGTTATACATGTGTTTTTTTTTTCGGCCTTCACTTGCCAAATAAAATCACGGGTTGGTTGAAGGTGACATTCATCCGTATTTTTCATATTTACGTTTGGCCGTAAGAGTCCGGAGCACCGCTATGATTATGTAAAACATGGTTTCTCAAAGTGGGTTTCGCGGAACCTTGGGGTTCAGCAGGCCCCTCCTCAAGGTTCCTGGGGCCTCCGATAAATTTTCTCTGGTTCCGCAGTCGCAAAGTCTTATATGGTGAACTTGAGGTGCGATCGATCTAAGGAACCTCCATTACTCACGCTCGAGTGTCAGTAAGCACATCTCGGCGCATAACAGAAACGCGCTAGCTGCGCAATAAATCTCGCCAGCAGCTTGTAGCCAGCCAGACTCCGAAAACGGGCCACGTGGTTAAACTATTGCACTTGAATCTCGGCCTTATATTACCCCCATGCGCATTTCTCCTGTTTGGAGATAGGTGCCGCTAGCGAACGCATTCGCGTAAAATCGACGGAAAAAAAACGGTTCCCTTGCTTGCTTTTGAATTTATTGCACGTTAATGTAGCATGAACGGAATGAAAAATGGCGGAAGGAGGGTGGGGTTCCTTGGCACTTAACGGAACTTAGCATGGTTCCCTGGGACCAAAATGCTTGAGAACCCCTGATCTAAAATATTACAACGCTATGATATAGTGTTTAAAAATTCGAGCAATCTGAAAAGCTGCTGCGGGTTTTTACGTGAGCGTGCTTTCTGTCCATTGTGAAATCATTTTTTTCCTATTCTTCTTTTGCCTCTTTAAATGTTCACTGTAATGCTTGGAATAAGTCTTTCAGTTTAGCCCTCTTGAAGACAGCAGAATTGAGTTTTTCACTCGCCAGGGGAGCGAACCTTGTGATCTCATCGTTGGCATTGTGCTAAAGGTTATCTCCGAGCTCCGTGCAGCCGGGAATCGGAATAATGTAGGTTACAGAATGTATGCTCGTTCGTATAATTGATGGTTGTTTCGACCTGCAAACTTCGGTAGGATGGGCATGGGACGATGCGCTCACAACGCTCCTGCCTCCAGCGCCGCACGTCGACACAAGTTGTTGCGTAGCAACAGGTTTCATCGCTGTCTCGGCGTTATCTCTGTGACCTTCAATGCCGGGCCCGCCTCCTCTACAGCAATGGGTCACCTAGTAGTGCTTTTCCAGGCTACGGTGGACGCTAGCAATGTGATGAAATAGAGGCATGCTTGTCTATGAGTGCATAAACACTATCAGTGTATTTATAAGCTGAATAATTATTGATTATATTTAATAATTTGAAGATGGATTGAATTTTTCGAGTGATTGAAATGGTTCAGTGAAGCCTTTTGCATCATGTTCTCCAGTACGTCTCTGCGAGTACGCGGTGCACGCGCTGAGCTTGAAACAGCGGCTTTTTCCCCATTTCATGGCATCTTTGCTTTCTTGGCGCACGTCATTCATGCAACACCGACATATATTTTTGAAGTGAGGCATAACGCTTCCGTAAAAAAAAGTGGCAGGAATTTGCTTCAATATGGAGTTCGTGAAGCGTAACTAGATTTATTGCGAGGGTAATTTGACCCTCCGGACCTGGATTTCACTAGTTTAAGATGAAAGCGTAATAACGACGACATCGTCAACAAGAAACCAGCAACACGAGTGGCGACCCATCGGCTGCCGGTAGGAAACGTTGTAACACGGAGGTTTGGCGCTACGTATAACTCAGTTTAGGTTCAATAGCGCAGGTTCGACAGAGACAAGCGAGTATAATCCAGGCGCTAATGCTTCAGGCTAACACGATAACAGGCCAACTTATTGATGCCTAACAAAGCACAACAGTGCAAGCAACTTGACGCGTACAATAAGTTTTACCCTAACTTGTAAGTCGTTATGCCTAACGTCCGCGATAAGGTATGTTAAGCTTGCACATTACACCTCAGGCGCGGCCCGCTGAAGTGGCTTAGTGGCTAAGGCGTTCTGCTGCGAAGCCCGAGGACGCGGGTTCGGTCCCGGCCATGGTTGCTGCATTTAAGATGAAGGCGAAACGCGCATACGCCCGTGTGTCGAGATGTGGCCGCACGTTGAAGATTACCAGGTGGTCAAAAAAATCCCGAGCCCTCCACTACGGCGCGCCCCATAGAGCAGGTGTAGCTTCGGTACATTAAACACCACAATCAACCTACCATTCACGCAAAAGCTGCGATTGGCCTAAGCTCTTAGCTCAAGTAACGAGGAAAAGAAATAAAACAAAAGTGAAAAAGGATGGTGAAGCTTTCCCCCCTCCCCCCCCGCATACTACACAAACCAAGCGTGTATGTGGTCGCTTTATAGGCAGCAACATGAGATGCTGCTGCCTAATATGCCCAGCGCAAAAAAGTTGCTGGTATTTTTTTCTAACGCACCACAAAACTGTCATTTGTTATTTATTTCAACATCATTTTGGGCGTACTTTACTAAGTACATTTAGGAACCCGGCCAAGATATTGGCTATAACAAGAGTACGTCATGGTGATTCACTTTCCGGGTTCATGCGAAAACAAGCAGCTTGAACACAATTATCAGAAATGACAATGTGAAAGTCCCTTCCCTCTGTCTATACGTCGCTCGTCGTAAATTTCGATTACAGGAAAAGGAAGGCATGGTCGACGCGCCCCTAAGTTCACCCCAACGCCGACACGGAGCGACATGCTTGCCGGAGACAATTAGGACTCAGACGCACGCAAAGATAGCAGCGAAAACGATCACAATACCTTGGGGGAAAATTCTAAATTGGTGTCCGGTGTGGTGATCGCAAAGCTTCACGTAACAGCTGACAGGTAGATGCTTTTAGTACACTGTGAGTTTCTCAAAGAGTGCCCCTAGAAAACATACTGGATAATATTCTGGGTATTTTTTTACACTTTAAGTGCCTAAAAACTTAAAACTGCAACACTGCATGCGCATAACAATTTCAGAAGGCAACGTTTGTGTTTAGGTAAATATTGAACCTGAATTTTTTGATAAATAGGCATGAATGCGAAGGTCATTACACGAGGTTTTTAGGGGTTCACTAGAGGTTTACTAGAGGTTTAGAGGATTTCAGGGAACTTCCTTTTTTGTTCCTTGCGCTCCTAACACACCATTTTGATGTATCAGCAGGAATCAGAGGTTACCAAAGTCTTCTGCGGGATTTTTATAGTCCCAATAAAGGCCAATTTTGGCGTTTGTGCCTAAATGCTTATCAATGTCTATAAAAGCCTATCGGCCAAACTCGGCCCCTGTATGGACACTGTTGAGTCTCGAGTTTTGCTTTCGAGTGCAGTTTGACAATGTTAGTCATGCTACCGCGCAACATTGGTGTTCTGAACTCTGTGGGGTTTACCCAGTCCTATTAAAACTATTTCACTAGTTCAACCAACTCCCGGAAAACTACAGCTATCAGCGGTGAAACGGGATGCTTATTCTTAGTGGCAAGGAGCAACCTTTTGAGTAAAAACCTGGAGTTCGTGTAGTTTGCAAACGCTTCCACAATTGTCAGAGTGATTCATAGACTACGCTCCACGTACAATTATTTAAGTTAATTCGAAACATCTGTAGTAACATCCTCGTTTCTAAAAGCACACAACAATTCAACCCCATTTTCACCGCAATTATTGAGCATTCTACACGCCCGTATTAGACCCAACGGCGCAACGTCACTCGCAGGTGCACTTTCTTAGTCCTTACAATTTATACTTCCGAATTGCTCTTAAATATGCTTTTCTATCAAAAACTGGTCGGCTGATAGACACCTTGTGAAAAATTATGTTTAAATATGTGGACGTCTATGTGGAAGTGCTGAGACATCGTGATTGTACAATTTGTGTAATATCTATGAGCCAATTGCCCGAGTTGTTCCTAACACATTTTGTGTAAGAACATGTTAAATTCTAACAAATGGTTGTCTCTCTTGCGCTTATTATTTGTGTGTATTTTTGTCGTGCCATAATTTTTTCGAGCCGGGTAGACACAAAGTAGCGCTTTTTAAAGGAGTATTCCTAGCCCTCTAGTGTGTTTCCTTTGCATGCTTGTTTCCCTATTTGCTAGGCTAGAGCAAGCAACCGGGGCCATTGAACATGAATGCGAACAGTGCGCTTTCATTAGTTAGGCAGTTCAATGTAACAATTCAACGGCTATTTTCAACTGTTTGAGCCATTGTGCCAGAATAAACAATAACATTTTTTTTGCTGTCGTAGACAGACGCCGCATACGTCTTTGCTTGAAATTATTTGCATTCATGTAAAAATGTATCATGGCTATATTTGTGACGTTCGGGGCCCAACACGTTAGTTTTCGTGCGTATTTTGGGCGCCTAAAACACGCTTTTTTATCGTTTAGAAGTCCAGCCTCTACTGCTTACACTAGAAGCACTATGGGGCACATCATCTTCTACGCTTGAAAGCGCTTGTCTATTACTACGTCTCATTTTGCAAGAGTAAAGAGTAATCATCGCATGATATCCGATGTCAGTGGCAATGATTAGCACAAAGCGCTATACAGCACATAGCGGACGACAAAGTATTTCTGGTTATTTTTAAAATGAATGTTTTTCTGTGAGCAACGTAAATAACTAGAAGCTTTATATCATAGATGTCTTGTGAAGAAAACTGAAACTATTTGTACATGGTCTTTCAGTTGCTGCTCTATTCACTAAGCAATATTGTCACTTGGTGTGCCTTTCCTGCACACGATAACAAGAGCACACGTAAAACAGTCATCTAGAGCGGAATTTGCACAAAGGATATTGTGGCCTAAGTGTAATCATGAAGGCATCTCTCAAGGAGGCATCCCTCATGAAAGCATCATTCCACCCCCATACAAGTCGCAGTCACTTTCAGCTCCTTTTCACCCACCTGCAAATCATGCCACCAAATCTGCGCATTCCTGAACATGACCTTGAGAGTGCTTTCATACTTCATTTTGCACTAGGAAAGCATGCTAGCCAGCCCTGACCTCGGCGGTTAGCTTCAGTTGGTCAAAAGGACCTGTCAGGCAGCGACCGCCCAGTGACTTTAGAACAAACCCAATTATTCTGTATTCCTCGTTCACTTGAGCCTCCAGTCGAGGAGATCCTTCAATTCGTTTTTTGCATGTAAACGGACTGCGATATCCGCCACTGAGCTTATTTGAGGGAACACCTGCAGTGGCAGACAATCTGAGAATACGGCCATAACACCGGTGATGTTTTAGATTGAAAAATTTAGTAATTTTTGGTCGAACCAGAGTTTTCTTTCCTCCTCCGCCTTAGACGGCGATTGGTGTAGGCTATCAAAGAGGAATGATGGCAGGGCAGCAGCTTTCAAGGCACACGAGGTTTAGGAAGGCGAGCGATAGCTAAATCGAGATGTCAGATAACTGGCGCGAAGTGCTGTTCTGGGTTATTTGTACACTGACTGGGGTGACCTTCAGAGTACGATAAGTGCGTGGAACGGTATTTCCTCCAGACGAAGTAAGCTACGAGTACAGGTGCGGGCGGTGTGTCCAGTGTGGCTACTCGTAAAACGCACGTGCTTGGTTCGTCATGCACCTTTGATCATTATTCCGACGGCGCTAACGGGCTCTGAAGTGTTAGCTCAGTGCAATCTTCGCGGTAGACAGCTGGCCGTTGCTCGTGTGACATATGAAGCACCGCGTATAAAAAAGATTGCAGGGAGATTAATATTTAGCGGGCTTTGAAAATTCAGCGGGAGTTATGGCCCCAAATTCCCATTGCATCGCTATCCACTGGGTGTCCGCTGTCGGAGCTTCCGGGGACACGCGAGCAATGTCTATTCACAACGACGTGGCGGCCGTGTTAAGCAGCGAGGTGAACTGATGGAGCAAGCTTTTGAGAGTTCATATATTCAGCATTTTCTAAGTATAGGGGGAACATGGAAGCACGCATTCCAATCGAGCAAAATAAAAGTGTCATCCAAAATCCACCTGAGCCCGTGTCCGAGTTAGTCGCCTTATTTAAAGCTGCTCGGCTCTGAGACATGGTGCCCACATGTCCTGGATATACAACACCTAGGATGGTGCCGGTATGCGGCTACGTGATTCTTAATCGTTTTCGGAGCAAGCTGTCAGCAACAGGTTTTCTGGCAGGATCACTGAGCTTGCTCTTTCTAATGTTACTTGTTGGTTCGTTTGTTGGTTCCAAGATATCAAAGCACGTACACACTCAGGAGTACAAGCCATATCTTAGCTGAAACTTCGTCTTCATCTCCCTTAAGTCATTTCTTATCTATACCCCGGAGGTACAACACGACCACGAATAGCGTTAAGCTAGGGATCGTTTTCCAACCATGCAAGGTGCCATCTTTTTGGTGAAGGACGAAGAAATGACAGAATGGACAAGGGTTACTTCGAACGTGTTATTTAAAGAACCCATCATTTTTAACATCAGGGAAGCATGAAATGGGGCGGAGTACACGCAGGGCTGCGCTCGACCTCTGTTTTCTCCTCCAATTGTTCCTCCGGGCAGTTAAAATGATGCCTAACCAGCTTGCCCAGTTTTCAATCTTGCCAGTAACGAACGCCCAGGCATATAGAAACTCCGTGTGGAAATCGAGAAAATTTATGGCACGGCCCACAAAAACAGGTCCCGCGTGAAGAAATGACAACGTTTGTGAGACGCTGCTTGTGCTTTTATGTACTTAAAAGTTAGAAAAAAGAAACCTTTAAAGAGTCATATTGCTACCATTACGGAGAATGGGCAGAGGACACTACAACCGGAAGCGATTTCATCTGTATTCTCTTGCTGTCTTTGTCCCTCATGGCAATTTGGCCCACGCTATACTATTATGGCTATGAGGATACTTGTTATCTTACTATTTCTGCATTGACAACTTTTACAAAACCTTCCGCATGTGTTGCCTTGTATAAACAAGCATATGCTTCCAGCGCAACTACAATGTAATACTAAAGACACTCCTTTGGTACGTTTTATCGGTATGGCACGGGCTGCGGTTATTAACTGAAGTGCAGCGAATTGCAGACAGACGCCAGAAATTATTTGCTATACTTTTTTGATGCCATGTTGCTCGGGCAGTCTTCGCGGGGTGACCAGTTTTGACCTTGAGAGCTAGAGGTCAAACCACACCCCCTGAGGAGAGATAGTCGAGGAGAGAATGGAGAAGCCCGCAGGACCCGTGCCGCCACCTGGTGGAGGGAGGCGAGGACGCCGCCGCCGCAGCGATAAGTCCGCATGACGAAGGAAGGCGATGCGCGCGCAGAGACGTGTGCGATGGAGTAAGATGAACATCCAGATGTGGTCGCTCGTCGAGCGGCGACGCTTAAACAACGCCGTGATGCAAAAAAGAGAAAACATGCTTCTGTTGCGTCCAGCTTCGGTACTTTTAAGCAAATGATATTTTTTCGTCTCGACTGCCACGGGAAAAAAAACAAAATAGGACATTTTATAAAACTGTGCTTAATAAGGAAGAGTTTGCTAGCCAGGTGCTTCAGGCGGATTGGTCAGATGTTTGTACGTTAACAGACGCTGAATCGTCCTATAATAAGAGGGTATGCTTTGTTAAAGAGTGTTCGGATAAGGCTTCGCCGGTTGTTAAGGGTAATAGAAAGTTCCCAGCTCCTCACAGCCCCTGGCTAACTAATGAACTACTGAAGTCTATGCGAAAAAAAGAAAATATGTATAAGAAAACAAAAAACCGGCCTTTTACCATGAAGTAAAGGAACGGTATAAAATATACTGCAATACCCTTAATAGACTGCTGAACACAGCCAAAAGAAGATTTTGTGAAAATAACATTTCTCAGGCAGGCAATGACGTAAAACAGAAATGGAAAATAATAACAATTTCCTTAACAATCAAGCGAAGCACTCTCATGTATCGAAATTAATATCCTCCGACATCGAGTACAATGACTCATTCTACATTGCAAATATATTTAATGAACAACTCTGTGGGAGCAAACTCCACACGCCTCGAACTGAACCTCAACGATTACAACGACTTCCCCAGTCCTTTTTCTTTTTCCCGACTACCCCCCATGAAATCACTGCCATAATTGAAGACATCAAACTTCAAAGTAACTAGTGCATTCCTTGATCATATTCATCCTAGTACTATAAAAGTATTAGAGTATGCCATAGAAACCCCCTTGAATTATGTGATTAACTTGATGTTTTCAACCGGAGTATTTCCTAGCAGCTTAAAAATGCTAAAGTAATTGCAGTCTTTAAAAAAGGAAACAGAGAATATGCTGCCAATTACGGTCCGATCTCCATCTTGCCATTCTTGTTGCCATCTCCATCTTGTTTCGTAAATCGCTTGATCAAATATCGATCCAAATTTAACATCCTCTCACCTCAAAAATATAGCTTGCAGGCTGGTTTGTCGACTGACTGCGCTGTGCTTTCTTTCACAGATGAAATTAGAACTGCAATAGACTCTAGATGTTACGCTGGCGCGTTATTTGTAGACTTTAGCAAAGCCTTTGATTTTTTTATTCACAGTATCTTGTTAGCCAAACTCGAAGCCATAGGTGTAGTTGGTTCAGCTCTAACTTTTATTAGTAGTGATTTGTCAAACAGGAAGCTGGCCGTATTTATATCTAACGTAACAACAAGTTTCAAAACCGCAAATACAGGCGTTCCACAAGGATCAATCGTCGGGCCAATCTTATTTTTAATCTATATGAATGATATTCCCACCTGCCTTACTAGCTGTGAACCATTTCTATATGCAGATGACACGACCATATTATCATCTAGTACATCAGTTTCCTCCGTTGCGTCTAACCTCAGCAATGATTTCAACAGTATTTTGGTTTTGGTGCCGTAATAACTGTCTACACATTAATGCAACTAATACAACTTTTATGGTTTTTCCACTCACACCAAAAGCAACTCACCTGCAATCCAGTTATCTTGTCGAGCAATTGTTCAATACCTATGCTTAACCAATGTTCATTCCTGGGTGTAATTCCCGATACAAATTTGAAGTACACTGACCATATTGCCCATGTCAAACGGAAAGCTGCATTCGGAATTCGCATCCTCTTAAAGGCCCGCCCATTCTTTAAAACTCCCAAACTAATCTCACTTTACTTTTCTTTTGTTCAGTCATTTCTTGTACTGCGCCGCATCTTGGGGCGATACATACCCGACCCACGTAATTCCTTTACAACATCTGCAGAACCCAGCTATCCGGATCATCACTTTCAGTCCATACCGGACTAACGCTTCATTGTTAGTTACAGAATAGTGTATACTCACGGTCTCAAATCTCGTGAAATTCAGATCCTCGTTTACCTGTTCATATCTGTGCATGACCTGTGTTCATTTAGCATATTCAATCGCAATTCACTAAAAAATTTGAATTCCACCAGATTCGCTTCGACTGGCAACCTTCTTCTATTTAATATACGCACCAATTATGGCGAGGTGAATACTGCTTTTGTTGCTGTAAATAACAGGAATTCCCTCCCGACAGAATCAAAACAATCGCTGTCGTTACCAAGCTTTAAGAACAATCTCCGTGCATATTTACTCAACCTCAATGAATAATTGGCTTCACTGGTTGGACCCTATGTTTTTACGCTGTATTTGTCATTGCACTCCTGACCTGTATATTACTTTACTATTTTTGCGACATTGTTTTCAACGATCTTTGTTAAATTTCGCATGGTGCACATATAGCATCCATAAAAAGGTCTTTGAGTTGTATTTCGCACTAACGCATTACACCTTCTTTTCACTGCTGACTTTGCTGCAGAATTGAATTTTTTTATTTTCTACCTGTAATAGGAGGTCCCCCTCGAGCCTCGTGCTCTGGGACCTCCTTCTGTATATTTTATTATGTAAATATGTTTTCGGCAAATAAATTTGTCCTTCTTCTTCTTCTTCTGCTTTACGCGTTAGTGTGAGCTTCCTTAATTTGTTTTTTGGCCTGTATAAGCCCGCATTTTTAGGGAGGCGAAGTAAAAAAGTGCCAGCTCGCTGCGGCTCTGCACGTAAAACGGATTCTTTTTAAAGCCAATTTTTCCAAAGTACTCAAAACGGCATGCCGCATAACCGAAGTTAGTAGTCAGATGGCAAGCAAGAATACTGTTTTGTACCTAGAAACACTTAGAGAAAGGTTGCGCCGCAATAGGAGAATATATCTTTTATTTTAGTTTTGTGTGGGCGACAGCATCAACGGACCTAAAATTTTATATGGTAGAGTGCTACCGCCATAACTTCATTAAAGAAGACCCTGCGCAAAAGAAGCACAGGCATGCGGATCCCAAGCTGACCTTTCACGACTTCCGCAGTTGTTTCGCTAGCTAGGTATTTATTGGGCTTTAGAAATTTGCGCACAAAGATTTCGCGTCGATCCTATTTTCCAGATTGTAGCTAAGTAGATCTGAATACCTTAGGCTCTTTCTTTAAAAAAAAGACGTTTATTATTACGCATCCATATTTATTGTAAGCCATGATTGCGCTAATGCTCCTGTTATGTCTTTCTCTCTCTTTTTTGTCTTTGATTTGCGTTGTAAACAATATTGGCTATAAATGAAAAATAGGGGGCTGTCGTTCTTTGCTGGTCCACAATGGTTTGTAAGTAGGTGGCCCTCTTTTGAAGCCGGAACATTTGTTATTGCTTCTTGGTTCCAGCAGATAAAAGACGCATAAAAGTATTCTTTGCAACAAACGTTTCCTTGTGCCCTTGTCAATTCGTGGGCCACAATATCGCAATATTACATTGAATCTGACTGCCAGCCCGGAGTAAAAACTATCAAATGTGTTTTTATGTTTAGTTTTTTCAAGTTTTTGAATGTTTCTATACTTTTGATCTGCACACTGTTCAAGTTAGGGACCAGGTTGAATAACGCATCTACGAAAAAAAACAAGTTTTTGAAGTGAATAATGAGCCGGAATGACTTTCCAGAGTTTTCTTAATGCTAAATTTTTTCCTCGGGATGCGCGAAAAATAAGAGCAATATTTACTTGGACACTGCTAGCAATGTAAATACGCGTGTTAATGTGCACAGAAGTGTAAAATGAAGATGGCACATTCTAAGAACATAGCTGCCAGAAGTTTATTCACCGACTACCTTTAAGAACTGAAAGCTTTTACCAGGCTAAAGGCGACTGTATATTTCTGGGAGGATGATTTCGGAGCTGGGAAAATACCGCAAAGAGCAATATGAGACAACCAGCGAAAGCCAGTTGTCAACTACTTAGAAGACGATTGCATTTTCAAATCATTCGTCGCAGTTTGTTTTGATTCTGCACTTTCGCATATCGTTTCGCATCGCATTGTTGGACAGACTATTTCAGCAAGTCAAACAGGAAAATTTAAATCGTTTTTTGTGATAATAAAGAACACCCTCTTTGCGAGCATTAACTTAATTCATAGTTCTATATTTCCTTGCCTCTAACTAGTACTTACAGAAACAAACAAAACTTACATTCATTCAGTAAGATAAATTGCGCTGCTTTTCAGTCGCGATGCTAAAATCCTGTTTGTTTCACGGACATCGTCCAGTGTTTCTAGCACTAATTCAAAAACAAAAGAATAAAAGTTACTTCTGGGTACCACAACTTGCTGCTTACCTCAGTAACGAATATCTAATTAATTTTTTCTGCTTAGATGAACCCCGTTCTTTTTTATTTGGCGCTAAACTTATTTACACTATTGGTTCGGTAAAAGTTATATATCTTTAAAAAATTAAATACGCATCCTAATATTAAAAACTTTGTTCCTATTAACTTACATGCACCTAAAAAATTAAAATCTGTGGTGTGAAATGAACAAAGCTCATCAACGTCAAACGCGGCCAGCACAATTGCAGCAGCAGTGAGAACATCGATTTCCGTTATAAGCTTCGGGCTGTAATTACCGTGTCGAAAGCCGTAGCTACTTTGAAGAAAAAGAATGTCAGAAAGCAATAATTTTCCTTGTCACGTATGGGTGGCTTTACATCGATTTTGTGCTAGATTCTCGTAGGCACATCGATAAAAGGCCGGTGGTGGGGTTTTCTTTCTCCGCTCGGTGACCGCTCTTTCGCCCGGCTAATCGACGGTCCACAAAAAATAACGCCCTCGTTGGCAGTCATTTGGGTCCAATCAGGCGACAACAGGCAATAATTGCTTAAAACTATTCTCGGCTCGTGTACGCAAACGATGGCCCAACTTCCCTCTTCTTTCTTCCTGCTTCGTGACAAACTTCTTCGAACTCTTTTCATTCAAAGTCGCATGTGTGTTAGGTATTTTAATTAGGGGAATGAGGAGAACGAGAATGGATTCTACAGAACGGTGAAGAATATGTGTTAATTTTGTGGCGGAAAGACAAAAAACGCCGAAGAGAGAAAACATGGTGTCTAAGTCAAATTGAGTGTGAAAATATGCTGTATAATATAAAAACCTTAATCTAGAAAACACGTATGCGGTTTTATAGATGGCTTTATGTAAAACAGGAGAGGAGAATTGAATCTTGTAATGAGAATGGGAGGTTTAAAGCTTGAGATCGCCTAACTGATACTGACAATGCGCAGCTAATACTACACGTATCGTAAGAGGGGCTCTGGCACTAGGTGTATCGTAAGAGGGGCTCTGGCACTAGGAAACAATTTGGACTACAAGGTGAATTGTGTAGCCCTAAAGACATTTTCTTCATATTAGGTGTTCATTAGTTAAAAACAATGACGGATGAAGAGGTAGCATCTGGGTCATATTTTTGGGCAAATTTTGTTTCTTTGCTAATGAATTTACAGAATATAAACAAAAACATGCAGGGCTATTGTCCGAGCATGTCGAATATGGCATGGTGTACCGTTTAGCTAGTGTAAACGTGTGATAATTGCATAGCGTTTTCGGCGTCTGCATCTGTATGTTAAATGCCTGTAAAGAAGCAGCCTATCTCGGATTTTTAATCTAAGGTTGTGTTCTCTTGGCGTGCCAGCAGTTCATGCCAGTGTTGGCGAACCTCGGTTGGTATTTCAATAAAACGTGTTGTTGGGCTAGTAGGTGCATACCGAAGGGGGAGACTGCGCAAAAAAGACGAGGATGGTGGCAAACGAGAGAGGCGCTACCAAACCTTTCTTAATGGGAAACGTCATGAGTATCGCATGGCATTCCGCCTAGGCAATGTGGCTTACGACGGCAGAGGATTGAGGAAGAGAAGACACAGAAACAAAAGGGCCCACTGTACTAGAAAGGTACTTAAATAAAACGTGTTGTTGTACCACCCAGCCCAACATCGTGTTTTATTGAAGCACCTTCCCATCATCACCTCTCTGTTTGCGGAACACTTGCTCACTTCTTTCTCACCTGCTCACCGTTATCGTCGCTTGTGGCTGTGGTTCAGGCTGCTCACGAAACAAACCGGAAGGGGGGGGGGGGGCTTACTGAACTGCCCTCCACCTAAAAATATTTCTTTCGCTGGCTTTGAAAGGAGCAAAAAGGGGTAGCAGTCATCGACTATGCCTAGTGAAAGGAATCTAGGTGGTGGGGACGCATGTCGTGGGACACAATTGGCTCGCGATTTTGGCCATCTTTTGCTAAGTGGTAATTAACACTTCCATTGCCACTGCCACATTAGGATATACACCCGAAACGAAGAGGCGCCGAACGGCTATTGTTTCTTTGTTTGGTTTTTGCTCGCGGACAGAGGACGTCGGCTTATATGCACAGCGCAGCCTAGCAACGATTGTGCATCCCAGTATTGTTGGAGCCGCATTCGCCACCCATGATCTGGGCGTCATTTCATTAGGTGAAGCATGTCAGTGGGGCTAAGTAAAGGTTGGGGACAGATCACCCCCAGGAGGAATTCTTCAGGAGGAAAGGTTATGCAAGAGATTCCGCACATCCGAGATATATTGTGCCGAACGCTCAGCACATCGGCCGGTAGTCGATCGCAAGGCTAAAGACGGAAGCTTCGATCAATACGGGCGTTTAAGTGAGCATAGGAAGTCACGCATTATAGCCATCAGCCATTGAAAGACATGGAGACAATGGATTACAAGGAAGTGCAGCTCACAAAATCTGCAATGCCGACTTGTTCAACAAATCTTTTGTTGTTTCGCGTTCAAATATGGCGCATACAAAATCAGGGGATCGGCCAATCAAAGGAAGACTATTAAAATAATTGGAATTTTTATCTAATTAAGAGATGTTGGAAACAATAATTTAGACCAGTTGAATGAGTTTTGCTTCCATAAACTACAGAAAAATACTGGAAGATCAAGGCGACGGTGACCAATCGCAATCACAAAGTGAATCTGTTGGAATTTTCAATGAAGAGCAGGAAGGCAGAGCATACACCCCGTCGGCAGAACCCAATTTCGGATGCCCCGAATGATAGTAGAGCCGGCGCTCCTAGGGATATTCACAAACTGCCCAGCGGCTCCTCCAGGGAGGGACGTCTGAGACTTGAAAAACGTTGGCATGTCAAGAGATAGTATTCCACAGACTCGTCTTCGTTACAATAGCTGCACAGAGCTGTTGGCGCCAGACGATACCTGTGTAAGTACTTATTTAACTGGGGTACTCGACAACGAAGGGCTGTAATAATCACCCCTGATTTCCGTGAAGGGCCACATTCAAGTTTCCATGAGAATTTCTCAGATGATTAAAATTTCATAAGGACAATACTATCGATTCCTGCTGTTATTGGAGTTTCAGCATCTTAGGGTAACTAGCAGCGGTTAATAAAGGTGTCGGCTCAACGACGTCTACAACAGGCCCAGAAAGTGCGATCCTTCATAGAGAGTCGGTGGTCTCGTTGAGTGTGATCCCCGCATAACCAGGAACCCAAAGAAGATAATTTCAGTGAGGTCAGGTGGCATGAAAGACCGAAGTGTCCGAAGAAGGGGAATATCTTTAAGGGAAGAAAGGGCTAAACATACAGAAATGGAATCTGAAATTATGATTAGAGATATTATTGATGCATCCAGCTTTCGTAGTGCCAGGACAATTGCCAGGAATTGCGAAAGAATATGGGGATAAAACCAACCAGACGAACCGAAGACGACCCGTTAAGGGAAGGAAAATATACCTATACCCGATTTTTCTTCTCGTTGAGAGGCATCTGTATATGTTATACCACCTGACTACATGGAGGCCAAATAACCTTGGAGAAGACGATTGAGCAGTCGGCCTGGTAACAGTCTAGAATTTTTGGGAAAAATGTTCCAGAAACTGATAGAAAGAGAACTCCTGTTAAGATATGAAATAACCTGATTTATTGCTACACCCCATAGAGAAAGGAAGCTCTGTACCAAAGTGCTTTGCGGATATAAGCATCTAGGCCATTGGTGCACCAGAAATGCAGCTTCTTCAGCAAAAAAGATCAACTGCTCCCTGTTCACTTCATAGCTATAAGCTCTCAGAAAATTTCCATGGTTAGTATCCGAAACTTATTAGGCAGAGGAGGAACGTGCGCTTCCAAGTAAACTACTGCATTATCTGCATTATTAGGTAAACGTAAGCAGCAGCGAAGAACCTGGCGTTCCAGAAGAACCAAACGATGTAGCTTATACCCCGCGGACCCGGCGAATAGCACAAGTTTAAACTCTAAAATGGGGTGAGCGTAAGGATGGTCTCTCTGCTCATATCCTTGTTTGTATGACTGAGACGCCTCAGCATACCAACAGCACTTGTACCTTTGGCGTCTATGAGGGCTATATGGGGGCTCCAAGCAAGCTCACTTGTGTATATTATCCCAAGATACTGTAAAGAAGGAACCTGAGGAATTATGCACTGTCGGTAACTGAGAGTAATGTTAACAATTGTTGAGATCGTAAAAACTAGTATGGAACATTTGTTGACATTCGTAGAAAGACAAATACTGTCCAACCAGGAGGCCATAATGTTCAGATATGACTGCGTTATTGCGTAAAGTGTTTGAATGTCAGGTAAGGATGCAAAAAACGCAATATGGTCCGCATAGACATATTTACAGACACCAGAAACCACCGGAGTAGCGCTTACAAGGATGTTAAAAAGAACAGCGGAAAGGACCACCTCTTGCGGTGCACCCCTAAACTGTGGCCGCTGTGAAGAAGAAACATTTAATTTTATACAACTGAACTGCCTGTCTCTCAGATATTGGCAAATGCAAGCTATAACGTACCTTGGCAAGTTTAAGACTTGTAACCGGGACAATAACACAGGGTATTTCACGCTATCAAAACCTTTTGCTACATCTAGAGTCCCTAGAGCCGCAAACTGGTTAGTGCGACGGGCTAGTTTCAGTTTCAGTTTCAGTTTATTGTAATCGTTTACAAGGATACAGTGCATCGGGATTGATATTACAGAAAGAGGTCCCGAAGTGCGGCACTGTGGTGGGAACTCTTGCAAATGAACAGTATTAAAATATAAAGTTCAAGCAATCACAACAGAAAGAACTTTAAAAAATTTTTGCGAAGAATATTGCAACATTTCATAACACTTACATAGAATAACTTTGTTCACAAAGCAAGCACACGTCTCAGTTATACAAAAAGGTGCAAAGAGGCAAAAAACTGGTGAGCATTAGAAAAAAAAACAGTGAGCAAAAAAAAAAGATCAAGGTCGGGCGAACTGATCAAGTGAAAAGTGGGGGTCTTCGAGGATAAATTTAAGAATTGATTGTTTGTAAGATGAGCGACCTCATTGATTTTTAGCATTAATAGGCAAGTTATTCCATAATTTAATGGCGGCAAATCCAACTGTTTATTTACCATAGTTTGTTCTAACTTTTGGGAGTAAAAATTATGTTGTGATGCAAATCGCGTTATGTTATGTTTAGTCAGATCAGTTCTATCGACTATAAAAAGCACAATATAAAAGCAGTTTAATCCGGCTTTCAAGGTTCATATGCGCACTTGAATCGAACACACAGGGTGGATACAACTTTTTCTCTGGCTAAAGATTCTAGAACTGGACACGAATTGCAATATGCGCTGCTGCAAGATCCGCTCGATTGATTTAACTACGTTCTATGCAAATGCGATAGGCCTGACATTTTCCATCACGAAGCCTTGATCAGCCCTCTGAAGTGCATGAAGTATTTTGGCGAGACCCCGGACATCGGGGATCCATGCATGTCTAATAGAATAACTGATCATGTTAAGTAATTGATTGGGAGCCTCGTCAAATAATAGTTTCAGCATGGCTGACCGGGAAGGTTTTTTCTTCTTTCTGGAGAATTGCTATGAATGATGATGGACCACGTGTATAGTTTACCCGGTGAACCGCAGAATTTTCTGTCTTCTATTTGTTCCGTTTAGTCTGATATTGCTGTTACTCTCAAAGTTATTGCACAGAAAGGGGAGAGGGGAGAACACTGTCGTGGAGAGGGGTTAAGGTTTGCGTTTATGTGGGCATGTACCAAGCAGTTTATTTTACTTGCCTACGAGGGCCGGAATGAGCTGAAGGGATTTATTTTAAATATAGAGAGCACCCCTGCGTTCATTGCCACACGTAAAGGCATGATAAATATGTAAACCAGGGTATTGCTTGTGAGAATGAAATGAAGAAAGGAATCGCTTGGGGTGGGCCTTGCTTCGGTTGTGTGTTATCTGATACATTATCATTGTTTCTTGAGCTGTACACGGGTGTAAATGTTCCTGGGAACAATCTCTCAGAGAACCATTGTAGATTGGAAAGCAGGCATCTGAAGTTGGAGTTTTATTAGGACATTATATCGCTTTTGACGCTTCTCTGTGTTTTGAGGGAACATTTATGTTGTGGCTTGTCCCTTCACAACCGCGTCTGGCTATGTCGACTCGAATTCTCGCTAGCGCGGGCACGTTGATGCTGGGCTCCGCAACCCGGCGTTATGGCTCTATCGCCGTTGACAGTCCTACAGTTTTCCCAACCTAGCTCATGCACCTCCATGGTGTGCGCGATTCATTTTGAGCTTGTTCGCCCAGCGGACAAACACGAGGACTACTGCACTGGTCGTCACACGCACGCGCTGTTCTCAATACCGGCGTACTAACGCCTCATAGCAAAATAACCGTGCGGTTGGGAGCCTCCTAGTAATAGTGAAGTAGGTGATTCTTCTGGTAGGTGGCATTGACCGACAAGGGTAGTCGACTTCACACCTTTAAGCCACTATATACGAAAAGGTGACCATCAGTTTCAGGATAATTCTGCTCACTTTTCAACTGCCTTCCTAATAAAACAACATACAGATGGGCTAATGTGGGCTACCTTGTAAAGATCCATGTGATAGAGCAACATTGCGCAAGTACCGGAAAATGAGCCCACTGTACGACGAAGAACACAAAGTAAACATTTTCATTAAAGAAGCCACTTATGTTTGCTGTAGTTTTCCTTGGGTTAATTTTTAAGCGTTTAACATACCTGCCTAGGTGAACACATGCACTTCCCAACGTATAATATACATGTCTGGGCATTTTCAAGCGATGTTTCCGGGGTGAGTTTCCGACCATAGAGCTGCTGTCGGCTGTTGTTTTTTTTTATTTAAACTTGTATACACACACGCAAAATACGCTTCATTCCAAAGAGGAGGCAACTCATCAGTAATGGTTTTTTTCGGCATGAAACAACAGCGCCTCAAAAGATGATTTGGAATTTCAAAACACATATTCCATGCTCCCTTGGCTACCAAAATTTAACGACAGGCGCAGTTCCCCTTCTGATAGACCCGTCTCCCCGTATCCTTTCTGTTACCACCGTGGTCCACCAGTGGTAAATAGGTTAAATTGATTGATTGATTGTAGTGTTTAACACGCCGACGCAACGCAGGCGATGAGGCGCGCCGTAGTGGAGGTCTCCGGATCAATTTTGACCACCTGAGGATCTTAAACGTGCACCGAAATCTCGTACACACGGGCGTTTTTGCTTTTCGCCTCCATCCGAAAAGCGGCCACCGCCGCCGGGAATCAAACCAGCGACCTCGTGCTCAGCAGCGCAACGCCTTAGCCACTGAGCCACCGCGGTGGGCAAATAGGTTAAATTACATGGCAAGCCCAAGTATACTTGTTTTTCACTATTTCAAGTATGATATCGTCTGCTCGAGTTCGCTCCCTTATCCAAGATTCTCGTTGCCTGTCTCTGAGTGTTACTTCTATCATTATTCCGTCCATGGCGCGTTTCAATATTGGTTTCGTTATTTAGGTAAGTCACCAGGAAAGCCGCGAAGACCTGTCCGTGCGCTCGCCGTGCGTTACTGGCCGGCGAATGGGGTGAATGTCTTAGGGGAGATGTCGTAATCCGTGTCTTTTCAAGTTACCTGGCTTATGAAACTTACGTATACTTGACATGTGTGTTTGTGGGTAGTGCGATGTCTAGACTAGCGAAAATTTGCATTCTGTCTTCGTTGTCGTTTTTGCTTAAATTTATGAGTTGCTTCATAGGGAGCCATATTTTATTCCAATTCCATTCCGAGGAATTAGAACTTTTCGCATTTCTATTCCTTTAAAGTCCACGGAATGCCGCAATTATGGCCATTCCCATTCCTGGAATGGCCGGGAAGTCCAATTCTATCCTTTCAATTCCTCGATCTAGAAATTACCTCCTGGTGGCTGTATGGAGTTTCCCATGAATGCTACTGAGGCTTGACGTTTTTAGACGCGTAGAGAACTTCAAAACCTAAACCAAGTTGCACCCAGTGAGAAATGTTATAAGACAGCGCGCTGTGGTTTTGTTTCACCTAAAATCTTATTATCTTCAGCTTCTTTGTAGTGCGTAATTCTAGAGTCGTCTTAGAGGCTAATTTTCATAGTATTTGTTTCCGGACAGTTCCCGTAAAACAGCCGTCACAGTCATTTTCTGTAACCGTACTTCCTGCGGAGATGGGTCTGTATTGACACCAGACAGCAATTCTGTAATTTTAAAACTTCACTTGGAACTATCTAATCCTGACACGTAAATTAAACTTTGCGCAATGGTACAGTATTCCCATAACGTAATTATAAATAATTATTTGAGGGTGCTTCTCCTAACGCACGATTTGCGGCTATTTTATTTAATAATACTTCCTTTGTAGATGGCCATGTTCACTGTGCCACCACCAATTTAAAAGGCCGGCTTAGAAAGACCAAACTAACACAGTTCTCCTTAAAGTCGGCATCACCTGTACCTGTAAGTGCATTTCTCGGAACCCCATTTTCCAGGGGCAATATAAGCCAACTTATATCGGAATGTAAAGGCCCTGGGACTTATTTTAATTTTTGAATTTAAAAACTCTATTTTTTATATTAAGAATAGGTTTTTGCGCGGAGGAGAAACCTGCTCTTAAGGTAGCATGACACTATACAAGCCGAAATTTTTACAGCTCAGCTGTAAAAATGTGCATACGCGTCGCCAAAGACGAGGGATGGTAGCAACTGGGTGACATATTGGGCAGAACAACCACCCTTCCAATTCAAAAAGGGCCAGTATTTCCGATATCTATTATAATATTTCCATGATCAACATGTTGTAATGACTTGCGTTTGCGCGACGCTGCAGGGACAATCGGCTGCTGTCCACTTATATCGTCTTGCACAGCTTGTAAGCTGTTACCTCACTACGGGCTTCGTGTATCATCACACCAGTGCCTACGCTGTTGAAGCTTAACACACATTCCCGTCGTCCGCCCTTGGTCACACCCACGTGCAGTCGCAATACTTTTATTTGCAGAGCACTGATCATAATTGCTATCTATGTAGCGCAATAGACACTAGGGTAACGTCAGAAAAACGCGTAGTTTGGTGTTCTCTGCACAAACATCGACACATCTTCCACATTTACCCCATTCCGTTTGTTGATTCTCGTGGCATTAACACTACCGGCTTAATACCAGACACGAGCGGTGGCGCCACCCGGACACAAGTTTGCACATTTTGTTAAGTGTGTCTCTGCGCATCAGGCAATTTTGTAGAGAAGGCATGCCGGGAGCTTTCAGCTGACGGTTGCGGAGCAGGCTGTAGTGCTAAGTTTCTTATATATTAGCTTGGTTTAGGCCCCGGCTCACACCGAAGGGGTCACAAGTAACCAGTTAGCGCAGGTGGGTGCCCGTCATTGTCTCGCACATCCTCCGATGGCTTCTTAGGATTCCACATCACAGGACACAAAGCTGATTGATTGGACGGTTTAACGCGCCGACGCAACGCAGGAGATGAGGCGCGCCATAGGGGAGGGCTCGGGGTCAGTTTTGACTCCGTGGGGATCCTTAAATTGCCCGGAAATCTCGCACACACGGGAATTTTTGCTTTTCGCTCCATCAGAAAATTGGCCACTACGGCCAGGAATCCAAGCCGCGTTCTCGTGCTCAGTAGCAGAACACCTTAGCCACTCAGCCACCGCGGCGGGTAGGATACAAAACTATCGCCAAAAAAATATACTTAGTCGTCAATGTCGTCAGGAACTACACACTCACTACGGGATTCCTCGCATTTATAACGCGCCTACCAAGGAAAGTAGAAGTTATTGCAACTAAGATCTACTCAAACTTTGGTGGTTCAAGCGCCAGCTTGGTTGTAATCACGTATGAAGATCGACAAACGTTGTTAAAAAATCACGCCCATTCTATTCCGGGGAAAGCGCGCCTAGTTCCATTCCCATTCCATCCGTACAAGTATGGTCGCCATTTTTACGAGTGTTGTCGCCACTGCATTCATTTCGGGTCACGAAAAGAAGAAATAAGTCAGAGTTGTTCCAATTAAGGAGTGGTAACTGCGCAATTCAGTTGGGAGTCTCAAATACCTGAAAACATTTCGCGGGCTTTGAGGCATGCGGCCGGATACGCATAGTGGGCATTTAATTATCACTATGGGCTTGCAAGGCTTATGCGGTCACATAACTGCTGCGCTATAAAAAGCAAATGAATAACTTCTACAGGCCGGGCGCCGCCTCCACGGAGGTTGTTTGAGCAGGCCTGGAAGGGGTTCAGCTATTGCGACGTACTAGCCGCGTCTTCACAGCAGGCTCTAATAAAGGTTGTTTCTCTCTCTCTCTCTCTAATGGGCATTGTGAATTGAGTATGTGTACTTGCTTCTATCTATCTTGTGCCAACACGAATTGATGATTTAAAGGGCATTGCGAATTGAGTATGTGTACTTTCTATATTTTTCTCGCCCGACACGAATTGGTTGTAGCAACCAATGAAGTCACGAGGTGTGCCACATTTTAGCGAGAAGGCCGCGGTGGCGTCAAGGCGCCGGAGAAGACAGCGAGAAAGTTCGACTCTGTGTACATGTGTATTGTCCCCACGTTTTTACATATTATATTTACCGTTTCCTAAATACCATGCAGATAACTGTGATTCCTAAATGCACACGTAAGCGGGACATGACATTGGTAACCAGATAAGCTTTATAGACTAGCGCGATAGACTTATGCAGAGTGCTTGAACAAGGGATTGCCTTAGCAGGCAGCCTAGCGTGATGAAGCTTTGCACTTACTTCTCCTCAGGCGTGTTTGGTGCTCTGCATGTGCGCCTTTTTATTGTGGTGAACTGAACTTACTGTCGATAACTACGTTTCAGCCGCTACCGCTACAGCTTACTGCGCTACGTGTTTCATTGTACTGTACTTACCGTTACGGTTCTACCCTCCAAATTGCAATATCTGCTTTTGAACATAATGCAACACGTGGGGTATGTAGGTCTGTATGTCCGTTTTACTAGTGAGAAATAAATAGGGGTGCCTACTTCTTTCTTCTCTATACGTCAAATATGCCTTGAAGCGACATGCCCGTTTGATATGTTTACGTTCAACGCATACACATTGATTAAAGCGCGATGCATGACTTGTGACGTGAGCTTTAAGGTGTTTATTGAACAAACTACACGTGTATGGACAATGAATGCATTTATATCGCAGAATGGAGATAGCGCTGGAGACAATGTTCATTGACAACTGGTGAGCACCTGGTCTCTGATTACTTCTGAAAATAATATAATTTCTGGTGCTTTATTTGGGTCAACGAATTAAACTTCGCCAATAAAAATCGGCGTTTCCGTGCTTGGCTACGAGACTACTTGAAACGCGATTACCATTCAGGGACAATTACACGTGTTTAGAAGGCAAAGTGTTTGAAGCGAGACTTCGGCGGAACGTATTCCTTACATCTGAGCGCTGGCCACAAAGCGGCGTTCCACATAGCCCGGGAGTGACGCTATCTGTTATAAGGTCAGTGATTACAGCCACCAAGCCACCCACCTACGCGGCTGTCTTTGTGTTGGTGAAGTTGCACTGGCAGGATTTTTTTTAGATGCGACTGCATCTCATTCACTCGCCTTGTCCCTGCATGCGGCGTCGTCGGCGTTGTCGTCGGCGTCCACCCCTCCCCCATTCTCCTCGCCGCGCCAGCTGCGCTCTCCGCCGCTCACCCCCTCTCCACTCCGATAGCGAACTGTTAAATAGAGCACTGCACGGGCCCGGGCCGGGCCGAAAGCCCGGGCCCGATCCGGCCCGCGGGCCGGCTTGGGCCGCCCGAAGTCGATTGTCGGCGGGCCCGGGCCGGGCCCGGGCTCAATGCCGCGGGCACGGGCCGGGCTTGAGCTCGACGCCGTGGGCCCGGGCCGGGCTTGGGCTTCAATTCATAGGCACGGCCGTTCATATGTCCGGAGTCAAGTGTAGAAAAGAGCATCAAAATGAATATTCTTGGTTCATTTTTCTCGCTTCTTGCTCTTAGTTGTACGCATTGTTTTGAAAACTTGTTTTGCTAGGTCTGATGGTCACTATACTGCAATTGTAATGACATTTCTTGTACTAAATCAAGATTTTGTATTTTGGTGCATAAATACCAAAGATACGATTACAAGGAATGCCCAATAGCAGAAGGAATTAATTCAGACATCCTGGAGCTGTGCACCTATGGTTATGTATATACACGTGTGTTTTTTTAGATGTTGCACCAATTAAAATGTGGCTGCCGTGGCAGGGAATCAAACTCGCGTGCCAGAGAAACACCACCGCTTAACAACCACTGGAGGCGAAGTATTTCAACGCGCGTACATGCTCGTTGATCCAAATGCGGATCAAAAAATTGCAACAATACCAACTTGTGGCCGAGACAACACGTGAAGTTGCCAAGAGTCTAGCTAGCTGGTCATCAAAGGTGATGGTGTCTCTCGTGTAAGAATACGAGCCGATGTGGCGTGATCTGCAGACGGTGAGTGCACTTTTAAACCCTTATTTTTTGCGTTTCAGTTCATGACGTGCTTGTACAGACTAGATGCTCCGTCTGATCGCTCGGAATATAATAAACAAACTTTCTTCAGCGTCAAAGACCGGGCCTTTTTACACACGCGCGAGCCCTCCCTAGGCAAAAAATAAATTACCGGGCCGGGCCGTGCCTGGGTTTGAGATGGCGGGCCCGGGCCAGGTTCGGGCCAGGCTTACTTATAAATGCCCGGGCCCGGACCGGGCTCGGGCTAGGTGTTACGGGCCCGGGTCGGGCTCGGGCTTCGCGAAGCGGGCTCGGGCCGGGCTCGGGCCTTAAAATCAGGCCCGTGCAGTGCTCTAAGCGAACACTCTCGTGAGGGGCATTGGATTGGATTCGATTAGATTGGCTTGGATTGACTTGGCTTGGCTTGGCTTGGATTTGATTAAAGTGGATTGTGTTGGATTGTGTTGCGTCATAGCCGCGGCAGACGCACTGGCGCCGGCGCGTCCCCTCACCGTTATGCGCGCTATAAAACGCGGTGCCTGCGCCGCTCCGCTTCATCGTTCCAGCGCCGTTTCTCCGCTGTCCAACGCTGCAACGTGAAACCCGTATGCGTTGCATTTACGCAGGGGTTCCCTCGAGGGGAAGTGGGAGTTTTTTGCAAGGCACCGGCTCTATCTTAGTCTGCTTCTTATGAACTCGTACTTTGTACTGACACAGGATTAATGCGTCGCATAAAGCAGTAATTAGGTGCCACGAAAGTGTCAGAATTGCGTAACTTCGAAACCTAACAATTCTGGCAAGGACGTGGTGAATTCAGCGCAGCGAAGAATTACAACTGGACAACGAACAGAGTGGGGTTCGTTAACTAGCCCACATTTTCTCTAGAAAGGGCGATTTAGATGTCATGGATTAACATTTAAAAGTCTTCGCCACGGCAAACAAGATAAAGCAAGGAGGCAGGAGATGTTCTTGGCGCTCATTGCCGCTGCGACTGACTACAACTGGACAACCAAGTACTATGGCGACTAGGAAAGTGAGTTTCGTTAAACTCCGGGATTCTCACCAGAAAGGGCGATTTCGATATCAAAGATAAACGCTTAGAAGTCTTCGCCACGGCACGCAAGACAAAGCAACGGAGCAGCAGAAGTTATTGACGCTCATTGCGATGCTGCGTTTATCACTCTTAAAAACTTGTTGATCCTGAGGGGTGCTGCAGATAACGGGTTCGGATATATTGTGAACAGCCTGTGAACGCATTACACAAAGATGCGCTCCATGATAGTTAAAAGGTAGAAGTTCTACTGTGGAGACCAACGCTCATGTGAAGGCAGTAGTCACTTCGTTGTGGAACTCAAGATGACAGTCACATGCAACATCGGAATGTTTCCGAAAGAGGTGATTTATGGGCGCTTCATTGTGGAATACGAAACGAAGCCATCTGCTGCAAGCTGAGGCAAGGCTACGAGCTCAGCATCGAAAGGGATAACAGCTCAGAGTTGGGGATAGTAGCAGTGTAATCACAGATCAAGGAACTGGGGAGCAATTACGCGGCAGTCAGCGGTGGTGCTACTCAAAAGGTATGCTGGCAACGAAAGCTTGCAGCATCAGGTAAGAAGTACTTTCCACCTCCAAGGAATAATGTTGCGTCTTATAGATGTCTGTCTATATTGCGGGAAGGAGTGTCGGCATTTAGCTAGCAAGTGCGTTACAAGGCACCATGCAAATTCTGCGACGGCAGCAAGATTGCTTCACTGGTGAAATTCGCTCACAATTTGTCAGTGTAGGGCTAAAAATATGGTATGGGAGGCTGGGTTGGAAGTGCAGACGGGTTGCCACGGTTACCGTTGCCTCAAATATCCACTAAGGGAACGGTGTACTTTTTCACCCATTTCAGAGATGGCACTCAGCTAAATAAATAGTCACAGAAGCTTATAGAGACGGGTAACTCCGAATGGAACTCAAAATGATGTGTCAGAGCCATCTTTAGGCAGTCGGCAAAGCTCTAGAGCTATTTTATCACAAGGTGAAAGCTTTCCATAAAAAGCAAGTGTCGTATTTCAAAAAATCGGAAAGTCATTCCAAGTTCGTTGAGGAAGAGTGTCTTAAACCTACTGTAGCATTACCACCCCGGAATAACAATATTGCTGCTCGCTGAATGAATGCTTTGGTGGCCTAGCATCAGCAAAGGTTTAGGAGGGCGTGAAGGAATGCGAAAATTTGTGACAGCGTACGAGCTTTGGTTCCAACCGCACCATTGTAGCAAATGATTTTGTGGTTGAATAACTGAGACAGCGTACACATAGACTTCGAGGAAAATAAGATTGCAAAGCCTTCTTGGTCATTGCTTACATGCACTCATAACTGGAGGAAAGAAATTTACGTCAATCACAAATACGCAGAAAACCGTTAACGTTTTCTCCTCTGTGTTGGCGTACTGTGGTGTGCCGGCCAAGAGGTGACGGACAATGGTTCGAGGTTTTCCAGTTCCAAATTTCACAACTTTTCCTGCGTTTTAGAGTAACGCTCACTTTGATACCTACTGTTGCGGTTGCATTAAAGTGACGGCAGCACATGCGGTAAAAAACATCGCCATGCAATTCCTTTTGAGCGCCTAAGAACAAGATGTTCCTAAAAACGAGTCCACCGGGTGTGTGCTGCTACTTTCAATACTGCGTGATCAATAAGGAATTGCTGCCAGAGATCTTGATGTGTCATACCTATGTGACACAAATGGCACAGTAATCGCGATGCTTAAAGGTGTCGTTCAAATTTGTTTATATTCCAGGACTCATCCACAGGAATTCGTTTGCACCAAGCAATCCCACGTAAGCTGCTGAAGAGACAGAGAGAAGGGGAAGGTGATTTGCGGCCAAATGATGAATCAGCTAATGCAAAATTTCGGATATGTTGGGATGCCGAAGACACGCCATTTATGAGTGATTTGATCAAATGTGTTTTGAGATGCTGACTCTTATGGAGAGAAATAATGGAATCAGGAAAACCGAGCGTAAGTTTATTGACATTACGTTTTTAATGACAGGAAAGAACATAAGTGTATGTGTTTCTAAAATACCCTGTGCCCCTTCTGGTACAGCTTTTTAAATGCAGAATATTGCAGTAATTCTGCGCTACACACATAAAATTTAGTATGCTTCTGCTTCGCGGTTCTGGGGCTTGAAATAAATATTACAACAAAGACCCCCCCCCCCTTGCTATTTCACTTCCACGACAAAAGAGACTGAAGGAAGTGTCAACGAGAAACAGATACCGAACGGTGGGGCATTCATAGCGAGTGTCTGTCGCATGATGGTTGCCCTAACGCGGGAACTGTGAAATATAATGGAAGACGAGAAGGAACCATGAGCCAATAGTCTCTGGGCGTGGCTAATTTAAAATCATTCGTAGCTTATATTAAAGAAGCCCGTTATAATACAGGGCGATTGCCGAAGGCTCATTTTTCTGGGTGTTTCGATGGCGACGCAAAACTACAGTGCTAGGTTTTACAGCGAGTAGCCCTCGCAAAGTATGTGTAACTCCTGTGAAGTAGTGGTGCTGGAAGCTTTGTGGCTGCTTTTCCCTTGGCCCCAGAAACCAACCTCTCTTCCTTTATTTCGTCTCTCAGCTCTCACACAAAGCTCCCGGCTACTTTTACACACAGAAAGTTAGACGCAGGGTACCTTTTCTTTTTATGAGCCACAAAAATATTCGCCCTGTAAAGGTTGTCATCTGAGGCTGCAACGTTTATACCTCTCGTACAGACGGCATCGTTTCCATAAACCTTCACAGTGTCTCTTGGCGCGAGACTTCGTCCTACGGTGCGTAAGCCCCTCGCCAAAGCATCCTAAGAAGCATCTAGCCATGCTAGCTTTACGCAACGGCTGTCCGCGATGCCAGTGGGCCAAACACGAGCGAACTGCCGTAGTAATAGAGCAGAGGCTTGCTGAGCGTACGTACACTTTACAGATTACGACCACCGGAAGCATACACTCCGTGCGACGGTGGATAGATGCGGCAACATGGTAAGGATAAGGTAACGGCCTGGCTTTTCGGGGTATTATCCATGAGAGGCTCTCGCCTCCCGGTCGGGAAAGTCGTAAGAGTGTTTATGATACTTATGTCTTCCCTTTTGTAGCTGTGACTACTCTCCGCTTTCTTTATTAACTTTCACTGAGGAGGACGTCCCTTCTCAGAAATTTAACGTTGGTTGCTGCAGACAATAAAAACGGTTTGCCGTATTAATAATCCTAATGTTTCAGTTGTTTCTGACAAGCCAACAATATGATACAAAAAGATTTTACATTGTCTCAGTACATAAAAGAGCGGGGAAAAGTGTCAATGGTCTTCTCGCTATCTTTGTGACTATGGCACTACCTTATGTAACGAACAGGTTTTATGTCAAGGTAAAATGAGTTTCTAAATACAGTAACAATCTGTCGCAGGTAACGCTGGAACAAAAATAACTTCTTTACTCGAATATTGATATATCCAGGGTTCTAAACAATTTTACAGAGTTTTAGGACACTCTTCGTGTCATTTAGCGGCTGCAGCATTGCTAAGATATTATTGAAAGAGTGTCGTCCAACCACCTGATAGCTACGAATGCACTGCTTATTTTCTAATATATTTTAAATACCTCAAGTACGCTTCAGCTAATTAAAAGGTTGAAGGTGAATAGAAAGCCTTTCAGTGTAGAGGTGCGCTTTGCCTCAATGTAAACCTGTAAACTACGTTCGGTCAATAGTAATTGTACAATAGATATTACCCCCAACTCAAACTAGCGTGTTTGGACTTGTTCACACATTTCTCTTCCCACAATTCCTTAACGACGCACGTGCTATGAAGGCAAAGAGAAAAGCAAACTCAATTGTGTTTTAGCATCGAGAACTTACTTGTGGGAAGGAACGGATGCTTGGAAGTTGTCGACATTTCTGTGAACAGCGTTCAATGAAAATTTTATTGTCCCCACTCTGTACTAACAATGTTATCACGGCGTTGGAGTAAGCAAAAAAGCTTGCCAGGACTTTACCACAAGTCAATCCCCTTTTTCTTACGGTATTGCTGTGTTGTTTGAAAATCAGTTCGAGGAACTTCTTAGGAATAAATTAAAGGTACTTTTACTTTCGGCGATATTGCTACTGGAAGCAGATGTGCACGCTCCAACATCCCTCAAGCGAACATACGCCGACAAGTATGAAGCACTGGGTGGCAGTGACTCCGCTTGAGCGGTCCTGGACGCATTGAAATCGATTCATATTTTTTTTTGTAAATAGATCGCTTCACCTCTAACCATTAGTCATCTTGCTAATCTTGTTGCCACGTAACATCTTTTTCTAATGAATGCGGTCTTCATCCACACACTTGTTCCAGCTTCACCCCGTCTCGGCTCCAGAAGATATCGCATCGAAGCTCTTGGATCACGCCGTCCGCCCCAGCTCCGGTGAGACATGTGGCCGCGCCAGTTACACAGCTCCGTGTCACCAGCCAATGACCCGCCGAGTCCAGATGAGACGTGATCAGCCGTTACCTGACTTCTCGACCATGCCCTTCTCCTGCCAAATTTCCGGCGTGTCTCCAGGGGCTTCGGACGTTCTTTTATTGCTTGGGCGGGCACAGCTGTTCCGGGCTGCCATGCCACACCATGCCGTATCAAAATCACACACCAGTGTCAATTTTAACACGTATGCTCCTATAGCCACAAATTTGTGCGCCACAATGCAGATGACAGTAGATTACGCCGAAAATGCTTACAAGGCTGCCCGCGACAGCAATAACTATCACCTGACAACGCTTATCGCAGCAGCTTTCCCATCCCACGTCTGAGCATGGGGTAGCCGTCCGTGAGAAACGCACGAACTGAGCAGCCTTATCTCGTAATTTTGCTTTGCAGATCGTCATAATTCTATATTCGCGCGGAGAAAAAATAAGGCGCACACTCAAGGGGAAAGCTGTCAAAACAAGTTCTGAATGCAATTATGCATGCACAATTGTGTCGTATTCTACTTGAACAAGCCCTATGGCTTGTTGCAGTAGATGAGCACAGTTAGTTGGGAAAATGTTTCGCAGATACATACATTCATAAATACCTTCATACATTCATACATACATACCTACATACATGCATGCATGCATGCATGCATGCATACATACATACATACATACATACATACATACATACATACATACATACATACATACATACATACATACATACATACATACATACATACAATGCCTGTCAGACTTTCCAAGCATCACGTAGCGGTTCTTCACCGCGTGCGGCTAAATATCGCTTACAAAATTTCTTTTCGATTTAAGATGAAACAGGCCGCTTCCCCTTCTCCACTCTCTGCGACGTGCGCGAGGACTTGTACCACGTATTATGTGCGTGTACGCGGTATAGAGCAGCCAGAACGTCCCTTTTTGTGTCCTTGGGTCTTCCGCTTTCTGGAGGACTAACTCTAAGTGACGTGCTAGGCCCTTGGTCCAACTCTAAACGAGCATCTCGAGCGACAAAAGCTCTATTGTCTTTCCTGCAAAGCACAGGACTTGATCAGACTCTTTAAACAGGATTCCATTACTGAACGCATTCATCCCAGTCGTTATCATCATCTCTTCATCCATTTTATTTTTTATACATCTGGTGTAGCAAGCTTGATGACTTGGCCAGGCTATCCTCAGCGGTATCATTAAAGACTATTATCTCTCTCTCTCTCACACACACATACAGAGATAAGGGTTGGCAGGCAAGAAAACCTCGGAAAGCAAACGGGAGAATGTGGTAGGTGAGTGAAACCGATTAAAAATTTAGAAAGACAGAGAGAAAGTGGAGACAAAAATGCCCGCCGTGTGGAATCCGAACTCTCGACCTCCTGAATACGCGTCTAGTGCGATGACCACTACGCTACAGGCGGGGCTATTTTCCCCTCCACTTTCTGCGGTGTTTATGTCAAGATACTTTTGTTTCCTGCGCTTGGGGTGGTAGCCAGCGCCATTCGAACTACTCGGGGTAAAGGGGACCTTTTTTTTAGCCCCCGGGCCGTGGCTCGAGTGTTTATGACTAGTCGAGAGTGGCCGACCAGCGTTGAACCCTCTTAAGCTCCCTATGGCACCACGACTGCAAGAACAGAGGCCCTCACTTTGCATGTAGCGAATCAGAATGGGAAATGAGGGGTTCGTTGAATTAAGACAGAAATAAGATTTGACAGTCAAGAAAACCTCGGAAAGCAAAATGGAGAATATGCTAGGTCATTTGAAACAGATAAGAAATTTAGAAAGAGAGAAAAAAAGGGGAGAAAAAATACCCGCCAGGTGGGATCCAAACCAGCGACCTCGAGAACACACGTATTCTGGAGGTCGTGTGTTCTGATCCCACCCGGCAGGCAATTTTTCTTCACTTTCTTTTCAACTTTCCAAATTCCTTATCTTTTTCAATGACCTACCACAGTCTCCCCTTTACTTTCCCAGGTTTTCTTTACTGCCAACCTTTATTTCTGTCTTAATTCAACGAGCACCTCATTTCCCATTCTAATTCGCTACATACATACATACATACATACATACATACATACATACATACATACATACATACATACATACATACATACATACATACATACATACATACATACATACATACATACATACATACATACATACATACATACATACATACATACATACATACATACATACATACATACATACATACATATTGGCTCGCGCAGTCTAAACGATCCATAGGAGTTTTCACAACTGCACATTGCCAACAGGATCGAAGCCAAGCTTGGGAGAAACACAAGCAAAAACTCCTTCCCAAATTCGACCTGGTATTGGCTTGAAATACGTCTAAATACAGAAAACAGACTCACTTTACATGGACATGTCCTCCCTACGAAAGTTCGGAAGGGCATGAGAAACTTGCGTGTCGTCTATTTTTGTGAATACTGACAGCCTTTACGGCGAGGCAGATTTTTTTCCCCGAATTGAAATGTTTCCAAGCCCGAACTGGCTCACTCGACCCACAGCAATCTTTGTTATCACTTTCTAAAAAAGCTCTTTTCCAATATTTACGAGAAAGCGAAATGTAGAATAAGTGTCCGCCTTGACGTCCAATCTAGGGTAGCGCCTCTTCTGCTAAAACGATCTGATTCCCATTTACTACAACACAGCCCGCTTTTCCGCGATACGCAGGAAGCACAAATGACCATCTATTTCCGGAGTCGTCTCTCGGGGAAGCACTTTTGTTGGTGTTGTGAATGGCCCGACATCGTAGGGCGCTGTTCGCTTATCTTTATTACGACTTTTTTGACCGTATGACAGCCATGCTGCAGCGGGCGTGCGGAAGCTCTAGATATTGGCGAGCTGCAGCGGTGTGTTTGTGAGCGGTACCTAAGTGGAATGGATCGTACGGAGCTTCAAGAAACCTTATAGTGAACTGCATGGCGATTCAAACAACACGCCCTCAAATCGAAGCCAAGCATGGAGCGAAGCCCGCATCATAAAAATACCGGCAAAAGAGACGACGCCCCGCGAGGTGGGATCAGGAGGGTATGTGGAGACGTAAAGTTCAAAAGCTATCCGTTCTGTTTTTTTTAATTTATGGAAATGTAAATAACACCAACTACAGGGTCACTTCAGAACTTACGACTTGTGAATGCGAAAGAATGATTGCCAAACACATCGCCGCCGAGTGACCGATTGGTCACTGCACGGCGCTCTGCTTCATACAAAGCTAGAGGCCCCGCGTGACGAATTTTAACCAGGGTAAGTTGAGACGCTGTCCGCGTTTCAAGCTCACAGAAAGACCTGCTTAAAGTTTGGTGTACTCACGAAAAAATAAGCGCGATTAAGCAACTGCTCCTTTGTCGAGGTTATTAGAGCTAGTTACTCCGGGAAGTAGAAAAACAAAAATGTGCGAGCAAAGTAAATGTTTTTGTAAATGTGATTGCGCCAAAATATTGCCGGAAATAAACTACCACCTCCATGCACCTCAAGACAAGGAGTCACCGTAAAAAAAAAACGTGATTTTGACCTGCCGCTGAATTTTAGTTGAGAAGTGCCAGTTTCTCCCCCATTATGGCCTTGGAAGATTGTTTCGCCTGTGTTGCAAATATTTTGACGAATGTGTTGCTAACTGCAGCTTGGCGAACTATCGATGCGTGCCGCTCGACATGGGAGGTTCGCCACGACCGTTATTGCGCTCAATCCGATAATTATTTTAATATATCCACGCGCAGATACCCTACAATCACCGTCAGCGTAGCCAAACACGCGCACATCTAGTCCTGAGTAAACCTCCGTTGCGAAGACGCAATGCGGAGAAGTGGTATGCGCCTACATGAAGTGCCCTCTTTTTTCTCCGCTGTAGTATTTTTAGTTATCCCACGCTCGGCGCCCTCGCCGTGGAAGCGTCAGTTCTCCCCTATTCGTTCGCCTTCGCCTAGGCTTTAGGGCACATGCAACGATTTAGAGTTTTTAAAGTCTCCATCAACTTTCCCAGAAGTCGATAGCTTCAACACAAAGCCTAATGGAGGAAAAAGAGCAGGGGAAGACTTAAGAAAGGACACTCCATATGGTCGAGTAATTTAGGCTTCCCGAACGTATCAGTGACTACTATACGTGCCAGTACAACTGAAACCGTGGTTGGAAAACCAGCAAATGAGCTTGCGTAGATGCACGAGGAACCGCTAGCCGAAAACCATATTCCTATAAATGATTCTCATTGCGCCTAAAATGCTTGCTAGAGAAAGTATCACATACGGGGTGGTGTACCCGATGCCAACAATATAATTGCAAAAGTATTCCAGTGAAACTCGCAAAACAATCAACCACAAGAAGTGTCTGTGACAACACAACGGCTACTAAACCTACATGACTGCTGAGCCATTCTCAGTGGGTGCTTTTCATTCATACATCGAAAGACGAAGACCACGCTGCTAGCCAACGCCTTCCGCGACTGCATAGCTACGTGGAAAGCTGAGAGCATTACTGTGGTATCCATCCGCAGCGGAACAGTCACCGGTGACGAGGCGGCTGTCAGGGCATTAGAATTATCAGCAATGTCGTCCAAAAAAGTACAGTCTGCAGCAACGTTCTACTCTAGACTAAAGAATAACAGCACCATTTTTTTCGCAAAACCCAAAGACATTGACCACAGCAAGAGTTGAAGATATAACTCGGTTGAAAACTCGCATGACCACTAGCAGCATTTAATTTGGCATTGATGCTGTCACGTTCAGAAATCATGCGAAGGCTTATGCATCTGATTAATGCACACTTTTGGGATTGTTGGCAATGCATGAATGACAAGTAAAGCGCAAAAAGTACACGAAGGACGAAGGGGGCCAACAAAGACAAGCGCTTGTCTCTGTTGTCTCCCTTCGTCCTTAGTGTAATTTTTTGCGCTTTACTCGTCAGTCAGGCTTCTCTATGTTCAGGATTGGTATGGTCGGGTAAAAGCAATATGAACGGCGACAAGACACTTTAACATTAAGCAAAGCCGGGCTTCGGAGTGTGTCGCTATGGTGGGGAAGGCATTTACAGTGTTTAGGAACCTCCAGAAAAAAAGGAGGCGGTGAAGGTGGCGGTCCTGCTAAAAGATATGTACGTCAGTGAGGAGGTGAACCATGCGGAGTTGAGTGAACAGTAGAATATATAAAACATATGCTGCTGTTAAACTTGGTTTTAGCGCCCAATGCTGCTGGGCGCAGTAGCCGGTCTCGGCGCGAACTCGCAGTGACAATGTGATTCAGCGAGCGCCTCCTTGTGCTATTTTTTTGAGCATGAACCCTTACTCTTTCCACCTAGCCACCTGTCTGCAACCCTACACTTCAAGCGAACGAGCGATTAGACGCTTTCACTCCACGCAAGCACACTAAGCGCAGGCTAGGGCTTGGCTGAGCTTGAAGGTCATCTTGACGCTACGAGGAATTGGCGGAACAAGAGATTTTCGGGGGCTCTAGCTGGAGTAATACGGCTTCCGCTGTAAAATAAAAATGCCGATGCGACGTTGAGTAGAAACAGGTTCCATTCCGGACCACGGTTTGAGAAATGGAACTCTAATGTCGCAGGAACAAGCTGAATGAGTGGATCTGCTGGTACAATTGTGCACTGGCTTGAGAGCGTTAGTCATTTTAAAACGTCGGTTGTGCACAGCGAATGCGCGGCAAAGTCTGGAAATAACTAAGAATTTGCAGGCGAGTTGATTAAAATGCGGTGAACAATTGCCAGAATTACTTGCAAGAGAACCGAGCGCTTTTATTGCGGACTCAGCAAATTACCTACAAGTGGCTTTTACAGGAGAAAATTAGACAAGGGACACCCAGGTATTTTAACGAAGTTGCTGGGTCTATAGAAACACTACCAATATGAAACTAAAAAGTGAATAAAATTCTGGTTGCGGGAAAACCATATCAATTGACATTGGTTAGGGTAACTGAAGCAACCACCCGTTGGCACAATTTTTGAATGCTACTGTTGGAGTGTGAGGTGGCCGGATGTGATAGTTATTGACTGTTGGCTGTATAAATTACCAGCCGGTATACGTGCGATTACGGTATGGAACACGTAGGGCGAAATCGTTTACGCACACAGCGTAACTCATGGCAGAAATGTATACACGAGAATATTCTAAGCCAAAATCGAGCAGTTATTGCGCACGCTAACCCCGTGTTCGAAATTTCCGAACCGCATCGAATGGCTGAAGTACCACATATTCGTTTTACTTTTCGAAATGCTGACACATATCAAAACGTCATTGTGAATTGCGACCATAGGCTTCGTTAAACTGAGGCAGCACTAAAGCACCTAATGTACAGTAGACTTGCACGACTTTTTGTATTTTAAGCTCGGTAGCTGCCATACTTCTTAGCAGTAGCAAAATACAATGACCAGTGGGCAGCGCTCCAACTGATTTTATCGGGACCTTTGACGTTTGCACAGGGAAAGCACTTGGTTTTTTTCGTTTTCTACACGGTATAGAATGGCGAGACGGCGAATCCTAGCCACGTGGACATGTTGACACGGCAAAATCGGTATACTAGTTTCACAAATCACGGAGTCAAAGGCGGGTCTCTTGTACAGTGCTTCTGTGGGGTAGTTCCATCGTTTGTACAGCATTGCGAAATAAGAGTGGTCGCTGTCTGAAATTCCAGGAAAAAACGACGGCGGAGTGGCAAGCATCCGCACAAAATAAGCCAGGTATCTTCGTAAAATTTACAGAACTTTTTAGGCGAGGGCAAGGCGGGCATCTCAGAACGACATCCCATGAATTAAGGTCCCGTCGGCTATCGCTATTGCGTCCCTTGCAGACGGTAACAAGAAATACCGTGTTTTTTATTATTTTAAGTACTCTACTTTTTGTTTCTTAAAACACGTACTTAGAATAGTGACCGCTCAGCCCTCCCAGAAGCTTTTTGTGATGCTCATGATGATATAGTTGTGAAACGCAAGCAATAGGGAAGCGAACGAGGACGAGCGAAGCTTCGCAAAACATGGTGCAATAGTTAGCCTGCGTTCTTGACATTTAAAATCTTGGCATGTGAACCGTTATTGAGCCCTTTAATGTAGGCGCGGAGCTAGATATATTAACATGAAAGCGATTACTTGGCACCTCAAGCGGATAAGCTAGGTGGTGGTTAGCAGGTGTGCTCACAACTGTTAATCGTCGAGGGGGTCATTAGGTACTACCTTAGAATTTTCAGTAGTGCATGACCATACACGAATTGAGGATAGGTCATTCGCCGGATACGCCGGCCCATATGAGGTGACGTCATGGCAGCGAGAATAAACGTTCCGATATTTGTACGAGAAATCCAGGACAGGGCTTGTTTGCGCTCTGTGTTGCATAGCTCTTTCGTGGAAGATGTAAGTTCAGGGAAGTGTTGTAAGTTGGCAAATTTCAGATGCGCACGAGGCAAATTACACCCACTGTAATAATAAAGGAGAGTTTTATCGCAGAAACATCTAAAAAGGCAAACATTTGTGCTGACATGTTCAGCAACAATCAAGCAGTAACACGGGTGTTGAAGGTCATGGAATAAATTCAATGGCCTCCATCACCCTAAATGAAACGTTTGAGTGGACTGCGCGCCAAGGCTGTTCTCGAAGAGCTTAAAGCATTCTACGGCGTTAATAAAAAGCAGGTAACATGGGGGTTTTGATAAATAATTCAGGTGTGCTCCTGACGGCTATATATTATTACCGACGGCAACGACCAATTTCAATAAAAGTCACTGAGGTTGTGTTTGCGGTCGGTGCTCAATTTCTTTACAAGAAACGGTGTTTACAATTTCGCTATCGCGCTTTGTTTAAATCTAAACTTTAGGAGACCATGCCCAGTACCAGACAATTTCAAATCATGTGCCCATACTACAGCGGGCTTCTCAGTGTAGTGAAACGGAAAATGTCTTTTGGGATGCGCTAATATTGTAGTCCTTTAAAGTATAATAGAAATACTGAGGACTGCAAAAACCAGTGCAGTTTTTAATCAAGAAAACAGTCTATTAGGATCCTATATTTTGAAGAAACAAAGAATAAATAGCAGTGTAGCCTACGTATCTGCGCCTACGCCTTTATATAGTAAGCGACCTTGTGTATGTGGCACACACCTGGTCATACCAGCTATTTTGCTCTGGCTTCAGTAAAGGAAAGAATGTGCCTGCAGGTGCCCAATTTCTGACGGTATCCTACTCGGGCACTTCGACTTGACTGTTCTGTAAAGTCACTCTATGTCCATAGCAAAAGTCTGGCATCTGGCTCGCCGCGGAAAAAAATATGATTAAAAAATTGCCGAGAAGACGGAGTGAGTAACAGTAAACTAAGAAAAACCGGGCACATGTAAATGTGGAAATTCCGCCCTACAGAATGCGAGTCCCACACTTACCCCTACACCATTCGATGTTTGGCTCTAGCTGAAAACAAGATAAATCTAGCAAATGCGCTGTGGCCTTCGAACTGGAAAAAGTATGAAACAGACGTGTGTTAACGCATAAAAGAGGAATTTGAGCATGCTAGTAGGAGAAGTGGAAAAGCGCGGTTAGCTAATATTGTATATGAAAGCATAGAAGAGCGAGTAAAAAGAGAACAACCCAGATGAACGAAACGACGCAAACACATTTGGATATAATGGATAATGAGAGTGTACAATGTTAATACCAAACACCTGCAGGAGACATTCGAGTAAAGAAATAACCAAGCTAGCAAAGCACGCTAATACCGTTTGTGTGTGATTAACAAGAAAAATTCTCCAAGCTACCACGTCAAAATAACAGAGCGAACAACAAAATGAATAGATCGAAAGCAGTAATGACAAACTATCCAGAGGACGCCTAAGCACTTCTACGGGCTCTGAATGCAAAAGCTCGAATGTTCAGTGTAAGGAATCAGACTCCTTCATTCCGTCGCGCTGGGGAAGAACTTTGCAATCTTGCCGCTGGAGAAGCTTTGCTTTGCGATCTTCCTTAAAGCTTTCGAATAGGTGCGCTCTATCTCTTACGCGTTCCGACGCTCCTTGTTTATGCTACCGTGTCATGTGAAAGTCGACAAGAATGGTGAATTTTTCTGCTTGTTATTTATCTCCCTTCATCGGCGGTGTGGTGGTGGTGACGACCGCATCTCACTACTTCTGTGTTTAAGCCGGCACTGTGGAACACCTCGGGAAGGGGCCGACTTTCTATTAGAAACGGTGACGTCAGACGCAGCAATTTTCGCTTAAGTGCACTCTGCCGTTAAAAAAAAAACAATCTGTGCTACGAAACGCCCCAAAATGAGGCGTTTTTGTGTAGAAGACGCCGGACCGGTTTTGTCGCCTAATGAATCATTAAGGAAATTCGCCTAATAACAGGGCACAATAAGGCCACTAAACACGTTTCTGCATGCATTTGGTGCATCCCAAAAAGACAAACTACAAAGCGTTTAGTTCTGTGGGACATGTCAAATGTCGGGCACGCAAGACACCTCATAAATATACGCACAAGAACAGGACAATGCCTCACAGCGAAGAACGCTAGCTGCAACAAAAACCACCTCCAGACGACAAAAGCGCAAACTTTACGGCAAAAATCTTACACGCCAGGCATGTGTATACCTCTCCTGACAAAGGCATTGTCGCAACAGAAGGTGGCATAATCACAAAAAGCTACCAGTAAACACAGATGAAAAAGCTGGAATAAAAGTGAAATGATTTGTCATTCCCACTCCTGAGTAAATTTGAGCGGTTGAGAAAACTTTAAAAAAAGAATTTAAAGAAGATAGAAACAGTTTTAAAGACGATTTTAATGGGCTACTGAAACGCAGAAAGTTTAGTCTGTCTGTCTGTCTGTAACTCTATTCACGCACCTGGTCAAAAAGAAACAGAAGCCGCGCAACAGTCTTATATACCAACAGCCATATATGAACGTCTAAGCCCGGTTTCAATGTTCATACTTGTCAACATTCTTGAATAAGAAGACGGCATTACGCAAATATGAGGCGAAAATCAATTTTACCCGCGCCACTGTAACTTGTCGTCACGTTTTAAGAAATCAAATGGAAAAAGTAACTAAATGTTCCACTAGATAGATCCCATGTTCTGCTTGGAACGCACATAAAGTAAGCAACGTGGTTTATCAAACGTTGTAGTACGGTGCCTGGATGCACGCGTGTCTCCGCCGTGCGACACCGCTAGCATCGAGGAACCCGGCCTGGCGCAGTTGAATGCGGTAAATTAAACTGGATCGGAGCAAACCTCTTTCGTGTTATCTAGGGAAGGAACGAGACTGGAGAGAAACAGCAAGAGAGGTGAGTGGGAAAGAGAAGGGAGGCATTTACACGGCAGGGGCACCAGTAGACTATCGTCTTCCGTCAACATTTGCAACGAAAGGAGCAGATACGTGGCCACTTTTTTTCCAAAAACTATAACAGTTCAAAACAAACCTTCTCCAGGTAACGTTACTGTCATGCAACGAATCTGCAGTGAGTGAAGCGCTTTCTGAAAAATATGGCTTGACGTAAAATCCTGCGCCGATATAGGGAGCGCAAGCTCTGCTGTGGAGTTGTGTGGCGCAGCATTTAACACTGATATTATTTTGAGCGTTAACAGAAAAATTCCTTCGGCACTTAAACCCCTTAAGTGCTTCAATGGCAATAGCAAGCGATTATCTAAGACTTCACTGCGGCGTCGTGTTTGCGGGGCCGTCACGGCCACACGCATTGCGGCAATCATCCGGATACTTCTTGTTCTGTCCTAGCACGGTACCTGGCACGATATACACTACCACGGCACGGTACACGGTGCCACACTTGCCCGTAGCTCTAGCGATTCGTGTGGAAATCCCATTACAGCACAAATGCGTTTACACCTGTATTTTGTTTACATATCTTGGTTTTGCGGTGGCCGGAATTTCGTGTCAATCGCGCAGTCACCCGCAAGTATACGGTCGCTTTTTGCAATTGATGAGAGGTCTAAGGCTTTTGCTTTAAGGACTAGGGGGAGTTTTTTTATAGATGTGTGCGGATTTATCTTTCCTAAATTTTAATATGTGAAAAAAACTTGTTTTTTCATGCCATCCAAGAGTTCGTAAAAAACTTACATCTCCACCCATGAAAAGTCAGGTGTTTATATAATTTTTGTGCTCTATCATCTGTGATAAAGCAGTTAGCTTATAACCAGCACGCCAACAGTTGTCTTCAATAGTCTCAAAATGATCATGTGGATAAGCATGCCAACGTTTTTAGAAGCCTTTACCGGTAAGTGGCAGCCGATATTATTTGGCAGGTACGCGAAATACCTGCCAAACGACGCAAAGGACCCTTAATTAACAGTACTTTAAACCCGGCAAGTGCTGTTCTTTGCAGGTCTTCAGGGTCGTGCAGGTCATGAATATTTTAAAATCACGAAAATTTTACAAGCAATCTACCATTTGTTTTAAAATATATTAGGCATTGGGTAATATTCAAGTTCCTTTAACGCCACCTCATTCCCACGCTCTGAAATTCGGGAAGCGATGGCTACATTAGTACAAAAATACCGAGCAAATTTCAGAACATGCGTCTTCAATACCAAAAACCAGCCTTTAAGCTGTGAATTGTAATAAAACATTCTGGCTTCACCGTTTCATATAAGCGACGCCTTCGCAAAATTAAACTACCAAGCTGAAAACCAATAGGTGCACATAACACTCAACGAGTGTACCAATAAGTTAACTCAGAAGCATATATCGGTTAGCAGAAAATCTTATTCTAATGCATCCGCCCAAACCGCTTCGATTAACTTACAATAAAATTATCCTAGGCACACATACGGAATGACGTGCGCTTTAAAAGATGGGTTTGGGAAAATTCGAACAATGTGCGGTTCTTTCTTGTACAGCCAAACGTAAACAACACTGTTCTTGCTCTTGGCTTGCCCCAAAAAACACTCACCATGACTTGGAATATAACCGGTTACGTCAAATACGAGCATGACAATGCAATTGGATTGACTACCTGGACAGCGCAAAAAAGTTCACAAAGGAAAGCAGTAAACACACAAACCGAGCGGCTGGTAGTTTACTACGGAGTTCGTCGAACAAACCAACAAAGGCAGCAGAAAAAGGAACTGGGTCATTTGGTTCGGGACCCATTGTTTGAACTGCGTAAATATAGGAGATGAAGAGTAAATACACTGCACAAGCGCTGTCCTCTCTCGTTAGTTTTGTGCGTTCAGCCCTTTTATCGTATCGTTTTGTGTTGTTCAACTAATCAATTCAAGGTAAATGGCTTAGCTCTTGTTTCTGCAAAAAATGGCGGTGATAAAGGTGGTGCTGTTGCTTTGTTGTTAGGATAGCTCATTTACGCACACAGTGACTGGACTCAATCGTTATTATGCTCTAAATAGGGTCCGTTTGTACACGTACACTGTGTGAGCATTGGAATAACACAGGGGCACTGTATTACTCATGGAGGTATTTGAACAGCGAGAGATTGTGTCTTAAAGCCACATTTTTACCACTTGGAGCTCATATAACTAACTTCCGAGATTAAGAAAACGAAGGTCCTTTCTCAAGAGAAAGGTGGTTAAATCGCAAAGCCGCTTCGACTGCATCGGAATGGTGCAACTTGATAGACGTCGGCTCCATCATGCGAGGTTCCCAGGTTGGATTGCGAGCACGGCAAGCATTTTTAGGCGCTCGAGGGCCTTTGCTTATCATCATCATCACTATTTTGAGAAACCCACTGTGCGAATATGTATTTCCTGCAGTGCGTTTTGCTCGCTCATCAGCACCATAAGTAAGGCATAGAAAGCTTGTCTTTAGAAGCCGAAAATAAAACAAGAACATCGTGATCTCATCACAGGCAATTTCTGTGAACAGCGATGCTTGCGCGGCTGGTTACTTCCATGAATTTTATTTAAGTTTAGCAGGATTATAATGTTATGTATTAATAATTGCCATTTTTTAATCGTGTCACTTTAGTAGATTTCAGGCACGCAAATCTTAAATAAAAGTGCGGCATTCCTGGTACAGGGTCTAAGGGGCTGAAATAGCGAGAATAGAATACCTGTTGGGTTCTTGTTGGATACAGCGTATTCCAGACAGCAAGAACGAAGATCTACCGCGATATAAGCGATTGTGTCAGCATTGCGTAAACAAAGACAAAATTACGGCTCAGGCCGTGGCAGCCACAGAAGATGCTGCCGTCATTTTATCCGTGTGCCTCCACTGCAGATCTATGCTCGAGCTTTGCATTTTTTTTTTGTAAACCTTTCCAAATGAGCAATTTGTTTGTGCCTGCCAAAGTTTCCGACAATTTATTTCACAAAATTGCTCAACGTGCGCCACTTAAGTGCGTTTGGGCTACAATGCCTTGATAACAGCCTATCTTGTTCGGTGTTCTAGGTTCACTTTTGCTATCAACGGCGAAATGGGCTTTTTTCTAAGGTGATACATCACGTCATCCAGTAACTTTTTACCTCAGCTGAGTAACATTTAACACTGTCCCTGTTTTCAGAATTTCAAAGCGATGCTTGCTTGGTTTGACTAACTGCGGGGTCTTCACCGGAATGCACAGCAGGAAAGCCAACCTTACAAAATTGTGAGGGCAGATGATAATGATGATAAAACAAGAAAGAAAAACGCTTTGCGTGTTGGAAGATAACTTGGGTCCCTCAAGCTATTAACCGGCGTCTATCCGATTGCACTAATCCGACACGGTGTAAACCCTTTCAAGGATTTCGGACTTTTTTTCCCCACTGCTACTTGAATTTATAAATAAATCGAATTCAATGAATAAATCACAAATGTCCGCTTACATATATTCACGCACAGAAACAATCTTGCTTCGACCATCTTGTTCATTAAGTAAAAGGGACTTTGGTTTACCTACTCTTTACCGCTGCGTGTCGGAAAAAGGTACAGATAAAAAGCGGATTATTTTTCAAGACGAAAGTGTTTTATGCCGGGATCCACCAAGGCCTGACTTACGTCATATCCGTCACGGAAATGACATCCCCAGAAAAATGCGGCTGTGCCAGAATTAGAGCTTGGTGCTCGATCGCCGCAACGGTAGGTGTCGGGGGATTTACCGACTCCGCTACAAGCTGAAGCGCAGACAGATGTATGAAAGTGCCATATATCTTTCCGATAACCTTCTTTATTTCGATAGTGCTACCGTGTAAGAGAGGTGAAGAGAAGTAGTGCATCCCGACTACAATGAGCGCAGACAGTTGGCGCCAGCTGACCTCGTCACAACGCAATCGTCTGCCGTACACTCCACGGAGCAGGGATGCAATGGCCGCACATTTGCGAAAGCGACGCGCCAGCAGATTGTCGCTGGCGAAGCACACCCGCAAGACAGCCCCGCAAATAAAGCTCTGTCGCTGCAGCGAACCGTGCGTTCACCAAACGATTCGCTGGTAACCCGTTCGGTTTCGTTCGCATTGTTTGCAAGCGCGTGTGGTTTCATTCGGGTTTACGCAGTGCTCTGGCGCGTGCAATCCAGTGTCTAGTGTTGATAAGTCTGAAGATGCCATATAAGCAATGTGCATGTTCATATCGATGTAGAATACACATTCAAATGATTCTGTGAAGGCACATCTGACTTTCGTGTTTTATGGATTTCTATGAAAGAGGAATCAAGCACATTTTTTTTATATAAAATGACGCACTGCGTATTCGGAGGACTGGTGCATCTGTAACATGTTTAATACAACTAGATAGTGGGAATGTTTATAAGGAATGTATTTTTTTCTCCGACGACTTCATTCTCGTAACTTATATTTCGTGAAAATGGGCAGTTGTGCTTAATTTATTTTCCAAACCTGGAATTGCATTTGTAGCTGATTCGCAGATAACTACATGGCCCACGTGGTTGTGAAATGACCCGTTACTAAGAATTTACTATTGCTGAAAAAGGGTAATTTTTTCTCCAAATATTGCTGGTCAACGCAAACTGCCTCAACGAGTGCCTAGCCTAATGTCATTTTGTCTAAGTATGCAGTGAAGCCCGCTTGTATCGAACACGTATATATCGAATTATTGCCTTGTATCGAACACGTATATATCGAATTATTGCCTATGTCGAACCCTTGTATAATTCCGGTAAAAATCACATGCATATTAAACTTTTGATATTAAACTCGATTTGGCTCACAATGGATATACCGAACTGTTCCGCGTCGAATTTTTCGCTCTCCTTAAAGACGCGGAAGGCTTTCCCGCAATACATCGGCGTGCAGCGGTTGCGCGGGTGTCGCTTGCAACTCCCGCGTGAGCTCGAGCGCGTCCAAACCAGCCTCGGTAGAGTGGACCAGCACAACCCATGCAAGCCATTGGCACCGAAAGCGCCACATTAGGCGCTGCGGGCTGCGGTGTGTCACCGATCTTCAAGTCCGCGTCACTCGCTGCCCGCACTTGCTCGCTTCGCTGGGTTCGCCGTTATTAGTTTGTATCCATGCTTGTCTGCGCTCTGTCGAACATGCCGAAGACTCCGTACCACGTCCAAGCTCAAGCGAAGCCGTCGCTGCCGTAGCCCTGTAACGGCGATACTGCAGTGCCATGGAGGGCAGCTTTGTCGTGCTTGTGGACTGTTCATACACCGTGGAGCAAGCAGTCACCAGCAACGCGTTGCGCTCCAAGAAGCAGGCTACACTCACACAGTTCTTCCGCCCCAAAAAAGTATTTTTTTTCTAAAAAGTGTCGCATCAATAGCGAACTGCATGGTGGTGAGAGCTCAGCGTTAGCTCGTGACTCCATCGGCAAGACTGCGCTCATGTAAGTTTTTTTGCTTCATTTTCTCTATCGAATTTTTGCTATATCGAACTATTTTACAATCCCCGCGCTGCTCGATATAAGCGGACTTTACTGTACCTTCAGTTATCAAGTTTATTCGGGATGATTAGCGTATAGTCATGAAAGGGGTTCATAATATATTTGGAGTAAACTCCACAGAACATGAACTTGTTATGGTCTAAATGATCGTCTCTTAAATTTGCAGAGGGATATAACGCAACAGTATTAATCAAACTGCCTTTTTCATATTCAAACCACCGCAATGATAGAGCGTTATAACACACGTTGCATTTCATTCTCTGGCAGAACCATAAATTGTACACTGGTGCAGTGTTCCCACGTTGCTTGGAATAAATGATGGTGCTCCTTTTCTGCGGTAATACTTTGAGAATAACGATTCTGACATCGTGTAAAAATTATCACAGCTCTTGCGTGAGCACACTTCCGGAAAAGCCGGTGTACGAGCATAAAAATGGCGCCGAAGTAGCTCAGCTAACCTTGGATATGCAAAGCAAACGCTTTGCTTAGTCTGTTTGAGTCTTGGTTTGGCTTAGTTAACCTCTGATGTAGTGGGGGTGCCGACCACGGCTCAACGCCGTTCGGTCCCGTGCAACGCTCACAGAGAGAGGCCCGGCCACGCTTTCGTTCGCGGTGAACGTGGTGTTCCTCTTCGCCGGGCTAAGATGAGTCACATAGCCCTAGACGACCCAGCGGCGCATGCGTGGGAGGTGGCGGGGTAGTCGGCTGCCGATCAGCTGAGCGCCCGCAACCTCGCTCCGCTCAGCTGATCAGTTAAGCAGAACGACTGAAAATGGGGCATTGTGAGCAACGCCTAAAGCGGGCCTGCCGAATCGCGCTATGCGCTTTGAGGGGCGTGTCACAGGGGGGGTGAGGTCAAACGGTGAATTTCCGGATCCGCGGAGAAACCTCTGGACAAAAGTATCAAAGGTTTGCTTCGAAAAGAAGGGGCGCAAAGAAAAGAACGGAGTACTTACGTTTGACACTGCTCTCGTCTAGAGGAACAGATGGCGGCTTCAACGACGCGTTAACGTAAAAGTGCCGCTCTGCTTTTCGAAGGCGTTCATGTAAAGAGCTCCCAAATTATAACTTTAGCATAGTTCACAAATTCCAGAACCGACCGCCCCAAGGTATTTCTCCTGTGGTTGACGTTCCTTTATCTTTGCCCCGTTCGCTTGAAATTTGCGGACGTTCTAAGAAAAGCTCGTCTTAGCCTGATATGAAAGTGCGTGAAAGTGGACGGCGAACTGCGGGGTGAATAAGAGCTCGACCGGAAGCGGTGGTGGCGGGAAGCAATAACAGCGACAAAATATCTGACTGTGGCTTTGTTAAGTTGAAATTGATTTTGGGAGTAAAGGCAGCAACTTGAAGAAGTAACGTTCTGACTAACAGCAGCAGAGAAATCAGAGTGTGCTGTCTTCCAGCCCTGCCTTTCGTTGCCCGAGGCGACTTAGGCAGGCGGTGTTTGCGCCGCCTGCCTTATCCCAATTTCCCGTTGCTTTTTTTATTTAAATGCCTTTCACTCTGCCTAAATCGGAGGACGGATATTTCAAAAAAATACACCGCTTCCTTGCGCGCTTTGTTTTTGTGCAACAATTAGCGGAAAGCTTGCAATCAACTACGAAAATGAAAACTGTTGCTCTCTCGATTTGTAGGTGGGCTCGTGAGGCAAAGCAATTGTCTTACAGATTTTGCCCTTCGGTTTCCAATTTGAGTACTATTGAATTCCCACTGAACGAAGTGTACTGGTGATTGACATTACGAGAAATATCCGAGGTTGTGTCGCAATGCGGAGAAAATTTTACTTTAAGAAAAGGCGCTTGCCATAAAAACGACGATAAAGTACCTTTTATTGTCAGGCATCGGCTGCACGTATTTAAAAAAAAAAAACATTTGCCCTGCGTTCATGCCCACAGATATGCGACTACTCTTTTATCTAAGTGCACCCCTGACACTAAAAACCCAAAGTTTAGATGAGATCGAGACAGAGCCAGTCGCTCAAAGACCGCGGTATAGTTTTGAGAATTACCCGCGTCAATTTGAAACACAGCCAGCGACAGAAACTAGAAAAAAACGGAGTTGAAGTTAAAAAACGCTAGCAGGTTAAAACCGTTGTGGACATAGAAAATGCATCCGCTAATTTATAAACATGATGTCCTAAAAATTACACTTAGTTTCAAGGTTACACTTTTATGAATTTTGCTTCGTCCTGAGGGTGCGGTTCGATGACAAAAAAAATCGTTCAAATAGCAAGGAGCGCAGACGTCATAACCCGTGCTTATGTATTCTCAAAATAATAAGAGCCAATTTTATGAAGTACAACTGAGAAAACAGGTATTTGGTACTGCGGCAGGGATGAGATACCCTGGCCCAAATAATAACACGGCAATATGGGTCAGTAGCTCCTCCCAACAGGAGGTAAAGGGCACTGATCAGAACAAAGGCTAAGGATAGACATCTTGAAACTTTGAAGGACACGTGCAGATTTTCACTAACCGTTGTGAAGTTCGCAAAAGAAGAACGGCCTTTGATTTCCCGCTGATATATCTCGTTCCCATAGAGCTGTTGTTGATGTTGAAGACCAAAATATTCATATTCGGGGTGCAATTCTAAAACACTTAGGGTGAAGGAAACGAAATTACCGAATGGAATTGCTGCAGCAGCTTTCATGTTTCTTCATTTCTACAGGTTAAACGGTTCTTTCAGTTTTAACAGCCTCATCTAGCCTCCGGTTCACGCCGTTCAGTAGCTTCACATGGAAAAAATACTTGTGTAATATGCTGCGGCCTTTCTTCTGTGGGTAATTGCCACTTATTTCTGAGGCCACGTCTATTTACAAGATTCGTAAAGTTGGAGACAGTACGTTTCAGCAGAGTATAATTCATGCTGTCCCAACTTTTAAAGTGCGGCTGCTTTGCGTGTTTCATACTTTAGGTTTACTCTACCAGCACACCCTTTAACATCCTAGTCTCTTCAGTTTAGTCTTCATTTTTGCGCTCGGAATAGACGTGTTATATTAATTTATTTCCGACATCCAGCCTTGGTTTAAAATGAGCGTTTATGGCTGTTATTTTTCTCGCGTTTTCTACTTTTACTCCACTCTTCTCTTGTCACCCTTTTTTGTTATTTTTTATTTTTCTTTGTAATTCTATTCAAAACTCCTGGCATTTGTTGTTTTAATACTGACCCTTTATTCCAGTTTTTTTATTGCGTGTGATGTGGTCGCTTTGTATTCTCTTTTTTGTATTCGTTAAAAGCACCTACAAGTTAACCTAACCTGAGGCTGACCGGAGGCCTAACCGGAGGCTAAGCGTACGGTTCCTTAAACTTTATTTTTAAAAACAAAGCATCTTTACAAAGCCCTCGCGAGCTTTGAGTTTTTCTGAAAGTTTGTGGTTCTCTTTAGGCATTTGTTCAGTAATGTTCTACCCTGCTCCCAGTGTACGACGCTGTGGCAGGCATCGCATCTGTGCATCTAGCCCCGAAAAATAGCCAAAAAGCGCGAGAATACCCTCATCACAATGGAGGAGTGTTCAGTCACTACCTCCCAATCATTACGCACCTTTTCACTCAATAAGCAATTTGAAGTGTTTCGGAGAGGGTGAGCGGACACAAAGTTGTTATTGTCGTTGGGGTTGTGCATGATGCTGTTGACAATGATGGAAGTGATGTCGCTGGTGGCGATAAGATAAATAAAGCAGAATTTAAAAACCCTTTTCCGCAGTTGTATTAACACATTTTCGTTGTGTACGTTATGGGTCGTATTACAAAAAGCTCTAGGTGGTAAAGGAAAACGTCACACGCCGGTAAACTGAGACGTTTTGAACAAGATATTCCGGCATTAAGATTACAATAATGAATAACGTTTCGCAATCTGGTCCGTACACGATTGTAGGCGTATATAAAGGGCTATAGAAAAGGAACAAGCCAGAGAAGAGAAATGATAAGTTATGGTCAGGCTGAAGTACGTCAATTAAGTCTCTATTGGTTGTCACAGCCATAACAGCACCTTTCGTACTTTCAGTCCAGGGTACCAAAGCGATATTGAGATTTCTGGAAAACTGCACGAAAAGACGAAATAGTAAGAGCAAGAACGGCACATACACAGCGGCGTCCCTCTTTCTTACGTGTCTTTGTTTTTTTAGCTGTTTTCCCGTCATGGTATACCAGTACGCCCGAGCTTCGACCCTTATTAGATATGGAGATCACGTTAGCATTAGAAGCCTCAAATATTCTGCTTACATCGGCGGACTAACGTCAAAAGGTATTCCTGTATAACCATTTAGGGCTTCATCGGACTCTCGGTCCGATACGTAAATAGGAGTGTGAGGCCGAACGTAAATTGCCCTACGAAGGTCGTTGCTTTCCTCGCGCGCAAATGCCTGTCAGCTTTAGAAGCCATTTCTTCGATGTAGTGTGTTGTTGACAATCCGAGGTTATGTTCGCTAGCTTGAGAACGTAATTGTGTTCGATAAAGAAAGTTCGTGAACTTGGGGTTTTACTTCCACGCCAAGCTGCAATAATCCCCCAATTAAAAAATAAATACATATCAAAAACACAACCACACGAATAAAATATGAGCTTTCAGAAAAATATGCATCGATATGATCAGGTTTTCTTTTATTTCGGCCAGGGTATTATAAACCGTTTTTCGTGCGTTGGCTGTAATGTAGGTCGTGCTGTTTGCAATTCACGTGACAAGTTTTCCGTATACATCGTTAGGCGGATATGCCAGGCAACCTCAGTCGAAGTTTTGTATCTCAAGACCGTAGTCTAAAGATACACTTATCTATTATATGAAAACAATGCCCAGCCACGCTATTAAAAAAATGGCCGCGTATCTGCTCCTTTCGTTGCAAATGTCGTCATAAGACGATAGTCTTTGAAGACATTTGCCAAGGAAATGCCCCCCTTCGCTTTCCCCGTTACTTCTCATGCTGTTCCTGTTCCGTCGCGCTTATCCCAAAGTAAACACACTAAAGGTTTGCTCAAGGCGATTTGAATTTACCGCGTTCCACTGCTACAGGCAGGGCTCCTCGATGCCAGCGCTGCAGTACGGCGGAGACGCGCGTGAATCGAGGCAGCCGACTTCAAGTTTTATAGAACCGCGTTGCTGTGCTCCACGTGCGTTCCAAGCAGAGCGTGAAACCTAGCTAGTGGAAGTTTTCTTTGTTGTTGCCGCGTGATTTCTCATATTCTGCCCGGAGGTGGCGCGGGCAACAGCAGGCGGTACGTGTTGTTCTGCAGTAGATGTAGAATATCATTTGCTATCAAAAAACCAAGCATCAAGGAATTGTTTAATAACGGAACATTGCAAATGTCCCTTGTGTACTAATTTGCTGTCTTATATTTGCGTGATGCCTTGTTCTTGTTCAACAAAGTTGACAAGTATGAACGTATAACCCGGGTTTAGACGTTTACATTTGGCTGTGAGTATATAAGGCGATTGCGCAGTAAGCATTTTACTTTGGCCGGGTGGCTGAATCGAGTTACAGACAGACAGACGGACAGACAGACAGAGAGACAGACAAAAATGTCTGGGTTTAAGTAGCCCAAGATAGACTATTGTCGTTAAAACTTCAGTGGCGAACTGCCAACGCTTCATTGAACGGCCGTACAGCGCGTTCCCTACGGTTTGTTAGTTGTTTTTTAAATGCAAAGCATTTCTTTAACTCACGATGTTATGCGTCCGTAACTCGGCGTCAGCAGCCAGCCAGCACGTGCGCTCCCCCCCCCCCCCCCATCGCTCCTCCCCGCTCTCAACAACAGGTGCGGGCGCGCATGCGCGTGCTCCGGCGCTGAAAGAGGCGTTGCTGCAGCAGGTGCTACCTCCTCTCCCTCTACTGCGCGCGCTACGAATACACTCGTTGCCCGAGCGGAGGATCCGCGGCCCGACGTTGACGTTTGGCCGCGGCTTCTCGTGCACGAAGTTCGGCGTCGGCAGCACGCCGTCTCGCCGCCTTGTCTGGCACGATGTCTTGAACTGGTACTGCAACGCTGACGTCGGCTCGCGTCGCGGTACTGGTTGAAGGTGTTGCTTCCATCGCTTATGAACTTCGACGATGGCGCACTGCCCTCCCGAGAGGGATAATAAGAAAAAAAGAAAAGAAAGAAAAGAATAACAATAAAGGTCCAACCGATTGCCCCGCAGAGAGGGTGGGGTGCAAACGATGGCAATAAATAACACGTTACCTACTTACGTCTCTCGTCTCTCTCTCTCTCTCTCTCTCTCTCTCGTCTCGCAACGCAACTACCCAACCCCTACGACAACAACTACAACTACCACCGTCAACTACCACAACCTACGCCACGTGACCACCCCCAATGCTCTGCATTTACTCGTGTCCCTCGCGCGGGGGCATGCAACGGAAGTTTTTTTTTATTTGTTTTTTTGTGCAAGAATAAAAACTAAACAAAATTGTGTCGACGGTACGCTGGCCCTCAAGAGAATCCGGATACTACAAAATCGGTCAGATCTGCTCATACGTTATACAGTAAAAGCTCGTTAATTGGAACTCAGTTAATTTGAAGTTCCGATTATTTTGAACTTATGCCCTGGTCCCGGCACAGCCCAGCATATTTCAAATAAGAAAAAGTCCCGATAAGTGGAACGCGTCGGTATCCAGAACGGTCAATTCAAACTACGATCCCCTCATTTCCATCGCTCCTCGCAACAGAAGTCGGCCCAGGGTGATTACAATGTGTTACTAATCCAAGCCAAACAAAATTTACAAGAGGCAAAACAACGAAACAGAAAAAATAGCAGTGGCTTAGCTCGGCTACGCCAGAATATACTTAGTCTGAGCTAAGGTTCAGTTGGCTGTTCATAGGTGTCCTGGTTGTCTAGGAATTAGCTGATTATCATGCCCTCTGCTGCTAAAACGATTTCCAATCCAATCCAATTCTATACAATGCAGTTCAGTTCAGTACAGTACAGTCCAGTCCAGTCCAGTCCGGTCCAATCCAATCAAATCCAGTTCATTCCAGTTCATTTCATTCCAGTTCATTCCATTCCAGTCCAGTCCAGTCCAGTCCAGTTCATCCTAGTCAGTCCAGTCCAGTTCAATCCAGTCCAGTCAGGTCCAGTCCAATCCAGACCGGTCCAGTCACTGCTCCTCGCACAGGCGGAGCACAGCTGTGCAGTAGCCACGCGAAACAGCTATCGAGCGGCTCCGCCGCACCGTCAGACTTGGCTGCTTCGCAACGGAGGCGCACTGCTGCGCATGCGCCGGTTCCAGTGCGTCTGACGCGGCTATGACGTCACTCCACTGGAATGCGCAGACCGGCGAATGTGCAGAACCAATTCTCTAGACACCCGTACTCCAATTGGATTGGATTTCCAATGTAAACCAATACAACCCAATTTAGGCCAATCCAATCCAATCCAATGCAATGCTCCTCGCACTTGCGCAGCACGGCCCTTCAAGGTCCAAGCGAAACTTCTCAACCTTGGACAGTGTAGATTACTTTACAAAGACAACAGCGTGTCGTGCGCGCTACGCACTGCAACGGCTTATTTCGCTTCTTGAAAGGGCGCCACCGGCGCCAGTTCTCCGGCGCATGCCATTGTTATATACGAAAGATTGGAGAGTTTTAGCTGACCGTTTTCGAAGGTCCGCTCCGGTGCTGCCGGCGGCCCGCTCAGCGGAACTGGAGTCAATGCCGTTCGCAGCCAAGCGTGTCCCGCATGCCCAATGGCGCTCCCGCCTCCTATCCGAGCAGAGCGGACCGTGAGAAACGGTCGACTAGAACACCCTATTATTTATGAAATAACTTGCCACAAATGTTTAGTAGCGTCTAATTCTCGCTAGCGAGTTCAGAGGTGGCTTCTTTGTCGCGCAGTGTGGCGCGATATCCGTTCATTCTACCACCTGCCCGCTAATTCGAATTCCGCTTAATTCGAATAATGTTTTGGTTCCGTTCTATTTAGAATTAACGAGTTAACGCCACCTATCTCAAACCGCTGTGCTGTCCCGAGGTTATTGATCATTACTTTGGTTTTCTGCATATTATTTTCGGGCACACGGGTCTACTTTGTTTGTTTGGTGCGGAAAGCATGCCTAGCAATTAGTCCACCGAGTTAGTAAGCAAGGCAACGTCATCAGCAAATCTGACGTTACTCAGGTATTCTCCATTAACCCTTACCCCCACCTGTTCCCAATCCAACGTTCTGAATACTTCTTGTAAACAGGCTGTGAATAACATTGGAGAGATTGTGTCTCCTTGCCTGACGTCCTTCCTTATACGATATTTACTGCTCTCATTCTGGAGGATGATGGTAGCGGTACACGTTGTAGATATCCTTTAGTATTCTTACATAATGCTCATCTACACCTGGTTACGCAATGCCTGAATGACTGCGGAGGTTTCGACCGAGTCAAATGCTTTCTCATAATCTATGACGGCTGGCAAGAAACTGCAAGTTCGTAACCGCCTATACAATGTTGTAAAATCTTTCACAGAAGTCCGTAGTGAAGTAACGCTGTGCCCCATAACGACGCATCCATGGACTGCACTTAACGCTGTTTTAAGGCTGTTTTAAAGCAGCCAGAATTTGCGAACAGCAGTCTAAAACTTGATTATTGTCATTGCAACTTGAAAAACCATTCTCGGTGTTTGCCCCCTATTCTACAATTCATCTTTATGTCCCTTATGTTGTTTTCCGGTAGCCTTTTTTGTACGCGCCAGATCGGTGCAAAATTGTGCTGCTTTTAATTTACACCATATGAGGCCTGTCAAAATTGCACGAACCTCAACACTATCCTGTGGATTTTTGTCAGAATCAGACAATCGCGCGCCATGAAAGCACTGCGGCCCACGTTAGAGGTGGAAAGTATTCGGCGAGTCTTCCCTTCTTTCTTTCATTTTCTCAGTGTGCTACTGACTTGATTAAATTAGCGTTTAAGTCGGCTTACATATTACACCGACGTTACATTATTGGAGTGACGTTGCACATTATCGATGATCTTTCGTGATTTCTGACACAGAGTTACCATCGCTAGGACGTATGCACGAGAGAAACCAATGTATATATTCCTAAATGCAGAACCGATTCATATTAAAACGTAAGGCTAGTTTTTTTTAATATATTGCCACTACTAAGGCTCCACCGAGGCCCCTCAACGTCACTAATAAGCCCAGCCCTCCGAGACTCAACCCCCCCCTCATATGTCTTTCGTAGCAAGCGATTCGATGCTCAAAGAAGGAATTTTCTCGACATGCAAAGCTGTATGAACAAATGTTTCGCATATAACTGCTGTGATGTGTGCGCTGTAGTCCTTTTTAACCACTGTAGTGCAGAATAGTGCTAAAAGGGGCATTCATTAACGTATCAAGGCTGGGCTCTTCATGAAGAAATACCTGATTAAATAAATGTGCGTTTAACATGACCGATGAAATTAGAAGCAACATGACGAGCAACGTTTGAGTCCGTGCTGTGAATCTGATACAGCCGAAGCGAAGTGGAATTCAAATTAGCGAACGGCAAGTTTCTCGGCGAAGGGACGACCGTCTCGAGGAGGCGTAGTATAGCCACGCAAGCTGTAAGGACGCCGACCATGAGGAACGCCGACCATGACGGAAACTGCTGCCCCGAAGAACCGGAGCATACTTTAGAAGCAAGCGCTTGGAACGCCGTTAAGAGTTCGATGCCATCTTACAAATGGCCGAGGTGCGTCGCACAGCGGCAAATCTTTGAGAAGCTCTTATTATCTACCTCAGTGCTTACTCATCTTAGAAATGGCACCTGTTGGTAAATAATCTACTCTAAATGCATATTTAGGTCACTAAAAGTATAGGCTTTAAGTTAAAGACGTGTTTGAACGCCGAGCCATTTTGTTGGCGACGGCGTGCCAATGCACACACGCAGCGGCGTTCGTTTTCCATGGAAATGGAGGGAATGACTCTTCCTCTTGTGAGGCACAAGACTGGCCCGAGGGCAAATTTTTTTCATACCCAGAACGAAAATGCATGGAATGCCAGCCATAAACAGCTTCGCCCACAAAACAATAGTTAGCAATGCGTGAAAAAATAAAGATTGCTCTTGCGCCCAGAATGTATGACAAATGGCAAAGAAATTACGCTCGAGACATTTTCTTTGGAACTTCATTTTGTGAAGGTGCCGCAAACGGAGGACAAGTAAGAATGCGACAAAGAACACAGATATCCCAAGAAGTAAAACTGCGGTGGCGTTAGCCCTGGGTTACAAAAGAAATACAACAATAATTATTTTTTTTTGTGTAGAGCATGCCCTTAGTAGACGAAGCCTCCGCTTGGCGTCAGGCAGGAATTTAAAACCTGTGACAGAATCTGAAGACGTTCCTACACGTGTTTGAAGATATGTTGCCTTGTAATAAGAACCCACATTCGCACTGCAAAGATGTGATAACTGATTTGTATAGGAGGATAATAGATCTAAAGGCGATTCTTTCCGAGCTATACCTTCATCTTTACCTCAATGCCTCAGTATTTTTACCGCCCTCTCGTAGTTTCTTCTTGTGAAACTATGTCCGCGAATGTAATCGCAGTCCCAACTATTTGCGCAGCTCAACATCACATTTTTTTTTCGGCCGCGTAACGGTTTGTTGAGGCACACATTAGCGAAGCACCATCTCTTACGGCACCTCTCGTTATTACTTATATCCCGGATGGCTTACTATTTTGAATTTCGCATCCTTATAAAGGTTATCTGGCGGCCGTTTTTGGAACTGACTAAGTTGGAAATAAAGCCTCCCATTGTGGTGGGCGAATGAAAAAAAATATACAGATAATTTTTGAGCTGTGCCATGTAATAATGATTTCGCTGATATTTCTGTGACCTTTTTCAGCAAATGGGGAATTTTTGATGGGCGAAAGGTTTCAACAAAAGACCGAATGACTCTCCAATTTGCAGTTATTCGACGAATTACGAGAAACCCATTACCCTCATCTTATGAAACGGATAGCATTAGCTCTGAATGTAGGTTTCAAGTAGTACTGCTAAATAGCATTATATTTTGAATAAATGCCGAGGGGGCTACAAGTTCCCTTAGAAGAACAAATTGGCTAAATTGTTTTGAGGAACCTTGCGATAGTGATAGAAATTTTGATTATTACAAAACGTTTATCCAGTTTGTTTCAGTGCGCGCAAAGGAACCCTTATGGGACATGAATTTGTTCGTGGGAGTTTGACGTCATAGGTTAGATATTGCAATCAACAATGACTATCGAAGAAGTTCTCCCGCACGAGGAGCTTTTGCACCATCAGGTACGATCTTAAGCAGCATGTTACTTGCAACCCATATTTGTTGGCTACCACGCTGTATAAATAATTGGCACGGTTACTTTTGACAAACAGTATTTGTACTCCGAACCACTTTTTTATGTTTTTCTATAAAAGTGGCAGTCACCACGTATTCTGTACTTGTTGAAAGCAACCAAGAGCACAGAGTTTCAAAAATATAGCGTTACTTAAGTAGAATTTTGAAATCGTGTAGCGGCACATTAATTATTTCCAAGTCCCTCCATTTTCGAAGCGACAAGACTGAAACGTATGTGTTTTGAAGTCTTGATTTTATCAGTGCAGGTGCAATATTTAACACCGGTGCAGGTATTCTCCGAAAATTAGTTATTTTTTAGCAAACACTACGAGATGCGGATGCGCCGTTGTACGACGTTGTCTTTTTTTGTTTGTTCAGACTGACATGACACCCGAATAGCAAGACGTTTTAGCTTTATTTCGAGTCCCTAATCCTAGGGAACGTTTTTGCGAGGAACCAAGTGATTAAACCTGTGCTCGAATTGTCCATCCTATTGATTTATATCTTAAAAATGTTCTGCTTGGCCACCATCTGCGAAACGAACAAAGATAAAGTGTGTTTCGCAAATGTCGCGCTAGTTCAGGTTATGGAAATATTGAATTGCAGTTCTATATGTTCCCGTTACACTGCCCGGTAAAGTCGAGAAATTGTTCGGGTGTTCACCATTTATTACCATTATCCCAGAATCTGCAGGAACAGGCACCTCTGGTTGTCCGCCAGTTTTCCTCCGCAGGATTTGGTATCAGCTTACACTAACGACATGACATTGCTGCCTACAATAAAGCGCGGCTGGAAGCATAGACTAATGGAGACACGCGGCGATAGACTCACCTTTTCATCAGCCGCGACTTGCTAAAAATGGACATAAGAAGAGATTGTTGGACCCTTGGCTCCACGCGGTCTCAGTTCGTGCATTCGGTGTAGAAATATTACGGCAGGCTTTTCTAGTTTGCCTATGTGACCTAGCAGCATCCTTTATCATAAATCGTGCGTATACTGTAAATATGCGGGATGGCTTTCTACGGTTTCTGGTCCACAGAAAAATATCGCTATGATAGCGCGCGCACTGATATATGCGCACTGATATGCGCACTGATGTGCACTGAAAGATAGAATATCTCTGTGCACTTGATATTCAGATAGAATATCTCTGCAATGCATCGCAGTACTGCCGACGAGCTGTAGCAGGAGAGTCAAAAACACGACCGCAGTAAAAGGGGAAGGTAGTTCAGGGCATTGACTGCATTCATGTTCCGTATATAAATCCGTATATAAAATCAACTGCAGTTGGAAATGACTGAATTATTAAATATATACTGACCGTTAGTGTGTAGTTGTAATTGCTATAAGGAATATCATAAAGTAGCAGGATTATAGTGGTTCAATAATTGACATTGGTTACAAAGCAGTATATTATCTTAAAAGAAATGTCAAAATGCGGATCATTTCTAAAATTGTGAATAACACACACCTAAAAATTTGGCCGCGTATCTGCTCCTTTCGTTGCAAATGTCGTCAAAAGACGATAGTTTTTATCTACTTTTGCCAAGTAAATGCCTCCCTTCGCTTTCCCGCTCACCTCTCATGTTGTTCCTCTTGCGTCGCGCTCCTCCCAAGGTAAAGACGCGAAAGGTTTGCTTAAATCATTTTAAATTTCCCGCGTTCCACGGCTCCAAACCGGGTGTCTCGATGCCAACGCTGCCGTACGGTGAAGACGCGCGTGAATCGAGGCGCCCTTCTTCAACGTTTATAGAACCGCGTTTCCCTAGTCCACTTGCGTTCCAAGCAGAACATGGAACCTATCTAGTGGAACCTTTCGTAACTCTTGCCCCTTGATTTCTTTAAATGCCGCCAGAAACTATATGGTTCGGGCGACAGCAGGCGACGGTGGAGTGATATTTTTTTCTTCAGTTGATGAAGTATTTAATCTCGCCAAAATCAAACATGTACGATTTGTTATAAAGGAACACTGCAAATATCACTTCTGTATTAATTTGTTGTCTTATATATGCGTAATGACTTGTTGTTCTTCAACAATATTGACAAGTATGATCATTACAAGTATGAGCAGACAGACGGACAGACAGACAGACATACAGACATACCAAAATTTCAGGGTTTAAGTAGCCCAAGAAAGGCTATCGTCTTTAAAATTATAGAAGCCAGGCAATTCATGAGGAGCATTAGTTTTTATTGCGTTTTACCACATATTTCAGCGATAATTTTAGAACTTGCTTTACACCTCTTTTTTTCGCGACCACATTTCCCGTTGTCATCGCCTGAAAAAGTGCTAAAAAACCTAATCGCTTTCTATCAGAAAAACGTGCTAAAAGGCCACAAAGCGTTGGGCAAAACTCCTCACTTCACCAGAGTTATTCAGAGTTTCGGAGAATCTTTGCGTTGATCTTATCTGCAGTTATTGTGGCCGGAATATTCAGAACCTTGTTATCGCATGTTGAGAACCCTCATAACAATCGCTCCGGATCGACAGCCCTATAACTTTATTGACATTTCTAAACGCCTTAGTAATTTCTATATCTGCAGTACCAAAGCTATAAGGCTACGTCCACATGGTAGGGATACGAAGGTTTAAGGACTCTTTCTTATATTTATTTCAAATATGTTTTAATGCAGAAGCGGATATAGGTCGCAATGACCCCAGTCATGATTTTCGCAAACCTACGCTTGTCGGGCATACTTAAATTCAGGTCTACAAACTAAGACATAAACTGCAAACAGCAAGTCGGGCACTTCGGCCTGTGAGTTGTATATTTTATGACCGCAAGCACTTCTTTCTTATTTCTTTCGACGTGCTTTTCAAAAAACTTCCCTACGTGTCCATTTCCTCGGCTTTTTCTTAATATTGCAGCAATAGCTCGCTACACTTATCAATTATTAGCCAGACGTGGACCCCACGTTCATTGGCCTCTAAAACAATTGATGCTCGTGGTTTCAGAACGTTCTCTAGTCGCGCTATTCTGAAACCATTCTCAATAGTTCTCATCCAGCCCCTCTACGTTTACCAACACAGTGTTTACGCGTGCGTTTAAAAAAATGTTGTCTAAAGGTTTACAGCGTCCTATATCCGGTCATATACGCCGATCTCGCGTTGTCTTGTCTGCTGGGGGAATTTGTTTGACATCAACTAGGACGGTAAACATCAGGCTTGAAGACAAAGCGTGTTATTCAAGACACATGTGCAGCGCTGCGGATAGCGTAAAACAGCACCCGAGGCTCGCGAACGCGCCTTTTTCATATTTTCTTTTGTTCGAGTACAAACAAACTGGAGCTTTGAAACTGCTTCTTGCGCTCCAAGCATAAGAACGATAAAGTTTTTTCAAAGTGCGCTGGCTTCGTGCCGTCTCGCTTCAGGCTTTCTTTGTTTTTGTTTTTTTGCGGAAGGTGAAGCGCAGCTAAAAAAATTTTGACTTAGGTGAATTTTGATAAAATTTTTGACGTGATCGTTCGTTTTTTTTTTCATTACTTTGAGTTGCATTGCTGGAAGGGGGCAGGACTGCGTTGTCTCTTTAGCAGTTTAGCTTCGAGCTACCGGACGCTTTGCCAAGCATTTTGTGAATCTCAAATTGTCACGAGCAACAAAGCTTGTTTTTTTTTTTTTGTCACGGGAAGCAAGGTTTGAACATATCCCTTACAACGTGAATAATTGTGAGAAAACATCTATCAGTAATAGGATCAGGGTCATTGTTTGATGGTCGTCAGGCACACTGTTTCTCTCCCTACCTTCCCCTATCTGAGGAACCACGGCTCACCTTAATTTCTAACAAACCTACCGCGGTGGCTTATTGGCTAAGGCCTTGTGCTGCTGTGCTTAAGGACGCGGGTTCGAACCCAACCGCGGTGGCCGCTTTTTGGATGTAGGCGAAGAGCGAACACGTCCTTGTGTCGAAACTTTGGAACTCCTTAAAGATCCCGAGGCCGTGAAAATTAACCCGCAGCTCTCGACTACGGCGCGCCTCATAGCTCAGTTGTGGCATCAGTGCCATAAACCGAATAATTTAGACCTAAAATGTTTTAGCAGTCCCCCCTCTTTACGACGACTGCATTGGTGATATTATTGCCGCTTACACTCCCTCAATGGAAAGCGGCCACGAGAGGATAGGATATTTCAATTTGTTCAATACCGGACTCCACTATATTTTGAGCGCCAGAATAACACTCGTTAGAGTTTACAGGCATTGGCGCAAATTACGTGTATTTTAATGCTTTATCTGTCAAGAACAGCTCTATAACTTGGTTTTTATTTCTAGTGTAAGTTGGAAACCAGAAGTTCATGAGTGAGTATTACAACAAACGTAATAGCTAATCTTAATAAACATCTGCACGCTTAATTTTATCACAGTTTATGATTAATTTTGCAGATGAAAGTTTCTCAAATAATTTAGGGCAGCGCTTCAAGTTAAAATGTCGCGTTCATACTTCTGTCAGCAATGCTTTGAGCTTGCATATTCGTAAGGACAATAAATAAATTTTCAGGCATAGATAACAAAGATGAAGAAACAGTCAACTCGATATTCTTTGATGCAGTTGAGGTCATGCGTTCCATAGCACTGAATGCCTTTCATCGGTCAATGTGTATAGTACTGGTAACACAATATCGCCTCAAATATCGCAGATTTGAAACAGGCCACCTTCTCCTCAGGAATCTCTCACCTATCGAGCGAGCGTCACTGGTGGTTGAAAATAAAGGTGAAAGGCAGAAGGGAACAACGGCAGCAGCGGGTGAACCGAGCACCGTGCGCGCGTGTGGCTCGTGCCGCCTACCTTTCGCGAGAAGGGCGAGCGTCAGGAGAGTGAGGAACATCCCGGAATCCATCCGATCCGGCGTAACACAACGAGCACGTCCACGCACCAGCGAAGGAGCGCATTGACTCGCAGCGCGTGGCTTTAGCCGCCGGCTGCGGGGCCCCGAGTTGAGCGAGAGTGAAAAAAATCGAGATCCCAAAACATGCCCAGTGAACAGGGGAACCGTACGGCGGCGCCGCCTGCAGGCCGCGACGGGAAACCGCGGCCAGCCACGAACGCGGCCCCTGGGTGATTCTCGCCCGGCACACCCGATATTCGCTGGGGACCCTGCGTCGATCGTAAGCGGGATATTGGATGCGTGTATAGAGGGGAACAATTGCCTGAAAAATTAATCAAAGCCGGTATGAGCGATTTTATTGCTTTGCTGCTCAAACTGCTCGTACTATCAGCGGCGCCTGTGTCGGTGGCAAAGACTGAGGATAATATACTTGAAGCAGCTTAGAGGAAGCTTGTATGTTGAAGAGATGAAAAAAAAAAAACCTACGGTAAAAAAATTTCTGAAATTAAATTACTCGACATTGGTCTACAAAACAAAACAGTAACTACCAAGATGTCAGGTAATCATAGGTGATAAAAAATGAAGCATTACACTTGCTATTAGCTATTATGTAGTCATAAAGCCAAGTCCTGCAATCTGTAGAACACATATTAAGCTCGCTCTGGCAAAGCAAATTTTATTCGCGCTCGGCGCACAACGGGGACTAAAGAAAAATTTGATAATAGTTCTTTCAGTAAAGTTACGGCGTTCCATTCCTATTTGACACACAAATCAGAAACGAATCTGCAGTGTTTCATGCGGCTTTTATTACTTTTATCAATCAGAAAGAAAAATACTACTTGTATTTGTTTTTATTCTTCCTCAAAGATAGCAAATAAAAACACCCCTTTTACCAAACGCCACATAGTTAAAACATACACAGCATTTATGCAGGAAAAAGAGCACCATACAAAATTGGACCTGTTAACTATCGAGTGTTCCACTTACGACCGGCGTAATCACCAAAAGCTTGATGTCCGAATGAATAGATCTGATACCTCTACTTCCGCATTCATTTCCCCATGTGGTGCACAAAGTACGTACCTTTCGAAGCTAACCCGGCTAGACTAACTGAATTGCAAGAGTTCCTCAAGAGCAAGAGTGAGCCATTATTCATGACCATTTTTGACTTACTTTAAACTCAAATGCAATTCCTGGTTGTCGCGTCGAGATGTAAGTGACCGAGTGCTGGAGTTTATCACCTCCTTAGGGGCTCTTCATAACCATAAATAGAAAGTTTCGCATAAACGCACATGCCGCATATGCAAGACATGGTGAACCAGTGTTCCTAAAAATTTGCAAAGGAATTACGGTTTCCACTCCATTCGTAAAGTCAAGGGGCATTGGATCAACAACATCATGTTCCGTAACATAGCGCACAATGCCTTGTTGTCTCTAATATTTGCATAACATTTGTACTACTTATGTTTCATATAGTATAGCGTACTTATAGCGAACCCGGTTTTAACAAAACAGTGGCTAAAGAGAACGAAACGTTGCCATTTATACACATATGTTATGTTTAGATATTGCAAAAAATCATTACACCGAACTACTTCCCGCTCCCCGATGTGTTCATTTTAAGGGAGCCGGACTTACTGATATAAGTCGGGAAGGGTGTCCCATCCGTCAAACAGCCGGATTAACGTAAAGAATTCTCCAAATTTGAGCGTTGTTGTGGTAATACTGTTGTGTAATGGTCCGTTTTTCGGTTATTGTGGACCAAATAAACACTAACAATGAAAGCGCCAAGAGGGTCAGGATGTGTAACAATTTTAGAAATAGCCCTGGGAAACACAGGCACGTACAGTAGTTTTTTATTAAATTTTAATGTAAAAAAGTCTTGTTAAATGGTTTACTTGCGTTCATGCGTGCAAAGTCAAAGCCCATCGTTATAGAACCTAAATTTTGATAATGCTGCACAATGTGACGATACGGGCAAAGAAACGTGGAAGAGACTCTGAGGATAAGGTTTTGGCCTTTTTCAAGGATACGTTAACCTTCGAAGTTCTCCCCGACAGTATAAAACGAGCGCACACCATCGGAACACCTTCCCATTAAGAAAAACAAGCCATAATCATCAAATTCATGAACTTTAAAACAAACGAAAAAAATACTGCCCTGCGGTCCTAAACTAAAAAAACATAAATTTTGCGATAATGGAGAATTTCTCGGCCACCACTAGCATTCCTCACTCTAGGCTTCTCAAGGTTATCGGACCGGCTAAATGTGCATTCAAACTTCGGCTTGACAGGTGACATATTGAAAAAAATACGCTACCATTACGACGCCCTCCCCGACTTTCCTAACGTCACAGAAATCGCCGAGTCATCGACTGACGTCACTACCTGACGCCATTCTCAGCAACCCAAATCAGGCCCACCTTCTCGGCATTTGTCATACATGAACTTCAACATTGCATGCACAGAAATACGCACCCTAATACCTAAGCGTGACGACCTTCTCAGTTTTATAGATTACACCGATGCTGACATGGTCCTTGAAACCGAAACGTGGCTACATTCCGACATTGTCGACCACAAAACCTTTCCCTCAAATCACATCACCCTGTTTCGCCATGGCCAAGTCGCCCCCGTAGACGGAGAGGCATTCTCACTGCTATCAAAAGCACTATTGCTTCTTCACTGATAAGTCAAAACAATTTGTTCGAAGCAGCATGGGTACTCATTCATTCTCCCTCAGTAAAAACCAATATCGGCATATACTACAGACCACCCGATAAGCCTTTTGCGACGTACTCAGCCAACCCCTAACTCAAATTACAAAACCTTTTTCCGACGCTCCTATCGTCCTATCCGGTGACTTCAAGTTCCCGCATAATAATTGGCCTCATATCGGAGTCCTCAACAGATCTCCATCCAATTCAAATCTCTAAACCAATTGGTCAATTTATCACTCGATTTCAAATTACATCAAGTCATAGCCTGTCCGATTAGAGGTAACACCACACTCGACTTGCTGTTAGCAGCGCACTCCGATGACCATCCTTTACATATTTCTATATATATCTGAGCATAGGAAAGAAACTACCAATGAAAATAATTATAACTAGTTTCAAAACAGGGAACTTAGAAGCTATCAATGAGGAACTCTGCCGCTTTTACGAACAATTCAACGACCCGCATTTAGCGCGCACCGTAAACTCCAACTGGGAGCTGTACAAAATTGAGATTCTTAGATTACAAAATAAATGCATTCCAGCGTTAACCATGACATCTGACTCAAAAACCAGTGGTTTAACAGACACCTCAAATCACGTCTTCACCAAAAAAAGGGTCTTTGCAGATTTGCAAAGTGAAGTAACAAGCCTGCAACATGTGAAAAATATCACGCGTGCGCTGAACAATATATTAAAGGAATAACAGAAGCAAAGGAAAATTTTTTTCCTGAGATTTACCATCAATCCTTAAACGAATCCTAGCAACTTTTGGTGAATACTATGTTTTAAGTCCTGGTGAAAGGAACTCGATCTGACAAGCCCCGATGGGGAGCCGCTTCAAAGCAACCAATGCATAACAGTTATTAACAGGTATTTTGCCTCCGTGTTTACATGCAATTCCGACAGCATCACATTACCGCGTTTCTTTTCATCCACCACTTTTCCCGATATCCAGGTTAACCGGGAGAAAATATCTAACTTTATCCGTAGCCTTAAGATATCATCATCATCATCAGGCGAGGACCAAATTAAAAGTAAAATTCTAAAAATACTGAGTAATATTCGAGCCTGACCGTACTCAGGCTCGAATATTCACCCAGTAATTGCAATCAAGTTGCGTTGCTGACGACTGGAAAGTTGCTCAGATAGTGCTTTAATTTAAATCGGGTATTCGCTCACTAGTAACAAGCTACCGCGCATTTTACCTCACAAGTATAGCTTCGAAACTACTCGAACACATAATCACCTCAAACTGAACGACCTACCTAGAACCAATCAATTTTTTTATCCGCGCCAACATGGTTTCGTAAACGGTTCCCATGTCATACCCAGTTTGCCGAATTCATACATGATATACTACAGAAAATGAACAGTATTGATTGATTGTGGGGTTTTAACGCGCCGACGCAACGCAGGCGATGAGGCGCGCCGTAGTGGAGGGCTCCGGATTAATTTTGACCACCTGGGGATCTTTATCGTGCGCCGAAATCTCGTACACACGGGCGTTTTTGCTTTTCGCCTCCATCAGAAAAGCGGCCGCCGCGGCCGGGAATCGAACCCGCGACCTCGTGCTCAGCAGCGCAACGCCTTAGCCACTGAGCCAGGAAATGAACAGTAACCATCAAGTGGACGCAAATATCTTGGATTTTTCTAAAGCATTCAATCGTGCCAATAACAACTATCTACTCGATAAGCTATCACCACTAAAGATCCCTTCCAACCTGATATCATGGCTCGAGCACTTCCTAAAGGGCCGCACGCAATTAACCTCGGCTAATGAGCACAAGTCCCGTTTAACCATCGTAACGTCCGAAGTCCCGCAGGATGGAAGCCTATAGATTCTAGTCTTTTTTAAAAAGACTAGAATCGATTAAAAAATCAATTGAAATCGAATAATCTAGATTAAAAATATGTACAAAAGGCTTGCTCACTAACATCCCAACATAAGACTCTGCAGATGACTGCGTGTTGTACCAAATCATTTGTGCCTGCGATTATCATTCTAACCTACAACCTAATTACACAGCATTTAATTGTGGTGCATCAAATGGCGGATACCATTAAACATAACAAAAGGCACATAACTCTCATTTCCTCGGGAACATGCCATATCTCAGTGCACCTATCCTATCAACAATGTACCGATCAGCGCAGTCATATCATACGAATACCTCGGAGTGCACATGACCTCGTCGCTTTCTTGGGCGACGCATATCAACACTATTTTCTCGGAAGCCTCTCGTACTGTCGGATGTCTTCGCCGTGATATAAATGTTGCCTCTATTCAAAAATTGCTTCCAAGGAAATAAAAGGCTAGCCTCTCTGACATTCGTAAGGCCGAAACTGGAATATGCATCAGCCATCTGGCACCCATCACAAGCACACATAACTGTACAAATTGAAGCCACTCAGAACCGTGCTTCACGCTTTCACACCTCGTAGTGTTGAAATCCTGTCAGCGCCACTGTCCTTAAACTTTCTCTCTTCCTCCCGATCCTTGAATCCCGCCGCATCATTGCTCGTCTATGCCTCTTTCACAATTTCTTCTATTGGCCACAATCAAGATACACGTTACTAGGACCTCCTAGCAGAATATTACCCCGCTTAAACCACACTTACTCAATAGCCGGATAACCGGAGCAACCTCAGCATTGGTCTTATGCGTTTTTCATGATGCCATTATACTATAGAACCCTTTCCCCACCAACATGGCTACGTGCACCGATAACAAACAATTTAGAGCAAAGCTGCAAAACACATTCACCTAAAACAGTAACAATAAAACTCTACTATTCTGATTTGTTGGTACTATTCCTCCTTCAACTGCTTTTTGTATTGGAATTCTGTTCGCTTGACTTCAGTGTTACATTTGTCCAGTTTTTGGTGCAAGTTTTTATTGAAGGTATTTTTCTCTGTATTTTCCGACTTTTATGTCCTTATTCTTGTTTTTGCCTGTTTCGTTCAACACTACTCCTGGAAACTCCGCATCTCCACCGTTATGTAATGCCTCCGGGCTTAAGGGTATCATAATTGATAATAAATGAAACGAATTTATGCGTTTGCTATTCGCATATTCTATTCAATATTATTTGCATAATATTCCTGTCAGCACCAAAATTCTTAATTACGCGGAGCCAAGTTTTCTTCAAAGAAAAATGACGGCAGAGATTTGTGAAATATTGTCTTCTGGCGGGGTTGTTTAGGCGCCGAAAATAGGCCATAACCTAGGTGCCGACAAATCTTATATTACAGTCAAACTTCGTGCAGGCGCAAAGCTTTATGGATTCATTAACAGCAAGATTGACAATTGGTAGAAATAAAAGATTTTTTAGACATGCGCGAGATACTGATACAAGATAGTAAGACAAATTATCATATAAGTGTGGTTGATTGTACAAAAAATTAGGGAATCTAAACCGCGAAAACGTTCTCCCAGGATTGCAAGCAAGATCCCTGATCTAGCACGTAACTCAAGTTCCAGCTGTTTCCTACAAAATGTTTCACTCTCAAGCACGTTGGCGGCTTGAGTGACAAGGAAACTTGCCAGCAATGCTCGCAAAACACGTTAATGCCTCTGAGCTGTACTAAATATATAGCCATATGAAGAGATTGAACTAAAACTGGTGTAAAGATACACGCGAGTTCTTCGATATTCTATGCCAGTCCTCATTACGTTTAGAGGGCCCTCGATATTTTGCAACAAGCTCATTTCAATTTTCTCAAAGTGTTATAAGATGGCGCTATGATATTGGGGTAGTATTTAAACCGGCACCAATATCTAGAGAACAGGACACACCTGCAACCTAACATTGAAAAAAGTCTAGCTCGAACAGCAACTTGCATTGCTGCAAATAAGCGAAAAACCTTTACGAATACCAAAATGCCTTTCACCAGAAAAATATCATTCCAAAAGGCTGTCGGCAGGTACTTGGTCCAATCAGAACATCCAATGCAATAGACAGGTGAAAGTTTTGCTACTTTGTTTGATTTGGGAGCTCTGTAGACGCTGTAAGTCTTCATGATTTAAGTATTGCTTAGGACTGCTACAGAAGCACATGGGGTGAACCGTTGTTTCTTCAAATGCGCCTGCTTAAACGGTAATGCGACAAATATGGTCATATTACACCCGTCTTACTGAAATTCGTACCCTCTCCACTTAGTATGAATTCTATATCAGTTATTGCGATAACAGGGCTCAGCTAAAACTCGACAAGAGTAGCACTGACAATGGCACGGACGGAGACAGGGGGACACTCAAGTCCGTGTGAGTGCACGTTTCTTCCCCGGTATTTTGTGGTGGAGAGCCCTACCGAAAAATTAACGCAGCTTCCACAAGTGCTGCAAGGTTGGAGAAATAGCAGAGCTGGCAGACCCTATCCTTTCGTTGGAGACCCCGCTGCTGCACCTCGCTTGATTGTCCGAATTCTGTGCTTACAGTTTTTATGGTTTGCCGGGCCGGGTACATATGCCAGTGGGATTTCAAATATATCCCAAGTGAACCGCGTCAGCACGCGCTTGAAACCACTGCAAACAGGTTCGCGAAATCGGCGTATTTGCTGCCCACTAAAAGCGCGAACGCACGTGAACTGGCGAGAAGAACCGCACACGAGAGATCAAGCCATGGACGCAGTCACATAGGAGCCGGTTTCAAAGCGGGAAAGAGCCAGATTATACTCTGACAACGGAAACCGTACTTTCTTCTAGTTCGTCCGTTTTTGTTTCATGCGGCGGCTGTCTTTTATTGTTTTCTGTTTGGCCAAAATCGGGCGGTTAGGTTATCAATTTTTGTAGCGAAACCTACACTGCGCTACCCCGGGCAGTCTTCGCGGGGTGACCAGTTTTGACCTTGAGAGCCAGAGGTCGAACCACACCCTCTTCGGCAAGCGACCGAAATGGAGCAGCGGCCCGATGGCGGGGAGAGTTATGCAGCAGGGGAGGGATAGGCTTATTCTTGGATGAAACAAGCGCGAAATTAAAGGCAAAGGAAGTGGGACACAATCCAGCCGCTGGTCTAAAAGCTGAAGAATAATATCACGAAGGGTGAATATAAACACTTGACACAAAACAAAGACATTGCGCATGAGCAGTACAAATTCACAAAAGACACGGTGATAAGGCAAATAGACACCGGCTACAGTCAAGGCCCATGCAGATATCGCAGATACGCAATCTCTTTTGGAAGAATACACAGGCTTGCTCGCCTGACACACTTGTCTCCTCTTTCTGCTATGCGAACACTTTCGCAGTTTCGCGGCGCGTTGCTCTACGGGACCTAAAAAATGTCAGCGGCTAAAGAATTTGGTTTACATCCGCTGCGCTCAGTACAACGTGAAGAAAGATGGGATGGTGGGGGGCCCTTTAATGACAATTCATGCTCGCTCAAACAGACGTTGATACAACTTGTCGCGCCGCTTCCTTCACTTCCTTCCTTTCCACTTACTTTCTATTTGTTTAAGTTCACGCTGGTTTCATCCGAGAATGCGTCTTTCCAACTAGCCCAGCCTGCAACTCTTCTGCCGAAACATAGGTGAGGAGGGAATGGAGACGTGCGCGACACCCGTGTCACCTCCTGAGGGACGAAGGCGAGGACGCCGCCACCGCAGAGATAAGCGCGTGCCACAAAGGAAGGCCACGTGCTGTGCAGGGCCGTGTTGAATGGAGGAAGAAGCATATCCAGCTGTGGTCGCTCTTACAGAGGCGAGGCTTAAGAACACCGTGAGACATAAAGATGAATAAGCAGCGTGTTTATTGCAAACATATATGTATATCATTGCGGAACCACACTTCGACCACACTTTGACAATGGGCCTGGCCAAGGCAGTACAGGTTTTGCTAACAGGGGTTAACTAAAGTTAAACCACAGCACTTTTTTGTTCTTTGAAGCCTCCCAAATGCATGTGTGCATTTGCACTGCCGTCTCGTAATGAGGATCCGAGATTGAATGGCTTTGTCACGCTGTGGGCTCCTAATTTCGTTGCTTGGTTTGCGTTTTTATTTGCTTCGAAATGAGCTCATTTGGCTCTAATACTTGTGAAAATTGCTACCTGGCCTTTTTTTTGTGGGTGTTTCGCACTGCATGCCAAAACAACCTTATTTAATTGGCTGCACATGTTACGGTTTCCACCGCGGCTAACCCCATTTCCTGAAGCTTTTGGGGTGGCCCAGTGGTTTGGTTGCCGGATTCCTGGGTTTCAGGTACTTCGTTCAATTCTAGGACCTACCAAGCCGAATTTATTCCAGAGGAGCGTGCTCCCATACCCTCCGCGTGGGCTCCTTGCCTCCAGGCCACTTTTCCTCACACTTCCTGGCCTATCATTTTCACCCTCTCCACTTCTACGATGATGATAGTTTTGTGTTAACGCGCCACGGTGGAACTAAACGGCTAAGCAGTGTTCAAAGCCACTCTTGAGGCCATATGAATGGTGAGCCGATATGGACGCCCATTAAAGACTACCCTCTCCCTGCAATTACGGCGACATGTTAATTTAATTTAAGGTACGCTGTGAGGCTGTCAGACTTTTGATGTTAGGATTCTCATCCTATTTGCGATAACCGTGTCTGTAAAAGTTACGTAAGCGATCATCCAGAGCTGATTGGCCCTACAGAGACAGCCGTTCATCCATTGTGACAGATTTTGGGGAAAATTGACGGTACATTGTTCTAATGGTTGAGTTTTTTATAAAAATAAATCCACGGGTGATCTTCCAGAAGGCCAGAGATTGGGCAGAACTCGGGAGCCACGAGCTCTAGCAACGCCCGCGTAACGTGACGATAATATTTCGATGCGGTGTTCAAGCGCTTCAAATATTCCATTCACGCTCTTTGCTAGTTATTTTGTTGGCGTAACCGGCCCAGGGAAGCGCGCTCCAAGAAGGCCCTACCAGGGTGTGACGCATTTTACAGGCGTTCTCTCGCTCTACTGCTGCACCAACTACTTTTCATTATCGCGCTTTTCTTTTATTAATCAGCATCTCACTACAAAGTTCTTTTTTGTTTAATTTCAGGCGTTCATATGAACACTTTGTTTGGAATTAGTTGTCTTAAAAAGCCGTTTCTGCACATATGTGCGGTCGGTGGCAGGCAATGCAATCACGTCTGTAAGGCCGAATGAAAAAAAAAAGAAAGCGGGTGATGGAAGCACGCCATATCCTATGTAAATGGTGCCACTTGTTATCGAAACCCTCCGTCCGATTTTCAATACAAAACTTTCTAATGATACTTAAGTCTGCCTACGTAATATGCAGGCTACGGTTGGTGATCTTTATTACAGCTGATATATTGCAGTTGCAGTGCGTAAATATTTTTCTATTGTACCTTGTACCCTCATGGTAGAAGGTTCCGTGTACCTTGTACATTCCATTGTACCTTTACTGATGGTACTAGCGATGCTTTTTAACAACTGATACATTGCACTTGCTTATTTTTCCTCGTTTTGATTTCTTTATCTTTTGGTATGAAGTTTTGAATTACTTCGACCGACTTGTTTTCTGCTATACCGTGTTTGCGTCAGTCTCTTCGGTTTCATTTCGCACCGACCTACGTCAGCAAGAACACTGACACACACCACAGCCCCCCTATGATAGGGGTTCTACGTGGCTGGTGTGCACCTGTACTTCTCACGTGCCACAACGTTTGCGTGTCACGCGGCAAATACTATTCTGCCACTTTTACTTTTCAAATTCACAGTGTCATGAATTTGCGAACGGGGCACATTAACTCCTCAAAGCTTCCAATTGCGGGCCATTCCCCTAAGTGGGCGTGTGCTGCGCGGAAATTAATTACAACAACCACAACTTTTCAAAATCCCTTCCTTCATTTCAGTTTGCGCTTTCCAGCCCCTGTTTGACGAGGCTCTCTTCTCTCGTTTTTTAGTGAGTCCAATCTCCTCACTTCTCTCTCTCTTCCTTCGTCCTCTTTCTGCTCTGGCTCACTTTCCTTCTTGCGGCACGCTGTTACTTTCGGTCTCACCTCTCCCCTTCACAAGCCTTGCATGCCCTTTTTTCCTGCGAGAAGACGAAGACACTGGACACAACCTGTTTAAATTCCAAGAGATCGCCTCCGATAAGTGATACACGCCGTCGATTGTATACTATACAGCCAGTAATGTTTTCTCAAAAATGGTGTCACACAACATCTCAAGCAAAACTATCTGCCGCGCTGACGATAAATAAAACGAACACTCGTGCAATGCAACGTTCGAAAGTTCTGCGAGCAGACGATAACTGAAGCGTAGACTCCGGCTGCAGACGCATAGACGCATGGTAGAACCTGCAGAAGCCCATTCAGGGGAACCGCCTAAAAAAGGCAAAGCATGTCCGCAGTTATCTTATTGCGAACACAACACCAGATTCTCTACTGGTGACGTTCGCTTGAGCGGTCACTGCCAACGCTTCCGTGGAAGGTACTCGTCGCGTAAAACGGCAGAGCGCACAACCCTTGCTCCTCGGCAGTCATGGAGCGAGAGCTCCCTCAAAGTATGGCCGCACACCAGATGACTGAACAGCTAATGCATACTACTTTCGAGAGACGAAAACGAGCTCAATATTCCTCCTCCGCTAAAGAAAAAGATTCGTGGGCATGTCATAGTGATTGAAGTGCCACCCAACACTGGGGGGCACTTCGCCGGTGAGGTAGCCTCGCGGCCACGAAGTAAATTCTATTTGATGCTCTTTAGAAGCAAAGCTTAGCAGTAAACAATGAACATACGAAGTCTCCAGGCCACCGTCAGGCAAGTGATGCCATATTCGCCGGGGTGTTCGTTAGGAACGAAGCGTTCGCTCTAGTACGCACAATTCTAGCGGCCAAGACAAGATTTTCCCACGGCAGCCGTGTTCATACACAGTAAAAACACAATCTACGGCAGAAGACGCGACTTCAACGTCTAAAACGCACTCGTAAATGTTAAAAAAAAACTGATGACACGCTAAATTGGAGCGATTTCTGATACTACGCCTGCCATCCTCACATAAACAATGAAGGTCAAGTTTGACAGAGTCGGGAGAAGGGCGCGTTAATTTTGCTACAGCGAATCCCTTTGCTCACTTGGTTTCGGCTTGGAATCAGCTGTGCCGGGGGCAACCTGAAACCACGTAGCAAACACAATTCAGTTGAAGAAAAGAACACTGAGAAAATCGGAGAAGTCCCGCTCCGCTTTTAGAGGGCGGAGCTTTGAAAGAAGGCTGGGGCCAGGCCAAAGTTTTCAAAGAAACACCAGGGTTATCTAATTTACGTAATATAGTGAATCTTGCAACTCGATTTTAGACGGCGCTGCGCTTGGATGTTCGCACTACGTTTTCACAAGCCGTGCATTTTCAACGTCAGCCGCCTCAACTGGGCAGGCTGATAATGCCAACACATGCTCCGCGCTATTGCGCCGTTGTCGCTCGAAGATTATGGGAGGCTCTACTATCAATGCTTTGCAATCTCAAGCAGCTGGAAACTGCGGAGTAAGCTATCTCAGGCCTTGTGGAATAGCACCCCAGATCGTGGGAATTCATATGCCCTTTTATCCGCATTGGGTGGCGTTACAAAACCTTGCCCGCATTGCGTAATATATATTCGCCCTGCCATTTGCCATTTAAACTTCTATGAATATTAGTCATGTGAGTGTAGGAAGGGGCATAGAGCCGTCAAGTATTTTTTCGAATGCGGCCTCCAGCACGGCAAAATTAGGAGGCTCTTGGTGACCCTTTTATGTCCTTGTCCTTAGTACAGGGAACAAAATTCAAACGCTGAAGCGGAATTATGTCTTGTTATGAGTGAAAAATACCGGCCGAGCACGTAGTGCTGAAAGGGCACGGGTTTCAGCTGTTAGTGGAAGTTGAACTCAAGTTTTACAGGGAAGCTGTAAATGGCTAGCGGGCCGGAACTTCGTCGTGTCGATGGGCAAAAACTCTTAGCACTATGCGTGTAATGGCTGGCTTTACTCTTTCACTGCGTTTCATCCATCAGCAGGTTTTGACAGCTTTCAGACTACAGCGTGCGAAAGATTTATAGATAGGCATCGCCGGAGCACTCGTGAAAGGTGTCGGATTATCCTTGGTTGTGTACCATCCTGCACCATGTTTTGACATCTGTCAGCGTTTCGCAGGAGCACGGGGCGCTGACTCTGCGGGCGGGCACACATGGAGCTCCGGTGAGAAAACTTCGACTGCCGTCATGCACCCCTCTGTTCCCAGACTGTTGACCTTCGCTTTTCAAAATGGCTTTCCGACTTTCCGAGCCCCACTAAACATAATATCGGACGCGGGACACTTGGACCGGCTATAAAGCGGTAATGCAGTCAGGGCTGTCCGTTATATATTCTTTATTCATTCTCCTAGCTGGCTGTACTACCTTATACCTTTTCTTCTTTACTCAGTTTAGGTTGAGGTGCACTCAACCTGACAGGCAGTTTCCCGTCACGTCGTTTTACTACTCTGTCTTTTAGTAAAATAACACACACAACGCACATATTGCGGTGAGAACACGAAAAGCGACGGTGAGCGAAGGAAAAAATAGAACGCCCGAAGATTGTCCTCGATAGGCCGCGCGTAAGCGGCTGGCAAGACAGGATGACGGGTGTCTCATAGCGGAAACGCGGCAGAAAGACGCAACTACTATGCAATCAAAGCAGATAACTTTAAAGGAGGAAAGGATAAATTTAACACTGACTTTCTCGAAAGGCAATTCAGATTTGGTCGTTGAGCGCGTGATCGGTAGTCATGTTCGCCTTGCGTATACGGGTGTTTTCCTCAGGCAGACACATGGCAACGCATAAGCTGTCGCAGTTCGAGGTCGACACGTCCTCTTTCAGTAGACGTAACGCCGATGCTCGTGACGATGTTTTGACAGTCATGTGCACGTTCGCTCCCTATACTTTGGGTACCTGCGAATAACTCGATTTGCAGCTTTGATGGGAAAACACCTAAGCAGGGGGAAATGGCTTTTAATGGTTTTTTTTTGGCGGATACCGCGTGGTTCTGCCTGAGGTCCTTGCTTGAAAGTCATCCGTATACTCAATCCTCTTTTGCCATACTATACTTGATATTCGAATTCTTGAGTCATTTTCGGGGTGGGGGCCTCGTCAGGAGACATACGAGGCTCCTTTCGCCACGCCACGTGGGCATAACTACATCTGCGTATTTGTGAAATATAAGTTGTTTTGCTGCAAATGGTTCACCAAAAACTCCTCCCTATCTCAGGAAAAGTAAAAATGTGCGGTGTATTGCTGGAAAAGGGTACGAATCCACACAGAAAACAAGTCCTTTCTTCAGCGCAAGTTCGCTCAAAGAGCTTGAAAAGTCTTGCTGCGAATAGCACTTCAGAGTTTAGCGACAAGAATTTCGAGTGTTGTCATTAGTTGCTGTGCTCCACCTCAGCACGGACGCCTTTGAGGATCTCTATCGTATCGGTAACCATTGCCCCCGCACTAGCCTATGAAAGCGTGCAGCGCCTAAAGGCTCGTAGCTTTTTAGTCCCTTTAAACCTGGACCACGTTTGGACTATTCACAACAGCCTTGTTACACCTGCATGTAAGGTATGCAGTCCTGTGGTGTTAGTGGTTTTGGGTCCAACGCTGTGTGGACGACAAATAGTGACGAAGATAGGCGTTGCGGAACGCGTATCCTGAGAAGTGCGGTCAGCATGGTTAATTCAACGTGGCTGGCGTAAATCGGTTGCCGCCAAGCTACAGAGTGCTAAAGACAAGACGTGTTGTCGTATGATCGTAGTAGATGGCATTGAAGTATCCGGCCAAAGAGCCAAACTAACGTGAGCCTAGTGGTATGGCTGTGGCTGCCATACCAGGAGGGCAGCGTTACACCTGACCCACTGGCAACAGCGATGATTAACGTAGGCTGGTGACGTGCACTTAACCCCCAGTTTTCATAGAGCCCCAGAAATGGGGGAAATGTAGCCAGTTCTGGGGTTCTCAGTAGGGGGATACCCCTACTCAGGCTACCGCGCAAAAACTCGCATAAAAGCCGAGGCAACGGGCGTCGACAAGTCACCGCTCGTGTAACAGTCTCAAGATATAAAGAATACTTTAGTTGCTGCTCCAGGTAAGCCTTCTCAATCGACACGGTATAAACACAATTAAACAATCCCGAAGCGCCCCTGGCATAAAGTGTTACCGACTGCCATTTAGATTGGATTTTACAAATGTCATATGGGAAGAGAAGTGACGGTTTGCGAAAAAAGCTGTACGGTCTCATCAAATTGAATGTTGCTGCCAGGTTTTAAGTTTTATGTGTGTCTCATCAAATTGAATGTTGCTGCCAGGTTTTAAGTTTTATGTGTGCGCACTATGAATCTGTAGGACTTTCTCCTAGAAGTAGCGCTAGGTGCGCATAATCGCAGCAAAGTATCAAATATAATTAATAAACTTTCTTTCAAGACTTTAGTGCCCCTCGATGTCGATTGTGATATTTGCGTTAGTGTACCGAAAACTGAGCGCTAAACGGGGAAGGAAAATTGCGGTTGCACGCATTGCGCACTTGTGGCAACAACAGCGGTAGGCTAAAGATCATTGATTACGTTTTCGACAACCCGAACTGATGCTTTACGAGCGGAGGTCCTTTACATATTATGGATGTCACGTGGGAAATCACTGATTCATGGTTTCAAGTTGTTGTGTGTTTCTAATGTGACCACGAAGGCACGGGACGACTACGAGTCCAGCAAGACGCTACTTTCAGGTCTTCTGCACATTATTACTCGCATTGATTTATTGCTTCTTGCGACAGATCTTTTATTGCTGTTTTCGTTTTAATTTCCTGAAGTGCGGTCACTCCCGTTTTATGGAACCGGCTTATCGTTCGGGATTCTGGCATTGTCGTCATTTTTTTATCATCTTCCACTAATCTGGCCTAAGCGGTTGTAACATGACGTCCTATTTTGTTGATATGCTTTGTTTCTCGTTACCGTGTTTGTTGTCTACGGTCTTCATACTGGTGTCACCCTCAACTTGAAAGCGCAAATGCCGGTAATGCAAACACTGACACTTGGGACATCTTTGTCTAATTGCTATCTTTCGGGATGCTAGTTGTAGCTTTAAAGTTACTCCTGTGGGCTGAGAAATTGATGCAACATTTCGTGCCTATTTCCGCACTGGCGTCCCTAACAGGAAAGCACGCTTTAGACGAGCTCCGTTCGTTTAGTGGGGCTTTGTACGCTCTTGACGTGCATCAAGTGTAACAATGAAGCCCGATTAACATCGGTTTATTTATCAATCAAGCTTTTTTATAACACTAAAACTGCTGTAATGCTAACGTTAACCAAGTTTAGGCTGTCTCTGTGGAGTTGAAATGTCGACGAAAAACTGCTTTTCACTGGGTCCTCACGGAAATGTTTGCACACACTGGTGCAGTACTGCGATAACAGTGTCTTTTCAAGATGAGTCCTTCAAGTGGCTTGGAGAAAATGCATGCCTCCACAGCGGCGCGAATGACTCAGTCTGCGAAACAGTGCCCGCCATGGTGTCGATGATATGAAGGGACCTCGCGAAGTGCGCCTCCAGTCTAGGTGATGTACAGCCTGCCAGTTTTGGTTATTATCGCAGAATCGTGGACCGGCGGGTACATTGGCATAATGGTACACTTAAAAGAGACTAAATCAGGGAAACAGGGTCTGCCTGCAAAACGCTCATTCTGATACCAGCATTCTCTCTTATGGTGTTCCAAATCCACGACAGGCCCAGACGCTAGTACTCTGTCTGCTTCTTTCACTGCCGAGAACTCAAAGCAACAATTCACTCAAAAAGGAGAACTCGGTGTCGCGTTCTTTCTCTTTATCTGTACATTTTCAGGTTTCACTGAGCTTGGCAACCCAGCTCAGCGCCACCTGAAAATGTAAAGCCAAGAGCAAGAGCTGTTCTCTTTTTCTGTATTACAAAATAACAAATTTAAGAATACAGAGAAAGAAATTGCTGGCTATTCATGCGCACGGAAATTAGTGTAAATGATGTTTATCGATAGTGTTTCTTTTTACACTACACATTATGCCCGCACGGGTGCTCAGACAAGCCCACAAAAACAAACAGAAAAACGCGTGCAACGTCAGCGTGACTGTCACCAATGTAACTCTTTATCATGGTCAGTGCTCTATAAGTATTGTTATCTACCGCGGGAGTTCTCGATGGCATTCAGAGCCAGGCGTTGAGAATGAACTACACCCCCCCCCCTCTCCCCTCTAGCTGCAAGACGCCTTCTACCACCTCTTTCGCTCTGGTAGCGTTCTACAACTCGGAAGCCGCGCATGTTGTAATGTTACCATTACACGTCAGCGCACTAAAAGTGTAGCTGTGGCTGGCTGATCGGCCGAGCATTATCAGCCAGCCGCAATGGCGGAATGAGTCGCAGGTTGGGTCGCGTACAAAGCTACAGTGATCGGTATCCGAGTGCATGGTTCCTGCTTGCCGATTGTTGTTTTAGTTCTCAAAGATTACGTCACAGTCGGTGATGTACCACCGCGACATCGCGCCCCGTGCCACGGTGGATGATAAATCCCTGGAGACTATCGGTGCGTTCTGCGTCGCTCTCCCATCCAGATGTCATCACTAGCTTAATATTGCTCCAGGAAACTTTCCCGAACGGGTGCCAAATTTGTTTCTTTGTGTCCGCGTGGCACCGCCTTCCCCGAGATCGCGCGCGGTAGATAATAATGATCTAAAAGACATAATGGCCATAATGGCTTGCGCTGCCGTAGTGATGCTGACGATGACATGTCATGAGCTTTCCATTCACAATATTTGGACGATTTTCCATCATCTTTATTATAATAAAAGAACCGAAACATTGGGAATGAAAAAAGGAGATGGCTCAGGAAATTGCCTCCAGTCGGCGACGAATTCTGCTGGCTGCCTAAAAGCTCATGGGCCTGTCTGGTTGTTCGAGCCGTCAGTAGGGAACACATGCTCTGCAGTGATCGCTGAGGGGATGCGCCTAGTCACTCCAAAAGAGGAATACTCGCGCCTCTTTTGGAGCTTTTTTCCTTTCTAAGAACTGGCCAACCCCTAGGTAGTAGCTCCCATGGTACAGTTTGAGAAGATGGTCGTGTGCGTAGGAAGAATTATCAGAGCAATAGGGTCGATTTTCGTCCTAAATCAAGATACGGTGACGAGTTTATGGCGCAGCAGCGCTGAGAGGACACGGTGGTGGCTGGCCCTTTGAAGTAACTGCAGCAGCTCTTGTTTGACAATTTAAGGAGGAAGCCACGATAGCGCTCTTTGTGCGAGGTCCCCTTAGCTTGCGTACTGTTCCCTGGAATAATTGTTAAAATGAAACCTGAGGGGACTGCAATAGCAAGGCACCAAATTTTGGACGGCTCTTTGCTTACAATATTTCTTCTGGTTTTGACTGTAATACACACGAGAAAAAAAATCTGGTTACGTCTGCCTCCGCCCTGTGTTTCGGTATATTTAAAAAAAGCTCGGTAACATTATCGTTTTGAGAAAGACCAGATCGAAGCAAGGTTTTGTTTGCCTTCAGCTTATCCAGAAATATAAAGAGATTGGTCAATCGCAAAAATAATATTTTCGTCCGTTTACAGTATTTTAAACCGGAATCAAGATATATTAAGCCAAGAGGCAGAAATGCTGGTTTGCAAGTTTAAAGCATTTTCGTGTATTTCTGGGCAATTTTATCCCCCCCCCCCCTGAGGTAGAAGTCCTGAAACCCAAGAAGAACCTGATTCCTTTTAAAATTTATAACCATTTAGTACAGGGCAAACTGTTTTTGTCAATGGTAAGCTTCACAGCACACTTTCGTGCACTTTAACGGAAGCTATTGGGTTTTAGAAACGTTTTTTAGGGTCCCGACTAGTTCTTCAGTCACATTGGCTTGCATTCTACGGGCTGATATCGGGGCTTTTAGCATAGTACCGCTTGTAATAATTTTGGTAATGTTTAATCAACACTTCTCTAAAAGCAGCCTAAGAATCTGTGGTCAATTTTTATGGTAAGGTCAACAGAAACGTAAATATGGTATCTCCTAATTGTAGGTTGCACTGTGTTTTGTTTACGAGGAATCTACATTATTTGCGGCCGCACATGAGGAAAACATTACAAGAAAGTGTGGAGCACATCGTCCGCATTCATTAGGATTAGAAAACCACCTTGCAGGGTGCGCAAAGCGTGGGGCTATCCTCATTAATAAATTGAAGTGCAGGCGTCTTGAAAAAAAAAACACAAACCACAAGTAGTAAGTAATAGGGGCATTTCGAAACAGCTCATCGGCAAAGACTGTCTTTTTCTCGGTGACCTTGTGTTTTCATGTTAATTTGAAACTGATCCTTGTTGGTCTTGTTTCTATGTGTCTTCCCTTCAATCAGTCACACTCCTTTCTGCTTCTTTGTTCACATAGTTTTTTGGAAGTACACAATTTGCACGTTTTCCCTTTACAGAATGGCGACCGGATTTGTGAGTCGTATATATGCATAACAAATTTTCACTGCTTCTAACGCAGCTCCATCTCAAATCGAAGCCACGGTCTGCATCAGATGGTGGTAGCATATATTGGCCCTCTGTGTTAGGGCTCGGTGGAATCTCTGCATTGATTTTTCTTTCAGCTGTTTCCTTGACTCAGCGCCTACTTCTATGAGCTTCTTGAATACAGGGGTGGAATTTCTCAGCGCGCCTTGACTTCTGCATTTATTACACGCTTCTTGCAAAGGTGCGCGCGAAGGTGCTTTGAGATACCAATTATTTCCGTCTCTTTTTCTTTGCTTCACGTTTTCGGGGGCCCCTCTTTACCCCTGTGTGGTTATTTGTACTTAGTGTACTTCTGTTATAGCCAAGTGTACATACGTTGCCTAGAAGGGGGGGTGGGGGGTGAGAAATAGAGGTTTGTTTGCGCTATTACAAGGAACATCACCCTGCATTTTGTACCAAAAGGAGCATGTCTATCGCTTTTTCCGACCGTATTTCGGATATTGTTGTTTTTCGAACCGGGCTGCCTGGACCTTAGTATTTTTCAAATCTAAAAGCCCGATCGGTACGTGCTGAAACGGCACAAAACAGAGGGAGAAAGACACATTCCACGCACGTAAGCACTGTTGTTTACAACATCCTCGGTGCGCCGCCTCCGTGGAGCATTTGCAAGTCAAGATGCGCTCCGGGAAGATGCTCATCTGAATCGCCGCCACTATTGGCCACAGCCGAAAGTCGATGGGTTTGAATTCTTCAGAAAATCGCGCTAGCAAACAGCTAGGAGCTCCTGACCCGCCAACTCACAGCACAAGGGCGCTGGTCGCAAAAGATGGCTGCGAAACATACAGATATTAAGGAACATCATTGGTTCGGAATTACTCGTCATCGTCCAGCCACCGAAAGGAGACAGTGCAGTGCCGGTAGGATCTGCTATATGCGCAGGCTTACATATCCCGTTCTTGACTAGTGTGGTCACCCTCCACTGCTCACTAACCGAAGTCGGGTGCTGATTACATTCAGCACGTCATGCACTCGTGACGTCCGAGAAAGAATTGTCCAATTTTGAAAGAATGAAAAATGAAAAAGTTCTATGTCAATGAAAAAGTTCTGGTTCAACGCAAAGAACTTCTTTCCCCTGTGCATAAAAGTCCCCCTTTTGGGTGATATACTCCTACGAAATACTCTACTTCTACGTAGAAACGTACGACGTGTGCAGCTGAGTAAGCTCCTCCAGATATATTTGAAGGACCTTGGTGTATTAAACTATCCGGATGTCTCTAAAGTGGCGTTCAGAGCCCACGCAAAGTGGCGATGATCTCAGGACCAGAAAGAGCATATGATCTGAATGCCGCAGAGGGGCCACTGACGCCATCCGTAAATGGCGCTGCGGCGGCATTCCTTGGAGTGTTAAACACAGGAAGAATTGAAGCGGGCGTGTAAGACCACGAAAACGGACGCGTAATCTTTAGGTGGGCTGTCACAAGTATCATTGCTGCGCTTAACATTTCGTACACTCACGACTGTGTGGCTGGTTAAATTGTCTGTTCGAGGCAAGGGCTTGTAAGCTCTATCATAGTGTCCGCATCGGCGGCCCCGCAAGCTTACGTGAGCTTGTTCGAAGTTAAGGTGGGTGGAGGACACGCAACCTAACCCGAGGTCCCCAAATGGTGTCCGCAGCCAACGGCAACTTACTCGCGCCACCTATCGACGGCCAATGATCGGAGAATTTCGAGCGCTTGCGTTGCACCTCATCGGGAATTCTGACCTGCTGCAATTACGCTGACTTTCGATCTCTCGTTATTCACCCGCATTCTGTCGTGCGTATGTTTTTGTGCTTGCTGTTACGAATCGACCAGCGCCACCGTACTTTCCCGCATCACTCCTTGGCTGTGCGGCAAAGCCACTGCGTGCGCCTTTCAGCCGTCAGGCGCCACCATGTCGGTGACTCATCATTCAAGTTTCGACAAGCCGGGCCAGACGCCTCGCTATCGACGCGTTTTATACTTCGGCAGTTGGCGACGAGGCGCGCCGAGACTTGTTCAAGGACACAGGGTCCCCGCGATCTCAGCGGAGTCCTCCTCTCTCCCCTCTCTCGGACTCAACGTGCGCCGAGGATACCGACTGCTTACGAACTCTGGAAAGAGCGTTGTGTGTGTCTGTGATTCTCTTGGCGTGCGCAAAATGCAGAGGGAAGGCTCCTTTGGCCGTTACCGCTTTTGGGTATAAATAGAGCTGCCCAGGCGCTGTAACCCTATCCTGTTAGAGCAGTGAATCCATGCTGTCACTCTGCTCGAGTCCTGTATTGTAACCTCGCCCGTCGGGGCATTGTTCTTTGACTTTGGCTCACCTGTCGCTATGAAGTTACGTTAGCCTACGGCTTCTGGACTTCTTCACGGCTGCAAGAGCGGCTGGCCGCTCGCATCATACACGCTACCACTCGTATGTCGGAGGCCACGGAGCTCGGATCGGGTGCCCCTACTCGGTCGCAATATTGCCCATGATAAGGTGCTTAGTGGAAAATATTAATTTTTTAAAGGTATTCAGCACGCTGCAGAAGTGGATAATTCTGATCCCTTGGCCACCGGCCTAGAGTCACTTTTTGTAAGTACGAATTATTTCTGGCTGACTCTGTTAGCACTCGGCGTCATGAAGCCTGCACTTGATTTACAATAGTAGTGCATGTAAACTCAGCTGGGTATGACATTGCCCGTGTGCTTGAATGGCCATTGGTCCGAGTGAGATTACAGAATACCTACCTAAAATTAGTTCCTTTATATAAGCTACAAAAAGTAACAGTTTTTTGGGCATTAATTTTTTTGGCTTACCTTGTTACTAGATTATTCGATATAGTATTATTTTCAGTAGGGTTTAACGCGACGACGCAACGCAGGCGATGAGGCGGAGTATTATTTTCGGAATAATTTAAGGAATAAAATAAAATAGGCGATTAGGGGGAAATACAAACAGAAAGAAAACTGCCTAAACATGCGACGTAGCATCAGGAACTGTTGAAAAAAAAATAAAGCTTAAAAAATAAAGAAAAGAAGACACGAAAAGTAATTAGAGGTATAAAACAAGAAGGGAAGTTGGTGAAGGAGAGGCAGTGGGCGGGAAGGCGCCGATAAAAGTGATCATACACGCCACCATCTTTTTTAGGAAAGCCCGGCACGCCCTGGGGCTAGCACCGGAGACGGCCAGATTCCGAAATGAATAAGTGTACGGGGGAGCAAATATCTGCGCGGCTAAAACCAAGCGTTTTCGCCACGAACGATAAGATTACAGGAACAGACAGCGGGAGGGCCAATTGGTTAAACCTGCTTTCCCAGTATCTTTTCTATAGAAGAGTATTGTCGGCAGGAGAGTAAAAAATATTCAGCTGTCTTTACTTCGTTACATAATGCACAGAGTGGTGAAGGGGCCAGACTGCAGCGATACAGCTAATATTTTAAATTTGGGACACCCCACTAAAACCTCGTGAGAGTAACTTCACAAGCTCGTGACTGACTAGTTCAGCACTTCCATGAGTGCCGGAGGTGCTCGAGGTCATAACCTGCGTACGCAGATTCAGCCATGCATTGTAGCATGCCCAATCTTCGGAAGCGTGCCGAGGTGAGAAAATTTATGGGCGGTAGAACCGCCACCACCGGGCCATCCAAAGCAACGCCGGCCTGAGTGTCTGCTGCTTTGTTGAGCCAGATGCCTGCGTGCCCAGGCACCCACGCCGAACGAAGTTTTTGTAAAGACGGTGGCCGTAAATACCCAAGGGCTCGACCAAACGCTCGCTCGTAATTGCTTCTGTTGTCTTCCTCTTCTGTGGGATAAGAACCTCTCGTTTCTACCTGCAAACAATTACACACTGTTCAAAGGCCAGTTATATTTTGGCAAGTGGTCGTTAATACCGATTTCGTAGAACCTGCGCCAAATTTTGATCACAAAGAAAAGGGTGCTCGAAACTGTGCGTTCTACACATAACTCTCGTGAGGAGCCCATTACACTTTCAACGCAAAATTATAAAAAGTTCTTATTGCTAAAAACCTGCTTGATAGGTGATTGCTAATTTAGAAAGGCATTCATAACACTTTTTAATGGACAGTTTGTGTCTGGGTTACGAATATTTAAAGTGAATTGAAACAATTATTATTTAAATTAAAAATCGCATGAATATTGACGTTTTTTTGGAATGCGCCATTTCTTAGGAAAATAAATTGAACAAAGAATTATTTCAAAGAGGTGGCTCAGCAGGTAATGCACTCTGAACTTTTCTGGCGGCTGACGAGAAAACTTTGTTATCTGTAACTACTCAGAATAGCTTCCTGCGTTTTCCCCAAATCGTCTGTTGTTGCGAAGAACTCATTTTTCCTGATTTTTATTCTTTCAAAATTGGACAAACGCGGGAGGGGCAAAAATATCACTCCACCAATTCATTTTTCAAGAACGGTGAACCTGTTTAAACCATTGATGTTTTCAGTCTAAATGTGCTTTACATCGCCGGAGCACCGGGCAATGCTAAACAACGAAACGTTACGGGGCACTTCACCATCCTCTTACACGGCCGGAACGCGGAACCAAAATCTCTGTTTGAGGTTTGAAAGCATTGGTGTGTTTGGTTGTGTTGGCATAGTTGTCATTTGGGAATAGTGAATCTTCCATGAGCGTCTAACGGCTGCTGCCACTGACCAGTACCTCCGTGTAGATATCTGAGAACTCCTATTTGGTGCGTTGACGTCATGATCCACATCGTATTTATTTCCAGTTTTTCATCAAATGTCAAAACTGCTGAAAGAAAGGCAAAAGCGTTCGCAACATCTGACGGGGTTTCAACCAAATTCTGAGTTAGATCGTGTAAGTAAGCGCAAAATGGACAAGGACGAACGAAGTGAACGGGACACGGCGCTACTATCAACTCATTTTATTTTCACTATGATGTCCAATTTTTATACCGGAAGATACACAGCTAAAGAAAGAAAGGAGGAAAGTGGGAGGAGCACAAGCAAGTACAAAAAAACAAAAAAAAAACAAAAAAGTGAAGGATGACATTTCAAAGGTCGCGTTACAAATGCACTTTTGCACGGTAAAATCTAATGATTTGATAAGTATTGCAGTTCTTTCTTTGTCAATGCTAAAGAAGCTGTGCTAACGCAGTTGTCTTTTAAGGACACTATCTGGTGGGCCTCGATGATCTCTCGTGTCAACTGATCCTCGTGACGAGCTACAAGCCTAGTCTTATCAACAAATGGCTTACACTCACAATTTCTGCAGTCTCTGCAGTGTATGCCCAGATGTCCTTTAATCTTATCTACATTATTCCTGTGTTCTCGAAGCCGATCGTTTAAGCAACGACCCGACTGTCTGACATACTGCCTGCCACACGGTAGAGGAATAGAATAAACTGTGCCTACTGAGCAATTCACGAACCGGTCCCGATGCTGCGTTGCGCACTTGCTTTTCTTTTTTTTTCCATTGACTCTGTTCATTAACTTCGACAGTTTGTTGGGAGCAGAGAACACAACGTTAACGTTGACGCGCTTTCCTATTTTCTTTAGATTGTGCGAAATTCCATGTAGGTACGGCACGACAGCGCACTTCAACTTTTCTCTTTCTCTCTCCCTGGGTTCCACGTCTGGCTTGTTCCTAAGCTGTTTAAGCATCTTATCCGCGACCGACAACGGAAGAAATGGAGGGTACCCGGCAGATGTTAGACGTACTGTCTATTTTTTGAAACTATCTTCCACGACATGGCAGCAGAATTTCATCAGCGCGTTGGTAAAACAATGCCTAGCGATCCCACGTTTGGTCAGCTTTGAATGTGCCGACTGAAAAGGCAGAATGGGTTTCTGGCTACGCGGATCATACTCCCAACAGACGTGATTGGGACCGAACGAGAGCCTGAGGTCGAGGAATTTTATAGACCACTCACTTGGAGTTTCATGTGTCAGAACAAGAGGGGCGAGACACTGTCGAAACTGTGACAAAACACTGGTTACGGTGGACGTAAAAGCACTACGCCCACAGTCTAGGACCACAAGAAGGTCGTCGACATATCGGAACACCTTAACGACGGCTGACCGCTCTAGGCGAGGAGCTAGGAGCCTGTCCAGTGAGCCTAGGTACAAGTCGCTCAGGATGGGAGCTAAGCACGACCCTATGCAAATGCCTTTTCTCTGAATATAAACTCTGCCGTCCCATGTCGCGTACGTGGAATTCAGGTAGAAGGAAAGCATTTCCAGGAAGCTGCTTGTCGAGATTCCACACGCATTCTGGAAGCGTACGGCATCATAGCGGTCAATGCAATCCTCCAGGCAACGGAGGAGATTATCGTGCGGTATGGAATAGTATAAGTCTTTCACGTCAACCGAGAAAGCAACAAGTTATTTGTGGTCATTTTTTTTTCAAAAAGCTAATGACGTCCTCCGAGCGTCTTATAAGGAACGGATCCTCGATTGCCAATATTTCCAGCTTTTCTTTGAGAAACAGCGCGAAAGGTTTCTGCCAAGTGTCCCTCTCGGAAACAATAACTCTAAGGGGCCAGTCAACCTTATGCGTCTTCATTGAAAAGAACATTCTTAAACCAACGCTTGGTCTTTTACCAACACTCTGGGCCAATAGGTTTAGATTTAGTTTTTCACACAATTTCTTGGCCTCTGTTCCGATATGTCGACGACTTTCTTGTGGTCCTAGACTGTGGGCGTAGTGCTTTTACGTCCACCGTAACCAGTGTTTTGTCACAGTTTCGACAGTGTCTCGCCCCTCTTGTTCTGACACATGAAACTCCAAGTGAGTGGTCTATAAAATTCCTCGACCTCAGGCTCTCGTTCGGTCCCAATCACGTCTGTTGGGAATATGATCCGCGTAGCCAGAAACCGATTCTGCCTTTTCAGTCGGCACATTCAAAGCTGACCAAACGTGGGATCGCTAGGCATTGTTTTACCAACGCGCTGATGAAATCCTGCTGCCATGTCGTGGAAGATAGTTTCAAAAAACAGACAGTACGTCTAACATCTGCCGGGTACCCTCCATTTCTTCTGTTGTCGGTCGCGGATAAGATGCTTAAACAGCTTAGGAACAAGCCAGACGTGGAACCCAGGGAGACAGAAAGAGAAAAGTTGAAGTGCGCTGTCGTGCCGTACCTACATGGAATTTCGCACAATCTAAAGAAAATAGAAAAGCGCGTCAACGTTAACGTTGTGTTCTCTGCTCCCAACAAACTGTCGAAGTTAATGAACAGAGTCAAAGAAAAAAAAAGAAAAGCAAGTGCGCAACGCAGCATCGGGACCGGTTCGTGAATTGCTCAGTAGGCACAGTTTATTCTATTCCTCTATCGTGTGGCAGGCAGTATGTCGGACAGTCGGGTCGTTGCTTAAACGATCGGCTTCGAGAACACAGGAATAATGTAGATAAGATTAAAGGACATCTGGGCATAAACTGCAGAGACTGCAGAAATTGTGAGTGTAAGCCATTTTTTGATAAGACTAGGGTTGTAGCTCGTCACGAGGATCAGTTGACACGAGAGATCATCGAGGCCCACCAGATAGTGTCCTTAAAAGACAACTGCGTTAGCACAGCTTCTTTAGCATTGACAAAGAAAGAACTGCAATACTTATCAAATCATTAGATTTTACCGTGCAAAAGTGCATTTGTAACGCGACCTTTGAAATGTCATCCTTCACTTTTTTTGTTTTTTTGTACTTGCTTGTGCTCCTCTCACTTTCCTCCTTTCTTTCTTTAGCTGTGTATCTTCCGGTATAAAAATCGGACATCATAGTGAAAATAAAATGAGTTGATAGTAGCGCCGTGTCCCGTTCACTTCGTTCGTCCTTGTCCATTTTGCGCTTACTTACACGATGAATGACCAACTCGCCCAAGAAACCACTCTGAGTTAGACATTACCTTATGCTCCTTGTTGGGTAGTCTCTTGCTGCACTCAATTGTATCCGTGAAACAGGTTTATGTAGCGCGGGAAAGACAGGACAATAAGTATTGATCGCACAGGTCTAGCGCTAGACATCAACGGAAATTTTTACTACACACAAAAGAAGATATACAGGAACGGCGCATGCGTGAACATGGCTAAAGCACCAAGACGAAGCCGTGGCAAAGTCAAGTGGTGCATTTTGTTACGCTCGTATTAGGTTCGAACTCAGTAATCTATTTCTTTTTTGGACAAACCGATAGTTGCCGTGCTTACACACTTATCGCCTGCTTTCAGGATGCACCACGCTTCAAACAATTCACGGCTGGCTTGATCCTTCAAGCAGCGCAATATCAGTGTCTTCTCGAAAAGTGGAACACAGTCTGCAACGCTAAGGCAGTGGCGGTGTCGTCAGCTAAATGGACCCCCGCAGCGAGTGCTTGAACAGCTGTACTGTGCCCCCGGAGCCTGTCATTATTGCATCTACCAGTCTGCAATATATAGCATTTTCCACAAGATAGAGGCACGTTTTATACAAAACCTTGTTTGCAACCAACTAAAAGCTTGGCATGCCTGTTACCACAGCGGTTGTCCTTTTTCTCGCGATTCACAGCAGAGCAAATTCGTGCCTGTTTTTTTTTTTGGGGGGGGGGGGACGCAGAACACAACGTCGGCACCACATTTCCTTGCCACCTTGTTCTGTCCACTAAGCCACGTTGTGTTCTCCGCCCCAGAAAAACCAGCACCACAGCCAGGATTATCGACTGAAATTCTTGAAAATGCGCACATGGCATGTGTCACTCGCCTCGCACGAATCTTCCGGTTGCACCGCGTGCATTGCTAATTCGCTGACTATCGCCCGTGGCTAACTAAAATTTGGCGTGGCACTGGTTACCCACTATAGTGGGCGGCTATTTCAACCGGTTAACTTGACCCAAGAGTAAGGAGTGTATCACTTATTGCCCGCGGCGGCTTCAATGGCGGGTAACTGATATCTCGTTGTTACTTGTCAACCAGTGTCCTAACAATGACCTGTGGATTATAAACCTCTCCACCATATTTTTGCAGAGCGGGATGGAAAGGTGATGATGCGAGGGGAACTACGTGGCGGCGACATTTCCTGTGCCAAACGCTATTAGAGAACAAGCTGTCTCGAGCATTCGCCGCAAACAATTCAACATCATTGCTGTTGGCATCGGCCTATTTTTTTTTACCCCCCGGATGAGCACCTATCCCAAATACTTCTCTTTGGTGATATACTTCGTTCATTAATTTCGATTATTTGCCTCCAAAAACTATCACGTAATTAATATGTTAATAAGTTAAACCTTCTTTTTCGACACCCATGAAGTCACCCGGCTGGTCCAACGGTGTTCAGTTCCTAGCATTACATTGCGAAACCAACTACTCTTCTTTTTCGCAATGTGGGTGAGCTTGCCTTCTCCCTTAGTTTGTTCCTCAAACGAAGACGCTCGTTTCTTGGGCTTAACGCTGCCCATACCGCTTTCTTTCTACGGATCTGACCTAGGTATTTTTTGTTATGCTTATAAGTGCTCAGTTATTGGCCAATTGAATGATCACCGGGAGTACGCTTCAGTTTTTGTGAGTATCTTTACTGACAAATGTAGACAACTGGGCGATACTTCAATGTTCTCTAACAAGGCTTTCCAGGCTGTGCAAATGCCACGTCTTGTTTCCTTCTCGTAATGTGGATAAGCCCTAAAGTTTTGTCAAAGATACTTTGTCCATCTACCTGATGTAGCATATACAGTCAAATCTTGTTACAACGAACCCCAAACTATTAAATTTCTCATATTTACGAACATTTTCAAACGCCCGATTGCCTACATTTTCAATGTAAAATATTTTGGAGCTTCGAATATCAGTACAGCTTATTTTTCAGAATAACGCACGTAATTTATTTTATCCTTTACAGTCTAAGAACTTCAGTAGTACGAATTCCGGTAAAATAACAGCACCGCAACTCTCGCGCGCAACCAAAAACCGCCGTTTATGTGTGTGTTCCCCCAAGTGAAGTAGCTATCATCATCATCATGTTGAGTGACAATTGCTAGCGCCACCACAACGCTGTAGTTTCATGTGCAGTAGCCTAGCCAGCCTAGCCGCCTTAGCCCCTTTTCTCTCTGGTTGCTTTGGTTGTCAGTCGTTGGCCGGTTGGGTTTCGGTTGTTTCTCACGCTATTAACGTGTGCAGGTAAGTATATCTTTGCTGTGTGTGATCATGCTGCGAAATTTGTGCGAGATTTAACGATGAATGTAGCTAGCCACATAACCAAGAACAAGCGAAATGAGTCATCGTCCCGACGAGAACGAAGACGTGGGTGGATCACATAACCCAGAAGAAGATGATATATCGTCAAAAATTGATGTTTTAATTCACTTCAATAAAGTCCACACTTTCATCCCTCATTGCCATGATGTACCCGATGAGGTATTGCGCAGAATGGAATTCGTCCCGCGGGGTGCACTCGCCAGAAGATAATAAATGATTTCTTCAAATAAAGATACTTTGACTTGAGTAGAATGTTTTCATTTGAAGGTTGCTTGTCTGCCCACGCGTATGCTTCCAATGTACGCCAATTTTACCCCTAGGTATGAGCGTATAGCCACAAGTTTTGCATTACAACAATATTTCAATATAACGAATGATTTTGGGCGGTCCCGCGGGATTCATTATACCGAGATTTGACTGTTATTAATTAAGCTGCAGAAAGCAGTTTGCTATTCTGTTAACATGGCTTTTGACCTATTCATATCGATAATTTCTGAAGGCTAGCTGTCTAAATGCCCTTCGTGAAACAATGTCTTTGAAGTTCCCGCCACCCAGATTCGCGTAATAAACGGTGTTATCCATATATCTGAAGAGACTCCGACGTTTTCGAATGACTGGTATGTTTTGATACCATTTCTAATTGTTTTCTAATTTTCTAAATTTTCTAATTGTTTTGAAGGGCTGAGGTCTTAGTGCGTGATATCTTTTTAAAAGACAACTTTCCAACCATGGTACGTAAACTTATTATGCCGGGACTTATCTTGCATTAATCATCCATGAGACCGATGTGCAGCCACGTGCTTTCTGTTCACAAAAATGCGAACAATAACAATTATCATTTGTAGGAAGAGTATCGCGGTTGAAGAGAAATCCTTATTTTTACTGGGGGTTTTCTTTCTTGATGAATAATGACAACTTAAACAAATAAGTACGCAAACATCAGATCACATAATTCATGAATGCTTTTTTATGCTTTGCAAAGGGAGCCATTTTCTCTAACAATTCATTTCCCGTTACGTTCGCACAACAGTGCTGCCCATTGGACCTTATGCAAACCCGCAGAAATGCGCGGAAAGGCGCGAGCCGATAGAGTTCGTGGAAGTCGGAAGGGCGAGCCTAATCGACAACTGGTGGACGCCGATGAAGGCAGTCGCAGGCTGGATTACGCGGACACGTTCGATCTGGCGCACTACGGGCAAATTAACCTGTCCGGTTGACCTGTGCTTCGATTCGCACGAATTATATGAAATGAGACGGAGCGCACGCAGGCTGACCGGAACAGATCAGGACGCGTAACTAGAGGCCAGCTTCGGCCGTTGCATCCATGCATACCCGCTAGCCGGGAGAACACGAGCGTGGCTGGAGAGAGAGTGACACTGGACAAAGGAGGCCACGGCCCCATTATCTGGCATGAGCGGCTCCCATTAATTAGGAGCACTGTTTCGGAGCTCGCTCCCGCGGCGGATGAAATGGTCGCTCATCAATTGCTCATTACGGCAGAACTGGCGCGCAGGCAGTGGGTTTTCCGCAACGGGCACGGTCGGCAAGGGCCGATGGTTTGGCGCTGCAGCGATCGTCAAGCGGCGCGTACGACGCACTGTGTAACGATGCCTAACTCCTCTATATTTCCAATCGCTAGAATCAGAGAGCGACTCGTCAATGTCGGGAAACGTTTTGAACAGCCTCTATTCTAAACCAAGTATTACCAGCTTCTAAAAGCCTGACGTTACCAGTATAATAAATACTGAAGAAAACAATAAGCGGCATTTCACGTTGTGAATGTGCAAGGCGAGCGGCAGATATGTCCAATTACATGAATTCAAAACTATCATCATGACGAGTTTGTAGCTAACTAGGAGTGAGCAAGTGAATAAGCTAAGCGAATCTCTTACTAATCGTGGCATAGCAAAGAAAATTTAGTAACCGTATCACAGTGTAAGCGGAAAACGAGTTCTGCGTTTGGCGTTACCTGTGACGGCATTTGCTATGTACCGTTGAACATTATTATTGTTACACTATATGCAAACGTGGAGTGGGTGAAATCGAGGATTCTTAAGTGCAAAAGCAATTTCACTCTACTTCCCTGGATTTCGCAAATACCAGGTTGCAAGAGCCTTTGAAACCACGTCAGCCTTACTAAAAAGCTAGACGAAGTGCTCGCGAAGCAAAGGGAGGGAGGAGCTGATATACTTTGCATGACTTTTGACATACAGTTAAGAGTTGACTCGGCCAACCATTGCCCTGAGCTTGACGAAAAATGAGGTTATGATGGCCTTACAATTTCAAAAAATAAATGCAATGCCTTGCTTCGAGCAGTTTTCAGCCTCTACAGGCTGCACAATCCATTTTACAACGGGTGCAATGCGTGACGGGTGTCCTAGAATACGCCGGGATGGTTTGCAACGGCACGGCCAGCAGACACAGCTAATGAGCTGCGCTGCAACTTGACGACTTTCTAGCGACCCGTTAGCGGCGGGTAAACAGTGCCACCGCATCCACACGCCTTCACAGCCACTGGTGTTCTTTCGACCTGTTCAAGGATCGGGGCTTAAATGTACGGTGACATGCCCCATCTATTGACCCCGCAAGAGGAAAGCCTGCGGCCTGTGATGACTAGCATCCCCATGCCGCAAAAGCATTGCAGACGACTCCGAGGAGCCGGGAAATGGAAGAACAGAAAGAAGCAAGCAAGATATCGACGAGAGCAAGTGATGCACAGGGAACGAGTGCAATAGGAGCCAGCTGAGCTAGCGACGGCTGAGATTCGGGGAGCCGGCGGAAAGATCCAGACCGGGAGCAGTTCGCGGCCAGCGCAAGGACATGCTCTGATCATGCCGGGTACCGTTAGAGATGTGCTTGTCGCTGGAGGTGCTGCCTCGGAGGATACGCCACTGCCGTCCGAGTGGTTGTTCCTGGGGGTTTTTGTTCTGGGGCGAAGCTTAGGCTCGTGAGGGGCCAGCGCATGAGTCGGCTGTTCCGAGCTGCTGCGTCCGCCTCTCTATCTTCCGAACGTCGCCAGTTTCTGTGTGCTTCGTCTGGGCGTGTCACCGCCGGAAGTCGCAGCAACCACTGCGGAATGTCCTCGGACGGGAATGCGTGCGTGCGTGCGTGTGCGCGTGTGCGTGCGTGTGTGCGTGCGTGTCCATGCGCGCGTGCGTGCATGCGTGCGTGTGAGTGTGTGTTTGCGTGTACGTATGCAGATGCGTGCGTGCGTGTGGGTGCGTGCGTGCGCGCGTGTGGGTGCGTGTCCGCGTGTAGGTGCATGTCCGCGTGTGCGCGAGCGCGTCTTTTAAGTGGGAACTAGTGTTAAGACGCTACACAAGGGGAGAATACAGACCGACACTGGACTTACAACTGATTTATTGGTAACAAACTCCCCTGGCTAAATACAAATTTCCTTTGCTTTCGCATACGCGTGTGCGTGAGTTTGTGTGTGTGTGTGTGTGTGTGTGTGTGCGTGCGTGAGGGGGTACGGGTGTGCGTGCGCGTGTGTTTGTGTGTGTGCGTCTCTGTGTGTGTGTGTGTGTGGGGGGGTGTGTGTGTGTGTGTGTGTGTGTGTGTGTGCGTGTGTGTGTGCGTGTGTGTGTGTGTGTGCGCGTGTGTGTGTGCGCTTGCGCAAGTAATTACAATCCATTCTGAAGCTAAACCAGGGCGTCACTTTTTCGTAATCCTCCTCCGCGGGTGGCACGCTCACCCGCTTTGAACACCCGGCCTCATAAAGCAGAACACTAGGACCATTCGGCTAGTCGGGCATAGACATAACACTCAACTAATGAAGGTGATGGTACGATAGCATCTCAAAAGCCACGCACCAACCCGACAAAGTTTTTCTGCAAAGCTGGACACAGAAATGTTTGTGATGCACGGCATAAAAACCTTCCTCATATCTGAAATACAAGCTAGTCTAAATCAGGATGCTGGCGAGCACAGAAACTACGCCCCTCTCATGAGCACAACTTCTAAATCAAGGTAGAACTATTGGAAGCAGGACAAGGTGTCTCGCTACTTGCCCTATTCTACAAGTTCCAATAGAAATAGCCCCTAAAGCGTATTGTAAATAGCGAACATCAGCAATTCGAAGCAATGCCGAAAACAACATGCACTGGTTTCGTGATCAGAGTAATGAATCTGAATCAGAAGCAATCCGTAGTCAGCGTAGTCGCAGCGTAGAACAGAGATTTTGATGTTAGCCCTTCCCTATGTGTAGTTGTCACCATGTGACCGTGTCTCTTTGTCACCCCAGAGAAAATAGTTTCTACACCACCAACCCCTGACACTGAGAGTTGTGCTATGAGGCTAAACTTTCACACAGGGCCACAGTGAAAGTGAGTCGGAGTGTCAAATCAACAGCACTATGGCTTTCTGATACTGCTACGGAAAAATAAGCACAACACTAATGGATCGCCATTACAGAACACGCCACCGAAACGGTCTGTACAGCCAATTTTCTTTTATTTACTCTTTTCGCACTGGCGTAATTGAAAACCAGTGCTGTGTTTACTGCTGATACGCACGGGAGGCCGTGTTGACGGCGGGGCGCCGGCGAGAAGCGGGCTCGGCCCGCCAAACAAAGGAATTAAGAGGGCGCGAACACGGTGAAAGGAACTGAAAAAAAGACACTTTCAGGCTGAGCGCCAAAAGTATGGCTGGTATGTTTCTCGCTCTCCGCGAACATTACATAGTCACAGCGTACGTTTGAATCTGGTACGAAGGGACCGATAGAGCGGATGAGAGCCCAGAAAGGAAAAATGACTGTGTCCAGCTTTCAATGCAAGCCTCCGAAAAAATAGGGCGGCAATGAAAACGATGTTTTGAAAGTTTCTGCATTGTGAGTGGCCTCACCTATAAATGTTCGGGGGGGGGGGGCAAATCTACTCAGTCGTCTATTTTATGGTCGACAACGACGAAGACATCCTTGCCTCATGCAATTTGACAGAGGAACAGAGGAACAGCTACTGCGACGTTTTTCAGGCGTTCAAAAATCACTTCGTAGTTAGAGGAAATGTGTGCGAAAGAGGGTCATTCTTAAGAAGAGAACAACAAGAAAGAGAAGGGGCCAAATAGTTCGTCACAGAGCTGCACCAACTGGCGAAGTGGTATGTATGTATGTACCGGAGTAAGTATCGTTCTTGTGACACATCGTTTATAAGAAAGGCTTTCACATTGGCCCTTCAAACGTCCGTACTATTATTGGCATGAGGCTTCCGTCACCCACTCAGGAACTGAGGAGGTCTCTGGAAATGGCCAACTATCTGATGTAGCTTTTTCCGAACATCTCAGAGATGAATTACGGGGGAGCCAGCATGATGCGCGGAAGTGAAAAATAAAGACACTCTTAGACTGAACGGCGGAATTGTAGGTTGTACGTCGAACGTGCGGGTGGTTTCGCTGTACGCAAACACTACACAGTAGACCATAACTGTACACTATGTGCAAATGATCATGAATAATCTCAACAAATGAGTCCCTGCACCCAGAGCTTATGACGAGGTCCCAGACTACCTTGGCACTTACTACGCTCAAAAACGATGACTTGAAGACTGAAGCGTTCTTTAAAATGGTGGTCCGAAGACGGTAGACTACAGCTGAAGTAGGCGTGTTATCACGAAGGATCACTGGCTGAATGGTAACCTTCGTCCAGGTAAACTTCGTCCAGATAAGCGTACCTTGAAGTGCACCATTCAACAAAGACAATTCCAGGATAATGCAGCGGACTGCCTGTGAAGGGCCGTGTGTCTCTTTCGAAATTGTTTCGTTTAGCGCACGTCGTGTTTTTGGCACGGGCTCCAATCACCACCGCAGGAGCAAGTCACTGGTACTCTTATAGTCAAAGCCGGCTCTACACGTTTCCGTGGCGTTGGCCTTGAAGCTTCCGCCACCCCAGAATGGTAAGAGGGCGCGTTTTTGCCGCTTTGCACTGTTTTGTGTTGAGGCGAAACTGCTCTGACCCTGAATGACCAGTTTAAGGTCCATTACACAAAGCTGACACTACTGAAAACGGGGTATATGAATACCTTTTCACAGGTAGTAGGGTGTCCTTATTATAACACATGCGAGGAAAACGTTGTGAATTACTGTCGCCTAAACTAACATTTGTTTTCGTTAAAATAGGAACGTAGTTATTATCAAATTGATTTTCTTGTCAATAATATGTAAAACTGGGCGGTTTAATGGTCGCGTTTTAATAAACGGAATAATGTTGCTCTCCAAAACAAAAAATAACGAAGTAGTAAAAAATCAGCTACCGGAAAAAAAAACGAACTCATGAAATGAGGAGAAAAATTAAAAAAAAAACACAGATGAATCAAACGTAGCTCTGAGGGTGCTTCGGGCAAATTGCTCTCGAAGCTTTAAAAAATCTCACAGTTATCGGAAATAAAGGGTTTATGGGTTTTCAGCTGTTTCGAAGGCTTGGGATAGGGTGTGCTGCCTAGAATTCGTACATAGCGTAAAAATGCGTTTTGAATGAAGAATAAACAGCATTTTCGTGCAGAGTTTTCTCTGGTTTTTGTGAAAGAATTTAAATTCAAAAACAATTCTGTAACTTTTTTATTCAAACCAAGCTGAATGACCTTGAAATAACTGTAACACCAACTAAAGACCTTCTACAGCCGCCATGGGGTTATTTCGAAAATACACGTGCCGACTCTGACCTACTGAAAGCTTTCAGAAAAAAATTGCCGCATATCGCCCTACATCACTGCAAGCGTCGTCGAAACCCAATAGTCTTCTGCCGCCTGTGGGAAGTAAATGTCTTTCTTCTGATCCCTATCCATCTCTCATGCTTTCTCCATCCCTTGCAATCCTCTCACAATAAGCACAGAGAAGATACGGTGAAGTCAATTGAAGTTTGCCGTGCTTCACGACTAGCCCCGTCTACTGGATCCTGTTGTTACGGTTGAACTAAGAAAACTGCCTCTGTTTGTATTTGAGGTCAAAATGGAGTTTTTACAGGTTTTTTTGTTTACAATCGAACACATCAAGCACGTTTATTTTGAACTAAACGAACACTAAGAGCACCACATTTGTAAAGCTTACAGACTGACTCAAGTGTAACAATGTAAAATCTGTGAAAGCACGACTTCAACGCAGGGTATAAGACAAGCACTGTACACTATTTAAAAGAGGCAATACTAACATTTATTGATGATGATGTTACTGTCCTGCGGGCACAATTAAGCCATGCTGCAAATATTGCATCCATAAGTTTATACCTGATAAAACGAAAAAAATCAACCAATCCAACTCTTGGATAACTAGAGAGGTTATATGTTTCAATCGTAAACTCAAAAGCTACCGGAAATGAAAGAACAGCGACGGCACCCCTGTGGTCGACATAAGCCCAATGTTGAAATCGTGGCCACCAGAAGCTAAGTAGTGCTTCTATTCAAGCTCCCTTGGGCGCTTTGATACCGAAAACCCTCACAAGTTTTGGTAATATTGATCAAACAAGGATTTAAGAAGGGTAGATCACATAGCTGTCGGTGCTCGCATGGTTATAGATAAAAAAATCAGTAGTTACCATTCATGAGGTGGCCTTGGTGCTTGATGAAGGAGTGTAGATTGACGCAATACTAATACATTTTTCTAAATCGTTCGACAGAATTCCACGTTTGAAGCTAATCACCAAACAAAACACTTAGGCGTCCCATGCGAGTAGTAAATGGGTCATTTCATTTTTAACTGGCCGAAAGAAATATGTTGAAATTGACGGTGCCTGTTCTCGTGTCTAGATGTTTCCTCGCGCGCCCGCAGGGTTCGGTCTGGGCACTGGTTCTGTTTGGTATTTATAATAATGATCTGGGAAGAGTTGCAAATCTCCCTGTACGTCTCAGGTTGTCTGCAGACGACTGCATCATATATAGCCCCATACTGTCGGCCGCCGGTCCCCAAGTTCCTAACCATGCTTTGCATGCAGTAACGAAATGGTGTGATAAGTGGAATATGCTTATACATTTTGACAAGACGCTTCACATGTGCATTACAAGTAAAATGAATAAAACTTATTTCACGTATAGTGTTCGACGTTACCAGAATATGCAAGCGGAAGAACATAAGTATCTGGGAATAACCTTGACGTCCCCACTTAAGGGGCTTCTCATATAAATAGCATATTTCCTCCACGAGAGAGAAGTCGGAATTCTGGAAGCATAACTTACATAATGCCCTCCTGCCGCCTATATCTATTTCATATAAATCGATTGTAACACCCACCATGCAATCCAGCGCATCATCTAGGACCCTTACACTATCACTAATAAAGAAAAGCACGAAGAAAATTACACGTTGGTGGCTCGTTTTAACTATGAAAATCTTAGACGTCGCGACTCCCTTTCAGCTTGAACGCCTTGAGCGATTGGCCAACCGATGTGAAAGTGCCAGTGTAAACTTTCTCTGCGAGCTCTATTTTGATAAACTGGGAATCCTGCCACGAGATTGCATAACATCCCTGGTCGAGCGTCTCCGCACAAACATAGCCGAAGTATTAAACCATTCTTTGCCCATACTGAACAATACAAAACTCAGTTTTCCCCAGAACTGTTTCGTATTGGAATGTTTTAGCAGAGCGTTCACCCTTGCTCTCATTCATTGTATAATGACTGCATTCTAAACGGCTCGTCATATATTCACGCGTCCAGGTATTGGTCTTGTATCCGTACGCATGTCTTCTGATTCTGTACATCCCTCTCCTGCTTGAACCTCCCAAGGTCCGCAGTATTGTACAAATAAGTAAATAAATCAATAAATAAATAAATATGCGAGAAGATTAGAACACTTCAGTTCTGCCGGAAGAGGTTGAATTAAACAATGCTTAGACGTACTGTACACAAGAATGTTACTCGCGTTCAGTACGGCTAAAGTCGCATTGGAAAAAGATGCAAATTAAGGCGTGTAAATCCGCTTGTTTTCCATCCAGTTGGTTGAACCAAAAGTTCAAATCCATCTAAACTAAACGAATTAAGGAGAACGTAATGCCGGTGCAGCATGTGGGCAGAGAGGAAGCTGAAGAGCGGCCTCCGCATCGCCCAGTGCGCCAAAACGAGTCGCTTTTTCGCACCCCCTTCCCCACTCAAAAGGCGAAAAACCGGGCAACATTACCGGAAACAATCGCACCGGTGCTACTAATGGGAACATCTTTGAATATTTTCCCCTTACTCTAGCGGGCAAAGCCAAAGTGCTCGCAGCAAGCGCACGGAGGCCTTCAGTCTGGCAACGTTCAATCCTAGCGGAGAAAGAACTAACAAGACTGGGACTCGGACCCATGTGGCATTGAAGAGAACTTCACCCATTTTCTCCATAACGATCTGCTGGTACATGATAATTAGTCCGTCTATCTGGATGCGCCTTCTTGGGAGGGGGTGCATTTCTCTTTTATTCTGTACCATTTCTTTTATTATACGCCTGTGCTCGCTTCACCTGTCATTTGTTACGTCTGATATATAAAACTGGTGAATATGGGCTGGGCTTGTCATAAAGTAAGGCCCCGTTCAACCGGGGTTCTGCCGCAGTTGTTGGGACGTTGTTGTTATCGCCCTTCGAATGCCCTTAAAACGAGCTCGAGTTTCGCCGGACATCTCCTAAGAGCGACATAGCTATGACGCCTCCCCAAAAATTATCTTTCCTCTACGTTTCGGCAGGACGCGTTTGTCAAAAGATGCCGCTATTAGACATGTGGGGCAATGTTCGCTTTATAATTGGGCACGGCAGAACGTTGACGGTGGTACGCTCACCCGTGGAGTTGTTTCAGACCTTTCTGCTCTGGACCTCCTGTCCTTGGCCTCAAAGATCGGAACTCGCCGCTACCGATCCCCAATTTCGGCCTTGGAATGAATCCCAGCTCTCCACGCCAATATTGGATGCATCTGCGTCATACGTCTGGCAACGAGGATACATCATCGCTGATGTCGTCGCGGGGGCAGCGAATATAAGAAGCAATCAGCGGCCATCCACTTTGGGCACGGCACTGCTTCGACGATGCTAGTATTATTCGTGCTGTTGTGTCACGTTAGTTACCGTGACTCTGCTGCTTGTGCAAAGAGTAGCAATCGCTGTTTATTAGCGGTGTGGTGCCCACCTAGTTGCCTAATGTGAAAAGGCATGTACTTTTTTCGCCGTCGCATATGTAATCTGTTTTGTCAAATTTGCTGCTGATGTTATCGGGCGAGGAGAAATCCAAACCGGGTCCTCCGAGGAGTAAAACGAAGGCAGAGTCATTTGATTCCACGTTAGGAGCAATACACAAGCTAGAAACTTGGCTGGGGGCTGTATTCGCTGATCTTAAGATTGCAAAGGATAACCACGAGGTTACAAGAAACAAAATTAGGGCGCTAAGAGCGCAGATTGCTGCGCTTGGATGAAATATTTCTTTGTCAAGTGCCACAGCTGCCCCTCCAAGTGACAACAGTTTACAAACTATCGCTACCCAGCTTCAAACGATAACGAAGGTGACGATACCTGAGAACCGCAAGCGACGGTGACACTTGCTGTTTTACTGCGACGCAGCATGTGTCTAACCCCCACCACTGTTCTCATTCCGGTGAAGCCGATTTACGCGGCTCCGCTTTGGCGCTTCTCCTTGAAACAGCCGACACAACTTTCCCAACTGTTGTTCCTTTCGCCACCATGGATGCCTTTTTCACAATCTGCGCACTCGGCTGATAACGGTGGTAGCGCCCTTAACGGGTTTTCCCAGAGCAACGTGCCCGCTTTGAACCCCGACGTAGCGCCATCCCGTGTATTTCACTTCCGAGTACTCACCCATCACCAGTTGCCAGGTTATAAGTACATGGGATGGGGGTAGAAGCAGAGGGCGTGCGTGAACAGCTAGTCTTCATTCCACTACCGGTTACATTCGCGTTGTGCTGGCGGTAGTTTAAACGTGAATGTCTCGCGACTCGATGCGACCTGTCCGCTGTCTTCAATGGACGAGCGGTTTGGATTTGGGTTGATGTGTTGCACAGACAGGGAGGTGCCTGGGACGCAGGACAGAAAAGGACAGCCACTTGTTTGTCCACTAACATAAGGCTCGAGTCATTGCAGGTTCTAACTATCTAGGGACAGGCGTGTGTCGTTCGCTCGGAGGAAGAACAGCGTGAATCGAAGGAGCGTCTGCCAGAAAAGAAGCGCTAATGAGTGCGAAAAGAACAGAAAGCCGCTGCCGCCACTGCTTGCAGCGCAAACTATACTTCGCTGAGCGGCTGGGGAGCTCTACCGGATGAACAACAACGTCGATGTGAGGCAATATTCCTGGTTTAGCTTGATTTGCTTTCATAGCGGCAATTTCGGCGGTGCCTTTTACTTCAAACCACTCGCACATAACTAGTTGCCGGTTTATCATACCCAGCTTTCCCACTCAAATATCCTAACCTCGCAGGAACCTAGGAAAATTACTTCAGGAATGTGATATTTGGCACAAAGCAAGACCTCAACGGGAAGATAGAAACACTAGAAGAACTTTTCAGGATTCTGAATTTGCGATAAAGTTTCACTTCCCATGCATTTCTATGGCATAGTTCCCATGGCTCAGGAACCTAGCCGCAAAACGTGCAAGACTTGAAACTCTGCGCAAAGCAAGTTTTCACCCTCAATATTAGCAGCGCGAAAGAAGTTTACATTACGCTAAATAACTACAGATTAATCGCTGTTGAACGGACTGCCATGAGCGGGAAATCTGCACACGAAGGCACGAAATGGGAGTGGAATGAAAAGATTGTGAGGGAGGGGGGGGTGGGGGGGGGCGTGCATGCGCCGACATAGGTTTCATGCCTTCACTGATGACACGTCCATTGTGATGGCGGGAGGTTTAAACGTCTACGTCCACCCCCCCCCCCCCCCCCCCCCCCAATGCGAACTTTCTGGTGTCCTCAGTGGTCGAGAGGTTTGCTTTGGGGTGTCACGCAGACAGTAAGATGCCTACGACGTGGCAGAGGGAAACAGACAGCTACATGTTGGTCCACTAGAATAAATCCGGGTCCTTCAAAGTTTCATTAGGCTGAATGCTAATTGCTCGATAGCAAACCACAAACAAACGTGCTTTGTTTCATGCATTTCGTGTACTGCATCATGATTTGCAGGTCATCCTTCTCCACAGAGGGAAGGGCCCTAATTTTTTATGAACTGAAGGTGACTAAAAGAAAATAAAAAACCTGAAGGAAAAATAATCGCTTTCTGTACCAAAAAGCTCTAAATTCGCAGACAATTCGTTCTAAATTCGAATATTATAGGATTAGGCAAGTTCACGAGAGAAAAGATCGGTTCAATACTCTCAAAGTTCACCTCATTCAAAGACAAGATTAATGGGCTGGGCGCTGCTCATAAACTAAAAGGCACAGATTTTGCTATCGGAGACGACTTTTTCTTTTCTAATCGTCTAGCTAGACGGAGAGTAGTATCGTTTTCCCGAGAACTAGACACACCTTTTAGGCTGATGGTAGACAAATTCTCAATTGATAACATGCAAACTCTGCGATAACGCAACAGAAACCATTTTCTTATGCAAACAATAGCTAGAGAGCGGCACGCACCCTCATCGCCTAATCTGCTTCTGTGAACTCGCCTAGTTCTATCGCTATCAAATTCCCCATCACAATTAACGGATTTTCTCCGTCAGTATTCACTTACGAAGAGTATTTCAAATTTTCTTGTTTTGATGCCCGTGACTGTTCATGCAAGCGAACTATTGCCAGAACTGCCGAAGGTATTGACTGTCTTACAAATAGTCTTACACTACCTACCTTCGCACGAGTCGATAACAATAATTGGAAAATACTAAAAATGCCAAATCTATTTCAAGTAACATTTTGTACCTCATGTTCTTGCAGTCGTTATCATCTGGGCAGATCCTGGAAAATAGCTGAAATAGTGCCAATATGTAAATCTGGGAAGAACATTTTACCCAACAACTACTGCCCTAATTCATTAAAGTGCATATGTTGTAAATTGTTTGAGCATATTATCGCTTCTCACACTTACTCTCACCTCGAAACCAAGGACTTCTTCTTTGATGAACGCTACGGTTTTTAAAAGGTTTTTCTTCTGATACGCAGTTACCTGAATTGACCACAGACTTGCACATTAACATATTAACTTTCAAACTGGCGGTATGCTCTTTTTAATTTTTCTAAAGCTTTTGACCATGTAGTACTTTACCATTTGTTCTCTACATTTTCCGCCCTTCAACTAGATTTTTTAACCATATCTTGCCTAAGTAACTTTTTTATGCTTCAGCATTTCACGGTAGGGACTGATTATGCCTTGCCGCTGATCCCTATCACTTCGGTTGTACCTCAAATCAGCCTTCTTGGACCCTTAATTTCATTAATATTTTGACAGGCCTTCATGCGGAACATCCTAGATGCGTACGTTTCCGAAGACGGTGTGATTTACCGGAACACAAATGACCCCAGTGACCACGCAACTTTCCAAAAAGACCTAACTTTATCTGTGATTGGTGCAACACATGGCAAACGTCTATGCACATGACCAAATGCCAAATATTATCCTGCAGACGAAAACCCACTAACTCTGATTTTTCTTACTTCCGAAACAACCCTGCAGTTTCCGAGGCACTAAGGTATAAACACCTAGGCGTCCTCCTAACCGCGAACCTTTCATGGTCCACCCATTAAAGCTATAACTCCTAAAGCCGCACGATTATTAGGGTTCTTACGTCAATATGTGCATGCTTCTCTTTCTAGCATTCGTCAACTAGCCTACAAAACATTTTAATTACCACAGTCAGAGTTGTTGTATTCAGTTTCATCCCCCTATCAAATGTACTTTACTGACAAACTTGAAGCCGTACAAAATCTGGCTGCAGGGTTCATATCCAAATTATATCAGTTCAGTTCAAGCCTCACAAAAATAAGACATAATCTTTTACTCGCACCCTTGCATATCCGAGGGCAAATCGCTCTTCTATGCATTTAGACAATATTATACAAATACAATATTGTGCCTGACCCTCCACATCACGCCTATTGTTCAATCAACGCATCAAAACCCGAATCTACGGAACCACAAACGCATTCAATGCATCTGCTCTTTCACGTGCTTTCCGTCTATGGAACGATCTTTCTGATAATACCACATCACTGACGAACCAGAGCGGAAAGTTGGCCCCCTACTAAAAAACTACATAGAAAACTTACATCGGCGTAACAAGCCATGGAACGGATGATGCAAGAAATAACACTCAACCACAGAAAACGAGCCACCTGGATCAGAGAACAAACAAGGGTAGAAGATGTCATATTTCCTAAAGAAAATAAATGGGTTTAGGCTGGTCGTGCAGTGAGACGAACTGACAATCGGCGGACAATTCGTGTGACAGAGTGCATGCTCAGAGGTGGGTGTAGAAGAAGGCGAAGGCCAGTAATCCGATGGAGGATATGAACGAAAGAAATTCGGTGGTAAACTGTGTTCTCGAGCAGTGCAGGACCGGAGCAGTTGGGAGTCAACGGGAGGGGCCTTCGTTCTGCAATGGGCCTGAGTTGGGTGACGCTGATGATGATGACTTACCCAGAAACATTCCGCCATCGCCTGTAGAAGTTTTTTTTTATTTAACACCACCAAACAGGAATTCTCGCGTTTCTTTCCGTGAACATCACTTATTTACAGTTACGACTGCCACAATGTGTTTCAGCTTATGTTTTTTTAGTTATTCCGCTTGCCAGGCTCGTTGTTATCATGTTCTTTTTTTTTCTTTTTACACTCCTTTTCATATTTGACTTGTTGATCTATTCGTAATAAATGCCTAGTTATTGTATACCCTTTGTTGTTAGTTCGTGAATTTTTGCTCTGCTAGTCCTCCATTTCCCACTGCCCTGCTCCGCGTGGAAGGTACTATAAGAGAATAAATAAATAGCCATCACTTTGCGACACAATAATGGACTTAACATTGTACGCTTGCGGCACGTGCCGAACACTCAACACTCGGCTCATGAGGGAAGCATGAAATGTTAAGTTTATTCAAAATGTCAGAATATATTTCATAACATTGGACTACCCCGCCCTTCCCCGACGTTACGAAGTACCGTTTAAAACAAAATATTTCAACGTACCTGGCACAGGAGGGCCATGAAATAGCGGGTGCCTCCATGTTGACGTACCATGTTTACAGGCTATGAAGTTGCTCTGAACTGTTATAGATATTAATTTATGAACCGTTGTGAGAAAAACACGCCACCCTGACCGAAAGGGGTCTATTTACTAATAATAATTTACAGATACTGCTGTCTCAGTATCTGTAACCCGGTGTTAAACGATCTCACGTCTCCATCTCTGCAACGCGGACGGAGACGGCGAGATGGGTGGAAGAGACAGAAAAGGATAAGGTAGAGGAGTTAAGGGAAGTGTATAAGGAGGAGCAGAAGTAGGAGGAGGGAAACCTTCAAATTTCTGAACGGCCCAGAGTGCGGCCCAAGGGAGTGGTTCCTTCTTCACTGGAGCCCGTATGCAGTCCGCGCCGCCTGTACTGTGTCCACCAGCTCAAGCTGGGTAAGCAGAGAGGGGCTCGACGGCAGCATCTCCCATTGCTCTGTTTGGGTAGTTGACGGGAAGCGAGGAGTGCGCTGAGGGCTAAAGTCGCACACCCCGATTATGTGGCATAGTGTTCCTACTTCTGAGCAAAATTCACATTCAGCGTCGTAGCGATAAGGGTGCATTAAGTGAAGACGCGTCGGGTCTGGGAAGGAACCAGATTGTATGAGCCGTAGGGTAGTTTGTTGTAGACTGGAAAGGTCAGCGTAAGACGAAGGTAGGGTCTGTCTCTGAAGGCGATAATGCTGGGTTATCTCCCGGAACGTGACAAGCGGGTTACTGTCCTCGTGCAGCTCCATAGCACGCGAGGTAAAACCGCAGGCTTGTTGGCGGGCGTATTGTTTGGCCCCAAGGAAGCGCGAGCGGGTGTCCAGATGAGCTGAATGGAGCCGCTTCGGGAGAGGTTTTTTAGCACACGCAATGCAGGTCGAGACACCCAAACCGACTTTTAAATCCGGTAGGCTTGTTGGGAATTGGTCACTGCCGCTGAGAGGCAGCCAAAGCGACGGCTGCCTGTTCTGTTGGCGTCATGTCTTGTGTCTTGAGTAAGGCAGACGCAAGGAGGTTGGTTTTTGAGGTAGCCATGATGATAGCGTTCTGCTTCCCTCGGTGTTCTAAGGAGTCTGTGTAGATAATGGCATGATCCCCACCAAGGGTGGTGTTGAGCGCTTGAACCTGTGCTGGTCGGCGACCCTCGTCGCGTGAGGGGTTCATTTTCTAAGAAAAGAGACCATGTTTAGTTCTTGTCGCCGAAAGTACGGGAGTACAACAAGCGGGCTTCATCAAGCGGGAGTACATCAAGCGGTATGCCCCGGGAGTACATCAAGCCCAGCCGATCTGGTGAAGGATGCCGCTATCCCCCGCAGTTGTGCTCAATCGGAGCTTCTGGTTAGACATATGGCCCTCTATCAGCTGTTCTACCATGTTGCGGAGTCCCGTGGTAAGCAGCCTCTTTGTGGACGCACTCATGGGAAGAGCAATGGCCTGCTGAACCGCCTTTCTGATCAATATATAAAGCATCTTTATGTCCTCCTTGCTGAGAAGAAGACAGGGGGTTGACAGTAAGTGCTTCTGGAGAAGACAAAAGCTTGAAATATTCGAAAGGCATCGGATTCTTCGAGGCCTCGCTTCTTGGTGGCAACTCGCCAGATCATGTGTATGATTTGATTGATGCTGCTTTTGAGGCGCTGCAAAGATACATCACTCTTAGTGTTGGCCTGGAGATATAGGCCCACGATCTTGATGCTGGGGCTTGGAGTGATGGCCTGGCCACCAAGGCGTATTTGCTTGTGTTCCTTGATGTGTCGTTTGGCGTGAGGGCGGACGACAAGAAGCTGTGGTTTTTACGTGAACACTGAAGCCCGCAGGTTTTAGCCTGTTCGCGTACTAGAAGTCAGATGCCATGCGTTGGTGTGCGTTTTCCTAATTTTTATAACTCCCGGCGCATGCGTAAAGCGCGCACACTGCCGCTACATGTGCCGTGGGATTAGCGCACACTGGCGCGTGAGGTCTCGTGACGCTATCCCGTGGCATTCAGTGAGAATAAATGAATCAATCAATTTATTAAGAAGGGAGAGGTCGAACGCCTCGTGCGGAGGAAGAGGATGCAGGGGGTAAAGCCGCAGATCTGCTTGGTGAATGCACCACCAGTCTTTTCAGTCCCCGCGTGGGCTCGTAGCTAAACCGGTAAGACAAGGGGTTCTCGCTTTGTTATTCTACTAGTTCCAGGTTCGATTCCTGCCGGTGCCAGTAATTTCTTTTATTTGTTCGCGGGAGTTTTCTGATGACACCAACGGTCGCGAAAGAACCCTTGTGGGGTAGAGGTAAAAGCTTTGCTTTAAAACAGTGTGCATCAAACGTGATAATTCCGGCATTTGTATACAACTGTGACTAGGCTTACTGTATGCAAATACCGAGTGAACGGATCTATAAAAGATAAGACATTGGTTCATGCCCTCGCCAGATTCGTACTAGCGGTCTGTTTTTCGGTGCTACAATTTGTTTTCAAGAGTGTTCTTATATAAATGTACATAGGTTCGTGTAGCTTTGGTTGATGTTAACGGAGAAATCAGCAGAGAGGTAACACTCTTTTGTAGCTCCTAGGTTACACTTTCATTTTATAAAATAATAATTCAAACATTACCCAGTTACGTTGTCAAAGGCTACGGTAGTACAGCACTATGATTTATATTCTACGAACCCAGATTTATATACTCATTTTTGGCTAAAAGATGAACCCAATTTTGACATTCAGGATTACTCTGTATGGTTGTTGTTTGCCCACTCAGAGATAGAAGAAAGCTTATCAGTGAAAGCCAGGAAGTTATACACGAATCAGGGGTTTGCTCTCATCTGTTTTTGGTTTTTCTATGCCTCTGTGCTTCGCCACAAATGCTGGGCGTCATTTGGCCTCAGGCGAACTCACGGTAATGCAAACCGATGCGTGTAGTTTTGCATGATTGCGGGTGTGTACAGTGCGTGGTTGAAAATGGGCAGAATTCTTGACCCATACCATGATTGAACTACACCGAATGGGAAATTTACGCACATTTGAGACAAAAACAGGCAAGCGTAGTAAGGACTATTGACGGGAGCAAACAATTGTTAGAAAAAACAGGCGAAAACAAAAGACAACTCAGTGGGCATCATCCGAGAAACTGCACTTGCACTGCTGGGATGTTACTACACTGTAAAAAAATGGCCAATTTTACGGAGAAAGCGGCTGGTAAAATGTTACCGGACACATTTCCGTAATTTACACAACCGAAAGAATTTTAAGAACGGACATTCCGCAGTACGGAAAGGCCGTAACAAAACAAACACTCCGTTTCAAAAAATACGTCTTTCCGTAATTGATAGAACCTTCAGAAAAGAAAAAAAATACTTCGACGAGGAATCGAACCGGCGACGTTGAAAGAATGGGCGCGACGATCGAGACCACTGCACCACCGCACGAACGCAGCACTTGCGCCGAACAACCTGTATACTACATGGATGCCCACCCTGCGTGTGCCATACATCGGTGTTTACTAGCTGGCTTACAGATTTCCTGGCTGATAAAGTGCGATTTCCTAAATAGCGCTTGCGCAGTAAGGTTCCGCGAAGCCCCCACAATAGTTGATCGCCATCAACTCCGCTGTTTCGAGAAAGCGCTCGCAAAAATTTGTGTGACTGGCTGCGACTGCGATTTCGCACTGCATGAATAGTGCTTGCTCTGCTTTGGTTTTTAGCTTTAGGGTAAATACCTCGGCCGACATTGATTTAGTAAGAACTAAATTACCTTCCGCAACTCTGCTTCTGCACGCAAATGACCTTATATTTTCTACAAGTGTGCCGGTCACACACGCATGTGCAGTTTGCAGGTCCAGGGCAGCGACGTCGCCGGAGCGACGTAAAGACAAGATACAGTGCTCGTGTTGAGCGGTATGGGCCTCGTGGTCCTTCACTAAGTTTACTACACTTCAGATACTAACGAAACAGAGCCGCATTCATTACGCCACGAAAGTTGTCGGGGCGCAGTTTTCGCTTTTCGATCGATTCCCGACGATCGACACGGCGATATATTTGTTGCAGTTAATAATAAATTGATCTGTTTCTGTTCTGCATCACACAGAGGAAACGCCCGTATTTTGCAAAGCAGAAAAAGATTCCGTTTGACGTGTAACGGAGAGAGCATCCGTATACTTAGGAACGGAGCGCACTTCCGTTAAATTACGGGTGTTTTCTTTGTTCTGCAGCAAACGGAACCCGGCTCCGTTTTATTACGGCCATCTGGTCCATAATTTGTGAGTAAAATTACGGATTGTTTTTGCAGTGTAGCTGATCTTAATTTTTTGCTAGCAGATTCGGCTGTCGGGTTCGAATTGATCCCAGCCAAGAATGATGTCATAAGGGCATGGCGGGAGGACGACTAATCTGAATAAATACGGTGCGCATGGGCCAGGATGGGGGTTTTCCGCGCTCGCAGTGTTGAGCGCTGTTACGCTTGTCCATTTAGAGTTGGGTCGCCGGCTTTCCTGGGCGAACAGAACACTAGCCAGGATCAATGGAGGAGTCGCAGTTGGAAACGGCAGATACGAATGTTTACACGGCAAGAAATTATGCTATGTAGAGAAGAAAACAGATAACCGGCGTCTTATATCGTTGAACTTCTGCATATCACGTGGGTCTACCGGGCCCGCTCTAAACAGTCCTTACAATTGCGGTCACCCGTACGTGTCCTCCAAACTGCTCCGCACTGCCGGAGAGTGCGAAGAAAATATACCCGCTGCAGTGAACACAAACCCACAAGTCAAATCAGTAGGGCTCGAAGCAGCGAGGTTGGTGACGAGTACTAAGCACAATGCGCCATCTCCCGACGAAAGGCCCAGAAGAGTAACAACTGGGTTTTACAACCGAAGTGCCCTTTAAAGCACATCACTGACGGGTTTAACCTAATTCCCTTACATCTTCCGTTAGCCGCAGTGGCATAGAAGAGGGTGATGACTGGGGACAGGAGGCTGTGACGTTCTCACCGGTAACATACGACCTGGGGTATGCAGCAGCTGTGTTTGTTATAGGTGAACAGTGAAAGCGAAGACGAATATTGCAAATAAACGCCTATATAACTGCGCACATACATTAGGCGGCGCCATCATTTTAAGAACTTTTCTAACTTATAACTTGAGTATTGCACGCAGTAGTAGTCTTATGTCATTAAACGCAACGGCAGCAATACTATCAACCGTCGTTTCGACGGCGTAGTAAGGCACGCTACAATAGCTCGTGTGTTGCATTTTAAGTTTTCTTAGCGAGTTAACCGCGTCTAATAGTATTCCTTTAAAATGTGTTGGGTGAAGACGCATCTCATAAACTGCCGGCATAACATTGAAGTTTACCGACATGTGTTGCAGCAAGACAGTTAACAAAGAGCTATTGTAGGTATGATATGGTCTTCCAGTAACGAATAATAATATCTGGCTGGCCGGTGGAGAATCGCAGGGTGAATATGCAACGATTCATTGGGTTAGAGTACTTATCAAACAGAAGAGCCATACATGTGGCGACCAGCACCGCAAGCGACGAAGGTTTCAAAGTTCACAGCCGTTCAACTCGAGAGTGGCTGCTGAGGTGTCAGGCGAGAGAGAAGATCGACTTGTGCTTCACAGGCAATTGCTAAACGGGACCATGAATAGCTGTGGTGACCCGATAGAGGCAGTCAATGACATGTGCGCGGCACAAGTCTCGGGTGACCGGCTGTTGTAAAGCCAGAGCAATGTTCTGCCATGTGATGTGGCGTACCACAGCTGGTATCGACTTTGTGCATGGTGTAACACGCCCAGATACTGCAGTCAACGCGGTGCTTCAATATGAAGAATGTATTCTGCACACGTCAGAAGTGAATGCTTCTGAAAAACAATACCAATTACCGTTACTTGCCCTTCATCCTGTTACTGTATCAGCGCAGCCGGTTTTCGTAGCTTGCGTAGATAATGGCAGCACTGGATGATGTACAAAGTCTAAGTATCTTTTTGCTAGTGATAATAGAAGACCTTGTTTATTTGTCTTTTTTTTCTGTTAAAGCATTTTAAACGCCTATTACCACCCTCGTCGCCGGGCGATGCGTAACGTTACTGCCGCGGAGAACTTCTGAACAATATCACAAAACTATGCACAACTAAGCAGCTGCGGTTTAATGGAGTTTGTTCTGCCGTGTTATCAGATATCCCATGCTTTTGGGACGGCGAACCAACCTAAGCTTCCCATCACACCGGATCACCCTTTAAGAGCCTTCTGCTAACGCCCAAAAAAGTTGTTGACTTGACTGCACGTAAGTACACAGGAACAACGCTTACATATGTACTCATTTCGGTTTCTGCCCTGTGTAGGAAGCGTGGCTACGATATTTTATTACTAAAAGCAATGGTGTAATGTTCCTATAGTTCTAGGTAAATTTTCAAGGATCACAAGGGGAAGAAAAAAGAGCTCGCTGAGGAAAAGCTTAGGTTAAATGCTAGAACCTAAACAAGGAAAGCATTACGTTCAGTGTCGTGCTGCCGTATGAACACGTCCAATTCCGTGTGAAGCCCTATGTGTGGTATTTTGGTAGTCAGACTAAGACGTATGTTGTAAATTCTGTTTGAACTTCCCGCGGACCAATCGCGTTGGTCGGAACGACCACGCAATGAAGAGGACAACGGAGAACGGATGTACGTATACGACGTGGCGCGTGCAAGGCTTGTGTGCTTTTTGTGAACTTGGAGGAACAATAAGACGCTCGATTGTATAGATGCCTGATTTTGCGTGGCCTTGCTTCGGCGCCACTATGCGCCCATGCGCGGTTTTTTCATAACGTAAAGTCTGGTACTTCGTCATCAAAATAATACATTTCCTCAATCAGTTTTTTTAAACAAATAGGAGCTCACCTCGAAGCGGAAAAAGTATCCTATTTGGGAAGATAATACTGTAGAATATTTAGGGACGCAAAACTTCACACCATTTGATAGCTACTTGAAGTGTTAATTGACAATGATAATCTAGCGTAACGACCTCAAATTTTGTAGTCCTTTTAAACAAAAATTTCTGAAAAGCCACCTCTGCGGCGGGAAATTTATTTGACAACTTTGACGCGTTAAGAATAATTTAGCCACAGTGCGTAACCGACGGTCGTTACTATTAAATCGGATGTTGTGTATGCTTCTTAGTGACTTTTAATCTTGAGAAAAATTTAAAGTGGCATGTCTTGTGCCCTGTTTACAAAAACCTCAAATATAAAAGCGCATGCTCCTGAGCAGGGAAATTATGAAATGTGTTCCACGTGCCAACGCTGTGAAATTATTAGCCATACAGCTGAAACTTCAAAGAATGAATAAAGGAGTTCGGCCCACAACCACGGGATAATAATTACTTTGGCGGCTCTTCTGTTCGAGGCGCCTGGCCGAGGCAAAAATTGTCGGAGGAAACCGTAACTAAGTAAAAAGCGCATAAAGCCAAAGCTTTTTTAGATTCTTTGGGAGTTAAGTTTGGGTTCTGTGAATAAAACACGGGCGAAGCTGCGAAAGGACGTAAATTAGGAGCCGCTAGTACATGGCTTGCTCTATCGATCAAAGGCGACGTTCTAGGGGTGGGGGAAACAGTAGCCCTGATTCCACGTAATGACTCACTCGCGGCTTTTCTTTTTCGTACATCGGAGCTTCAATTTTTTTCCACCGCCTCCTTGCGTCACGGGCCTTCGTGGACTGTTATCGTCTCTTTGTGGTACTTATTTTGTTCTGAATCGTTCCGCGAACTGAAAGAACTCTGGAGCGGTGATCGAATTTATAATTCAGCTGCCTCCGCCTATCAAGTAAGTCGTCTTCTATAGTCCGAGCTCCTGTTTTTCATTTGGCATGCATAAGTATACGATGAAGAAAGGAGAAAAGGGTATCTCCAACACTTTTTTTTCAAGAACACCCACGGAATTGAAAAAAAGCTGATTTTCGTAACTTTCTCTATGCCGTCGCAAGCCAAGTCTAATAATTTTTTCTGGCTTGCGAAGAAAATGAAGTGTTTCGGAAAAAAATACGTTATCCAATCGATTTCTTGCACTGAGCGTAGCCCCACGTTTCTCGTACTTGTAGAGGTCCTGCTTTAGAGTAAAACGCGTTCAATAAATGTTTCTTCCGCATTGTCGAACCACAAATATCGCGTGTAGTTTGCCAAACGGGAACCTATTTGTTTTTTGGTGGAATCAAGTGTTATTGTTTCACGCTGTGCTACTGTATTTCTGTATTTCTGTATTGCTGAGTATAAACCACATACAAATACACACCTTCCAACACTGCGAGACGGTGTGCAGAGTTCGTTAATCATCATTTAAACAAACACAACCCAGAAGAACTGTTATAAAAATCCTGCAGCAAGCTGTATTATAAACGTCTACATACAATAAATGTTTAAAAATACCGTCCCTCTTAAAATTTGTAATGAAATGTTTAAGCGGAAGTGCGAATATTGACGGGGAAGCTGATTCGCCCGCATGCGTTTTGTGAACAAAATCGACTGCAACTGCCCATGCATTTGCTGGCCCTCAACCCGGATTTACTTGCTCGATCCTTTTTTAGGAAACAAGAAGACCGATCCTAAACCTTAGCGCTCATTACGGGGCGTGCCGGGTAGCCTTAAAGAAATTATTATTTTAATTTCAGGGGGCGGAGTTAGAATTTTGCAAGCTATAATCACTCAGTGGCCAAAGAGCAAACAGTATCATTTTTGCTCCACAAACTGTGGCATAGCGCCTTGTATGCGTAGTTGATGGCACCTTTTTTTTTACCTTCGGGGGTAATTGTGCGACAAGTAATGTATAATGTAGGAAACAGCGGGGCAGGAGGTCCGCGTAATAAAGAAGGAATAAAAAATGCCCTACACCCAAATGCTGGCGTTATTAGCCCACCATCCGAAATAAAACATCTGTCAGATTGCTAGTTTAGTGTTTATGAAAACACTTATTGATGCCAATTTTTAAAAGACGCAATCATTGGGCTGCTCCTGCCTTACCTTGCTTGTTCTTCATGACTTCCTCGTCTGCCTCATGCAGTCTTGCTTTGCAAGTTTGCGATATACCTAAAAGAGGAAAAAAATATTTCCTGAATCTTGCACCGCGGAACTTGGAGTGAGCTTGGAAATTATGTTTCAATCGAAGAGTTCTATGGGGTAGTTTGCTGCTATGAACGCCCAAATGACGAATCAGGCTTTAAGCATGAAATCCTAAACACCTAGCATCGGGCCGTGTGATCCTGCTAGGAAACATTATGAAGCAATGTTCGTAATAGTATTCCACAAGTAAAGTTTTTCGTTCACCAAAAAAGTACAAATAAATTCCCGTCTGATTCGTTACATATTTGTTTGGGCATCCTAACTTCGCACCGGGGCTTGACCTATTGCAAAAAGACAAGATAGCTGAAAACTTAGAAATCAGCTCATGACAATACAACAGAAGGTGCCTTCATCGCGATTTTGCCACGGTTGTAATAGCCGACCGAGCTGTGCAAGTAGCCCGTTTCGAACTGCTTTTAAAGTATTATTACAAAAATACTTCACAATTCATTTAGCAAGATATTTCAGGCCGCGATTTTAAACCTAAACACGCATTATAAGGCACTTAGTTTTTTTTGGAAACCCGCTAGAACCCAAAACAAAACCATTTTCCACCTAAACGCATCCATATGCTTAAAACATACTTCGCAATTGCCATCCTCTTATGACTTGTTTTATACTATGTTTTGGAATGAAATGTATTCCGGAAGTGAAACTGGATCGTGCCATGCAGCACCGCTCGAGAGCAGTGCTATTTGTACGTTCAAGTACGATTGGTCACAAGAACTCGACTGACCGATAATTTTTGATTACATACTCTCCTTAAAAAATGTCTCTAAGCTATTAGAAAACAATTGAGTTGTTGCAATTTTGTAGAGATCTCTTCATTGTAGCGTTGCTATTCGATACATGAACAACTTTTTACGGCCACAATCAAGGCTAGCGAGAAAAATGACCACAAAATCCTTCATATCTAACTTTAGTTACCCCGGTTCTTCTATAAGTGATTTGGGTGCCGTCTATTTTTAAAAGCTTCAGAAAATCTTTGATAGTGCATCAGTGTATTGGCAGGTGAAAACCAGTGCCAGAACATTGGGCTGTGAAATTGATGATATGGAATATGGTATGGAATATGTACTGGCGGTATAGAATGATGGTATGGTATATGATGGTATGAAATATGTACTGGCGCCTAGTATTTCTTATGAACTGTTGGCACGCACGTTTTTAATAAATTAAAGCGATCCCATTTAGCCAACAGTAGGATGCACAAATATACTATATCCCTTTTTCAGACAACGAACAGCAAATAAACTATCAGCGGCATTTCTCCCGGAAGTCGCCATCATTTTCGAACTCTAAACTTCCAAACATACTGCAATATTTGTACCTTTATCTCACTGTATACTTCCACCTACATTATGGTGGACTTTTCACGAAGTCTAAAAGTGTACTTTTAATTGCTGAATTTGGATAAACAACATACCCGTGATTGATTGTTTTCCCAGTTCAGCTATATCCCTCCAAAATAATCAATTTATGGCAGCAGGAAGTGTATGAAAGAAATTTAATGACGTGAATTGGCAAGACAAGGTCTGTTATTTTTGCGCCATTTCTTTCCTATATTACCTTCCGCAATAACTTTTTATACACCTTGACTTTGTATGACGGATGCTGAAAATACAGCGGACATCGAAAAGCTGGCATGAAGAAAAATAGCTGATGTCTACCGGAATACTTTCATTTGCCTAGTGATAAATGGTCCTTGGTTTCATACATAAAACACGCCTTTCACGGCCATGAAACGTGCTCTATAGGTAACATTTATGAACCTGCTGAAGTTTAGCTAACTTTAGATAAGTCGATTCCTCAAAAGCTGTCTTGAAATGCGCAAGGGCATGAAAATTGTTGGAGTAGTTTATAGCACGCCCAGCCATAAAATTAGACTTTTTTGGAAGATTTCACAATTATGGCGACACGCTTTGCCTTATTTCAAAGTTATCAGATTGTTTTATTTATTTATTTGAGTATACTGCAGACCTTCTCGGTCCAAGCTGGAGTGGTACAATGGGTATACAAACAGCGATGGCACGTGCACAAAGGCATAGACACAATCCAAAAAAAGAAGAAAAAAACTATTCAATTCCCAGCAGTCAAAACGACAGTGTCAGACTGCGAATTTCAGAATCATGCGGAAAAGTACAACCCAATCCAAGGAAAAAAAACTGCTTCAATAAAAATCCCCTATTAGTACATTTGCGTCTAATGTTCGAGACTTATCGTTTTAATATTTTCAATAAAGGATTCTACTGTGTCACAGTTCACGACTATTTACAAAAGTTGATTCCAATATGCAATTGATGGCGGAAAAACAGAGTTCTTGTGGATGTTGTTGTGACTTGAGGTGGATGTGGATGTTGTTGTGACTTGGTGCCTTTTCAAAAAATATATAACATTCCACTCTGTAAAGGCTGATCGCCAGCAGCGCTATGTGGTGCGTTACGTCCCCAACCAGACACCCACATTAGGTATGGTCAGTTTTATATATAGTTTATTATTTTGCATCTACTTGGTTGTGCCTATAGCGCCATCTACGAATGGCATACTTGCGGTAAGCAGAGGAAGTGAGCGCCACCTTACCACGCACAGCTGGTGAGGGGAGAGGGTCCACCATGGCTGTGGTGAGGCGCGACGCTACAACGTTTTTTGGATGGCGCGCTCGGTGTAAACACGCGTATATCTCCTACAAGCTATTCTGCCGCAGCCGTATGCAAACAGCGACGGATCTCACGTATAGGTGAGAATTTTCTGCTTCTGCTTGTTCGCTGACTTTATAGCTTGCATGTTTTTACGAAGTCTGTAGATTGCCTCGTCGTAAAGAACGAAGCTCGGAAAGGCTGCGACCAGTTGGTCCACCTCAAACGGAATGCTGACGATTTGCTCGAAGATTCCGAACAGCTACCTGTGCACTTGAGCTTTATGAGTTTGACAGGCGCTTGAGCTTTATGAGTTTTCAGCCCGTCGGGCGTAGCACTAACGACTCCAGTAATTTTTATGGCCACCAAGCGTAGTCGCCGTATTACGTCTGCGGGTCAGCTAGCATTTGCGGTATGCATCTAGTTCTGCTGCGTAGCGAGTGCGCTTATGCTAAACCATCAAGCCTCATTAGGGCATGGAAGCCTTGAGCAAGCTCCTCAGACCCAATCTCCATGCTAAGAGAACGTGCTATACTCACGAACCGCGAACCACTTCCCCTGCGTCACTGGCAGCGATCCAGGTAGGCAAATGCTATGTGGTGGCGAGAGAAAACCGCCAGCGGTTAGAAGAAAGACAATAGCGGCACCAACACCCGGAGAGTCGAGAGGAGATGCGAAGAAAGCTTTGGTTTAAAACCACAGCAATGTGATGTGATGTCGACTACTGGTCAGGTTCCTGAGGAAAAAAGAGGACAATACTTTTGCACGACGAGTTGTCGCCATCATTTAATTGTTGTTTTGTTATTCCTTCGGTCCAAGATCTTCTTTAAGGCTGCTTCTTGTGTACAAGTTACCACAGACGCCAAGCCCAATGTTCGTGATGCCAACCAACTTTCCCAACCAACGAGAGTGGTTAATGCATTTTGTTGTTTTGTTCCTATGTGTGCAAATTGAGCAAACAAATTATGTAGTATGTAGCTGTGTGCCCTAATTATACCTTATTTCGGTCCCACCTGCACAATGAGGCCGCATATTCTACACCCAAATCCAACTTGTAGATTATTTTTATTGTGTTTGTTAAATTTATTTTATTTATGTACTTTCGTATCGAGGCATGCGGGCTTAAAAAGTGAGTTGGGTCAAGTTGTACAAACATACAGTAAGGTTGATGTTTCATGATTAGATGATGCCCGCAAAAACAGTGTCAACTAAAGTTTTTTGTGTAACTTTGAAGATTCCACAGTGCCAGTGGTTGGTCCGGGAAGTTGGTTCCAGTCGTGCGATTTGCTGGGTATAAATCAATGAAAACATATAAATGTCCGACAAGTGATACAACAACACTAAAATGTCGCAGAAAATTGCCAAACACAATGCGTTTATGATATTTTTATGACAGGCTTTTGCAAACTTTACTTTCAGCTGTTTACGTGATCATGTGGCTAACAGTCATGTCTCGTTAATATGGACCCCGTTAATATGGAAACCCTGCATTATGGACGAAACGTTCGGCGACTGGTCTCCCGCATGCAATTTTGCCCCCTTAATATAGAAACCCGCAGTCCGGGCTATGGACGGCTATTTTAGGGACGAAACCGGTAAATACGGGCTTTTTTTTTCTCGTTATTATGAACACGGGTCCACAGAGCAAAAAAAAATGACTGTTGACCCCCGGAGGCCCGAGCAAGTATCGTGAACTCACTTTTGGCCGAAACATACAAAGCCGAAGCATGTATTTATCTCGGAACGCTCTTCCTTCCAGCATTATCGAATTAGATAGGGAGCATTCGGGGACCATTAGGGGAGATAGGGAGCATTAAATAGGGAGCATTAAACTTCGAAGTTAATAACAAAACTGTTCAAAAAATTGTGCGTTGCACTGAAAGAAAACAAGTTTATCTCAGCGAATACATAATATTTCTTCCTCTGTGTACTGATTTCGTTAAGGTTACGGTTAAGGTTAAGCTTGCGGTGCCACGGGGCGTGCACCGCAACCTTAACGAAGCCGTCAATAAGAAGAGAGATAGCTTTCGCAAAACATCCTTAGGAAAAAGTCGCCTCAATCGTGGAGCATCCTTTTCAAACTATAGCACTACCGATTTGTGCTGGACGTCTATGAAGACGACAGTATTCCTCTCCGCCTCAGCACGCAATAAAAATACCGGCTGAATGTGCCTTTATCAGTTGCTGTTAACGCCGTTTCAAACATGTTTGCATCAAACAACGCAACCTGTACCAAGAAAATGTAGTGGAATTTAGCCATGCGAATAATGTAGAGCACACGCTCTCCGTAACTCGCAGTGCTTTCACTGTGCACTTACCGGACACTAAGTCAATATTTCGTCTCATTGCACTGTGTTGTCGGTGTGCAGAGGTTTTCTTCCGCGTAAAGGTAGTGTAATTTCAACAAGTTCCTCCTTCTACATAAGTGGCTGTCAGGTTGTTCACTGGGCTGATCTAACTGCTTAGAGGGTAACGTGACAACAAAACAGCCTTTACACGTGAAAAGTTTGCACACAAAGATTTTTTTAGCTTTAGTTTATTAAAGTGACATTGGTAGCGATGGTTTTGTTACACTTTTTGGGAATGTTCTATGTTAATGTGACACAATATGTTGTGCACTTATAATGCACTGTGTCACGTCTTGTGCATTCAAGGGGCAATTCCCAATTCCTGGAGTGGGCATTTTTTCTAGAATGAGTGCGTAATCTGGTACTCGTAGGATGAGGGGCTGCCGGCGTTCCGTTCGTAAGCCTGAACTGGGTTTCGCTCGATCTCATTCGTGATCTCAAACATCTAGGTCAACCCGGCAGCTTAATTCTCTCGAGGACGCCATATCGATTTCCGCCCTGCATAGACCCTGCCAAAACACAACTGCTCTCAAGATTCCATGGTAGAACGTGGCGAATATGGCGGACGCTCTATTCTCGGTTAGCGTGCTGCGGGGCATTATCGTCGCTTGCATTTCAAACAAGAAAAAAAAAGCAGAAAGTCACCTCTTGAAATGCTTCGTTCTCCTGTTTCGCATAACCTTGATGTGGGAAGAATGTGCAGCCTAGTATGAAAGATGCGGTCATGCATAAAGAACGGAAAAAACATATAATTTGTTGATTATATATAACCAGATTCTCCCCAATCCATGTGGTGTCCGGGTAAAAGGCTGCTTATGTTTCCTTCATGAAAACGGTAACGAAACTGTAGGATATTTTAACTATAGGCATTTCAAGAAAAAAGGCCGAGATATACAATGAAAGCTTCTATGCAGGAAATGCTACACCCCAACATACTTCGACAAAGGTGAAACTGTCCAATCACAATATTATGTACGTTTGTTTTGAAATAAACTCCTAAATATGCACAGGCTTATTGGTGACTAACTGAGCTAGGCTAACCCAAACTCAGCGAGATCAATAGGTTTCCACATTAATGCTGAATCAAACTCAGGCTCATCAGCGAGAATAACAGACCGCCTCACACACAACTCCCAAGCACTCGGAACTGACTTGTAAGGACTGGTCCGGCCTCAGAACGTATATAGCGTCAAACCTTACTGAATTAGTTATTCGTATGAACCGAAACTCCCCCGCACACCGCTCACGTTCAGTATTATAGAGGAACAAAGCCATAATAGGATCAGGAAGAACTTTTGCTGCAGGTTTATTGTAGGCACTCTTCCATTGCTCGGAACACCATGCGCCTCTGATCAGAATAATAGACATTCTTGCGCAATCTAGTCTTCAATACAGGCTGTGTGTGTAAAAGAAAACTGGTTGAGTTCCGAAGTTATCAGCGGAATACACCGGTAGCCGAGAAAGCCCCTTGCGCTCAGAGGTTCTAGGCAAAATTATACATTTCTCCGACGTTCACGTTCCTTTGACAGGTGCAGGAAAGCATCGCGTGCCGTGCGTCGTAGACGCAGCGACATTACTGCATGCGAACCGACGCCGCGTCCTTGCAGTGGGCGAATGCACGTCAGAATAAATTCTAAACTGCATGAACGTTCTTGAGCTATAGGGCTGCATCTGCACCTTTCCCGAAACTCTCTATAAATGGTCAGGCTGCGCGAGAAAGCTCGTTGCGGAGCGCTGACGATTTATTTAGGTTACAGCGTCTGCATTACATCAGTGTAGTTTAGTTACATGCAAAACGTTTGTCGCGTTTGTGTCAGTTTTTCAGCCAGATCTCGTTCTACGGCACTTTTTAGGCCCTATGCTCAACCCGCCATTACCGTTACAAATTGGGAACAGCTTTTATTTCAGATTTACGGAGTAGAAACGCCACCTTTTCGTATTTCCACGCAATCTATCGCGGAAAATATGAACAAATTACTTCTAAAGATACCATTGTCATCCAGCTTTGGCAGCTATGCCTTCAGCCCTAATTGCGATGATGCCAATAAACGTACCAGCCAAGCACATACGCATGATCTTCTGCCTACAAGTGGTGATTAAAAGGAAGTAAGCGTGGCTGCAGGCGTTGCCTGGACTCGACCTCAGCGCTGCGCAAGGAGGGTCACTGGCGGTAGAGGGCGCTTCCTGTGCGGTAAGGCGAACCGGCTGGTCGGTTCAACAAATGCCTCCCCTGTGTCCTGCCTTTTTATCGCCTTTCGGCGCTTGTTTAACGGCGTGCGCGCTGTGTTTACACGCTGAGGGTATTTATTGCGCGCGCGCGTAACAGGATGTATGCCTCTGGGGAGCCCGTCTTCTTCTGCATTGCTTTACAACAGACGGTACTCCTTTTTAGGGGGATACCCCCAAATGCCTGTGCGTTTCGACCGGCCTGCATCCTTAGAAAAAGCCCGTAGGTCCGGTTAGCCGAACATTCCGCACTTTTCTTGCATTCCCTTTGAAATCGTAAATAGTCGGCAACCGCTTCTTTGCGTGCCTTAAGCGGCAGGTAAAGTTCCGCTGTATAATGTGAAACATGTACGCCATTAGTCCGTTCTCATCACAAATATTCCCGAATTAATGCTCGTAAGGTGTCCGGTGACGGCACGATGAGAGGCGACTTTTATTTTTGGAGTGCGACGGCTTCATCGCTGTGTTGGAGAAAGAGACTAAGATATGTAATGGTTTCATCGTAAATTTAACTTATCAGGAACGTTTTATGTTATACTTCCAGGCTGCTTTTACATCTTGTGTGCTCTGGACGCATTCGCTGCGGCATAAACCTAACACAACAAAAAACGGTAACGACCTGAATTGTATGCTCCCATCGTTTCCCGTTCAAGATGCGGTCGTCCACCGTTGAGACTCTTTCTAACTTTCAAGGGAGGCACACCTTATAAAGACAGCCCTGAGCAAATAGTTTGCATCCACGAAACTTCAGTTTCGGTTTTTTTTTCAAATGCATAGACGCTTCTCTTCGGTGCGTTCAAATCAACGTAAAACGTTCAGCGAAATTGTAAAAGTTTTCTATATTCGTTTTAAAAAGTTATTCCCTTTGCAAGGCAGATACTACGCAAATAACATTGTAGTTGTCACGCATGGTATCTATAAAAATTGCCCTTCAAATGCCCCAGCGTGAACAAATAAGCATAATAGTTCCATGTGTTGGTGGCGTGTTTCAGAAATTCCGCCAATTTAAGGAAAGAGTAGTAAAGGTTTTGAAGCGGAAGGACATAATTCCGAAACCATGCTAGCACTCGAAAAAAAAGCATTCACCAGACAACTAACGTAATATTCAGGATAGCTAGTCACAACCACGGAATTAAGGAATCTAGCCTGCAACCACACGTACAGACCTCTCTGTAGGTCGGGTGGCGCACGCTAGTGCGCACCTCCGGCTACAACGGGCAGATGTAGTCACGTCGAGGCTCTACACCGCCCATCCTACAAACAGGACATCCGTCTCCCAATAAACACGTCCACAGAGTGGTTTGAGGACCTCGGTTTGGTTGAGCTCACCGATGCTCAACGGCTAGGGCAAGTTATAAGGCCTCATACCGCCCAGCGGAGCACAACGGCGTGCCACATAATCAACTTGCTGGGTATTGCTCCCCCGCACAGAGCGCCAACCAGTTTCGCGATCCCGTAAACGATAAAGGAAAATCTTTACTACCCTCCACTTCCGCTTAACATGCATCCTATACATAACAAGAGGCGGCGAGAGCCAGAGCCCACGCCCTGCAAAAATGATATGCGAAAGATGAGAACATCTCCTACGTGGACGCGGCTGATTACGCTGGTCGCGAAGCAATGGCCATAGCAGTGGCCAACCATCAGGGTAAAGGGCGAAACACTTAAGCGGAAACAGAGACGTCTCCGCATGCACCTACTGCTCTTATAACAGGCTTGGCTGCCGAAATACCTTCGGGTTGAACTCTTGCGCGTGCATCCACCCAGCTTTATAATTGGCGACGCCATGTCGGAAACAGGATTGCTCGGACGCACATAAGTCTGCCGTTAAAATCCATCGCCTCCTGCTCGATCCGCACGATAGACTCGATGGTTGGAGAAAAGGTACCAATTGTTATGGTCGTGGTTGCCTCCGGGAAAATCAAGACCATCATTAGCAACTTCAATTCCGCGATTCTAAATTTCTCACGCGGAGAGATATCAAGGGAGGCGTCCGCAATCCTAATTTCTGCTCGCCACCCGCACAACCTGACAGGCAAGACCAACTCAGTTTGGAAACACGCCCATTCCGACCTTGCAGGCAACAAGTGCGCGCACGACGCCGCTCGACGCTATACTGACCGAGTGGACGACACCTTCGATACCGATCTTCTCTCCATGTCGGGAAGGAACAGGTTTGTATCATTCAGGGACGTTACAAATCACGCTCGTTTAGCCCGGTTCCGAAGCCCGCGGGCACTCCCATTCCACAGTAGAGATGGGAGCGGTTGACAAAAAAGCATTACTTAAAAAACAGTTTTTTTAACAGGTTAGCGCTAAAAATCAAACAGACCTCCAAAGAAATTCGTTGTAATGCGATTAATCTGGAGTGAGGGAAACGCTTTCTGAAACCGATGATTTGAAGTAAAATCGTGAGCATATTTCGAGGCGCAAGGTCCGCTGGTTCATTTGCAATGCAGCATGTAAAAATTATATTCTATTCAGCGTTAACAGGAAAAATTATCGGACACTTACGCCTGCTAGGTGATTTGAAGGCTAAAGCCAGCGATCGTCGAGGACTTCTTCACTGCTGCACCGTGTTTGCGGTACTGCCAAGTTCACCGGTCATGCGGCGTGCATTGGGATAATTCTTATTCCATCCTGTAACAGTACAGGTTTAGTGCTGCAGTATCCACACTTGGCTGTGGCTCTTGCAGATCCATTCAAACCCAAATAAGTTTGTAGGTATCTTTTATTTAGTTGTTTTCGTTTACAGAGGTAAAACTTGGGTTCCTTAAAGTAGTCACCAGTAACTGCGGTCACTTTTCGCTTGACATTCAAGGCTTTCAGCTTAAGAAGTGTGTCGAATGTGTTATATATCTGTGCGGAATTGGATTTTCTTTTCAATTTTATATGTTTCCGAAAAAGCAATAAAAGAGCCTGTTTCTGTCACGCCCCTCTACATTTCATAAAAATTTACATCTCTATCTCTCAGCAAGCGACATTTGATGGTGTCGCCACCCCTACAGACCCACTCGTGTCGAAATCCACTTGAGAATAGCTATTGCTAGCCATAGCACTACTCACACGAGTCTCATAGTTATAAGGAATGCGCGTGCTTACAGCACATGTTATGGCAATGTCCTCAGGGGGTCCCGAATGGCCGCACAATCGCTAGCAGTGAACAGTGTGAGAACGTGCTTCTCCGCTGCCGCTCGCAAGATCAACTGTGGGCCGTCCAGCCGGCTGAGGACGCTGCCAGAGCAGAAGTGTCCATGGCCGACGACTAAGCATCACAGTTGGCGAACTCAATAAAGTTTAATCTCTCTCTTTGGGCTTCCTTCGATGACGATTCTGAGAGGGCGGTCACTTAAAGGAGCCATGAAGACAAAATACAAGTTGGATTTATTAGAAAGACTGCTTAGTCCCAATAACAACGATACCAACATCATCGCAGTCTTCGAACAAATAACGGAGGTAATAAGGAAAACGTGCGAAGCAGTCGCGACCACCTAGCCAATTTTCCGCAACTTTTCTATGACGTCACGCAACCTTGTTTGTGCGATTGGCGGCCCCCTAACTGACCTGTCGTGACGACACATGACTGGTCGTCTGTATTGGGGCCTCGAGTTTCATTTGACCGCATCACTTGAATGCTAACGTGCAGTTAGCGCACTGAGAATTATGTGTTACTGTTGGCCCGTATGACGTCATTTTTGCTCATAACACGTCACTCGGGCGCAAAATTTGAAAGTTTTTAAATACTTGCTTGTTTTCCGTTGAAAAACATCTTTTGTGGCTGTAATGGAGCTGAGTGAGATACTGAATCCTAGTTCTTTTAAATTAAACGAAGTTGTATTTTCTCTTCATGGCTGCTTTAAACATTGATTTGAAATAGCACTAAGCCGCCCTTCGCCGTAACACTGTGATGAAACAGGTGAAGAGGGCTTTAAACAGAGCCTAGCATACACTTTGCAAGTGCAAAATTAGGGCTGGGCTATAAAAGCAGGTAATGTAAAGTGAGCAGAAGATCGACGCTTCAACAGCGGAGGACTGGTTGAGTTGAGAGGTCAAATTTCAATGCGGCTGAGTGCATTTGAGCTTCTTCGCAATTGGCTATACATTTCAATAGAATGTCCGCGTAGTAGTGGTAAGCACATCATGCTTCCACATTTGATATTAAAAAAAACTATGCCAGACGGCTTCCCTGGCAACGACTTCATCATATTAAACAGAGTTCGAGGAGCATAGTGTTGATATGAGCATTCAAACGCGATTTTACTCTGACTTGCTGCGGTGATTTTCAAAACGTACCCCTTCAACGCGTGTTTTCACTGGTTCTTTCTGAGGTAACCTGGAAGGTCTTTAGTTTCATTACCAGTAACAGCGTATTGTATTCTAACAAAAAGCGCTGTAGCGGGACCTGTTGGAAAAAGCTATGAATGCTAAAGTGTGCTGCTAAAGAAATGTGGGCATGGGGGATAGCGTAATAAAATTTACCAAATTATTAGACATAACATTATCTCTACCACAATACGCATGGCAGATGGGAAATTCCTTTTGAGGAGCGTACAACAAAAATTAAAAATTTCAAAAATGTAATCTACAGAGCTTCAAGCCTTTATTACTGTGTTTGCGAACAAGTAAAAAGGGGGAACCATTCTAAATATCTTCACCCTTTCATGATATTTTGTAAACGCGGGAATTCTTTTCGTTTATATATCACACTATTTAGGCAGTTCCATAGCCAGTGACTGACTTTCGTGAAGCGGCAGGAACAAAAGCATCTGATGTCCACGTTACAAAAATTTGCCACCTAATCAAAAACGAGACAGGATAATGTCGGCTTCGCCAATAAAATCCTGCACTTTGTTGTACCGAGCAATAATGTTATCGTTTGAATGGCTTTAAAGAATAAACAGAATTCGAAACCCATTGATTACCACAGCTACAGTGCCCCTAAAACAATAATATGCATTTCGTGTTTCTAATATAAGGGTCCTCAAATACAACTGCGAAAACTATTTGAGAAACTAAGATGTCCTTGATGCGGCTTAGAGAAGCCGTATTTTTCACACTAATAAAACTTCCTCTGCATGCACGGGATGGCGCCTGGTGCAAAAACACGCTGCTCCTAAAAACGACATGAAAGGACAGGAGAATATATGAAAACAAAACATTTTAAAAAGTTGCGCCGGTCAGGCGAGCTTACCAGTAAAGGACAACCCGATACGCCTTCGCTTAAGTTTTTTTTTCTGCGTCTATACTCAATATCTTGGTAAGGCCTTTCGCAAATGATTATATACATTGCAAGCTTACCATCGATCTTTCAGCGTTTCCTGTTTTGCGCGATGTTTACATTCCATGACAAAAAGCAATGATTCAGCCACGCGGCGAACTTGAGCGTTTGCCGGCCAACCTCCCACTGCCAAACACGGCCGTTATTGGAAGCCTATAATATAAACAACGTAAAAATATCAAAAAACGGGAGTTGAAAACATCGATTTCTCTCAAGACACTATTTGGGTATCCCGGACCCGCTTGCGAAACAAGGATATATGAGAGATTTATCATATGCTACCAAAAGAGAAGGCAGTGGGTCAAAGTTTTACTTCGGGAGGGTTTTTTAATGCAGAAATATTTAGAGCGACAGGGTCCCGAATTCATTTGACAAAGTTTGTACCGACAAAGATTAGGTACTTGTTTTATTGCTGATGTGTATTTCCTTACTGTTATATTTTTATCACTTTTTAGTGTCCTTTTCATTCTTACCGAGCCTTCCGGGGATCTTGTTAACTTTTTTCGGTCGGCAACTGCAGCAGTTTCTGCGAAATTGAGGCCACTGTTTAGAAGCTCTTTTGGTTAAGTATAGACGTTCATTGCCTACTGCTTTTTACGTTCAGTCGCAATTAAGGATATATAACTTAACGTATCGCAATCGCGTGTCTGAAACTAATTTTACGGGTAATGCTTAGAACTAAGAATATCAAGCTGGGAGCATAGTTGTACCTACTGGTGATTCGCTTATGAACTTTCTATTAAACCTTGCTTCCGCGCCAGCCTCAACAATAACAGCCCCAGAACATCAACCCCGAAGCTCAGCACTCGCTCGCTCGCCATCAACATGAGAACCTCCTGTCCGCCCGAGTGGGTACCCTCACCTCTTATGGAGGCTCGTAATGAACGTGTGATAGCGCCCTACCCTGTACTGACAGTGCTTTTAAGTGCGAATGCACTTCTTAAGCGACCCTGAATCACGCGTCCACCACCGTCCGTCAATCCGCACCACATACCCACTTAGGGCGATTGGCCAAGAAGGGTTTTTAAGTGCGAAAGCGACCCCACCACATACCCACTTAGGGCGATTGGCCAAGAAGAGTTCCTTCGCTACCCATTCGGCATATCTTCGTGATACTAACCACTTCCTACGGGAAATAAACAACATAAAAATCCCTGATGGCGCCTTCCTTGTAACTATAGATGTCTCTTCTCTGTACACAAATATACCTCACCGAGATGAGATTGAAGCCCTGGTTGAATCCTATAGCATACATCGGGATCACGAGGCGCCAAGCCCACAAGTCATTGAAACTTTAACCAGGCTAGTGTGGAAATAAATAGCTTTTATTTCCACAATCAGTATTATCTTAAGCGACCCTGAATCACGCGTCCACCGCCGTCCGTCCGTCCGCACCACATACCCACTTAGGGCGATTGGCCAAGAAGAGTTTTTAAGTGCGAAAGCGACCCCCCACCACATACCCACTTAGGGCGATTGGCCAAGAAGAGTTCCTTCGCATCACCCGTGCATTCGCACTTCCCCATGCTCCCCTTCGGGGAAATGCGGGTGAATTTTTTTCCCCTTACTTGACTTCTACATATTATATATACATACCTCATAGGGATATTCCAGAAAAATATCTAGTGGAATTTGTAAGCAATATCGTCGGCTCTGGCGACCAATACATCTAGCACGTTCTAGAATTCCTTTCGCACTGCTTAAGCTGTGTACGGCAAAATAATGTTCAATTTCTATCTAAGCTGATGCTCCGGGGCACAGCGCCATGCTCCGCTTTAAGCTACCTTCTCAAAGGGCTCCGCTTGTCGGCTTCGCGGTTTCAAGGGTATATTCTCCGGTTTTGGCGCTAACGCCATGGGTTTGAGCTCGAGCCATTTCGAGCACTTTTTTCTAAAGTGAATACATTACTACAAATGTTTTCTTAAGCGTATTCTAAGCATTATTTTCTAAGTAGGGGTGGTATGAGGTACTTATAGATGGAAAAGGCGCGAATTTACGGCGGAACGCTCGAGAGAATACACGTGAATATCTCCTCGTTATGTGGTCCACAGAATAATGCTGCAATCATCCAGTGGCCTCGTCAAGAGATTGGGCACCTCCAATTTATTTTTAGCGACAGCTTGCCCTATGGCCCAAAGGTGCTCAGAAGTGCACGCTGCACACGCTCCACCCCTAAAGCGAGAAAAGATTGGTACTGGGGCTCCATAACAACCACTGGAGGCCTGGGTGTCCTTCAAGATGGAGCGCGTTGCCATGAAAGGTTTGCACGCTTGAAGTTTTTACTGCTGCGCAGTAAAGTCCCGAGTCAAGTGGTCCGAGTCAGTTCCTAGATCAAAGAGCGCACACATTCGACAACTGCCTTCTAACGGCTCCTAATAGCTGGAGGGCCAAGTGTAGATCACTGCTGGTGACAATGCTACATAACCCAAGTCCTCCTCTGCACAGCTACTCCAAGCGAGCGACCCCCTTGGCGGAGCAGTTGCACACGGGGGTATTAGAGCATGCGGGGTGCGGCGATATTACCTTTTTGGACCCTAAGTTCTTTCTGCATAAACACCACCACAAGTTGGAGTGGCTCTGGGGTGTCCCTAACGCGACAAGCTCTATCCGCCTGAGCATGTACGGGCTTATCCACAAAATACGACAGCGCATGGGTACGCGGCGATACTCTGGACCACGTCCTCTTCCCTGTTGGGCATTGAACACTTTAGTAAAGAGGTATGCCGCCTTTTTATTGGCTGCCTTTGGGACACACAACTCACGAACTCAGGGTGATGAACGCATACGCTTATACCTCGGATGCCACTCGGGTGGAGCGGTTGCCGGCATTTTGTCCAAGGCTAGCACCGCCTGGTCGAACTACACCACACTACTGCCACCAGCACCACCGGTCTATAATCGTGGGAAATAATCGATCAGATTTAGGGGAAATCTTAAGGTGGAGTACGCTTCTGCGAAGGAACGTTTCACATCCACCTCAATGCAGCCATACCGCTACAAAGGAAAGCTATACAGATTTCTCAGAAACTTCGCAGTCGACGAAAAAAATGACAGCATCTCCACTGCGTGGATGATGGCGAGGGTGCGGAGTACGGGGTCTGGTAATGACATCCAAGTTGCGCCCCAAGTGTCATCCGACTTGCGCCTCGACCGTCATTTGATTCGAGCCGTGAGTTTTACCTTGATTATTCCGCAAATGAAACTGCAACTGACGGCTCAAATCAAATTTCGCTCAATTTTCGCTTGATGGCTGTGTGCGCGCGGATGGACGTGGACGGACATTGGGAGGTCCTAAGGTACTCCACCCCGTTGCCGGAGAGGGAGTAAGCCGTTTGACTCTCGGGTACTAACTCACGGTCATATCCCAATGGGTAAAACGACTGACACTAACTCTGTCTGGTCTGCCAGACACAGCCTCCAATCCTGCCGGTGCCTGTGTGACTTTTTGCAATTGTAAATGCTATGCGCATGGTCGCAGACGGACATTGTGCGGTCCTAAGCTGCTCCGCACCTAAAGGTCATCCTGCACCAGGACGAATTCTTTTTCAACTGCCCAGAGTGTAGTATTGGGCGAGTTGGTGATTCATCTTAACAGTAAAGCGCAACAGAAACAAAGACTTAAGCTGTGTGCCTCCGATTAAGTCTTTGTTTCTGTTGCGCTGTATTGTTAAGTTCAACTGCTCAGTTTCTGAGAAAGGTGTATAGCTTTCCTTTGTAGCGGTATGGCTGCATTGAGGTGGGTGCCAGACTTTCGTTCGCAATCGAGAGAATACATGCAGACACGCTGGTATTGCGCACAAAGCGACACGAATCAAGTTGAGTCTTCCTAGGTGCTAGCTAGTAGCTGGAGATCTTGCCCAATGGCACTAGGTTGCGCCAGCTAGCTTAGTAACGGGTGAAGGGTCTCGTTGGTGGCGCTTCTGTTTGAAGCTTGACGAAACGGACACGGCGATTCCGTAGCTATTAAGCACACATATGCCTTTGCGTACCCAAATTCTGCGCTCATCGGGGTTACCTCACATGCTCCTCGTCAGGGACCTGAAGGAGGTCTGTGAACGGAGACTGATGAAGCTTCCAGTTCGGTCTGTGTATATTTGTCTGTGCTCAGCAGGGACAGTAGACCTTAAAAAACCAGAAAAGGGTTATTCATGGTTCGTTGTATTTAAGGACATTGAAGCTGGTTTTGTGTGATCTTACCAGCTTGTGGATTCTATTAATGGAAGAAATAATAACTGTTGTAAATTCTTTGTTTATAAGTGAGGTAGTGCATGAAGCTCACGCTCACTATTTCCACGTATTCCTAGTCATTAGTTATATTCACAGCTTCCAGTCTAATCATATTCAACAAATATCCGAGGAGACATCAGCACTTCATATGAGTCGCGATGGCGAAGGATACTTACTGAATTGAACACAACACAGCGCTCGGTCGAATGGATATGTTGACTTCGAGGCATCTAACATAGTTGAACCTCAAGTAAGCCTGTGACGGCGGTTGCCCTCGTCTGTGTCTGTTTTCACAGAACGGGTATATCAAATTTTTGGGTAGAGATGTGGCAACTGCCGAATAAGAACAGATGAATAGGTCGTAATTTCTTGCCTCAGCTATCATCGTCATTTACACTCACCTTGACTGCGTATGTGAAAATGGTGGATAGATGTTGACATCGTTGCCATGTAGTAAATGGTCAAGCTTCTTTGGCTTCTGACCACAGCTGTCAACGTCAATCTGCAATCTGCTAGGGTCGTATGTTGTCAGGCTTGTGCTTTGGAGCCTAACGATGTAGGAAACAACTTGGAAATAACGCACGCCAACCTGCGTGTATTGGTTTCTGCCGTTTTTTAAGTCGAAGGCCAGGATTCATGCTATATGTTAACCTTTGCTCAACTGAAGCAATAGTTCCGAGCTGGTTTCGTCAACGTGTGCTCGACTAGTTTTTACTACGTGCTCGCAATCATTGCCACATAGTTTTACTTCTTGTTATATTTGTTTTCAACGGCGTTTGCTTACTACGCACAGTCATGGACAAATGAAATAAGAACATAAAAATGTGAACCCCAAAAGGCAAAATAAAAAATACAGATAGTGGAGATAAAGTAGTGGCTCACTCACGGTACACTTGAAAAGGCGCCTTTTCGATCACTGTTACTGTAATATAAGCACGCGAGAATTTCACGTGCATTTCATGGAGGATTTCATGGTAAGAAATTGCTCTACCTGTCTTTTATGATTCACACGTCCGTGTTAGTGTTTCATTTTAACATGACTGTACGCCAAGCGACGGATATTCCGCACAAGGGGCCTTCTCATGTTTCTGATTTATTACCTTTGTATTTTGTTTTTTGTGGGGCCTACAAAATAGCGGAGAACAAAGCATCCTCTCCATCAAAATTTGTGAAAACTTCCTAGTGGGAATTATGAGATTCATTCAATTGAAAGCACATTCTCTGCAACCGATAATATTAGCACACGTGCTTTTAGGTACATTTGCTTTCGACGCTCTGGACAGGCAGGCAGACAGCGAGATAATGAACTTTATTGAAGGTCCTTAGGAGCACCGCCGCCGTTCAGGGCGGCAGCGTGGCGGGCCACTCCCACGTGGAGACGGGGAGGCCTAGCCCAACCGCCGCGTCGTCGGCCCTCAGGGTGGCCTTTAGCTGCTGTAGTAGATCGGTGCTCTCCAGGTTGCTACGCCACTCTTCCCCGGTTATGCACTGAAGGCCCCGAAATGAGGGACACCGGCCGCCAGAGCATGTGATCGAAATTGGTATGTTCGCCAAAATACGGGAAGTCCGGTTCAAAAGTGTCCGTGTAGGAGCTGAGAGAGGATGGACTAGGAATAGACCTGGTCTGCAACATTCGGAGCATGGCTGCCTGCGGCCTGTAGAGTTTCTTGTGCGAAAGAGGACACTTTCGCCTGCCCAGCGTATGCTGCTGAATAACCTCGTTGAATGTGAATAACCTGGCGTGGTGGGTTACCTCACGCGCGCTGGTGTGGGCGACCTCGATGAGGTTAATTACACAGGACAAGTCCGACCCAAGGTGAGCCAAGTGATGGTGTGTGAGGAAATGACCTGATTTACTAGGACGCCAGTGACCTCGGCCGAAGCAGAACTTGATGCAAAGGCTCTACCGGCCACGCGAAAATCGGTGTAGATTCGATGCCGGCTGTCATCAAGTGAAGCAAGACCCACCGCGGCCTGCTCGGCTCTAGCCGGGTTGGTATTCCTGAAAGACGCAACGTTGAGAACTGTGCCAGTGTGATAAACCAAGACAGCCGAGAACTTTGCAGATCGGCCATACTGCGCAGCGTCCACAAAGCACGTGGAGTGCGTGTCGTCGTGAACTTATTTTAGTAGGGTCTCGCTTCTGGCCCTTCGCCTGCCCGCATTTTGCTGCGGGTGCACGTTGTGTGGAAACGGGCAGATAGTTGTTGCGGCTGTCTGCTACGTAGTAACGCCAACCTCGACCTCCTCCTCGACGGATGGATTACAGCCCAGAACCACCAGAATCTCTGTGCCAGCGGGTGAAGACGACAGCTTGGCAGTCTAAGCCGTACACTGCGCTTCGATGATTTCCTTTAAAGTGTTGTGAACACCGAGCTCTATGAGCCTCTCTGTGCTGGCATTCATCGAGATAGGCAGCAGCGCTTGATGCTTACACGAATTTGTGAATTAAGCTTAGTCTTCGTAATTTTTCCAGCAGTGGATGGTGGGCGCGTACGTGTTGTGACTCATTAAGAATGCATAGAAGAGCCTCAAGAGGTTGCCCTCCGTGATGCTTCCTCGACTGTTCGAGACCCGGGTAGTTAGCCGTATCAAGCTATTCGGCTTAGCGGTGATTTTGGTGAAGGTGTGCCTGTTACAATCGTTCGACTCCACTAGCCTACCGGGAACCCTGATAACCTCAACACTGGAAATGGGGTGTCCCTCGATTGTGCGGAGCGCAAGGTTAACCTCTGACAGTCGGACCCAGCCCTTGGGCTTAATCCCTCGTACTAGGTTTGTGCTAGGCTCCGAGTTTCTCGAGTAGAGGCGAAGCCCCATCCCAGCGAGGAAAGCATATGTGCGATCTAGGGCTTCCTGAAGTGCTTCCTTTACCCTACCCTCGCAGCCTCCGACGCACCATACAGTAATGTCCTCGGCGTAGAGAGTGTTGTCAATGCCCTTGACCTCAGAGAGTCTATGAGACAATTTACACATGGACATGTTAAACAAGAGCGGGGATACCACTGAACTCTTCGGTGTCCCCCTCGTGCGGAGCTCAATAGGCTCGGACCTTAGGTTCCCAATCTTGAGCGTGGATTTTCTATGTCTGAGAAACGAGCTGATAAACGCGTGAAAGTTCTCGTCAAGGACAACCTCCGATATGAAATCGAGTATTTGGCCGTGCGAGGTGGCATCGAAGACTTCCTCTAGATCTAAACCTAGTGTGGCTCTGACGTCCCTCGTGTTCCTATCGATGATCTGATACTTGATCAGATTCATGGAGTCCTGAGTCAAAAGCAACGTTCGAAAGGCAATCATGTTACACGTAAAGAGACCGCGGTCTTCGATGTGCTTGTAGCTGCGGTTGTTAATAACATGTTCCGCACGATGTGAGAGAGATCGGGCGGAGGTTAGTCATGTCTGGAGCACGCCCCGGCTTCGAGATCAGGACGACCGGCACCAGCTCCCACTACTCCGGAACCGCGCCCCGTTCGGAGATCCCATTTATCACCTGCGTAAGGAATGCGATCGACTCGTCATCCAAGTTGCGAAGTAGTCTGTATGAAATGCCGTCCGGACGCGGAGCAGAACGTCCGTTGAGGACCACGAGGGCCTCTCTTACCTCGGGGACGCTAAAGGGCTGGTCCGGAGCTCCTCTAGACGCTCAGAGAAATTTATAAGGGATTTGTTGCGCATAATTAGAAATTATTGTAAAAATTATGAGGGCGACATATCAGATTTTGCGTGACGCATTCTGTCAAGTAGTACCGGCGGAAAGGGTAACTTCTGAGCTGGGAAGCCAAAGTATAAAACGCAATTCAGGCAACCCTGATTCGAAAACACACAAGTCCTACAATACACCGGCCTTCGTATGTTATCTTTTGAACACGCCTGGCATAGCCTAAATAATAAGAGGACATGAAAGATTGTAAATGCATGACAGCGTGCGGCGTTATTATGAACATTTCGGTGGACACCTTCAATATGAACTATGGAGACATACTCTGGACTTTTTTCTTAAAAGAAGTGGTATCCAGATGGAACTGCACATAGTTTTCAAGCAGACCTACAAAAACTAGGCGTTTACTGACATATTGCAACAGTGCACGTGGCACAATTAGAAGTAGGCCGGGCACATTCGTAGGTTATTTCAGTTGAAGTGAAATCAGTACTTAAGTTATTAAATAAAATATAAAATAAAACCCAAGAAATTGCATTGGTAGGTTACATGAGTGATTGACAGGGACAGCATTCTGTCCACATTGGAACCTAGCGTAAGCGTGTGTCGTTGTTCAATGTCCAACCCTGCTTCACTGTTATTATGGTACTGTTCAAACACGCAGTCTAACGGGCATTTTAATTCGGGCTTTCAGAGCCGTCAGGGGCCACTCGAAAGCGTTTGAGAAATAAAAAAAGAATACGCCTGCGTCTGTTTATATTCATTGCTTAAAACTTCGCCTCCTCTGCACGCGTAATATAAACATTCATGGATTGAACTACTAATGACCACAAATAAGTTCGTACTTGCTGCCTCCCGTTGGCAGTTACCCCCAACAGTCTACAGGAAATTATATATAGAGTGAGAAATATTGCACAACTCCACACTTAATACTTCAAAGTTTTCGCCACACCACTTCACGGCAGTTATGATAGATAAACGTGGCCGTCAGGGTAATCGTTACGTGCATGTTCGGAAATCGAGTGAGTGTAAAAAACAAAACGACCGTTAGGGTACCTTAAAAATTTAAAGTCGTAAAGAAGATTGACGTTTTCTTACGCTTCCACTCCCTTATTATTTTATGGTTCCAAGTGCACTGGAACGGTGCCCTTATATAGGCCGCCCTAATTACATTCAGCTCTTGCTCCTTTCAGTTGGTGTTGAAGCCCCATTATTCAAACTGCACCATGCATACTCTCAAAAAAGTGAGGAATATAAATCAATCCCGCAGGACCCGCCTCTCAAAATAACGTGGGATGCTCACCATAATTACGCGGTTGTAGAGGCAGTAGTTTCAGGACTTCTTCCAATGCCCTTTCGCAGAACCGCAATGTCAAGGCTTTGCCGTTGCATGAGCGGACACATACAGCCATGTTCAAAAATAGCAGTGCTGTTGTTTTTGAGAGAGCCATTCACTTGCATAAATTTTTCGCTTGCAGCTGCTCTTTTAAAAGTTGAGAGAATAGTTGTTTTTATTTTTGGTCGCATGCTGTCGCGAGATCCTCAATCTTTCCGCCGGTACCCAGGCTAATGGAAGCTGCTGGAAGATCTAGGGTTTCAATTATACTTTTCCGCGCTAGCGAGACGAGCATAAGTACCCGAGCAGAGTAATTCCTGGACAACATTCGCATCCAGGCGCCTGTACTCAAAACATTTTCAATGTGCGGGGATGGTGGAAAAACGTTTTTACTTGAGCTGACAAAAAAGAAAACAAGAAAAGGTGGGTGGCTTCTTCTCAGTTCAGAACGCCGCGAGCGACTGCTGCGGCTGTAGCCCGGGAGATCAGGTGTTCCTGAGTCCCCAGCTGAGAGCTGGTCAGCCCGCACTCCCGCTTCTCCGGGGTTGGGGAAGGGAAGGGGTTCGGATGGTCGACGCATGCCCATACAAGATGGTACGTCGTATTGGGATTATGGCAGGCAGGGAAGTTGTAAGGGTATGTAGTGGGGGATATATGGTAAAAAATAGGGGTGTTAAATGATGTTTCCGCTTCGAGTCTGCGCCATATTCGGGCGTCGCAAATGTTGAGGGACGGATAAGGGGGTGGGTAATGGCGGCGGCTCTGACGGTAGTGATGCAGTATACCGGAACAAAAAAAAATAAATTTCACTGTGGCATGTCCATTAGTGCGACGGCCATATTTTATCGGCAACATGTAACGTCAACGACTGAAAGCCCGTAATGCCAACAAGCCCACCCCTGAAACGAAACGCGCACTTTGCGATAAGCCATTACTCATCGTTTTATCATCATTGGCGGCGTCTTCATCGTCATCATCATCATCGTATTCAGTCTTACGGAACTGCAAAAGCCTGTTTCCGATGCTCCATTTGCGCCTGGAAACTGTATTATTTCTCCTTTTATAAAGTAGTCATCTTCAACGTTGGAGTCGTTTCTCCGTGGCCATTCTGGCGATTAATGAGTTTCCAGTTCCCCGTGTCCCATACTCGACTCAACCCCAATTCCCCGCCTCATAAAATCTTCAACCGCAGCTTTCTTCACGATCCTGGACACTCGTTTCGTATTCCTAGGCGTTTCCCTTATCCCTTTGTTTGCTGTACCAACGCCGCCTGTATAAACAGTGCCTAACACGTGAGCAAAAAATGGCCAAACAGCCACTCTCCTGTTGCTCTCTCCTACCCTTCCCCGCTCCGTAGCCTTCCAGCGTGCTTTCGTGTCCGCCAGCCAGCGCCGCTTCTCGGAAACTATGCAAAATAGTGGAAAGTTTGTTTAGCGTTCCCGAGGCGGCGCTCCTACGCCTTCTTGTTTTTCACCATGCCTGTCTGTCTTGGTCTGTCACTGATAAAACTTCCTTTGTCACGAAGCAAAATCCCTTGCGCTGCCGCAGGCTGATGCCGGCTTTGCGCGCTTATCTACTCGGATCACAGGCCCTGAAATTTTCTGAGTGGGGCATCCCCCCTCTATCCCCTCCGCATTTAGGTATTGTTTCGCCCCCCCGGTTCGCACTCCGCATCGGTACGCACTTCTAAAATTGAGGACTATACTGTAGAAGCGCCCGGACAGCATGGCGGGATCGCAGCTGCTTATCCTTTTGTTTCCTAGAATTTTCTGAATTTTACAAGCACGTGATATTATTGGAAAGTAATCGTAGAAGTAAGCGCCTGAACAAAAACGTGCACGCAATTTTTTCTTCTCTAAATACTCCAGAAAGAAAAATATCAGTAAAATAATGGCTGCACCATCCGAAAATATCGTTTTTCTGTTAGCTATATGTCTACCCGACAATCAGTATGTTCTTAGACTATTTCAGTCCGCCTTCGTCTTTCTCTTTGGAAAAATGCAGCAAGTATGAAGCGAGCGACACGTTGAACAAGATGCCCAGTGCGCCACAGAACTAGCGCCCCGTCACGGCTAAGATGTAAGCGAAACAGCCCTTGAAGCCCAACAGGCAAGCTGACAGACACACGTCGTAGAAGTGGGTGCAGTGTTCGCGACTCGCGAGCAGTGACGTAAGGCGAAATGTCCGCCGGCACGCGCCACATAGCGGATCAGTGCCTGAACTAAGCGTCCCTACCCTTCCCATTGAAAAGCGCGCGACGCGTCAGGCAATGTTAATACAGGCGGCGTTGGCTGTACTCGTAGGGCATTCCAAAGTTTTCCGTCCAGGTACTAGGTAACGCGCGAAATTTCTGCCCCAACACTTGCCACTGGCAGTACATTTGGCGTGTGTTCTATTTTTTTCAGTAACAGATGTACCTATCTGTTCATTATTTTACGGTGCTTGTGGATTAACCTCTTTCGTTGAAATTGCACAATATATTTAGTTTGCACGCCAGAATGAAATACGGTCTGCATCCAATTCTCACAGGGGCATTTCAGTTGTCCTAACGTAATTTGTAAACTTCATTATTTTTTGTTTTTCACTGGTACTTGACTTTTCACTCCCATTTGCCGCGCCCTGTCTAATATTACTTTGTTCATACCTACATAATTACATATCTAAACACACACACAATGATGTGTATACTATCGTTTTGGCTAAAACAGCGGTATTCTCAGAACCTCGCAGCCTAAAGACGTATCAGGATCGTGTAATTGAATACCTCGTTGCCTGCAGGTAACCAGGAACGCCTTATCAAGATGAATATTTGCTGTGACGGCCGAACGACATAAACGCACCACTTCAGGTGGATAGGCAACAAGGAAAACAGCGTTAAGAGCTAACAGCCCATTCGACAATTCCCAATTGTTTGCGAGCAGGGGTCCACAAAAAAAGTAGCCCCGTCACTAGCAGACTAACCAGTGGTCGACAGCGGGGCCCCACTTTTCGTCACTCACGTTTGTTAGCCTCCTTTTATTCTGGTGAAAGCGTGACAAGCGTGGCTGTGCAAACTTTGCAAAACGCGGTCCCTGGTATTCCTGCCTGTCCGCCATAAGGTTTTCTTATATTCTTCATCAGTAGTCCTTAAGCCCGGCATACACAGTCAGGTGGATCGGCCAGTGGTCATAAAAGCACCCGTCAGAAGGTCAGGCGCGTCTGATGTACAAAGTTTTCTTCAGCTACCACCTCAACAAGCCCCTCCACAGTTCGTGAAGATTCATGAATGGTATTGGCCAACGGCTGTAACAGCTGCCGTGATAACCGCACAGCCAATTCCCAACTTACTGTTTAACTGCTATATGATTGTACCAATCCACAATCATGCTTTCAGAACTCAGTCCAAGTGTCCCGTGACTTTTTCTTTACAGGTGTCAGTGGCACCCTTTCTCTGCACATCATAAAGGCAATGATTTTCGTGAACGTAGATGGTTTATATGGATGTAGACCTAGATATCAATACCGTAAAAAAGTCATGCCACGCAAGGTGTCAAGAAGGTACTGTCTGTGCGGAAAAGGTCCTTGGCTACGTGCAGTCAAGTGAAAAACCACGCAGCGTTCGCATTTTTGACAACAATCATGCGCACAGATGTGCTGAATGAAACCAGAGTGATGTGGTATAGTGAAACCCATCTGTGGGTGGCTTTACGTCATTCAAAACGGCCCCGTGTAAAAGACTGGGCACGGGAAACTCTGCCAGTCCAGTCGACCACTGATGGTCACCCGCCAGTACCCTGTTGTCATTTCATGTATACAGCAAGCATGGATAAGGTTGCGGTCATACAAATAAAGAAACACGAGGAAAGACGGAAGATTTTAAATTACATATGTGTGGACAAACCTGAAGAAAGTCAGCATGCCGTCACTGGCCTTATCAAGTATTGGAAAAGAGGTTGTGGGCAGGACCCTGTAAAAACTTTTAATAATGAATGACAACCATGCATATTCAAAAATTTTGGTTATACATATGTGTTCTATTGTGTTCTTACGCATATATGTTGTTATATATATGTGTTCTTATACATATGTATTCTAGTAGTAACAATTTAGTTACTAGTCAGCGTGGCACCTTACATTTCATATTTGTGCTCATCGATGTTTCAACAGCGTGCCCACTAATTCTCCACCGGCCATTGTTGTTTCGTTGGGAAGAGCTATAATCAGTGTTTCTATCCAGGGTAGCCATTTACATCATAATGAGGTTTCAGGCGCAATAGCATCAGCTGTGGTCTCCATGGAATGATTGCAACTCAGTAAAGCTGCTTTGAAAATGTAGACGTTTTATGGTATACACAACCGAATAAAAGAAGAAAACCAGAGCAGTAAAATCTACAATTCGGCAACCACAACCACTACGTTTACTTGCCCAAGCCCCACTAAATTTGTTTAGGTTACAAATTGGATATTCAGGATTCATTTTATGTACTTCGACTCAATGTTTGGAGCTTTCTTAGTGGATTACTCTCTCTGAGGGACTTATGAATGTAAAATTTGCTGGGTAGTGAGGACCCGCCGTTAATCAATGTGCAAATGAGCAGGCGTACCTTTATACCGGTTCAAAGCAAGAGATTATGTTCAAGGATAGATTCCCGGCAGCGGCCACCACTTTTCTGATTGCGGCGAAAAGCACAAACGCCTGCGTGTACGAGATTTCGGCACACTCTAAAGATCCTCAGGAGGTCAAAATTAATCCGGGGCCCTCCACTGCGACGCGCCTGATACCCTGCGTTGAGTCGGCGCGTTAAACCCTAGAATCAGTCAATCGAGATTATGTTCAAGGGAACGCAGTAGGTCGCTCTCCAATTAATATTTGGCGAGATACAACATCGGCCATACCTTAAACGTAGCAAAGGTACAGTGTGAAATCAAGAATTCACGCACAAAATGCCTGCAGAAATAGTCAACACAACACCCCTGCAAATTTTTCCGCATAATTCGTGCGGCCTGCATGGCTAATTCTCAATACGTTTGGAACCCAAAGTGCACTTCTTAATGCTACGTAATGAAACATTACGCTGTAATAGCCTAATCCGGATGAAAAAGTAATCGGCGTGCGCGGCTTTTTTATACATAACTGACAGTTACGCGGCAATGATCTGTGTGCGCCAGTACCCTGCGCGCTGCTGCGAAGAATTCAACGTGCTTGCTATGTTTTCCTTGAAGAAAGTATTGCGTGCGTCTCAATACGTGTGGAGCGTGACCTGATATCAGGAAAACTAAGTGAACAAGGAGCCTGTAGATTGGACATACAATTATGGGGGTGGCCATAAGGCCGTCCAAATGCCTGCAGGGAGCATCCGCCATACCATGTCACGAAACGTGGCTCAATCTACTGTGCAATAGTGATGAAGGCAAAAAATATTCAACAGTCTTAGGAACTCTTGCCGCTTTTCTATCTCGCTGGTTGTCCTGCTCGTCGGAAGAGCCATTAACATATTCACGCACCCTACAACTTTCTTGTGGAATAGAAGAATAGAAAACAGCAATTTGAAGTTTTGGACGGGCAAAGTCTGCTTCATTATACCTTCACGTCTTTTGAACCATTCAATTTCAAGAAAAAAATTATTTTTACTCAGACGGCCTCTTTTACGTTTTAAAAGCAGGTCAACGTCGGAATCTTCTTAAAACATATTGCCGCGTACCATGCATTCTGTTTTTATATTTCTGTTTTGTTTTTACCATCCGGCGGTGCCTGGGTGTGTTAAAAGCGTCACGCAAAACGTATGTATCCTTTCCTTTCTTTTGAATATCACACGTGCTATCTTATTTTGACAGGAGTGCTTGCCCCTGACTTCACTAGCTTGGAACAATCTTCTTTGAACTCCACGCTTCTGGTTGTAATTCCACGTTTCTACGAACAACCACGCGAACGATTAGTACTCCCAGGGCAGCTGCTGTGGTATTCGATACCCCGACACTCACCTGTGTACGTCACTTCTCTGACTGCTTCCACCTCGTTGCATTTTCTCTGAGTTTTAGCGGAGCACAATATTCAATAAGCCATATAATCAGTAAGCACATCCAGTGTTGAAATTTAGCAACCCCGAAACACCTGCGCCAGATGCTGTGGTGTGTATGCATCGAATAACATATAAAATATCTGAAAAATCTTTTGGCCCGTTTACGTCATTTTTACCATTTTAACGCAAAACTGTTTGCAGGCGTTATTGATCGCGAAAGGCGGAAAGTATTACACTTTTGCGCGTCAGTTGAAATGTTTGAACCTAGATCACAACAAGGACTCGAATGCAGAAAAACCTAAAACCCCAAACGCAATACCAGGGGTAAGTACGCACGCAGCAGCTCTCGCAGAGCCATCGAAAAAAACACGAAGTGAGTGCACCAAAAATAATGCAGGTTAAACACTTCGAAACATTTTTATCGGAAGAAAAATCAGCGAATATGCGCGCACTGCTGGCCCCGCCAGAGCCTCGCACCACTTGCCTGGCACCGCCTGAGATGTGCAGGCTTACCACCGCGGTAGATAATTCATAGGCGCCATCACAAGCGGCGCGAATGACGTTTTATACTGTACTCTTTGCCCAGGTTATAAGCTCCATTTTCGCATGAGCAACCGCGTTTGCGCCGCGTGCTGGATTTCAACGAGCGATTAGAAGCGGTCGCTAAAGCTACCGGCACCACTTCACTGCAAGAGCTGACGCCGTGTTGCCCCCGCCTCGCGAGTTTGTGTGGCCTTTGCCGGCGGCGTGGCGCGAAACTGCTGGCGGCAATCGGCAAAGCGGTACGGCGCGGCAACGCTAGTGCGCACGTACCTTAGCAACTGGTATCGGGTAAAACGGCAGCATTGCTCGAAATGGGGGTCATTTCGATGGGGAATATAATGTCGATAATATAGTATTGGAAACAAGGCGCCTGGCGCCATTTTTTTCTCTGTTTTTGGTGGTCGCAAAAACAAAAAACGCGACTACCAATATTAGCCACTAAATAAATCAAGCTACGTTTCAATGTTACGAATTAGTTACATCCGGTTGCATGAATAAGACAGCTCCGGAAATGGTGGTTAGACAATAGGTTCTAATTACCGCGTACATTTTTAAGGGAAAGTTGATATGTTACGGCTCCCGGGATTTCTCTACCGTTGTTTTAGCGAACAGCGCTGCCCGTGGCGAACCACTCGTCAGTGGAATGCCGGTTGCGGCGAGCGCGGCGTTCGTATGCATGTCTCTCCTTCGTTCTGCTGGTGCGGCTAGCAAATCTTAAGTACCTACAAAGACTTTTTCAGATAGGTGAAACTTGAGAGTAGAGACAACCTTTACAAAGCATGCCATGTGTAAGATTTACGCACATATTCAGTAAGTGCAAGCCAAAGATGACGCTCACTGCACCAAGCAACGATGCCGAGCTGGAAGTGCAAATCCTTCAGTAAAATATGCTGTTGGGCTAGTTGGTGCATATTACTTCAAGAAAACGAGCGCTACAAACCAGGTCAGAAAAAAAAAACGAAGAACGATGAGACAGATGTGCACACGAAGCATCTGTCTCATCTTTCTTCGTTTCTTTGTCCTTGTTTGTAGCGCTCGTTTTCTTGAAGCAAGGACAAGTTTATTCATTGGTGTCACCCTTGTAATGCACAAAACACATTTTCCACGCCAAAGTATTGCGTACATGCTGTTTGGCGCACCCATAAATATGCTGCAGCTAAATGCTCCTTCCAAAGCAGGCGTAGGCGGCCGATCCAAGCATGCTGCGACGCAGCGACTGGCACTTGATGAAGAAACGGCGCCGGGCATAAGCGAAAAACTAATTTGGGGGAACATTATGAGATTTGCCCCGAAAGAAACAGACTGTGCTCTAGGAATCTGGCTACCTACTATCATTATTTACGGTAGAAGCGGGATTAATTTCCCGCCAATGTGTTTGCAACAGCCACTGTGATGCGTTTGAAAAATAAATATCGCGTGACAGTAGAAAGTCATTGCGCCATGCGCAACAACGCCGCTTTATACCTTTATAAAACTATGTTGCTGGCTACTTGGTGGCAAAACGACAACAGGGACAAGACGGTGCCACAGAGTTTCCTTTAGTTTCGCATCCCAATGCTACGGTAGCGTTTCACCAGACGTTGCTACCACCGGCGCTTTACCGAGCAGAAACTCTATTGCTTGCGCTGCATTGAAACCGTTATCACTGGTGGTAGTTCCAATTGTGAAGCCCCCGGCTTTAAAATGTTGGAGAAATTTTAAGAAACTCCTATTATAGCATAAAAATTATGCCGTCTGTCCGATCGTTTCACTTACCGAACGTTTTCTCGGTGCATTAAATATCTTAACCCAGGCAGCTTCTCTTTTTTTTTGTTTATTCACCACAGGGTGCTGATGGAAAAAAAGTCCTTGATGTCGTGCATTCGTTCTCTGTTTTTTTTTGTTTTTAGACAGACGCATGAAAGCGCAGGACAAGGTAGAACGTTGTTTTGGTTGCTTCATTTTCAGTACATCTTTTTTGTTTTCTGTGATTTCGAGTTTCTTGCAACGGTCAGTGGTTACGAGACAGGGCTATGGGCATCCCAACTGGGTCAATTTTGTTTCCCTTTGTTATATTTTTGCTTTTCTTGCCAGTAGCCTCTCGCTCAAAGAAATGTTTAATCGATCCACCTCTTCTTCCAGTGATTTACTCTTACACTTTTCTATCAAATAATTGTCTTCACAAGGCATTAGATTGTTTGCGCTCAGGTACTCGGCACGGAATGCTTACGCATTAATGCTTATGCTTACACATTAACATAATGCTTACACGCTTTCTAGCGCCTTGGAAGTCTGTCAGCGCTAGCCTTTATTTCAATGAGGTAGGGAAATGGGAGGTGGGGAAAAACCTCCTTGAAGCTTGATCTGTGGTATGGTTGAATTACATCGGCTCTCGATGAAATGACAACTACAAACAGTCCTAAACTCCCGTGCTGTCACAATTCGTTAATAGAAGGCACACAGCTGACGTTTACAAACAAAAAAAATAAAATGCCGCAAAATTTACACGATCACACGATTAGCGAAGTCGTACCTAAGTGCCTGTAACCGAAACCGCTGTGACCTAAACGGGTTAAAACAATTTAAATCGATTAAGAATAAATACTAATACCCTTATTCATACTGAAAACGGCTGGAACCAAGTGTACAGGGCCACAAAAAGCACAACTGCCAATACTAATGACCTTTGCGTACCGCACCTTAGAAGCGTCCGACAAGTTTACGTAACTGTTAAGGCATCTCGAAACGCGCAACATCTGCCAAGACCTAGCTTTGCAGGGAATTTCCGCTTAAAAGACACCTAACTGTTAAAAGCACCGAAGGAAATAAAACACAAAAAAACAGAAGTATCGGCACTCAAATGCTGACCCATTCAAGTAAAGAGGAATATTCAAAGTGGTGGCGCAACCCTTCCAGCTTCGCGGTCTCTATAGTAGTCTAGTCTAGTGTAGTCCTTATTGTATTGTAGTCAATTTGAGAACTGCAAGTATAATATCGATATGTATTTATGCGATATGTGAGCGTACAGGTTCATTACTGAGATTTATCAAACTGGTTCAGCTGTTCGATATACTGAAATGGGGTCAGCATTCTTTGATATACTCCGTGCAGTATTTTTCATTTTTATGCTTCAAGGAACACGTCCTTTACGTTTAGTATGCTAGGATTCGGAGCATTACCATAGCGGACCTATTCTTTCCAGGAAGGAGAGTTCCAAGGCGGTGGGCCTGTTCGATATCGTGAGTGAACGTCAGGTTGCGGCCAACCTTGGAGTGATCGATGGTTAGTTTCTAAGTTAACCGCACATCTCGTTCGAACTCATCGTGTCCGCAAAAGATAAGTTTATTTAGCCGGTTCTATTCTTCGAATCGTCAATACCACCAGTTTGTTGTGGTTTCTATTCTGAGCTCTGGACATCGACCGGCCAAATAGGCTGGACGCCTGGTTTTTTATCGCTATGGCGGCACATTCTGTTTATTTTAGAATGCCGCTCGTATATATTTTGGCACGATTGACAATTCCTGAGTATTATAGTTGTAATGGCTTGTTTTCAAGCCAGTATTTCTTGAATGAAATTTTACAGCAACTAACACGGCGCAATTTTGCGTTGAAGGTGAACGAATTACAGGGCCTAGACTTTCATCTGCATTGCCGGAAAGCAATAACAAGTTTAATCCACAGTGGCTTTAAAATTCAATATTAGGGTGCGCTGTATATCTGGGCGCGGAACAGGGACAGTTTAACAGGCAAAACCAAACGATGGTGTGGAAATAGCGTGTCCAAATATGCAGCGCATGCTAAAATTGAATTTTAGACTATACCATCTAGCCACTGCACAAGACTGTTAATAATAAAGAAAAGCAGAAATAGAATAGCATTGGCTCCGAAACACTTATATGGAATGACATTGCCACAAATACAACAAAATTAAAGTTGTTCCACTCAATCTGAAACCTGTCAGTAATTAAGAGCAGTCATTCGCTAAAATGGGCCGCAGCGCCGTTATCCGCTCACTGCTACAACAAAATGCAAATCAAATTTCCTGCATTCGCAGTGCTCGCGCACCCCCGGCCTGAAATGCGCCTACGGGAGTTCTGTTGTGCTTGCTTTTCCTCCGGCATGTGCCGGCGTTGCACTGCCACTTTTCGTCGCTTACTATCGTAAAAACTAACCCAACAAGCGTTCCTAACAAAATGACCGCGGGCGCTGTTCGTTAATTACGTATATTTGCCTCAAATGTACCAGACCAGCCACCAGGCGGCCGACCTGTGCAGACTCGGGTTCGCTACGCTCCTGCTTCGGAAGCTCTATGAGCGCACCGCAGAGTGCCAGGCGCCCAGATCCTGCTCCACAACCTTCTTCTAGACGTGCGCTTTCCCCTCATACCATTCAAGGTAAGCCCCGATCACCCACGTCCAAGATTCGAACCGATTCTTGTGGGACCACATTTTCGCCGGACGTAAAGACTAGCACTGCCTGGAAAGATACCGGCTCGCTACCAGCGGCGGCGTCTGCCGCGCCAGCTGCGCCCGCGTTGCCTGGCACGCTCGCTCACCTCCCCGACAAGCGCAGCCATGGCGTCCGCTATGAAATGCGTCGTAGAAGGCCAGTCCATCGAATCCGCCGTCATCGACGAGCCGGGCTGGGTACACATCCGCCGCAAACAGCTCGCGCACCAACGCTACCCCACCCCTAACTCCCCCACCACGCAACGCCCCAACGTCACTAGCGGCGGTGCGCCGCCTCCACGTCGCCGCAAAGCCAACCCGCCCCAAAGCCCCCACAACCAGCTGAGCCCCTTCCTTCAGACGACATCGAGATCATACTCCGCCCTCAAGGAGGCCTGGTGCTCCACACCATCCCCGCACCATACCTCGCTGACATAATCCAAGAACAGGCGCAGGTACCCCGTACGCCAGAAGACCAACTCCGAACACACCACCGTTCCAACTCCACCATACTCAGCACCCCTTCGAAAGAAAGAGCCCATAATTACCTTGCTTCCTCCTTCCTGCACTATCAAGATACCACTTATCCCCTGGGCAACCATACACCTAACCCCACGAACACTACCGTCAGCGTACTCTTTACGTACCGCCCTCTGACGACCCGGACACCATCCTACGCAGTCTTATGGACTACAACCCGGCTCTGCAAATTCTCGACGTCAAACGCCTGCACAACAGTCACCTTGTTCAAATACTTTTCAATGGCACCGTGGTTCCTTACTTGGTACGCTACAGAGCCGCACTCCTCCGCTGCTACCCCTTCAAACGCAAGCCTGAAGCATGTTTCAACTGCTGGACCCCCGGACACAGGAGAGCCGTTTACCGAAACCTGTCACCTACCTCACGCTGTACCACCTGCGGCACCACCAACCCGTCCGAACAGCACCCCTGCAAGCCGTCATGCATTCTCTGCGGAGAAGGCCACAGGACGGCAACAGCAAGCTGCGCCAAAAGGTTCCAGCCGCGACGCACCTAGAAACCACCCCCAGACCGGAATTCCCAGTCGGACCGAGCCAAAAACTCCTCAACTGCATCCGTTATGGCACCACTCACCCCTTCCACTCATCGAAGACCTACAGCCAAGTCCTCACGTCAACAGCAGGACTCACCAGCAGCTGCACTCAAACTCAGATAAGCTCCAGGGGCCTGCTCCCTCCCTCAACCATCCCTCACGCAAACACAACTACCACAGCCACCGTCCCCTCACAATATAAAGCACTCATCAAGGAAATCCAATCACTTCGAGCAGAGGTCACCCGCCTTCGACAAGAAAACGCGCTACTCCTCCAGGAGCAATAGAGCCAATCCCAACCCCCGCCACTCCTCCCGCCCCCCAGCCCAACCTCGACCCAATCACCGTCTCCACCCAAACGCCCCCTGTCAAACGCAAAGCCCCTCCGCCAGAAGAGGGTTACGAAAAATCAGACAAAAACTCCCACCTCCCCTCGCGGGAACCCCTGTGTAGATGCGACGCATAGGCGGAGCGGCGAAGGGAACGCGTTTTATAGCGCTCATAACGTTGAGGGGACTGCGTAAGCTGGTCCCAGTCGATGACGACGTTGGCGTACTTGTAAAGCGGCGTGGACTCTAGGTGTTTGAGCCAAGCGTGGATGTTGCTTCGCCGGAGAACGGCACACCGGTTATATGCGCAGCGCGCCCGAAGGAGAGGAAACCGCGGAAGAGAGAGTACTGCACATGCGCCGGCCCCAGCGCATCTGCCGCGGCTATGACGCAACGTGCCGCGGCTATGACGCAACGCAATCCAACACAATCCACTTTAATCCAATCCAATCCAAATCCAATCCAACCGAATCCAAGCCAAGCCAAGCCAAGCCAAGCCAATCCAATCCAATCCAATCCAATCCAATCCAATGCCCCTCGCGAGAGAGTGTTCGTTATCGGAGAGGAGAGGGGGTGAGCGGCGGAGAGCGGCGGAGAGCGCAGCTCGCGCGGCGAGGAGAATGGCAGAGGGGTGGACAACGCCGACGACAACAACGACGACGACGCCGGAGGGACAAGGCGAGTGAATCAGATGCTCTGCATCTAAAATACCCCCCATCTAGCACAAGCCCTTGATACACAACGACAAGAGTACCTAAACCTCCACCAAACTATCGTAGCCACCCAGACAGCAATGCAAGACTCAATTACTGCCTTCCGTGCGGAACTCCTTACATGCATGAAGGAACTATTACCTTCCAAATACACCCCATCGCTCTCTGACCCCACCCACTCCGCCCCTCTTCCTGACGACGATGACTTGGAAGAAGATATGTGAAGCCTGCCACATTAGGCAATAGAATTGCAGGGGCTTCGCCCCCAAAAGAGCAGTCATACAGACCCTCTTATCCACCCATTTCACGCCTCCGGTAGTCATCGCGCTCCAAGAAACACGCCCTTCTACTAAAGTCTAACTCCCTAGGTTTCAATCATTTCAATCACCCTATTTCCCATCTATCGCCACTGTGGTTCACCGCAACCTCCTCACAGTTCTCATTACCTTTCCCACCCCTCCTATTCCACATGTGCTGCTCGCCGTTTATCCACCCAAACTTCCACACCCCATTCTGTACATCCTCAATATTTATAGGGCCTCCAAAGAACACACACAACTTCCATCCCCTTTTCAAAGCACCCCTCAACGTCGCTAACAAAAACTTCCTCCTCATACTAGGGGACTCTATTGCACCGCACCCCGTCTGGGGATATGGCCACCCCACCCGCAAAGGGCGCCTACTTTGGGAAGCAATTCAATCCCTCCGCCACACCCTCGAAGCCGACCCCCCCCCCCCCCCCCCCGCCGCATCGGCAACAGCGCCCAACGAGACACCACCCCAGACCTATCACTCACCAGCCACCTCCCACACAGCACCTGGCTACCCACCCTCAACAACCTGGGAAGCGACCACTACATAATCAATACGACACTTCCGCTTTCTCATCGGCTATAATCTCCGATGACCCCTCACCACGTCACGGACTGAGACGCCTCTCACGCCGAAGGTGCCGAACTGCCACCTCCCGAAACCTTTTCTTAATCGGACTTAAAGGGCTGGCTCACAGAAATATTCCTTGTCAAGACTTCCCATGACACCGCCGTCGACCCCGAAATACGCCCTGCCCTTGCCGCACCCGAATGATGCACCTCTTGGAAGCATATCGTAGCATCGAGCGTAGGTGGCGCACCCGCAAACACAGACGTGTCCTGCGCCGCAAGCCTGCTCACCTCCAAACCCAAATTCAAGAACACGCAGCAGCGCTCACCCGAGCTCACTGGTACCACATATGCGACGATATGCGTGGTTGGCTCTCTATGAAACGCACGTGGGCGCTACTACGACATTTACTCCACCCCACCACTACGAAAGAATACACATCATCCCCCATTCATTGCCTTATCCACACATACTCTGGCACCGCAGCCCAGCTGCTCTCCGAACTCCGGTCCCAATACATCCCCCTCAGTATACCACTTCTACTCCTACGGGTACCTACACGGGCTTGCCTAACGCCACCCTCGGCGCCGACATCACCATCGCAGAGATCGAACATGCCGTCAGAGAACTTCGGCGCCAAACCGCCCCCGAAGCAGATACATAACTAATAAACTCATACGTAACCTAGACGGATGCACCCTCGACACCATCTCCAACCTGTTCAACCACCACTGGTGATCTGACACCCTCCCCACGTCCTGGCGCCATGCCGACATCTCCCTGATACCTAAGCCCAATAAACCCGTCAAAATCGAACACCTCCGACCGATATCTCTCACCTCGTGTCTAGGAAATCTCCTTGAACACATAATCACAAGCCGCCTCATAAGCTACCTAGAAGATCATGACCTTCTCCCACACAACCTCACCGGCTTCTGCCCTGGCCTCTCCAATAAGGACATCCACCTTTAACTACACAATGACCTACTTTTTTTCCAATGCAAGAGTGGCAGTGCGGCTATCTTAGCCCTCGACTTTCACAAACCATTCGATAGCGTCTCTCACGCAGCCATTCTACGGTCTCTAAATTCCCTCAACCTGGGATCATGTACTTCCTTCTATGTCACCTCCTTTCTAAAGAAGCGCACAGCAGCCCTTCGCCTAGGACCCCTCACCTAAGATTTCTTCCCCCTAGCACCAGTCGGCACACCTCAGGGTTCGGGTATATCCCAATTCTGTTTAACCTTGCTATGATCCCTGTGGCCACCGTCCTACTAACCATCCCCAACCTACACACTTCTGTATACGCCGATGACATCACCCTCTGGATGACCCGCGGCAGTGACGCTCAGATCAAAGATACGCTACAGCTAGGAGCAGAAACTGAGTACAGTCACCCGCACAATCGGTCTATCATGTTCACCGCACAAATCAGAAGTTCTCATCATACATCCCACCTGTCCACGCCAACCCACTGCGCCCCCCATCGCCGTCTGGATTGACAACACACGAGTGCCTATCGTTCCCTCCATACGCGTACTTGGCCTCACTATACAAGCTAACTGCGGCAATTCGCTCACCTTCGAACGACTCCGCTCACACACATTTCAGACCATAGGACTCCTCAGACGTATTACATCTCGGCACCGCGGCCTGACGGAGCCCGAGCGACTTCGGCTGCTCCATTCTTTCGTAAGCAGCAGATTCACGTACCACCTCCCATACTGCAGGCTCACCGTAACAGACAAAGCCAAGTCGGACTGCCTTTTCCGCAAAGTCTATGGGGCTGCTCTTTTTCTTCCACTGAATGCCCCTACCGACCGTCTCCTTCAGCTTGGCGTATATAACACCACGTCTGAACTCATCGAAGCCCACCGCACGGCCCAAATACACCGACAGGCCCGCACCCACACTGTCCGTTCAATACTCGCTCGACTCTCCCTCTCACCCCAAACTCCCCCTTCATCTGTCCGCATCCCCGGGAATTGCGCCAACACATAATTAAGCCACTACCTCGCAACTCTCACCCCACATTACATGCGGCCAGACGTGCCGCACCCGCAGCGAACCTGCATGCCTGCACCCCCCCCCCCTCACCGCATGCCATCTACGTAGACGCTGCTAGCTACTCCTCCCGAGCTACATTCTCCATTGTAGCACTCGTCGAGGATAACACACCTCAGGACTCCCTCACTGCTCTCACCAGTACAGCCACAGCGGTGGTGGAGGCGGCCATATCCCTCGCCCTAGCCCAAGACTCCTGCCCAGACACCATTATGTCAGATTCGCAATCCGCAATCAGAAATTTCCAAGCTGGCGGAATATCTAAAATTGCCCTCCCAATTCTACCCCGAAAACCACCTCCCCACCCCGTGGTCTTGCTGTAAGTCTTGTTGTGGCCGCCTCGTTGGCACCTATTCCCACACTACAATAGGTGCCAACGAGGCGGCCAACCGAGAAGCTCGAACTATGACTACCCGAGCAGGCCCTTCGTTGGAGACCAACCACGGCCTTCCCAGCTCCCGGGACATTCTCATCTCGTACCGGGAGATCACACAGCATTACCGCCACTCCCGGCGCCACTATCCCACCCCCCGCATCCCAGCCTCACACAAGAGGAGGCCAGTACCTGGCGCATCCTCCAAACTCACTCCTTCCCCTGCAGAGCTTCTCTGTCCCACTCACACCCTTCCTTTTTCCCCTCCCCACTCTGCCCACTCTGCGGTGCCAGGGAATCTCAACTACACTCCCTCTGTGACTTCCCGCGCTCCCCTTTTGCCCCTTTCCCCACACCCACCCACTGTGAGCAGGCCCTTCGGAGCTCGACCCTGGAGACCCAGACCACCCTTGTCTCCAGGGCACAACAGATCGCGGAGACCCTCTGGGCCCCCTCCACCTCCTCCCCCTGACCCAGCAATAAAATAAAGTGGTTCTCTCTCTCTCTCTCTCTCTCTCTCTCTCTCTCTCTCTCTCTCTCTCTCTCTCTCTCTCTCTCTCTCTCTCTCTCTGAAATGTACCTACGGAGTACTTTGCGCTAAACAACGGTGAGATGTATGACAAGCGCCAGTGGTGCACGAGTTTCGAACACTTACGGCTATATAAACCGCTTGGCTTTCCAATCCTCTGGGTTACGCCGGGACGACAGCCGCTACGGGGGAACGCCGCGAGGCTCTACTTGGGTACAGTGAGCGAGCTACGTCTACAAGGCGAGCCACTAAAGTGCTTTGCACTTAAAAGAAAAAAAGCAATTTAAACGCAGAACCTGTACAAATGCGTGCATTGCTTGAAGAAATTGGCCCAAATAAAATGGCGTAACATCCACACACACATTCCCCTGCCTTCTCTTCTATAGCTCTGTCCTCACTGTCGGGTCCCTGACACATACCCTGAAGGGCAGTTACCCTTCGCACAGTGCCAGCATCCCACTCGCGGCCATATTGTGCACGCTCGGCCCCAATATAAAGTACTGCTTTGTTATCCGCACGAAAAGCAAGCGTACGCAGTAAGCGTTAGTTACCTTCTTTGGTTGGCAGTTCCTTTTTGAACATATGGGTGACGCTATTGCTGTTATGGTGGCGGCGTGGTATAAATGTCGAATCTGGACTCGGGCTGCACGTGACTTTTTGAACGGCACGAGGCACACAACTCGCAGTGTACTGATAATTAAGCGTGCATAAATTAAGGAGTTTATTTGTGATGGGTTACGGCAACAAGCCTTTTCGGCTCAGTAGACGCTGGTGCATCAGATCATGGTTTTGTAGGGAGTGTGAAGATATACACAAAAGGCTAGCGGTACGACAAGCTTGCACAACGTAGATAAGCAATCGCCGTTACGCAGAACCCATAGGGCACATCGCACCGAGTTGGCGTGCTCATGGTCCGTTATTTTTTTTTTCTGGGGGAGGGGGGGGTGGGAGATCTATTTGGTACAAATGGAATCCATTTTATCATGATTTCAGTGCTTTCGCAGCCTTCAACAGAAGTCCACGCTCACAGCAATGCTGACTTTTTTGTTTGAAACGTCATTCATTGCTTCCGTGACAAAAATACATAGCAGTAGTTCCACCTCAGCACTTTTTTGGTGTAGAGCTAAGTTGCCCACGCAAAAATAATCGTTACTGTAATAGGTGACCTGTCCGCCGCGTTCCTCAGCGCGTGCAAACCGTCGCTCAAACTATTAGTTCTTAGCATTTAGCGTTTGCTTGTGAAAAATAATTCATGCTTCCTAAAAAACTGAGCTTTGAAAACAAGGGCTTCTTTTAGCGATACTGTATAACAAACAATAAGTTGGACCAATCTAAAAAATCCGAAAAACAAAATCAAACGAGGTCCACGATTTTAGTTAGAGCTACGTGGGCAGCGCACAGCGTGGTGGAAGAGATGTGAAATGTTTTCTCACAAGAAATCTGAAATCAGCAGACTTTTGTGCATGCCAACCGAATCGCTAAATGATTGCGGTATGATACAGACATCCGGAAATTCTGTATTTCTGCGGTATGTAGAAGTGTATTGCATTTTCTATCGCTCCATTGCTTTCACTCTTACGGATGGACATAAAACTATTTTGTTTGTCCTATTGCAAAAAAAAAACTATGCTGCTACAGAAGTGCTATTCTATTTCCACCATTTCATCTCAACGCAGAGAAGAACACAGAAACGCTCGCACTGGCTTTGCGTTCAACCGCGCGTATAAGATTTTCCGGGACAGCGGTCAATTGTGTCCCCGTCACCGTCGGCTATCGTTGTATCCGCGATACTATGATGCATGCGTTGCAATCGCAGCTTTTAAAAACGAAGATGCTGTTTCAGCTCAGACTGCTTTGACCTTAAAACCCAGGACACTTCTGTTTTGAAGAGGGCAACAAAACCACGCCGCCAGTTAATATTATCTTTAGTGAAAAACATGCGCTCCCGTTGACAAGCTCGAAGAGATGGCCACAAAAATAGATGGCCAAAAAAGTATACCTGGAGCGTTACAAGGAAAATAACGACTATTTCTGGAACAAGTCTGGGGAAGCCAGTGAGGGTTGTTACAGGCCCATTCATCGGCGGTGCGAGTTTACAGAACATTATCCCGCAAAAAAAGAACCGCCCAAAAAGCCCTCGTTTCCCTCTTCCGAAAAATCAGTACAAAGCTCCCAAACGATATATATTCCGACATCAGACGAACCTTTTGTTTGGAGCCCAAGAAGATGCTGAGCAGAAAGTTGTAGAGGGTTCCTGCCTCTTCGAGTGACGTGGATACGCTTGAGCTGTGCCTGCAAGCACACGAGCAAACATTGATATTATTTCTTCCTCCCGCGGCGTTTTGAAAGTTTATTTATTGATATATTTAGCTGAGTTTTGCAGGAAATGGTCTCAGTGTCATATCCACCAGTTAAGTACGCGGTAATATCATACTGCGCTTGCCTTGGCATAGCGCGACAAAACGCAAAGAAGTTTACTCACAAGCTCACGGGAACTTAACCTATTGCATTCGGATGTTTCTTTGCGTAACCTGTATGAAATATTAAAAGATATACAACAATTTGTAAGGTTTTTTTTTAATATTATTTGCTCCAACTAGCTGCTAATAGGGAAGTTTAAAGTTTAGGTGATGCTTACACAGTTCCTGGCACCAGATTTGACCGGATTTCCTCCCATTCAATTTTTTGCATTCTTTATGTCAAGGTGTTCGTCGAGCACACGTTCACTTCCACGGAATGCAAGGAAGAGGCGACGGAAAGGCGGGGCAATAATGAGATCCGCAGAGGAAACGCTACGGTTAAACGCAGGGTAGCTCACCCGCAACTATTTTAGTCAATAAGTTGGTAGTATATGGTGCTCGCTAGCTGGAACGCACTTCTCGTGCGCCGAGGCTATCTTCATGTTCCGAAGCTATCGTCGATTTTTCATGAGTACAAGGTTAATACAGGGCCGACATAGCAGACATTGTGCTATAATATAAGTTGAAAGATAAGAATTCCCGTACAGTAAGTTTGCAAGCAACTCTGTTTCTCGTCCTAGAAAAAAACACTGTTGCTAATCTAATATTTCCTTTTGACTTTACTAAGCCTATCGCGTTTTGTGTGTGGCCTTCAACAAGCCAAATATTGGGAAATATGCAGCGCTCGTAACTGCCATTGCTGCACACTGTTTAAACCAATTTGCCTCTCCTAACAACAGCTAGCATTATCAATGCACTCTAAAACAAAGCCGGTCCAGAAAATTCCAAAGCATGCTTTTGCTGCTGCAATTCTAAATATCTTTAAGAAAATCGGTATGTTGCCAGGTCCTGTATTTAACCAGCCATTTCCGGATTATCAATAGCCTCCTTAAAGTTTCATTCTAATATACTACATATGAGGTCAATAGGCCTACCGTGTTCACAAAACAACGTCAAAAATTACGATTCGAATTTCTTGCGCACACCAAACTCAAGAAAAAAGCACACTGAGTCCATAAAGAAAAAAAAAACACCACTAATTAACGTTGACGGAGGGCTAAGGACAACCAGAGGGTGATTTTTGGAAACATGTTATTTTGTAGTTTTTTTTAGTAAGAGTGACGTTGCGAGTCGAAAAGGAAGCGAAACAAGCTCGTTTAAATGCCGTGCTCAAAATGTTTTCGATTTAGGGGACACGGTGTAAAAACATAGAACCAACATTTCCTAGGAGTCGCGGTTTTGTGTACTATTGTGAATATTTTTTTTATTACTGGTGTTATGTATAATTGCGGAATTGCACATTCTTTCTCGGGGTGCGTTGAAAAAAATCCTACGACCTAGCTGGGCTCGCTGCAGTAATGTTTATCGCGCAGGATTTCTCAACTCCTAACGCTTTTTTGCCTAGCGCCAGACATGGGTCGCGCTCGCTATTCTCCCGCCATCGCCGACACACAGCAGTCGAGATTCCGCCTCACAAAGGCGCACAATGCCCGACCGAGCGTGCATAGTCTCCTAAGCACCATTTGTTTGCGTGGAAAAGTTTCTCGCCATTTAGGAGCCACGTCGCATCGCTCACAACTGCAGCTTACTGGCTCTCCCAACGCGCGCGTGAAGGCAAAGAACGGAACGCCGCGTTCTTTGGCCAGGATATTAGTACGACTGTTTCTTCCTCCGACCGAGCATGAAGACGGCTGTAATATCTCAGACTGCTAATCGCTTCCCCCTTTTGTAGCTTCCCTTTTTTCGGTCATTCATCTTTTATCTTGCGAGAAGCATTTGTTTCCGCTGCTTTGTTGTGCTTGGACTCAATTACTCTGCCACTTATCACGCAGGAAACTGATAGCAGTGTCTCTGCGTTTCGGCGGCCAACTCTTTGGGAAGACTTGTTTCGGTAACCGTTGCTCACGTTTAGTGGTAGCGAAGCTCCAATCTCCCTTTACAACGGAAATTCCGCAATTCCACTTTTTTGTGTTTTGCGCTCTACGACGGCGCTGCCTACCACTAAAATCTTGAACTCACAATAGAGCTACGATCCGGAAAGCCCTTCCTAGGAAATGTATGTTCGGCAGCAAGGTAAATCATTCATCGAAACAAGGTGTTTTTTTTTCAAGACGTGTTCATTTTTTTATTGCTGTGTTCTCCTCTGCGGCAGGGGTGTAAAAAGTGTGAGTGCCTTGTGAATAGCCATGATGTTTTTAAAGGGAAGCTAGGTATTGGGAGCCGACCGTGTTAGCTGCAGATCTCTGGAGGAGCTTCAGTGAGACTTAAGGTTAGGAAAAACATATACGAGGGCATTAAGACAATATATTTCTTAATTGGGTCGCCGTAAGACACTATGACTGAAACGCCACCAAATGTAGACACAAAATATCTAGCTGATTTTCCGGTTTTGGTCGCTTTATGACATCTGAATGTTGGCCTTCTGGATGTTGGCTTTTGGTGGAAGAGAAGATTTAAAAAGATTTTCTAGAAGTTGCCGCAAGCGAGAGAATATTTGAAACTTAGACCACAGTTAGAGTTCAAAAATCATCATGAAACTACAACATCGCATCTTAATCGCACCTTACAGGTAATCGCACTTAACCGCATCCTAGTTAACGTTATCTTAGAGGTTTTGCAGGTATCACTTCGAATCACGGCAAAGGGCTGCGCCCTGAGCATACAAAAAAGTCCAAAGCAGGAGCCTACAAATTGTTGGCGGCAGCTTTTGTCATAATGGCTTGATTTTTCATTTTTACAACGTCTCCTGTATACGTACGCCAATAAACCCAGAGGCAGTTGCGAGAACCGTAAGAAAACTACGTGCCTTGCGGCCACTAACTATTAGACTTTGTTTAGTCTCTGTTGTTTTACATTTTCTTATTGCCCCATTTGTCCTTCTCACCGTCTTACCTCGCACAAATATTTTTTTGTGTGAATTGAAAAGCGACTGACTGACAGGCATCTCAAAACGCCTTTCTGTACGACGTGTTGCTTTTTTTTACTTTAGGGAAATATCTGTTGCTCCGAGATGAGGCCATCTAATACATTATTACGTATGATCTTTCCAGGGAGCAAAAAAAATATTGATTGTTACAAAAAGTTCCTCAATCATGTTAGCTGTGCAATCCGAACAAAAACTAGACTTCATGAAACATACTCACCTTTTCACAGGAACATTTATAAATATAAGTAAAGCAGCTATGATAAGTATATCCCGAAAAGCCCGTCCAATAAAAAAATATCGGCCACCCCTCCGTCTAGCGACGAGGATGGTTGAACGCGAAGTTTTTGAAGTTTTCTCGCGAGGAATTCCTTGGTTGTGGTGTGACATTGGACTTTGACTCGTTGAGCTTTGACTTTGAATCGCACGCAGTTTGGACTTTTGATCACAGCGGCATTGATATTGTCCCTTCGCAATTTTATTTCGCAAGAATAAATCTTCGCAGTCAACAACCATTCTCCGCAAACTAAAGGTTAAATAATTTTCATCTAATTTTGCACGTCCTTGTACCGTTCTCCAAACTAAAACTGGTTCAGACTTGTAGAAATGGCGCCGCAAGTATGGCTGGCGATGAAGAGGCACGGGCGGGACCATACGAGTAATGTTTTAGACCGTGTCAAGCGTATGTGCGCGCCGCCAAATGCCAAAACGTTTTTCTTTAATCTTCATTCGCAAACACTTCCAGTGAAAACATGGCTGCGAGACAAAGGAATGTCGATCCCTTGGTCAGACCGCAATGGCCGCTAGTGCAACCAACCAGAAACTATTGACCACTGTTTTTTGCTGTGCCGTGACGCGGTGTTTTTCTGGGATGTTTTGCAACGGACACTAAAAAAGGACATTGACATCACCCCCTACACCATTCGCTTCTTGCCATTTAAGGACGTTAATCGGGTGCCATATGACGTTTTTGTGCTCCTAGGTTTGTTTAGCTTGTAGAAGTGCCGCATGACTGATCGGCATGCTGAACCCCCTAGGCCGACCAAGTGCATTTTTCTGGAATAGGCGGTGTTGATACCGAGCGTCTATATTGCGCAGAGTGATCCACCAGAGTGGCTGCATCTTTTGGATGCGTGCGTATGCTTGCCTGAGTTTTGAATTGGTGCCGATCTTTGTTAGACTGACGTGCTTACCCTTTGGCGTCTGTTAGGGTTTATATTGTGAGTCAGTTGTTTTAGCTGACTTCTCTCTAACATTTCTATGTATTAAAGAAAAAAAAACACATGTCGAAATGCCGCAGTTGGATAGACGCCACTTGATAACGCGGGGGAACCAGGTTCAATTCCGGGCACGGGATGTGTTTTTTTTTTTTTTGCCTCACCCTGGATCAGCACCATCGTTAAAGAAAGTTGGCCTTCTGCAGTGCGATAATGTACGGAACACACACGCAATAAGTGAGACAGAGGGAACTTTGCAATTAAAGCAAGGACAAGCGTATTCTTCGTACTCAGCAAAAGGATATGGCTCAAAAAGTGTTCATCAACCTGACACCAGTAAAGAGAGGATTCGTTCACTCTTGATTAATAAACTACAGTTAAAAGCGCATTAGGGGTTCTTTTATTGCTCTTATCCAAAGGGTCCAGGAAAATTATGCCGAGCTGCTAATAGATGAGCAACCGTACTTGTGCGCATTTGGTAGCGGAACAAAAGCTACCTTCGCCCACGGCGCTGTTCGGACTTTTTAGAACACATGGAGAGATCAGGCCACGTACTTCCGATTCTGTGAGACAAGGCGTTCTGGCAGCTCGAAGGCTTATTTATAAAAGTTCGAGTTTTTTTTTTTTGTGCTCAAAGTGGTATGTCAGTTCTTTCGGCCACCTTCGCGCTTATGGTCTATACAAAAAAGAAACAGGAATATGACGTTTAAGTATCACTGGTGACCGGTAGATATTCGCGATCAACAAAATTCAGCGACTCAGCTAAAACGAAAATCCCCTTACGCTGTACAAATGTTAAGCAATATTTCATCCGGCTAATAATTTGTCATCCCCTGTTAAACTTCCTCTGCCCCGTGGCTTTTTTTTTACGGGGACCAAAAGCATCACCAAATCCTACAATAAAAACGTGGGTATATAAAATGTCTCACATCTAACCATGCCTGATCCATAGTCACGACCTCAAACATTTTTATTTGCTTTTTTTTAGTTTTGTGGGTAATGCAATGTTTGCTCATTTTCAGTCCATGCCAAAGCAAGGCAGTGCAAGGGTAGTAGAAAAAACACAGAATATGTATTACAAAGGTCGAAATGAAAGTAGAGCAGGAGCTGCGCTGTTCACAGGGGCTCCCAACGGTTGGCCTCTAGCAGAGCAATGGCATGGCGTGTTCCCCAGCCGCTATCTCGTCTTTTTCTGTATGTGCTTCGCATTGCTTGCACACCATTTATGACTCCAAGCGTAATGTCTCCCCGGTGGCAGAGGTCACCCTTTCAGCGGAGTGACTCAATTTGCGGCTCACTGCTGCTCTTCTTCTTTCCATCCTTGCTCTCTGTATCTAAATGGTTTGCCCGGAAAAAGCGCGCCCCTTATCATTCAGCGTTCCGTTTTCGGTTGGGCTTCTTCCCCCTTAGTGCACTGAAGCTTGAATGACGTACGCACAAAGACGAGATCTCTTTCTATACAGGGCACATCCCTGAAAGCTCCCAACCGTGTTTGTTGAAAAATAAATGGCTGGTTATGCACTTGCCAGAAGGTGTCTCAGCAATGCATGCACGGGTTTATTTCCCTCAAATATATATATAACGTTTTTGTTCTTTACGTCGTTCCTATATGTATTTCATGACGGCGACAAGAAGTAGTAATGACGAAAAATGTCTCAATATTTTGTGACGCACTAATTGAAAAGCGGTCACTGTTTTTATAAAATAAAAAAAAATATATTAGAACAAACGCATCAAGTATGAACCTAAGGTAGAGCTCTCTTTTTATTTCAATAAAATTAACTTTTCTGAAGCCCATCCCACAGGCGTGTTGCGAAATGAGGAACTAAATGGCTGTTCGGGAAGGCCCTATTGTAAGAGAGGGAGCTAATATAGCCGACAAATGAACTCTTTATTCCCGGCAGTACAAAAAGGACGATTGCTGGAGATCGTGGTGGTGCATAAACTCATTCATTCTCTAAATGTTGCATGGTCGTCATCGGCGACGCCAGTTTCACTGTCGCTAAAACGATGAATAAAATAGGTTTTGAATAGCGGCCTTGCATACTAATGTGTGTCGTAAGCAAAAAAAGTTTGGCAAAGGCATTTGCCTAATGATTAATACATAAAGTTACTCTCGTTAGGGGGGTCAAAGCAGTTTGAACCCACTGTAGCTCTAAGTAAATATATCTTGCAATTGAAACTTAAGTGCGAACTGAAACAGGGAGAAGAAACGGATACGACAGTGGCGCCTAGAATAAATAGGAAGCAGTATTTACTAAGACAACGCTTACATACACGCACAGAGTTGAACTATCAGGCACGCGCCTGATAGTTGGACTTTTGCTATGCCTCGGAAAAAACAGGTTTCAGTTGATAGCAAGCGCTGGTTTCCTGTCCCTGTCTTGTGCCTGCGTTAGTTAGCAATTAGTTTTCTATCTGGAATGTTCACCAAAAAGCTCGTGACTTCATTTTAGTATATACCGTATTTACTCGCGTAATGATGGTACTTGTTTTTTTTAAAGTTGATGCAAATTTAGGGATGCGTTCATTAGGCGAGGTAAATTTTTGTGCGAAAAATTATTCAGCGCAGAAAGGGAAGGAAGTTGCGGATCCAAGTTTTTATGATAGCTCTCATGAACATAATTAAAGTAACAAATAAAAACATTAAAAATTCCACACACCGCCGCCAGCCGCTTTGGGAAGTGACGCAAAATGCAGTGTTTTCATGAATTGAAGAACGCGCCGGAAAGGCTTTGCTGCGCGGGGACAACAGTTCGACCAATAAGTGGCTGCCACTGTCACAGTGCGGGACATCAAAACAGACATGGCAGCCGACAGAGCAACCCGAGCGCGTTTTTTTTTTATTTGTCTTGTGAGTACACTATGTGCATTTAGTGAGAGTTTCTTCCTCATAAATATTGAACACATGCTGATATAGCTAATATCGGCAATACTGTCGCAATAACGTGCCCATGTCCTCTGTGAAACGGAAGAAAACAGAGGTAAGCACGACCATTATCAGCTAAACGTGGCAACCATACGACATATTGCTTCGTCTAGTTCAGGGTGCGCTCATTGGGCGGGGAATAAAAAAAATCCAACCTTTGACGACAAACCTCAAGGGTGCGATCATTACGCGAGTGCGATCATTATGCGAGTATATACAATATATCTTAGCTCAACTACGATTGAAACCTTTTTTTCCTGGCTTCTAAACATCCCGAATACATAAACATGCAAATTACGGCTCTTCATAACGCACTGTAGGTCATTCGGGCACGTCTTTGTGCCCGTTCGTCTGCGCAAGTAGATAACCTTGTTTTCACAGTGGGGCTGTTTAAGCTTGAACTTTGTCGGGTGGCGTTCGCAAAAAGCGTTCGCAAAAAACATACCAAAAAAATACCGAGTGCATGTTAGCGTGCGCCCCGTGAGGAGCGCCCGGCGTTGTCCAAGCTTGTGCCCTCTTGCACCACGTGAGGCGCTCGAAAAAAAAAAAACTCCCACCTCCCCTCGCGGGTGCCCCTGTGTAGCTGCGACGCATAGAGGGTTCACGTTGCAGCGTTGGACAGCGGAGGAACGGCGCTGGAACGATGAAGCGGAGCGGCGCAGGCACCGCGTTTTATAGCGCGCATAACGGTGAGGGGACGCGCCGGCGCCAGTGCGTCTGCCGCGGCTCTGACGCAGCACAATCCAGCACAACCCACTTTAATCCAATCCAATCCAAATCCAATCCAAGCCAAGCCAAGCCAAGCCAAGTCAGTCCAATCGAGTCCAATCCAATGCCCCTCGCGAGAGAGGGTTCGCTATCGGAGAGGAGAGAGGGGGAGCAGCGGAGAGCGCAGCTGGCGCGGCGAAAAGAATGGGGCAGGGGCGGACGCCGACGACACCGGATGCAGGGACAAGGCGAGTGAATGAGACGCAGTCGCATCTAAAAATACCAATAAAACAGTTCCCGTCCGTCCCAGCCTGACGTGGCAAGCCCAGTTCAGCTCACTTTAGACACGCCGAATTCACGAAACCGGTTGCCGCCGGTTCTAGCGCGTGCTATCCCGGTCCACTTTGGGAGAGATGCTGTTTCTCCGGCTGTCCACCACTAGTGCAAGCTGCGCTATTTTTTTTTAATTTGAAACATATTTTACACGGAGTTCAAATGGTGGGCTCCATTCAAACTCCCTCCCAAATCTCTCCTGTGTATTTTCTTTACGTCGCCAACAAAGGGAAATGAAAATTTTCTTTTGGGGGTGTCTATTTTATACTATCACGTGCCGAAAAATACATATACCAGGCAACGATAGTCATGCTGCATGATACGGTAAAATGCGAAAATTAGTTACCGTGTTTTTACTCTCTCTGGTGAATTGCACTGATGCGTGTACGTGTTTGCCATCAATATTGTCATTACGTGAACTTGTTTGTTTTTTTAATATTTCCGCCGCAAATCGTGTTCCCAAACATTTTTTTTTAAAGGCATTGAAAACACACATGCAAAATTTTTTGTGTTCTACGACTTCGTTCTCGTAGATAACGTTGAGGACGATCATAAGGACGCTGCACCTACGCTCCGCTTGTCAAAGGGAAGCAGAACGAAATGCTAATTATCATATGCAGTAGCTTTAGGAATCATAATCCTTCTATGTAGGCAAGACCGACAACCGCTTCCCCTGTTCCGGCCTGCAGATTTTGTGGACCGGTGATGCTGTAAAGTGAATACAGTCAAACCTAGTTTATACGTAGGGGCTTGATGTGTAATTGCGGTTCAAACGTAGTTGCGAAGATTCTCTCACCCAGTCCCGATTCAACCGCATGTAGTGGCTGCTCAGTTAAGCCGCAGGCGCATTTCCATCACCATGTTTTACAGATGTCAGCATTCAGAGTGCTGGGGATGGATTTATGCGAACCACGGCGTGAATCTGACGCAAAGTGCTGTCCAGAGAGGGACACCCCTGTTGTGTTTCCATGTGTTTAAAGTCAAGTGTTACACTCGGATCATGTGCGGGAAGCGTGAGCTCAAAGGCGGGTGTTGTTGGATTATACGTAAGGGACAGAATATTCTCGCATGTCCCGGACCAGGACGCAGTCAGGAACGATGCAAAGTGCTTATACTAGTAAAGTCGACTGGGGCAAAGTTTTGCTGTGAAAGGCTATAAGGAAGAGCAATTGTTCGAAGATTGGATAGGGTTACTTGCAAAATAGAGGCTTGCTGGATTGAAGCCTACTGCGTTTGTTTGATCGGTTTCTTTGGTTGGTCTCGTCCAAGAATTCCCCTCGGAGAGCAGCGCAATCCAAAAGCACGCTGTTACAGCGGGGACATTTTTCATCGAACCTAAACAATTTTCGTGAATGACGAGAGCATTTCGCTCTTTGTCTGTCCGTACAGAGCAGCGGGCTACTGACTACTAAAAAAAATTTGCGGACGCACGAAGTCCACTTCAGAATAACATATCCGTCCGCAGATAACAGCGGACAAAAACACCGTGTTTCGTGGCAATATAATTCCTAGGAAACAGTGGAGGCCGCCAACTCTGGAATGCGTGCGATATAGAGTGGATAGTGCAACACTTCTTGAATACGCGAACACACGTCCGGCCAGTGTCCAGAAGAAGGATCTCCGTTTACCGAACGGGTGGGAATGTTGGCAATAAGAAATTCTTTGATTGATTGATTGTAGGGTTTAACGCGCCGACGCAACGCAGGCGATGAGGCGCGCCGTAGTGGAGGGCTCCGGATTAATTTTGACCACCTGGGGATCTTTATCGTGCGCCGAAATCTCGTACACACGGGCGTTTTTGCTTTTCGCCTCCATCAGAAAAGCGGCCGCCGCGGCCGGGAATCGAACCCGCGACCTCGTGCTCAGCAGCGCAACGCCTTAGCCACTGAGCCACCGCGGCGGGTAATAAGAAATTCTTTGCCACAGTTCTGTTTCTTAACATCGCTGTAAGCAGGTATCATGTTTTGTAAGAGGCAGAGCCGCATTAAACTACCGCTTTATTCAGACAACTACGGTGCTACCGGATGTGATTATCTGGAAAGCAGTGGACGTTAGCGAACGGTGGACAACTGACGCAGGTTGGTAGGCTGGAAGGATTTCATGGCACTGATAGAAAACGTGGAACTATAACTGTCGAAAGGTTATTTCGAAGATCCACTGATTCGCAGCATTAGCAATAAACGTAAGGGTAGCATTTTTATATAAGCCAAGAAGAAAAGTGATGTGCGCATGTATTGTTATATAATCAGAGAGGTATACAGGAGCAGGTTTGCGGAAACATTCTCAGACCGACTGGACGTATCTTCAAAAGACTCTTTTCTGAAATTAAAGCATCCATACCTCACCTTGACGCACTCGGTTCGCCGAGGCTCGTATTACCACATCTCTCGCCTACGATGGTCAGCGTAAAGCACCAAATGTGTGCCTGCACTGACGACAACTAGGCTACGCCCAATCACCACCCACGGAGATATGGAGGCGACGCTTGGTTGCTGTGACCTGATGACTCAAAAATCCTTGACGGACAGAGTACCCAAGCTCCCTGAGCAGCTTCTGCTCCTCGCAACCCGCCCCACCTAACAGGGCCCTGCTTGACTAAAGTTTTATAGCGCAGCTCTTATGCGGCCGCTCCTGCGGTTTGCTGGCGTCCGTCGCCGTCGTCCCTGGATTTAACCGAGAGAACAAGCACGCCGAATAGAGAGGGAGCAAGAAATTAGAGGAGTATGGCGATAGCGTGAGGTGGAAAACGGAGTGCTGCGGGTTCCGCACGGGGCGAGCTCCGCGATGGCGATCCGCTACGAGATGGTGCGACAGTACAGCACGCCGTCGTGTGTTCACCGATGACTCGATCGCTAAAGCATGCCGCCAGCGCATTCACTGATACCATATATAGAAACAAAGCGCTACATAATGGAAGGCCTCTCTGCGGTGCCGCTGTGGACTGCGTACATTCACTGCTTTCTGCGATGTCCCGATTAGCATGGTAGTCGTACCGTGATCGCACCTGTTTTCGGCAGCTGATGTGAAATTTTCCCCTCGAGACAGTTTGTCCGCGCCATCCAGACCACTCACAGCATATTTTTTTCTGTAACTGAGAAAAACCAAACGGCACTCACTTACACACAGAAAAATAAATTATTCCTCTCACACTCACTCACAGTCAAGCTAACCAGTCGCTCTCACCACTCGCACTCCGTCTGACTCACGCTCCCTACTCGCCCGTACCACTCGCAACCACCCGCCCTCATATTCACCACTCTTTTTTACCACTCGAGTAGCTCGTACCCACCCCTCGCCCTCACCACTCCAACTCACTCGCCCTCACGTTCACCCCTCGCGTTTCCACTCAGTCGTGCTCGCGCTCACCACTCGACGTAAACCCTCCGCCGCGAGTGTGCGCAGGAGACGCTTCATGAGTCATGAAACGGAACAGTCCAGTGCATGATGACGTGAGAAGTCCACCTCAATCATATTCGTAAATCAGCAAGGAACCGGAAAGTTATTTCTACGCTGCCCCAGAGCAGGACTGCAGTGCTGCGGCTCCTCCGACGAGTAACAAACAGCTAGTACAAGCGCAATAGTGGCGTTCACCGCGGTAAGCCCCACAAATCGCGCGAGTCGCGCGAGTCCACACGGGAGCGGTGAGCGGGGCTCAGCCCTCGCGGATGGCGAGTGCACTTGTACTTGCGAGTGGTGACTGGCACTAGCACTCGCGAGTGGTGAGCCGGGCTCCTTGGAAGTGTCTCTCGCACTCGCGATTGATGAGTGGAACCCGCCGCGAGTGGGGCTTGCACTCACTCGCACTCGCACATGCCAGTCCGAAATGATGGCGAGGCTCACTCACCATTCACTTGTAATGCGTGAGGGGGGATGTGTGAGTGCACTCGCAAGTGATACTTCCTTCCTATGATTCTTTTAGGGGCGAAGAGCCATCGGGGATGAGGCTTTCGGCGTCTCCTGTTGTGCGTCGTCGTCGTCGTAATCATGCAGTGACGGTATTAAAACACCGGGAGACTCGTTTTTCGCCTCGCGCTAGAATGTAACGCGTTCTAAAAAATACCGGGTCACTCGTTTACGCCCCGTGATAGAAAGCTTGGTGCTTCAAAGACAAGAGAGGTTTACAGCAAAGCTGTATACCTCTAGCCTCAACGGTTTCATCTCTGTTGGCAAAAACGCCAAGGCGCCAAGAATACACGTATACACTGCATGCTTCGCCCCTCCTCAGGTTTCACGTTAGTCGAGATGACCCGGGATTAGTTTTGTTTGATACTGTCACGGTGAAGGACCGGTTCCAGATGTAAGGGGGGTTAATAGGCGAACAGCGACGACTAGAACAACTAGCAGCAGAAGCGAGGAAGAAGAGATCACACGCAACAAACCGGCGGAGCCGCTCGCTCATTCAAACACGAGGGCCGCTTTGTGCAGACAGCAACTTGCTTAATTTTCATCCTGTTTAATGCCATATCGGCGTCGCACTACCCTTCACCTTCTTAAGGCGTCGTGTCGATGCTTATCAATAATTACTTCCTAAAGAAGCAAAAAACACCGTTTTCTAGAATGCAAAGGGAACAGAAAACCACAAAAGCAAGATAGAAAAATGCCACACAAAGGTGCCGGGGAACAGTCAAAATGAACTACTTCATAAACTACGTCCTGTCCACATGAACTACTTCAGACACTGGCCACATACGAGGCGAGCGCACTGTTCCGTCAGGAGGAACTCGATAATTCACTTCGCATACTTGGCGTACTACCGTCTAAGGTCCAAAGTAGCGACGTAAAAATTTCGCGGAATACCGTGGCAGGAGCATGGGGCTCCATACCCACACTTTATCGTCTCGTTGAAATGTCACCTGCTGATGCCATATGTTGTTGTGGCGGGGACCGATCGCTCACAGACGACGCATGCGTTGTCGCGCAAGTTGTCGGTGAGCTTCGGCACGGCCAGCCCCATCGGTAGCGTTTGGACTAAAGACGTGAATTTCTTCTGGCAGGAGCATTGCATCTAAGATGCTCGCCACTTGGCGCACCTCGAGCAATCTTAAAGGAGGGAAACTTGTTTCGCAACTGCCGCATTGTCTGAAAATCTCACGTACGGCCGTATGTCATTCCAGTTTTTGTGGACAATAAAATGCACATCGAAATCATGTCGGCGATTGTCTTGTTCAGCAGTTCTCTTATCCCGTTAGTCTGGGATATGCTGTTGTGTTCATTACCCCTTCTTCACCCCTTCTTTACCCATTCTTGTAGTGCTGTGGAGAACGCTCTGCCTGCATCGATTATGACGACTGCTGCGGCACCATTTCGAAGCACAATGCCTTGCACAAAATCCGGCAACTTCAGCCGACGTTCCTTTTGGCAATGCTTTGGTTTCTCAATAACGGGTGAGACAGTCAGAGTAGCGACTACAAGCCACCTATTCCCAGATGATGACGTACGGAATGGTGCTCGTAAATTCATGCCGACCTGCTTAAATGGCATGCTCGGTGGACCAATGGGCTGAAGGAAACCAGCTCGTTTATTGGGCGGAGCCTTTTGCCGCTGACAATCACGGCGTATTCAGACATACCGCCTGAATGTTGCAGCCAACTTTAGCCGCTAGTACCTGTGAGGAACCCGTCCCAGTTTGTGGGCGAAATCCAGATGTATCGGACGTCGTCACGTAGGGCGGCCGGAAGAATAGGGAAGTCGGTAGCTCCTGTGCGGTGAAATCTTTCTTTTTTGTACAGGCCTCCGTTATGAAGGCAAAATAATGAGATCGAGTGCCGGAAGATTCGCGAAGGATGCCAGCGATAACCCTGGTGGTACTAAATGAGTGGAAGAAGTTCGGAGTCCTTTTTTTTTCTTGGTCGAGGCCTGAAACAGTCTGCCTACATAACCACAAGAAGGTATAGTCTCAGCCAGTTTTTTCTGAACAATGAGCCAGGCAACCAGTGGAGCTGCGCTAAAATTTCACGTAATGTATCCAAACTTTCAGCCTCTTTTATCGCTCTCTGTCTACGTGACTCGGTAAACTTGTTCCTCAACTGTCGCGCGTTTCTTGTGGTATATCGTCGAGCACAATTTAGCTTTTATTCATTTACTACTCCAACGTTTTTCAGTCCTCCTTCACTGGTGGATAATATACTTTAAGGCAAAAATACACAGGCTTCAGCCATAGTTAGTGAAGTTTTTTTGCTATAATTTTGATGGACATTTTACCAACAGTGCGCTCGGTACCCAATAATATGACGGTACTGTTTTTTTTTATTTTATTATAACTGCATCGCTGCTCGACGGTGTATTCTTTTCTTTTTAAGTACCATCTTCTCCAATCGAAAATCCACCACCATATACGCTCAGCACTCGTTTAACGCCGGCTTCAACCGTAAAAAAAACAGCCTACTGTTTTGCTCTTTCTTTTTTGTGTGTGGGTGGGGGAACCTTCAATCACACTTCCCCTTGCGGCAGGTGCCTTAGTTCCTCTTCACGTTTACTTCGCATGCGTAATAAACGCCTTAGCATTTTCAATCTCTTGGAACCGCGTTCTCCACGTACATAGAATTGATTGCCCCGAGCATCCAATGCTCCGGCTCCCAACCTACTTACTTTTCGGAGGGCAGAGTAGCACTTAAAGAGAAAAGCAGGTGTCTGCCCTCCAGTCGAGTGCCGAGTGTTAGGGGTTACTTCACTGGTGTTCGCGTTATCCCAAGTGGTTCTTGCTTTTCAGTTACAGCAGAAAATCTTTTTGATACGTAGAATAGAGGGGAACGCCTCCGTTGTCATGTTAGGCTATACTTTTGCGCTCAAGCGGCACTCAGTAATGGGAAATAAAAGACTAATAAAGCAATATACATTTAATGCATCCCAAAGTTAAAAGTACGAATGGTCGCGCATGTAGGTTCAATGTGCTGCAAGAAGAAAAGCAGCCTCACCTCGCGCTTATTTTCTTCCCAGTTTCACAGATATGCTCGCGCTATCCGGTTACTAAAATATGTGAAGTGGTAATTAACATATAAATTTCACTTTTTGGTACCATCGTCTCCCCTTAAGGGACACTTGTAAACTACAGCGTGAATATCCGTGTGTTAATTCTCTTTGTTCGATGAAGGGCAGAAATCTCCTATTTAACATATTGCACTGCAGCAACACTCTAGAACAAAATCCCCTCTCTTGTCGAGGCATTTTAGCGACTTTCGGATATTTCACATTTCATTTAATCATGTACGACATCCATAATTTAGAGAACTTTTGTCCTAATCAAGCATGTTTGTATACCAAATTTGAGGTCACGTGTTTAAGGTCACGTCTGCAATAATACATTGTTAACGCGTCGTTTACAGAACAAACCAGGCAGGTTTTGCACTCAAAATTGATATAGCACTTCATAAACGGGTTACACAATGTTTGATATTGATCCGCATTAGCAACGGCCGAGCACATGAATAAAAAACGTGGCGCATAAACTGATCTCGCCAGCAAACTCCAAAAAAAGCTAGTCTTTCTAATGATGTTCCATTACAGAAAGAAGGAAGCCTTGCACTACTGCAAATAACGATATCTCCCTCCAATATCCTCAGCTTCTGGGTACACATGCACACGCATCAAGTTTTTCTACTTTGGCTTTTACAAAGACATTGCAACCAGTTGCGCGAAAACCTCATTGAGCCCGCTTGAATGTAGTCATTTTTGGACAAGCATTTACGGGTATGAAAGCAATTCCTGGTTGGCGTTTTGGAGGAATGGTGCCCCCGTTTGCTCAAAATACCGTCGGCCAGCTCGACATACGAATGCAAGGTGGAGAGGAAGAGGTTCGAGGCTACGTTTATATCGGGCCCCTTAACGACGTCAGAAATAAATTTAACGATATAATCTAAGTATTTCCGCCGCACCATACCCGGTAGAAAAGGTAACGAGGTTTTGCATTTCAAGAACCGGAGCAAGAGGATGTCAGCGGTTAAAAACAAGCTTTCAAGCTTTCGTTCCAGAAAACGTAAGGCGTAAGACCTGCAATGTGCGCATCAGTCGAATTCTAATCCTTAAACACTTCTACGTGATAAAAAAAAACCTGTCCGTTTCTGACGCTTGATATGATGGTTTCGCCGCATACGACGTACGCTATTTATAATAGGCGCCGGGGCCTTCATTCAGTTATATTACTCCTTATGTTTCCTATAACAAACGTTTTTGAAGAAATGCATTTAGGTTAGCACTAAAACCGACTTGCAAGGTCTTGGTGGCTCCACAAAGACAAGGGTACATGTGTATACGTGTATTGGGGAGCCTTGGGCCAGCACTTTCGATAGCGACCATCTTTTGCTAAAAAAGTCTTTTCAGCAATGTATTTTGGAATTGCAGTGAGTAAGATTTTAAATAGGCTTAAAGTATAGTGTTTCGAATTGATTTATTGGGATTTAGGAAGGTATTATACAGCCGCAAAATATCAAGAGCAAGGCCTTGATATTTTAATACATGGCCTTTTATACTGCCTCTAAAATGTCTTCGTAGCAAAGCACCTGGCTATAGCCCTGAAACAACCTTAAAGTGGCTCAGTGTATGGGGCTTCGTAGGGTATTTAAAGGCACTTATAAAAGGCCTTTAAGGTTTCCAACTTTGGTGGCGCACTGATTTTGAGGATCTCAGAAATGTTTCCTGAACTATACACGTGTGTTTCGTAGTATATCTGAATTTAAACGGGCTCAGACTACGGCAGAGCGGTTAAAGCTTCTCCCAGTTAAGAGTACGTGCAGAAGAATGTTCGTACAGGCCTAGAACAAAAATAAAATGTTTTGAACACAGCATACCGATTCCAAGGGCCAGGCCTCCGATAACAATCTTCAAAATACAGTACACAGTACTCAGCAAAACGCAAAAATTTGAAGTAGGCTATTCTGTAACATCATTTTCTCCGCGCATACGCCGTCCGCAGCTCTTGTTTCTCGTTTACCTGGTTTTACGTTACGGCTGCGAGTAGCGCGGAGCCTCTGAAAGCCTACACTGTTTGGTGAGCAGCAATTTGCATCAAATAGAACGTGTTTTTTGTACTATCCTGCTATATACGTCACGTGGTTTGCACGTTGCTCTCGCGTAGCGTGAATCCCACGTAACATCACAGACTTGTTGGAGAAAGCTCCTGCAGCCAGTCCGGTGGCCGAAAGAGATAGCGAGAGCAAGAACACATTTAATAGGCCCAATAGCCGTAGTGAAACCCTAGTCCAGGACTTCATGTGGTTCCCTAGACATTTTCGCCCGAGTCATCAGAAGGGTCTGTTCCTCCAGTCGACTGCTGAATCTGTCTGTGTGTTTGTGTGGTGGACCCGTTCGCGTCCTGATGAAATCCGACGTTCTGCTTTTGCCGGGATAGTGTGCTTATTATGTTCGAAATTATTTTAACGGCGAAGGTTTTGTTGCTGGCCGTAATATGTGCGGTGTGCGACGTTACCAGAAAGCTTGATCATAGTTTCTCCCGCCATTTTGAGCGCACATGAGCACGCGCCTCACGAGGAGCGCACGGCGTCGCCCAGGCTTGCGTGTGGCCCTCGTAAAAAATACAAAGAAAACAGTTCAAGTGCGTCCGCGCTTCAAGGGGGGAGAACAAGACAGTTTGCGCTACAAACGCCCAGTTCCCGAAGCCAGTTTCCGCCGGCTCCAGCGCAAGCTGACGCGCTCCACTTTGGGAGAAATGTCAAAGCCTACGGAAGAAACGATCCAAGCCCACTCGTCATGCATGACGAAGATGACGACTTAGACGGATATGACGATGACTAATACCAGCACAGTAAAATGGGAGGACGGAACATGTAGATAAGCAATTTGAAACCTAATGCAATGCGTGGCGTTGTGTCCTTAATTGCTGACATTGAAAGAAATCCTCCAGATTCGCTACGGGTAAAGCCTTGCACCACATCCCGCAAGCTTGGCAGTTTCTTTTTTTTATTAGCGACGACTCAGTTAACCTGCGCCGTAGATTTACCGTGGGCCGCTAAAAGCCATCTCGTCTTGCGGAGGGGAAGTTGTTGTTGTTCGATCGGTTGTTGTTCGGCCCCGAATCGTAAGAAGAAAGTGGATCTTGTACGACGCGCAGGACGCTGACGATCGCCTGTTAATCTTTCGCCTCGGCCTCGCACTGCACGCCGTGACGTTGTGTCTGTTCCCAGTGCGCTTCTGGATTATTGTGAAGTTGAATTAAATGCTTGCGTCCACGCCGGTGTTGTGGCCCACAGCGTTGGGTCTGTTTTAGAAAAACAATTCCCATGGGGCTTCGATGCTTCAATTATAGAGCGTACTTGGGAAAAAGAGTATTTCGACTGTAGTTTGTGCGTTTGCCATTGAATACTGGCGGAAGGTTGATTGGTGTGACTGATCTGTGTAGTGGTGAAGAATTCCTAGTGCTCCTCTGGCTGCATGGGGGAATAGCGCCATAACACACTTAACACAAGGAGGAGTAAGCGTCAGTGCATGGCAACCCAATACACAACATAGTGCTAAACGCAATACTGAAACTCTGTTCGCGCTGCCAGTGTACTGCATAGTAAAGATTACGCTTTTAGCGTAAGCCAAGCCAAAAGACGCTATACTAAATCTCTCTATTGTTCCCACCCCAAACGACATTTTTTGAAAGGGGCACGCACAGTACACAGGGGCTTCCATCAGGTATGGTATCATCACAAGGGGTGTTAACGGGTCAAAAATGAACTTTCAAAGCAGTGCCCGAAACTGCTTTTTTAGACGAAAAAAAAATCCAGATATTAGGTGGACTTCGTCTTTGAAGATTGCGAGGCTCTGCCACTCAAGCTGTGGGTGGCTTTGGCAGGGCGGACTTTTAAATGAAATAAATGATGTCATCATCATCATCATCATCATCGCTTACGCAATACTTATGATTTACTCATATCGAAAGGATGAGAGTACAGTGTCAGAACACGCAAATGTTATCTCATTATCATCATATCTCATCTCATTATCATACCTTGTATGCCTTAATCTTGTTTCGGTTACTATGATTCCGCACCCACCCGCGTTGGCATCGCGAGGCAACGTTGACATTCAGCGAGGACTTAGATTGCTACTGACCTAAAACTAACTTCGTAATTAGCATAACCGAATTGCGTTGCGCCGGGTGGAAGCAGCCATGCGTTTAAGGTAGCCTCCGTGCACGACCCCTTGAAAGCCGTAGCGCACGCGAAACTAGCTCGCGAGTGCCGCGCACTCCCTTGTCCCTGCCAGGCACGCACAAACAGGCCACCTTCAATGATGCGCGCGTGCTTCAACGAGAAAGAGCGTCAACAACGCCGCTTCGGGAGCCCTGAAGCGGAGGGCAAACGCCAACTTTTGAGTAGCCCACCATAGTTTGTGTATGCGGCTTCAGCCGTTTTATGTACCCTTCGTTGGGCATTTCGTGTGTTCCGGAGGCTGGATTTCGGTCCAAATATTAGTGTTTGTGGAACCACAATTTGAGAGATTGAGGCAGTAAGCCGGGAAACAATAATGTGATTGCGAAAGCCCGAGTTAATACCATATATTCCAAGGTAAAAACACAGCCTAATAGCTCACGCCAGCTTAACACATTGTGAGCTTCGGAGAATAACCGAAATCGTGCGCATTTCGGACGCAAAACACTGAATTTACATTTGATCACTGCACCACCTTCATCGCCTGGTTCCGCCTTCTCATCATCAGGACATATTGTCTAGGCGCGTGGCGCTAGATGAATACCGTGTCGGTTGCCAGGATACTGCTCAACAAATAAAAGTCCTTCACGCCTCCAACCAAGCCTTCTTGCCAGAGTCTTTCAATAGGATAACTTTTTGTTTTCAATTTTCTACTCGCTTAACAGTTTTCAAAGTTTCTCGTGAAATAAATTTGATGCGTATACAAGTTGTGTTTACAGATTTTCCTTGATAAGCGTGCATGTTGCGTCTCGTGCAGATATTTTGCTTCTCTACCAGCGAGTTTGGCGCAGAATATGAAAGCTTCAAATAGTATTTTAAGCCACCGACCGATAATATTTCCCTTTACTCCACTGCGCGCGCTTTATTGAGCCATTGTCGACGTGCGTCCGCCTTCGCATCATTGTCTCTTTCAGATATCCATCCCAGGCCGAACCGTAGCGCTTATTGAATTAGCTGAAGCTGGGCAAGCTAATAACAAAAGCTAAAGGCTATCGCTAATTCTAGTAAATGGCACTTGTACCATATTAGGCGTTGCGAGCCTAATTCGTTCGGACACTGGCGTGCGAGCCTCCAATGATCTGTTCCGAGAAAGACGAACGACATGGCCCGTCCCGCCTCCTTGCTTGCAGTAGTTAGGCTTCTGGCCCGTCCGCGTCCACGCCCGTATTCGGCGACCTGGAACCATTAGGCTTACGGGCCGGCCGCAGCGGACGTTGAAAGATGGTCGCCGCCTGGTGCCTTCTATTCACGCGCTAAGCAAAATGCTCGGCTGGAGAAAGGGAATTAGTCGCCGCCCGGTTGCCCTCTTCTTATTTGGAAAAAAAGGTTTCACGAACGTGGACAGTGGAGACCTACTTACGCGCCGAGCTAGAGCTTTCTTTCGCAAGTGCGAACAGAGACTCATGTAGAAACTGAATATTTAGCACGATCGGAGCGAGGTATTTTATTGTGTTATAAAGACACTAAATTAGAGAGCATGATGGTACACCATACAGGTAAAGTAAACAAATTTATTCTATGCATTTGGACCTCCAATAAAGATTGGTACTTTCAAGGAAACAAGGGTTATTATAGAAAAATGACATTTTCCCGAGACCATGCAGACAGCACACAATCTTGTTTTATGTTTAAGGACCGGCCTTGGGTAAAACGCTAAACCACCAAAAGATAAAAGTCACTAACACTGACATTATACAATACATAATGTCAGGAGTGACGTCGAGCAGCAAATGACGAATGCAGATATTATTTTGATAACTGTAGCTTGCTTACTAGTTTTGCGGTAAAAAGGAACTAGAGGCGTCAACTCAAGTGAAGTCAGGTTGCTTGGTAAGTGCTTTCGTCGGCGACCCCAAATAGTTCCCATAAGTCTCCGTGACCAACTAGCGAAAAGTGACTTCTGAATCGCCTCTACTTAATCTCTTTGTTTGTGTGTGACGTTTTCCTAAATTTAGGCATTAGGTATACCATTCGGCGCAAGAACGGTCATCGTCGTTGTTTTTGTTGTTGTCCGATCCAGAAAAGGGCTGCGGCTTTAAAGAGTAACTTTAAAGCTTAGCTCTGCTTTTCTGACAACATCGTGAACGCTGATTGACAGCGAAGCTGCGTGGAGTGCCGTAATCGCTAGGCTGAGCTTCATAGAACTTATCAAATCCAGCAGATTGATTCCGCTTTGCGTGAAATCATTTTTCCTGTGTTCCACTGCTCGGACTATCTGCTGGAACCTCTTGTTACTTCTGTATTTAGAACAGTGCCACAAAATGGCGCCGCGAACGCTTTTGTTGTTTGCAGCGTATTTGTTTATTTGCAACGGCGAAAACAACCAGCCATCCATTTTTAATTAAATCAAGAATGAATATATCATTTATGCAGTGATGTCTTGCCTCAAGCAAGTTTAATGTTTTCTTTTGGCTCAACAATGCTGACAAGTGTAAACACTACTACCAGACTTAGCAGTCTAGAAAAACTTTGCCAATATAGTGGTCGCGTTCAAGCATTCTTTAAACTTGCTGCATGTGTGTCTGGCGTTTGCGCCCTCTCCACATCGCTACGACCACGTTACCACATTTGGTCCCAGGATGGCCTCGACCAAGAACACCTTAACTGTTCTGAACAGTTCAACAAGATCCTAACTGTAAAAGTGTTGGGATCGGATCAAATTTGAAGCCACCGCTCAGCAGTAAAAGCTCAGTGCGTTACCACTGAACTGTCTTCGCACCTAGTTTGGTGGTGCTCAGCTTTCGCCACGCACCGTACATTTCAATCTCCTGAGCCCCATCCCGATCCACAACAAACTGATGCACAACTATTATATGACATAGCGGTTTATTCAATCAAAAGCGGTCTGGCACGGGTTGTTTGAGCGGGTCCTCCCCCGAACGAACTGGTGTATGTGCACAAACCCTATTGCGATCACCATGAACTGGCCCATGAATTGCAGGTTCCAAGAACTGGCCCAGCTATTGACTACTGAGAACGACCAGCATTAATTTGTTTATTTTCTCTTACCCTCCCTCCCCATTCCTTTCCCCATCGTGACCAGTGGTCATCCTTTTCTATTAAAGGTTGTCTCTCTCTCTCTTATGAAAGCTGTTGTCATTGTTGTGCCTTCGTTCGTGGCACGTACTTCCTTGAGGGATCCGCCAAGGATCGGGAGCTTTCAGCAGTAACTGTTCGCGCTTCCCGAAAGACATAAAACTATAAAAAGAAAGCGTAAAGCTTGTGCAATAGCGTGTGCTTTGTGTTACTTGGACACGACGGTACTTGAGTGCAACAGTGTACACCAGCCGCGTAGAAGCCTCTACCTGCTTGCTCGCTCACGTTATTGTCGCCGTAAGGCAAGAAACGAAAGCGAATGAAGTGACGCAAATACCAGGCAGCACTAAAAACGTTGTTGGTAAGTACCGTCAGGCTTTCGCCTTTAAAGCACGTAAGCAGGCAAACGCGTCCGAGTTACTTTAAGACATAGAGTATACTCGTGTTTGCTTTGAAATCAGGTATTTGTACGTCAAAGTGCTTTGAGTGAAGCAAACGTTTTTGCGTTTTCAGTGCCCCTTATGATCGCACCATTTTTTTCAATGCATCCCTTTGAAGCAGAAGCTGCTGCCTGTAAATGCAAATGCTTGGCACAGTGTAACCACTCGTTGGGTAAATAACACGCCACAAGACATCAAGCTCCTCCCGTTTCAGAAGGGAGTAGTCAGACTAATAGAAACAGTGTTTCTTGTGGCATCTTTCAGGAGACGTAAGAGACTACCAGCTTTACCTTTAGGTGCACAGGGAAACGTAAGACAGTGTTATATGTGAAACAGTAGCGGGATTTTGGTGGTTGTTTATAATGTTCCGTCATACAGTGCACGTAGAAGGGAATAAAAATAGCTTTACAGCGCAGATGTTTGCGCCATGTTGTCAATACTTTATATGGAACTTTCTGGATACCTCACTCGTTTCCTCGGGCAGTCGGTCGCTAGTTCTCCACACACACCATTCACTGTCAATTTCGTCTGTATTGCAACGCGTGAAATCAGGTAAGACGCTAACGGTTCACTCATATTTATCAGCAGCGGAACTTAACGTCATGGATGGCATCGTAAACGAATAATACAGGCCAAAACCGAAACCATAAAATTTATGCGCTTGCCTTCTGTTGCAGTGCTTCGTTGCTTCGCCGAATATTAGCCGTGTTGTTCTGACGACAGACGTTAAGTTCGGATGACTTTTTGGTGATTACAATACACGAAAATAAATGAATCAGTCTGTGAATGTGATTATAGTGATACCTATCATGATGAAGACGACGACGACAAATGCGATGATTATGATGATGATGATGATGATTAGATTAGCTTGGACTGGTTTACTTACGCAAGGCCAACTAGGGCAAACTGCACCCAGCAAAAGTTACCATTTAGTAAAAAAAAGTGTGAGTTAATGGACCTGTGAAGAATTGCACGCTTATCTTCGATAATTTTCTCTTCGATTGGTAACATATCAATAAAACACAGGACGGTACACAGTACACAGGATACCCTTCTGCATCCTGTGTAGGCTGCTGCAGGTGCGCCTAAGACCACAAGCCAACGAGTAGCTACCATGTCCGTCAATCGATTCTGTGCCCACAAAATGCGTTGGTGAAAACTTGTTCCTCGTGCCTTCAATGCACGCGGTCATGCTATAGATCCACTAGACATTTTTGAGAGCCACTGTTTTGCGAGTAGGTCGCCTTATTTTGAAAGACACGTGAGTTCAAAAATTTGTCAACAGTGTTTGCCCAAATGTATTCAAAAATTGCCATCTAATGGACTCTGGTTGTTGAAAAACTTTATTGCCGGCCATAACCCCATAATGCCGCTACCGAATGACCATCCCATACTGTTGGAAAATTCGCAGCTAAAAAAAACCTTCAGGAGCTTCGTTCGGAGCTCGAGGCATTGCGTAGAGAGCTTGCATGCTTGCATTCCTCCGAAGAGCGGCTACACGTCGTCAGTCTGTTTCCCCTTCCCAATCTGCACCTAAATCTGCCCGACAGAGCTGTTCTCGCCATTCACGCACAAAAGCTGATGTAGCTTCGCAATCGACAGGCTTCAGCTCCACATCTTTCATTACTCAAAAAGTGTTGGCGCAACGAGAAGCACGCCTAAAGTTTGAAGCATCCAAGGAATGGCAGAAGGCTTTCAACAATATTGAGGATCTTCAGGGCCACTTCACCACTCTGAGACAAGACATACAGACGATCGTAGGGGAAATGCACAAAATCACACAAATGGTCACTCCGCATACTGCGATATGTAAAAATAAGCCGCCTCAATAGATGTCCCAATCGATGCCCCCAAGCCGTTTAATAATGCAATAGAATTGTCGTAATTTCACTCAAAATGGAGCGATACTCACCTCGCTGATATCTTCAATTTGTCAACTCGCCATACTTCCCCAGGAGACGAGAGGCTCATGTAGGATTCCCAACTATACAACGTACACGGATCCTAAAATCACTTACACCCCCAAAAACCGGCGAAAGTTCCCTATGCACCTGGACAGGCATCCGTGTTTTTACATAATTCTTGCCAATCTGTTCAGCACCGATGGGCCGCAGCAAGTAATCCTAACAGAGAAGTCGTCATCGTTCGCATTGAACCGTCACGTGGCAAACCTCTGCTCGTAGTATCAGTCTACTACCGGCCGCAATGCAACTCAGGAACAAGGGACTCATATGATTGGATTTCGCATATATTTTCTCTAAATTTTAACGGCCCGGTTATTATTGGTGGAGATTTTAATGCTAAAAGCACACTATGGGGTTACTCCCATTGTGATCTCCGTGGAAAGGTTTCGCAACAAACGCTGAAATTTAGCCCCCTACAACTGTGCAATGAACCTTTCGTTCCTACTCGAGCCGGTCTTCACAGCTCACAACAAGATACCACTCCGGATCTTACCATCGCTACACCGGGCATTGGAAAAAGAGGGCAGCCTCTGACGTGTACGTGGGGCAGCGACCACTTCCCGATTATAATCCACCTAAACGGTAAAAAATTACGCACTAAGAATACGTATACTGACGTCAACTGGAATGTATTCCGTTCACTATTTCATACGGCTCCTCAACCTGATCTCTCTGAGTTTGTCGCCACCCTGAATGAAATACGCAGCTTGGCTCTCGAGTCCGTGACTAGTACCGTCGAAGTCGATCTACCGGATGCGCACATGCACAGACTCCTGCGTACTGCTGAACGCCTTACAAAAAAGTATCGAACACACAGAAAACGCCACAAAGCTCTCATGAAACCTAAACGCCACTACAAGACGATAAATGAATACCAGAAATTTCTTCAGTCTGATAATTGGCAAAATCTTTGTAAACGCCTTGGACAAGAGAGATGTTTTTCGGGCTAATGGGGCCTTTTTCGATGACTAAGCGGTAGAGCAAAGGCAAGACTGCAGATCGTACAAGAAATGTGCTTGTACTCCTACTACCCTGAATTTGAAAAACCTTTTATAACGACCTTTTTCACTCATGCAACTACCGACAAAGCGGCTCTTCGTCCCCTGCCTGTTATCGAGATTACTACGACCCTTGGAGACCTCGACTCCCCATTCACTTTGAGCGAGCTCCAAGTCACTATGTCATAGGGAAAGCCGAAGTCAGCACCAGGTCACGACCGAATTAAATGGCAGGATGTCCGTAACCTACCACCTAATGGGCAAGAGGCACTTTTGGCTCTCGTAAACCAATCCTGGTACACTGGAGAAGTTTCTGAGCACCTCAAAACGTCGATTATTCATCCTATAACCAAGCTGGGCAAAGACTCTCGTAAGCCCGAAAACCTCAGGTCTATTGTATTAACCCCTGTCCTATGCAATTTAATAAAACGAATGATCAATAACAGGCTTCAACATTATCTCGAGACGACTTGTTGGTTTCACCCGGCCCTAACTGGCTTCCGCCCTAATTTGGGAACGCACGACTATCTTTAGCTTCTCCGTCGTGTAGTGAACCGAACATACGCAAGAGTACCCCTGACTACATCGTCGCTCTCAATATTCACAAGGCTTTCGACAACGTCAGCCAAGAGGGCATACTTCAAGAATTGGCCGCAGAAATGGGCTCGTTGCTTTCTAGAGCACCGACCCATTCGTCTCAACCCGCGGGACGCAACGCCCACAACCTACTACCTTGACAGAGGCGTTCCTCAAGGCTCGATTCTTGGACCTCTACTATTCAACCTGGCTATCAACCGCGTTGCTCGCACACTCGAAACAGGCTCTACTGCACGCTTCGCCATGTATGCAGATGATATCATCGTGTGGGCAGAACGTTCCGACTATGACTCCAAGGAAGGTATGCATATTGAGCTTCAAGCTGCTGTGTTCAGCTTGGAGCGCACCCTCGATACATTCAATCTGCAATTATCTCCTAATGAGGCAGAATTCCTCAGCGTGGACGGAAAGCACGCGACGAACCCGGATCAGACCATCAAACTTCTAGTGGCCAACAAGGTTATTACCTCTAAAAATGGCATTATTAAGCTCCTGGGGTTGCAGATAAGCAGCTGTAATAGTCCCGCTGTGTGGATTCGCCATTTAAGAACTTCTTGGCGCTCCAAATTACACTTTATAACTCGCATCTCTGGAAAATATGGCGGATCACGTCAGAATGCATGTCTCATGCTTGCTCGTGCCGTTGCGCACGGACGACTGACGTACGGGTTACCCGTTTATGAATTGCGTCCCCACCATTTAAACGAGCTGAACATCCTCAACAGACATCTAATCCGTACCATTTCGGTGCTTCCTCTCCATACCAAAACAGACGTACTGTCGGAAACAGTTTCGCTTCCCCCCGTCGCTAACCTGGTAGAGGAGACGACGCTCCGCTTTCAGAAGCACCTAGAACACGTGCCTCATGGGCAATCTATTTTGAAGTGGGACACATTAAACAGTACTTTTGATGCTGACACTTTTCCACCTGCTATTCCACCCTGGGAGCGACCCACCCTGGGCCACCTCAGGCGCCGACCCATTTCGCCCCGTAACCGCGCCGTACGGGAACAATATGTCCGCACTCTCGCCAACGACAAAGCTCCCGATGAAATAGACATTTTTACCGACGCATCCATCAACGGAACAACAGCAGCGGTGGCCTGGACCTGCCCTGACATACCCCAGCTTAATGGCTCTCGCAATATAACAAACACATACGGTCTCACTGATGAAGCCGAACTTTTCGGAATCCTCGGCGCCATTCAGACCATACAAAGTGCGACCTTATTTATCACCCCCAACAAGTTCCGTGTCATCACTGACTCCCATGTCGCCCTACGGGAACTGAACAGGTCCTTCTCGCCCAATTCTACGGCCACCAACATTCTTTACAAAATTCGCGACCTCACTTACGAAGGGTTCAAGATACGCCTGGTCTGTGCTCCTGCTCACACATATGGAGTGGACAGAAACCATTCGGCGCATAATGCTGCCCGGAAGTATTTACGCAATCCTCCCATGGTTCCCGCGTCCATCCAAGAAAGACCTGAGCCCCAACAGGCATGCGAATTGGACTGGCAGCAAAAATACCGTAGAATTAGGACCCTCAGCCGGCAACGGCTTGCCGACGCCTCACCACCTAGTTTTCTTGCTCCTCTGCAATCCCTGCCAAGAAAAGGAGAAATTTTCGCTAATAAAGTCTTCACTGACTCGGCCTACACTCCGGACGTCATCTCCAAATGGACAACGCATAGGCACCTTGCTAGTCCTCGGTGCCCCTACTGCGGCAGCAACAATACACCGAACCTTTTCCACCTTATCTGGGCTTGTTCGGCTTACTCAAGTGACCGCGACCATTTCCTTAAAATGCAAGTACGCCCGATTACTTCTGAAGAACATGTTCAACACGTCAGAAACAACCCCCAAATTTTACAGAAAATTACAGACTTCGGTCTCAAAACAGGTCTCTATAAAGTAGTATGATGGCGGATCGTTCACCCACTCTCTAGATGGCAAACTTTGTGGCTCCTGAACGGCTCCTATTGCACACTCCGATCATGGTAGTATTAGAGTGTCCTCGCCACAACTTCAACTGTGCATGCCGTGCTAAGTCAACCCTCACAGTGCAGTGAATACTTTATATGAACCATCTTCTCGTACCCTTTTTCCCATGTCCCCCAACAGGGCGTATTGGCCGCCTCCTATAATAAAGTCATCCATTCTATTCCATTGACAAAAAAGATCTGAAATTCCGGGGTTGTGGGTGAAACAAAAACTGCAATACAGGCGGGCCGACCTGACGAACGTGAGTCAACAAATCTCGCCACCAGGCCACCCAGTCCGTTTCCTCCGTCGGCACGAGTCGCACGTGGAAAGTACAGGGAAAGGGTGAAAGGGGTGTATGATGAGTTGAAAGTGTTTGCGAACGACAGCAGTCCCAAGAACTGGAGGCGTATTGTGAAAGCCGGAACACTCGGAGCACCGCGCGGGGTTGCGATGACCTTCTTATCTACGTGGTACGCATGGCAATAAATTTTGGGACTCTTAAGTTTGCTCTCTTGGTTTGAAGGCCAAAGTAATATGGGATCCCCTGGCAACATTTAAGACATTTTTTTTACTGCTACACGGTGTTTGTACATCTTTATTTGCTTTCGTTTCTTCCTCATTAGAACGACTTGCTCCGGCGGGCGGATTTGCAACAGGTCCCAGCATCGTTCCCTTAATAACAGTACTCTGTGGGGCGCACCTGTTCTACTCGTGTGCCGTCATGTTCATCTTTCTTGCGGCTCGCACACGGCTCACGCTTCTTCGGCCGCTCGCAACATGGTAATGCACGGTGGTCTCCCCTACCAGTCTCCCCTACCAGTCTACGACCGTGAGTTAGTACCCGAGAGTCAAACGGCTTTCTTGCGCGGCTGTGACTACGAGAAGAAGAATAACGCCACTTGCTCAACGAAGATCAGGTGATAAGGAACAGGTTACACTGCGGGCACGTAGTTTAACCATGCGCGTTTTGTTCTTTCGTTCTACTTCTTCGATTTGCTTCTTCTTCGCCGTTATAGCAACAAAGATGAAGTAAAAGTCTTTGCGGCAGCGAAGAAGAAGCAAATCGGCTGCAATCGTACACTTAAACCGTCGTGATGGTCGTTAAGTGTGGGTGCAGCTTCGCTATCTTCAAGTCTTACGCGTTAGCGTAAGATTCCTTCGTTTTTTTTCTATCTGTTGCAAAGAAAAGCGCGTTCCAAGCACTGCCCAGTGCTCAACTTACTAGTATCGGTGACACTTATTTTTTGAGTCAGTTGCCTACTCATATCGCTGTTGGTTTGGTGTTCGTGATATATTAATGAACATTTATGCACCGAACCAAAATAACTAAAAAAAATAGCACAATATTTTACCAGAAGGCAAATAACTCCATTCAGGCAGTTGCGGACTGCCTTGAGTTTCTACGTTTGGATTTGCAAGGTCATTAGGTTCAAGCCAATGACTATGACATTAGGTAGGTATCCTCCCGCCCATTCCCGAATGTTCCCTCTAATAGTTACAGTCATCGATCTACAAAATCACTGCCACAAAACATTCCGAACCTGAAACGCCATTCAGCTGTGCGCACAATTCGAACAGCCGAACCCACAATTCGCAATTTTCCCACAAGTCATAATTTCTCGCACACGCACAGTAGTTTTTGCGTTTCCGAACGTTAGGTTGTGGCCTAGCTGGTCACCGCCACATAGGCGCCGACCACGATACTACGCAAAATGCACCCGATGCTCAACAGTTACAGCCGGATTGGTTGGGACAGCGCAACGTAGACAAGGTCCCGAAAGCCGGTGTGTGCTGCTGAAGCCGATGGCTCACCGCTACGGAGTACGGGTAGCGCAGTGCACCGTAGCCCTGAGAAAAAATGGCGAAGCTTCCACTAACCCGCGCAAGGCTTGAAGCACAGCGAAGCTGGGGGATTTATTTGTATGTAAGCACTGAATTACACACCACCACGCATTGCATTACGTTTGAAACTGTTTATATACATGCTCCATCATCGCTTTTTACTGTGGTAGTAGTAGTCATTGCCATATCCATTTATATCGTCTTCTTCCTGATGCATAACTGGCAGAACTGGATAGTTTTGTCCGCTGACTCACATTTCTCCCAAAGTGGAACGCATGAGCACGCACTAGAACCGACAGCAACCGGTTTCGCGAACTGGGTGTCTGTCGCACGAGCTGGCTAGGGCTCCGCCTTTTAGACGGGGACGCACATGAACCTTTTTCTGGGTATTTTTTGCAGGCACTACGCGCGCTCCCCGCATGGCGCTTGCTTATGGTGGCGGTACACGGCCGGAGTAACTATGCCCGCAGTTTTCTTATGACGCCGAAAGCAATACGGCCAGCAACAACAACTTCCCCGTTAAGAAATAACACCTTTTTTCTCAGCAATAGAACACCCTAGGTAGAGAGGTGCATACTCCCACAATGATATAAACAATCCGGTCATGCGTGTTCAATCAGATTATAAGGATTTTATATTTCTTCTGTTTCTGCCCGCAGTTGTTTTTCAACTGACTAGTCTGAAAAATGAATTTCCTACCAAAAATTCAATTTTTTTATCTAAGAAACGCGGGTAAAGTCACGGTAGTAGTTACAATTTACAACCCTATTTGCGAACTAAAAATGTGACAGAGTGATCATACTACTTCAAAGGTACGTTCAGTGTGAGAGCAAACTGCTAGTCTCGCGATCCCAGAGGTGCCCGGTTACAAGGGCAGCCATATCTAAGTTTACCCAAGTTTTTTTTTTCACTAAAATACACTGTTTTTTGTTCTTTGAACACTCGCCCCTTTTGTGGGCTGCCTGTTCGCCTCGGAGAGCAGATTTCAAAATACGGTGTTAAAGACAGCTTTCGCCATGTGGAGGCAGCTATTTTTCATGTAATCGTCTTCGTATCTTGTTAAGATTATCAGCTTTGTTTCAATTGGTGGATATTTTTTTGTGAAGCGTGAGATCAAATGTTTTCGTGTTTGAACTTCGTAAACCAAGTTTGCAAGAGATAGTTCGGTTTTGGCGAAGGGGCTGCCAGATAGCCGCTTTTGTAGCAGGAACTACCGCATCAACGCTTTGAACACAGGCACCACAGCGGCACTGCTCGGGGGTAGTTGCCAAGATTGCGCACTGAACTGCTGTGTGAAGTGTAAGTTTGGCGAGGGAGAGCTCCGGTTTCGAGCCATGAGCGCCGAGTGAAAGCGAGCATTTCCAGGTGGTACGCTTCTTACACTTCCTCCTGTCCTTCTCTACGCACCACTCTTGAAACAAACGAGCTGTTACATTCTTGAACTCCGCAACCATACGAGCCGCTGGCTTGACCTTGTCTGAGCTTCAATGTTAAAATAACGGAAGGAGGCAATTTTTTTTGTACCGGGAGCAACATAGCTTTCCAGCTTCAAACACGCAATGGCCGCCATGTGAAAAATACTGAACGCGCAGTGGTGTTTGCATCTGGAGGTGTCTGTACTGCCTTCATTAACGGGTGCTAAAGCCTGAACGGGGACATCACCTCCGGTAAAGCTACGTGCCGCAATGAACGCGGAACTCTTTTACCAGCCGCATACAAAACACTACAGCTTGTTGCTACCGGCTCGCGAGAGGGGCAAGTAGTGCATTTTTAATCTCTTCCTGCGAACGCACACGCGTGTACAACATGACTTCATTAATTCTCTGGCGGGACCCGTATGAGTTGCAGAAGCCAGTGGCTGCAGATGAAGTTTTATGCGCGTGCGTGCTTGGCTAAACATGCGTAGAAGAGAAATGATGCTTGGCTTACCCGGGAACCATTGCATTGAATCGCAGTGTTGATTTCTTTTGGTGGCACGGGAAAAGCGTAGGCTCTAGAAGGAAAACTTACTCCCAATTTTGTCAGTCCTATAGTAGCAGCTGCGAACTTTGTTTTCTTATCATAGAAGCATGTACAATGCGCACATGGAACCTATTGTTTTAAGGAGGCAATTCCGACGAACTGTTCGGCTAGTAGCACTATTTTATGAGGGCCACGCTAATTTGTTGATTTTTGTTCACCCCTTTTGTTAGACAATATGATGTCTTTAGAGTTGTTTTGATGTAGTGACCTCGTGAGGGTTCTGCGAACGCCGAGTGATAGCATTAGAACCTTAGTGCACCATCTTGCCTCAGAGAAGCAGAGAATTAAATTACGGCAATTCTGTGCAGTGAACACCTTAAGTCGTATCTATTCGGAAGTTGTCCGTTGGATGTTTCACTTTGACACTCTTCGTTACACTCGTTATCGGACATTGATTTCGCATAGAGGTGTTGGGGTTTTTTCTCCTTGTGCGTATCTTTTTTCACCTCCCCTCTTGTTCCTGAAATATGCAGAACCTGACTAAAATTCTAATGATTGTGTGGTTACTTGGGATCATTGTTTTTTGACATAAGGAGCATACATGCGTGGCCAATGTGCTTATAAACCAAACGCCCGTCATGAGAATTAAAGGGACACTGAAGTGAATTCGTCAAGCTCCCGTTTTTGCTTGCACTGCGTAGACTGGCTCAAATTAGCACACTTTTCATCGTTTATCCGGTTGACAAATCGGTAATCATTTTACAAAGCGCGAAAGAAGAAAAACTACCATGCGCGGTTTGCGGCGCCCGCACCAACTAAGGCTGTGACGTTGGGAGGAGGGGGCACCGTGATTGGACGATGCGCAAGGTTAGCAATCAAACAAGTTTCGGTTTCGGTTTCGCTTCTGTAAAACACAACCAATGGCGTTGTTGGATGGGCATTCTCAATATCTTAGTAATCATCGTACCGCGCTTCTGCCATGTTGTCGGCTGTAAAATGCATAAGATAAGACGGCTTGTAATCGTAGCATTCGAATCGTAGCATTGAACGGCATAATACGGCTTGGAATCGTAGCATTCGCTAGCCGAGGCCTACGCAGTGCATGGACGCCCTCCGCGTCCCCGCAGACGCTCAAATTCCATGATTTTTTCCCCTATATTTGGAGCTTGCCTCACTCATGCCTGTATCGTAAAAAGCGTGTTCGCACCAGGCCAAGGGTCTGTTGATTCTGGCCTGTGCCCACTGCCCGACAACAGTCGGTGCTTATGGCAACAGCACGCCAACGAGAACTCGCTAGCGCGCCAGTGCCTGCCTGCGCGCGTTCTGTGAACTAGTTCGTGGAACAATGAGCGCTGTGGCCCAAAAAAAGGTGAACTCAGTATAGAAAACATCGGCGGAAAATGAAAAATCAACTTACAAAAAAAAGAAGCATGTACCCGCGGGATTCGAACTTGTGACTTGCAAAACACTTGCTCTTACACATCTAGCGCTCCAAACCACTCGGCCACGAGCGAGCGCGGCCGGCCTTGGAAATATAAGGTATATAATGTATAACCAGTTTACACTTTTATTTAGTTTTAGCATTCCAAGCAGCTTGCGCTCGTGCAGTAAGCATCCCCCAAGATTTCACAATATCTCACGTCTAGAAATTGCATTTCTTAGACGGAAAAGCGTCCGCAGATGCGTAGTCGTGTTGCTGACCGCTGTGCTTGTTCGCCCAGCGCAAAGAAGTGCTTCCCGCACGCTAGTTTTACGCTGTACGGTAAAAATATCAGTTGATTTTATTTCCTTAGTACCTATATTGACTTCGCTGACTCTTCTCCCGCCTTCAAGAGGCCTTGTATATTCCTACTGGCGTACCAGTCAGCGAAGCGTCGCATGTGCGCTTGTGCAGCGCTTGTGTGAAGCGACCTTGACTTGGAGCTAGATACAGTGTACAAACTAACCAAGTAAAGAAAGGCACATTCTTCCATTCACAAATGTGTCCTGGCTTCGTTTCAACTGAGCGAACGAATTGCGACGACCCGTCGGCGGCCAGCGGACGAAACGCTGGGCCGACTGACTCTGTGTGAAGGCCGGGGAGCCGTGCAGTAGCGCAGCCAATTGCGAGCTCGGCTGCTCCCGACGTCACACGAAAACGCCACAGAAAATGGGCGAGCGTAAAGAGAGGAGGACAGCATTTTCGAATTAATTTTTCTACTAAATAAAATCGCATAAACGCGCCCAGACTGGTCGAAACATGGCCTGGAGACTCCGGACTACAATTTGCGCTAGTAATCCCGGAATGTTTACATATCACTTCAGTGGCCCTTTAAGTGACAATGGCAATCGCAAGTCCACGGCTACCGCTTAAGCTAGAAGGCAAAAGAATGCCACCGAACTACTTGTGTCCGCGGTTTTCGCGGCATATCTAAAAGTCCTTCAAATTTCCGGTCCGGTCAAGGGTTCAGCCGACCAATTCAGAGATCGCACCTAATATTACGAGAACTTCAAGCATTCAGCGCTTTTTGGCGGATTCTTTTTCAGCCCTCCTGACAATTGAAGTTGCGCCACTTGCGACATCGTCAATGCTACACCTCAATAAAGAAAAGCCGTAAAGCAGGTGTACAACCAAAAGTTCTTTACTACACACCAATGTTATATGACAACTTCAATACAAACACTTCTAATCTGCAGCGTCTAATAAGCACCTGTCAGGCAAATTGGCCCATTCATCGTCCAGAGCGGCTCATCGAAGCCAACGTTATGCGTGTAGTAAGTTGAAATTTCGGGAGTGGTTTCACTGTGCCAGTATGTCCTTGTTAAGTATTAATTTAGGCAGAATCCTGAGAGGAGAAAAGGGCGACGGTAGGTTTTCGGCTACCCATGACAAACCTAGCTTGCACGTGTAAATGTCTAATTGGTGTTTCCTGGTGGCTTGGTCCCAAAGATATATCTAAGACCCCAGTTTAGGTTTCCCCTAACCAATCCCACTTTGGCAAATCTTGGTACTCGGGCAACACTCCTGGTTTTAAGTATGGTTGAACTGAATTTATTTCCGTTGAATTGTCCGAATGATTTGCGCTCACAAACACAGTTCATCTTCGACTAAATGACATCCAATTTTATTAAGTTTTGGAACAATTTAAGAAGCCCCGAATTCCCTTCCCTTAGATTGGCGGAGAGGCTTATCGCTCGCTTCGTTTGGCGACGTTTCCCATCTGTACATATAATTGGCGTGTCGGAGCGAATTAGTTCATGAGACGTTCAGCTTGGTGTACCTGCACAAACGCTGAAATATCAATGAATATTTGACATCAATAACCAATCAAAAGAGAAACCTCTATTTATTAGTTTTGCTTTAAATATACTGTAATGGCAATTTTTTGGTTACGAGGGCTGTTCAACGAATCTCCTACACGTAAAGCTTAAAATTCTCGCAGTTATTTTGTTGCGTGTTGTAAGTTAGCAGTAAAAATTAGGCCGTGCTGAAAAAGATAACCCGTCAGAATGTACAAAACTGCGAAAAAAAGCCGCTGCCGCAAATCTGTAGTTAGCTCTTTGCACCTAATGTAACAGACAAATTTTGTTGGTGTGCGTAAATACAAACTTCGCGTTTTTTTCTCTGAGCATCATATTAAAGAGCGAAGCACGTTTTTGTAATAAATTATGTTTTTGTGCTTTCCTCAATGAGCCTATAACCAGTTGAGACGACCCAGTGACATTTATTCGGAAAGACCAATGATTGTGCTTTGTTCTTCGGTGCACTCTTCATCTAATGGCAAGACGTTTTGTCGAAGCCATAGCAGCGTTTTCAATGGCATTTTAATAAAAATAGTGTAGGCCAAGAATAACTCTTTACTGAAACATCTTTGTAGAAGGCAAATGCAATGATTTTCCTCTTTTAGATTTATTTTATGTTCACAGTGTACTTCGGCTAGTTTCATGTGGTGCAAATATAGGGGCAACGTAACCAAGAATATGACACTTCACTCTTCGTTTCTATAATAACTTGTCGCTTGAGGTGGTCAACGTGTATAGTTAATATTGTTACGAGGCGAGGATGCTGTAGAAAGATGTATTTGTAAATTCAAAGCGCCAGAGGCTGGGTGCCGCTAGTACACACCGAGGGAAGCACAACTACCACACCTCGTCCTCTTCTTCCACGGGAACTCGTCGCACAATCCCCGTTCACATAACCTGTGGCAAATCCCCACATAACCGCATAGTTTGTTAGTCGCCTGTCGGTGCCTCGTGTCATTTTTCCCCGGCGGAACGAGCGCCGTCGCGGCGCTATGGGGTTACAGTGTCCGGCGGACAATATGGCTTGAGTCGTACAACATGTACAATGTCTGTAGAAGTAGCGTGACTCGACGGTGTTGACGCCACGGGGGAGATCTCGTACGTTACGTCAGTAACTTGGCGCAAGACGCAAAAGGGACCACAGTAGTGGGGCAGAAGCTTTCCAGATAGGCCGATACGGCGGGTAGGTTTCCAGGGGAGGACAAGGGATCCAGGAGCGAAGTGCGCCACTCGATGTCTTCGGTCATAAATCGTTTTCTGATCAGCTTGGGAGGAACAAGGCCGGTTGCGGGCAATCTGCCTAGCTTGGTCAGCGCGAGCAATAGCGTCCCAAGCGTACTCCGATCGTACTGAGGGTTGGTCAGCCGACATAGGCATGAGAGTGTCCAGTGGCAGGGTGGGCTCACGGCCATAAAGGAGGTAGAACGGCGAATACCCAGCCGTATCATGCCGCGACGAATTATACGCAAACGTCACGTACGGCAGGGAGACGTCCCAGTCGCGGTGATCTGCGGAAACGTAGCAATATCGAGCTGTTTTGTTCTAGCAAATGATAAAGAACTCTCGGCGCGAGAAATATTTTAACATGGAGGAACGAGTGCTTTTAGACCTATTTTTCTAGGGTTTTTTTTTTTTAAATATGCAAGAAATAAACTTCCGTTGTGGATTATTTGTAGGGTTCCACGCGCGGACGCAACGAAGGCGATGAGGCGCGTTGCGTCGGCGCGTAATTTTCACCACCTGGGGACACCTTTAACGTTGCCGAAATCTTTTGCACACGAGAGTTTTTGCTTGTCTCCTCCATCAGAAATGCGGCGGCCGCGGCCGGGAACACAATATGCCTTCGAACAAAATATGCCACCTTATTTGGTGGCAATAAACTACAAGATAGAAATATTCAAGCACAATGCTCTCGTAAAACTGTTCTTAAAAGATGTCCAAAAACGAACGTTTTCCCAAGCAGGCCTATGCAACACTCTGTAATAAAAAATGTCGTTTACAGTCTCAAAACTTCACACTCCATTCGAGAGGACGGTCAAGTCGCGTCTCAAACCAGGAACATCGGAAGGTATACTTCTTTCTCGCCGTCTTCTTACCAGTCAATGTCCAACGACGCGCGGAAAAGTAACGTGCAGATGGAATGACAAAATCATAATACAAAGGAAAATGATGCACTTTTCGTTATTTTATGTAAAAATATACAAGCAAGTTTTGACAGGGCGAATTTTTTCAAAATAAACTTGCATGCGAAGCTTTTTGTCCCTTCCTTATCTTGCCCTTTCCCCGATCTTTTCTTTTTCTGGAATCCCTTAGTCCAGTTCATTGAATTTTGTCTTACTCGGCCTGGAGAAAGAAGTTCAAAAATGCAGCAAACAAAATTAGAGCAGTGCAACACGCCTTCCTCCCGCAAGATATATTTCGTAATGTTGTTTGTGACAAGTAATAACGGTAATACATGGTACGACAAAATGAGTAACGGCAGCCCATGCTAGGAAGACTTGCCTTTAATAATAAATGCGTGGATTGAGTATATGGCGCTTGCTGGTACAACATTCCTCATGGCAATTTATAAGCAAGGGCGAATAAATCTTTCGAGGTAGCCCGCTCTTGCAAAAAGGTGCTTCATAAAGTTTAACTTCATTGCAGCCGTCTTTGATGAGTTGGCTGTCTGCTTGCGTTCTCGGCTGGCTTCGAGCGAAAAGATGCACTCCGCCTAGTGACTGCACAAAACGGTGAACGAAACATCGTCCCGAGAAAGGCTGCCCAGTTGTGAAAGAAACAGCACCACCTTTTTGGGGCAAAGCAGTAACTGAGATGCAGAACGTTGATATAATTTTAGTTTGCCGATAAAGCCAACCATATCTACTGCCACAGCTTAAACCATCCCAAGATCCTTGTTTAGTGGATTCGGCCTGTCTGGAGTGCAACATTGCTGAGTTTTAAACACTTATTCTCGGTGCAATGAAAAAACAACTCCCACCTCCGCTCGCCGGAACCCCTGTGTAGATGCGACGCATAGGGGGTTCACGTTGCAGCGTTGGACAGCGGAGGAACGGCGCTGGAACGATGGAGCGGAGCGGCGCAAGCACCGCGTTTTATAGCGCGCATAACGGTGAGGGGACGCGCCCGCGCGAGTGCGTCTGCCACGGCTGGGACGCAACACAATCCAACACAATCCACTTTAATCTAATCCAATCCAAATCCAATACAATCCAAGCCAAGCCATCCAAGCCAAGCCAATCCATTCGAATCCAATCCAATGCCCCTCGCGAGAGAGTGTTCGCTATCGGAGAGGAGAGGGGATGAGCGGCGGAGAGTGCAGCTCACGCGGCGAGGAGAATGGGGCAGGGGCGGACGCCGACAACAACGCCGACGCCGGATGCAGGGACAAGGTGAGTGAATCAGATGCAGTCGCATCTAAAAACACTTCTGCCGGTGTGACATTCGATTCATAAACCATCGGCGCGTAACCATTTTCCCTACATTTCTATGGAAGAGTGTACAGCTTATTCTGCGCTAACTCTCAACGACACCGCACTCAGCATCACTGATATTTTGAAACGTGAACGAGCCCGGTATTGCAAGCTAGTTGCCACCGGATTACAACGTGATCTAGAGAACCGGCGCAATGACTATAGAAGAGCTGCAATCGTAAAGACAGCACCTGAAACACTGTGGCCAGAAAAACTATTTTGCACTTTTGATGTACCCCTGTTCGAGCTACTTCTTTCAGGTAGGAGCAGTAATAACTGCGCTTACAAGTTCGTTGCAAGTTTTCAACTCGTGGGTAAACGTTTTATCACCCATTCAATCAGATAAGCATTATCAAATAACTGGGTCATCTTTAAAAGAACTTGCTCTCGGCATGTTTGTTACGGCTCAAAACACTGTTCATAGCGTAAACAAACAAAACACCAGAACGGGGACACGGATGGGCGCTGCACTTCCAACTGTTTAGTAAAAAAACACTAGCGTACTACATTTCTACCGACATTGAGACACGCGCAGTAAACCAGCATTATGCACGTGCTAACATGCGTCATGGAAATAATTTCAGTTGAGTGGAAAGCTGAGGAGCTTTTCAACGTTAATTGAGTGTATTCATGTTTAAATCCCATAACACACTAAGCTGGTGAAGTATAAATCACGAACGCTTTCTATCTAAAACAAGGCATTATATTAAAAGTGTATAATTCAACGCTGAGGTACATATTGTGTGCACACCAAGGGGAAATTGTTTTGCTTTGCATTGCGAATAAACAAAAATTCTGATTTGCTGACAGCTGATGTCCCCGTTGGTAAAATGTTACCCTAAGGTCGCGTGACCTTCCCACTGCTGTTCTATAACACCATCTTTAAGAACCCTGCATAAAAGCCGTCATCACAGCTATTAAGCACGCGTGGCTATTTTTGCGTAGTTTACTACACCTGTTCCCGGTCATAATTGCCGACATAAATACCACGTCGGTTCAGACCTTGTAGGCTTTATTAAGCCCGCTCGCATAAGTCCCTCCCTCCGGCGCTCTCTAAACTTTACTGAGAAGGGAAAAGGTTCGGGCGTGTTGGTTCGTCGTCAGACGGAAAACAAGCGCTAAATAAAAACACAGGACGAGGAGTACAAAAACAAGGTCAGGAGCGTTGCTACCGACGGCCAGCTGGCTGCCCACTGTAAAAAATGTGTCTCGGGAAACCCGTGTCATCATCTGTACGACTAAACAACCGTCTTGTATTTTCACCGCTGGGGCCTGACAAGAGAAATTGTGGAAGCGGCAGAGATAGCAAGGTCGGGGGATCAATGCGTCAGCGGGCCATCTGTACCTTTATCGAAACTTGAATTGGATTTTTTGTCGTAGGTGGCACGTCACTGTTTTTCGTGTTTTGCCCACCGTTTTTGATGTTTCCCTTTCTGTTCCCCTCTCTTCATGCTGACAAGACGGGTTTATAAGCGCTGGGTCTGCAATAAACTTTTTGTTGAAAATTAGTGCTTGTCCCGTCCACTCCTCGTCCTGTGTTTATATTTAGCGCTTGTTTCTGTTTTACTCAGAAGTTTCGTATTCATGAAATAGAGGTTTTAAAATGCCCGTCATTTCTTTTTCTTGAGCAAGACAATCGCAGGGTGAGCGTGTGGCTCCGCCACTTAAGGTGGCCTATTATTTTAAGGATGAAAAAGTGTGGTCCCCAACCTCTAAGTGCATGTCTAGACGTTATGCATGTGAGACGATCTCGTCTCGTGTGCAGTAGTGTACAGTATGGGACTGACACGCCACGTAAGCAGCAAGATAAGCGTTAGTCGGAAAGAAAGGAAAAAGCCAAGGCTGGCGAACTTCGCCAGGTTCTAGGAAACTCACTGCAGAATAAAGAACTTCGGTCACCTTGGCTATGTAGAATCGAAGTCTGAGGAAATAGCGGAGCTAGTGGTTTCCGATAACTTTAACTTGGCTTCTCTTACTTCTGCCCCTTTCTGGGCAGAAATATGGCTAAAAAGGAAGCTTCCTTTATGCAAACTTGGTTCAATTAAGATCACAATTCACCCTCATAAAGTCCGAAATCCAAGCCACCAAAGACCACTTCAACTAAGCCAAAGTGGAAGCGAACGCCGGTGCAGTGAACGCAAATAAAATACTGTGCACCCCGAACGTGATGATAGCACAATCGGATAGACGCCGGACGCAAAACGCGACAGACCCAGGTTCGACTCCGACCACGTGAAGAGTTTTCTTCGTGAGGTGCCCACTCCCGACACCTCGCAGGGGGTTCCTTCCCTCCCGGCCACTTTCCCTCACACTTCTTGGCCTAGAAGCTTTCTCCCTCTTCCCTTGGACGAGCGGAAGTTTCTGTTAACTATCAGCACGAACAGAGGAAAGCACGAACACCTCCGCTGGTAAAGGCCTCGAAAACCTTCAAGCTGCGTGTTTGGCTTGAAATGGTTAAAGTTAACTTATGCTTGCCCCTCACGGTGCACAGGATTTTGCATGGTTTCCTATGCCTACTAAACATCTCAAACCTAGAGCGTCGGCAGAAGGGTGCAAAAGGGGCACCGGCCTTCCACCACCCCCCAAGCCACACCAGCACTGGCGCCCCCTTCCTTTTCCCCTCGTTCCGCACTCTTCAACAACCCCCATGCTCGACTCGTGCTTTCCTAATTTTCCGCTCACATTCGCCATCAGAGTTTTTCAAAAAATATCAATAAATACAGGCTGGGGAGTTTCCATTGGTCTTTCTTGAGCGAGCCAGACACCATGAAGAATGAGGTAAGCCAGCTACCACTAGTAGCCTTTGCCATGGAAACTCTGCCCCTGGGCTTTTTTTTTCTGCCAAAGCAAAGTTTTAGCTCCGGACATCCCCGGATTAGATATGCGGGGGTTATTTACTAATTGCAGGTGCTGCGCTACTCGAGGGTCGTGTGAAATCAGTTCGAAAGGCTTGCACGTGTACGCTTCGCACCTGCGTAAAAGCTGCTGTTTGTGTCGGAACGTACATTCACGTTTTCCACTGCGCTTTCATTGCTAATGCTGCAGGGTCATGACTACAAGGACAGAGATTGGATCCGGTGAATGCGGTAATCTGTTCCGACCACACAGCCTTCCGCCATGTTTATCAGAAATGGCCAAAGGTACTATCCGCATCAATAGAATAAGTGCAGGGTGCTCGATGTACTCCCTTCCTTTTGCAACTCGGGCAAGTTGTTTCTTGGTATATGCTGACTGCTGCGTTTGTAAACACTTTTAGGCCCGTTTAGCCACCTTTCTCTAATACCTTTCCTCTGTAAGTGGATTGGCGAGTTCGCCTTGGCGCCTGAAGTCGTAATTGCGGCCTCCGTTCAAAAAGGTGAATAATTTGCTTCCCCCCCCCTTTTTTTATTCTCTCGGCTGCCAAGCGACCACGACAGGTTAAATTGGCGGCCTTAAAATCGGGAGCCTCAGCGTGTAGGTGTCGTTGTCAAGCAAACCATGAACTTATCACCTTCTCACCTAAAGTGAGCCCTCAGTTTGTAATTCTTAGTCTGAACAGAACGGTAATTCAAAAGTCTTGTGAGGGCACGGTGGGCCTCGCAGCCTCCATGCACCAGACTTAGCTCGCACATATGAGGAGCTATTTTTAAACTACTAGTAGGGGCCCTGCAAAGATAAAATCAACATCAGCTTCTTGACGAGCAAAGCCGATTGGTTATAAGGTTGCGGACTGTTTGATAGCGAAGAGACAACTTTCTGATCTGGTCGACCATCTCAAATCAGACGAAATTTCTACTATCACTGCCACACCTGAGCAAATTTCACTATAAGAAGACCGTGCTAGTCCTCAAAGCAATCCATGCAAGTAAGCTACATTCAAAACAGTAGTCTGATTCCAGACGTTCCAGTAGAAATGATTTAAGTGCACTCCTTTTTCAGGAGAGAAAACTTATCGAAGCTGCATGCTCCATTGCTTATTTCGTCGTTTCCGCCCCTATTTTTTAATTAGGGACAAGCAGGATTGTTCTGCATCCTACCGGCGTTGAAGGGACTCTAAAGGGTGAAAACTAGTTGGCCTGTATTGATGGATTACGGTGTCGCAAGTTTTAATACACCATTCTCTGAAGCAGCCGATGTTAAATAAGGCACAAAAACACCAAAAACGTGACAACAGGGACGACGAACCCTGACGGTTTTGGGTACTACGGTTTGTGACGTCACAAAAAAGTGAGCGGCGTGAGCTCATTGGGGAAGCACCCATAGGTGTTATCTTGAAGAAAGCGGTACCTGAGGGAATGAGCACGCGAAATAAACGTAAATCTAAGCATTCCCTGGGCTCATCCTATGTACAAAATTGGCCGCGTATCTTCTCCTTTCGTTGCAAATATCGTTAAAAGACGATAGTCTTTGTAGAAATTTGCCAACGAAATGCCCCACTTTGCTTTCCCGCTCACCTCTCATGCTGTTCCGGTTCCGTCGCGCTCATCCCAAGGTAAACACACTAAAGGTTTGCTCAATGCGATTTGAATTTACTGCGTTCCACTGCTACAGGCCGTGTTACTCGATGCCAGCGCTACAGTACGGCGGAGACGCGCGTGAACCGAGGCGGCCGACTTCAAGGTTCATAGAACCGCGTTGCCGTGCTCCACGTGCGTTCCAAGCAGAACGTGGAACCTAGCTAGTGGAACCTTTCGTTGCTGTTGCCGCGTGATTTCTCATATGCCGCCAGGAGGTGGAGCGCGCAACAGCAGGCGGCGGTTTTCCGCAGTAGATGTAGAATATCATTTGCTATCGAAAAACCAAGCATCCATGAATCATTTATTAAAGGACCACTGTAAATATCCCTTGTGTACTAATTTCCTGTCTTATATTGGCGTAATGTATTGTTCTTGTTCAACAAAGTTGTCAAGTATGAACATATAAACCGGGCTTAGACGCTCACATTTGGCTGTGAGTATATAAGACTATTGCGCATTATACATTTTACTTTGGCCGGGTAGCTGAATCGAGTCACAGACAGACAGAGGGACAGACAGAGAGACGTACAAACAGACCCAAATTTCTCGGTTTAAGAAGCCCAAGAAAAAAATATCGTCTGTTAAAAACCCAGATGGTAGCTTTTTATACACTGCGAGGCAGGCCGCTTCCCTGACTATTCAGTCAGCCTGCATGCTTTCAGTTTCGCTTTAGAAAGCACTGGCGCGCAATAGCCAAGTCAATAACCTACGACGATATACCTGACAGGATGCAGGTAAAGTGTCTTCATTAGAAGAGGGAAAAGGAACAACATGACCCGCAGGTGGTTAAGCGACCCGCCTGACCTTCTAATCTCCCGTTCTCCACGCGCGGAGTAGGAGGCGAAGTAACACTATTTAAAATGTTGCTGTCGGTAAAGCATGCCCGGTACGAACATGATCGCACGTCAAATGGACTTACGGCGAGTTTTTCTGACAGATCCGCCCGCACGCCGCGAGCCGCCGTTGATAACGCGTAATAAAGCGTGTATCGCTCTGCCCTTGGTACGGTTGAGCCAGACGGAGCACGGGCAACAACGGCCGCCACCACTGCCGTGAAGAATGTTTATTTTACGCCAGGTGCGCGCCGCGCGAGAGAAGATAATATGATATGGCTTTGATCACCAGACGAGACGAACTTTCGTCTGGTGATCACCAGACGGGACGTTTCGCTTGATAATTGAAACGGCTCTTGCTGCTTCAAAAGCGGTTTAGACGTAGCCCTCCATGCTCGCAGCCGGCTACATGGGGTCTGAGGGATGCCGGAGTAGGCGGGAAACCGGCTAATCGAGCATCTAAAGGCGTTTCTCATTCCGTCGGTGACAAATCCTAATCTGGCCAGTCTCATTGGCCAGAGAAACATTGCCGTAGTCGGCCATGGCTTGGAGACCAAGGAGGAAGAAAAAATTTAGGAGACGGCGCCGCCAGAGAAACGTGAAGCCTGTGCATAAAAAGTAAAATCTTAGTCGGCCCAGGGCGTCACTGCACCACGTGACCCCACCGCGCCGCCCCGTGAGAGCGCGCGGTGGGGTTTATGGGCCGCTGCGCGCTCTTCAATTTCGTCATCTCGAAACTACTCTGCGGGCCGTTGTAACCATATGATGGTTTTTTTTCCACGGCTTTGGTCTTCCGCACGTACGCGGCACTCTCGCCCGCACGCACGCGGGCATGAGATCGCCGAGCAGACGAATGCAGGAAGGACGGGGAAAAGCTACCGCCAACCAAACACGATAGATGCGGTTAAGGTGGGCGCCTTAATGCGGTTTTGGAGACCGCCACCGCCGCCGCCGCCGGCCCAGCCGAGCCGATCATGCAGGCCACGTGCTGGGCCGACTCCGGCGGCTTGAGAAAGGGAAACGACGGAGGGAGCGGCTTCAACGGTGGTGGGCTTGAGAAGGCTAGCTGCGTGACGTCATGGCGTCTCGTAACTTTTCTTCCTCCATGCTGGAGACGTAAAAGCTGCCGATGCCAGCGTTTACGCACTAGACCTCACCGGGGCTTCTCCGGCATCGCTCTTATGTTGTGAAGCAGTGGCTACGCCACAAAAGAATGAAATGGGAGCGTGTGAGAGAAACTCCAGCTTTCTTTACTTGTTTCTCAGCGAATAATGCATCCTTCGACGTCGAACGGAAGCCGAGAGAGCTAAGAAGCATATGCTCTTCCAGTTAAAACAAAATTACATTCAGCCTTTAGTGTTGTTTTAACGCTGCCTATTCAGTAACCCGTCAACCAGAATATATGTATGCTTATTGGAACAATTTTAGTGGACTTGTTCCGACGCTTGGCTTATTAAGCTAGATTTTGTTAATAGTTTCATAAAAAGCTCACTTCTTTAGCTCGAATCTTGTGGAATGGACGGACTTGTCTCGTTAGCACTAGAAAGTTAGCTGCTTAAAGATGTGTCACTAGAAATATGCAAAGTGCATCAAAACTGTTGGTCCTGCTACGCGCAGTTTTCGAGAATATGGCCGTTTTAAGTAAACAAATCGACATTTCGAAGGTGCAGCAGCACATTCGTCTCCTAACGCGCACAATTTAAGAGCGCGGGATCAACATGGAAGAAGTCTTCACAAACCTGCCGAGACCACAGAGACAACGGGCCAACTAGGTGCAAACGTCAGCGTGCACCAAATCGTGCACACCAACTGGATAAGGCGAACTCTGTGAAATTTCGGAAGAATACTAGTGGGATCTTCTATCTTACATTTGGACTATGTTATCCGAAGGAACAAAATTGAGGGTACACCCCGATTTGCTTTACTTTCATCGCATAACCCAAATTTTTTGTGGGAACGAGCAATATTTTGAGGTAAAGCTTTGAAAGCCAGTAAAGAAACACTACCATTCCGACAACTTTTACTGTCTTGCTGCTGGAGGAGGGCGTTCATTGTCGATGAACACGGACTTCAATGGATACACACCGCGGGGAGCGAAGGTGGGGAGGGGGGCGTTACACGCCACCGAAGCTACACCTGGGTTATGAGGCGCGCCGTAGTGGAGGGCTCAAGGTGAACTTTGACTACTTGAAATCTTTAACGAAACATCGACACACGGCCTGTTTCGCTTTTCGCCTCTGTCTGAAAAGCAGCCACCATGTCCAGGATCGAACCAACGTCCTTGGGCTCAGTTGCACAACACCTTAGCCACTGACCCACCACGGCGGGTTGCATACCCGATGGATGAGCTGGCATTCACTGAGGTGATCTATGCACTGTCATAATATCCGCGCTCCGCAAACGGCCACTTCATATTCCCAGCGAGGACGTGTTGTCCCGATCGAGCGTGCAAACCTGGCTTCGTTCGAAGATGCCTTACGGTCGTCTATCTGGATTCAGTATGCTTTTGTTGCATCGCGAAGGAATTGAAAAGGAGGCGCAAAAGTAGTTCACAGAGATAACCACTTTGCGATGGCACAATGAACTGATTTGTAAACAATGGGGGATTAATTGAACAAATTTTAGTCTATAGACCCTAGGGCATGTTTCGACCATTCTAGGTGTGCTTAAGCGACTTTATGGAAAAATCGATTCAGATGTGCGGATTAAAGCACCTGCATCACGGCCACAGCCGCTAGTTGGTGGACGATAGCAGTATGGATGGGCTTTAGTACTGTCCTCCTCTCTGCATATCCCTTGCCAATTTCCTACGACGTTTACTATGACGCTGCCTCAAGATGGCTTGGCTTGACTGCGCTACTACGCGGCTCGTCGACCTCCAACAGAGTCAGCCGGCCGGCCGCCGACGGGACGTCGCAATTTGTTTTTCAGTTGAAGCTATACGGCATGACACAATTTCTGCCTAGACGAATGTGCCTTTAGTTTGCTAGTTTGTTGATTGTATCAAGCTTAGTAAAACTTACAAAGTCAAAGTAGCTCCACACAAGTGCACATGCGACGCTTCGCTGACTGATACGTTACTAGAAAATATAAGGTCAAGTAAACGCGGGACAAGTGTCAGCGAAGTCAATATAAGTACTAAGGAGTTAATGTCAACCTAGACTTTTATTTTAAAGCGTAAAACAAAGATGCTGGATGCACTTTTTGTGCTGCGTGAACTAGTGCAACCGTTAGCAGCCCGATCACCCATTTGTGATCACTTTTCTGCCTATGGAATGCAGTCGCTGGAGATAAGATATTTGGGCGAATTTGGGGGAGTATTACTGCACGAGCGTTATTAAAAAAATATTGATCTAAGCTGGTGGGAATACTGCAACTAGAAAGAAAATAAACACGCGAAACGATGTTCCCACCTGTCAGCTTTGTGGTTGTGGCCGGCCGAATGGTCTGAAGCATTGGTTGCGTTGTTTTGCAATTCGCCAGTTGCAGTCTTCGATAGCGCACATTTTTTCGGGTGGATTGTTTTGTACTTGGGTAATATTTTGTATACAGAATTCACCATTTTGTGGTGTTGGCATAAGCACCGACTACTTGCGAGCGCACTGCCGAGTCAGCGGACTCTCCCCCTGGGGCGAACACGCCTTAACTTAGGACCAGGCACGAGCCAGGCAGGCTCCAAAGCTGGGGTCAAGCGCCTCACAGTTGAGCACCTCCGATGATGCAGATGCGTTCAGCCACTGTGTACGCCTCAGCTAGTGAATGTTACGATACTAAGCTGTGCTGGAAGACTTATCGGACGTGTTCTACAAGTGCAACAATGCAGGAGAGCGGTATGCCGATTCTTCGGGGTATCGATAATGCCCAGCGAACGATAACATTGGATACTAAGCGTGGTTCTCAAACCGGAAATGAAAACTCCTTGAATTACAATCTTGGTCATCGTTGAATCACATCACAACTTGAAGGCGTGTCACTGCTGTTAGTTGTCGCGGCCGCCACAAATTTGGCGTGGTGCTTGTTCTGCTTTCTGGCTTTATAACTTAAATAATGCTTTCTCGACCGAATACATGATGAAAAGCTTGGTTATTTGGGCCAGTCTATGCAACGCAAACAAAAACAGAAGTTCGACAAATTTTCTTCAGTGTCCCTTTAAGGATGAGTAGCAGTAAGAATGGGTATGCACAAAGCAGATACAAACTTTTCGGAAACTTCACCTGCAAATATGTTGTAACTTGACGTGGTTATTTTGTAGGCGCAACAAAAATCAGTGCCTTCGATCGAGCTATTTATTAACAGAGTTAACTCACAGCGAATAATCGGTCCCGCCACATTCAGCACACCTGGGCATGTGCCAACCGGTTTCGCTCATTTTACCCGTGCGCAGGGGTACCGGGTACAGTACCGGGACTAGTGTTTCCCTCCCCTATAGCACTATATTATGTGGCGCTGTGTGGTGAAGCAATTTCCCAGCTGCTGTGATCATCATCATCATCATCAACATAAGCCTGTTTGTGTACACTGAATCACGAAAGCCTCTCCCAAAATTTGGAGCCATGCCTATCGAGTTCCAGCTCAATTCATGTCTTCGCCCCAAATTTTCGTAGCTCATCCCGTCAATCAGTTCTCGGCCGAACCCTTGTGCGTTTCCGGTCTATTGGCGTCCAATCTGTCAAACGGATGGTCCACCGGATGGTATTGTCCCTCATTCGCATTGCGTGACCAGCCCATGCCCATTTCCTTCGCTTAATTTGAACTGAAATGTCCTCCGCCTCGGTCTGTTCTCTAATCCATGCTGCTGTTTGTTTTCTTTCCCCTCAGCGTGACCCCTAGCATTCGGCGTTCCATGGCCCGTTGGGCCGATCTAAGTTTGGTTTCCAGTTGTTTGGTGAGACCCCAAGTTTCTGCGCCATAAGTCATTACTGGAAGAACGGTTTGATTAAAGACAAGCTTTTTCAGTGACAGGGGATGCTTACCAGTGATGCTGTTGTGATGAATGAGCTTTAAAAAAACATTGCGCACTTATCATCCTTACAAATAGTAAAAGGTTTTCTTCGTAGTTCTACGTGCTAGCTCTTGGATGCAGGCGAATTTCTTCTCAAATATTTTAATGAGCCTCCCCCCTCCCACCTCGGCGCGACAGCTTTGCTCCCGTGAAGACAAAATCCTGCCAACGCCCATGTCTCGGGCCCTTCATAACATGGCTGGTGTAGCAAGATCAGTTTCTTGGCAACGAAAACACAAATTTGAACGTCATGTCTAGCAGAACATGAAGATACGCCGGCGGTTTTTGTATATCAACCAGTATAAAGGACACGAGGATGTTCTTTTTACTGCTGCAATGACGCAGAGCACGTTCTTTCTCTTTACTTCACAATAGTTGGTTCATTCCTGGGCTCCCTTAGTTGATGTCGATTTTCGGCACTTCGCAATTTTAACTTTTTAATATACACAAGCTCCAAAGCCCACGATTGCCTACAGCCCTCGATAAGTAACGAAGTTTGTATCAAAAGCCTCAGGGAAGAAAAAAGTATTCACGCCATTTCCTTTTTTTTTTTGCCCGGTACCAACAAAGTTTGCCAAAAATTTTTGATCTGAATAAAAGCTCTCTGAAATGCCTTCGTGGTACAAGATTGACGGAAATAGGGCCCTATTTTCCGGCAATTCTTGACGAGTAGAGAGAGTTAGAAGAGTAACACAAGTAAAAGAGTGAACGCTACAGCTACCTGCTTTGCACTTCGCCTGTCACTTCAGTTTTAAGCCAGAATCCTTCTTCGTTTTCCTGAAGCGCCCAAGTCTTTTACGCTCCCGGGAACACAGTTTCCCTTTTAGAGACTCGAAAAGCTTTTGCTAGCGTCCGCAAATTCGATTGCTCTTAGTTGGTTTGTTTTTTACTTCAGACGTCTAGGGACTTTCCCATGAAGAGTACATCGAAGGCTTTTTGCATATATTGAATATTTTGAAGCTCGCATTACGAACTTGGCGGACACGCAATTTTTGGTGGCCTGAAAGTACTGTACTTACTTTTGAACAAGTCTCCGTCTTGTGCAAGTTCTTTTTCTTCTGATCAACAAAATATTCGGCCGAGAAATACGCACTGAGATCACCTTTAATGTATCAAGTCATTATCAAGCTATGCATCGGCGTCATGTGCCGTGACGCGTACGCAGGCACATCATTAAAGATGGGGTGTTGCTACATTATCTCTGCTATATTAAAACTGTTGCGTGATATGCGTATGGTTTGATAAGTTGCCTTGGAATTTCACCCAAAGCAAAGCAAAGCAATGATACATTTGGTTGAAGTTTAGGTAGTACACAGAAACTCCACCGTATCTTCTTCAGCGAATAAAAGCAGGTTCTTCTTTGCGCACACATTAATGCTACTCAGTTTGTTTTGGATACAGGGAGAGGTAAGAAGGTGCGAAATAACTAGTGGCATAGCATATCCTTGAAACATTGCAGACAATAAAACGTGGAATGTTGGGGAGAGAGAGAGAGAACGCCGTTAATGAAAGCTGAAGAGGTCAGCCCAACTAACGGTTGAACTTGCTACCCCAGATGGGGTGAATAGAGTGAGGTTACAGCAAAAAATAGTGAGAAAAAGAAAAGAAAAGAAAGAAAGGGGAGTAAGAGGGGAAATGCACACATATACAAAATGTACATGCTCAGATTGTTCACAGAAACGTTTCTAGCCCTGTTTCCGCAAGAAAAGTAAGCAGTGTTTTTGTACCGAGCACTGCCTTCTCACGATTTCGCCAGGGTCCAAGGAAGTTTGAGGGTTCTAGAGGATATCCGCATCGTAGTCGCACAAGTGCTTTCGATGGTGTTGCCCGCTGACTGGCATATCGGGAGCAGTGGCTTAAAATGTGCCTGATGTTGTCTGTAGCAGAGCACACTGTACACAATGGCGACTCTACGCAGCCCAGCTTAAACAAGAAGCTTCGGGTGTATGCAACATTAAGTCGCAGCCGGTGTAGCCCACCTTCAGTGCGCTTTGGCAGACCCCGTGGATACGGGAAATCGCACTGAGGGTCTATAGCATGAAGAGGCGCTTAACTGCTCAGAGGATCCTGCCAAGCCGGCTGATGAAGTTGCCATCCTAGGTCTATTGCAGCTGCTTTGCTATCCTCGTTGCAAAACGGTGTTCCAGCGGTGAAGTTGAGGTCCTGGGCTTCTCTGGCGACCGCATCGGAGACCTTGTTGCCCGTTATACCAGAACGACCTGGTATTCACGGATTGAAAATGTCATGTCCTTCGCGCACCGCACTTGAAAATATTTCGTTCATATCGCAGACAAGTTGATTGCGACAATCAGGCGGCTTAGTTAGTAGTTGCAAGGCTGGGCGGGAATCGGAAAGAATTACCCACCGCCGAGCAGGACTTCCGCTTATGTAAAGAAGTGCTGCTCTGACATTTGCTAGCTCAGTGGCTGTGGAGGATGTTCTGTGACTGAACTTTTCTTTAATGGACCGTCCCGCTGACGGAATCCATGCGCCGATTGCCGAAGAGGCCGAAGTCACGGATCCATCCATGTACACTTGAATGTGGTCTGGATAACGGGTTCGGATATGCTCCAAGACAAAATGTGTCAAGGCAGATGCGGGCACCGACTTTTTGCCTATTCCAGGTACAGTGATGCACACAACCCATGCCGCGTGGAGTTGCAGGCAGCTTGCGTCGGAGGTAATTATATGGCAGGACATGTACTACGCGAGATGCAAAAGCAGCAGCCAGTGGATGAGCAAAGCATCGATTAACATGTCGAAGGCCAGTAGGAAGCAATTCTTGTGAGCGGAGAGTGGTTGCAGAAAAGCACCTTGCTTCACATACGTCTCCTATCGTTGAGGTGCATTTTTCAAGGCCGAGGCATGTTCGCAGTGCTCGAGCTTGCAAGCCTTCCATAACCTTCAAGTTCATTCTGGACGCAGCATGTAAAGCTGGAAGGCTATATCGCAAGAGGCCTACGAAAAGCGCTTTGTCGAGTCGCAAGAGTGCTGACAGTGGGCAGTCCCAGGTGCTTCCTGTCATCATCCGCAGAACGTGAACAAACGAAAGGAGTCGCTCATTTACCCGCCTGATATGGGAAGCCCAGGACAACGAACGGTCAATTGTAATGCATAGAAATTTGTGATTGGAAACATAGGGTATCTGCACGCATTTATGTCCAGTGAGTATCGAGATACATCACGCTTGGTGAATGCATGGCAGCGCACTTCTCAGGAGATAGAAGCAGCCCGCAGCTGCTGAGGTATTTTCTATGGCGAACAGAGCCTTCTGCAATTTTGCTCGTATGTCTCTGCGGTTCCTGCCCGAAGCCCAGATTCAGATGTCGTCAGCATACACTGAGATGTGAATTCCTTGAGGTAGTACCTTTGTGATGCGAATGAGGCATATACTGAACAGCGCCGGGATCAGAACACCACATTGTGGGACACCCTACGTGATGGCATGTCGTGTCGTGTCACCGTATTTGGTTGTCATGTAGACACCGATCCTTTAGGTAATCACCGATCCAGGCTCGCATTTTGCCTCGCAGTCTCTTCGAATTGCTTCGTGGGAAACACTGCCAAATGCTGCCTTTATATATAGGAAGACAGCAATGGTGAACTTTTTCGCAGCCTTTTGTGCACCAACATCTGTTACCAAGGAGATCACATTATCAATGCTGCTGCTTCCTTGCCTGAATCCTGACATATCTGGCGGGTAGACATTCCCGTCTTCGAGGTCCCAGACAAGCCGCTGTAGTAGCATTTTTTCCATTACTTTACCAATGCAGCGTAATAGAGCAATTGGTCTGTAAGCGTTTATACCTGTGGGGGATTTTCCCGGCTTGAGAACCAGTACCAGTCGGGCAATTTTGCAGCCTGCCTCAACCCAGCCAGTCTGCCACGGTGCGTTGTATATACTTAGCGACTGCGGAAGAGCCTTGTTGCCGAGATGTCACTGAGCCAAATAGCTAACTCCATCAGGCCCAGGTGAGGTAGAAAAAGTAACAGATTTTAACGCTGCAGATAGCTCACTGATGGTAAAGGGCTCATCCATCATCACAGCATTCGTGGTAGGAAGCCACTAGTCACTCACTGAAGTATGCTGATGGGGCATAACCAATGAAAAAATTTAGATTTAGACGAGGGAGGATATGCTATGCCACTATTTGGTTATATATTTTACGACTACAGATTAGTCCCCGCCGCTGTGGCTCAGTGGCTAAGGCGTTGCTTTGCTGAGCACGAGGTTGCGGGTTCGATTGCCGGACGCGGCGGCCGCTTTTCTGATGGAGGCGAAAAGCAAAAACGCCCGTGTGTGCAAAATTTGGTGCACGTTAAAGATCCCCAGGTGGTCAAAATTAACCCGGAGCCCTCCACTACGGCGCGCCTCATCGCCGGCGCTGCGTCGGCGCGTTAAACCGTATACAATCAATCAATCAATGACTACAGATTAATAGCTTTCAGTATCCTGCCATGCACCAGCTTAGGTTGCTTCGATGTCTTCCGGCACGCCTAAGATCATCCGTTTCATTGTTAACAGGGAAAAAACAACCAAAAGCAATCACAACGCTTTCAGAATACCGAGACTTCATACCAAAATGTGTGGGTCGAGTTCTGAATTGATTTGTATTCTTTTATTTCATCAACACTCCATAACCTATTGTGGGACCTCTTCCTCCTCAAATTTAACTTTCTCGGGTGACACTGCTTGAAATAATTAATTATCGTGGTAGTCCGAACCTACGAGATAAGTGATGATGTAGTGATGTGTGTATATGGGTGCATAATGGTTAATATGAAAGGTAAGGCGGTATTGCTAGCGAGGGCTTCTAGCTAAATCTGACTGCTAGCAACAATTCCATGCTCAAGAAAATAAAAAAATGGGCGCTTATTCGGTTCAACACTCTAGCGCCGTAGCACTGCTGCTATCTCATGCGTGCGAACAAGCGTCCTTGCCTCCCTGGCCCTCTACAACGACATTTAGTCCCCGTCACCGGCTCCGCTTGCCCCTTCAGACATCGCACTTTTTGGCTGAGGAAGCAGCGCAGGATTCAAGTGCACTCCTCGGGGCAATCTTTCTGGTTTCCTTCAGGCCAGAAAATGAATTAAAGGAGTACTGACACAAAAGTTAAGAGCTGTGATAACTGTAAAAAACTTCCGCCTTGTATGAAGATACCTCAAAGGAATTTTCAACCGTAACCATTCGCTATAACTTATTTAAATCAAATATAATGTCGACATGCAAGAGAAAGCTTACAGTGGATAGCCTTTCAACATCGGCATAAGCATGACGCGTTGAGTGCCTCGCCGTGATCCTCACCACAAACTGCCAACGTCAGGGCTCCCGCGACTACCCAAGCGCTGGCTGCTGTTAGAACTTTCTGCTCCGTGTTGTGTATCACGTCACATTTTAGAACTCCATAAGCTTAGAAACGAAAAATGCAGCTGGTAGTGCGAGCTATAATAGATTTATTAATGAGGCAAATTAAGAGGACATATGGCAATTAAAATATTTATGTAGAGCAGAAACATTGTGTTTGGATGTTTTCCGAAACTTTGTAACCACATCAGTCTACAAACAAAAGATTAGCTTCGCAGTGGACGCATTAATAGAGTTACAAGTTATTCAACTTGTTACAAGAGTTACAAGTGGCGTCAACTTCACCCCCAAGTTCAAGAAGCCTTGTGCATATATGGGTAGGTAAGTGTCTGCACACGCGTTGCTTTTTATTTTCGTGCTCCCGGCTCAGGAATCATCAGTTTTTGAAGGAGTTCACAGGTGTCTCAATTCAGGTGCTCCAAGTTGGATAGTCTGTCTTGGTAGGTCTGAAATTGCATCCTATGTACGGCTTTCAGATGCGAAATCACGTTAGATAGAGTCAGTGGGGATCCCGTCATACTTAGTAACTCCTTCAAATATGCATTCTGAGCCAGTCAATGGTGCACAAGCCATCTGAGTCACGAAATGTGCCGGGGCCCGGGACGTTGGAAATGATAACCAAGGTGCCGTGCTATCTGGTTTCCCATCTCAAGACCGTTACAGAACAAAACCGGCCTCCACGTGGAAGATTTCGAGTGTGATTAGGCACGTTCATCCGACGTATGGTATACGAGTTAAGCTGCTCTAATATGTCGCTATGAAAAAACTGGGAACCATATATGTAAGGGATGTTTACATGCGCTCGCAAGCACAGTCACGGGTAACCATCAGGAAAATACCGATTACCACGGGTTCCTAGGTTACGCTTTCTCTTGATGTTCCTGACCTTTCACACTTTGGGAACATAAAGCTGCCCCTGACATAGGTGAACGATTCTGGTACGCAGTTAAATCATCATCATGCAGCAGACCTTGGCACAATGTATGCGAAACATTTGTGCTTCTGTAAAATGGACAACTGATGTCTTTTTAGTGTGCTACATCGGAATTATTTTTTGTTTGATATGAACTTGCCACGATGGCCCGGAAGAACTGAAATCGGGATCCCCACCTGATGAAAATACTTCACATTTTACCCTGTAGCCTATTTTCCTTTCCCCCAACCAGCAAGTATCATGCTTCACACCCAGGCTTGGAAATTCCCACACTTCCTACTTTTCACATTTGCTGCTGTGGGAGCTTACCATCCTGTGTTGTTTCGTGGATCGACATTGCTCACTTTATCATGTCTCTTAAAGGCCAAGTGCGCTCAAATTTTCGACAACGTAAAAATAATGTCACCTAATGTTACCCATAAAAAGAGTGCGAAATTCAAAATAATTCGTTTCAAACATGAAAGGGCGCGCGACGCAAACGGCTCACGACATTGGCTTTTTCGGAACCCAAACAGAATAGAAAAGGCGGCCATTACCGGCGGCCGGACCTGACGTACAGCCGGTAAAAGGCTTGTCTATAACACAGCGTTCGTACTCTCAGCCCTATCCTGCCCCGCCGGAGCGGTATTTGAATAAAACTACTGCGGAATACTGAAGTCTTAGCCCTTCGCTTTTGCCTCCGACATGTTTGGAATGAGTATGTTTCAGCAGTTTTCGGATGAAGCTGGTTGAAGTTGAAATCGCTGTTATAGACAAGCGTTTTACCGGCTGTACGTGATGAAACGGAAGCGGCCGCGCTTAAACCGGCGGCCGCTCAGAGCCGCCTTCAACTGCGCGTGGTAGCGTTGCGTTTCGCACTGTTATTTCCACAGAAGAACTCCCACTAACGTTTACCCTGGATAATGGCGTTAGGCGCATGCAGCCATCGCGTTGCTACAAATCGAGATGAAGTTGATCGGACGACAGTTATTTTTCCATTAAAATAACTGCTGTTGTAGCAATCCTTGGCATTGCGAGTAAAAAAGCGGGCCGTGATTTACAAAGGCTGTCACATCGCTCACTTTGCAGGGAATAAAGTGCAGGCGGACGGAGACAAGTCACACTTTTTACTATATATTACGTGCAGGCAGCTTCGTGAACATCACGCCAGTATTTTTCGCCTTATTGAACATGGAGAATCGAATTATAAAAAGGATCTAAAACTATAACCCAGCTTCCACAGCCAAATGACGCACTAAAACCTAAAAAAACTTGCGTATCTACCGCTGTTTTCTACTTTCCCCAGAAACGTGTGCTGTTGGAAACATTTACATTCACGTGAACTAAATCTAGCGCTCTACAGAAGTAAATAATTAATTGGGAATGGAAAAAAATCAGATTTATTGTTTGTGAGAGAAGCAGTTGTATTAGCTCTCGCACTTCGCGAAGAAGACGGCCAAAATGTGTGCCGATGTATTTATTACCATGAGCAAGGCTGACTTTGGTTCACTTAGCGAGTGAGGCGAAAGTCGCGCAAATGCTTATAGTGGCGTGTACAACTCTAGTTAGGTCGCAAAACTTTGGACAGATCCACGGGATGGAGGTGGCATTGGCCTAGCCCAAATATTGCAAATATTGGACGCGGAAGTGCAAGTGGTCAAGAATTTATAAAATATCCTTTTTTTTCTGTGATAGATACAATAGGAATGACAAATGTAGGGCCCGTGTGCGTGTCGCGTTTGTTTTATGAGAAATATTATTTCCAAGTAAAAAGAGCTTCGTTAGCTCCAGAACATTCGCAAGCGGGCGTATGGGAAGCAGGCTTCTAATCTCTCCTATTGTACTGAAAAGAAAGTCGGATATTGCTACTTAAGCGCTTAGTTCGAAACATATAATCCCGACGGTGGTAGAGCACGTTGGTGTAGCAGAGAAACGCCGGGCGAATGCGTCCCTGCGCCCGGCGGGACAGGTTTCCCAACCTCCGTCACACGCCGCTCGGAACTTGTTTCGACGACTCTCCGCCAGGTGCAAACTTTGTCTGCACGGAGCTACTTTGAACGAAAATACTTAGAGTATTTTGCGTTTATGAAGCTTAGGATTTTGCCAAGGGGATTTTAACAGCTTTAACTGATTATTCGGAAAATATTTGGACAAAACAATTTGAGTGAAGTTGCCCTTTAAAAACCGACCTGATGGTCCGTTCAAAGCGCAACGACCCTCTAGGAAATGCACAACGTCATATAATTCCTCCATACCGGCAACGGGACACGTATGTTCGAGCAAACGTGGCAATATACATTGCTGTTGGCCTGTGGAGCGGAGATGGCCTGGGCTACGATCGCGCGACCACATCAATCGGGTTAGAACGGCCACCTCCATATCCTAACAAAATATGTAATCTTACGTGTGCCATCATACCACATGCCTTTTAGTAGTTTACCACTATTGCGCCAGACATCATAGCACCAAATTTACTTGAACTACTCACCTTTACTGGTTTTTCGAGCTTCTACCGTATGAAAACGATGGCGTTGAAATCAATCATATCATTAATTTACTGATTTTTGTTTGAAGTTCGATAGAACCTCTTGGTAGGGAATCCGTAACCATTCCACACGCTTAATTTTTTGGCGATATCTCCCTTGCGATGAATCGAAATAGGCTTCTGAGCAATCAAAAGTAAGCATTTATATCTCAATAGGTAGCAGCGCGCCAAGGTACAAAATGTATTAACTTCTCATAGCTTCCATGACTTTATGACACCCGACAACTCAATGTAACGAGTCAAAAAAGATTATGCAACACTTTCTGTAATTGGACAAAGCGAACTGCTGAGCAGAAAGCACACCCGCGTGTGACACCCTGCCGCAGCACATCATCTACCGACGACTCTGGCAACGAGCCAAGAAGCAAAGCCTAACTTTATGGCAATGAAGAGCTGCTTTTAAAGTGCGCTTGAATTGCCTCCCGCCGGCGCGCTACTGCGTCTTGGGTGGAAGCGCTCTAAACCGCTTTCATATTTCGGCACTGACAATTAAAAACGGGAACGCTCAAAACGAAAACCTGATCAGGAAAATGAAATGAAACTGCCAAATTCAATCAATACGCAAGCTATAGGACGCATCCGTGGCTGCAAACACAATTTTACAGCAACTTGCTTGGTAATGACTTTTTGTTGTACCATTTCAAGTACGTGTAATTTCGTGAATACTTTTCTGTTTGTATTTTAAAAAGGCATACTACTGAGTTTAGTATACGTAGCGCTGTACTTTACATCCATATATTTCAAATAGATTCCAATATAATTACAAAACACGTTCACGCGAGAGAAGAGTCGGGATTCTTTTGCTGTTGCAAAATTGTCTGCTGGAAATTTTGTAAAAACCTGTTATAATATCCAGCTAAACATATAACAATTTGGCCCCTTTTTTTCTCTCTACATTATTGTCAGTGAAACAAATGAGAAAAGAAACGCATGTCACATTGTCAATATGGTGCATTTACGGTGTCATGTTCCCGGGGAAGTACGGTACGGTACGGTACGACAACTTTATTGATAGTGCCTGCAGACGGCTTGTCGCCCTGGTCTTGTTAGGGTACTTCGCCGCGACGCGGCCTTGACGTCGTCTCGGTTCGTGTCGCCTCTACTTTGGCCGCGGCCCCGCTACTTCCTCGGGTCGACCACGCCTGCCCCTGGTCTGGAGCGGCAGTCTTCCCTCGGGTTCGCTGGGTGGCTGCCTTTCGAGTGCGGCCGAGACCTGCTGGACGGCCTGGATCTGGGTCTCCCTGTCGTAGCTCCTCGTCGCTGCTTCTAGCAGCGGCGGGATCGTCTTGCTCGTTGCCGCTTCGTGTGGATTTTTGCTGCAGTCCCATAGGACGTGAGCCGCTGTGGCTCTCTCCTTCTGGCATGTGCGGCATAGGTCACTCGTGTACACGTCCGGGCACACGTGTTTCATTAGGGCTGGGGTGGGTAGCGTCCCCGTCTGGAGTTGCCGATATAGTACCGCTTCCTCCCTGGTCAGGCCCGGGTGGGGCGGTGGCATCGTTCTCCTCTTGTGTCTGTACCACTTCGTTATCTCGTTGTATGTGGTCATGTTGTCTTTGGTCTCCCACCACCACGTTGGATCGACGGCGGAAGTTGCCGCAGCGCGGTTAGTGAGGCCTCGCGCCACGGCGTTCGCCGTCTCGTTGTGGTTTGCGTACCCTCTTTCCGATAAGTCTTCGCCCATGTGTGCAGGGAACCATTTGATCGCCACGCGGCGGCTCTCGATTTTTGTCGGTCTCAGTATTCGCGCGGCTTCGCTGCTCACTCTTCCCCTGGCGTAGTTGCGTACTGCCGTTCTGGAGTCACTGAGTATGGTCGTGCACTCGGTGTCGGCGATGGCCAGGGCGATGGCCACCTCCTCTGCCCGATGCGCCTTCCGTGTGCGCACGCTTGCTGCTGCCTTAGTTGTCCCTGTCGTGGTTTGGACTACGACTGCTGCGTAGGCTTTCTCGTCTCCCGGGTATTCGGCCGCGTCCACGTATACGGCTCCCTCGTCCGTGGCGTGGAGGTCGATGAGTGCCCTGGCTCTTTCCTCTCGCCTTTCCCTGTTGTATTCTGGATTCATGTTTCTCGGTATTGGGTGTACTCGTAGCCTTCTGCTGATGTCTTCTGGGATTGTCTCTTCTGTTCTATTTTGTTCTCTCAGGCTTATGCCCAGGTTCCTTAGTACTTGTCTTCCTGTTCTTGTTTCTGTGAGGCGCGCGAGCTGCGCCGTTCTTTGCGCCTCTGCTATTTCTTCCAGCGTGTTGTGCACGCCGAGGGCCACGAGTTTCTCCGTGCTCGTGCCGTCGATGAGCCCGAGTGCCGCCTTGTACGCCTTGCGTATCAGCACGTTAATTTTGTTCCGCTCGCATTGCCTCCAGTTGTGGAATGCTGCCACTTACGTTACGTGGCTTATTGCGAAGGACTGTACGAGTCTCATGAGGCTCTCCTCCTTCATTCCTTTTTTCTTGTTTGATACTCTCTTTATGAGTCGTATGGCCGCGTACACTTTGGCCGTCACTCGGTTGACCGTCTCGCCGTTCACCCACTTCCGTTCGATTAGCATGCCGAGTACCCGAATCTTCTCGACCTCAGGGATCGTGAGGCCGCTTCTCGTCTTGATCCTGATCTTGTCTCTCTCTCTCTCGGATTTGTCTCCCCGGGGAAGTGGGGTGATTATGCCGAAGCTGCAGTTCAGAAGGGATCTTACCTCGGTTATGCCGGCATTGCATTGTCTATGCAAAAACTAGCGAAGGAGGTGGTACTTCCCCAAAACCAAATGCCCCTCTCTCTCAGCACCACTAGTTGCTGAGCTGTGTTTTGTTTCCGAAAGGTGGCACTCAATAAAACTGAAGAAAAAGAGAGGAACACACTGTGGATAGTGTACATTCACGTACGCCGTGAGTTCATCTCAGTGAGCTAGTCTGATTCAGTGGTTAGGAGCCACATAACAGGTGGCACAAGTAGCATTTCAACGAACGTTGTGCAAAGACATGTACCTAGCCACACAAATGCAGTGTAGAAGGTTTCCGTTTCAAAACCTCAACATTTTCCGAAGGCAAGGGTACTTTAAAGCAATAAAATCCCGAGACAAAGTTTGTCCCTGGTAATGGTAGGCCTTGTTATTTATACAGGTAAAGAAGATAAATTGCCTGCCACCATCTATCGGCTACGGTTTTCCTTGGATTCTTTCTCTAATGCAGTTACCCTTCCAAACAGTTGCCGGGAAGTCTTTCCTCCTAGAGTTAACCAACCAGCCCAGCCTACTCTGATCCCTGCCGGAACTCTTGGTCGCCGTAGATGTAGCGGCTTGCACGGGCCGAAGCTATTCCGAAGCATACGAAGCGCGTAGTTATTGTACTCCTGTTTCGCACCAAAAAGGAGAATGAGTACGAGGCCGAGGTACTTGAAAATTAGCTGACATACGTTACTTTCATTTCCCAGGGGGAGAGAAGGTGGGTGTTGAATATTCTTGGATAAACAAAAGAAAATTCGAAACTTGCTTATGTTCATCTAAACAAATGTAACCACCCCAGTTCTGTGTAGGATAAAAAGGTTGCACTAAAAATCACCAATGATTCAGGAATGAAGGTATCCACGGCTAGATTCTGTGACGTTTGAAAAGTAAAATACTGGCAGTATTCGGTTCTGTGTTTCACATATGTGCTCGTAAAGGAAATTCGTAAAGTTGTGGCTCTTTAACAACTCACAGAGAGTCAGTTCCCTTCGACTGACTCGCAATGTTTGGGTTTTACGGCACCTCAGTGCGAATTCTAATGCGTACTCCTGACTCGTACCCAACGAAGATTGGTTTCTCGCTTCAAGCTGTTAATGGCAACACGAGCTTCACTGCTGATTCAGTAGGCTAAAAAAACCCACGCTAAACTGGAGTTACGGCAGTGTCCGCCAAAACGAGCTTCCGACGCCGTTTCGTAGCTGTACAAAAACGAGCAGAAAAAACAATCCTCAAACACAAGCTTTATTCTTGCACCTGAAAAAATAATAAAGTCGCGTTCAGTGAAACTGCCCAACGAGAACGTTATCCGGCTCAGCCACCAAAGCCATTCCTCGTAACGGCCGTTCCTTCCCGGCTGCGTGCTCCCATCGTGCTTCGACGTCGTGGAGAGAGAGGTCTGGTCGTTCCCCGGAGAGTGTGGTCGTTTCCGCTTTTCTGTACCGACATGAGATGTAGGAGCTGGCTCGCGCTCCCTCCCCACACCCCCGCCGCTTAATTCCCTTTTAACGTTCAAAGCCAGTGTCTTCCCCATCCCATCGTGCCATTCGTTTTTCATTTTCTTTTGATCCGGCCTGCACGTGCAGGGATCGAAGTAAGCCCCCTCTCTCGAAACAAGGCCGGGCTGCAACAACCCTTTCACGGGCACACGGAACGACTTTTAAAACCTTATACATATTCAAGCGTGTTATAGCGCATGAAAGAGCTTTTTCGCAAGATATTCGCCCGAATAGACGAACTATTTTATTTCGGGATCTGAAGAATGGGAAAATGTGGTGGCTTGGCGTATATCGACAGCCATGCAATCATTTTGGCTTTTACGCCTTGTTTTTTTGTTTTATGATATATTGGGCAGTTACGGAACTTAGAGAAATAGTACAGATCCCTTACACAACAACCACTCGCACCAGATCAGTTTGTAACATTTTAATGACCAGTTGAGCGTTTACTTTCTTTTATTCCCTAATGTAAGCGTCCCGTTTCTCGTCATATAACACCATCACAAAGGCAGGACGACATAATCCAGATACTATATATAACCTGACGTTTTTCAGGTGCTGGTAAGTTTTAATTTTGCAATAATGTAAACCTTTCGCAGTCTCCGTATTCATATTTAGTGCGAACAAGTTTTGCTCCGGGGATAACACCTCTTATCCGTATAATATTCACATCAAACACACTTGGAGGCTCCTTGCTTACGAAATTCTCAGAACAACATCTTTAAATGCTGTTATTGTTAAAAAGGGAGCGTTGCCCAAACTTGAATCCTATTCACCTACACGTCATCATTTTAAGCTTTCATTCAGTAAAGGAGGTGTGTATAATCAAGTAAACGCTCCAGCTATGGGAAAAAATTTTGCCGCAATTTGTACTCAATGTCCGCAAGCTCTCCACAAAATTGTCGAGAACTCTCATGAGCCGAAAAAACTGTACTCGAAAAGACACTTCTGTGAACAAAACTTTGGTTAAGACTACAGCTGCCATTATTGTGAAAAGTCCAAACACTATTAGCTGCATTAGTGTGTCGATGCGAGCTAGTTGGTACTTCATCATGTAAACAGGTTAGGCACCAGGCACAAATGGACGAATGAAAACAGGCGCCCCTTTCCTGTCTGTTTTCCTTCCTCCAGTTGTGCCTGGCACTTAACCTGTTCCTAAACCTAGTTCTTATACTTCGTTCTGTGCTAGCAAAGTTGAAGGTGTGTATTGGGCACTTTCATCTAACTTCGGCCTTCGCGAGAAACGTCCTTAGGGGTATAAAGGCTGAAATATGCCGGGGGTTCACTCTGCAGAAAACTCATCAGCCACAGGTTATGACGAGAGCAGGAAGATTCTAATCGCATAGCAAGCCACGTCCGTGGAGCCAGCAGGGAAGTTTGCGCTCAGTGCCCACTTGAAGGTGCTTTGCGAAGAATGCTCGAAGTTGAAAAACAGCATAAAAGAGAAAAACGAGACTTTTTTATGCTGTGGCAGCGGCTAACAAAGAGCTATACCGCGTTCACACAAAGTAATCCACAGCGTTTACAAGGATATTTTCAAGTTGGTGCGGGGGGATTGAAAGTCGGCACCATCAGTCCTGTGCAATCGTGCTATGTAAACTTGCACTCATGTGAATTGTCTCTATTTTGGCGCGGAGAATGTCGGACAAAGTTTTAAACCAACACCACTGTGAATGTTTAACGTTTCACGTGTGGAACACAAATGCTGCCCGCTTTACTGTATTTTTTGGGGAATACTTGTCTGGTCAAAATTAAACATCTCTTCTTACACTTGTCTACGAATGAGCTTTTGAGCTTTCATTAGCTCAACCTGGGGTTCATTTGCTTAATGTCATTATTATATTGTTGTTCATATGTACTATTTTGACACCACATACCCATAATACCATTACCCAACAGAAAAGTATCTTTTGAAAACCACATACTTCTGTACCAAAGAATTTACGTTTGCCAGCTACCTTGATAATTATTTACACGCCTTTACTAGCAGCCTTTGTTACCCGCTCCTGCCCGACAACTGATCTTTGTCAGAGACGAACGGAATGCACGTGCTGCAAATAAAGAATTCCCTGCTCGCTTGGTAACAAGGTTATACGACAGCATAGGAGACACGGTTTAGCAGACATAATTGGCTAACGGGCCATGTGGGTACCATTGATCTCGCCTAACAAAGGATACGAAAGGCACCTCCCCACGTCGAGCAATATCTCTCAGCCCGAGGCCATCGACCCGACGGTGTCAGTGGCCTCAGCCATTGACCCGAAGCCATTAGGAACTTGGGACCGTGACAGCGGACGTTGAATTGTCACAGCGACAGGCTATCCCTTTTTCGCGGTATACAAAAACGTGTTGGTAACAAAAATGCATTTTTTTGCATATGCCCCTAACCGGGTATGCGAGGCTTTTTTCTAAAAGCTACATCGAAAATTCCTCGCAATCTTTAAGATGATTACATGCTTTGAAGGCGAATGCTGATTGATTGATTGATTGATTGATTGATTGATTGTGGGGGTTTAACGCGCCGACGCAACGCAGGCGATGAGGCGCGCCGTAGTGGAGGGCTCCGGATTAATTTTGACCACCTGGGGATCTTTAACGTGCGCCGAAATCTCGTTCACACGGGCGTTTTTGCTTTTCGCCTCCATCAGAAAAGCGGCCGCCGCGGCCGGGAATCGAACCCGCGACCTCGTGCTCAGCAGCGCAACGCCTTAGCCACTGAGCCACCGCGGCGGGTGAAGGCGAATGCTGAGCGATTATGAAAGCGATTCTTTGCTTACGATCTTTATCCGTTTACGCGTTTTTTTCATTAGACATACTGGGGGTAACTCATAGGGCAGCTTTCGTATAGTCAGAGCTCTGCTTCGCTGGCACGTGCTCCACGCACGTGCTGCCACGGGCACTTGTCGGGGCGTATGAATCACGCATATTCTTGTTTCACTCTGCCAAAGTGCTAGGATAGCGCAGTGGTTACCGCACCTAGCTGTTGATCTTGCAGTCAATGTTGAAATCCCACCCGAACCCAGCAATTTTCTCTTCACAGCGCGGCCATTTCGCTGCCATTGGTGTTGAGGCCACCAACGACGACAGGGGCGACGACTACGCGTGCGGTCACTTCTTGCGTTTTATGACACACCTTAGAGTTTTGCTTTTAAAACCAGGCTTAGCAGGGAAGCTTACGTGCGAGTTGTATTGCAATATGTGCCTAGTTTTGAAGGTAGTATAACTTATTTATAGGAGTGTTCACAAACGATAAGGTTTAAGTCACTGAAACAAGCTGCCGATAAAGATTAGGTACTTGTACGATTGTAATACCTAATGAGCTTACGGACTGCTGTGCTGGCAAGTGGGCCAGTAAACGCCTTCGTTAGAATGCGAACGACCAGTGCAAGCTTTCAGACATGAATTTGTAACAACACTCATTCCTTCTACGCACCTTTCTAGTATGCGATTGAGATTGCATGCACACAGGGGATTTTCATTGCTACTACTACAAATGGCATTCTTAAAAAATCGTGCACCTCTCCTTCAAACGACGAAGACTGCTAGACGCAAAGCTTTTTCGTTACGGCTTGTTTGGTTGTCCTTCAAGTTTTCTAAACCGGTTCGACCACGTCGAAGCAGAGCAATGGGACCACGCTGACTTCACCCCGGGAGGAACCAACGTTAGATTGCCGCCACGGGAAGCGTTCTTTTCTTTCTTTTCGGCGTTTTCGCGTTACAGACGCCATCAGTGATAACCGTAAAATTTCGCTTAAAAAAACGTGAAAGAGCATACAACGCTTTTTACTCGGAAGTGGAGTTTTTCAGCTGCAAAAAATAACATCCAGTATCTGCAAAGCACGTAAACGAATTCCTGGCTAACTGAAAAAACTATAAGCCGTCGTCGTTATAGGCATATTGCGCACTAGATAACCCCCTAAGCGGATTTTCCCTGCTTGTTCCAGATATCTATAGCCCTTCTCCTCAGCATTCTCGCAGCGTCTTGTTGCATCATTCCGCTCTGCTAAATGTCTGTATGGAGCACCGACAAGACTCCGAAATACCTGTATGGGGTTTTGCCATGCAAACGGCAGCCTGATTTCGACAAATTTGACATTATATTGTTGTCGTTTTCTTGCCACAATCTTGTTGTTATGCCACCCTCAGAATTTCAACCTCCTGTCATGGGTGCAATTCAGCACGCTTTTTGACATTTGGCCTTGTGTACGGCAGCCCCCTTTAGGCCTTTTGATTCCTTTTACTCTAACTTTAACCTGAGACTCCTTCCTTCCCCGCCAGAAGTATGTCTCATGAAGGGGGTCATAGCGGAGACGACTGTGCTCTAGGAGTAAATAAACTTTAGCGATTTTAAACATCATAAAAAACATCCCTGTTGTTAAGCTATGTTCCCTAACATTTAGCACCTAACAATTATTTTTGTTCAGCTGGGGACAGCGTCTAGAAGCCATTTCCGAAGCTGAGTGGGGCGAGACTTCGTAAAGGTCACAAGATTCCTTTTTTGTCGTGTTCTCTGCCTTTTTATTCTTACGCTCCAGCGTAAGCATCAACAAAAACAAATATGTAATGTTGTGACCCAGATTTCTTGCAGACTTCTCGCAGGTCTTACGTTCAAACCGTTGTCAGGCTGGCTTCTTGTTTGCTTGTCTGCTTTCTTGGCTATTGTCAATGGCGTGGACGCTTGGATGGCCCCCATACAGTTCAGTGTGAAGCCACTGTCCGAATTTCTTTCATTGGTCACTGTGCCATTAGACGAATGTCTCCTTTCTACCCCAGCTGGAACGTCACGCAAAGAATGGCCAGGCCCAGGAAGATAAGACATCCCCTGGAACAACACCATCAATTCTTTCCTCAGCTGTCCCAGAAAGCCGTCGCCTCGCACGCGAGTTAACCGCTTTTTTCCCCATCATTTGCGTACGTATATGAGCTTTGCACGCAATCCATTCGTTTGCACTTTTATGAATCCTTCTTTTTTCACGTACTTGTTATACCCATTCATCAGGCCCCCAACATAAAACATTCTGGTCACCGGCTGTATAACAATAAACCCCGTTCCTTTCAACCAATGGAAGACAATGAGGTACAATTCCCAGGGGAAACACGTTAGCTCTTCTGCTTTTTTCAACTCGCCATGCTGTATAATGCGTAGCATTCTTTGCCGAGTACCCCCACATTCAGGAACGTGTAACTTTCTGAATTTCCACAAAAATGCAATTTCGCGAAAGTTTTCAACTTAATTGTTAGAATAACGTAAATGGAGATAATTGGTGGAACGATATTTTGTTAGAATAAAGAAAAACACAAAAAAACTACGAAAAATGTCAAACGTATACCACGTGGCATTTCCACAATAATGCAGATTTTGCCAAATTTCTACCTGTAATCGTTATAATCGCGTAATGGAGGAAATGCGTCGAACGACATTTTGAAAAGCTGCAAAAAAAGGAACCATATCAACTAATTAGGGAAAATGGCTAACCGTGTAACGCCCTGTATTTCCCCAATAATGCAGACTTTGCGGAAGTTCCAAATGTAATCGTTATAATAACTTAAATGGAGATAATGTGTCGAACGAAGTATTCAACAATTAAAAGATACCAAAAATATAAAAAATAACAGAAATTATCAAAATGAATACCCCATGGAATTTCAGCAATATGCAGATTTTGCGCAAGTTTCAGCGGTATTCGTTATAATAGCGTAAATGGTGGTAATGGCGTAAATGGTGGCCGAACGAAGTCTTGAAAAACAAAAAAAATAAATATATATACATCCACTAATTACACAAAATGGCGAACTGTGTAACGCCCTGCATTTCCACAATGATGCAAGATTCGGAGAAGTTCCAAATTTAATCGTTGTAATAACGTAAATGGAGATAATTGGTCGAATAAAATTTTGAAAAACTGAAAAAAAAATCTAATCATTAGGAAAACTGGCGAACCGTGTAACGCCTTGCATTTCCACAATGATGCAGATTTCTCAAAAATTCCAAATATAATCGTTGTAATTATGTAAATGGAGGTAATTGGTCCCACAAAGTTTTGATAAACTAAAAAATAAGAAAAATATTTAAAAAATTCTGGAAAATGGCGAAACGTATGACGCATGGCATTTCGATAACAACGCAGATTTCGGATGAGTTTCCCCTGTAATCGTTTTAATTGCGTAATGGTACATATCTGGTCGGAAAGGATTAAAATAAAATAAAAAATTGGCTGGGAAAAACTCACACTAAAGACATGCGGCTTAAGAATGCTACTGATCAGTAGATAATTCTGTGAATTTCTGTAGAATATTTTGTGCAATTGTCTGGTGTTTGCAAGGCGTGCATTTTTTGCAAGCCATGAGAAATCACACGACAGCAATGGATCATTTCCCACACCCCATGTAGTCGTCGCACCTTAATGTTCCCACACCTTAACGTAGTCGTCGCTTACTTAATGTTCGGCCACCTCCTTGACGCTCTGCCCCGGATTTCGTAGTGAAAATATCTTCTCGTTATTTAATATCGTACCTAATATGATGAAATACTTGGAAGATTTCTATCACAACCGACTATTAACTTTGAAATAGTGTGTGCGGTTTCTGTGGTTATTTTTGTATATACTTTGAAGAGGCCTTCTGCTCTATTTTGTAAAGCGGTATCACCTAGTGTTGTTAACGAAAGTCTAGTGCGTAGCGAATCATATAATACTTTGTCATTCTATCTTTTTTACACTGTTATACTATGAGTTGTCCTAGTTTAGCTATTATCTCCCTACGCCTCCTCCCCCCCCGTCATCCCAATCCTCCTCTCCGTCTCTGCGTTTTCTCCAAGGCATGTATGTTGCCAGTATATTCCGAGTACAGCAAATGGTTTTCGCTCTAAATTTGCACTATGTTTTGAACTTGATACCTTAAAACGTGATCGGAGACGTGGGAGTTGTCAAAACTTGTCTGAGTGAGTAATCTAGTCAGTCATAGCAAAAACTCCTTTACCAAAACCTTCAGACAAGTGGCTAAAATCCAGTACAATCACTATTGCGCAAAAAAATGCTGTCATGGACTACCTTTCGAATCTGACGGTGATTTTACCAAGCGAAGTTTATAACATTACAATGCCACCATCTTTTTAGCGAATGCGCCTTGTGAAACCAAAAACAATTTGTTCCTGCCTGCATCTGCCTTTGCTGCGCGCCATTAAAATACTCCAAGGTGTGCGCACTATCGCTGAAACCACGTGCGTCCCACAAGGTAAGCATGCCGTGCACTGACGGGTACCGCTGTCGACTAGAAACATACCTTGTCTCAAAATTCTGCAAAACGGCCAAAGTTGTCGAAAAGACGCAATTCTTGTGTTTCAAAAAATAAGGCCTTCTTTTCTCTCGTATACTTACATAATTTGCGGTTGGTGCGCGTATTGTCAATATGCTAGAAAATTCAGCAGCTTATTGAGAATTGCATGCCAGAAAACATAGAAGCTTCATACCTGTGATAGATTTGCACATAATAATCGCTTGGGAACGTTCAACGCGTGTTACGAAACTTGTCTTACGTTAAAAATTAGCCTGTTCGATATTTCGTCTTATAAGCTGCATGGCCTAAAGTTCTGTAATACCTGCAGTAGCGAACAACACTCAGCAACTATACACGATTCAATAATTAATGAGAACGCACAGTGTCACAATACTCGACTACAGAAACACGTTTAGGAGCCTCTTTAAACACCATTCGTGTTCTCTATTTATAAAAAAACAGCTATAAAGCACTTTATCTTGCCACAACCTAACCAAACGCGTGAGTGCTGCAGCGCAGATTCATTTCGCCTTACCAGGCCTAAACCAGAGAGCCGCAGTAATTGCCGGCACTTGGCGCACCTTTATGAACATCTAACGGCCTTCTTCGCTGAAGGGGCGGCAAAAATTGTTCCATGCGGAGCTGTTGAGGCAGGATTGTAGAAAAGACAACAAACCTCTCTGGAGCACTTCACGTGCTTATACGCTGCTGAAAAAAATGCGAACGCGTGGCCTTAATTCTAGGTGGGTAATCTCACGGGCCCTCTTAATGAGCCGAAGCGGTGGGGTTATTAGCAATCATTAGTTGATATTTTTCTTCGCAGAACCTTCACGCCACTTCTATTACCGTTATTCTATTCTTATTGCTTTCACGTTGTCTCGCGGTACTGCTGGACCTATTTAAACTACGAAGAATAGTTTTGTGACATAGAAGGAGCAGTATACAACATCGGTCGACAAAATAGAAAAAAACGCAATCAAAGTTACACATTTTTTTTTCTTCGCGCAGTACTCAAAGTCACATTCAAAAAGCTCGACTGTACTCAAAATCACTCGCCCTCACTCATCACTACAAACCAGATTTTAGGCAAACGCCTATTTCGTTCCTCGCGCTCCTATCGCACTATTTTCATATATGAGCTGCGCGTGACTGGTGGAGCACTGTACACAGCAAACTTTCTCGAATGCCGTAGTGCAATCTCTCGTAAAAAATTAGATGTTAAGAAGTGCGTCTATGATGTTTTTATAGTGTCTATTAGTGCCAATTTTGGCGTCTGAGCCTAACATTAGATAAATGCCCATAAGTGCCTATTTTGATGCCTATTTTCAGTATTCGCGAATTTATGAACACTGTTAAGCATCAATTGTTTCCTTTAGGAAGCAGTTCTATGTCGGTATTTACGCTAATAGATAGCATTGACTGTTCAGAATTTTAGACGGCTCAATCTAGTCCCCTATTTCAACCAACTCCAGCAAAACAATCGCAAGAACAACAGACTAGTACGCTCATTGTCAGTGCCAAAAGGCACAGTTTTGAGAAGACAAATCTTGAGATAATGGTGGTTTTATTTTGTTCGCAGAATTTTTACAGTGATTCTTAGGGTATGTTCCACGTGCTCTTCCGGCAGGGTTGTTCAAACAGGAGCAGTTGCATGCTGGTTTCTAGAAGCATAATCAAATCACACTCTCTTTTCAATGCAATGGTTGAATATCAAACAAACCTTTGTTACCACATCACTGCCATATTGGGGAGTCTAAGGCGATATATCACGGCGCAGCTGCATTTCCTTAAGCCTTACAATTTGCTCTACCAATCGTCTCTAAAATATGTTTCTTTTTTATGAAAAATGTATTCGGCTGCAAAACAACTTTTGAAAACCGCTCTTCAGGGGTGTGCAAATCAATTTGGAACTGTTGCAAAGTTGTGGTTGTTCATTAGGATATCATTGCATATGGCAAAATTGCTAGAGTTGTACCTCAAAGTCCTAGTGTAAGAGCTTACTAATTTGTTGATTCATTGTAGTCTATCTTGCACTTTATATTTGTGTCTGTGCTGGATTCACCGTAATTAAATTTCTTCAGGCAAACATCAAGTATACTAAGGCACGAACGACAGAGGGAGTAGCTACTGTAGCTAATCACCACATCCGGCAGTTCCGCCGCGAAGGGGAAAACATGCCTTACTGCGAGTATTTTGAATATGCCACTAGCCATTTCAGTTATTCTTCCTCCTTAATCTGGTTATAAATTACTGCAGCGACTACAAACAGACTACGCAAGAAAAGCAAGCGATGTCCCGCATCAAGCGCCATTTCCTTTCAAAACGTGCTCCTGCGCTAACGCTGACATCCGGAACCGTCGCTTCGGCGGAGTGATGCACTGCATGTGCTATATTCGTTCTTAACTTGTACCCGAGTATATATAGGGCTTTTTCAGTCCCTATTCCGAGCTCTAAAGTATTCTTTTCACGCCTGTTTCACTGTATGCGACACTTGAGGAATCAACAGTGGGTAGCCAACATGAACGTGACCAGTGCGCTTGAAGAATTATGCCAATGGATCGCCATTAGTCCAGCAGTTTTATAGCACAGAGATAATCTAGGGCAGAGAAAAAAATTATGAGGAAAATTACAAATTAACTGTTCAACAGTTGGCGCTTTTGTTGTATAATATACAATAACAGTTTTGGTCTTCTTTTCGTAGTGCAGGTCACGCACATCTTGGACTGAAATTTTTTGTCATTGTGCGAAAATGTATGGTGCCTATATTTCCATCATTGGAAGCCTAAACTCGATTTTTACCTGCCTGGTTTTAGCGCTTAAAACGAGATTTTGGTAATGCCTAAAGCGGCCTCTATTCATCTCATACTCATATGTAATCGTACTCACATTAACTAAAGCCTATTAGTCCTCAGCAGTGGTACTAAGTCTGTACTCATTGGCACTTAGCTTATCTGTACTCACTTGTGCTCCTACTCAATCTGTACTCCCTCGTACTCAACTCACCTGTACTCATTTGCACTGGTACCTAATCTGTACTCACTTGTACTCGTGCTATATGTGTACATAGTTGTACTCCTTGTTACACAGTTGTACTGAATTTGTACTCACATTTATTCGTATTCAAAAGTATTCCTATAAATCTTTCCCGCGGTCATCCACTTGCATTCATGCGCTGCACAAGGTCCATGGACTCGACTAAGCCTGAGCAAGAGAACACTTTCAGCCGACACCAGCATGTTTCTTCTGGTTCCCGTTTTAAAATTCTGTGTAACTGAAACAGGCAAGATCCTTTCTGATTGCCAATTCCGAAAGCCGAGAAAGAGACACTTCAGTGCGAGTTGTACATGCCATCAGCCTCCCGCCCCTCCATCGCCTTCAAACATTTTGAACAAAGAAAGTACGACGAAGCCACCCATGCTTGGCAAAGACGTGACCGGCGGTAGCCGACAGCGCCAAGATGAATAGGGAATAGAGACAGCAGCAGTTTTCCCCTTTAACACGTCATTTTACCTCCTTTAAAGGGGCGCTCCGAAATACGCGAGATTAGCGCACACACGTAGCAACTCCAGTGCGTTATCAAACCCACACGTTCGTACTCCCGAGTGCAGTACTCATCACCACTACTCGCGAGTGCAGTACTCATAAGTACTACTCGCGAGTGCAGTACTTGTAAGTACTACTCGTAAGTGCATGTAATCATAAGTACCTCTCGCGAGTGTATGTGCTCGTAAGTACCACCACTGATGAGTACAATTCTTATGAGTACACTACCCACTACACTCACGAGTACAACTCATGAGTACTGCATGTACTAATGCGTACTAACCGCGAGTGCGTGTACTCATGAGTACCAGCACTCGCGAGTACTATGCTTATGAGTACAGTACTCACTGCACTGGAGAGCACTGCTCATGAGTATGGTACTAATCGTCAATGTACTCACTTGTCAGCGTACTCACATTTTCTCCATTTCTGTACTCACTCATCATCGGACTCGCTCTTTGTGGGGGTCTGTACTCACTCATCCTTGTACTCACTTGTGGGTTTGAGTATAAATGAGTATACTATACAAATGAGTTCCGCGACCTATAGTGTATAGTACACAATTCTTTAAACTGTATATTAAAACCCGCCGCGGTGGCTCAGTGGCTAAGGCATTGTGCTGCTGAGCCTGAAGGCGCGGGGTTGGATTCCTGGCCACGGCACCGCTTTTCTGATGGAGGCGAAAAGCGAAAACGCCGGTGTGTACAACATTTCGGTGCACGTTGAAGGTCCCCAGGTGGTCAAAATTAACCCCGAGCTCTTCACTACTGCGTGCCTCGTTACCTGCGTTGCGTCGGTGGGTTAAACCTTACAATCAATCGAAACTGTCTATTAAAACAATTTCTCTCATACTGTTCCGCACACCACATTATTGCTCTATTAGTTCTCATCATTTTAACTGAGTATAAATGAGTATACTATAACAATGAGTACGCCGATTTATAGTGTATAGTACACAATTCTTGAAACTGTACAATGAAACAATATATCTCATACTGTTCTGCGCACCACATTACTGTGCAATTTGTTCACGTCGCTTTTTAACTATTAAACTAAAAACAGGTTGCTACAAACGATGACAAACTAGTCCGCATGGGCTATAAACGCACGTTCAATAATGCATTTCCGGTATATTGTTTAAATGGATAATCCGCAAACTTTCTCGGTTGGAAGCCTGTTGTTTCGGGTGTTGTAGACGTAAATTTAATCCCCGCTTTTCCTGGTTCGCGGCTTTTCGCCGTCGTCTAGGAAGCCATTTGCAAAATCGCATTGAAGTGGCTAAAACCCTGCGGAAATGTAGCCCTGATAGGGTAATTTCAGAAAAGAAAAAGACACTGTCTGGGTTAAACATAGCATTGAAAAGCGGCAAGTGAGAAGCACATCCGAAAAAGAAAAATACCGGAGAAAAATAATTTCTCGCTGTAAAGCCTGCGGTGCGAAATAAAACAGTAAATAAAAAAATCTGTTTCCACAGACACCAACAAACTTTTTGCCTGGTTCAACCACTCACCTTGGAGCGACCATGCCTCGTCACCTCAAAAGGGAAGTCGACGCCGATGATTGAACTATGAATGCCATTCACAGTACGACCTTCCCAATAGTGGCTTCTACACCAATCTATTCGTGGTACTGCCGCTTGCACCCAGCAACTTGTTTTTAAAAAACTTTTACCCACGATGGGGATGTCCTCCTACATTACAGCATGCTCTCTTTTACCTCAATCACTTATTTCGTTGCAAGATAAATGTTTCAGCCGCAACCACAACTATAAGAAAATGAGATGGGTAAGGCAGAGTTGCAACTTCAGAAAAATCGAGATAGGCGTGATAGAGGGCATGATGCGTCAAGTTGAACTCGCCCGTACCGACATAATAATTCACCGATTTTCTCACTCATCCAATTACACTCAGTTGCTTGCCACTGCATCGCGCATTGGGCCCGGGCTGTCAAATAAAAATGAGGAGCAAGAAGCTGTACTAGACAGCAAGAGCTTCGCCGTCGCAATATTCCTTATACTTCTGTGCTTTGCTGACATCCTGCAATATATTCAAGTTATGAAGGTGAAGCTGCGACGCGGCTAGTCTGGTGTACATGGTTATCGTAACTCTACGCATATGGCCGCTATTAACGTGGGCAATAGCATGACAGTTTTTGGAGCCTAATTATAGCTTACAGGTAGGCGGCCCGTCATGTACAGGATAGCGTAAGTCATTTGTACTTGTCGGGAAAATATGCCTGTCTCTTTATCTGCCCCACCCCCCCTTTTCTTTCAAAAACTAAAGCATTTTCTGGCCTTGATATATACTAAACAAACGTTTTTTTTTTCGTTTCAGTAATCTCAAAACGCAGTGCCCCTTTCGGAGAACGACTTTTTATGCATCAGAACAATATCTTCAAATAAGCCACATTAATTAAAAATCGCAAAAAAATACTAGGGGTCCTTTTAGAACATGCATAGTGTCACGAGCAAACGGGTGTATAGCGAACCAATAAAGACGTAAAAAGAAACATACAATTTTTTTCTCATAGCATGTTTAGGGTTTTTTCTCAGGGGGAAAAAACAGCGCAGAGACGGGGACTAACGGACGAAAAGACAGTACAAGCGCTGACTAACAACTGGGGGTGCTTTATTGCGTTCTGCAATTTATACATGAGGAATAAGTGACGTCACAACCCTAGGAAAAAAAAAACACGCTGAAATGATTTGCACTGTGAGCGAACAATGAGTTTTTCAGAACCTGACAAGCGCTATCTGTCGATATACGCTATCTCTTGCGTGTTTGGCTTCTGTGGTGTAAGCTGAGAATTGTAATTGTATTGATGGGAGAACAGATAGGATGCATCAGTGGTGAAAGCTCTTGCCATGTACTCAGTGGATAAATGGAAGAATAAACAATAGTGAAAGGACACTGATGAACTCCTTATATTGTAGTTGTTGGGAGTGATTTAGTATTTATTTCGGGAACGTGATCTTTGCTTTATACCAAAAACATTTTTCACCTCTTTCTTTATGCACGCCATTAAGATTATTTGTCCAATACCCCAAGACGGTCTTTAGCGGAAACCTATCATATCAGCGACGAGCTCCTAATTCTGTAATTATCATTCTTGTATCACTTCTGTATGCCTTATTTCTTGTGTTTACGACAATATGCGTAATCGAAGGGGAGCGAGGATTCCTAAGTCCACTTTTAAACAGTCATTGAACTTTGGTGGCGATGAAAATGCGTACCCTTTCTGAATTCCAGAGGCTCGAGCTTCGAACCTCAACAAGGCCAAAGATTAACCAGTTTGTTTTTTAAGCTACACGGGTTAGCATAGTGCACAGATGCTTCCCTGAGGAATGTGGATTCAATCGGAGCATTGTTGGAACTGCCTTTTATATTTTGACCCCTTGCCTATTTTGTAAACCATCCGTCGACATTGTTGAGGGCCATTCTTGTCCTAAATTTCTTATTTTCTACCAACAAATTCAGTACCTATAAAACAACAAACACAGAAATGGTGGCGAATAAAGGTAAGAAAGAAAAGGGCATGAATATATATAATATTGAACGTGATTTTTTGTAACCTGCATCAGGCTAAATCATAAATCTGTTGTAACAGGACGTTCTCGGAAACTTTACGATCATGTCGTACAGGCCACAATGCGCCCGCCTGCTTGGTTTATAGCAGCCGATATTCTCACCATGGTTTGCTTGGAAACAGAGCAGCAGGCCCCGCGCACGTTTAGGCATAATGTATTGAATTGATGCGCCAGCGTTCCAACCCAGCAGTTTCGTTTTACGTTCTATAAGATTGAGACAAATAGTCCCTCTTCGATAAAACCTTTAGAGACTCTGCAGTTCATTCTTGTGTTCAGCTGACTGCCACATGGAGTGTAGAGTAAAAGCAGCAGGCTACACTTGAAGGCCTTTTCTTACCAAATCTTGTGCGAAGGGTGTGCAGAGGGTATGCATTTGCATTTTAATGAAGCCCCGAACGCGAAAGGTGTCTGGTGTCCGTATTTAGAGCACCAAGGGTTCTAGAGGCCACGACACTAAACCGACAACCGTGCAAACTAAGAAGGCTGGCTGGTTGCGAAAATACTTGCTGGCATAAAAAAGCACGGCAAATTACTTGAATTTACAAGCACTAGAGCTCTCCCCCTGGTTTAAAATTTTAAATCTCCTACTACCGGAGAAGATTTTTATGTGCTTTCAGGAATGGCTGTAAGTCACGTGCTGGTGTCTGAGTCGTAATAGGTCTGGCTCCGAAAAAAATTAGACAGAGAGAGCGAGAGAGACCGAGAAAAACAAATTTATATTTGTCTGGTTGTTTTTATGTAGAGCTAGTCTTCTCCCTAGACGGAGTCCACCACCATTTGGGACCTCGCCTCATTTTCAGCCAGCTGGACGGCCCAGCGTAAGAGGTCTGGGTCGGAGCTGTGCAGCACCGCTATCCGACTGTTCATCATTCGGAATTTTACGATCTCGTTGTGTCCTCTGAGGGCTAGCCGAGAGTATATGTTAAAGGTCCGCGTGTTCCTTACATACCGCTCACATTCCTGAATACGGGCCAGGGTAGTATTCACTGTATGCCCAGGGTTTGGGTACGTATTCGTTTGGAGGAGGCCCCAGACAACCGATTGCCTTTTGTTAATGGAAGTCTGGGCACTGGGGTGCAGGCCCCGATTGAATCTGTAAATGTTAGTGATTTCCCTCTATGAAACCACGCGGTCCCGTCCCAACCTTAGTGGAGGGTGCTATGTGGCTCGGCATGCGAGTCCCCAAGCCGTGTTGTGAGCTGCCTCGTTTCCAGGGAGGGAAGAGTTTGGAGCTGCCCGTTAAGTTGAAACTTTCTCAGGTCTTTGAAAATTACGAGAATGCGTCTCGCCTCCGACGATATGCACGTGTTAAAAAAATTTCGAAGCACTTGTTTTCGAGTCACTTATGTATTTAGCCGACTTGGAGACCATTGCAAGCGTGATGGGTAGCTCTTTGTCTGTATAGGATTCTGTGGTTTCGACCGTTCCTCATAAGATTGATTTACCTGCAGCATCTACTGCAGTGAAAGGGTGATCTTTTGTTGCATGAATTGAGAACTCATCAAATAAAGTGCTGTGATGTGCCGTGCCTTCCCGGTAATAGATTTCTGGGAAATAGGTCCGTCTACGGTGAACCTCCACTATATATTTTTGCGTTTTATTATTTGCTGCGAATAAGCTGCCTTTCATATTTCTAACTTCTCTTGTACACTATACTACACTAGTTGCTGCCTAGTTAGCGAGTAGCACACCGCCATATTATTCGTTCTTCATTCATGCCCTGATGTGTCCATTCAGAAACGTACTTCTAATGATTATCGAGGGATACCACTTATAACAGACGCCAGTCTTTTTTGGCATACTTAAACCCGATAATTTCGCTGTATTTGTCTGCATTTTTGCATGCCTGTATGCCAATCTGTGCCTTGATTCTGCCCTCCGGCTGAAACGAAAAATTTAGAAACCAGCACCTTTGCGCACTGCCAAATCAGAAAAGTACTTCATACTTAAAACATTGTTGTGCAAGACGAAATCTTTAGGAGTATATGAGGCAAAACATCAATGCACATCTGGCATTCTCAGCGTTCTTTTAAATGAAAACGAATGGGCGTTTGATATTTCCGACAGAAAAAACCAATACACGTTGAAAACAATATTTGTACCAAAAAGATAAAAAAGGCTCATGAGAGCCTGGACCTTGTGGCAGCGTTAGAAGTTCAAGGGTACCTAACAAAAGGTTCCATTAGGTAGAAGGAGAAGTGGAACGCGCGAAAATTGAATTTGCTTCAGCAAATCTCCTCTGTGATTATCAAGGGAGGATTTAAGCGGAAAGGAAGAACGTGAGAGGTGTGCGTGGGAGAGGAGAGGCATTTCCGTGGCAGAGGCGGCAGAAGACTCATCTTTCGACGAAAGTTGTAGCATAGTGAACAGACACAGGGCCAATTTTTTCCTACAATTCATTGTGATGAGCACTTACGATAGAGAGACCAGAGCTCGGTAACACATCTAGGCTGCCTTCAATTGGATGTACAAATGTCCGTCTCTTCTTCAAATGAATTGCAGTAAACAGGTGGGGGGCCAGTAATGCGCCCGCTTAGCTTATGTGATGTTGATTTTCAAGTTCCGCTCATTTGTCTCATTTCTAAAAAGCGCTAAAAGGCACGTTTCCCAGTGCGGGCACTTTGTGTAAACCCAGAAGCATAGGATTTTATCACTGCTGCCAACTGAGAGCGACAACTCTACCAGTGCCACCCGGGTAGCCCAGCGCTGCCCTTTGAAAACGGTCACACCCGGTCTGGCGCGCCAGGAGAGCGGTGATGAAGCATTTCAGATATGGCGGCGGGGGCAGTGCGAGCGTACCCGCAAAACGCCGCTCCTTGGTTCCCGTTGGCGCTCCTACGCGGAGCAGTGATGCAAATCGCCCAAGAGTTGTGCGTCTGATTGCCACATGCCGCGGGTTCCAGTTGGACAGAAAGCCCGCTTTCAGAGCTGCGCACCGTCACTTCTACTCAACTGGGCATCGGCAGTTGTGGAAACGGCGGCCGCTCATCTAATAAGCGGTCCAATATCGTGCGCTGGTTTTTGCCCGGCCGCTCCTCGCCGCTTCTCGCCGCTGCCACTGGCGCGGCGGCCCGGCGGCAGCTTTTTCACGCGAGAAAGGTGGCTTTCCCGCACGACGTTGAACTCAAGATGGCGGATGCACGCGCAAATATGCTCCCCTATGACAGCTATATACAGGAACTCTAATTCGCCCACCACTCCCGTGCTCCGTTTACTTCTGCGTGGACCTGTACAAGGTAGCAACAGCAACTCCCATACGCCTCGCGTTTGACTGCACCGTTTCCCTCTCATTCCCACAAGGTAAGGCAAAACTATAGTATTGTGAAGACGTGCACGGGGGATTGCGTATGGGGACATTGTGGTGCTTTGAAAACAATTGGTCTAAAACTTTGTTATGTCACAGTTATCACTTGATTTAACCTCATGTTTGGTTCGGAGCAAATGGTCACAAATACTCTAGGACTTCTCAGCGTATTCCAATAGCGCAAGTATTGTGCGCCACTCGGATTCAAACGATTTGCTTTATTGTCCATCTCAGTGCCTTCTCTACTGCACGCTTGTAGTGATCGTTGCTTCCCGCGCTTGCATGCGCAAACAATCTTTCCATCGCAGTGCTTTGTTGTGCTGCGCTGCTGCCACATTTTTCCTGCTATGTGCGTTTACTTACTACCATAGCTTTCTTTTGCCTTGATCCATTGTTGTTTCTTTTTACTTATCTGTTGCGACACTTGTCTATAACAATGCAACCTTTAAATTGCAGACGCGAATCCTGGGTGAAGTTCTGCAGAAACCCATGTCTACTTGATAAGACGCCGGGACAGCTGCGGTTCCGAGTGGTGTGCTCGCTGCACTTTCTTGAATCGGCATTCCTGCGGCCCGGTTTTCTGCACCAAGATGCAGGGCCAAGCAAATTTCCTGTTATCGGTTTTTTTCGGGCGCGTAAAGAAAACCATAATGCATGTAATGCCCATGAACATTTAGTACTTATTTCCACACGTGCTGATTTTGTACAGTGTAATAAAGTTGTTTTATATTTATGCTGGAATAAAATTGAAAAATCATTATTACGGCATGACTATGCATTATTTCTTCTCTTAGAACTGAAGCACACACACAGCGCAAGCAACCTGCGAATGTGCGACGTATATAAACAACCAGGTAGTGCGGCAGGCAGAAATTTGTATTGAGGGAAGAGGCGGCAAGTTTTTTATTTGAAGGGGGGAGCAAACAAGTGTGGTCGAGTGTCATTTGTGCTCTGTATCTCATGCGAGAAAAAAAATTCGAAGAGGTTCGGGGTGGTACGTGCCGGGTTCCCGGTTTTCCACCCATTGCAATCTATTTAAACAACTGCTTGCTTTTATACAGCTGTGGAAAACATGAATACAGAATAAAGTTCCAGGGAAAATGGAAGATGTTTTTGGCAACACCGAGGTGAATCATACGGCAGTATGATTCACGAGTCTATACTAGTCCCGAGTCATTGCAGCCACGAGTCTCTACTAGTTAAGCGGGCGTGGACTTGAAGCACGCTCACCTGAAGCTCGCCAACGTGTGTCGGATGGCAATGACATGAGGCCTCAGTGAATAGAGGCCTGCTAAATTTTGAAGTCATACTTTCCCATTAGTGCGGCCAAGAGGGCGTCACTTTTTTGCCGGATCTTGCGTCACGCTCAGGTGTATTTTTTTTCCGCCGCAAGTTCTCCCTCCTCACACAGATGGCGCTAAACCCCGTGATCAGCTTAAGAGCCGCCAGTTTCTGGACGTATGAGCTTCTCTGCAAGCTTCGCTGCAAGCTGTATTTACTTTGCCGCGTCACTTTAATTTGCACAGTAGTTTCACTTTCCGGAGTCGGGAAGTTCTCGAGGGCAAGGAGAGCTCCAAAACTTTATGCTAGTGCGATTATTAATATATCTGTAGTTCCCACGACCGAGAATCGGCTTGCGACGGGGCAGACCAGGCGAGTTGGTGTTTTTTCATGCGGGATTCGGGCGCATGCGCAGGCACAGCGGGCACTGTCATGGCGGTTTCCAGTGCTGCTCAGCGAAGAAATCACCCGCTTAACTTTTTAGTGACTACCATCTACAGTACAGAAGAACAGATTCGGTAAACAGACTTTCACGCGCTGTCATTTTTTAAAGACAGTCTTTGTTCGGCTACTTAAACCTAGAAATTGTGGTCTGTCTGTAAGTCTGTTTGTCTGTCTGTCTGTCTGTCGGTCTGCCTGTGACTCGATTCAGCTACCCGGCCAAAGTAACATAGGCATTGCGCAATAGTCTTATATACTCACAACGAAATGTAAACGTCTAAGCCCGGTTTATATGTTCATACTTGTAAACTTCGTTGAATAAGAACAACACATTACGCAAATATAAGACAGGAAATTACTATACAAGGGATATTTACAGTGCTCCTTTCTTAAAAAATTCGTGGTTTTTTGGTTTTTGGATTGCAAATGATATTATGCATCTATTACCGAAACCCGCCGCCTGCTGTTGCCCGCGGCCCCTCCTGGCGGCATATGACAATTCAGGCGGCAACAGCAACGAAATGTGTTCCACTAGCTAGGTTCCACGTTCTGCTTGGAACGCACGTGGAGCACGGGCACGCGGTTCCATAAACATTAAACTCGGCCGCCTCGATTCACGCGCGTCTCCACGGCACTGCAGCGCTGGCATCGAGGAACTCGGCCTGTAGCAGTGGAAAGCGGTACATTCAAATCGCCTTGAGCAAACCTTTAGTGTGCTTACCTTGGGATGAGCGCGACGGTACAAGAACAGCATCAGAGGTGAGCGGGGAAGCAAAGGGGGGCAATTCCTTGGCAAACGTCAACGAAGACTATGGTCTTTTGACGACATTTGCAGCGCAAGGATCAGATACGCGGCCAATTTTTTCTTCCACACAATATATAACGAAGTGCTATTTTGTCGCTGGGTCGCTTGGTGGTTCTACTCTTTTGTTCCCGCGCACTTCTCAAAAGTACATGGACAACCTTACAAAAACTATGAGCCATAAGCCCTACAAACGCTATACAATGTGAGCTGGTATGCAACCGGAGTGCCCTAATCCCGGTTAAAGCCGCCGACTCATTTGAACTGTCCCTGATAAATAAAGAAGCGGCTGAGTGATGATCATTTGACCTTTTGAAATTTGAGCCACAATGGGCGCTCGCGGAACTTACACAACTCGACCCATATTGCGTAGCTCCTCAAGCTGCCATTGCACACGTTTTCAGAGCGCCTTTACGAGCCGGGCATAAATTACGGTGGCGAAATAATTCATTTTGACATGCTGCATGTATTTCAGCAGGGTTTCGGTATTTCTTAACCGTATACTGTAGCCTACACTCCGAACATTTACTCTGAGCGTGCTTGTGAAACTTGGACCTTATTTGTTTCAATATGGTCGAGTATGTTTGCTTTCGTGTCTTGTATTTCAAGAGCCTTCATATGCTTTCACCGTATTTGTGGTACTGGCATGAAAAGAAAATCTAGGCCACTGTTTTTTTTAATGATGGGGTCCCATAAGAGGGATTAGTCAATCCGTATACGGGTATCTCTTTTATACGTAGACTCCCCTGCAACAATATGTCAGTGGTTCGTCTGGTTACCTTAACGGGGAAAGGAAAGCCGCGGTAACATCAAAGCAGTTCCTTCACTCCCTCTTTCCAGCAGTACGTATTTTATCCTTAGTTTGTTCTGGCGTTACTTTGGCTTTTTCTAAGCAGTATCCGCAAGCTACAGGAATGATGACACGAAAATTGCCCGCCCCGGATGACGTCCCGTGCTCCTAGCCATGCCCAGAAACGAGAGAAACGCGCTGAGTCTTTAACGTAATGCTCGCGCCCCGCAAGCTCTGCGAATAATTACTCACCAAGCATGCCTCCGGGCGTCGCCTCTGAAATAAACGCCCTCCTAGCAACGCGGCATACACATAACATAAAGCATACATATAAAAGTTGTGAAACCGGGACTGCGTGGCGCAGAAGTGGCCGTACCTGGCTGCATTACGACGGCTGATTTTTTCGCACGCAGTTTTTCGGATGAATAATTCCGGCGTCTACGCAGGAGCGCAATATTTTCCGCGAGGGCACTTTTAGTATAAGCCTTCCGGGGGTTTGAGAGTGTTGCTTGCAGCATAGGCTTTCACCCGGGCAGAGCACGTGCTTTTTTATGTAGCTCATACAGGCGTTCATGCGAATATACAAATAGACATGTCGGAAAAAACACTTTGAACACGGCAACTTCCTCAGTGGGCTGCATGCATGCATATATATATATATATATATATATATATATATATATATATATATATATATGCATGCATGCAGCATATATATATACATGCATATATGTATATGCATGTATGCAGCATATATATATATATATATATATATATATATATATATATATATATATATATATATATATATATATATATATATATATATATATATATATATATATATATATATATATATAGCGAATCAGAATAGGAAATGAGGGACTCGTTGAAAATAAGACAGAAATAAGAATTGGCAGTCAAGAAGACCTCAGAAAGCAAAGGGGAGGATGTAGTAGCTCAAGATAAAGAATTTGGAAAATAAGAAAGTGGAGAAAAAATGCCCGCCAGGTGGGACCCGAACCCACGACCTCCAGAATACCGGTCTGGTGCGATAACCACTACGCTACCGGCGGGGCTGCTTTAGCCTCCACTTTCTGGGGTATTTATGTTCAGGTGTTTTTGTTCCCTGCGCTTGGGGGTGGTAGCCAGCGCCACTCGGACTACTCGGGGTGAAGGGGACCTTCTTTTTAACCCCCGGGCCGTGACTCGAGCGTCTACGACATGTCGAGAGTGGTCGACCAGCGTTGAACCCTCTTAAGCTCCCTATGGCACCAAGACTGCCAGAACAGAGGCCCTCGCTATGCATGTAGCGAATCAGAATAGGAAATGAGGGACTCGTTGAAAATAAGACAGAAATAAGAATTGGCAGTCAAGAAGACCTCAGAAAGCAAAGGGGAGGATGTAGTAGCTCAAGATAAAGAATTTGGAAAATAAGAAAGTGGAGAAAAAAAAGTGGAGAAAAAATGCCCGCCAGGTGGGACCCCAACCCACGACCAAATTCTTATTTTCCAAATTCTTTATCTTGAGCTACTACATCCTCCCCTTTGCTTTCTGAGGTCTTCTTGACTGCCAATTCTTATTTCTGTCTTATTTTCAACGAGTCCCTCATTTCCTATTCTGATTCGCTACATGCATAGCGAGGGCCTCTGTTCTGGCAGTCTTGGTGCCATAGGGAGCTTAAGAGGGTTCAACGCTGGTCGACCACTCTCGACATGTCGTAGACGCTCGAGTCACGGCCCGGGGGTTAAAAAGAAGGTCCCCTTCACCCCGAGTAGTCCGAGTGGCGCTGGCTACCACCCCCAAGCGCAGGAAACAAAAACACCTGAACATAAATACCCCAGAAAGTGGAGGCTAACGCAGCCCCGCCGGTAGCGTAGTGGTTATCGCACCAGACCGGTATTCTGGAGGTCGTGGGTTCGGGTCCCACCTGGCGGGCATTTTTTCTCCACTTTCTTATTTTCCAAATTCTTTATCTTGAGCTACTACATCCTCCTCTTTGCTTTCTGAGGTCTTCTTGACTGCCAATTCTTATTTCTGTCTTATTTTCAACGAGTCCCTCATTTCCTATTCTGATTCGCTACATGCATAGCGAGGGCCTCTGTTCTGGCAGTCTTGGTGCCATAGGGAGCTTAAGAGGGTTCAACGCTGGTCGACCACTCTCGACATGTCGTAGACGCTCGAGTCACGGCCCGGGGGTTAAAAAGAAGGTCCCCTTCACCCCGAGTAGTCCGAGTGGCGCTGGCTACCGCCCCCAAGCGCAGGAAACAAAAACACCTGAACATAAATACCCCAGAAAGTGGAGGCTAAAGCAGCCCCCCCGGTAACGTAGTGGTTATCGCACCAGACCGGTATTCTGGAGGTCGTGGGTTCGGGTCCCACCTGGCGGGCATTTTTTCTCCACTTTCTTATTTTCCAAATTCTTTATCTTGAGCTACTACATCCTCCCCTTTGCTTTCTGAGGTCTTCTTGACTGCCAATTCTTATTTCTGTCTTACATATATATACATATATATATATATATATATATATATATATATATATATATATATATATATATATATATATATACACAAAGTAGAAGTACGCTCTTCATCCGAAGAGCGTACTTCTACTTTGTGCGTATTCGTGCAGCAACTAAGGACTCCACTTCACGACTATATATATATATATATATATATATATATATATATATATATATATATATATATATATATATAAGAGGGGTATATATATATATATATATATATTGAGAGAGGAAAGCAGGGCAGCACACCTAAGGCAGGGCGGCGTTTATTCCGGTGGTCTTTCCCAAGCAGGCAGCAGAACCAACGTACTCCGATGATGATTAGGATTGCGCGAGGCCAGAGATACGATGATGACATCAAACTGTGCGGGGGTGAGACGATGCTGATGATAGTGTGTTCGGACACAATACAGAGAATGACCACTCAAGCAATGAGTGCAAAGACAGTGCTCACACTATATATATATATATATATATATATATATATATATATATATATATATATATATATATATATATATATATATATATATATATATATATATATATATATATATATATATATATACACCCCAGAAAGTGGAGGGGACAAATAGCCCCGCCGGTAGCGTAGTGGTTAACGCATCAGATCGGTATTCTGGAGGTGGTGGGATCCCACCTGGCGGGCATTTTTCTCCACTTTCTTTCCAAATTCTTTATCTCTTTCAATGACCTACCATATCCTCCCCTTTGCTTTCCGAGGTTTTCTTCACTGCCAAACTTTGTCTTATTTCCAACGAGCCCCTCATTTCCTATTCTGGTTCGCTACATGCATAGCGAGGGCCTCTGTTCTGGCAGTCGTGGTGCCATAGGAAGCGGTTCAACGGTGGTCGACCACTCTCGACATGTCGTAGACACTCGAGTCACGGCCCGCGGTTAAAAAGAAGGTCCCCTTCACCCGAAGAAGTCGGAGTGGCGCTGACTACCACCCCCAAGCACAGGAAACAAAAAATACCTTAACATAAATACCCCAGAACGTGGAGGGAAAAAATAGCCCCTCCGGTAGCGTAGTGGTTATCGCACCAGACCAGTATTCTGGAGGTCGTGGGTTCGGATGCCACCTGGCGGGCATTTTTCTCCACTTTCTTTCTTTCCAAATTCTTTATCTGTTTCAATGACCTACCATATCCTCCCCTTTCTTTTCCGAGGTTTTCTTTAAGTGCGGTGACGCTGATATCGTTAGAGTACTGGGAGCAAATAAAACAGGCGGCGCGGTTTTGGATTCTGTCTAGATCGTTAGTAAGATATGATTGCCAGGGGTGACAAATTAAACAGACATACTCGAGTTTCGGTCTCACAAAAGTTTGTTGAGCTAACTGATGATGATGGTTGGTGTTTAATGGCGCAAGGCCAACGAGGGCAAAGAGCGCCAGAGAAGTTATTTAATAAAAACAAGTGATTACCACAAAAGGTAGGTATAAAATGTCCAAACTGGACATAGTAAGATCAATAAAGATAATGGTGATGGCTGGTGTATAGGGCCAGATGTGATTACGCATGATAGGAAATGAGGTTTAAAAACTTAACATCTGACAAATATTTAAAAACGCGTTTCACAGAAACCATGGCATCGTCACCTAGAAACAGAGATGGGTGTAGGGGAATATGTTGTCTGTAGAGTTCTCTGAAGTGTTTGTGTCGTGTTGTGTCAAGTGCCTTGCATTGTATGAGTATGTGGACTACGGATAGGCCCTCCCCACACCTGCTACACAGGGGTCTTGGAGATCCCGTGAGCAGGTGGGAGTGCGTTACATGCGTATGGCCTATCCGTAACCTAGCTAGGGTAACTTCAATGTGCCTGTTGTGTGAGTCAGTAGTGTATTGTCCCAGGTGTGGTTTTATTACATGTAGTTTGTTGTCTGTCTGTTCGCTCCAGTCTGCTTGCCAAGTTTTACGGAGTTTTTGTCTAATGTGTGGCTTGAGGTCTGTGTAAGGTAGTGTTGACATGTCGACTGTGTTTCGGAGTGCAGCATTGGCGGCCATTTCATCCGCCACTTCATTACCGCCAATGCCAGAGTGGCCTGGCACCCAACACACAGTCACCCCAAGGTTTGAAGAATAAGCTACCATAATCGTTCTGAAGACAAGATTAATGACATGGTTTTTTGATGACTTTCCGGATGATAATGCACGGACGACGCTCAACGAATCTGTATAAATGACGGATGTAGGAATATGATGTTCAACTATGTGACTTACAACTAGAAATATGCCATATGCCTCTGCCGTAAAAATACTTGTATTAACATTCATTGTTCTACATGCTTCAAAATTGGGCCCATGCGCAGCACAAGACACCGCAGTGGACGTTTTAGATGCATCGCTGAAAAACTCTGCAGCCCTGTATTTATTCTGCAGATGCATGAAATGCTGCAAAATCCCACTTCTTGGTGTCCTGTTCTTATTATATTGTACGAAAGACAAGTCACATGCCACAGGACGAAGATGCCATGGTGCTACAAGATCAGTGTGAGATGATTTGAATGCGTCTAAGAGGGAGACCTCATGAATAGTCACCTCGTCCCTCACTCTCTGCGAGAAGGGAACGGAAATTGATGGGCGGTTTAAAAAGAGTTTAGTTGTGGATGTATGATTAAAAACCGGTTTAAAGGGATGGTTATTCATTGATGAGATTTTGGAGGCATATAGGAGGTCAACATAAGTTCGCTGGTACGCTAAGCACCATTTGTCACACTCTGCATAAAGACTAGACAGGACTGGTACGGAATGCCCCACAAGACAGGCGAAGCTCCAAGTGAAGCACTGGGTCGAGCATTTTAAGTGCTGTTTTTGTGGCTGACCCATACACAACGCTTCCGTAGTCCAACCGTGACCCCACCAACGCGGCATAAAGTCGAAGCAGGAGTTGTTTGTCTGCACCGTACGATTGGTGAGACAGGACTTTTAGAATATTCATTGTTTTTAGGCATTTTTGTTTGAGTCGTTTTATGTGGGGTATGAATGAGAGTTTCTCGTCAAACACCACACCCAAAAACTTGTGCTCTCTTTTTACTGGAATCGAGTCACCAAAGAGTTTTAAGTCGGGATCGGGCAGGATGCCCCGCCTTTTTGAGAATACAACGCAGGTACTTTTAGAAGGATTAAGTTTAAACCCATTTTCATCTGCCCAGCGAGAAAGTTTATTTACCCCAAGCTGGACCTGACGTTCACAAATGGATATGTTACATGATTTGAAAGATATTTGAACGTCATCTACATACATCAAGCAGGATATGGTTGGCGGCAGTGCCTTTCGGAGAGAGTGCATCTTAACTATAAACAAGGTGCAGCTCAATACGCCACCTTGAGGCACGCCATTCTCCTGCACGTGAACGTTTGAAAGTGCCGAACCGACCCTGACACGAAATGTTCGTTCGGACAGGTAACTTGAAAGAGTATTAAGCATGTTACCTGTCACACCATAGGATTTTAGGTCTGCAAGAATGCCATAACGCCATGCCGTATCATAAGCTTTCTCAATATCAAAAAATACGGTCATGCAGTACTGTCTGTGTATAAAGGCATCCTTAATGTAAGATTCCAGTGCAACTAATTGATCATTTGTGGATCGCCCTGCCCGGAAGCCTGCCTGGCAGCTCTCGAGAAGACCGTTGTACTCAAGGAAGTACACGAGCCTACGGTTTATCATCTTCTCGAGGAGCTTGCACAGGCAGCTTGTCAAAGCAATGGGCCGGTAACTAGAAGGAGAGGAAGAGTCCTTCCCTTCTTTTAGGAAAGCCACTACTATGGCCTCCCTCCAAGAGCGAGGAATGTGCCCCGAAAGCCAAATCTTGTTATATAGGTGGAGGAGTGTTAGAAGAGTGTCTGAGTGTAGGTGCTGTATCATTGTATATGTGATGTTGTCTGGGCCTGGAGCTGAGGGTTTACAAGTGCTCAGAGCGGTCCTCAGCTCATGAAGTGAAAACTCCGAGTTATAAGAGGAGGTTGACTTATCATTATCACGTAAAGACTTCTTTTCGGCCAATTGTTTGTGTTTCATGAAAGTGCTAGTGTAGTGTGCTGAACTGGACACGTGTTGGAAGTGTTGTGCGAGTGTGTTAGCCTGGTCTTCCAGTTTGTCCCCTGTTGTACTGACCAGGGGCAGGCTGTGTGTCTGTTGTCCTTTTAGTTTGCGTATTCGTGTCCAGACTTTGCGAGAGTCAGTGTAAGAGTTTATGGATGTTACGAATGAGCGCCAACTCTCTCGTTTTGCCTCACGGCGCACACGTTTTCCCATCGCCTTAGCCCTTTTGAACAATAAAAGGTTTCCCGACGTGGGGTACCTGCGCAGGATACCCCACGCCTTGTTCTGGGCCTCTCGCGCCCGCCTACAGTCCTCATTCCACCACGGCCTCCGCTGGTTGCGCGGGGCACCAGAGGCGTGGGGAATGGACCTTTCGGCGGCGTCGAGGATGTGCGCCGTGAGGAGTTGGGTAGCTTCTTCGACGTGTAGGTGTCCTATGGATGTGTGGTGTAGTTTGGATGTCTCCGGAAAAAACGGCGCATTTTTTCTCGACTTGAATTTTTTATTATTTATTCCTGCATAAAAAAAGGCAATCATACCTCATTCGGCACTATAAAACACTGTTAAAAAAAACGCCAAACAGCAGTGGCAATAAGGACTGCAACTGTGATATATATATATACATATATATATATATATATATATATATATATATATATATATATATATATATATATATATATATATATATATATATATATATATATATATGTGTGTGTGTGTGTGTGTGTGTGTGTGTGTGTGTAGTGCTTTTAAAAAATCTAAAGATATGGCATCTGTTTGAATATTTTCGTCGATGAAGTTTTGTATATCGGAGATGTGGGTTCGACTCCCGCTCCCAGAAAAACCGGCGGATTTTTTCACGACTTATGTTTTCGCTTATTTATCACTGTGTCAAAGAATAATGACAAACACGTTATTCGGCACTATTAAATATTTGGGGAACAGCCGAATAGCACTTGCAATGACGACTGCAACCTCGATATGTGTCCTTACGAGTCACTCGTCCCGTATCTTTCTGTTGTGCTATATATATATATATATATATATATATATATATATATATATATATATATATATATATGTACGAATCAGAAATGTGAAATGAGGGGCTCGGTGAATAATAAAGAATGCCCCACGGCGGGAATTTTTTCACCACTTTCTTTCTTACTCAAAATATCCATCTGTTTCTATGACCTACCGCATTCTCCCCTTTGCTTTCCGAGGTTTTCTTGACTGACAACCCTTATTATAAATAAATATATATATATATATATATATATATATATATATATATATATATATATATATATATATATATAGAGAGAGAGAGAGAGAGAGAGAGAGAGACAGAACACATTTTTTTTCTCACTTGTCTAATAGAGCACGCAATCTTGAACTTTCTGGCAACCGGTTAAAAGCTTGCGAACCGTACCTGTGTCGATTCGTGATTGAGCCGAGCCGTAACAGAATGCATTCTGCCAAAACCGAAGCGTAAATGAACCGGTAGGTTGGCCGGCTCAATACGTGTGTCGGAGCCATACTTCTGTTTGTGAGTTAGCGTGTGTGTGTGTACGTCTGCGTGTGTGTGTATGCGTGTGTGTGTGTGTGTGTGTGTGTGTACGTGACGCGCTTTCGGGTAAGATTGTACAGCACGACTTCAGGACTCATGGTGTACGACTTTAAGCCCTTTACAACGTCACTGCCACTAATGGGAGCATATAACCCTGAAATATAAGCTAGGCAACGTAGTTCAACGTTTTTTCTGCAGAAATAGGTCGGTAAAAAGTTAGCGATTGGTAGGTACGGAAGGGACTTGCTTCTTTCTGTAATAGGAAGCGGTCGGTTTAGTCTGCATTTGAAATCTAGGCCTCCATGCCAATTCCCCTTAAAGCTGCTTCAACATGACTCTCCGCATAAGTTCTCCCTTTTCCTTTGCGCTTGTCGACAATTCTGGCATTCCCCACAATGACGGCAATACGTGGCTGTATGGCCTAATCGGTGACGGCATAACATGTCAAAGTCTTGCGATTGTGCACTGCGAGTGAGCGCTGTTGAAAGGAAACTGTAGAGAAAGAAGACCAGCGTCTGGCTTCCAAAATGGTACTGGAGCCTACTAGCGAGGCAGTGAGCACCTTCGATCCGCTACTTCCGCCCACTGACGCCCCCTGCCTGCGCCTCTTTATTCCTCAACATACTCCGCCGCCGCCAAGTTGGTTAGGAGGTAGCTGCAGCTGCACGGACAGTGGCGAAGACCAGGCACCACTACGACCAGTTGTCGGAATTCCGTAGCGGCGCATGATTCCACAGCAGCGATAGCGATGCTTGTAGGCTGGCTGGGAAATCCAGCGGAGCATTTGGCTGGGTGTCTCGATGCCGTCGATCTCGGCAAACAGTTTGTCATTCGAACGAGGCAGTACAAGTTCATGGCCAGCGTTACAGTCAACGAGCGCTGGGTGGGTCGCTGGATCAAAGTGACTTAGATCGAAAAGTGAATACCTCGAACGTTCATATGGTCACCAAGAAGAGACACCATGCTCCAGGTTTTCGGCAACCAGGCAGCCGCCAAGATAAAAAGGGAACAGCCCATTTTGGCAGCCAAGGGCCCAGAGAACATGCGGTGCATGCAGTGGCAATGTCGTGTTTATATCCTCTCCGGCCTCCACAAATCCATTGATGCGCTGAAACAACAGCTGTTTCCTCGGCGGACAAGGAGACTACGCTCTTTCCGGGCTCATAATGTAGCAGAAAATCGTGTCTAGCATGTACTCGCGCATGCCACTAAGGAGTCGCCACCATCGACGCCGCGGCTCCGTTTCACCGATGGATTTCTCGCCAACGATTACAATGAGCGAGTCACCAACTCGCCTCTGGCGTCGAACATCGATCACGGAGCGGCGGAGTAGCAGGCGCTTCGTTATCTCCTGAAGCGCGTCCACTTTCGGCGCGAATCTCGTTTTCGTTGCCGGACACAACAAAACTCTCTTCGAACCGGAGCAAGGATGCTGAAATATCGCTGCAAACGTTCTGCTGAATCTATCGGGGCTGCTGAACGCTGCTGAAAATGTTCGCAACAAGGCAGCAGGGACGCCTCCAAAGCCGGAGTCACGTCAGTTACTCCAAGGTGATGGCAGGGCCGGTCACACGTCTCCAGAGCGGAAGTCGAGTGAGTGATGCGAGGTTTGCGGAACGGCCGAAGTGACGTCTCTGACGTCAGAATCGCGTCTGTGACACCAGCGTCCATCTGGGGCCACTGAGACCTCTCCAAAGCAGAAAAAAAGAAGTCTTGTCGGTGAAGCTAGACTCACGGCAGGAGCGCGGAGCCGTCTCCGAAACAATGGGCGCGTCAGCAACGCCGGGGTGCCGGGAGGTTCCTTGAGATTTCTCCAAAACGGCAGTCACGGAAGCAGCATGGTGTCGCGGCTGGTGGAGCCTCTCCCCCTTGGCTGAGCAGCTAGGGGTCTTGCTTGGCGGGCTGAAAGCCCGCAGCGCCTCCGTCGTCGTTCTGCTGTTCTACTACCCGCGCACCAATCGTTGCACGGACGGGCGGCACGTCACCCCGGATCATTGTGCGCCAGGCCTGCTCAGAAAACGTCCACCGGGCCTCCTCAGGAAACGAGCAGATAGTCGAAGTTGCGTGGCCCGTAGTAAATAGGGCCATCTGATTGCGAGGCAGAGATAATCAGAAGGATAAGAATCGGGTGCAGTGCATTAGGCGGGCATTCTCAGGTAATGAATGGCAGCCTACCATTGTCTCTGAAAAAGAAAGTGTACGACAGCTGCATCTTACCGGTACTCACCTACGGGGCAGAAAATTGGAGGCTCACTAAGAGGGTTCAACTTAAATTGAGGACGACTTAGCGTGCAATGGAACGGAAGATGATAGGTGTTACATCAAGGGACAAGAAAAGAGTGGAGTGGGTCAGTGAACAAACGCGTGTTAAGGACATAGTATTAGAAATTAAGAAGAAATGGACGTGGGCAGGGCATGCAATGCGAAGGCAATATAACCGTTGGTCATTAAGGGTAACAGAGTTGATCCCTGGATAAGGCAAGCGTGGCAGGGGGCGACAGAAAGTTAAATGGGCAGATGAGATCAAAACGTTTCCATTGATAAATTGGTCGCAGTTAGCACAGGACCTGGATATATAGAGATTAATGGGATAGGCCCTTGCCCTGCAGTGGGTGTAGATAGGCTGGTGTAGATGATGACGATGAGTGCGAGGGTTGGGGCTTGCAGATGAGGCTTGGCTTGCGGACAAGCATACGGCCGTTTTCAATGCGCAGATAGGCTCGTCGAAATCGAGCACGGCCAAAATGTCAGATTCAAGTTCATCGTCTTTCATGTTTTCTTGAATTTGGGCGTCGAGTTCGTGCAGTACACTTGGTTATACAAGATGATGTCGAGTAGATTCCGTCGGTCTATGGCCATTGCTGCCCGGCTCCGCAGCAAGGCGTCAAGCACACTCATAGTCCTGGAGACGGTCGCTCAAAGGACATCTCGGCGAATTCGAAGAGCGTCCATGGCACCAGTCGGCGAAGCCAGACGCTGTTGTTTTGAATACTCATTGTACGATGGCAGCTTGGGCATGAGCCGGAAGAGGCGGCGGCTGAGGGCAAGGCTTCCAGGATAAGCAGTGCGAAGGTATCCAAGCCTGGCGTGCCTCGGAACCGCTGCGCCGCCAAACGTGGGTGCGCTCGTACTTCGTCTCCCGGGTTTCACAGCACCACTGAATGTAGGGAATGGAGACCAGAATGGAGAATGTGTAGGGAATGGAGACCAGCGTCTGGCTTCCAACGTGGTGGTGGAGTCTTCTAGTGAGGCCATGAGCGCCTTCAATCTTCCTCTTCTTCCAACTGCCGCACCCTGCATGCGCCTCTTTATTTCTGAACAGGGACCCTCACCACATAGGGCAGGCTAGGCGATTCAAGCAGCAATACGGTTCGGTTTCTCTTGCACAGATATCTTGCGCGGGTACCCCGTCGTGTTTCCGTAGGCATCTTCATTTGATTTTCCTCGTTCGAGCAGTATGCCACCCGGCTGCCCTTTATTTCATTTTGGAAACTGTCATCTTGGTGGCAGCGGTTGACAACCCTGTGCAGTTTATGTGCTGAATGCCCCTGATCAAAGTGATTATGGTGGCTTACTTGTAGTCGAACAATTTTACAGACCACTTTGTTAGCCGAAGAACGTAAACGACCTTTAGGAATATTGGCGCTGATACAGGATGATGATTATTTGGTGCTCTTGGGTGCTCGGCTTATATTGTGTAAGGAATATTTGGCCATTTCCCAAGCATTTTTCTGAGCATTTCTAAGCATCATTTGCCTCAAAAGAAAGAAACGTCGACAGAGAATTTGAAAACACAACCGCATGATATGCAATGTATTCGCATAATGATGCATAATTGTGCAAGTTCAGACATCTAATTGTTCGTTATCATCATAATGATAATCATCAACACCGGCCTGGTTGTGTGGAGTGCAGAACGAAGGCGTATCCCAAAGATCTGCAGCCATCCGAATCGCGTGCTACCTGAGTCCACCCTTTGTCCCTGAATTGTTGTAGTTCACTCCTCCATCGTGTCCTTGCCCTACCCCTACTTCATTTAGTGTCTGTTTCAAACCCACTCCATTACAGGAATGGCGCACCTGTTATTCATCACGCGCCTGACGGGTCCCGACCATGCCCGCAACCTTCGCTCACGTTGAACTAGAGTTTATTCCGCCACAGTGTGTTCTCTAATCCATGCAGCTGTTTCTTAAGTGGGACGGCTACCATTCATAGGATTCATAGCCCCTTAGGTCAAACTATATCTCCTTTCATTCACTGAGACCCTCATATTCGGCTCCATAAGTGAATACCATGTTTAATCATCATCATCATCATCATCGCCACCACCACCAGACTATCTACGCCCACTGCAGGGCAAAGGCCTCCCATTAATCTACAATTACCCCGGTCCTGTGCTAACTGCGACTTATTAATTTGAAATCTTATCCTGTTTTTTTTTCGTTTTTGACGTTCACTGTACTTTTGCTCGTGTAACCCCCCCTATGCAAGATCCTCTCACGATGGCCTTTAGGGGTATTATGAATAAATAAATAAATAAAATATTTATCACCGCAAACTTCTTCATCTCATCTACCCATCTTTCTGCGGCCCCCTGCAACGCTTGCCTTCTCTAGGAATCCACTCTGTTACCCTTAAAGACCAACGGTTATCTTGCATTCGCATTACATGCCCCGCCCACGCCCATTTCTTCTCCTTAATTTCTACTAATATGTCCTTAACACGCGTTTGTTCCCTGACTTACTCCACTCTCTTCTTGTTCCTTAATGTTGCACCTATCATCTTCCGCTCCATTTCCCGGTGAGTCGTTCTCACTTTAGGTTGAACCCCCTTAGTGAGCCTCCAAGTTTCTGCCCCGTTGGTGAGTACCCGTAAGGTGCAACTGTCATACACTTTCTTCTTCAGGAATAATGGTGGGCTGCCATTCATTATCTTAAATGTCTGCCCTATGCACTCCACCCCATTTTTATGCTTGTAATTATCTCTGCGTCGTGGCTGGGATCCGGGGTCACAACTTGGCCTAAGTAGATATATTCGCTTACCGCTTCCACTGCCTCGCTACCTATCCGAAACCGCTGTGCTATCCCGAGGTTATTGATCATTACTTTGGTTTTCGGCAAATTAATTTTCAGGTCCACGGTTCTACATTGTCCAGTGCTGAATGCATACTTTGCAATTCTTCCCCCCAGTTGCTTAGCTAGGCAACGACGTCAGCAAATCTGAGATTACTGAGGTATTCTCCATTAACCCTTACGCCCACCTGTTCGTAATCCAACGTTCTCAATACTTCTTCCAAAAATTCTGTGAATAACATTAAAGAGATCGTGTCTCCTTGCCTGAACCCCTTCCTTATAGGTATTTTACTGCTCTCCTTATGGAGGATGATGGTAGCTGTGGACCCATTGTAGATATCCTCGAGTAATCTTCACAAGTAGTATTCTTCACATAGTATTTTTTATCGGACCATACGTCGAATTGTTGTAATTGTGTAAATTTAAATCTTTGACAAAAACAAAAGAAAAAGAAGAAGGTTTACCAAGAGAAGCCAGTCTCTCATTATAGCCGAATGTACGCCGGAATCCGTATCTTTCAACAATGTCTAGTATAAACTTAAAATAGATTTAAGGAACTTCGCAATACTCCGGTGTTAGTTAGTACACAATGCTCGAAATATCGACACGTTTTTAACACTTTGGCGTGATAGCGTATGCGACTTTTCAAGAGCAGTGGACCATACGGTGCGCCTCCTGTGCTATATCTAGTACCAAGACTTCCAGAATCACATTCGCCGCAATGCACGCGGTGATCAGTATCGTAAAGTGCGGGCTTGTTGAATCAACACGAACAGGAAAGCTGCAGTTAAGAACACAGCAGATGGCTCATCGAAGACAGTCGCGCATTTTCACTTTACAAATGCAAATTGTCAAACATTTAAAAAAAAAGTGGAGCTAACTGTACCTCGGGTGGGTCCCACACCCACAACCTCAGGATTACGCGTCGCATGCTTTACTAATTTGATGCCAAGCGATGGGCACACATTCTGCTTGTGGCACCACCACTGTGGAGCCTTAAGTAGCACAATGGTTCGCGGGCGTACCGCTGCTCTTGACACGACGTAGACTCACGAGACACGGCCACGGAAGGTCGTCGTTTTGCCACAGGTAGCACGGGAGGTTTCACGGCCAATGTATAGCTCCCCACCAGGCACAGGCCAAGTTTTTAAATAGTCCCCTTCCCGCCGAAGTTCTTGTAAGAGCTCTAGCTGCCTCCTCGAAAGGTATGTTAGATTTAAATACAAATAAAAACCCGAGAAAGCAGGCGGGAACTCCCTTGCTCATTCCCATAGGGTTGATAATCGAACGCCTTATTGAAAGGGTATGGACGAGATGCAACGATGAGTGCGAATGCTCCTCCAATTTCTTCCCTACTATTTTCAAAATTCCTGTTCTGAATGAAACAGGGGCGAACTTCTTCCCTATGTCTTCCTCATCACTCTTAACTGATTTGCATACTGTTGGAAGACCTTCACTGGTTTAGTGCTGCGATACGTTCCAAGCTGCAAGACAAATACCTGAAGGTTATTTAGCATTTGAAATTTGGTGAATATTCAAGGGTGTGCAAGTGCAACGGAACTGGCGTTTCCCGCCAAAACGGAGGTGTTTCGTCCAAAGACTCCGCGATTTTCGAGCCCATAGCTTTGGAAAGACATCCCGTTTGCTTTTTTCTCTCTTGGAGTCTTTACGCTTTCACAGTTTTTATACCACCGCAGTAACGCTCCAGTCATAGCGTTGCTAATAGTACTATTTCTTGTCGCCACTTCGGCTTGCAGTAGCACGTTCTTATAGTAGTGCACACGTCGTTCTACGAGACATGGACAAACGATTGGCACAACTTTGGGGCCTGTGTTCACCAGAGCGTTTTGTTTGCCATCAAGCAATGGGAGAAACAGTCCGGAAGTGATGCCAAAGAGCTAATGGTGGAAATACCGAGAAAATTGTTTGCCCTCTTTTTTTTTTTGCTTGCTACAACGGGGCCAGAGGAAGGAAGGGGACCTCCCGCAGTACGGAGATCGGGAAACCGTAAAAAAGAACACGCACAACAGGCAACTCAGTAAAATGCAGCTGGAGTAGTGAAGACAGTCAAGATCCACGATGCCGAAGGGCAGTGCTACGAAGTAAGAGGGAACGTCCGGTCAAGCGGAGCTTGGACTTGGTCCAAAAAGATCACCCGCAAGCATTCGCGAGAACCGGGAGGCGGCTATCTGAAAAAAAGAACGATGGGGCACGAAATAAAAAGGGTACAGTAATCATGGCTTTGCCGTGAAAGATAAAGAAACCATGGGGCTTGAAAAAATATCTGCAGTTAAAGCATGTAAAAACCTTGCAGTCGTCATAGCAACGCCGGAGCAAGAATCCGTAACAACCCTAGCTGCTTTGACTTTATTTCCTGAATGAAATATTTGTTTCAAACTTTGAGTTCAGCAACCGGGTCATTTGACATATACTCCGTCACACACCCGCTTGACCACTTTTTTGCTTATTTTGTTTATAGTCAAACGCGAAGAATGTAAGATTGCAGTTAGAGGAGTCAGAACTGAAAAGCCTTAAATGCGGTGTAAAGTTGCTTAGCTGCTTCATGTGGAATCTTAATCTTAACGAAGAGGTATAACTGTTTTACTATTTCGTAGCACAACTATGAAGGGTAATTTCTTCTTTAACGTTAATTTATTCGGCATATACTTTGGGTATTATATTTAATAGTGTTTTATGATAAGGTTGTGCGCGTTCTGGAGTTTCACTATTACTTTCTAGCGGGTTCTGTATCGCGCTGCAGAGCTCCCAAAATCAATATTCATGACCAGCAGCGTTTCTTCCTTAATGCGCAAAAAGTTAGGTACCAGTATTTGTTTTACACAATACCGTATGCAGGACGTTGGTGACAATTCAGTGCGATTGTTGTGATCTATGTTACTTACGCCCTAACCATCGTTCTCGCACAATACTCAGCAGGTTCTCGCAATCCGAAACACCATCGTACGTTGTATGCATTCTGGTTTATTACATTCTTAAATTATAGAGAAAAAAACAACTTATTCTGTTTCAAAACAGACTTTCTTATCAAAGAAGCAACATTTGGCATGAAACCCGTCACGTTGATTCAGTGGCTGTGGCGTTGTGCTGCTGAAATCAAATGCGGAGGTTCGATCCCGGAATCAGTGGCTCTTTTATGAAGGAGGCTAAAAGTGAAAACGCCCGTGTGGCGAGATTTCAGAGGACAGTAAGGATCCCCAGGTGGCGAAAACTAATCCGGAGACCTCTGCTCCAGCAAGCCTTAGCCCACCTGTAGCTTCGGGCCGTTAAATCCCACAATCAATCAATCAATCAATCAATCAATCAATCAATCAATCAATCAATCAATCAATCAATCAATCAATCAATCATTGATTGATTGATTGATTGATTGAGTACCAGTCAGGTTTCGACATTCAAGGCAAGGCAGTATTTCGCGCCGAGCTTAAACACAGCTACCGCTACGCACTCGTTGCTAGAGTGTAGCCATATTTTATTTCCAGGGAAGTTTTAAGCGAAGCGATCGTCGGTAAATTTTTTTTTATCCTGTTAGCTGGTGTGGATAACCATTATTTTCCGTAGTGACAAAATTCGAACCTAAAATCTCTGAGCCAGAAGTTTTATTTTGATGACCGCCGATGAATGCAGAAATAAATACTTGCCACGTGTACTGTAGCCAACCTCGAAATTCCGTTGTCACTTTCGAAGATGACCTCTTTCAAGGCGCTAGTACTTCTTCGACAATAGAAAAGCGAAAATTTTGGTCATTCTCTATGCTTGTTGGCCTGTCTGTGTCTCTGTGTTATTGTCTCTCGATTCTGCCGACCGCCCAAAAGTTGAAAGAGCGCTTGATCAAATGGTATATACGGGCAATACCTTTCGAAACAACTAAAACTGATGACCATTGGCATGCGTCATATAATAAAAAGATTGTCCAGCAAAAAAGGATTAGGCATATTTGAGGAAAACTGAAGTATTGCATAAGTGACAATAGCGGCATTCTTGCTATTACGGGAGGTGTCACCGAAAGGCCAAAAACACTGAAAAAAGACGTCTCCTCGGGCTGTCTCAAAAATTTGCCGTGCTTCCCACGGGGCAAATTCTTTCCAATTGGCAGGGACCGCCAGCTGGTGGCCGAGGTGGAATTTGAGGCGGCGCGGCCGAGGCTTGTACCGGTGGCTTTCACGGCTTCTTTGCACTCATGCGCGCTGCTGTTGATTCTCCGCAATCATCTGACGAGGATGCTACGGCCACTGTCAGCCGACTGCGAACTGTCCGCTAACTGTGTAGGCCGGTATCCGTGGTGGCAAAGGGAATAACCATTGTGATAGCGGTTGTGAAACAGGAGTCGGAGGTGGTGAGAAGGAGCGCCGGAACGGCGCCGAGTAAACTGGCTTGACCGAAATGGGGTGAGGGGGAGACATATTCTGCTTTGTAGTAAATATCGCGAGCCATCTCCACTAACGTCCAACCTGGTGAGGGGCGAAGCATGCAATGTATAATTATATAAGTGTATTCGAATATTGTAAGTCTCTCTCTTGCAACACGGTGGACTGATTGGGCGCCGGAGAAGCGCCTGTGGGAGGAGCAATCGCGCAGTTGGTGAGGCAGTGGCGCCCTCTCTTCCGTTGAACCGAATTTAAGCAATTTGATTGCCCCATCTTTTCCAGTTTGGGGTAGTGGCAGTGGTCAACGCGAGCGCCGTGCAATGCCCGCGCCTTGAGCTGGGGGCTCGTCCTCGGTGATCAACGAGGCCCCGGCACCAGGTACGTATGCGTTTTCTTGCTTCGACCGACCACCCGACCTGATCAGGCCTAGTGTCATGAGCCGGTGGGTATTTTAGTGTACACAAATTATAACCCGTCCACAAAAAACTCATTCTTGTGCTTGACGATTGCTGAAGCGGACAGGGAGCGTTCCACGAACCTTTAAGTCATGATAGTTTATTTTGAACCGGTTTTTATACACTAGGAACTTTTCTTTTTGTGCACGTTACGTTATAGCGTGAGGCTTAGGAAAACTAATGTTCTGGAGTTTTAGTACCGTGACCACTGGAGATGTCGACTGCAAGAGACGCCGACAGCCCGAGCCCCTAAGCGGCTTTGCCCCTAAAAAACGCTTCCCATGGTCGGAATCAAAACTGGGTCCCTCCTGTTATGAAGCCAACGTCTATCCTATTACGCCATTCCAGCACGCTCAAAGCGTTCTGGATTTTCACAGGGGCGTATGCACGTGCAAAATTGGTCGCGGAATACCAGTTGGATATATCACTGGAGAACACGATCGTTTTTGCATCTGTTCGTTTGATGTTGCACTTCATTTTGGAAAGCTTCGCGCTCCCCATCGTTGTCGTGTCTTAAGAGCGGCAGTTGGTTTTTGAGCAAACATATTTCTCCAGCACAGCCGAACATTTTCCAGAGGGAAATAATAACATTTTTTGTAGTCTCCCTGGAGTAATATCACTTGTGCAGCATGGTCATTGCTTTGAGGAATTATTCACTCGCATAAAATTTCCAAAACCTCTTTTCATATGCCTTATGCATTCAGGTAAAGACAAAAGCAGTTCTAATTCTTTTGTTATGAAAGGTAAGATGTTCCTTCTCCTTTCAAAGAACTTTCTGAGCAGCAGGATTAAGGAAATTTTCAAGGTTGATATACTCATTTTAGAGTATATTTTTTTGTTGTTCTCATGGTTACGGTTGGTTACGGTTGATGACATCAATCTACACCCATAAAATGAAGGGCCCGACTGACTGACTGACTGACTGACTGACTGACTGACTGACTGACTGACTGACTGACTGACTGGACTGGACTAGACTGGACGTGATGCGACTTGACTTGAGTTGATTAGACTATACTAGTATAGACTAGGCTAGGATAGTCTGGGATGGGCTGGGCTGGGCTGGCCCAGGCTAGGCTAGGCTAGACTAGGCCAGAGTAGGCTAGACTAGACTAGACAGGACCGGACCGGGATATTTGGAAATTCACGCCCATGACAAGGAAAACAGGGAAATTATCTTTGTACAAATTCCTCCCTAACCCGTTAACTTGTTCAGATATCGAAGGTCTTTTCTTGGTATATGTAGCCCGTACGAATCTCTAAACAACTCTTAGGATTTTCCCTTAATAAAGAGTAATGGTGCGAATCTGCATTTCTGGTCAACTTAGGTGGTTTTAAATATTCCCTAATACATTTTTCCCCAATTGATACATCAAAGTTGTCGTTTGGCGATAAAAGTTTCTCATGAAAATGCTCCAAACAAAGTTTAACGATTTGGCCCAGTGACGGCGCTAAAAAAGGGCGAAAAGGAATTTTTTTCACGATAACCTCCTAACGGACCGAAAACGCCTAGCAGCTAATACCAACGCCCAGCCAAACTGCTCGTTCTGCAGGCTTCATATTTCGTGAGTAAATTTCTGTTATGGTGTTGTAGCCGAAAGTTGCTGGCTTTTTTTTATAAATTGCACCACAGCGCGCGTGAAAAGACCAGCATTATTATTTCAGACATTTATCTTTCTATCGAGCGCGCATTGTCATATCGAACAGGTTTATTTATATAGGTGACTGGTACAAATATATAAGAAATGTTTCGCGTTTTCCATCACAGACACGTAACCGCGAGACTCAGGGTTTCATGAAGATTACGCGTTTTTTACAGATTTCCAACCAGCTATTTAGCGCGCTGAAATATTCCGTTCGTTTTTGCTTACAAATGCTGCCCATACAAATGTCCGAAACTGAATTTCCGGATTTGTTTCCTATAAAGTACATTGAAAAAGCGAGAAGGATTTTTTTAAAATTACACCTCTCAGGAACTGTAGTTCACTTCAATTTTTGCGCGTTCGAGTATCCCGCGCCATCTCGTTTGAATTTGTGTAAGCGCACGCCTCCCGTGGGAGCCTATGTTATTTATTATTAGAATGTTAGAGATTTTTATCGCTAACACCTAATAGGATAACACTCCCCATGAATTAGCAGTCTTTTGAGTATACTATCTTGGTACAATTTGCCTAAAATGAGTTCCAGGCGTTAACCATAACCAAACGTCCCAGGTAGGAAGCTATGTATTTAGAGCAGGCGGGAGTACCTATTTTTGTACAACTCCAAGGTGAACTAATTATGACAAGTAAGAAACCACCGAGCACGTGTTATACCCATTAGTATCATATAAATAATGGCCCACTATATCTTATTATTTATATAGTGCCCACTATATCTCCACACCATTTATAGGTCCACTATATGTCAAAAACTAATCACATCATTTGTTTTTCGAAGATAGTAAATTTTAGAAATCAGTAGTACAAGTGTGAACGCAGGTGAGTATATATGACGGAAAACAGCCCAGCTCACCCAATCGACTACTCGAACTAATAATTCGTGAAGAGTATGCAACAACGCGAGGTGGAAGTCTGCAATACTCTTCCTAATGAGATATTCTTTTTATACACTTTCTGGTCGGCAAGACAGAGTACCTTGAGATCTCACAGTATAGGATACAGGCTTATCCGCACAGCTGAAACTCTGTACTCCAGGCGATGCTGAGCCCTTCTCTCTCCAGTTGTTTCTCTGCTTTCTCAAAGCGCTGCCGTTGGCAGTCTCTTCTTGGTGCTCGTACCTTCCAGCACCGTAGTTCTGACATTTTATAAAGCCCGAGATATTTCCCACCAGCCTAAGCAGTAGAAAACGTTCACGCTCACCGGTGGGCTTTCCCATGCGTCCTCAGAGCTCAAAAGCACCTCCAGCTCCTATTCAAACCAGGTGGGATTTTCCCAGGCTTTGTGTGAATGATGACACGTACGCTGCGCCGAAAACATTCAGTGCCTAGTTGGTTACGGCGTTTGCTTACTTCTCAGGGTGAAAAATGCAGCGCCAAAACACCCGCACACGAATACGCTTTGCACACCCCCTCTGAATGCTATTTTTATGCAGGTTAGGGCATGTATAGCTAACGGAAATAAGCTAGATACATAAATAAGCACCCACGTTTTCGCAGCGGCCAGACAAATGTTGTGTGGGCGTTCGCACGACCACTCGCACAAAGTCTGGTACCTGAAGAAAGGTCATCTTGTGCGGACCGCCGCCTTGCCAGCGCACTGTTGAGGTACACTAACGATGCTTTGTGTTCGCAAAAATCACTTAGGGGAAGAAAGTTCTTCCGCTATATGTGACATATACTTAAGGAAAAGCGAGCTTTCATCAAGACGTGATTCTCAAGTATGTCAGCAGAACATTATTTGACCTGTTGTTTGGGGGAAAGTTATGTTCTTCGTACATGCGTGCGAACGGCCAGGGTCTATTTTGGGACGTCTGCTTGGTATTCCTGCACTAAAGTTTATTGCCAGGATGTAATAAAAACAAGATGAGTTCCTTAGGCAAACAAAAAAGAACTTATTCGTGTTTCATCAATCTGTAGGTTGATTTACGTTGCTCAGATACAGAAAATGTGTGTGGAAATGTAATGCTTAATAAAAAATTTAGAAAAATTTCAGATGCCTTGCATAAACTGCACATATAAATAAAAAAGCGATAGCTTTCCGCCCTTATACACGGTTCTGTTAATCATACGTCCAGATGAAGTATTATGAAAGATGGAATTGGCATCTCAGTTCAAACAGATACAGGTCGCAGCGTGAGGTAGTCATTTTTGAAATCTTCTTTTACACCCAACCTTAACGAGTAACTCTATTTTGGTGAATCTCCATTAATATATTTTGAGATGCAAGATAGTGACTTTGTGAGTGAAATTGGTTACTCAACCATCCACGTAAAATACACCAGAAACAAAAACATTTGATTATAATAATTTCATGTATTGATTGAAGGGTTTAACACGCCCAAGCCACACATTCGATGAGGCAATCCGTAGTGGAGGGCTTCGGTTTAATTTTGACCACGAGGGGATAAGAACGCCGAAATCTCGTACACACGGGCGTTTTCGCTTTTCGCCTGCATCGTAAAAGCGGTGACCCCATAATTTATAGAACAGTTAGAAAAGAAATCCGAGATCGTGGCGTTGTAGATTTAGCATTGCTGTTTTGTTCGGATGCTGACTCAGTTATGAGTAAGGCCACTTCTGAATAATGTAACAGATTACGGAACCAATTTTTAATACTCACTGCTTCATTCTATTGTATTTAACTCTGATCATCTCAAAACCTTATTTCTTGATTGTTGCGTGAAACACATTTGATATTACTGAGAGCACTCAGGTATAAAATCTAAGCAGGTGTTTTATTAATAACCGCTTGGGACAGGGATTTTCATTGAAGAGTTCGCGACTAGTAAGGACACAAGTTGTAAGTATTGCAGTTGGCTAGGTGCTATGGCGGATGCGGATTTGGTCTGTTTCTTTGCGTCCTCAAATATCATGGCTAAACGTGAATAGTCCGGCCGTGGCACCCTTTTTAACACTAGAACTGTGGGAGCAACCGCGGCGGTCAACTAGCGTGGAAGCTTGGAACCGTGCATGCGCTTTTTGTTCATCTTGTTTAACCCTCAGAAAGGTCGCCTGCGTGCATTTTCATAGTAAATATCAATCTAACCCTACTAATTTAAGAGCTGGGTATTGTAAGTCTCGCCGTAATTGCGCTGTTTGGCGCTTGTCATTACAGTTCGTTTTTAGAGCTCAATTGCCTAGATATAATGCCTTCAAGCAATTTCCGGCCCATAGACCCTTATTAAGCCAACGATATCAAAAGTATAGCGACATTTGCCATTAGTATCTTGTCCCGCCGCGGTGGCTCAGTGAACAAGACGTAGCCCTGCTGAGCACGAGGTCGCGGTTTCGAATCCCGGCCGCGGCAGCCGCTTGTCTGATGGAAGCGAAAAGCAAAAACGCCCGTGTGTACGATGTTTCGGCGCACCTTAAAGGACCCCACGTGGACAAAATGAATCCGGAGCCCTCCACTACCGCACGCCTCATCGCCTGCGTTGCGTCGGCGCGTTAAACCTTACAATCAACCAAATCTTTAGTATCATGTCTTTATTATTGTCACGGGACATTCCTGACAATGCCCCACGGCACCATGGCCGACCATCGATGAAGGCGACGAGGTGTGCTGTGGTGCAGTTCTTGCAAGCTATCTTATCCATGCAATATGAATACTGTAAATATATCTGTTGTCATCCCTAACAATGGTTCTTTTCTATACTGCCACCACGTAAAGATACGAGTATATAAACCAGTTTCCTTCGTTCCAAAAAATGACTTCCTATCTCATATGGACGATACTCGCAGCTGTGTTTCCTGAAGCTGGAAGTCCTGACGCACAGTATGCCGTTCGCTGCAGCCATTACGTTGAATGTGGCCATCGCATGCAAAGTTTCCTTCCAGCGATAGGAGGGCTGTCTTCTCTCATTGCATTCAGACTGAGGCAAGACGTGGCCTACCATTAACTACTCTGTTCTCCATGTTATTTGTTTTATTAGTTTCGCCTCCTCGGTCAGTTCTCCGAGAGAGGTGCTTTTGTTTTGTTTTTTTATGGGAGGATGCTTTTTTGCGTCCAGAGGGGCTTGCTTATCCATTGCGTGTTGTCACAAGTACCTCTCGGTTTCTCATGGTCAAGTGTCGTTGGATTAGTGGATCACTTTAGCGAACAGATATTATGTGACGTTCGGTACGGCGTGAAATGAATCGAGACGGTATGATACTCACAAGGTTAATCTGATTTAAATGCGACGTACCTCATTAACCAATTAGAAGAACAATTTTGTTTTCTAAGAAACGTATTCCGGTCTGCCTGAATAAGTTCCTCCTACCCTTCACACCGGAGAAGCTTCATCTCCCAAATTCTCTGTAACGGGCTTGAAGTGGTACATTTGTGGCGTTTATCAGGAAGGTTATTTGAGGTGTTACTTTTTGGTCTATGCTTTCCACGGTATGAAAGACCTCAGTTGCTCCATTGTTGGTTCCCCTAGAAATTTTACTACATTGTTCTGGATGTGGCTTCAGAAAGTAGCCAACCTAAATAAATAAACTTAAATAAATAAACTTTCAATTCACGTTGTTAACGCTCATATCGGTATCAGACACGCAGAAACCCATTATTTTCTGAAGAAGCCACGTGAAAATTGAAAGCTGTTGGTAATATCTGGCATTGAAAAACATCGCCACAACGACGTTTCCGGCCTACACCACGGGCACTCAAGCGAAAAACGGGATTTTGGGCCTCTCATCGTACAACCTACCTGACAATGGCGACAGAAAAACTCGTTAGAGCATCCGCAATGACAGTTATATTGGCGCCCGAGGACAATTGAACCCAAAGAGAGATTTTTAATAACGAGCCAGTATGTTACAGCTAGTAGCCCCATTTCTACCAGAACAAATTTTACTTACAAATCGCAAGCAAACTTGGTATGCTCGCACATTCCCCGTAAAAATCCGAGACATTTGCAGTTTTTGTCACGAATAGAGACCACAAAAATTGTTCTTGTTCACCAGTCTCACTAAAAGCTGACAAAATGCCGACACCAAATATGATGTTATCTTCTTATTGCCTTTGTTAAAAATCGCTTTGAATAATCCTTCAAATTACAATTAATTTACACACGAGGGCTTGAAAACTGTCATCTTCTCTTTTCATTCGTTCGAGCCCGCAGGGTGCGTATGACTGAACCACGCAACCTCCTCGCCGTTTTGCGTGGTCGTTAGAGCGCGGCTGACACCAGCGGGGGCCCTGTTTCGGCCGCCCAGCCAGCGAAAACTGCACTGCCTAAAGGCATTTAGACCTACAGTCACGGTGGATATTTGATGACCGCTTGCAATAGAGGCACATGGTTGTAAAGTATTTTAGAGTGGAGGGACTGATTACAATCGATAATTGGGTTCATTTTAACAATATCATGAATATTATTATTTTAATTATTACTATTGGTATTTATGTATAGTACATTCTTTTTGGCGTCTGGAATGAATATATTTTTCACATAGGTCGCCCCTCGCTTTGTAAACTAAATCTTAATTTGCAGAGCATTTATCTATGCAACAGCTCTTCATCCACTTCAAACGTCCTACTAATGTATTACTCATTTCTTTTGTCGGTGAAGACCAATCGCACCCTCTGCGGGGCCCTCAAAACGCACTTTGGAAGCTCCTTCATGTGTGATAAACTAGAAGCCGTGAAGAAAATGATCGGAAGGGAATCATTCACTCATCCTCACAGGGGCAGAAAAACTAAATGGATAGTAATGCGGTGGTAACAAGTTATGAAAAAAAAACGTGCCTTGAAAGAAACGTTCCGCGTTCGGGAAAAACGTTTCCGTCGCATTGACCTTCGTGTTTTAGGCCACTCTAGCCATTTTGGGTGGTTGGGTCACGCCTGCTTAGATTCTTCCGGCAGGGTGGAGAATGCAATTAGTATACGTGTAGCTGCCGCACTAAAATTTTAAATGAGAATGCATTTCTTAGTCGGGGGTTGTCGTGCGTTGGCCGGCGTGCGCCTAGCAACAGCTGTGGCGCGCCTAGCAACCGTAGCACGTGGTAGCTCGGGCGGGAGTAGCGGAGGGCAAGGGGAGAGGAGGAGCGCGCTCGGCGTGTGAGGGCGCTCGCATCGCGGAGCTCGGGCGGAGTAGCGGAGAGTGAGTGGAGAGGAGGAGCGCGCTCGGGCGTGTGAGGGCGCTCGCATCGCGGAGCTCGGCGGAGAGAGCTCGCGCGCGGGGCGGGCGTGTTGCGCGGGTCTCTCTCTCCTCTCCGCGTACCCTCTCTCCGCTCGCTGCGCTCGGAAAAATATATATAAATGCAGTGGAGCGTGCGCCTCCCTCCGTGACTGCTTGCCGCAGCGCACTCATCGGTGCACCCAATGCATTCGCATTTCCGCACGATCCCCTTCGGGGAAGTGGCGGGAGTTTTTTTATTCTCGCTTCTGCGCCCTTGCTTCTTTCTTTTAAAAGGTCGGTTAGCTTTGCTGCACTAACTTCTAAGTTTTTTTCTTACTCCGGCAATGGCCACTTGCCCCTTTGCTTTCGCAAACGCTGGCTACATCTTCTGATCCGAAAACACCGTAATCTTCAGCCATTTTTACAAATCTCCCATTCCCGATAAAGCTGCGCCGCTCCTGTCCACTTGGAATTTCCTGCCAGAAGCACGCTATCTGCCCCGTACAGGTATTTAGAGGACCTGCTTGACGACCCGCTTATCCTTCCTAATGTAATTGTGACTGCTGCCTTTCGTAGCTTCCCCGTGCGCAGCCTCGGTTTACAGTTCCGCTTTGTCGCCTCAAACGAGGCGCTTTTAATTGGAGGGGGGGGGGTAGTCAAAACCTCTGGTTGGTTTCTCTGCCATAGGAATCGGTAAAACATGAAAGTGAAATGTGCAGTGAAACCTGCGGCTGAACATTATTTGCAGGTCGGCAGCTGTCTTGTGGGTGGGCTTGGTGAGCGACGTCCTGCTGGCGGGTGGCTTCGGCAAAGGTATACTAGTGTCATTTCCGTGACGGATTTAATGTCAGTCAAATTTTGGTGTATACTGGCACAAAACACTTTCGTGTTAAAATATAAAACCCGAAAACAAACAACGCTAACTATGACGTTCTCTTTAGTACTAACGGTTGCTTCCCCGCTAGAAGACCAGTGTGTGCAGGGGTGCCCCCTCTACAGGCCGCTTGCTTCGTTGAACTGGCGTCAGTTCCATGACAGATAGGACGTCATGGAAATCTCTGTGTATCCGGCCATAAAACACTTTTGTGTTAAAATTTTGCAACCTTTGCTTTCAGGTAATTCCATGCTTCGCTTAACTGACTTGCGATAGTGACCTTCATAGTTCAGCCTTCAGTTATGCAACCCACTTAGCCAACGCACCTTGTCCGCTTATACTGGTTCCAGTCGCCCTGAAACAAAGCGTAAAATAAAAATAAGCGCTCATTCCGCTACCTTGACATCTCGCACAAACTCCTTGTCGTCTCACTTTGTCATCTCACAAACCTTCTTGCCGAAGACAGGTACTTCACTGCACTAACTTTCTATGGGGGGCGTCCTTCCACTGAAGAATCTCCGAGGTGATTGATCGATCGATCGATCGATCGATCGATTGATTGATTGATTGATTGATTGATTGATTGATTGATTGATTGGAGGGTTTGAGGCCCCGACGCCACACAGACGAAGAGGCGCGCAGTAATGGATAGCTCTGGATTAATTTTGACAACCCGGGGATGGGATCTCAATTGTGCGCCCGAATCTGGAACACACGGACGTTTCTTCTTTTCTCCTCCACCAGAAAAGTGGCCGTAGCGGCCGGGAATCGAACCCGCATCGTTGGGCTCAGCAGCCCAACGCCGTAGCCACTGAGCCACTGCAGCGGGTAGAAACTACGAGTCAACGAGCAGTAACCGTAAAGGAGAACACTCGCTTCCCTTGCTTTCCGCTGTTTTCGTGGTTCCACATTTTCGTCCGACTACTGTGTCAGCCGTCGCTGTCGGAGCAGACAAAAGCACATTAGATCGGCTTGGTCGCACTCAGTACGCCGACAGAGTATTTTAAAGACCCATCACCGAGTGCGCCTCTATTGCAACAGTATGCGTAATATTTAGTGCTCAGAAAGAGACGCAGGAATTTCTATTAAAACACAATATCGTTTTATCCGTTGTTACTTTCTTTTCAACATCTTCATTTATTAAACGACTCCTCGTACCCCGCACGCTCCAAGGATCCGAATAAACTTGCGCCAAGAAAGTGCCCTGCACCCAAGAAAGTACGCACGTTCGGGGCAGCCGCCTCGTCAAGCCGCCACAACCAGAGGCTTCTTGTGGCTGCCCCATCCTCTGTTAAAAAGGAAAATAAGCACTTTTGAAAAGGAAAATAAAGATTTTCATTTGATTTGAAATATTTAAGTGCCCAAACATTCGGTGCCCTTTTATTGCTCGAGCATGTGAACGATTCTTGCGCTCTGAAATAAAGTCACGTGACTGCTGTAGAAAAATTAGTTCCCTGTTCTTCATTTTCAGTGGCTTTCAACACCTGACCCCGCGGCTTCATGGGTAACTACACCGCTCGACTCTTGGGCGGGGTGTTGTCATTTTTTCAAACCGTTTTCAGACGAACATTTTTGGCACCTTAAAAACTTGCACCAACTCTTCCACGGCTTCGAACACACAAAATCTTACATTGCTCGCAAAATATCCATCGCGACAAAATGATACAATACAAAATGCATGCTGTGTTACTTCTTTTTCCTTCACCACTCCACGATACGCCACGTCACTGTCTTCAACAGAAGACTAAAGAAACAAATCGCGTATTTCCCGCGCAGTGTTCTTCTAGCGAGCGCCGGTGAGGTCATCGTTGCGTAGCGGCTTTTTTTTTTTCTCCTGTAGACGGGCTCTCATTCATTTGCTCGCTCTGGGGTTCCTTCAAGTAGGAGGGGCTGAGCTGTCTATTGCACGACTCTTCTGATCTTTTTTTCTCACAGCTGCGCACTCAGTAAGATCTGCCCTAAAACATCTGTCCACACACTGGGAATTCGCTGGCGTAGCTATCCCGTCCTTCTGGCATTGATAGCTCACGGTGACTTACGTTGTTTCCTCCCAAAGTGCTTTCGCTTGCCTGTCACTCCTCCTTTCTGGTCACACCAATCAAGAGAGTTGGGTCCCTTGTGGCTGCTCTCAGAAGCCGCATGGTGAACTCATTCATTAGTTGCCCCAATCGAGCTCCTGTCTGTCAAAGCGAAAGGCTGTCTGATAATGTTAACCACGATGTCTAGGGCATCACCTTCTATGCTGCATCTAATCTTTTTTTCTTTTAAAAAGGCCGCTCGCTAATGAAGGTAAGTGGCCCAATACTTTGAACAGGGAGTCCATCTCAGTCATTCGCACGATGACCTAACTGAGCCTGAGAGAAAAATTACGAAGCGGGACATTTACTATGGAGCAAGCAGCACGCTATCCACAAAGTGGCGCTATCAGGCCTTTCCTAGTTATCCTAGTAGATGCCACCGCGCTCCCCGAACCGAAACGCAAGAACAAGGACAGGTATACTTTCAGAATCATCCCGAGAACTCTGGTAACCCTTCCACCGTTGCCTACCGGTGATTACTTATGAGAATAATGAAAACTCATGGGCATACCTCTGCAAAACTGGGCGCCACTCACTCACACTCACACGGAAAAATATTTTTTTTTTCACTCAGACACTCACTCTCACGCTCACCATGTCGCTCTCACCACTCGCACACACTCGCGCTCACGCTCACCACTCTCCGCGACCACGGGAAATTAAGATTATCGCGAAGCTTACTGATACCTCAGAACAAGGAAGATTCATTTTGATGCTCCTAACTGAGCAATGGACCAAAAAAGGCCTCTTACAAATCTGCAACAGTTCCTTCCATAATTTTAAAGCGAAGCTTTCTAGGTCTCACTGATGGCGGTGCCGTAACTAAAACGGGCAGCAGGACAGCCAACTCTAAACAATGGGAGGGCACGGGACTGTTATGATGGTGATGAAAAAAAAAATCATCTTGTGGTAGGAATCGAACCTGGGTCTCTTGCGTTATGAAGCCGCCGTTTATTCAAATCCGCCATTCCGACACGGTCGAAGCAGTTTGGATTTTCGATTTTGATTCGGCTCGTTTCGGATGAAGAAACCTTCGCGTTCTTACCGTTTTCCTCCTACGAAAGGGGCTTCATTTTTTTTTACATAGCCTTCACCAAAAGCTTTAACTTCTTTCCGCTTAATTCCGTGTTTTTCTTAGAATACCCTCGCACACAATGTTTCACGGTCTTCTGTAACCACATTGGTCTTGGTACAAAAACAATGGCTCCCCGTAAAGCTGAAGCTTATGCTTTGGCGTGTTTAACAGTCACAATGTAATTAAGTCAAAGACGCCACTGGCATTATCCAGCGCATCGTTAAAATTATTTTCGCCCGGGCCGGTGCGCAAACATGCGTGCCCCGGCATTTTGCATCAGACATCAAAACTAGAATTCTTGAGCTGTCTACGTAGACACGACAGAGCCCTGGGCCGAGTGTTTCCGAAGCAGTAATCTGAAACCACAATAGTATGCAATTGGACATTGCACTTAATGACACTGCACATCACCCATTCAATTGTTTGTGGTCAGACGCCTTGCAAATTACTTACTATGCAAATTGATCCGACCTCTGTCAGCTTGCGCGGCCCAAATTGTAAGTTTTTCTCAAAACTCTTGCCTTTGGTGCTTACATTTTCGGGAATCTATGATGTAGTATTTTCCCGTACGGTCCGACCTCGAGAAGATTTTTGTTCTGGGGTTTTTCTTCTGTTCAAAGCTTGCTTTAAATTGTACCGCCTTCCGAAAACAGTACACTAATAAAGTAAGCGCGCAACATTCTCAACAAGATTTGGCAGACCACATACTTATCCCTAGTACGACCAGGAGCAATTGACTACCACAACTTTCCACTCGCACAAGCAGTCTCCGGCCGTCTTGGTTCCCAGCCTAAAAAGTTAATCGGCAGTCTAAAGTTGCTCTAGAACTCTCACCTTGCCAAAGACTGGACATGATTGCTGACAGCAGTGTTTGATAAGTGCCCCGGACAGTGAAAAACTTTCAAGCAAATCAGCAATAAGCAGACATGTTTTCGGTCAGTGGATAACCGATAGTTTTGGTTACATAAACGCAGTTTTTTTTAGTATTCTACGGGCCGGAGTGGGTATACAATGGGTGAATATATGCTGGACCTCAAGCAAGTATTATACTTCTGTCCTGGTTGTAAAAGAAGTCATTTGCCCTTAAGGAGAAACCATAACCGGAGAATCCCGCTGAAAACAATTTAGCAAAATATTTGTATTTATCACAAAGTGTATTTATCACAAGATTCTTCAAACCACACGAATGAGGCCGGTAACAATGACAATGAAACATGAGCAAACGGAAAAAATTTGACGTCTCGCTACACGTTATTTACTGAAACAGAAAATATCAGTGCGCCCCGCGAGTATAGCTGCTGAGTAACAAGGCCTAATACTTTCCAACATCAGACTAGTTTAAACAATGTCCCTTACGCCACGAAGCACCATTATATGTTGTTACCCAGTACACTTTGAGAAATCCAAAAACGATGGACGCAACGACATTACACGGCAAGAGCTCTCAGTTGGGAAAATAAATGGTCCTTCGTGCAAGTACGACCTCTGTAACATATACCGGTGTCTTGGAACAACGCATGCTGGAGTTGCCGTTTTGAAGCCCAATAACGTCATGTAGTTCTAGGCTGAGCCTCTTTCCAGGACCCTGAGTTTGGGGAAATGCCTCACTATGGTTGTCAAGGAGCACATTGTGGCGTCCAGCAAAGAAAACTGCGCTAAGGACGCTCTCCTAGAGACTTTACCACCTGTTTTTTTCTTTTTTTATACTTCTCAACGAGGAAGCTTGAGAACGGATCCCTAACGTAACCGGTCCAAGAGGCACGCATTCCTTTGGACAAGGGCATCTTTTGCACGATTTCACGGTTTGTTAAAGGCGGTATAATGGTGAGACCTTCAAACTTCTCTGTATGTTTCTTCATCCGTTACGTTGTCCACCTTCTGTAGGGCGAACTCGTGGCTGATGGGAGCTTAGAACAAAAATATTTAAATTCCAAAAGAAATTCCTGCTTTCTATGAAGTATTCGCATAGAACACGGCCCTTATCACGATATCGCAGTGGTCGAGTGCACTGGTGCGCCACGGTTTGTTGAAGGGTAGTTGACAAAATAAATCTAGAGTGCCACATTATATTTCTGCGAATAGCTGTCGTCGCAAAATTCAAGGGTACTGCATCCGCAATTTTAAGGGTACAGTTCACCGTATTTATTCATTCAAATACGACAATGGGCTGAGTAAACACTACATAAGGGGAATTCTATATATCAGACAAGGGCATTATGCCTTTCAAACACACTTATATTGGCATAATTTATAATATACAGTCGGCAAGCCAAAGCGCAGACAAACTTCCCACACCTGAAGAGATCCAGAAAAGAGCATTAATATGCTGTGAACAAAAGCAGATACGTGTTTCAAAACCCAACATACGCTCCGTAACAAAGTGAAGGCGCATAAACACAATCACACACGCACAACATAAAACGGATAACATCAACAACGTCAGAAAAATACTTCGCTAACCCATTCTACTCTCTAAGAACACTTCTAATGCTTAAACAAAGGATGAAGACTCGGATATAGCTGCAGTGGGACGTCAAAAACCCTTTTTTGACTGGAAAACCCAGACAAATGTCTTTGAGCTTGTGAAACAAATCTTAAGATTTTAGGTTTAGGTAGGAACTGAATAAGGAAATGTGATGGCGCAGCTTCATTTCCTCATTGCATAGAAGATTAATAATATTATCACCTATAAATATGAATTTCTACCGCAGTACACTCCACCAATCACCGCCGGCAAAGGATGCTGACCATAATACGAAGAATATGTTGGGTTGCGTACCCGGTACGTACGTACACAGCGACTCGTCCTTGGAAAAGTGTGTTCATAGCAATAACCTGAAGTTCATCGTCCTCATTAACATCATCGTTGCTGTAATCGTCGCCCTTGTTAGGATTGTGTGCCGGGTGAGTAGGGCAGAGTACTAAGATACGAAATTGAATGTGCTGAGAAGGATGCCTACTCTCAGCTAGCGTAAACAGTGGAAAGGGACTTATTGTACAGACAGGCTGGTGCACGGACGTATACGAAGAGGGAAAGAGTTGCATTTTCGCAAACGGTTCGTGCCGGCCTCTGTGAGCTCTGCTCCCCTTACAGGGTCAGCGGCGCATGAGCGTTATACACCCCAAAAATGTCGCAATCTCTGCAATTAATTTCAGTCAATTGTGGAGAATTTCGGATTCATTCTGTTCTTTTCTCAGCATTTGTTCTGAGGGAAGAACCACACGAAGACACATTACTACAGCCACGGATATCTATGTAAAAAAGGCAGTATAAAATTTCCGAAACGGCGTATGGCAAAAGACCAAACTATGACGGGCTGATTGCGAAGGGAAGCATCGGTTATAACACCATTTATTGCGTACTTGCCTCACACACAATGGTTGCACTTACTGGCACACATACGTTTGGTTGTGGTTGAACCTGAGGGAAACAACATCGCTCGAACACTGTTCGACTTTTTTTGCACCGTTCTAATGATCCCAGGCGACTGCGTAGAGCCAAATACGAGTTATACGACGCCTATTAGTGGTGCCACGGCCAAAACGCAAGTGCATCCGAATAAACAAAACAACCTGTTCTAAACGTATTTTGGTTTTGTTTTTGAAAGAAAGCCATCGTGGCAATGAGGCTTATTCAGCCTCGGCCGCGAGTGCTCCTTCAATATAGCGAACGCTATTTTTTGTCGTTGGTGCCGTCCCTCTTTGATCATTACAGGATCACTGGCGACCGTTAGAGTCCTTTTGATCCGCCTGGCTGCATTGGCGGTGTGGTGCTTCCTCGCACGTGGCTGGCCTCCACTTCCGCTGCGGGGCGACCCTGATGTTCGCGTTCTTTAAAAGCATGTCGGATCCCCTCCCTTCCCTCTTTTAAAGACGATAGTCTTTCTTGGGCTACTTAAACGCAGAAATTTTGGTCTGTCTGTATGTCTGTATGTCTGTCTGTCCGTCTGCCTGTCTGTGACCCGATTCAACCACCCGGCCAAAGCAAAACAATGCCTGCGCAATAGTCTTATATAGTCACAGCTAAATCTACCCGTCTACGTCCGGTGGAATGTTCATACTTGTCAACATTGTTGAAGAAGAACAAGACATTACGCAAATATGAGACAACAAATCAATACAGAAGTGATATTTGCAGGGTTCCTTTATAAAAAAAATCAAAAATGTTTGAATTTGCTAAATTAATTACTTCATCAACTGCAGAAAAAGAATTCACTCCGCCGCGCCACTATAGCTTCTGGGGTCATTTTAAGAAATCAACCGGCAACAGTTACGCAAGGTTCCAGTAGGTAGGTTCCACGTTCTGCTTGCAACGCACGTGGAGTAGGGAAACGCGGTTCTATAAACGCTGAAGTAGGGCGCCTCGATTAACGCGCGTCTTCACAGTACGGCAGCGTTTGCATCGAGTCACCTGGTTTGGAGCAGTGGAACGCGGGAAATTTAAAATTATTTAAGCAAACCTTTGGCGTCTTTATCTTGGGAGGAGCGCGACGCAAGAGGACCAACATGAGAGGTGAGCGGGAAAGCGAAGGGAGGCATTTACTTCGCAAAAGCCGATAAAGACTATCGTCTTTTGACGGCATTTGCAACGAAAGGAGCAGATACGCGGCCAATTTTTTCAAATGACTGGCGTCTCTTACCAACTGCCAGACGAAATATGACTGAATAACACCCATTAGCATTATTTACGCAGCCGCAAAGTGCACACTCGTTTGAATTTACTTGTTTTTACGACGTTACTACGGACGGCAGGCCACAGCACGTCTCCTTCGCGATATTCCTCATTCGTTCGCAGCTTGAGCTGATCTCTTCACCCAAAACTTTTGCACACGTGGTCGTGGATAACAAGGATATTTGAAGTTTTATTGGTGGACCTTTAGGAATTTGTGAGCATCTCGTCTTTCTTCGTTGTGAACAGGAGTCCCGGCCCGGTGCGTTTGCTCCGGCTTTCTGTTTGGCCACCCTGCTATGAAGCGGACGGGGAAAACCACTACGACTTCACGTAACCCTGTAAACGTCAGCCCCGTTGCGAAGGGAGAATAATTGTCCTTTCCCAACAGAGCTCTCTCTACGTTCGCATTCCGCTTTGCTCCGGCTTCCTGTTTTGCCGACCTGAGAGAGGGAAAAGTACGCCGATCGCCGCGAACACTTTTACGACATGCCTCAGTTTAATTCTTATCAGATTGAGTTCGACGCAAAAGATAAGGCCTAGTATATTCCATGAAGTATTAGGGGAAAATTTGTGGCAATCCTTGATATTGAACGGGACCAGGGTAAGGCAAAGTTTAATGGCGCATTGCACAACCCTTATATGTGCGGATCCATCTGGTCTGCAAGCTCGTCTTGGATTCCACCGTGGATACTTCTACCCGATGAAGGAACACACGTTTATTATGTGAACATAAATCAGATATATATAAACATGAAAAGTAACAGCGAACAATTTTTCGCATGCCTAACTTGTTAAGTCAGCGTCGATCACGACGACAGCCTGTCAGCTCAGCCTTTCTTTGTTTTAGGACGATGGGCTCCATTCATATCACGTTCGATTAATCTGATCGGTCTGTCGTTATTCTGACGCGTTCCGGACACGAACTGAATTAGCCACGCTTCGTGATCTCTACAGCTTACTCATCGCCCTGGCCAATTTTGCCATCTCCACCAAAAAAAAAAGTCAGGTGTTAATCTCTAAATAACGGAATTGTAAACTTACTTGAGTCATGTTTCCACTATTGAAATGGAAGGGGCATGTTTGTAATGCTTCTTACTTGAATGAGTGCAAGCATATTTTCGAAACCGCTTGCGTAGCACTAAAATCGTTCGGCGTAATGCGTTTCTCTAATATTGCACGAACTTCAAAGATGCGTTCTGAGGAACGTAATGACATCCTGTACACAAGAGTTTCGCATGAGAAAATAAATCACGCATTTTTGTGCTCTGATCTGCTTTAAAGCGGGAATTTTTGAATTAGATGGTATCCTTGAAAAGGATACATTCTCGCACTTCCAATGCGCGAGTTTGTGTGCGCGGCGCACACAAACGCCCGTTTGTGCGCTGTTTGTAAAGATGTTCAAGTGAATTTTGCTTTGGCTAGTTTATAGGAGAAGGTAATTGGGTTCTTGACGGTAAATGCACCAGCAGAAATAATGAAACCGCTAGTCGAAACTGTGCCGCAGCAATCAGAAAGGTTTTAAAACAAAGCTTTCTAGGCCTCTATGATAGGAATTTCACGCCAAAACTATCTGCAGGAAAGCCAACTTCACGCAATGGGAGGACACATTATGATGATATTGAAACGCAAAACTGGAAAGCGAAGTTTACACATTCCGAGGGAACGTGACGATCATTATGATGATGATATAACTCAGAGGAGCCAACTTTTGCAATGGGGGCCCCTTATGTTGAAAGGCGAAGCGGGAAAGCCAAATTGGCACAACGAGGGGACACAAGAGGATGATGATGCTGCTGGTTTAACGCAAAGCTTCCTCCGGCACAAATGCAAAGTCCGCAATTTAATGAGCCAAATTCCAAAGCAACGAGAACGCTGAGCTAACAGAGTCAGCACATTCAGATACCAAATAACACACGAATAGATAAAAACAATTCAGGGAAGCTTCCATTCACGCCGCAGACTTGAACACGCAGCTGTTGTAGGTGAGCAATGCCGGACACCTAGTTAAGTTTCAGCGTCATTGTTTATTTGCATAACTCCGGTGCTAGTAATCGTCGTCATATGCACCGAAGAAATTTTCGTCGTCTTTGACGCGAGTGCCGGACACAAAGTCATTTTTACCAATGTCGGCTTCCACCAGGTCTTCATCATCGACTCGAGGCTGCAGTGGCGGCATCTTCAAGTCAGTTCGGGACGAAGTGGCACACTCGTAGACGTAGACCTATTAGCTGCTAGAGAATTCGGTGGCAGCAGTGACCTCTCTCAAGCACACGTCTTTTCAACTTCAGCATTAGCGCTGGAGTTCTCTTTTTTTTACATTTTACATTCCTGGTAGCCCTTGACAAAAGCGCCGGAGTGTTGTTTGTTTGCTAAAGCCACTTTGCGAGCAGGAGACTAGGCGTTCGCCATGAGACAGGCGCTCACGCGCTCTTGGAATTTCATTGTCCCTCGGTATTCTTGCCAGCTGTTTTTGCTAAAGCCACTGGGCATGGCGGGGACGCTGGGCGGACGCCGGGAGGGACGTGCTCACGCGCGCTGGGCATGTTACGGCTGTTAAAAGTTTTCGCTAGTTTTTTTTTTCTTTGCTGAAGCCACTGCGCGGGGCGGGGACGCTCGGCGGTCCCGGCGAGGCACGCTCTCACGAGCGCTCCGCAATTTAGTGGTCTTTTCTTCTCGAACGGCGAACTTCTGGCCAGAAACAACAGCTCCGTTATTAATAGTCATAGCAACACATTCGCTGAACCGTTGTCGTGGATTTAGACTGTCTGATTGGAGTGGGGCTTTGTATTTGTAACGCAGAAAGCGTCGCGTTGGAACCACCTTTCTTCCAGAAAATTGGTTAGATTTCTCGCGTAGGAGAAGATATGAACGCTCATTTTGAATTATACTAAAAAGAAAAAGGACTGCCACCGACAACTCTTCCACAGTTTGCCATAGGATTTATCACTGTGGCTACAAAGCTGTCGCACGTGAAAACAGGACGTGCTGAACAAAGCTGTGTAAAAAGACGTGCGAAGAGGGCCTGTCTTGTTAGCGCATCGTCACGGCTATTTTATGAGAAGCGATATATCTCGCGTCGGGTTGTATCAGCATGGGTGCATGCTTTTTTTAAATAGAATTTTTATCCGGCCTTTTGCTATTATTTCCCACAACTGAACCCTCAGAAAAGTATGCGTAAAATCAGTTATTGGGGCGTATGTGAGTGTGTGTTTTTTTAAAGAAGAACAACCGTGGACATATGCCGAGATAACTAATTTTGTCAAATTTTAAACAAATTTCAAAAAAAGGGATGCCGCTTTATTCCTGGCTTTGTCCATACACAGGAGACGTAACAACGCCAAAATGAGGTTAAAGAGTCAATAGGACCAGACGTCTTGCCGGGGGTCCTTATAGGAAGGTTTAAAAGCCCACCGTGGATATTCCCCGCATTGAAATGGAGAACTGAGAAACCGTTGAACTTTTTCTCGCATACTCGAAACACACTTTGCTTTTGAAAAATCCTTGCGATGTTTTTTACTTCCCCTTACAGTGAGCGTATGAAATAGGGGAAAGCTATAAAAAGGCTATAGGTCCCTTCCAAATACGGAAAGGCTTGTCGGTTGCTTGGATAGGGGTGTGAATGTCGTTCTCCCCACTTTCAGAGTACGCATCTACTTGACCTTTGTTTACTGGCGGAAAGAATACAAGTGCCTTTAACGAAATATTAGAAAGTAGACATATTTCTCTGACTACTTAAGTAGGGTCATGGGATTACCCTTAAAAATAAAACAATATTGTGTTTAAACGGCCAAAAAATCCATTATTCTTTACGTGGAATTGAATTGCAGTTTCTAACCCTTAGGTTTTAGTGCAGCCCTAGCAAACGTGATGAGCCCATCTTCCTGCCGTGGTAATATCCAGAGGAAGGAAATGACGCAAAGTAAGCGCCATTATTACGATGAATGGGAATGGAACGTCTGCGGTTTGGGGCCACCGTACACACATACACAGTCCCAAACGTAAATTGCATAGAAGAGAGCACAAGCACAAAATTTCCCAATAATCATTTTGTCTTCATTTCATCGTAACTGCTTAAGTATCTTCACAGCTCATTTTATTCTTTTGACGCATCATACAAAAGTGCTCTGAAAACGCCTTGTCCCTTCTTTAAGCTCCACCTTTCCCGGCTATTTTGAAACGTCTGCAGTCGAGAGTAATATAAGTGCTCAGCCAACATCCTTCTAAAAAGAATAATTTCTGCACAACTTCGTTCGTGGGGAAGACAAATCTAAAAAGCCAGATAAACAAGAACTTCTCCGTGTTCCTGTATTTGTATCGTGAGCGGGAAAATCAACTAGCAACATATTGCTCGCCGGACACTATTGTACGCGCCTAGATGTTGCAGCAGCTTTTGGTGACGGGCGCATCATGTGAAACACTGGTCGTACACCGCCGCTCGATCGTCTTTGATGTTGTGACATTCTTAGTCGCAAAGCGCTGTTCATCGCGCTGATATGCATATAGTATAGGTAAATCCGGAGATAGTAGTGCTGCAGTTTGGGCCCCGGCGAGTACAGTAGCTAATTTACCCACAGCCATTCTGCAGGGCTGTCATTGCAGACGTCGCTTCAGGTGGCAAGGTAAAAATGAAAATATTTGTGGACTCAGTGCACAATTATTTATTAAAACTTCTCTATCATGTTATTTTCAATGAAAACTGCCAGTACACTTCAGCACGTCTTATGATGTGATGATTTGAAGTTGAAGCCCAGTTTGTCTATGAAGAACTGCCGTATAGGAAGGCTCTGAATAATTTAAACCCCATGCGGGTCGAAATAATGTGCACCGAAATATCGTCACAGGGGCATTCTTGTTTTTCGCCCCCATCTGAAACGATACCATCGTGGCCTGAAATGGAACGCGCTTCCGTAGACTTAGTTACTGAGCCAGCGCGACCGGTCTCCCCCTTAAAGCGTAATTGAGTTCCCCTATACTTTTGAGTGAAATTGAGGTTCACTCTTACTCATGCCCGGTTTCCAAAATCCTAAAAACTCAGTTCCGTTCACGTAGCTCTTCTTTCTGCGACGCTTTCTTCGTCAACTGGTGGGTCGAACTAACTTGCTACGTTCCACCGCTGCCCTTGCTTCTCTTGGCGTTTTTATGACACATTTCCTTTTGGCTGCCTTTCTCTTTGCTCTTTCACCAAAATTTCATGGCCCTCGCTTCTCTTCTGCGGTAGACTGTCGCTGTTGGTGGCACTTCGAACTCGTTCAGGTGCATTCACGCCGGATTTTATTTCATCAACCCTTTCCTTTCCTTTACTCTGTTTCTACGTGTGAAAGTCTTGCCCAATAGGCCTTGGGAGGCCTGAATTGACGGTTAATGTTTGATAGCGTAAGGTTGGGCCTACGTACATGACATGCAACGTCAATGTAATAGTATTTGAAGCTGCGGAAGCCGGTTGAAGACGTTGCACCTCAAAGTGGTGCGTTGGGCTTAACGCCAGACCGGTGTGGTAGCCATGACACCGAGCGGGAAATTGTGCGCCGCACTCCATGTCTGGTCTTTGTGTTGGAGACACATGACGTGCCACAAAGGAGTATGTCACGCCAGCGCGTACCTGCGTTCGCAGATAGTGGAATGTCTTTGCCAACCGGAATTTCTTCGTTGCTTTCCTCCTAGTCAATGAGGATTGGTTTATGCGCCATACGTGTGGCATGAGGCTTTTTTGCGTAATAATTACTGAATGCTATGGCATTAGGGGATGATCCATTGGTTTCTATCTCTATTGAGAAAAATGTTTCATGCAATCAGCCCGATTTCAAAGCCTTCATAATTGTTTTGCCGGAGCCTCCAAGGACGCATACAAACACTCTTGATGCTAGCCGCGAAGCACTTTGACGGTTTTGACTTTCAATAAGAGCCAAGTACGAACGCAAGAACTGCCGAATTACGCGTTACGTAGGGTCTTTGTCAAAATTTTCTAGACCATGCCATAAGTGCAAACGTCATACAAAATTCCAGGTACAAGCTTACCTCTCGAGCGAGGTTGAAGATTTATGCCGCAAATTTAGAGAAAACCCGTTTCTTTCTTACTCGCACCAAACCATTCGGTTACGGGTAAACTTTAACTTTTGGCTGTGAATTATTTATGTCGAGTAGCCTTTGGTGTGTTCTAGAAAATTTTGATAAAGTTTGTACATTTAGGTAATCCACGCCCTATGCGCAGCGGAGAGATTCTTCCCCGACATTAAAGTTGTGTGGACCGGTGTAACACCCCACGCCGCTCTAGCAGCTTGATTACTATCAAAAGTTCCCACATATACTATATGTATATCAGCCTATGAACAGCTCTGTGCGACTAAGAATGTCACTACGTGAAATACGACCGAGCAGCGGTGTACGACGAGTGTTTGGGATGATGCGCCCGCCACTAAAAGCAGCTGCACCATCTAGCTGCGTGCAGTAGGGTCTGGCGAGCAGTATATTGCGAGTTGATTTTTCCGCTCAAGATACAAGTACAGGAACAGGGAGAAGTTCTGGTTTATCTGGCTTTTCAGATTTATCCTCCCGATGACCGAAGTAGTGCAGAAATTATGGTTTTTACATAAATGTTAGCTGAGCGCTTATAATACTCTCGACTGCAGATGTTTAAAAAAAAGCCGGGAAAGCTGGATTTTAAAGAAGGGGCAAGACGTTTTCAGAGGTCGTATGCTTACAATAAACGCGAGAATAGCGCTGATATACGAGTACGAAGGTGCAGCATCATACGCTAAACAAGAGGAGCCAATACATCGGCGGAACGGAACGCCGTTCTGGAATTGCATCACCGCTTTGACGTGAATTAGCGAGCGTCCCGGATCTCCCCGCCATGGCGGACAACCACTTCGCAATGCACCTCCCTAATGGTTCCTTCCAGACTTCGCGTAGCGTCAATGATGGTCTTTGATCCTCCTGGGACGCCTACAGGGTCAATGATAGATATTGTTATATATGCTACCAAACCAAGTGAGCTTCGCAAAACGTTGCGGTCAAATGTAGTATTGTCTGCCCAGTTTTTTTCTCGCTTATTAGGTTAGTTTAGAGGGGCCAGTCATGTGACATCTATGCGGTTTCGATGTATTCCTGAAATCAAATTTAACAATGGACGTCACAGAACATGTCACTGTACGTGTATCCACGTTTCGCGTATGTATGCACACAGGTAAAAACTGTTAACAATAATTCGCGAGCGCATGCTCATTGATATACGAAGCGACGCCTGCTGATGGCCAGTGGCGTGGCCATCCGGATACGTGGACGGCGGTGTGTCAGGTAGGCATATGAAAGGTATTGCAGATTCTTCGGTGTTTTTGGCGACAATGTTAGACCTAAACTGCCCCTCACCGCGCCAGCGCCCAGAGACTATTGTAGCATGAGCTACCCTGGCCGAGGTTGAGCAGTTTCGCGTGGCTCCTGGAGAGCCCGGCTGCGCATGCACGAGGAGCAGTGACATCACTCGGCGCACAGAACATTGCTCGCTGCCCGGTGTCTCTAACACACCCCACGCGCCCAGCGTCTTCGCCGTCCTCCGTTCCGCACGTGGCGGCCCGGTCTACCTGATGATCATGCGAGGGGAGGCCGGGTGTGCAGCCGATGCCTCGTGCGTCACAGCAACACCGGCGTGAGCCTGTAGAACAAGCTTAGCTCTGGGGCGATTGGTGACGCCGCGCCGGAGCCGCTTGATAAATGTACATGTGTCACTGAATGCGCATACCATGTGTGTCATTGAAGCAGCAGTAAGCATGCTAATTAAGCTAATCCTAGACAACCTTGGAAAACTAGGAATAACCAGCTCAACCTTAGCTCACGCTACGTATATCCTTGCATAGCCGAGTTAAGCCACTGCTAATTTTTTATACAATTATCGTCAGATGATAACTACTGAAGTTTTTGTCTCGCGTTTGTCTGGGTTCTTTGGCGTAAACTGCCATTATTAGCGCCGGGAAAATTTAGCAATCATGCACCGCATGCGATGTGGCGTGAACTCAAGTGCACACCTATTCTTGGCTCGTCATTTTCAAATGACCTGCGATATCATTCACGTGCTATCTTCCTTTATATTCAGACCAAGAAATACGACCAAGACAGAGGCTGCCTACGAAAAACAGTGCCGGCCAATCTGCCCTGTGGAGGCGGTGGGAAGCGAAGCTTTATACACGGTTGGTCTCCCCAATCTCTGCGTGCGCTCGTGGTTCAATTGGCAAGACAAAGAACTCTCACACCGCTTTTCTTTACGGTCCTGGTTCGATTCCTGGTGGGGCCATTAATTTCTTTTGTTTGTTTGTGGGACTTCTCCGTTGAAGCCAATGGTCGCGATAGAACCCTTTGCAGATAGAAGTACAAAACGTGACTTTCAAACAACTACAAGAAACAGAAGCTTACACAGGCCTCGGAACCGCATATCCATCCTATAATCTCGCTGGGAACTCCGGTGGCTGTGAGCAGGCTGCGCTGTATGTATGATTATAAGGGTTTAATACGCCGACGTTACGCAGGCGATGAGGGGCGCCGTGGTGGAGGGCTGCGGATTAATTTTGGCCACCTTGTGATCTTTAACGTGCACCGAAGCGCTGCATGTGTGGCCGATCACCCATTCGCGCGTTGTTGTAACGGTTTTAACCACTGTAGCGAGATCGTACTAAATCTGAAAAAAAAAAATGCGCCGGTGAGTACGCCGTAATCTGTACAGCGTGATAGCCAAATTGATTGGCAGACAGTCGTTTGCGGTGAACACTTAAGGTTGGCTTTAGGGTTTCTTTTAAAAAATTAGTGCCCTTCCACTATGTGGAAAGTGAGAACTAGCGAAGCTGCACAGCCTGCACGGAGTGGCCGAAACAAAGCAGTCGTGTTTGACTGAGCATAATTCCTGGATTTACCTAAATGAAATTTGGAAAGACCCGAGCTTTACTCCACAGCGTAGAAACGTAGGGCTGTCCCTTTCCCCCCCGCGTCGCCGGCATCTTACTGTTGTGTAACACGAGAACCCAGTGCTCTCTACCACTGAGGACACCGGACCGGTCCCACTGGGCTGTTTGGCGGCCACTTTCAGCCTCACGCCAACGCAACGGACGTGTCATCAGTAAGGGCAAGAAACCTTTAGCTGCGCGTGCCCTCCCACACCCCTCCCTCCACTATCCAACAGTGCACGCATAAACCCGCATCCGATAATAAGCGGGTGCTTAGAAGTAAAAAACACTGTCGAAGATATCGCTCTGAGCGCCCTTTTAAGGTGAACAAGTAAAAATGGCCCACGTCGGCATTCAAAGCGGCACAGTTGCTGTTTATCCGGGACAAATTCGCAGTTACTCGACCAGCTGGAACTTGAGGCGGCAACGGCGGCGGCAGCAGCTTTTCGTTAATTTTGCACCCATTCAGGCTTCTGTTCGGACTGACGCTTCTTCAGCCTCCGCTGTTTTCTGGCGCAAGCTTCACTACGCTACGTCGGGCAGTCTTCGCGGGGTGACCAGTTTTGCCCTTGAGCGCCAGAGGTAAAACCACATGCCCTTCCGCAAGCGCCCGTCATGGAGCGGCGGTCCGATGGCGGGAAGCCATAGGCGGCAGGGGAGAGATAGGCGAGGAGGAAAAGGGGACGTGTGCGGGATCCGTACGTGGGACGTGACGGAGGAAGGCGACGAGGCCGCCGCAACAGCGATAAGCGCGCGCCACGAGGCCACGTGCGGCGCAGAACCATGTGCGATAGACGAAGACAAATATCCAGCTGTGGTCCCTCGTACAGCGGCAAGGCTTAAACGACGCCGTCAAGAGAAAAATAGAAAAAAAAAACGCCACTGTTGCAGTACAGCTTCGCTATTTTCAAGTATTACGCATTAGTGTGCACTTACCTCAGTTTTTCCTCCAAGCGAACGACATGCGCCCGTCCCGTAGCGAGTTAAAACCTCGAAGGACTCGACCATTATTGTAGCGGACACACACGTGGGCTTTCCTTTCGCTGCCTACTAGTAAGAATCTTGCTGTCTGTCATCACCCCCATCATCATCATCCGCAGGAGCAGCGCCTATCAGCACCCACTGAAAAAAGGCCTGTCCCGTTGATCTCCGATTAGCCCGGTCCTGTGCTAGGTGTGACCAATTTATCACCACAAACTTCTTGATTTTTTCTGCCCATCTAACTTTCTGCCGCCCCCTGCAACGCTTGCCTTCTCTAGGGTTACTCTCTGTTACCATTAATGACCAACGGTTATCTTGCCTTCGCATTACATGCCCTGCCCACGTCCAATTCTTCTTCTTAATTTCTACTGATATGTCCTTAACACGCGTTTGTTCCCGGACCCTCTCCGCTCTCTTCTTCTCCCATAATGTTACATCAATCATCTTCCGTTCCATTTCTCGCTGTTTCGTCCTCAATTTGCGTTGAGTTTTTGACCCGTAGGTGAGTGCCGGTAAGATGCAGCTGTCATACACTTTCTTCTGGAGGGACAATAGTAGGCTGCCATTCATTATCCGCGAATGCTTGCCCAAATGCACTTCACCACAATCTTACCCTTCTAATTATCTCTGCCTCATGGTGGGGATCCGGGTTCACAACTTGGCCTAAGTAGAGATATTCGATTACCACTTCCACTGCCACGCCACCTTTTTCAAACCGCTGTGCTATCCCGAGGTCGTTGATCATTACTTTGGTTTTCTGCATATTAATTTTCAGGCCCACGGTTCTAGTATGATTGTCCAGTTCGGAAAGCATGCTTTGCAATTCGTCCCCCGAGTTACTTAGCAAGGAAACGTCATCAGAAAGTCTGAGGTTACTGAGTTATTCTCCATTAACCCTTTCTCCCAGTTGTTCCCAGTTCAATGTTCTGAATACTCCTTGTAATCGTGCGGTGAATAATGCTGGAAAGATTGTCTTCTTGAGTGTCGCACTTCCTTATAGGTATTTGACTGCTCTCCTTATGGGGGATGATGATAGCTATGGACCCATTGTAGATATCTTCTAGTATTCGGGCGTAATGCGTGTCAACACCCTGGTTCCGTAAAGCTTGAAGGACTGCTGAGGATTCTACCAAGTCAAATGCTTCCTCAAAATCTGTGAAGGCAATGTATAGGGGTTCAGCATGCTCCGCGCATTTCTTGACAAGCCGATTGACCTTGTGAATGCAGTTCATTGTTGCATAGCTTTTATGAAGCCCTGCCTGTTCATTAGGTTGAGTGAAATCGAAGGTGGCAGAAATTCTATTCGCGATTACCTTGGCAAGCACCCGACAGACGTTGACAGCTGATCGGGCAGTAATTCGACAAGTCCTTCATGCCGCCTTTCTTATGGATTAGGATGATCGCGTTGTTCTCTCGCGGTCATTAGGCATTGCGTATACAGGTTTGCCAACTTTTCTAGAACATTGTGCCTGCCATCCTTCAAGAGGTCTGTGTTATCTTAACCTCTCCACTTGCTGTGCCCCCTCGCATTTCTTTCGAAGCCTTCTTTACTTCTGTCGTTGCTGGTGGGATGTCCATCTGCTCTGAACAACGTCCTCGCAAGTTATTATCCTGTATGTCAGGGCTACTGTACAGATCTGTGTAACACACCAACCTAGACCCAAAACGCTCGATTGCGAGGACAGCTGACAGGGCGCACTGAGCCTCTAAACTCCAAAATTTAAATCTCACACCACCACAATGGGTATGTTATCGGCAGCGGCATTAAGCCCTGCTTTCCGTGCATGGCCTTCCTTTCACCCGAGCCCGTGTTCGCCTAACCGGCAAAGGGGGTGGGTGCATCATTAGGCGTTAAATACACCATCGAAGGTAGAGAGAGAGACTTTGGATGCGGCCAGACTAATATTTATTATTATTATTCTGCCAGAAGAGCTGTTACCACCTACACAGGACCGCCGACGCTAGAATGTCGCTCGAAATGGCTTTCAAGCTAAAGAAGAAATATGTGCTCCCGCATGCGTTCTAACAGGGCAAGCTGCTTTCTACCGGCATGGACTCGCAGCTAGTGCGCGAACTTGTATTTGAGGTGAGAACGGCCGCGGCTACATTCTCGGCGGATTCGGTGGTGGCGGTGGCTTCCGGGCGTTTTTACACCCATTCGCACTGCTGTTGATTCTCCGCAATCATCTGATAACTGCGCTACGGCCGCTTTAGCCGACTGCACCACTTGTGAAAGAGTCATCCTTGGTGGTGAGGGGAACAACGGTCGTGATAGATGGGTCGTTGGCGGCGCCGAGATGCCCCAGAGCAGCACCAAATAAATCGGCTTCACCGGAATAAAAACTGGTAGGGGAGGGGGCGTGTAGCGCTTCGCAGTAAAAAGGTGTTATTTTTGGAAGCTCTAACACACTACATCTTTCAGCGCTATTCATCGCGTCAAACATGATCTTCAGCCTCCAGTGCGCAAGCTATACCTTTCTTATCGTTTGCTCTCTCGGACCTTTGCAGCTGCAAACAGCTGCAAGCAGCAGCAAAGCTGCAGTGACAACTGACCTAAGCTAGTAGTAACGACGCTAGCGGTGACTAGGCTAGTCTAGCGGGGACTGGGTTAGCAGTGACTAGCTTTGCAGCTGCAGTGACTATGCGACGAGAAACAACTACTTTGCTAGCGGTTGATTCTGCAGAGACTTGAATGCCGAGTGTGCATGTGCTACAGCGCATGCAAACCCCGCGACCGGGCGGGGACTTAACAGCTCCTTTGCCGGCGCTTTGTCCCTCAGTTTCGCTATCAAGGGCGCACTGGCTGTGCTGTCTGTGCATGCCCTTCAGTGCACGCGAAAGGAATAATCCATTTAACCTGTTGAAATAGCTAGAAGGCAGGCTGTGAAATATTAAGCAGAGGCAAACACCCACGAAGCATTGCGCACATACTCTTTTCTTTCACTTGTTACAGCTAGGTTTTAACGCGATAGTTTTATTGAATTCACTTTCCAATGTTCCCGTGGATGCCAGCCGTCGGCTAACAGCAGTGCCCATGAAGCGTACGTGGAAATATTTCATCGAAGGGAAACGGAAACTACGGCTAGGAGCTACGGCTACGAGACACGGAAACTACGAGCACTCCACTGAGTCTGCAATATGGTGCAGCGGCAACTGCAGTGTCGGAAGCAGATACTACAGCGGATAGAAAAGAAAAGATGTGATTAGCGCCACGACTGCGCAATGAAGATTGTTCTACGCCCCGACAATTGCAGCGGGCTTGGCAGGTACGAATGTCAGTCATAACCGCAATTTCTCCGTCACACCGAAGCTCCTCTACCACCACAACTGATGGCTGCGCCAACATTGTGTGACTTAACGGCCAAACGCTGCGAATGTTCCATGCGAGGGTTTTGAAAACCAAGGAATGCGTAGCTGAAATGAAACTAAGATTTGTCCTAATCATAAATAAATTCGATTATACCGCATTTTATGGCCGAAATAGAGAAATTTCTTTTCAGATTTCTATCTGCCTCTCTCACTGCCGGAAGCTGTCGCCGGCAAACGATGGATGCCTTCACGCCGCCAACTTAAAAAGCCCACTACAAGTCGGTTAGGCTGTCAGCCCAGAGAACGGTCACGTAAAAATAATCGGCGCTGCCTTTCAGAGAAGCGGCAGAGCCGATTTCTCTACTACAAAGTTTAAAATATTCTGTATCTGTTTGGACCACATTTTGAAACGCCTACCCAAAGGAAAAGCAGCAAAGAGGGAAGAAGCGATAAGATTTACGCAGGTACGCACTCGTAATAAGCCGTATATTGTACGGCCTGTCATACCAAAAACTTACCCGCTCATGTACGAATAGCCGCCATCATCAGGTCGACATATAATGTCATCCTCAACCGATGAATTTTTTACGATCACTCCAAAGGTCATGACATTGTGTCTTTACAACTTTGCGGAAACCGGAGAGGCCACTCTCCCATCAATAAAAAAGCACCACCTTGGGAAAGAAAACATGGCGACGGACCCTTCTATGGATAATAATACACATCTGGAGAAAGAAATGAAGGAAGCTGAAAGTAGCGTGCAAGACTTGAAGGTAGCGAAGATGTACGCAACCTTCATGACCATCGCGGTGTTTTAAATCCGTGATTGCAGCCTATTTTCTCCTTCGCTGCAGCAACGACGTTTCATCCGTAATTGTTGCTATAAATGTTAGCTTCATTTTTTGTTCTTGGAACTGATAATCATTGCACAGCATTTTTGCGTACGCTATGACCTGTCTGTTTCGTCCGGAGCAAGTGTTCCCACGATTACATTGAACGCCAGGGGGATTTTTCTTTTTGTTTGACAAATCTCCCGATTTGGGCATGCTTGGCGAGACAAATGTGCCCCGGGGACGTTGGCCGTTGCCGCATGACGCGCTCACATGAGCGCTTGACAGTGTCTTGGTTTTCTTTAACTCCAGGTGATGTCCGCTATCTTGGCCAATCTCCATAAGTGGGAATTTTTGGCTTGAAAAACGTGCGCGAGGTACTCTCTTGGTGGTCGCCGCAAGGCACGCACACATAAGCGCTGGGTATTTTTTTGGTTTTTCACGTCCCGGATGGTCGCCGCGAGGCACACGCTCACATGTGCTCGACATTTTCTTGGTATTTGTAACTGCGGACACCAAATTCTAACGATCCCTTAAACACTTTTGCTGTTATAAACAACTAGGCGTCAGGATGGACATCTCACTGATCCAGCAACTTTCCTAAAAACTCACCCCGTAACGAATATTTTACATCCAAAGGACGGCTACAATAGCTCACCAGTCACGCTCAAATTCCTTCAAAGAACATTTCCGAACCATCAGACCACAGTCCACACCGATTGCGAGATGTTTTAAGGTACGAAGTTCAAGATTGTCGTAGTGCGCTGCCATGGCAATCGTTGTGACATCATGACAATCATGCACACCGGAACAAGAAAAATCCGAAGCGTAAGTTATTCTCTTGGCGGGCGGTGAAGCGGAACTATGGAGTAGAAGCTTAGATGCAATTACGCAATCTCAAAAGCACATGAGACTGCTGGCTGCACGCCAAGAACCCGAAGGCTTGAAAAAATTTCTCCAATCTAAAATCATGAAAGTTCATATCACATTGATGCCCAGAGTAAAAGTAGGTCTGCAAGATAAGAACGCAAACCACCCAGGAGTACTCGAACTCGCGTACCATGCTGTTTGGTACCACGACTACCGCACTGCCTTCCGTGATATATATATTGATCCTCTTCTCATCCTACGCCTACGCACATCTGTGCACATGGTGATATCAGCGCCGAACAATCGCAAACTGTAAGCAGGATAAAAACCAACACATTTATCCACAAATCAAGATTTGGCGAAACTTTTCCTTACGAGACGTCCGACATTAACTTAAACTGTACTGAATACCGGGAGCTTCCGACCCCTTCCTCGTCAACCGGTCATATCTAAGGATACGTTGAGGGTATAAGAATTTAAACATCAACTTTTCCACTACTGTCGACACATGAGCGGACGCCATTACCAGCTCGTCACCTCAGCATCAGTGTGAGCTGGTTAAGAGGGGAAGAGAAGGAGCTGCTGCCTTTGGGGCTCTTGACTTCAGAATCCAATGGTCAGCACTTTATGTATTGTTTACCCCGCCTTCATAATCTGCGATTTTTTAATCCAGTGAATGTCCTCAAAACCCCCCAAAAAACGTGACGCTAGGATAATAAGGACAGCAAGACTCAAATGGTGGCTTTCCCGCCAAATTTGACCAAAACACCGCAGCCGCAACGTTTTTCGCCCACATCTGAACCCACACAAGCGCAGATGGCCTCTGTGTTTCCACTGCAGCACGGATTAAATATACTGCTGCCAGTATTGCTATCTTCGCTGAACTAAACGGAGATGTCGCCTGAAAGTTTTTAGTGCGCATATTTTAGCGCCCGCTCCTCCGGTTTCACGCGGCTGTCATCCCTCGTTGTAACCCAGCGAACGAAGGGGACACCGTTTTGTCACCCGTTTCCTTAAATTAGGGTGCACTGTCAGAAGATATGGGGAGTCTACTCCAGAGAGCCAACAAACCCCACCGAATCCACAGGGCACAGGTGACAAAGGGGGTGGCCGTCTGATGTGCGGCTTTCGCCGACCAGAGCGGCAGGAATGAGCAAGAGCCTTGAACGAAAAACAGCACAAAGACTTATATTTAGACAGGCAAGTTACACACAAGCACGAGGTAACGGATCGATAATGACCGACAACTTAGATGGAATTCGAATACAAGAAACAGTCCAATTAGACAAAATGATACAAACAGGAGCGTTAACAAATGAATATTACGAAGCGGAGCAGTTAACAAAAAAAAGAAAACGAACAGTTCGATGCTTATGAGAGACAGAGTCCCAGTATATTCACCGACCGGGCCGGACGATGCACCGCTGTCGGAGGCGATTCGGCTACCTGGGAAGCGTGGCTTCGTTGTAGGCCAGGCCGTCCGAGACGATCACGGTGATTCGAGGCGCGGGTACGTTGGAGTCCTCCAGGGCGCGGGTCGCCGATGGTGTGATGCACAAACTGACAGGTGCCGTTGTCACATCACGACTGCCAAACGTAGCTGGTTTGCTTAGGCGCGGCTTCTCTTTTTATAACCGCGCCGGCGCGGAGAGAGGGAGCACAACACACAACGCGCCCGCCGCCGTCAGCGAATAACTTCACTCTCCTCCCTTCTATAATCATCGACGCTCTTTAGAACTGGCAAGGCCACGCGCACCTCCTCGAAAGTACTGGAAGCTTCGACGAAACTGGAGCGACGTAGGTTTTATTTTTGTTGTTTTCTCGCCGGCGAGCCGGCGAGTGATCGTGTTACCGTCTCTTCGTTCGAGAAAGTTCCAGCCTTGTCTCGGGGCGAATAGAACCGAACTGAATGAATCGAACGACTGCAAGAAAAATTAGGCGCTGTACAATAAAATGAAAAAAGTTATAAGGTACTACTTTTAGACGTCGTGCGCTCGAGTTTGTGACACCGTAAATAAGCGAAAGAGAACGAGCAGTAAAGCTCAGGAGCAAAGTATGACGAAAGTGTGAGGGGGAGGGCAGTACGCCGAGACGGCGCTGGGCGTTCTCTACGGCGGCTACGCGCTACGAGGTAACCGGAAAAATGAAAGGGCCCCCAAAGATAGAGCGAGCATAAAAGCGGAGTTTGAAGGAATGCCGAAAGGCGCGTGACATGGTCCCCCGCTGCGACGCGCCACAAGGCAACGCCAGAGTATATCGCACGCCTTTCTGCGTTTGCTGATGCGCTGAACCCTTCGTGAGATACAGCAGATATGCGCCGTCACCCGGAAGACTGCAGTTCGCCATGCCCACAAATTTCGCATTAGAGAGTGCCGCAATTGTCAGCCAAATTTTTTGTCAATTTTTTTAACATCACTAGTGGACACGATGGACAAACCGGATGACGTGGAGTGGTACTCGGCTCGCTCTAACTTTTCCTTAATTTATTTGCACTTTCTCGGGGCTCTGCACATCCAACATCCAACGTGACTACAGCACCGTGTTCGGAGGGTTGTGGATGTTGTCCAGGCGTTCTGGAAAGCCTCCAGGGCTGTTCCGCTGGTCCACAGTGATCTTTGATGAATATCTACAACTGCTCCTGGCGTTATCGACCCACATACTACAACCCATTTTCCCTAGGCGTGCCTGCCCATCTTTACACAACACTGCTCCCTGCAGGGACTACATCACACACCGCGATTTTGGCTACACGCGCTGATGCTACCCAGAAAAAAAAATGCGGTCACCTTCGCAATTGAGATGGTGAAACAGCCGAGCCAGTTGTCTTCCCCAGATTTCACTTCGCTTCTTCTGCAGTTTTAGCTAGGCTTTTCTAAGAGTGTTTTCTCAAGTGTGATCAGCTTATCGGTAGTTTGCACCCTTTATGCCGCCGAGCACATGCCGTCTGTCTCAACTAGTAGAACAGAAGAATGGAAATTTGGCTAGTTGGTAGGTGTTCATCTTTGTGGAAACAGAACCGGTCAAAAACAGGGACAAAGGAAGACGTAAACAGCACGGCGCTTTCTACGCCGTGCTGTCTACGTCTTCCTTCGTCCCTGTTTTTGACCGCTTCTGTTTCCACCAAGATCAACTAGTCGAACACCTGAACGTCGGAGCTTGCGTTATCACTTGGTGCAGCCAATCCCAGTCGCCCCCCCCCCCCCCGCCCCCCTTGATTTGCGCCGTGACGCGCCCTTCCAAGACCTGCTCGTCAGCTCCTAGCCTCCTCACCACTTTCCCCCACACTTCTCGGCTCAGCATTGCCCGGCACGGCTGGAACTCCGCTGTTCAGTGTGGCCTATGACCACAACACACTACTCTTGCAGTCGTTCTCCATGATTCCCCCTCATCACACTCACCTTTAACAACGAGGAGTTTGAAATGGTCGTGCAAACAACGCCAATCACACGACTCATCTCTATGCTTAGCAGAAGGTGTTGTACCTCCTCACCCTCCCAAAATATGACTTTAATGACGACCTGGGGACATTGTATTCGAGAGAAATATATTACATCGTATAATCTACTGTCGATGAATCAAAAGAAGTTTCAAGCTTAAGGACGAGATGCTGCAGTTGCGGCCGAACTACAGGCTCACCGGCATGACGATTGACACAAAGAACTGTGAATCTTTCGAGCGTCACGCAGAGGTTCGCCACCTGGGACATTCCTGTGTGTGCCTATGCACCGCGCCCAGGATATTATGACGTTAGAGTTGCATATAAGCGCCACTAGGGGCCCCGGGAAATAAATTCTTGAGAGCCCGCTTGAGAGAACGCCAGTGAGATCGCCATAGCGCACGTGAAAGTGAGTGAATATATGAGGAGTTTTCCCCGCTTGTGCAACGCCTCAGTATATCATCGCAGGCGCGCTCCACACGAGGTGGAAGACTACGTTGAATAACCAGCGAAGAGTACCCATCGCGACTACTTCAACCACATCATTAGAACAAGCAGCCGCGAGTTGTTCGGCCCGCGCTTTGGAGGGCACCATAAGCTGGCGGCGTGTAAGTGAGATGCTAAACGCTGTCCCATCTGTGGCAACACTAATACGGGCTGACCTCAACCTGCTTTATTTTTGACCATACATAAGGATATACATGCGCAAAAGTAAATACGAAGGGAATTACATAGCTGCAAAGGTGGCGGGCTTATCCAGGACAGGTTTTGCTTGTCGAGAAACCAAAAGCAACGACAATAAAAGCGTGGTCAGGTACTGCATTGGGCGCAAAAATTTACTTGGAATTCTCACTCTCATCGCAGCAGCCACCTGATAAAATTATTCATGATTCATGCTGGCGCGCAACTAGGAACAAGGCTGTCTTGATTCTTTTAAGTGCTTCAGGGTTGTACGAAGTATCCGATCGTTCCTTCATTTCATCTTATGATTAACTTTTTCTTCCCCATACGATATTTGTTTCTTCATGACGACCGGCTTTCGGCCGGGGTATTCATTCGTTATGATTTGTAGTTTGTAATTATCCCTTATTTTCTTTACTGCCTCACTAACTACCCCGGATACAAAAGAAAGCCCTATCGTAAGTGTGGCTCAGCATTCAATAAAGCTCTCCCTCTCTGTTCCTATCTTGTTTTTCCCACAGTATTCAGGTTTATTCCGCTTATCGCGAACATACCGGTTTCCGTGAATTCACCGAAGGAGAGAGGGAGAGAGAAAGAAAGCTCTTTATTATAGAAGAAAGCCGAGAGGTTTGCCGGAATCGTAACACCGACATGCTACTCAGCAGGGGATGGGTAGGGAAGAGTAGAAAAGGCCCTATAGATTACAGTGCAGAAGAAAGGGAAGGAAAGAAGTATAAAAAGCAGGCATCATGGAGTTTGTGGGAGCAGTTCGACGAACGTCACGTTCTTAATATTAGTTTAAATCAGTTCAGTGACGCCGATCTCATCTAGGTATTCAAACAACGTAGGGAAATGCACGGCGGAGCTAGTTAGTTCCAAAAAATGCGAAACATTTCGCCCGAGCCACGCATTCACATTCTAACGTTTTTTTTCTCTTAGGTCTGTTTGCGTCGTAGTGCGACTCTTAGGTTTGTTTCGTCTAACTGGAATGTTTTTATAGTTTATTTTTATACAATGCTACCTTCTGGCTTTTGCATTTGATATGTCTTGAGTTATCCTTCCGTTCACCTTGCTCCAGGAGTGCGCTTTTTCCAAGCATCAGAAACGGCATACTCCGGGAACGTAAGCTAACTGCTGATTGGCTATAGACGGACATTTCGGCGGCTATCGCAATGGAGTCATGCATATGTGAAATAATTGCCCAATACGGACTGCATGGGAGGTAGTTTACGAAAAACATCCTTGTATACCCAAGTAATACATTCATCTCCAAAAACTTCCATTGTCGCATTTCTTGTTTCCCGTCACCGGGAGTGTGCTTCCTTGACAAATGAAAACCTTTTTTTTAACTATCCCCACTCTCCTTCATACTGTCATCTTCGTTTGTTTTGACTCTATACTAACCCATTTTTGCTTTCCCTGCTATCACAAAACTTATACATTGATGCGGCAGCACCATTCATATTTTATCAGGGGTGAGGCCCCTTAGGGGCTCGGGCTGTTGGCGTCTCTTGTAGTCATCCTCGAAATCGTCGTAATCGTCTCACATAGTCATGGTACTAAAACATCGGAAAACTCGCTTATGCCTCGCGCTACAACGTAACGTATGCAAAAACACTCCGAGACACTATTTACGCTTCGCGCTGGAGTTCGCAACGAGTACTAAAATAAACACCGGGACACTCGTTTACGCCCTGCGCTAGAGAGATTCGTGTTTCAAAGTCAAGAGACTTTCACAGCAATGCTGTATACATCTACCGCCCTACGCTTTCATATCCGTTGTCAAAAACGTCAAGGTGCCAAGAATACACTCATACACTGGATGCTTCGCCCCTCCCAAAATTTAACGTTGGTAGAGATGGCGCGGGAAGTTTCGTAAAGCTAGGGCCTGCATAAAACATGTTTTGGAATAAAATGCGTGCACTTCAACTTTTTATAGCATGGAACCACATGGGCTGTGGGCAGCACTGCCATCACTTTTCTAACAATGAAGCATTCGTAGTTAAAACAAACAGACGCCTGGTGACAATCTCACAAAGCCACCAAGCGTTGTATTGATGCCGACAAGACAACCTTAACAGCAAAGAATTAAACTCCCTAATTTTGCACACAAAAGAGGCATTTTTACTGCCTTCTAACAACCGATCCCCAATCTTAAAACTTTCATCTCTCTCTTTCTCTCTCTCTCTCTCTCTCTCTCTCTCTCTCTCTCTCTCTCTCTCTCTCTCTCTCTCTGTTTCTCTCTATCTCTCTCTCTCCCCCCCTCTCTCTCTCTCTAACTCCCTGCTAGCAAAATAAGAACACAAGAGTATCCCATCAAAGTCTACTTTCGTCAGATGTCCAGGTCCTTAACATCGGCCGCCACCATCCTTATCCGGGTCGATGAACGCCAGGGGACCAAATGACCTTTAAAGCCTCATGCATATTCAGGCGTGGAGAAAACTCCGCCAAACGATCCTGAATGCAATCCCAACACGTCCTTGTTGCGCGCGTCTGGGATTTGGGCAGCTTCTTTGCATAAAATTCCTCCGGCTCGCCGCCGGTCGTGCTTAGGCAAGCAGTGGATCAAGTGCTTAGCATGAGTCGTACATAGTGTGTGTTGCAGTGTGTGGCTCCTCCTCTATACCAAACGGACACGCATCGAAACGCCGTAGAGGGAATGTTAAGCACTGCGATATGTCACACGGCGTCCATGGTATCTTTGGCGATGGCGTCATTTACCGGGCGTCTGTGATGGGCGAAGTTTTAATTGAGAAAAGTGGACTGAAATGAGTGCTCAATGCTGCTTGGGAAACGCAGAACAGAGGAAGCTCAAACGCCAATATTTAACCCAAATATCGGCAGCTCTCAATAGGGCTAAGAATATCTTTGCATTCAGCCCACCACACTGAGCACTGCGCTTGAAAAACACGCGTGAGATGTTCGTAGTGACTGTGCCGTCTGTGCCAGTTTGCAGCTAGCCCTTTTTTGAAGATGATTGTCTTTCTTGCGCAACTTAAAACCAGAATTTTTGGTCTGTCTGTCTGTGACTCGATTCAGCCACCCGGCCAAAGTAAAATAGATATTGCGCAGTAGTCTTATGTACTCACCGCCAAAGGTAAACGTCTAAGCCCGGTTTATATGTTCATACTTGTGAACCTTGTCGAACAAGAACAAGACATTACGCAAATACAAGACAGGAAATTAGTACACATGGGATGTTTACAGTTTTCCTTTATTAAAAAATTCCTGCATGCTTGGTTTTCCGATAGCAAATGATATTCTACATCTACTGCAGAAAACCGCCGCCATCTGTTGCCCGTGCCACCTCCTGACCGCATATGAAAAATCACGCGGCCACAGCAACGAAAGCCTCCACTAGCTAGGTTCCACGCTCTGCTTGGAACGCACGTGGAGCACCACGGCCACGAGGTCAGCCGCCTCGATTCACGCACGTCTCCGCCGTACTGCAGCTCTGGCATCGAGGAACCCGGCCTGTAGCAGTGGAACGCGGTAAATTCAATTCGCCTTGCGCAATCCTTCAGTGTGTTTACCTTGTAATGAGCGCGACGTTACAGGAACAGGATGAGAGGTGATCGAGAAAGCAAAGGGGGGCATTTCCTTTAAAAATGCCTACAAAGACTATCGACTTTGACGACATTTGCAACAAAAGGAGCACATACGCGGCCAATTTTTTTTTAAATATTTTTCATCTTTTCCTTTTCTCCTTTATAAGACGGAGGATTATTTTCCCAAACCATTGATTTATTAACGAGGACTCCTAACCTCTATGTGAAAGTGCCACCGCAGCAGTTTTCAGACATTGTGAGCGTGATTCGGATCAGAATGACCCGATGTTTTATTTAGTAGCGGAACTGTTAGGTTATTGGGGCTGTCCGCGGCATTTGACTGGACGAGTAAATGAAGCAAAAATTATAGAAGAGGCTGCTCTTTCCTCAGATTTGTTCAAATAGCCCCCTAGGAAACAGATCACGATTACCAATGACAGCAGCCCTGGTTTGCCGTCCAGTCGACGTCATGAGCCACTCTGATGTCCCCACTAGCCCTCCTTCGAGAGTGCGTGCGTCTGGTTCCCGGTACTCCGTGTCTCTTGTCAAATAGGTCAGCCAATAAGAGCTCGGCGAAAGAGGGCGTTACCGTGGATATGAACGTGCTTTCTTGCGGCAATGGGGAAACTCTGTTCGCTTAAAGTGGGTGATCATAGCTGCTGCGAAAAAAATGATGACGCCGTTCGGATTAGGGGATGCATGGGCGTGAAGCCACTAGGCACAGAAAAATTAAAAAAAAACTATAGGAGAGAAAAGAGAAAGATATTGAGAAGCCAGTTTAAACAACCTGTTCGTGAAAACTAATTCGAGGCTCGCAAGGAATGCCGCCCAGGCATCCCTCGGCTGCGAGTTCTATTCTTTCCGTGTGATGAGATCGTCGCGGACAGTATAAACAATGCGCGTTACGGTAATGTAATCTCGCGATTCAAAATTACGCTATTTAAGGGGCGAACAACATGGGGCACTGGATTAAAATGACTGAGTAAATAGCGCTCATAACATCGGTGTGTGGTAAGATGGCTCTCACACTGGTGAAAAGCCGTGTCAACCATGCTCACAGAGTGTCATTCTTGGCTAACTGAGAAAACAGGAAGTGCTACCCATATATCTCCGTTCAATTTACAGAGCCTAGCGTCGAAGGCTTAATTATCACCATCACCATCATCACCACACCATCATCATCATCATCATCATCAGCCTGTCTACCCACTGCAGCGCAAAAGCCTCCCCCGTAGACCTACAAGTATACCGGCGCAATCTGCGACCAATTTATCCCCGCAAACTTCTTGACCTCATCTGCCCACCTAACTTTCTGCCGCCCCCAGCCACGCTTGCCTTCTGTAGGGATCTACTCTGATGCTTTAACTAGAGATAACTTTGCTACCGGTAGTGCAAGACCATAAACGGGTGTGCCAATTAAAAAAACAAGTATAACACCCGGATTCAGTAAAGTGTTTTGCGCCTAATTTGAAAGTTCGCCGAATTCGGTTTTGTTAGGGACAAAATTTGATAAATGTGTGGTTAGTGTTAAGCGTTACCTAAGGGAGAAAGAACCAGGTTGAAATAAAAGCGTGCCTGTGGCGTATTTAAGAATACACCAAAAGAACATTCCAGCCATTCAATCGAAACAGTGAACCTCTAATTGACCGCACCCACCCCATTAAATGGGACAATTGTGTAGTGTGCACCGTGAACAAATCAAAGTATAAAATTCGCTTTCATGTCAAGTTCATTTTCTTGAGACTGTCCGCAGCTCGCCGTAAAAGCGGGTGTTTTTTTTTCGTATTTTCAAGAATGTTAACTAAAAACCACCTTCATTCAGGTTTTATGCCAACTTAGTAATACACGCCCTAAATAAGACTGCTCATGCTTTTGAACTATTGGCTAGGCTTCGATGTCACATCTAACCCACGTTCTAGTGCGAGGTGTTGAAAACGAGTGTCGTGGTGTTTTAGTACCGTGACTACATGAGATGACGATGACAGTTGACGCCGACGGCCCGAGTGCCGAAGGGGCATCGCCCTAAAAAAATCTGGGTGAAGTAGTGACAATTCACCAGGCACTTTCTCGCTCGGCCCTTATGACAGCCTAGGAACTGGTCTGAGGTGTTTTCACGGCAGGAGACAGCTGTGTCTGGTAAGCATTTTATATATGGGCAAAACTTTTGATTATACCACCTCTGCACAGAGATTAATATATCTGAACATAATAAGAACTGAAAAAAAACCCTCTTCCCGGCTTCTCCCGCCTCGTCAAAAAAAAAAGAATCCGAAAGCTGGCTCGGGTCACAGGTGTAGGATAGGACGTGTAGGAATACTGCAGCGGTCGCTGCAGTTTTATTTTTTTGTAGTCAATCTGCCTACTTCAATTGAGGCAACGTATTTTTTTGTTTCCATGTAGAATTATTTGCAGGAAAAAATAACAAACGCGACACATTTTTTCAACATTGTCCTTATTTTGAGTCCTCTTTTTCAGCATCTACACACAAGCAAGTTCGATTGTTTTAGTAGATATTGTAGTGATTTTCCATTATCTGGTTATCTGGGCCACTTTTAGTTAATGTAGCAAAGCCGCTTCAATTAAAATAAATTATTCCTTGAAGACAAGTCGGGAATTTCGCTCTAATGTGAACTGCAATTAAAAAAAGATCACCATTAATTTCTTTTTCAGGCTTTCACAAATCAAACCCACGGTTGTTCTTATCACACGCCTAAAACAGACGTTGCGTCGTCTGTGCTGTTTTTGTAGGTACACAGCACGAAATGTGATTCTCTGTTAGCTGTATTCCGGTGACGCAATTGAGTGATTTTCTAACAAACTTTTGACGTCAACGAAAGACGAGAAATGGCCGGTACAGGCTTGTACGCTCTACGCGTCCTGAGAAACTAACGGTTGCACAAAGGATTATAAGCAGTAATGACAAGTTTTGTTATTTGACAGGTCGGGCAACGAAAGAAACGTTTAGACACAAATGTACTTCTTGGTTTTGTGCTGATCCGATGGCGGATGGCAGCAAAAAAGAGTTCAAGCTATTTGTGGATAAACTCTGCGCGCAATACAAAAGACCCTCATTAAGGCGCACTCGATTATGACGAATTCTATGGCTAAGACGGACAACACTCTTACTCACTTGTTACGTTCCCAGTTAGGAAAAAGTCCTCTTCAGAAGAATTTCTGATAATAAATTTTCACGATTTATTCTAGTTCCCCTTAACGGCAGTTTACTGTACCTTAAAACAAAATGATGACTTTTTGTTTTTCAGAAGAATCGACAGTTGAGGTTCTTCGTCCTTGTATAACGTTTTTTTTTGTTTTGTTTTGTGTCCAAACATATTGCCGCATTTTTCGCTCCGAAGTTATGCGTGTGCAGTAAGGCGCATCGGGTATTGCAAGGCGGCAGAAAAAACTTAAACAGCTGATAGTGTTCAACGCGCCTTGAAATATGTACACATAGACGTTTTGACTTTTCGTCCACACCTGAGGACGGCCGCGGCGCGGATGTGGAGGAAAAACGAAAACTTCTGTGTTGATATTTCGACGCTGGTTGAACACTATCACCTTCTGATTTTTTTTTCTGCCGCCTTATAGCACAGGACTACCTTCGGAGCGTAAGATGCGGCAATAGCACGAGGTCGCGGGTTCGATTCCCGGCCGCGGCGGCCGCTTTTATGATGGAGGCGAAAAGCAAAAACGCCCGTGTGTACGAGATTTCGGCGCACGTTAAAGATCCCCAGGTGGTCAAAATTAATCCGGAGCCTTCCACTACGGCGCGCCTCATCGCCTGCGTTGCGTCGGCGCGTTAAACCCCAGAATCAATCAATCAAAGATGCGGCAATATTTTTTGACACAAAACCAAAAACGTTACACAAGAACCGAGTAGCCGAAATGTCGATTCTTCTGAAAAACAAAAGGCCATCGCTGCAAAAAGGCGACAGAAGGCAAACTTTCCAGCGGCGCGTGCCGGCTTCAGTCTTACGCTTCAGGGTATAAGTGCAGCGTAGTGCTACTATATGGTAGCGTACGCAAGGAACCCTGGGTCCATTGAAGGAAAGCTGTGTGAGTATGGAGGAGCCCATGCGGCGCGCGTCGAGAATGTGAAGATGGGAGTTAAAGTGTGTCAGCTCGTTTTGGACCTCACCAGCGCTCCTGTCCAATGGAAGAACGGATACTAACACGGCATTTAAGTTTTCTGGTGCCGCTACGTGTACTGCGTCGGTTTTTGATACGGAGATTGTTGAGCGTCGCATATTGACGGGCGCGGTCCTCGAGAGGAGTACTGGTCACAATGAAGTTAGCGCGCAGATGTAGCCTCATTTGATTTTGCGGATGAGGAAGGAGAAACGCTTGCTTCTGAAGGTAGGTGGTCAATGTGAGGGTGTCGTGGGAATTGAGGTCTAATCCGTCTTGGGTTCGAAAGACAATCTTGATGCCTCCTGGCTGAATCGAAGCTGGTGGCAGTGCCTATCGTAGGTGGTTGCTTCGTGGTGTGGCGGTCGTAAAGAACAGCGCCGAGGATTGGCGGAAGCTGGGGTTAGAAGGGCTTGTTAGTGTCGGCGTACTTCTATCCACTGGTTGTCGCATGGGGTTGTGGTAAAAGTCCCGGAAAGGTCGATCGACAGAGAAACTTATAGACCTGGTCTTCAAGTCAAAATTGTCTCTTTGTCCGTCGAAAAGATCAATCCGAGAATCATGCCGCGGAAGCAATTATGGGGTATGACGAATGCAATTGGGTACTTGGAGCAGTTTATGCTGACGTGTGCCATAAAGGTTTTATTTGGCGTCACTGGATGGCTTCCTGCTGTGAGTATGTGCGGACCATCCCAACCTGTCACTTTTTTCAGCTTCTACGCGAATCATCCGCTCATCACTGAATAGCTGGCTTCTGTGCCTATTAATAATAGTGCGACTGCTTCCAGCTGTACCTTTCAAGTAGTCGTCTTCGACTTGCGGCTTTGTCGGGACGTCTTATAATGTCTCGCTCGGGTGGATGGTTGGTGGCTGCTGGTCGTCATCGTCTTACTTGCGGGCTTGGTCACGTTGGGTAGGCGTCGCACCATGGGGGTGTCGTCGTGTTGGGGAACACGTCAGGGTTAAGTCGGGACGTCCGGATGTTGTCGCACCGAATTCTTGGCACTGGGTTCCTCGATGCGTAGTTGGATGGTTTCCGATTTTTCGCCGTAGCGCACCCTCACCTCCTAGCGCTTGACATCTTTTTGTGAGCAGCCAATTTGCCATGTGAGAAGTCAAAGTGGCTGCAGCGCCTCGGTAATACGTATGGATTCTGCGACGTCAAACGGTTGAAGCGCCCTAATCACCGGCTGCTGTGGTTCAGGTGATCGTCGATCTCGTTAGGGCACTCTCCGGCCTACAGACGGTGTGCGTCGATGGGGACACCCCACAGGTCTCAGCCGCTTGTACGGGTAGCGTCGGTAGATGTGGCCAGCATCTCCGCAGTAGTAGCACAGCGATCATTGTTGGTCTTTCTGGGGGTGTAGGGTTACACCACACAGTCTCGAACGGGTGACAGCGGGCTGTGATTGTACGGTACCTGCTGGAAAGTAGCACAGGCGGGCGGGGCTTACGAACAAGAGCGTCGGCAGCCAAAGCTTGCGGTTCGCTGTGTGGTTCCGGCGATGCAGAAGTCCCTAATTCGGTTGCACATCGCCGATCACATCACTTATGGAAGCGACGTGGGGCGGCGGCCTCGTTGCAAGAAGTTTCCGCAGCTTCTCTCTCACTACTGCGCAGATGGTCTGGCGTAGGGAATCCCAGCTAGCGCCGGCACCGATCGACTCTGAAACCAGCGCACTCAGTGGGCAGTCGTACTGCTTCTTACGAACTTCAAGCTTCTTCTCCATCTCGGCCGCCTAAGACGCTAATTCAGCTTCCGTCTTTGGCGGTTACTGACAAAAAAGGCGAAGAGCTCTTGCTCTACCCCTTGCATCAAAAACCGTCGTTTTTTCTTCTTTCATATCCGGGTCGAAACGCCGAAACAATCTCCAACTTTTCAACAAAGATCATGGCCCGCTCCTGGGGATGCTGTTTTCGTGTTTTAAGCAGAAGCGCGTCCCATTCCTTTCTCGCGACGGTGGCGAAGGTCTTAAGGAACTCGCTTTTGAATTGAGTCCAGTTGGTCAGGGAAGCTCTAAGGGTTCCCGAACCAAGTTCGGGCAGATTCTTCTATGTAGAAGAACACATGCCGCAGAGTTCTTCATCGTCCCACCTGTTGAAGCTCCAGACGCGCCCCAGCTTCTCCAACCATTCTCCTGGGTCTTCATCGAGGTTTCCCCGGAACAATGGCGGTTTCGGGGGCTGTTGCTGCGATTGGTTAAGCTGCTCCTTGATCCATTGTGCTAATTGTAGCGGTCATTCTATATGGGTCCTTCAAGTGAGGATCAACACTTGCGGTAAACATTAAGTCGGCGGCTGGATCGAGTTGGACTAGCTTGGCGGCTTCCAGAGGGCGTAGGGAGCAGAAATGGTGTGTACTCCGCACCTCACCAGATACGACGTAGCGAAGGGCGACGCAGGTTTCTTCAAAGGAATAACGTTTATAGGAGCTAGCTTGTGTTGCGCTAAAAACTCATGAAATACAGAAGCGGCCGAGGAGCTCTCAACAAAGTGGAGTGCGCAGGCGAGTGTCGGGGAATAGAATACCGCGGTGTTTGCATTGCGAGTATTCGTCTTTCCGGGTTCTGCTTTCTGTAACGGTCGAATTGCATCGAGAACAAAGGAGAGCATTCTAGCCAAATGACGACTGGGGGGCGACACTCTTTCAATCAAATACGATAGCTTGTGGCACATTCGAAACAAAGTGAGCGAAACACTCGAACACGCGCTTTGTTCCAAATGGAGAAGTCAGTCATTCAAGCATGGTCAGACGCTAGCAACAAAACACAAAAGTAAAGAAAACCAATGGTTAGCGCAATACTAGCCGCACGAACATATAGTATTGGTGTATCTGTAAAAACGTGCAGTATTCTTAGTCCGAATCTTTTCAACAGCACTTTCGAGATTTGTACGCGATTCATATATCTTCAAAAAACCAAATAATTTACTAGACAGGCGAAAAATATTTTCAAGACTTTGCAAAAGCACGATTTGTACTTTTTCTTCCCGCAGGGGCGTACTTCCGTAAAATCCGCGTAAATGAGCACCTACACTATGTAGAAGTGTACTTCTTAACTTTAATTACTATGTCAACCAATACCTTTGGGAGTTGAGAAATCGATGCATCAGTTATTCGGGTACCTCCTTTTGTGTGTACAGATAAATATACTGGACACCCAGTGGTATTACAAAAGTCGACTCGTTTGATAGCTTCGTTTAAGCGGAGCTTCACGGTAGCTCAAGAATAATTATGAGCTATTATTAGAATATGTGCTACACATCATACCTAGCCCACATCAAATTCTTCAATGTCTACCCTGTGCAAGGAAGTACTGTATATGCTTCAATTTTTGAAGCTTTGGCAGTCTTAGCCCAGCAACGGAATAAGTTACACAAACTAGTGGAGTACTTATTTTTACAGAAACACAAAATGCCTACTAATGAGTTCGCATTGAACTTTATAGGAAGGCCCGAAATTTAAAGTTTTACATCAAGAAAGTAAAACTGCCGGTGTTCTGGCGGCCTTAATTCAATTCGCCAGTGTATGGTGTTTTCCTGTGCAGCTAATCTGTAGACCCATTGTTCTATTTTTTGAGTAGAATAAAAATTGTTTTGACAATAACAAGTATATCAAGTAAAGCTCAATTTATGAGTGGTTACTGACCATTCCGGGAAGCCAAGAACTGATCATACAGACTGCCAAAGCAACCAGTTTCAGCTTCCTGCAGCTACAGAAATGCCGCGAAATGTTACCGGACGGCTGCGGAGAGCCAAGCAGAAGTCTGCTGTCACGGTTCATTCCAAAGCAACAACACACATTTTTGCGGTATCCGGCTGCGAGAGATACGATGTTGTCCAATCTATATTTTTTCTACGTTACTTTGCTCTTGGAGTGTTGTTTCAATGCTTGCGATGTTTTCGTCGGCATCCGTGTTTGCTGTAGAAAGCTACAGTTTCCCGATCTTGCAAGCAAAAAAGATTTAGTATGTTCAAACGCTATCGTGGCCGCAATCTGGAGTTTCCTCCATTTATGTCTTTTTACTCAGGAAACACGTGGATCGATGTAAATATTTGAGACGAAAAGCTTCCAACTGGTAACGCCTACTGTAAAGGTATTTTTTTTATTTTTCTGTGGGCACATGTATGGGCTTTCTAGCAAAAACAATACACAAATACGAAAACTTGGTTCTCCTGTTAAAAAAACTATTTCGATATTTTTGCGGCGAATTCTGATGCCTGGCATTTATAAGTTACAGCCGAGAGCCCCCTTCTTCAGCGCGGCCCTCCCATGCCTATCAGTGCGCAAATATTTTGACGTCTCGCTGAAAAATGCGCGTTTCAGCCAGTGCGGTGGCCACCAACGTATTTTGTTGCTGTTCATGTTTACTGCCTCTGAATGTGCACGAAGTTTTTCCCAAGCGAGTTTTGTTTGTCTTCCACCCGTGTACCCAGGGCCAAGCGAATGACGTTAAAAACAGAGGCGCACTGCTGTTCGACGTAAAGTCGCAGACATTTCGGAATGCTTGACGGCCCGTATGCACGCGAAGACCATTTGTGCGACTGTTTTCGCTTTGCCGTTATGTTCTTTTAGCCTAGCTGGGGAACAATAAAATAACAGCATGGTCAAAAGTGATACGGTGGACCCCGAATAGGGTCTGAATTTCCGCAACGCTCCGTTACAAATGATAGATCATGGGGCTAAACGTTTTGTAGGCTTTGTAGAAATAAAAACTCTGTTCGCTAAAATGTATCCGTACAAATGTGCGAGCGGAAAACGGCGATACGAATTTAAATGAGGGAAAATTTTTGAGACCGAACGCAGAAGGCACATAATTTGGAAAACCCGGCCAAAGAGCGTAATGATTGACCGTGAAGCGCGTGGTTCTACGTGGCCTTCTACTTAGGTATATGATTTCTCGGCAGAAAGGGTGCTTCCTAACCTAGGAAATTTGCTTTCTTTCCATGCCTTTTTAATAAGTCGGAGCCTACAAGGCATTGTTGGCTAAGTTGTCCTTTTTTATTTCTAAATCCAGGGATTTGCAATGGTCCAGAGTCTGTTGCAGTCGCAATCTGTGGGTCCATGTCCGAAATGCCGAATATTCGAATTTTGTTTCCTGTGCCTTTATTTTGCGCTGGCGGCCATTATTCCGGTCATATTTTTTTTCACGGCTACGCCGGACATAGCATTTTCACTTCTTGGCACATTTAATTCTTTCGCATTGGTAAATATTCATGTGTCCATGGAGCGCAATAATCTTTTACACCTAGAAGTCGGGATACGTCCGCTTTTCAACATTTTTCGGGTAATCTTCTTGGGTTTCGATTTGATTTTACTGGAATATTTTATTTATTTTTCCAGGTTTTATAATTCTGCCTTTGCATGCAAAATTTGACTTAGTTGTTTCCGCCGCCTGCAGCGTAATGCTCCATTCCATACGTACTTTGTACGTTGATTTTTTGTTGGCTCTGATCATCACCCTATTCATGTTATTTAAAAAGCATACGTACCTGTATGCGGACTGGCTACCTCTCGGTGTGGGTGTTGCCACCCTTGTTCATGGTTGATACTATTTTTTGACCCGCCCCGGAGGCTTAGTGGCTAAGGCGTTCTGGTGCTGAGCACGAGGTCGCGGGTTCGATTCCTGGCCGCGGCGGCAGCTTTTCTGATGGAGGCGAAAAGCGAAAACGCCCGTGTGTGCGATATTTCAGCGCACGTTAAAGATCCCCAGGTGGTCAAAATTAATCCGGAGCACTCAAATACGGCGCGTCTCATTGCCTGCGTTGCGTCGGCGCGTTGAACCCTAGAATCAATCCCTACTACTTTTTGGTTTGTACCAAGAAGCTAGAAGCTCCCCATCTTGCTCTACTTGTTTAATTTTTTACTTCTAAGCACGCAGTAGGGCTTCTCAACTTTCGGAGTGTTTCGCAAGCTAAGCCTCACCAGCACGTGTTTTCTATTCATTCTAGAAACAACCGTGCCCTTTATTCATCGTCGCCGAGGGAATGCGTTCCCCGAGGCTCAACCGTGATACGAAGACTCAATTCCAATGTCGAAATGCGGAATCGGCGCTTCTGCTAGTTCGGGTTCAAACAAGAACGATACGCGCGTTAAATCTAATCAACGAAACATCTCAAGCAGACATGGGGACTTGCGCCGATATCAGACTCCAATCGTTATCAAAGTGCGCCCTTCGAGTATATGCAAAGCACCCCGTTAGGTTGCATTTGGTGGGTTCGGATGTACGTTTTGTTTGATCGCTTGTTTTACACTGCCTCGCACTGTTCGCATAAAAGCGGCATCTAAATCACCACCGTCCAAATCAGCGCGAACCTCTCCTTTCGCGAAATCTGACACTAGTTCCCTTCTTCCCTGAAATTTTGCTCTAAACATTTTTGAGAAAAGTTTCGCCGTCTTCGTTTGCTTGCTCTCTGCTCCCCCCAGTTCACGCAATACATAAATTGGTCACGTTTCGACGGCGAAGCTGATGAAAATGACGATAAGGCCAATAATTTGTTCCTTTGCATGCTACGTGAGCTGTGTTTTAAATTATGCCTCTCGTGAACAGAATGCTAATGTGGCGAGGCGCAGTAGTCTAATGAGCTTCGGTGCTCCTTGTTCACGGAGCTGGCTGATAGGAAAAGCACATTTCAATGGATTAAAACCCACCATTTCTAGACAAAAAACAACCTCAATAAGCTGCCTGCAAAATACTCTTGTTAAATTGTCGATGTGATGCGTCGCGTCCGCCACTTTCTGCCGTTCATATCGATTTATTCGAGCTTTGAAAAGGAAAGGTGGTGGCAGAAATTTATATTTCCCTGGCAGTAATCTAATGTTTACTTCTTGGACAAAGTGGTTCCATGCGGTGCCGGAATTTTCGTTGCGGGATAGGGCAACGTGACAGTGCCTACTTGACGGAGTGACGAATTCCATTTTTGCATACCCGTGGGTATGTACTATGGGTATGTACCGTAAGTAAGCAATACTTGAAGAGAAAATACAATTTTAATTGTTCTTGTAGAGTTGATTCTGCAAAACTAGTCTTATTCTAAACTTTTTCACAAAAAAGTATGCCGTTGTGTAGGTTCATCTGACAAAAAAAAGGAAATATTTTAGGGTTTGCAACGTTCAACCTTTCTGATGTGGCTGTAGTGCTCCTGGAAGATCTTCTTAGAACAAACGCAGCCGAATGCAACATTTCAGATACGATTGCCTTAACTTCAGGAGAGTATCGAAATTTGCAATTCCACCATCCTTACACACCGAAATTGAGGTCCGCGGAAACAGAAAGTGCTACACAAAGATATCGACGCTGTTCTGTTCGGAAGCTTCCTGGATTTACGCTGAAGGGCACATGCTAAAGTGAACTTGCATATGAAAATGTGCAAGTTCACTTTAAGGTTCTTTTCTTGGTAGCAATTAGCTACTGGATAAAATTACTAAACACCGCGACCCGGACAATCTATAATTGCGAGTAACACCTCTTCGTCCTTAGAACTTTTTCGGGAGGGGCTATTTAGGAACAATGCTGAAGCGGGAGTCGGTAGTCCTCATGAACTGTACTGTGGACGAGCTCAATAAGTCAAGCGTCAGCGATGGTTTCAGCAACCCAGCTTCGAAACCATTTTTTTTACCTCTCTAAGTGATATCGCGATGGTCGATTCCCCAGCGTTGCAGCTTCCATCATTGGGAGTATTGCTAAGTTGTAGGCTTACGTATCATTTGCTTTTAGTTTCTACTGAGCGGCGATTCCGGTTTTGACAAAACTCAGTGATTCATTGCACCCTTGCCGGAGCCAGTAGTTTGGGGCTCCAAACTCAACAGAATTCGGTAATAGTTCAGCAGAAACCATATCCACGGTAACATAAAATGTTACTTGCGTGTTTCGTTCGAACGAAACATTGCCAGATTTATTGATTCGCAGAAGTTATGGGCATTTTCTAATACTGCTCATACAGCTATCAGTTCCAGATGCGGCAAGCCCAGGCGCACACCTGCACATTACTTAAGCGCGGCAAAACTTTGAGGATCTCGGTCAAGCTGTTTATGTAAGTGGCTGTGCTTTCACTGACGAACGCTTGTGGGCGCACTGAAACCGCACATTTCTTTAGTGTTTCAGACCCAGGCTGTGAGAAATATTTCGTAATTGAAAAGAGCACGCTTCACAATATACCCCAGTGTACAAAATCAAAACATTCGCTCTCTCCAGCTAACGCTCCGATTACTTCTTCTATCATATAAAAGTGGGCAAAAAACGTGACCGCTTTTGTAAAGAGCCATACTAGTTTTTTACAATACCGTCAACGTGGAAGTAGATTTAGCGAGGGCCATTACGCTTTTGTGTAGATTGGAGAGCAGCATTTCAATTTCGGAATGGGGGCGGAGTGCTGGACACTCAGGGGGTTGGAAATAATCATAATTGAGCAGCCGATCTGCTAAACAGGTTGTTGAAATTCAATAATGTTTGTGCTATCCCAAACAAACCACCAGACCCAGTATAGGTCACATAAGCTACCTGTCGGCGTTGAGACGTGCAGTCATACTGACGGCTGCCAGATAGCACGTCGTCACTGTTGCTGGCGCCTCTGTGGATTTGCCTGTTCTGCTGCCGGAACCAAATGCCTTACTTGGCCGAAAATCTACCAAAAATATTCTCTTCTCTTGGGTGCGCCCAAAAATTTGCAATGTACTGGTGAGCTACGTAGCTATTTTCGCACGATATAAATTGAAATGAGAGCAGAACAATGCTTCAAAATTGTGCAAGAAGAACACGGCTTACACTCGTCCTGTGGCTGTCCGCGAGCGGTCAATCACGCCGCGCTGCCCGGGGAGATGGATATTCGTCTGTATTGATCTAAAAGGTGCGTTTGTGACCACAGGGTACTTCGTTCGTAAAGCGGTTGGCGCTGGGCCGGAATTCCAAATCAACGCTGGAAGACGCGCATGGCCGTCAAGCAAGAACTACGACGGCGTACGAATGGTGGTGCGTGGAAGTCCAAGTTTCGGATGTTGATTGGGTAAAGCACGAGATTTTATTTATTTATTTATTTATTTATTTATTTATTTATTTATTATTTATTATTTATCTATTTAAGACGCATAATGACGCATAAATTTATTTATTACTTAAGACGCATAATGATCAGAAGCGAGGCGTCGAAAAGTTTCTTTGCATGACACACATGCGATATGGTCTATCAGGTTGTTCCAAAGATGTATAGCGCCTACAAGGGCAAGTGAAATAAAAGCTGATGAATGGTTCCTTCGTGAACACGAATGCCTTACGGAAGACATTCGTCTAAATGGAAGGCCGATGTCCTTGCCTATCATTTTGAATATGTACACCGATCAGATGACTTCCGTTATACTCTTGATTTTAGGAGTGCGTGTAAAGCTAAACGCTGAAAGATCCATGGGTGGATTTTTAGGAATGCCTGATTATCTGCCACCTCTCTCCGAGACGAACTTAGAGCTCGACTCGACGGGCCCACGGCGCTATTCTTGAGAAGCCCACAACCTAATTTTGCCGCAGACCTTCCGCGGATCGTTCCAACCGTACTTAGTACCGTATTTCGCGCGTATAACCCGCACAGAAAGTGCGAAAATTTAAGTAGCAAAATAGGGTGCGGATAATACGCGGGCTTTTTTTTCTTTGGTGCAGCTTCACGGCAATGCGCGTTGTGCCGTGAAGCTGCGCTAAAGAAAAGAAAAACCCGTATTATCCTGCGTAGTAACCCTGACTAACACATCTGTGGCAGCGATTGCGCAAAGCATTCAAGGACAAGGAAGAAAAAACAAGGACGAGCGGACTCTAACAACTGAATTTTATTAGTGAATTGTGACTTTCACCTTGCAGCCACTGTATTCTACTTGAATACGCTTTTTCTCTCGAAATAGTATGACATGTGTTGCTTGAGCAGTAGCTTTTGTCCAGGCTTTCCTGTAACAAACATGCGGGCAGTACGCGAACATTTTCTTTTTCTTTTTCGGCGGGCTGAAAGTGGGGATGCGGATTTTTTGCAGGGGCGTGTCATACGCGCGAAAATACGGTATTCAGTCTCAGTGGCCACGCTTGCTTGCTCTGAAAGGTGCACTGGCTGCCTGTCCCTCTTTTAGCTCTCTACCAGCATCGTCATTTTGTCGCCGTCAATCCAATATCATCCTCTTTTGCGGACTACCCCGCCAAGCACTCGTGGAGCACCGCATTGAGCTCGGGGCAAGCGAGTGACGCGTGCGTCAGGCAATGGGGAACCGCCTCTTCCGAGTGCCACCGCCAGCCGCACGAAGGCAGCGACACCGCACCCTTCTCGGCTTCATGCGACTTCTATAAACCCGTGGCAATTCATTCTGTGTTTAAAGTTAGCGTTTAAACGTGGCAGGTGTTCAAACGTTCACGTTTAAACAACAGCTCTTTTAGAATTGAGCCGACGTAATTGATTCGAACAGCGGAAGAGGTTAAATCTGGGTTCAACCCGCGGCGCTGCCAAGCCGCGTTTCAATGTTCTAAGCCGCCCTGCAAAATTATGCCGGCAGGCCTGCGCTCACAAAGCCACTGTTGGTGAACATCTCGTAGCAATTCAATGATTTGATGGATGCCCTTACGGAGGATTTCTCCATAAAGTAAAAATAAATAACTAACACCGTTCTACGAAAACGTCATTGCGTAATGGTAGCCGTAAAGTACAATAACAAACAAAACAATGGTAAATGACAGAAATATATTCAGTGCTAAAAATTTTCAAAGTTGTGCTCTTGCGTTAACCGGTCGTTTGCTGTTAGCTGGTAAATAAACTGTAAATTCTTCGTATGTTTGCGGGACAGCAATATTGCACTTCGGGGCTGAAGGTACGCAGGAAGCGCCGCCTGTTTGCTTACAAACCTGGTGTTGAAACGAGTCTGGTTTTCTATGTATTTTCTCTGGTGCTGTGTTTACTCACAATTCAGAATATCAATTAAACGTACAAATCACGCCCAAATTCGCGTTACTTGTTACAAATTACTGCTTTCCTTGGAATTAAAACCCGCCGCATTTGTTACTACGTTCTAGGTAGAAATCATTTCATATTGCAGCACCTTTCTTTATTGCGAACGCATTAACAAACCCAAAGTGCAACTTCTTGTCTCCCAACTCCTACACGGGCTGTTATTGCATTTTTAGGGCAACAAGAATATAAAACAAACGGCATTTCGCTCGTGAGCAGGCACCATAAATTATTACTGCATGTCCCACAAAAGAATTACAGCCGTGGAAGGTAAACAGTCGTGCGCATTTATTATTTCCACACGCAACAATGGCACTCGCACTAACTGGGTAATCACAACGACCAGCAAGTCCGTTCAAAAATGGCTCGCAACTATCGCCGCTTCCTTTCTCACCCAAAACAAAGCGATTTAGTAAATGAAACTCCACAAAACGTTTCCACGTGATTCATACTCTACAACACGCGGGATGGTGAACAAACAGCGATAGCAACGGAGCAGGAAAAAAAAGCGAGTGCACTACCATGCACCACAATGGTGTAACAACCGAACCGGCACGAATGATTCCATGCGTACCTAGAGTAACGGCCGTTAAGACCGCATCATTGCCACTCTAGGAACGCAACGGCAGCAATCGACGTCTCGATTATTGGTTGCGCACGCTCCCTAGAAGCGTGGTTGTCTGCATAATGGCCACTCTCGGCCCATTAAACAGGAATCCCGCGAAGATACCGAACTGCCACTGCTGAGATTCGGATAAGCAATATGAAATGCATGTTAGCAGCACAAAAAAAAAAACAGTATTTCTGAGCGGAACACGCGAACGTTTGTCCGGGAGAATGAAAAATAAATGTTTTAAGCGTTGTGGTGTGCGCCATGGTTTCCGCCATGAAAACAATCGTGTGATTGTTTTCGAGAAAACGATTGAAATGGCTTTTTTTATTAAGGATCCTTTTAATTGAACTAGATGGGTACAAGTTTGGATTATAAATTCTAGACAGAAAAATAACGCGGAAAAGTTTGCTCCGCCAGACCTACCTCTAACCACATACGCGACAGGTCTTTTAGGGAATGAGCGAGCGAGTATTATTCGGCCGCCATTGAAAAAATGTTGCAATATAGTGGAAATAGTGTGTCATAGTTCATTATACACGTATTTACTGTCTGTTTTAAAATTTGGTTGCAATGTCTCTATCAGTAATAGTGTCCAAGTGTAGAACTAAATTGTATGATGAGGCTTGATGTCTTATGCCCCACATTAATTTCAACTGCAGCTGCTGGACCACTGCAGTTCATTTTTAAATGTGAGCAATTCGAAGCATTTGAGCTATGTAAAATGTAACAACGAGACTCCGTTACCTCAGGGCTAAACAGTATAATGCAGAAATAAAGTAGTGCACATTGTCATGTTTTTTTAGGTAAATGCACCGTTCTACTGTGGTTATTTGTATATCTTGATATTAGTTTTGTTTAAAATACTTGGTCGGCATTTTGTATAACAACATTTTGTACAACTTTATTAGGTTGTAAACGAAAGGAAACGAAAGTCAACGAAAAAGAAACAAGGAAAAGTAGTACCTTTATTCGGAACGAAGTGTTCCGTGAAACGAGTCGAGTGAGCCGTGACGGCGAGCGGGAATTTTAAAACAATTCCTGAAGTATCGATAATATTTTCAGCGAATTGTATTCCGATCATAAGGAAATCTGTTTTCGCACAGCAGTTGTGATAATATACGGAGATAATAATCATGCCATCGCTATAAGCTTGAAAGACGGCCGCTTTCTAAAATTCGGACGTGCGAACAGACCAAGGAGCAAGAAAAACTAATTTATTTTGCTCAATCAACCCACCAAAATTATGAGCTTTATTGACTGGCTGCGTTCACTCTTTGCAGAGAAGCATCAGCGTTTTCTTGAGAAAGCCACTAAGCGGGCACAGTGGGAACGGTGGTCTTCCGACTGATCAAGCTAACAAGGATAGAAACTAACGAGAAAGCAAATCTGCGTTAAGAGCACATACGGGGAAGCCCCTTCAGCCACACTACACCACATTGTCTGGTAATACCAACAATACCCAGACTTTCCCTCCATCTCCAGTACCTACGTGAACCTTGCGAAAATATGCTGGCCAGCATTTTCCCAGCAAGCAGCCACGCATTCCTCGCGGAAATGGCAAATACAGCCGGCCGCACCCCAAATGTGCTCCCTGTCAGCTGTTATTAAATTTTCTCGTTTCTCTCTTATTCTGTGTTGGTATAATTCCTTAGCATGAAGGAGGTCGACAATTTTCTTTCTTGCCACCTGATGGCCATTCGGATTTCTGTAGTCATAAGAGTTTTCTTTCTGTATTTCTGTTTAGTGTTTAGGCGAAATACAAAAGTGCGAGCCAATCCATCTGTGGATATGGTTGGAAACCGAATCGTTACACAACACCTACCACGGGCGACTGCGGCCCGCTTGCGTTAGTCCCACGTTACACTGAACCTGTAACACGTTCTTTTAGATGCAAAGCATCTCTTACTCGGGGCTATGTCCTGCGTCCGTCTGTTGTCCGCACCTTTCCCCTCTCCCCACAAGCTGTGCGATAACGCCGCTCTCCTCCTCTCACTCTCTGCATGCCAGCTGTGCGATAGCGCGCACGCTTCTCCTCTCCCCCTCTCCCCACCAGCTGTGCGATAGCGCGCGCACTGCTCCTCCTCTCCGCGCGCCGCTCCCTCAGTTGCTGCTTGTCCGATGAGCTGAATGGACGCCAACCAACAATTCTGTCAGCGAACTGCCAAACGTGAAGCCGCTTCGAAACGGCAGCGTTCCCACACTGCGAGAAAGCGAAGCCGCTTCGGCACGCCAACGTCGCCAAGCGGATCCGGATGCGGTTCGCCAACGAGAAGTCACTTCGAAACGCTAGCGTCGCCAAACGAATCCCGATGCCGCTCGCGGACGCATGTGCGACGGGGGGGGGGGGGGGTTGGGAACACCGAGATGCTTTGCCTCCCCACATAGTTCCCTTCGGGAAGATGGTGTAGTTTTTTATTATTTCACTTCAGCAAGACGTTCGGAATGGCCTTGTGATGGGTGTGATACAGACTCAGACTTCGCGTTCTCCCATTATCTTCGTGAACGTTAAGTCGATGCCCGTTCCACGTATCGTAGTGGGTTGTTTGGTATCGGTGCTTCAATGGACGAACCACAGGTTTCGCGGTTTCGCCAAGCGACTGCGACTGCGACAAACACAATTGAAACTGTTTCTGGTTTGTTTCGTACGAATCGATCGTTGAGCTGTCTACTGCATACCCGAAATGCAAGTAAACCAAAGATCGGCGGCAGAGTCAGAGGAGAAGTGAGATGCCATGCGTTGGTATCTTCTTCATTTAATTTTCACTAACTCCCAGCCCGTGCGCAAGGCGCGCACACGGCCGCTTCACGTGTCGTGAGTGGAGGGAACAGCGGCGCGAGAGGTCGCGTAACCCTATCACGTGGCATTCAGCGCGCACGCAGGCGTTAAAGCACAGCCCGTCTTCTCCAACGTCTCCGCGTGCGCTCGTAGTTCAATTGGTGAGACAACGGGCTGTCGTACCATACCTTCATTCGGTCCAGGTTAGATTCCTGGCGGTGTCAGTGTCTCCTGTTGTTTTTCGCGGGAGTTTTCTGTTGATGACGACGGTCGGCACAGAAACCTTGGCTGGTTCTTTACAAAGCTTTGCTTTAAAACTGTTTTCGTGTATTTTTTCTCACTTATTGAGATGATAACAGCGCAATAAAAACATAGCCGAATGCTGTAAATTTCTGTCGCATATAAGTAATAAATTGACGTAAAGAAGTCACTTTGTTTACCAATCTTCTTCAATAACTCTTCAATCTGTTTTGAGAAGCGCTACGTCCCAGCAACCAGTAGGGCAGCTTGCACGTCGGCGAGAGTTGTTGAAGTGGTGATTCCAACAGCACAGATATGTGGCTTAACCGGGGCGAATGGCTAGTGACTTCTTTCCTCTTTGCGTCTCGCGGGAAGGTCGGGCGGTGCAGCGAGCGGTGCGTACTGTTGAGGCTGTGTACGACATCGGCTGGCGGTACACAGGCAACGTGGGTTCGAGGCTGCAGAAAGACAAAATGACAGCGACGTCGTTTGCGTTTTCGGTAGCTCTTGACTCGCGGTCTAAGGAAAAAGTCCGGAAACTCGAAAAACAAGAGTTTTAAAAGTTCTAAATCTTGGTCGGCGCTATACATAGACTCCATAAATGGCATGGCGGTGCCGTGGAAGAGTGCGGATATTCACGCAGGTCCCAAAAACAGGGCGCCCGAAAAATCGGTCGCCGACTGAATCTACTCGTGGACACACAATGCGTGATCACCTATTCCCTGTCTTTCACCTACATAACGGTTGACAGATGCGCATGCCTTGCTTCAGCTTTAGATGTTTTTTGCACGACCCTCGCATACCGTTCCAACTGTGCTTTGCGTTCTGTCCGTGTGCTTGGTCGCGTTTGGTTACTCAAAACAGCAGCTTTGGATGCGTGTCGCTCATTTTATTGACCACCATTATTAGAATTTATCTCCCTCGTTCCAAATCCAGACTGGGTTGCCGCCTTTTCGGCCCCGCACTCGCATAACACTACGTTGTACCACCAGTAAAAGCGGTGACCGGAAGTGCTGAGAAGCCGCACCCCAAGTGCCTCGGGCGAAGACAGGGGGGAGAGAGCACCACTCAAAACGCAGCCAATTGCGCTGGCTGCTTTGCACTTGGCCTTACGCCCCCTTTAGCGCACGCGCTCAATTGTTCTCTGTTCTCCAGCAATTTGTGAATCTGTACTACAGATTTTTGCCGGTGTTTCTGTATGACAGTCCTCCACCCTCCTACCCGAAGTAAAAATCTATTTGCCCGATCTGGTGTGTAGGTCGCAGAGCAACGGGTACATAGAAATTCCTTCAATGGATTCATCGCTTCGGAATTTTATCTCTAACATCATCCACGATGTCGCAAACTAATATAGGCCAAAAATGCCATGCTACTTCATAAGGGTCGCAGTTTTCCTTTTCGCCTTTTTCAATTCCTCCCAGGGCCAAATTTAACGAATTCGTGGTTGCAGAAGCATGTTGACAGGTGGGGCGCCAAGTTTGCTGTGATACCTGTGACATTACGAAGCAAGATGGGCAGCGACTACAAGGATAACATCGATTTAGGCAAAGTCTGTAAGCTGATGTACGCAGAATCTCCAAGCAAGTTACTGCAGAGAGCGAACACCAAAGGCAACCCGGCACAGTGGATCACTGGCTAAGGCGCTTTACTCCTGATACCAAGGACGCTGGTTCGATTCCCGCCCACGGCGGCAGCTTTTCTGATGGAGGCGAAAAGCACAATTGCCCATGCGCTCGAGATTTCAGCGCACGTTTAAGATCTGTAGGTGCTCAAAATTAATCTGGAGCCCTTCACTACGGCGAGCTTCAGAACCTTCGCAGTTTCGGCACGTTAAACTCCGCAGTCAGTCAAAGCAAAGAAATTAATTAGGCACTTGAAATTCGGGTTTGTTTGTTTTTGGAGAGGTAATAAAAGCGTTTGCCTTCGATTCACGCTGTTTAAAGGTGTTTTTAAGTCAGTGTTTAAGGAAAATACCTGTCTGCCATACCGCAAAAACGAACTTTTCACTTTTAGGTAGTCAGCAAGTTGATGAATTCGTGGTAGTGATGGATGCCCTTCAACCCGATTAACATTACAACCATATAGTTGGGTGGGCCAAGTTATTTCAGCCATCTCGCGAAGCTGAGGAAAACCTGCCTTCGTTGCTTAAGCTAATGCGTGTGCACTTATAGAGCAAACTTCCATGCCGACCAGGCTTGTCAACCCACACGTGCAGAAATGTAGTTTACACGAACTCAGCGTGCTGTTAACACCCCATAATTTGCACGGACACGGCAAAAAGAAGAAATTCCGTAGAATGGCCATGAACGCTCTTACTTTCCTTTTTTCAGTGTGTTCTAGCAAAGTCCACAGCCCTAGACTTTCAACTTGCTTCACTGCCCCAGGAAAAAAAAGGGTTTGAAGTTTCATTTTGTTCAAGGCAAATACGCTTTATAGTAAGATTGATGAACGAGCCGAAAAAAAGGAAACCATGTGAGCAAATCTGGAGAAAAACCAACGGGGTTGCGTAGCTTCGGAAACAAAGAGAGAAAGAGCCGAAGACCCTTCTAAATATTCCGCTACAAACCAAAAACCGTAGAGATTGTAAGGCTACAGAGAAGTACATAAAATAAACTCAGCAAACATCATACATTCAGCTATCGAAGGGCCCTTTTTTGGGGCGTTTGAGCATGGTGAAAAACAAATCGTCGCAGAGGGCCGTAGCAACCGGCAGTAAAAAAAAAAAAAGAAGCGAAAACAGAAAACGGGACGTTGAAAATACGGCCTGTATAAAAAATTATCTTTTGTTCCTCCCCATCGCCTTTTTCTTTCTTCTGCTAAAAGCAAGCAGAAGTGTCCAGCAACCGAGCAAACAGTGAAACTCTTTTTATTCCTTTTGCCTTCCGCTCTATTCGCAGTCAGCGACTGGGCTCAGGCTCCGGGTAAGACTTCGATGAAGGCAACGGAGCGTCCCGGCCACAACATAAGGATCGCGTTGCTGTGGCATTTTCGCTAGACTGGCCGTCTGAAAGAGACGCCAAGCGTGAAAAGGGCCATTCTGCGGCCTTTCCCGCGGCCTTGTGGCACCGAGCCAGTTCAATCGCCACATTGATTCTCCGCTCCGCTGTCTCGGAACTTCGGCTTTCTTCTCTTTAAGCTCCTTCGGCACCCAGACGTATGAAAGCAGTGTCGCTTGAAGAAGCAATGAAAACATGGCGGAAGTCATCGCTTAAGAAAGAAAAGAATAACCTTTTTATCGAAAGGGGTGGGAAAGGTGGGGCTCTATTTCTGCCCTCGTATAGAACGCGTTTGTAGGGTACGCGGTTTGAGTAATGCAACCAATAAATCGTTCATGTATTTTTAACGTTGATATTTTATTCTTTTAAATTTATTTGATGCAACAAAACGCACAGTCGTTAATCCGAAACTGGCAACGCAATGGTGGATGCGCGAAGCGGAATGCGACGAACCAGAGCTTAAATTTACACTTTCCTTGCTCAGGCTTGTATACAGACCTGTCTGTGAAGGGGCGTGTTCATGAATTTCCAGAAGATTATCCAGTAGTTTGTTACCGCCAACTCTTTACGACTCGTGCTGTTTCTCCTTGGAAACTTCTATATCAAGATTTGCGTATTAAGGCATCGTAATTATATAAACCTGACGGCTTTAACCGCGGGGCTGCTTAAGCTTCAGCTTCGTCCGGTGGCATGAGCAAAAAAGTACCAAGTTCCAGCGATATCTACGCTTGTATCCTAAGATGTAAGGCGCGATAGCGATACTTCGACTCCCACAAAGGATATTCGTACGCAGCTGCTGCATTTCCGATCTGTGCTTTACGAGCACGAAAGGTAATCGAAAAAAAAAGGCTAGCAACCAGGAGTCTTAATCGCCGTTTCCCAGCAAAGACAACGGCTCTCCGCGCTTCTGTTGCTTAAAATGTAAGCGTGAAAGGTTGCAAATGAGAAGTGTTGGTTAGTTCGAACGAAGAGGAGTGTCAGTGTATCAAAATGTTTATGCTGTGTTGTCTTGGCCGGGCTGAACAATTTTGCTCTTTTTAAAAAGGGGGAGCAAAAGAGAGAGAGAGAGACAGAGAGAGAGAGAGAGAGAGAGAGAATATCTTCGTGCGGGAAGAAATAGTGGTTTAGGAAAATGGGGTAAAGAGATGGCAGGGAGCTGAAAGGCGGAACCTGAGTCTACGGCACCAGATGCACCAGCTCCTTCCCTACCCTCTCAATCAGCTGGCGCTGATCTCGAGGAAACGAGCTGCTCAAATCTGCCAGCTCTGCCTCGAAGAAGTGGAATATGTTATGTTTGAATTGTTCTCCCCTGGCCATACACTTGGACAAGGCCAGGTTGCGCGCAAGAGGGTGGATGTTTCCCCTGTTTCTGCAGAGTTGTAAGTTAATGTTCGATGTTCCCACCGAAAACCTTAACGCACATGTGTTTTCATATAACTGTATTGGTTTTACGTCCACAGAGTTTGTGATTCTTCGGAATTCGTACCTCTTTGTAGCAAGAGGAAAGATTGTGTGCCTAGGCATAGGGTGAGGATTCGTTCTTTACATTTTTCGAAGAGGGCAGTGTGGTTGTCGTGGTCACAAGGAGCGCGGTACGTGAGTTCGTGTGCCTCTTGCATAGTGTGTCGTTCACTTCCAGACAATTGGATTCGGCTGTCCAGGTGTCATTGTTAACTTTCTGCGTTATGGATGGGGATAACTTCCACTTCTTTGTTCCTGTATATTGGAGGGCACAGCAGTCACAAAGAGTGCCAGAGTAGTCGACTACAACGATTGGGGCCTCGTGCTTTTGTATACCCCAGAGTCGGTGCGTGCTGTGGTCTCATGATACTGAAACTTTTCCCCAGGAGGAGGAGGATAAACATCTTTATTGTGAGAAAAATTTGCGTGGACTCTTCAGGCGGTGAAGTCCTCAGTCCAGGACCCCATATTCCTTGCCAGCCGCTAAAGCCCGCTCAACCAGCCAACGCTGGTCGGACAGGCATGAGCTGGACAGGGCGCGCTTTTTCCCGAATGAACTTAAGCCTGCCATACCACCCCTTCTTTCGTAGGAAAGTATACATATTTTTGGCAGAGGAGAGTTTTTATGCGGGGTCGTTGGATCGGTACCATGTCTATCATGGCGTGCAGTGGTTTCCTTTGAAAGGGGAGGGCGGGCAGGGGGTGACTGTCTTTTCTTTTCTGTATGGGGATGCCTGTTTGGGGGTGCCTGTTTCTTCTAAAAGAAGTATGCTGGTCCCTCCCGATTTTGTTTTTACATCCGCTTTCTTGCTAACAGGAGAGTGGTCCTTCCAATTTCTTGAAATGTGTTAGGAAGACACAAGTTGTGGACTTATTCATCGTCATTATCACCAACATCCTATTCAGGATGACTTCGGCGTGAAGGTTTCAACCATTTGCCTTCACCCGCTGTGGTCCTGCGCTTCCCGAGTCCCTTCTTTGCTCCGAATATTGTTATTTCAGCCATTTATCGTGTAAATGGCCGTCCCTTTCTTCTAGACCCGTCTGCGCATGCTCATTCTGTAACCCTGGTGGCCCCCCTTTTGTTAGTTTGACTCACGGTCAAAATTCCGAAGTAATATGCTGTCCTAATGATGGTGTTTGTTTCACTTTCTTTGGTGCGCGTAAATATGTGGTACAGCAGGCTCTTCAATATTGTGACATGATCAGTGGTTTCATGAGTTTTATCGTTTCTTTTTAGTTTTTTTGTCTTCTCTTGGTCGGAAGTTTTGCATGAGGGCATTTATGAGCTAAAGATTTTTTTGTTTTTGGCGATTGTGAGTGGGGAACTATACGCTTGTCTAGAACCCCGCCAAGCATTCTTACGTGGATGTTCTCTGGGAGGATATTCGCACCTATTTTTAGGGTGATTTTTAACTTGGCTGCGTGGTGCCATTTCTTGTTTACCAAACCGAGCTTACAGCAGATACATAACCGTCCCAGTATTGAAAAGTATTTTGAAAATTAATGTGATTAGACGCTGTATGGGCTTTATTGTATCTATTTTCAGCTGATAATCTATACCTTCCTTGATGTCTGAAAGACCAACGTTAAGTGTTTGTCTCCTGTTTTAGTTAGAGAGGTCATCCACTGCTGGTGCCGGCGTGAGTCCCGGTGGTAAACAGGGGGGTGGCTCAGTGGGTAAGGCGTTGGGCTGCTGAACCCAAAGGCGCTGGTTAAATTCCCGGTAGCGATGGCCGCTTTTCTGAAGGAAGCAGAAAACAAAAATGCCAGTGTGTCGAGATTTTGGCGCGCGTTAAGGATCCTAAAGTCCTCAAAACTATTTCGCAGATTTTCAGTACGACATGCCTCGTAGTCCACAAGTAGCTTCGCGGCATATAATACCGAAGAATAATATTTCTATATCTTCTTTTCGAAACACGCTTTGGCGTGATGGGGCAAGTTGCGGGCACAGCTGCGTCTTTCCCGGCCATGCTACCACCGACTTGACATAGAACAAACTTAACCGTGCAGGGGCGGCACCTTGTGAGAATGCGTGTCGTTTCTTTCGTATCTGACGTATCATTGTCCTTTTTTCCAAACTTCTGTTGCCGTAGCGCCGGATTACAGGTTCAGCAGAGCCCTCGAATCTTGCTGCCTCAGTCGTAGCTTCCGGGTGGCAGCGGTGACGTATTTCCGTGGACGTCTGATGAGCACGGCTGATAGCGGACGGCTAGGAGCCACGGGGTATTCGAAAAATTAGCCTAATAAGGCTATTGCGATTAACACTCCACCAGCGCCAGGCGCCCGGCACTACCTTCACGCAGCTGCGTAGGCAGATCCACGATTCGCCAAGCTGTGAAGTCACTGCGCCTCATGGCTCCACGTCGAGCGCATTGTTTACACTACCGCAAAACATGGGTCGACCTAAGAAGTATGTAACTCCCGAAGGAGAAGAGGCGCAGCGTGAGCACCAACGTGTCGCTGCTCGGGAACATGTGAGACGGCTACGATCCGACCCTGAATATCGCGGCTAACCCGCGATACTCGAAGAGCACTCGATACAAGAGCTTTCGCCGTCGGAAGAGGACAACGAAAAATATGACGGCGAATGCTACTGAATAAAACACTTTACATACTTTAATGGTATTTGCTTTACATCGCCGTCCAAAACAGCTTTGCACTGCAGGGTTCCGGCTGCTACCTCTCTAATGGAATCTGCAGTCAGTGTGGGGACCGATCGGGAGGACCAGGTGAAAACTTGCTTGACTTCACTTCGCCTCGCTCAAACTTGCCCTACCTTGGTAGCGCCTCTCGAAAAAAATTGGAGCAGCTCGCACTAGTGGTGCAAGGTTGGAAAAACAGTGGAGCTGGTGGTCGACCTAGCACCATCCCCCCGGCGATACGTGGTAACTTTGGGGTACCGACAGGAACGGCCATGTAAAATCCGGGTAAACTCGGCCTCACCCCAAAACTGAGGCCACTTCACTTGTGTGTGTACTTCTTTTTCCTTGTCCCGCCTAGCGCCAGCAATGTTACGAGTCAAATACCGACTATCCCCATTCCAAGCTCTAGCTTACCAAGAACATCGCAACACCTAAAAAAAACTTAGCAAAGCCTAACAAAACTTAGTAAACCCCAGCGAAGCAAGGTCGCCTTTGAGCTCCGGTGTGTCTCCAGCCTCGCACCACTAGTGCCCGCAGCGCCAGTTTTCTTTTCCATTCCCCTAATAAAATATGTTCTAAGAAACCTTCTTGTGCTTCGAAAACACAGAAAGCTTTAAATCAAGAAAAGGGCTCTCGTGGCTTCTTCGGGAAAATACGCATAAACAATACAGAATTTTCATTCCGATACAGCTAGCTGTGACGCTTCAGTCGAAAACGTGTTCAGTCGAAAACGTATTGAGTCGAAAACGTATTCGGCGAAATTTGGAGTGCTCTTTCAGAGTGGTTTCCTGCTCCCTTTTAAATTCAGAGCACTTTAGTTCCTCGCCTGTCGTCGTAGCTCGCTCGCTGTAATGCTGTTCGATACCAAGCGAGCGCCGGAATCAGGCGGCGCAGCGAGATAACGGACCCAAGTAGAACCCGACGGCGTACCGTAACAGCTTCCCACAGAGGCTTCGAAAACCAAGCGGTTTATATAGTCATAACCATTCGAAATTTTTGAACCACTGGCGCTCGTCGTACCTCTCCCCGTTGTTTAGGGCAAAGAAAACTGAAGGCACATTTGAAGGAAAATATTACTATATTACGGGGAGCCTCCGCGTATATTTATTTCAAGGGACCCTGCAACACTCTTTGAGCAGTGCAAGTAAAACTGCGCGACGTTTAGCTTACACTGCCAGGAATATCTGAGCCAAAAATGGCGCGTGAAGCACTGAGCGCGCAAATCGCTGTGAAAAACGCGGAAAAACCAAGCGCTCTCTCTTCAGTTCTCCTCATTATGCACCCCTGGCATGGCTTAAAGGACGTCATTGAGGCCATGCCTGTCCACTGGCTGTCACTGGTGAACTTCGCGGCTTATTTTCGCATTTCCTGTGACGATCCGCAGTCGTCGGCGCTGTGTAGGGACCACTTCTATGCCTGAACCTCTACGCACAGTTTTGCCGTTTCTTGTGTGTTTTGACTGCGCGCGCAGTTTGAGTGATGAGCGCAATACTCCCCTTTCAACCAGACAACTCGCCAACAAGCATTTATTTCTTTAAGAACGCCCTGCCAGCCCGAATGCACGCTTGCGACAAGGCACCCATGCCGGCTTTTTAGTGGAACCACACCGGAAATAGACCCCTACACGTTGCGGAGAAAAGAAGAAAATGATATATCGAAGGCCGCGGCAGAACACTCCGCGAACCGCCCCCCTCTCTGGGAGGGAGCGCGTAGCTTTCGTCGCGTTGTCCGCGGTCGAGCTGAGAAGGAACGATTATGCGCGTTTTCTCATCGCGCGTAGTTTCGGTGATAGTGCACGTACTTTCATCATTTTTGCGGGAGGAGATTGCTAGGACAATAGACTTTTCCCCAAAATACATTCCTAGTAGTCGATGGTAAAAAAACGCCCGTGGGGTTCGTTTTTACGATTGTAATCGAAAACAGTGGCCGCCAAAAACGACGCGTTCCAAACTGCCCAGTAAGGCACCGGCACGTGCGGGATAAAAGCAAGCCCACAAAGAACAGAACTCCCGCTCGCGCTGTTCTAGGCGAGGAGTGCGCGAGCGCTGCGAAGGCGGGAAATTTGAAATGCATTGGACAAACCTCCGTTGAAGTCATTAAGCGAGGAGTGAGACAGGGCGGCGAAGAGCGTGATGGGTTGTAGAGTGAGTGGATAACGCCGCCATATCTCATTATGGCGAATGCCCGCTCTGCAGTTCCGACAGCTTTCACGTTGAGTGGAATGGCTTGATTTTTTATTTTGCGCACCGCATGGGTAGAACGTATTCTTAAAGCAAGGTAGAGACCTCCAGGATATTCTAAATAAAAACATATAATGCTGGCCGATGCGCTTTAAAATGATCAGAAATATTAGTTAAGTGTACCATTTCAATTCCAAAGTACGGTGTTGCTGTAACTGAAATCATATTGTCACTGGACACAAAAGTAGACAATTCCCCAAAGGGCAATGCTGATTCCCTACGTCGTGGACGAAGGAGTGTCTAGTGCACAGCCTTGATTGGGATTTGATAGTTTTTTTTTGTGAATACAGCTTCACCGTCATCTTCTATGGTTTTTGTCACTTGTTCGGTGCACTACGTGATATTTTTGGTGAAGGTTGCGGAGTCATCCCCATCCCGGTCTCAGTTTGGCACCGCCTCGATATAGATTCAGCCGTCGCGACTACCCGAGCCGCACCGGGCAATCCCAGCCTTGCCCCGACCAGGGCTTGACCATGTCGCCTGCTTTGAGCCCCATCGTGCGAGACACCCATCAAGACAAGCCGCCTCAAACCCGGATGACACGAAGCGAATATGTCGTGTCACGCGCCCTCTCATCCAATGCGGCTCCGATAGCTTGAGACGCTTCGTAGCGGCCTTGTACACATTGCCTTTACGAGGCCTAACTATCACCGTCATCGGTGGTGCCAAGTGATTGTTCACTGCATAACTAATCGCATTTCTCATTCTCATAGCAATTGTCACCGTGCCGCCCCCTCAACTGGGACCGTGGCCCTAGACAAGGAAAGAGGGTAATGTGATGGGGCACTGAAGCGGACGATGGGTTTATCCCCATGTCGGCGCACCACCTACAATGACGGCATGTCTAGCTCGCAACCTTGCTTGGGCTGTTGCCGTCAAATAGTAACAGCTTCAGCATCATTTCTTATGGTCCCTGTCACTTGTTTTGCCGTCACGTAACAATGTGATGGGCGCCAAGAGTTTGCCTGCTTTATTTCAAAAACCATATTTAACATGCGAGTGAGCAGTTCGCTAACGTCTGTAAAAAACTTCACAATGTGTGACGATACGCAAGGCCTAAAGATACGTACATTTTACGTCTAGCCAAGAAAAGTTATCAAGCTTCAAGTTCATGTCTTATGATGCCTGTCACTTGTTCTACCGCCAGGTTACAATATGATGCGTCGCAATAGTATGTGGGCCTGGAGGTGGCTGTTTTTCCTCAACGGTAAAAAACACGGGAGTGAGCAGTTTCCTAACGTTTGCGAAACCTCACTTCGAGTGACAACTCGACAAACCGAAAAAGCAAGTATCATTGTAGGGTAGACAAGAGAAGAGCAGGAGCCATTCCAGTCTTCATAAATGGACGACCAGCAGACTTTTTAGCACACGAAATAGAGGTCGCACAAAATTTACGCGAGAAGTGTGAGCAAATTTTATTCCTTCCGAGCGTGGACGGCGGTCCTCACTAAGAAAGAGTTTTGCGCCGTGGACACTCTACACAGTTGACGAAAATATTGCCATGGTTAGACGCTGTTAAGCGATTTTTTTTTAATGATAGCCCGGTTGTCCGAATACAGCGTGCAGTGAACGCGCGCACAATTAAAAGGCAAAAAAACAAAAAAAACAGCGAGGCTGCTTGGCGCAATGGCGCTTTAGTAGGGAACGAAAATTAAGTTTTATGCAAAAACGCCCTCTATCATTTTCTAATGGCAAGCATCATTTCCCTTTCTCTCTATCCCCCTTTTTGCAACCCTTCCCGTGAAAGGAAGAAGCGAGGAGACTATTTTACTGCAAAAGCCGTCGCCACCTCCATTTGCTTCGGCCTGCGACCGAAGCGCGGTTCGTGGCGCTTCCGTCGGCGCGGTGAACAGCAGGTGCACTTGCTTGACCTTGAGAGCACGAAACACTTGATTGAAGGTCAGACGAACGTTACCAGGCGTTTCTTCTGTTTCTACTCGGAGTAATAAGATTCGCTGAACAGCTATGACACTTAGGAATAAAAATTTTATGAAATCGATAAAAGGTCTCACCCGTTTACGGGGGTGATGCTTGACCGTACCATAAATGATTGCCGCTAAAGTTCAGGCGGTCATTTCCAGGTTCGATTTATATTTCAACAGACAACGTTTACGTTACGTCACCATAGTGGTTGAATTGTTAGTTGTGTTCAGTTGACTACAAGCTACAAGCTTGCCCCGTTTATAAGAAGAGATTTGAAAATACGCATTGTTGACCCTTGGGGAGCTATGAACTTCGTTTTGGTGGGCTACTCTCGTTATTATTTCCACGCTATTGTTTACTTTCGTTCCTTTTTCAACAAAGTGCAATTAGTCGGTAAAAGTGATTTCGGTTTTTCTTACCGCAGTCTTTCTTGCCGTACACTGTGCTATGATCGAACCCGTCCAGAATATACAGAAAGTTTGTATATTATGTAAAACCCCTCATGTAAAACCCCACCCACTTGGGTCTTTGAGGTATCTGTACATAAATAAATAAATAAATAAAAGTTGCGCAGTAGTCATAATGTTCAACCATAAGAACATTCATCTTTACTCAAATGTTTCAATACAAATATGTAGTTTACATTCTTATTTGCTTGATTTGGACACGTCAACGGTTTGGTAATTGTAAATCCCGATTCGTACACTTGCCTTAAATGTTTGTGTGTGGACAAATCCCCACGGATCCTTTAGATTAGGAAGGGAATGGGATAGGAAGTGCAATTTCTGACGTCACATCCTTTTCGTGCCCTATGTTCAGCCTAATATTCTTGTGCGCGTTCTCTGGCGCGGAGTTTCATGTTGACAGGACCCTTTCTCGCTTGAATAAAGCAACAAGCATTCTACTGGCTCTACACAGCATAATGGGTATTGCGTTTATGAATTCTTTAGATAATTTTGCGACTAATTTGTAAACGTACGATGTCATGCTACCTTTCGCGAATCCCTGGGAATGGCTCAACAAAGGAATGAGCCAGGCATTACGGACTCATCCCTTTTCTGTTACACTTACCGATTGGGCGAGAATGTCTTTTTTTATAAATACTTGTTTATCCCAAAGCACAATTTGCTCAGTGAGCTACAAAGCCTAAATTCAGAATTTGAGCAGACGTATGCGAAACTTTGTTTCCGGTGTTACATTTAGAGTCAACCTAATACCACGAAAGCCGTTAATTCGAACTCAAACGGGTCAATAACATTGTTCGAATTAAGCGGAATTTGAATTAGCGGGCGTGTTCAAGAATGAATGGACATCGCGCCACGTTGCGCGGGCAGAGCACAAAGAAGCCACCTCCGGACTCGTTATCGCGAATAAGTCACTACCACACGTTTGTGGCTGTTGATTTCATAAATAACGTTCGTGGAGCTCGAAAAGCAAACGAAATTAATTGATTAGTCAGTTATACGGCAGAAACAGACAGCGATAGGCATTTATGTGAGCATCGGGGCGTAATGTCGAAATAATTACACTGGTTATGCTCGAAGACACGTTCATTTACATGCAGGGCCGGGCCAATCAAAATAAAAGTAATCGGAAAAATTGGCCGCGTATCTGCTCCTTTCGTTGCAAATGTCGACAAAAGAGGATAGTCTGTATCGACTTTTGACAAGTAAATACCTCTCTTCGCTTTCCCGCTACCTCGCATGTTGTTCCTCTTGCGTCGCGCTCCTCCCAAGGTAAAGACGCCAAGGGTTTGCTTAAATCATTTTAAATTTACCGCGTTCCACGGCTACAGGCCGGGTGTCTCGATGCCAACGCTGCCGTACGGCGAAGACGCGCGTGAATAGAGGCGCCCTACTTCAACGTTTGCAGAACCGCGTTTCCCTGATCCCCGTGCGTTGCAAACAGAACGTGGAACCTATCCAGTGGAACCTTTCGTAACTGTTGCCGGTTGATTTCTTAAAATGACACAAGAAGCTATAGTGGCGCTGGCGACAGCAGGCGATCGTGGAGTGAATTTTTTTCTGCACTTGAAGTATTTAATTTCTTAAAAATCAAGCATGTATGACTTTTTATATAGAAACACTGCAAATATCACTTCTGTATTATTTGTTGTCTTATATTTGCGTTGTGTCTTGTTCTTCTTCAACAATGTTGACATGTACGAACGTTACACCGGACTTAGACGGGTAGATTTAGCTATGACTATAAAATAATATTCCGCAGGCATTGTTTTACTTTGGCCGGGTGGCTGAAACGAGTCACAGACAGACAGGCAAACAAACAGACATACAGACAAATCAAAATTTCTGGGTTTAAGTAGCCCAAGAAATACTATCGTCTTTAATATGGATTCGCTCGCGTCATTGCTGTCACAACACCATGAGCATCACTTGCAACTTGCCCAAGAGCTTCAACGCAGCGTCAGAGTTCTCATCTGCTGAGAAATAACGTGCTGCAACCTCTAGCCCCGACGCTGCTTGGCATGAACTTGGGGGTGGCACTGACTCATGGCGCCTTCTTCCGACTCATCACCACTGTCAGCCGCGTTCGGCGCATCCAAGCCCTCCGATGTCTGCTCACAGCACGCCGCTTCTATTATCTCAGCACCACTCCAAAGGCTACGATATCTCCCCACCCTTGTCCACGTTCACATAACTCGCAAAATCAAGGCCTTTTGAAAGAGCAGCGCAGCGAGGGTCGAGCATGAGAGTCATCTTTACGCGACGTCTCGAAGTTGAGGCTTCTGGAGCTTCGCCGAAGCCCGACTTACGGACATAATTCGAGACAGTCTCCTGGTTGATGGAATGCCACGTTGTAGCCAGCTTGTAAATAGCTCCAAGCAGATCGACATCTTAAGACTTCCCACTTACTAAAGGAAGAAGAATTCTCCTTGCGAGGTTGTGTCTGAACAGAGTGTTCAGGTTTTGGATTACTCCAAGATCCGTGGGATGTAGAACAGAAGCCATGCCCTTTGGCAAATGGCCAAGCGGATTACCTGCAGCCCGCTGTCATCGCAGTCCACTGAACAGTCGTCTACTAACATGAGAACATTCCTGCTCTTTGCTGGGAATTTCCTGTCAAGTACAGGCAACTAGGCAGTGAAGATCTCCCGACTCATCCACGGTTTCCTGTTTGACTTATAATTGAGAGGGAGCATCTCGATGGCTTTAAAGCAGCGAGGCTTTATGCCTTGCCTATGACAAGCAGGCGACATGGTTCACTGCCCGTTGCATTTGCGAACATCATCCCGGTGATGCTTTCTTTGCTCCTCTTAGCGCCTGCAGAAGCATCGCCTTTGTAAGTTATGGTCAAGTTAGGAAATGAAACACATCGTTGAGCGAGTAACCAGAAAGGGGCTTCTTTAGTTCACCGGAGACCCGTTGTTCACGCGTTTCTTGGCCGACTTCGGAAGCTTCCCCATACACATTTATGAACGCGAGTAGGTGACGTGCGCGGAATCGCTAAACCTAGCCTTCGGACGCGCTGGTGTAGCTGATGCCCATTTGGCTGGCTAGGTTTGCTGTCTTCGCAGCAAGTATGGGCCCACTTAACGGGATGCTAGGGCTTGGAACTTCCTGAATCCACAATTACCCCGGCATTTTCCCACTCGAGATGGGCCTATGTTCGTAACCTTTTACACGAGGGTGCCATGGTCTCCTTTTGAAATGCTTCAACGATTGATTCTTTGTTCTTGAGGTAGGTCGACAGCCTACTCTTCTTCATATTGTATTTCTTTGTGATTTCTTTCATCCAAAATCTTTATCTTAGTTTTAAGTCCTTCGCCGACTGTCTTCCCCGACTCGCCATGGCTGGCACAGTGGACGAGGCATCGCTGACGAAGCGCCTAGGCAACGAAGGACGTGACACAAGAAACTCCCTGCCCGCCACGGCCCAGTCAACATAAGGACGACAACGGCAACGCATACCGCGCAGGCTACAGCTGTGCTTCTAGCGTACGCCACGTGATCGCAGGCCCTGACCAACGACAGCTGCGCCAAAAAAACCTAGAATGGCATGCGCCGGAGCACTGGCGGTGCGCGCGCTGCCAAAGCAAAATAAGTTGTCGCAGCAGCGTAGCGTGCGCGCTACGCCGTTGTTTTTGTTTCATAGTTGTGCATATCTGGAATGTTTTTTTTTGTTTAGATTTGCAGCAGATTGTAATCACTCTCAGCCGACGTATTCTGCGAGGGACCATAAAAACCAGAGGATCCCAGTTCGAATTAAGCGTTCTATATGCGGACTCGTTCGAATTCCCCATTTAAATACACAGGCCTCTGCCGGGACCAGGGCGCAGTGCAAATTAACCGCAAGTTCGAATTACCCGAGTTCAAATTAGCGAGCTCTTACTGTACTAAGCGAGAGAAGAAAGATTTGGGGTCATTATTTGTTTCCCGCTTCTGGCAATAAAATAATGACCCACACTGCACTGGGAACAATCGTAAGTATTCTATGGCTCTTTAGTAGGCCAGATTGAAGCAAAAGGTAACCATTGTAAAATTTATAGATGTCAGTATGACATTATTCTGCGCCGTCGGTATTTGTGGTCCACCATGCTTTTTTGTTATGAATAATCAGGAATTCATGGAAGTGCCGATTATGATATTTCGTATACACGTACACGTGCATTCAGCCTGAACTATACCTGACCACCCAGAAATGTTTTTTACGTCTAAGTGCTCGCAGCTTAAGTCTTCCTTTTCTTCTCCAGTACCTTTTTCTTGCAGGGTAAGATTTTTTCAGTACTGCGCATATTTATTTTCGTGTAGTCAAGTTTCTGCTGACCTCCAAACATAACAAAAGCTCTCTCGTAATCTATCTGGGACGCACCGGGCATGTCTAACCCACGGTGGCAATTTTCCTAATTGACCTTGTTTTGATGTGGAGGACGGAGGTAACACGCTGCTGCTGCCATGTTTCAACGCTCACCAAACACAGCATCTGAATCACACAATTTCGGGTCACTGCTTTCCGTCACCGCCACGGATCGATCAATGGCCGCGCAAGAAATGCTGACTTACTTGCAAATATCGGCCCGGTAACATCAGTCGCTCCAACTGAGGCCCGCAGCATCCCCAATAATGTAATCGGTACATATTATGCGAGGCTGTCGTTGGACCCTAGTTCCCTTTCATAATGGTGCTTCTAGGTCAGTTTCTAGGTGGAGAGTCCAGGATATCGCTTTTACTTGGTCAATAACGAAATACCTATGGTGTTGCTACGTGTAAAGCACGTTCAGTGCATATTTTTAACAGCCGCAAAACTGTGTGCAAGGTGGGAAGCAACATTTAACGGTGTTTACAGTGCGAAGCAACGCAGGGCATACGATAGGCGCCACATCTGCTGAACTCTAAGCGCGCATCACCGGTTCGAAACGTATCGAGAGTTAAAGGAGAGCTAGCCGCGAGATGAAAACAACGGTATTCCACCCCTCTTTCGAAAACAATGCAGAAGTATATTGCATCAGACTGGGCAAACAAGCAGCCACAAATCCCTGCAACGACGGCAATTTACCTTTAGTTGTCCCTTGAGGAGTTAGCAGAGTGTTAAGGTAAACAGTATCTTTCGAGAGCCATATGTCTTGCGCTGGAGCTGCTAAAAAAAGAATTTCAAAAAGAGGTACTGTACTTAATAAGAACTCGAACTAAACTTCCTGGCGCACAGTCTGGGCTATATGCGTACAGTGTACGTCTTTCAAATTTCTATACGCCAAACCAGCAATTGGCAAAGCGACGTGTGAAGGGGTTATCACTACTAATATGAGTCGAAATGTGGAAAAAAAGCAGTGGTTGATTGCTCTGTCATAGGAATCGGTAAAATACGAAACTGAAATGTGCAGCGAAATCTGCAGCTGAGCATGATTTGTGGGTCGGCGGCTGTCTTGTGCGTGTACTTGGATAGCGACGTCCTGCTGGTGGGTGGCTTCGGCAAAGGTGTACTCGCGTCATTTCCTTGACGGATATGACACCAGTGAAATCTTGGTGTGGACTAGCATAAAACATTTTTCTGTTAAAATATACAAGCCAAAAACGAACAACCCTATTTTGCTTCCCCTAGCTTGCTTCCCCGCAAGAAGACCCTGTGTGTGGGGGTGCACCCTTTACAGGCCGCTTGCTTCGTTGTACTGGCGTCGCTTGCGTGACGGCTATGACGTAAGCGAAATCGTTGTGAATCCCGGAATAAAACACTTTCTTGCTAAAATCCTCCTCGACGTTCCTGCATGTTATCCACTTGTTCATCGCCATCAGTAATTTGACCCAAACCTGCCATAATGACGAGGAGCCACGAGAAGCACGTAGCCCTTCAAAAAGCAATTTCGCCTTCTGCTTCTTCAAATTCTCGCGATGGCGCACATCATTTCTCATTGGCCCCGTGTCTAATGTGTTGACGAGAACCACGCGTCTTCTGTGGTGTTGCAACTTTACGTAGATCACACAAATCTGACAAAAGATATCCGGACAGAAAAAGCATTTTTCCCTCGTGTTTTCTGACACTCTTTTCCTCCATTTACACTTGCGCATGCAGTGTGTTCTTGTAAATTACTTGGCAATAATGTGTTGTTTTGAATGCCACTGTATACAACTCAAAAGCATAAACACTGCGCAGCACTGACCCCTACATGCCCTTCCTCGATTAAGCCACCAAAAGCAGTCGAAACCTGAACGCAAGACCTACGCCACTGCCCCTATTTCCACTCGGTTCCGCGTACCCTCACGCCTGACCGCTCTAATGTGCACAACGCGGCTCACCCATCATTGTATCACGCTCCGCTCGGAGCTCGTAATAATACATTTACCGTAGGCGTCCGAAGGGTGTCATGGTCACGTCATAAGATACACGTTTCGCAACAAGGCCAGTTAATTACTTTCCGTGCTATGCTTGTGAGCTGTGCTGCTCACTCTTCTTATATTTTCTTCTTTTGTTGTTTTTCGCCTCTTTGACACGTTTTGCCTAGCCAGACGAGGAGGAGAAAGCGAAGAAGAGGGGAACCACTCCTGTTTTTGTCCTCCACGGCATGTCGCCGCTGTACGGACGCGTGACGATCGTGTTCCCCTCACCAAAACACATTGCTTCGGATATTCGTGCTCAAGGCCAGTGAGAGGTCCGCGCCAGAATTTTTTTGTTCTAATCCCCAGACACGAAGCCTATACTGTGCAAGTATTAGACCAATATTGGTAATTCGAAGTCGATATTGGCGCTGCTGCTTCGCTTAACATGGCCATTCAAAAGCGTGTGTAGCTTGGATTTCACAACGATACGGCATACTTGCACTGTGGCTCATGGCAAAGGTGACGTGTAATAAGGAGCGACGCCTTTATTTTTCTCGTATTATATATCTACCATTTGCAGATTCAGTTCAGGGGCGCTATTTCAGAAGGCCAGAAATAGCTCGCTCTCGAGTTTCCAGGTGCTCTAGTTAACAAAGTAGTGATATTACATCATCCGATAAACCTCAAGCGAGACGGGCGCAGTCGCTTAGAGCACGCTTGGCGTTTTCGTCGCGCCCAGTTCAGGTCACGCACGTTGAAAAAGCATGGTTTGTGCGAATATCTGCGTGCAGCGCCGTCTACAATCAAGTAGCAATATACACTCCGTTGCTTAAAGTACATAACCCAGCTATTTCTTTTTAAACTCGGGCATGGCCCCAGCCTGCTTTCGACGCTCCGCCCTCTAAAAGCGCGCGGGGCGTCTCCGATTTTCTTGGTTTTCTGTGTTTCCCCTGAATCGTGTTTTCTACGTGGTTTGAAAATGGCTCCAGTGCAGCTCAGCGCAAACCGAAACCAAGTAAGCGGAGGAGTTCACTGAAGCAAAAGGAACGCGCCCTCATCCAGACTCTCTCAAACGTGACCGGCTTTGTTTACGTGCGGACGGTTGGCGTAGTGTCAGAAAACGCCACAATGAGGCGTGTCATGGGCGCGTTTGAACATTGTCGAGTGTGTTAGATGCAGAGCATCCCATTCACTCGCCTTGTCCCTCCGGCGTCGTCGTCGTCGGCGTTGTAGCCCCTCCCCCATTCTCCTCGCCGCGCCAGCTGCGCTCTCCGCCGCTCACCCCCTCTCTTCTCCGATAGCGAACACTCTCTCGCGAGGGGCATTGGCTTGGATTCGATTGGATTGGCTTGGATTGGATTGGATTGGATTGGATTGGCTTGGTTTGGCTTGGCTTGGCTGGGATTGGATTAGATTTGGATTGGATTGGATTAAAATGAATTGTGTTGGATTGTGTTGCGTCATAGCCGCGGCCAACGCGCTGGGGCCGGCGCATGTGCAGTACTCTCTCTTCCGCGGTTTCCTCTCCTTCGGGTGCGCTGCGCATATAACCGGTGTGCCGTTCTCCGGCGAAGCAACATCCACGCTTGACTCAAACACCTAGAGTACACGCCGCTTTACAAGTACGCCAACGTGGTCATCGACTGGGACCGGCTTACGCAGTCCCCTCAACGTTATGCGCGCTATAAAACGCGGTCCCTTCGCCGCTGCGCCTATGCGTCGCATCTACACAGGGGTTCCCGCGAGGGGAGGTGGGAGTTCTTTTTTTAGGCGTCGACGTCGAATAATCTGTCGTCAATTGTGCTTTTACGGTGTACGAATATGGCTGCCGTGGGAAAATCTCGTCGTCTTGGTTACGGCGAACTCTTCGGACCGAACACTCCCACAACTGTGGAAGCATTTCACTGACGATAGCCTGGGGACTTCATTCGTTCATTGTTAGCTGCTAAGCATTGTTACTGGAGCATAAAATGCACACGACTTAGTGGCTGTGACGCTAACCTACCGGCGAAGTGGGCGCGATGATTGGGTGGGGCTACGGTCGCTACGCTGCGCCCACGAATTGGCTGCGTATGTTTGATTGACACGAGAACTCGGAGGAAACTCGGGATTGATATTGCACGGCCGAGTGGAACTCGCGACGCTCGTGGTGGCGTCCATTGTGGCTTGGTTCATTGTTCGCAGTCACCGTAGCAGGCATATACCTATCCCGACAGACCTTTTTCTTTAGCGGAGGAGGAATTTCGAACTCGCTTTCGTCTCTATAAAGTACGTTCGCTCCATGACTGCCGAGGAGCAAGTGTTACGTGCGCTGCGGTTTTACGCAACGGACACCTTCCACGGAAGCGTTGGTAGCGACCACACCAGCGACCGGCACCCGTCGACAGTTTTCGGCTATGTGCGTAATTACCTTTTCGCAGACTATTTTTGGCCTTGTTTAGGTGGTTCGCCGGACATGGCTTCCGCAGGTTCTACAATGTCTTTATCCGTCTGCAGTAGGAGCGTACCTTCAGTAGCGGCAGCTGGATGGAAGGGACGTTTAGTCGAGTGGCCGTGCTTCAGTTATCGTGTGCTAGAAAAAATTTGAACGCAGCGTTGCAAGACCGTGTGCTTCATTTGTCGTCAGCGCGGCAGACTGTTTAGCTTGAGGCGTTGTGTACCACACCATTCTTGCGAAAACGTTACTGGCAAGATAATATATAATCTATGGCGTGTATCCATTATTGCAGGCGATTTCAACGCCTTTCAACGGGTTTTGCCCAGCGGCTTTGTTTTCTGGTGGAAAGCGGCGCATGCAGATCTTGTGAACGGGAGAGTAGAGACCGAAAGTAACAGCGTGACGAAAGAAGGAGGGTGAAGGAATACAGGGGAATAGGGGGATTAGACTTCATAAAAAAAAAAACTAATGGCTGCAGAGAACTCCATCGAACAACAGCTGTGAAGAGCAAAGTAAAGGAAATAAAATAAATTTTAAAAGCTGTGGTTGTTGTTATTCCTTTCTTTGTAGCACGTACCCACTTAAGTGACTTGCCAGAAATTAGGAGCTTTAGGGCCTATAAGCCCGGTTTTGAAAATTTCCAAAACTGTGAATTGAAAACGTAAAACTGGAGGATAGTGCTTGCCGCATGACACGAGAACATGATGGCACATGAGACGGACAGGTGCACACCAGCCGAGCACATCCCCCAATATAGGGAGGCTGCGGTGTTTGCCAGTCTTTCTGACGAGTTCACTACGAAATGAAATAGAAGAAACTGACGCAAACACAGTAAAGCAAAAAAGAAGCCCATCGAAGTAATGCGAAACTTCATGCTGAAAACAAAGAAATGAAAGCGAGCAAAAATAAGCAAGTGCAATATATATGTTATGAATTACCGCAAGTACACGTATCAGTTGTCAATAAGTATGGCAAGTTCGTTGTATCAGTTGTTATTACCGCCAAGCTTTCGCCTTCAAATCACGTGAGTAGACTTCTGTGTCCCTAGGAAATTTTGTATCGAAAAGCGGACTGAGGGTTTCGATAACACCGAGCAGCCGTGACTTTGAATGAGACGCGTTTCCATCACTCGCTTCCGTTTTTTTTTTTTTGGTGGTCGGCCTTAGCCAAGTGACTGCATTGTCTGACACCGACGGTAGAAATGGGGAGACACTGCTTCCTAGGAAGGATAATTGCAAACAAAAAGCTCATATGAACGCCTAAAATTGAAAATTGAACTTTCTGGTGAAATACAGATTGATGAAATAAAAGTGCGATAGAGTAAAGTAGTTAGATTTGCTTGCCTCCCGCAGCCACCAGTGCAGAAGTGGAGCAAGAGAACGCAGTGAGAGAGAGAAACCACTTTATTTGAGCTTTAGTTGGGCTAACGACAAGTGGTGACCAGCGCTTGGAGGGTGCCGGTGACCTGAGATGCTCGTTCAGCAAGTCCTTGCTGGACTTGAGGGTCCGAGCTGCGTAACGCTGCCTCCCAGTGCTCTTCAGAAGAGATCAGGGGGAATTAGTTGTGGGGGCATTGCCAAATGATATGAGAGACTGTTTCGGGGGCTCCGCAGTAGGGGCATTGGGGAGAAGGAAATATTGAGAGATAAATTGCATGTAGTCTGGCGCGACAAGGGAGGGTATTGGTTTGGATGAGGCGCGAGTATCGTTCCTCTGCTATAGAAAGCGACCAGTGGGGTGGAGGGTAGCGCCGGTGAGAGAGGCGGTAGTGGCAGATAATTTCCTGGAAAGTTAAGAGGCTGTCACAGGCTGATTGGGCTCCATGGGAAGGGGTGCGACTTGGCCCAGCTCGGACGGTTAGCTCTCGAGCTGCACGGTTAGCCGCTTCATTCCCTTCCAGCCCCGCATGGGCTGGATTCCAAATCAGCTCCGCGTGGGAGGTGGGATGATTTCGAAGGAGGATTTTGAAGCCTGCGGGGAAATGTTACCACGGGCAAAATTTCCAATGGCCGTTTTCGAATCAGAAATAACAATGGTTGGGGTAGGCCGGTGAATTAGCGCAAGTGCAATGGCCGCCTCTCCCGCAGTGGTACAGGAGTGCCTTACGATAATTAGTGATTGCCAAGGGGGTGCTTTAGTGTGGAACAGGGTGACGACTGCATAAGCACTGTGGTGGCTATAACTAGCGGCGTCCACATATGCGGTGGTCGGGCCCATGGGGTATTTACGGGCGAGCGCGCAAGCACGATGTTTCCGGCGTTTAACATTGTGTTCCGGGTATTACAGGGAATTGTGCGAACGAGTAGAAGATTGTGTAAGTCTGGAGGAATGCGTACTCTCTCCAGTGTTGTACGGAACGGCGTTACAAGGAACGGCGTTACTGGAACTAGTTCCTTTTTGAAGGAACGGAGGAACGCCACCGTTTCATTAAGGGTCGGTGGAACTGTAACGGTAACTCGTTATGTTTTTGAAGGAACGGCAGGAACGGCGTTCCTGCCGTTACATCGCTAGGATTTGGCTGTTTTTGATGCCAAGGCTCGAGTACAAAAATCCACAAAGCGCTACTGTGTTTCTCTTCCTATAAGATGGTCAGTTTGCCCGCCCTTCAGCCATACGTGCTTTCTCGAAGGTCAAAGGCAGAAGAATAACCACGCAGCAGGCTGCAGCTTGTGCTTGCTTTCATGCTGGTTGCTTACGCGGCGTTCGACGGGTGAATAGCGTAGCCGCGAGAATGCTTTTCACCCTTCATCGTGTGTATGGGGAGGCCAGAATGTGCGTCTGGCCGATAGAGTTGTTCCCTTGGCGGGGACAGAATAGAGAGTTTTAGCAGTCCGTCCATTCTGTCGTATGCGTTGTTACTGGGTTGACCGGGACCCGGCTGGGCACTTGGGCATTCGTCGCGGTAGGGGGATTAGTTCCACGGGCCAGCCTTCGCCATGTCCGTTCCTCCGCACCCTTCCTACTTGCCCTTCCGCGCGCTCAGGAGAAGACCGGTCTCGGTCAACCCGGTAACAACGGAGCCAACGAAACGGACGGACTGCTAAACGGGATCCGGACATTTCGGTGTCAGAGATTTTGGTCCAGGACGTTTCGGTGTGGACATTTCTGTGCACGGACATTTTGGTGCACGACGTCTTGGCCCAGACATTTTGAATGAGGGGATGTCCCAGGCATTCTTTGAACATTTTAGCTTTAATATTGTAGTTTTGTGACTTGATATGATTTTACGTTCAAGACTTGTGCTTGCGCCGCCGTTCGTGGAAACAAACGCTAAACCTTGGCGGAGCATTGCCACGTGAAACCCAATTTCTGTAGTAGATGGTAAAAATTAATGTTGTTAATTTGGATCCGTTCAACCATTTTTTTTGTTATTTTAACATTCATGTGAACAACTCTAATACTTTAGTGTTACCAAAGCGCGTTCCTTTCACTTCACCCAACAGTGCAAGACGCTGCTGCTTTTAGTCTATTCCACCCCCCCCCCCTCCCCAGCTAAACTTCCGGGAAAAAACAACAGAAAAAATTCCCCGCATTTCCCCGAGGGGGAGAATGTGAAAGTGCGAATGCACGGTTGTCGGCCCGCTTGCGGCGCTTGCGCTCGGCCCCCGCAGCCCACCGCCTCGCCGCCTTCTCTTCCATCTCTTCCATCGGGTTTGTAGTATCACGTGTACACCACGCAGTTATCAAGCCGCTATAACGCCGCTGAGTCGCCAACGCACGCCGCTGACGACGTAGTTTGAATGCGTTAAAGATATAAGGCGCGTCACTAACACTGATATCACCGTCGCGTCCGTGGCATGGTCGGTAGAACGTCGCGCTGCGGCCGCAAAGTCCTCAGATCGAAACCTGGCGCCGGATGCTGTTTCTTTTTTAAATATAGAGGAGCACTGCGGACGCCGACGCCGCCGCCGCCGCCGCCGGCGGTGGATGGTTTGGGGTCGCTTATAAAGTGCATTCGCACTTAAAAACGAGGCCGATTAAGCGCGTGCGCATTTCGTTTTAATTATTCTCTCAATCAATCTCGCCTTCGTTGCATTCGGTGTCAGCTCTACTTAAAACTAACAAACCAACGATCGCACTTACGGTGGCGTTATTTAGGGGAGGGGAAAGCTGAGCCCCGCCGGCAATCATCCCCCTAAGTAGAGGGAGAGGGGTGTCACTTGTGCTTCACCATTGCGTCGACTGGACTTCGAAAACTTGAAGACGGCTGTTGCCGCTCTCGTCACACTAGCCTATTCATTTTTTTGGTCCTTATAATGGGAGGAAGCGATGTGTATCTGGGGTGTCCATGATATGCGCGACTTGATGAGTTAATTCCCAAGGGGGCGACTGAAGGCCCAGAAAGAGCGATTCCTGAAGTGGGGGCGCCGTCGGTATGACCACGACGTGCGGAAGGGCGTAGCCAGCAAACCATAGTGGCCATTGTGTTCTCAGCGGCTTTTTGGGTGACTTTTTGTGTCACATTATAAAGGTTAGTGCGCCCATAGTGAATGTAAAGCTTCTTCTCTGTTTTAAACGCGAAGTGTGCTATGTCATTGTTCTCAATGTATCACCCAATTCCTGCAGAAGCCTTCACTAAGAGGCTAGCGGTGTATGTTCTAAATAAAAAATCACTGCGGTTACACTTCAGAGACCGTGAACTCCACCACGCCGGTAGGATTTTCAGGGGAAACTGAAAATAATATGGCTAAAAAAGGTATCTGGTCGAGATTCAAGTCTAAAGTCGGGGGTAGGTGCTGCTAGGACAAAGCATTAAAATGTGGTAAATGTAGGCTTGTAAACATTAAACGAAGGCTGGTTGTCCCGAACACAATGGGTGGAATTTGTATGCAGAATCGGTACGCGCTTAATCAGCGTTTAGGACATTAGAACCTGCGGCTGTTTACCAAAAGGCCCGTTTTTCCTCCCCGACAATATCCTAGACCAGTGTTCCCGAATTCATTTTAGCACGGCAGCCCAGCCTGCGTAATACTCTTCATAAGGTTTTCTGAATTCTGGGGGGCTAGCTAATGTTTCTTACTTTTTGGATATTGAGAGTGTGCATGTAATTTATGTAATTTGAGGGAGTGTAATTTAAAAAAAATACAAAAGAGGCGGTATACCATCGTAAACACCAGGTAATTGTCTTAGCTAAAAACAGCGAATATAAATGAACAACCTGTCATAAATGAAAAAAAAACGTGTGCTAAAGAATTCAATCGGCTGCATAACAGATGTCCCCAGGAAGAGGTGTTAAACAAAAATATATAAATGTAGAATTTCTAAAAATACCTGCCATATATCGAACATGGCATCAATCAAAAAAATAAATTCGCTGCTCCAGATTGTTGTTCATAACCCACGTAAACCGGAAATAAAAATATAACCGCTGTCGCGAAGAGGCAAGCGCCGGATAATTTGGTCGCCCAAATGTCCGTACACCGAAATGTCCGTACACCGAAATGTCCGTGCACCGAAACGCCCGTACACCGATATGTCCGCACAACGATGTGTCCGTACACCGAAATTTCCGCACTGAAACATCCTGCACCGAAATGTCCTCGAGCCGTGTGGAGTTTGTCCGGCGCTCCCTGAAAAAATTCGCCTAGGAACGTTTCTTTTGATTATCTTTATCTCCAGATAATCTGCTGCCGGTGGTGTTATATTCGTATAATATACGTAGTTCGATGTGAGTTTTAAATGTCTCACTTAATTTCGACCCAGGATTATCCGACACTATGTTTAAATTTAAAAACCTAATTGTAACGTTAATGTAACGACACGTTCCAATTTTCGAAGTGGAACTGGAACGCGTTCCTTTCGCAATAAAGGAACTTGTAACGGGATCTCGTTTCAAAATTGGCAAGGAACGAGGAACGAGCTTTCGTTCCTATTTTGGAGGAACGTGTACAACACTGACTCTCTCGTCAGTAAAGGTCGGTGCATGAAGCCCAACCGAATCTAAGATGGATCTGCCTGCAGGGGTCGTAGAAAGGCGGGAAAGTTGAATCACAGAGTGGGCTTCCATGAGCTCTTCAGCTGTGGTATACATGCCTAGGCGTTCCAGTTTGGCAGTGGAAGTGCTTTGAGGTATGAGAAGCGCTGGTTTGTGGATTTTTTTGCATGAGACAATTGACTTTATGCAGTTCTGTTTTAGTCGTATTTAGGTATTTGAGAAAGTATGTGATGCGACTTATCACGAAGGCATGAATTAGTCGGAGACGCTCAAATTCAGTCATTCCCTTGTTGCAGGCTGTTATGCAATGAATTAGGCCCATAGTTTGATTGACATGAGAGGCGAGCAGGGAGATGTATCGGGTGTTGGCTCTGTTGCGTTGTATGATCAAGCCCAGTACTTTAAGTACAGACACACTTGGCACTGAATTATTCTGAATTTCGATCGCTATGTCCGGAGTGTAGCAGGACCGGCGGGGAGCAGGGAGGGTCATGAGCGCCGACTTAGTAGAGGAGCACTCGAGCCCGGCGAGTCTTCCGCTACTACGACGCCTGTGCCTGCCTGAAGCGCCTCCTCAATTAGTGCATCACTACCTCCGGCGCACCACACAGTGATGTCATCGGCATACAAACTATATTTACAGTGTGGGATTTGACCTAAGCGTTTAGGGAGATTAAGAAGAGCCAGATTAAAAAGGAGGGGAGAGAGGGCTGCTCCTTGAGGGGTACCAACTGAGGGCATGTGAATAGTGTCGGATACTAGGTCACCGACGTGTATTGAAGCAGCACGATCAGTGAGAAACTCTTTAATGTAAGTGTAAACTCGCTGCCCGGGGTGAGTCATTGCCAGATTTTTGAGGATAGCTTTGTGTGAGACTCTATCAAAGGCTGTGGTGAGGTCTACTTTAGATGGAGGGATGATGATGTCATGGTGGAGTTGGAGGAAGAGATCCTGGGTCAAGAGACCCTGCCTGAAGCCTAGCATTGTGTGGGGAAGTGCATTGGCCTGGGTGAGATGTTGAACTAGGCGGGTATGAATTACGTGTTCATGAACTTTCCCTACGCTGGAAGTTACAGATATGGGCCTGAGGTATTCCAGTTTTAATGGTTTTCCAGGTTTCGGTATCAAGGTTATTTTAGCGTGTTTCTATGAAGAGGGAAGAATGCATGTAGTCCAAACCTGATTGTAAAATTGTGTAAGGATGGAGATGGAGTTGTCGTCCAAGTTTCGGAGGAGTCTATTGGTGATACCGTCTTGCCCAGGCGCCGAGCCAGGCAGGATCTTCATGAGTGCTGCTCTAACCTCCGTTTCTGATATTTCCCTGTCCAAATCCGGATTACTATTGCCTGCGTATGCCGGGAGCTCTAAGATGTTCCCTTGGGCTACGTAAAGTGTACGAAGCCGTTCGAGGAGTTGTGTGTCATCCCCAGCAAATTGTTGAATGATTTTCATAAGCCGATTATTAGTAGCTGTGCGCGAGTGCCTGGGATCCAGCATGTGTTTAAGGAGGGACCAAGTACGCCTCATACTGAGGTTTCCTTTCATCTCTTCATACACATGGCTCCATTGTGCTCGGGCGAGTTCAGAAGTATAAGATTGTATCATTGTAGCTACGGTGGCTAACCTAACTTTAAGACGTTTATTGTGTTTCTGCTTGCGACATCTACGCTGTATGTGGCGATAGGCCTCCCAAAGATGATGTAGGTGGGAGTCTACTGCTTCCGCCGGTAATTCAGGGTGCACTGGACCGTCGTGAGCGCGTTTGTAATCAAAGATTTGATTGACCCATGACTGATAGGTGCGTGTTAGAAGTAACCTCAGTTGGCTTCGACATGTACACCGTACAGGTTTTCCTTAAGGCATCCCAGTCTGTAAGAAATCGTTGACGGGGACGGCGGACAATTTCAGATTGGAGTCGCAGATCGAGCTGTACTATGAAATGGTCGCTTCCTAGGCTATGTGGTGGGCAGAGCCATTAAACGTCTACGATTCGCCGCGAGAAGGAAAGATCCGGGGAGGTATCTTTTTTCACGCTGTGTCCTACTCGTGTAGGGGTAGAGGGATCGGACTCGATCGTAAAACGCTGAGCCTGGGTGAGCTCCCATAGGAGACGGCCCTTGCGAGTACTGCGTGTGTAACCCCAGGCCATGTGTGGGGCATTCAAATCACCTAATATGTGTAGAGGATCAGGTTGTGAAGCCTGAATAGCAAGGTTGAACCGTTGCTTGAATGTGTGTGAGTGCGCACGGGGGCTACTATATCCGTTGAGTATATACAATCGAGAGGCTTTCCGTCTGGGGGGTTAAAGGACAACCAAATCATGTGGGATATCAATACTGTCAAATTGTAAACGTTCTCCGGGAATGTTACGTTGGACCAATACCGCATTGTATGGGTTATCCTTCGATTGTAAGACCTGATAGGCCGTCAACTTGACGTTCTGTCTGGGTTCTTGTAATGCTATCGCAAGAGGAGCTTTTGGTTTTGTGGAAAAAAGTAACTGCAGGTTATAGCGCTTGCGGGTAAAGCCTCTGCAGTTTCACGTCCAAACAGAAAACATTGCATCCGGGTCTTTCATTGTCAAATTCACTAGGTGGGAGGGGGTTTTTTGCGGAAAATTTCGGTCGCTGGCAGGGGCGACAATTCCCCGAATTCAATTATATATATCGGCCCGAAGCGATTCAATAGTTGCCTGCATGGCTGCCTGGTTGGCCAAGATGATTTGGTGGAGTTGTAAATATTTCTCCTTCTCCTGCACGAGAGCTGATTGGCATGCAGCCTCTATCCCAGCGAGACGATCGTCTGATGTGGAGGATGTGTCGAAGGAAGTGTCGCAGGAAGGGGGGTTAGCCGTGGCTTTGCGCTTTACAGGGGGTGGTGCTAAAATATCCTGGGAGGCGGGAGTTGGCTGCTCCGATTGATTGAAGGGAATATTGCGACGAGCGTAGAGTTGTCTTAAGAGACTATTTTCGCGCTTGAATGCTGCATTTTCTTGTTTCAAAGTTAGGATTACTGCCCTGATAGCTTGCAGTTCTTTAAGAATTTCGGTTTGCGTATCAGGGGAAGATGAGATACGCGAGAGAAATGATGATGATGGAGCACCGGGAGGCGAGCGCTGGCAGCTCACCTTTGTTTTCACGGTGCGCGATGGTGGGAGCTATGAGGCATCGGGGTGACATAGGGAATGTAGTCGTCCATTGGGAACAGTTTCTGAGGCCTTGCCAGGAGGCAGCGGATGAAAGTCCGTGGCACGAAGAGTCCCCGCAGAAGCTGCAGCCTTTGCGTATGAAACTGCAGGTCGGCGTGGTTGGTAGCGCTTGGGACACACTGCCGTCCCAGTAGCATGAGGGCCTCCACAAACGATGCATTTTGGAACACATGGGTAATTTTCGGTGCATTGACGATTCCGCAGGTTTTGCACCGAGAAAGGGCTGTCCAGTTGGGCAGACATCGCGTCGATGTCCTGGCCGCCAGCATAAAGTGCAGGCTTCTCATTTCTTGCGAAAAGGCTTGCAGCGGTATGTTGCGGCACGATACCCAACCCAGTAAGGGACGGCAGTTCCATCGCCTCCTGGCGTCGAGCACTCCGAGTCCAGGGTTGAAGTGGCAGATGCTATGGAGGATTTTTTCTGGGGTTTCGTCAGCTGGGATATTAAAAATGACGCCCGTTGCTGTATTAGATGGGGCAGGGACGTGCGTGGACAACGGGTATTCTTTTCCATTCATAGTTAGCGCCTCGAGCTTCACATACTTCTGCGCTCGGCTTTTATCAGGGGTACTAGCCATGATGAAATTGGCCCTCGCGTGAATGCGGATTTGATGCTCTTTATGGGGACGAAGTCCCGCTCGCTTCTGCACAGTATCAGCCAGAGTAGACAAAGGGACTTGGGTGAGGGCTAGACCACCTCTCGGTCGAAGAATCACTTTGATGTCATCCTCCGGCAAGGGAAGCACCGGCAAAATCGTGCGCGCCGCTCGACGGCGGCGTCGGCTGGAAGAGGCATTATGAGAAGAAGATGCGATGGTAGACTCGGCCTGGGGCGGTTGTTCATGAAGGGATTGTTGGCGGTGACGAATCCTCACCCAAGAGTGGTGGGCGAGGTCCTCCGGGGCGGTGTCATCTCCTTCCCCGATAACCTCCATCATGCTGCTGCCGAGACGCTGACCACGGCCGGCGCGCTCGTGCAGCGGAGTAAAGGCTGACGGCACGTGCTGTGGAATGCAGCCTACGGCTGCGCACAGCTTTGGCGCGAGGTGTGGTCCATGCTGTTGTTCGCTGTGGCGTTAGGGTTAGCTTTTTGAGTGGACAGTTTGACTCGCCTCTTGGGTCGATCTTGACGAAAGCGGTGTCAGGAGAGTCCTCACATCATGCCGAAATGGTTGTTGTAGAAAACAGGTAGCAGGCACTGCTGGTTCGCTGGCGGCGATGCAAGATGCCAGAGCCAAGCCGGGGTGGGTGAGGTCGTGTCGGCCCCTAGCAGCGAAAACCAGAACGCAGTAAAAAACGCGCCACGCCCTAGTCGCACCTCCTTGAAACGCGCGGCCATGGACCGGTTACGTCAACCCAATAATAAGCAAAAGCATGAATGGCATTTTTAAGGCGCTTGAACTCCGCCTCGAAATATTATCGTCACGCTACGTGGGCTTCGCTAAGCTCATGTCTCCCGAGTTCCGCTCGATCTCGGGCGTTCTAGAATAGCACCGCAGATCGGCCTTGTTAGACAGCATTGAATAGTTTACCCGGGGACCTGCTGTACATCGTGCGTCACTGAGGGGCACGCAGCAAGAATATATATAGTATAGGAAGCAATACGGCCCAAGAACTGCTCTGAAGAACTCTACATAAAAGAGGGTGTGGTAGTTCGCAGTGCTATGAAGGTGATCGTGGGTGTACAAGGATTGTATCTTACGTGATGTACAAAGGATCAGATGATGCTTGGATCTGTGCTTCAGTAGGGTTGGACTGTACTGCAGAAACCTAGAAATCTCACCAGGTATTAGCTTTATTGATCTGAATTTTATCCCGGCACAAGGCTAAAATTTTCTAATCTATTGGTCCTGTTTGTTTCGTGTGATTCCAGTCTGAGAAGCACGTCTGCTAAAGTGTGCTAGCGGAAAATGAGTCTGAAACGTTAATATAGCACTGCAGTAAAGGAACACCTAAAATACCTAAACACCTAAGCACCTAAAATAGAATGTGAGGCGATTGTAACATCGCCTCACATTCTGTGATTGGCGATGTTACAATCACAAATTCCAATGTTGAATGTTTAGCTATATCTCTCAAGAATATAATCGTTGTTGCTATGTACAGACCCCCTCAGGGTAACAAATCACAATTCTTCAATTTTTTCGAAAGCCTCTTCCTTTTCCTCGACTCCAATAAGCTACCCTTCATTTTAATGGCTGACCTAAACATTGACCTATTATCGCACGCCGCTCATGCAAGAGAATTGCAGAGCCTCCTTTCCTCGTATGCATGTATTAATTATATCAGTTTACCGACTAGAATAACTTGCAACACGGCCACATTATTAGACGTTTGTATCTCCAATGTACAGCTTCCGCACACTGAGTCTGGCGTAATATCTTCCGATATTAGTGACCATTTGCCGATATTTTGCTTCATACCCCTCAAAATAAATGCCATAACAACACTGTTACCCACATGATGAGAGATTTCAATGATCTTGCGCTCAACGACTTTCACAAACGAATCGAAGATACTAATTGGGAGCCCGTATACAAGATCACGGAAGTCAATGCAGCATATTCTGCTTTCATAGATATGTTCATAATCGAATATGACACCGCCTTCCCACAAATAGAAAGAAAAATTATTCCTAAGAAGTTTAAGAAGCCTTGGATTAACCAATCACTTTACTCAAGGATCAGGAAGAAAAATAGCATGTATCACGATTTTCTCAGCAGCAGAAATCTCACTCTACTTGCTGAGTATAAAAAATATCGAAATAAACTCAACAAAGATCTAAAAAACGCGAAATCGGACTACTATGTAAGAAATTTCTCCCGCATTCAAAATGATAGTCGTAAAGTTTGGCGAGAGGTCAACAACTTGACCAATAAAACCAAATCTATGCAACTTCATGAAATAATCACAGAAAATGGTAAATTAACTGGTCACGAGCTATCAAATGCCCTGAATGACTACTTTATTAATGTCGCTTCTCCAAATTCTGTCACGCAAACTCCTGTAAATAGCTCACTGAGCCTCACCACTCCCTTACTCAATTCTATAGTACTCGCCCCCACAACTCCTCAAGAAGTAGCTACATTGATCCTTTCTTTAAAAAATGACGTATCTGCAGGGTACGATGATATAAAGGTGATCCAGTTAAAGCACGTTTGCGCCGTTATATGCGATGTCTTGTCACACATTGCAAATCTAATGCTGTCAACTGGTGTTTTTCCTGAAGATCTCAAATTGGCCCGAGTCGTTCCAGTACATAAAGGAGGCAATATAAATGAACTGTCGAATTACCGACCAATTTCTGTTCTGCCTGTGTTGTCAAAAATTTTTGAAGGTATTATCAATTCTAGGATAGCCGATTTTCTGCACAAATATAATGTGATTGTTGATTCACAATATGGTTTCACGAAAAATAAGACCACAGAGCAAGTACTGTTAGTTGTTAAAGACAAAATAATAGATAATATTGAAAATAAAAAATGTACCCTTGGCCTATTTTTAGATTTTCGCAAGGCATTTGATTGCGTACACCATGAGACCCTTCTTAAGAAACTTTGTAACTATGGGGTTAGAGGTATTGCGTTGAACCTATTGCGGAGTTATCTGAGCAATAGGTTCCAATATGTTCAAACAAATAACATATCCTCTGATACACAGGTGGTTAAGCATGGTGTCCCACAGTGATCAGTACTAGGGCCGTTATTATTCATTACATATATTAATGACCTAGCCGGCATACATAACTCTCCCGATCTGGTGATGTACGCTGATGACACTAATCTTTTCTTCTCTTCCTGTTCATTACCGGCGCTTCAAAATATTGTCAATGCTTATTCAATCAACCTTCGTGATTGGTTACAGAGGAATAAGCTTAGTTTAAATATAAGCAAAACGAAATATATTATTTTCAAGCCCATCAACACCGTGGAAACTAATTGCATACATATTCATTATGACAGTATAACATTCAATCAAGTTTCTTCCCAAAAATTTCTTGGTGTGTGGTTTAATGAAAACCTTTCGTGGTCTGTTCATATTTCCAAACTTACTTCTGAACTAAGTAAAATTGTTGGCCTATTTTATAGGATTTTTAATCTACTGCCTGTTTGGTTAAAAGTGTCTATGTATAATGCCCTGTTTTTTTCAAGACTTTCTTATTGTAATCTTGTTTGGGGTACGACCACGTCTTCCAATTACCAAAAATTACTTGTCCTGCAAAAAAGAGCCTTGCGGGCTATTGAGGGATATTATGGTGCACCACGAAACTTACGCACGCAACCATTGTTTGTAAAACACTCCATATTAAAAGCCGACCAAGTGTATTATCTGCGGCTTCTTCAATACATTCACCAGAATCGCTTGTACTCTGTCCCTGATAGCAACATAGGTTACAATCTTCGCGTAGTAAAACTAAGAGTTCCGCGAATGCGAACAAATTACGGTGAACAAAAACTGAGTTGTCAGGTACCCAATGCGCTAAACAAATTCCCCTTTCCTGATGAGTTTTTTCTATCTGGAAACATGTTCAAAAAAAAGACCAAACAGCATCTGATTGAAGGTGAAATTCTAATGTAAAAATGCAGCTTACCGTCTTTGATATATATGCGTATGTGTATGTATGTGTGTAAATGGATGTAAGTGTATATATCTATTGTTCTATCTTTTTCACACAAGTACTTAAGTCGAATGATTTACTTTATTTCATCCGTATGTACGAAATTGAACTCGTACAAGTATCAATTTGTATTGGCCCATGATTGTGCACATGTTTTGTATTCTAGTAAGTGTTACTGCTTATATATTACTTTTGTATTTTGATTGCTGCCCATTCTATGTATTAAGTGTTTTTGCGTTTGCATCTGTACTACTTACAGGCTTAGGGTACCGAGGCCTCGTCAGGCTTAACCGCCTTTTGCCTCGGTCCCCTCTTTTCTATGAAAAGGAAAATAAACTTCACTTCACTTCACTTCACTTCACATTGCCTAAGAGAACTGTTTATTTAGTATGTGGTGCATTCCTGGCTGTAGTCAAACAAGTTACCAGTATGTGCTTACGTGCAATATTGCGTCGTGAATGCCCTCTAGATCGCTTTTTTGCGATATACTTCCGGTTTAGCCCAAGTGGAGGGCGGCAAAGAGCATACCCCATCGTTTAAATCCAAAACCGCACTGCTCCACCATGTCGAGACTTTCATAAATACTGTTGAAATAACCATTTTTTATCTAGGAATATTATCCTTTTATCATCCTAATCCTAGATTTCAGTCTCATACACATGCATCATCAAAAATAAATATATTGACTTAGAGATATTGGTACATTTTGTACTACCATATATCCAGAATAAAAGATGGTGAAAGAACAATTTGAAATTATGAAGATAGTAAACGTTGTGCACGAAATAGAGTAAGGATTACCGCTTGCATATGTTTGCATTTTTAGAAGGATGTGGGAGTTTTTTAAATTGAGGGAATCCCCTTTTGATGCTCTTTGCAATTAGAGCCTTGTACCTCCTGCTCTTGTTTGTGAATTGAGCGCGTAAGATTCGTCTTGAAGCAATTTATTAGAAATGGTAATGAGGCCCTATTGTCGAATAAAACATACAAAAACACGGCCAGGTTTTACCGCTCCTTTTTCGAAAAATGCTTACGAAGGCAAGGAGAAAAATATATGGAAAAGACAGTCCAAAAGGCTGTTTTGAGCATTCTCAGATCAACACGCCTGCAGTCTGTCGTAAATGCTCCTCGGAAAAAGAAGCTGGAAGAATGCAACCTTCTTACCGCCTAAAAGAGGCTTCTTGGTTGTCTAATCAGGCAGGACATTGTTTTTAAACTTTTTTGCCAACTAGTAGAGGCGGGAGATGACTGTTTTTGATATTAAGTAATGTAGAAAAAATTTACCTGACAAATTGTTTTCTCGATCAGGGCGCCAAAAAAACTAGACACTTATAGGAAGTGGCCAAAGACCCAAAACCACTTCCCTTCTCTAATTGACTGCGTCATACGGCATACAGGCTGTTAGCCTGACATCAAATATTTTCGCATAAACACAGTAAAGAGGAGGGTGGTTACGGCGATGCCTGCAAAAATCAGAAATCACCAATCCCACAAAAGAAGCTACAGCAATAACATAGCTATCATAATGATAACCAAGAAATTGTGCGTTGTCGGGCCGTCAAGTTCGGGTTCAGGCATCGAATGCACATCGGCGGGCCATCGATATTTCTTCATTTAATATTGCTTTTTTTCTTACTACTACACAAAAATTTGTCTGCTATCTTTTCTTTTTGTGCCTGTTTATATCGCGTTAAGAATGTGGCTGAAATATCGTAGCTGTGAAGGCAACCCAACATGTATTCAATGCCTCAAAAGGCTTACTTGCTTAAAAAAAATCCTGTTTTGCTTTTTTTTACATCACTACGTATCCCCAAAAGCTTGAGTATATGTTGAGTGGGAATGCAATTTTTGCCTAGCCCTATGGAAGCGTTTCTGTTATACTCCGAACAAAATGTGAACAGGTCAAAAATAAGTTCGCGGAATACGTACACGAGTACGTTCCTCAGCGATAATATATGATGTCATGAATATTGAACCAATATTTCGGTAATTCATAAATAAGCAGGATGACGTGGAAGATGTAAACCCACTAATAGACATTTTGAAAACGACAGCAGCTTTACATATTTAAAACATATAAATCTGCGGAAAACGTTTATTGTCCGGAAATTGCAGGTCCGGAAAACGTTTATTCCGCGTTTGTCGTGGGGGACGCATCGCGCATGCGCCTGCGCCGCTTCTCAGAAAACGCACGTAAAGAGCGGAAATCCGTAAACTTCGTTCCCTGCTTCAGAAGCACATCGAATCCTTGAAAGCAAAACCATGTTCGAAGGGGACTAAAGAACATTTGGAAGGATAGCAAAACGAAGAATGATTTGAATCTAAAACAGAAGTGAGTACGCGGCGGTGACTGCATTCGCTGTTTTGTTTCGCCTATATCGCAGATTTCAGCTTCCATGGGAAATTTGCAGAACGAAGAAGTACGTATTACCTTAAGCGCCCTTCCTGGTAAGCGATTTAGGTGTCCGAAAAAAAAATGGCGAAAAAAAAATAAGAATCAATATATGCACACTCACATTGACGAAAACTGGATAAAATAAGTTGCATTTTCATGTGTATAAGTGGATCTCTTCTCAAGCGCTTACCTAGGTAGCGCTGTGGCGCTCTTAAACACGTTTCGCTAAGTGCCTCCATAAACATAAGCCTCCATTGACGTAGTTTAACTTCGAAGTGTTATTTGCTATTTGTTTTTTTTTTTCGCCAATACATGTTAACACGCCCTTCAAACTTGGATAATCGCGAGTAAGTAATGTTGGGTTCTAAAAGAAGCTGCGGAAAATGAAACGATCTCTACACTTACTCCCACTTTACGAAAAGTACGACTGTTCGTAATGACTGACAAAAAACTAAAAAGCACTTTTTTTTTCCTACTTCCTACTAAACTTCCGGAATAACTCGTCTTTGGTGACATAGTGCCAGACCTCCCTGTAAGCAGTATCCCTGCAACCGAAAGAACAAACTTACGGACTTTTTCTTTCCAAGAGCAAAACGTAAACGGTTTGTGCACTTTATTCTTTTATTTGTGGCTTTTATTCTTTTACTACAGTGAAATCACGATCTTAGGAACCCCGCGTTACCGACTATAATTGTTCTCTATTTCGAAACATCGTTGTAATAAAAACGTGCGATTTTAAGCCAGTGCTAAAACCTACGAGTGAAAATGACGTATTTTGGAAGTAGGCGCGTGTGCAGAGAAGCAAGTTCTCAATTAAAATGTTGAATTGCCTTTAAACCTGCTTTATTGCAAGAAATGAGGTATTTTCATGTGCACGACTCATTAGGAATGCCTCCAAATCTCACACCATTCACTACCTCATCGGGTACGTCATTGCGGCGAGCGATAAAAGTGCGGGCTTCATTCATGTACACTAAAACATCAATGTTCGACACTATCTCATCTTCTTCGGTGCTTGGTTACCAACAGTCGCTTTCGTTTGCGTCGTCGTCATTTCGCTTCTCCTTGGCTTCGTCGCTATATGTGTTTATCATTGGATGTCACACAAACTTCGCAACAAGATCACCCACAACAAAGGCATACCTTCCCCCACGAATGATTAGCGTGCAGAACGACCGACAGATCGACCGGCCACCAACCGAGAACCAATGTGATGAGATAGAAAAGAGGCAAGCGGGCAATGGCCGCTAGGCCTGCTAGGATACAGCACATTAGACTGTAACTTTGTGGTGGTGCTAGCTGTTGGCACTCGACACGGGGATGTCATCGCTATTGCACTCCGGCGGATTTCGTTTCACGCAAGGGTTGCGGCGCTGTTACTTTTACCCGAATTCGTCATACCGATGTTCCTGAATTATAAAGGAGAAAATGAATTACGTGCGTTACATTGAAAACAAAGACAATCTGGCGGGTGTTCTTTAAATACACGTAAACTTGAGAAATTCCTTAATGTGGGACCACAGTAACGAGATTTGACTGTATGCCGCATAAGAACGAAACAAACGTAATCTTTCGGCTCGATGTACGTGCAACTTCGCTAAACTTACGGCGTGTTCCTGAGGCAGAGCTGCCGAAGCCGTTGCTGCAAACTGTTTGTGTTCGCCCAGTGTTCACACGCAACTCGTAAACAATTGAGGATTCAGCCATTTTAATACGCAATGACTACAACCGCTAGATTCAGAAGATACGCATTGGAGCACTAAATTGTCAGACTGCATTTCACAGAAGCAGAGGTTCGAATAATTCCCCTTCAGGACGTACCAAGATTTTTATTTTCATTGTGGACAAAATACTGTGATGCATAATAAAAACGGCAATGGAAAGTTATAGACGTTTTGGCTAAACACTGATCGCCGCAACTATTATAAGAAGTGAAATGTTTACCTAGATTCTTCGGAATGCTTGCAAAAAAAGGCAATTAATAAAAGCAAAGAGATTCCTTGTTAGCGAGTACTGTAACCAATCTAAAGTGAGGCTTTCTGGACAGACTTTACTGGCTACCATTCTCTTGCTTGCGTTGCAATGGTTCCTCACGCATCCCATTAGCAAGGCCACTCATTCCGTGCATCAGCATAACTTCTTATCAAATGAGGAGGTTTTAATTGCACGAGCTATTCGACCGGACCATCCGTGGCTCTCGAGACCGCTATTTCTCTGCATTCTTTTGCCAAACAGAAAGCGGTGCTTGCAGAAGTGGTGAGGTAGGTAATCCAGGGTGGCTTGTTTAAGCTTCAGGAGACAGTCTCGTTTATGTGTGCACTTGTGTTCTTTCTGCATTGACATTCGGCCTGCCTGCCAGTGTTGTTACAGCCATTTGAGAGTACCTGTACTTCTTGGACGAATAAACTCGCAGTTTTCAATTCCGCAGCCGGAAGTTTTTGCATTGCGAAAGCAATGTGACCTTTTCACAGGAAACGCCGGCGTTCGTGCTGGCGTGTGCACTAGCGAAACGGCTGCACGTTAAATAGCGCGTGCCTAATTCCGGTGCAGCGTAATGTGATGAGTCTCGCCATGCCCCGCAGAAGAAGTAAGGCAAAGGAACGACAGACAGGGAATTGTTAGATGCAAAGCACCTCTTAGTCGACCCTCCAATGTCCCTCGTCGTCCGGCGTCCGCACCTCTTCTGCTTGTCCCCCTTTCCACGCCAGCTGTGATAACGCCCCTCTTCTCACCCTACGGCTCGTCTCGTGCCGGCTCAGGAAGACACCTGCAACACTGTCACTCCAGGAACCCTAACCAGCTGTGATAACGCCGCTCTCCTTCACGCGGCTCCTCCTCGCCGCTCGTCTCGTCTCGTGCCGGCTCAGGAAGACACCGGCAACACTGTCGCTCCAGGAGCCCTAACCAGATGTGATAACGCCGCTCTCCTCCTCGCCGCTCGGCTCGTCTCATGCCGGCTCAGGAAGACACCGGCAACACTGTCGCTCCTGGAGCCCTTAAAGGGGAGAGAGAGAGAGAAATAACATTTATTTAAAGAGCTCCTCCTTATGGGGTTGTGGCGGCTGCCCACAGGGCCGCAGCGACCTGGAGGCCTCGGGAGGAGCCCCTGGTCCGAAACCTCGGAGCTCCGCATGGCTTGCTCCCAGGCCTGGGGGGTGGGCAAGGATGGGGAGGGATTTTTGGGGCACTGGCAGAGAGAATGAAAGTGCGTGTCCAGTGCACCACAGTGCGGGCAGCGAGGTGAGGGAAACAGGGAAGCGTGCTCGTCTCGTGGCTGCCAAGGAAGATACCAGCGACACTGTCGCTCCAGGAGCCATCTCATGGTCGGGGCTGTGTCCCTACCTTGTTGCGACGTCCCCCCCCCCCTTCCCTGCTCATGCCCGTCTCTACTCTATTCACCTCTCCTCCAGCTGTATAAAAGCAGGTGCGCGCGCTGCGCCCATTGTCTGCTCCGTGAAACCGCCTGCGCCGATTCTGCTCCGGTGTGGAACCTACACGAAACCCCCATGCTTTGCATCACCACATAGTTCCCTTCGGGGAGATAGTGTAATTTCTAATTGAAACCCGCCGCGGTGGCTCAGTGTCTAAGGCGTTGCGCTGCTGAGCATGAGGTCGCGGGTTCGATTCCCGGCCGCGGCGGCCGTTTTTCTGATGGAGGCGAAAAGCAAAAACGCCCGTGTGTACGAGATTTCGGCGCACGATAAAGATCCCCAGGTGGTCAAAATTAATCCGGAGCCCTCCACTACGGCGCGCCTCATCGCCTGCGTTGCGTCGGCGCGTTAAACCCTACAATCAATCAATTTCTAATTGAAAATGTCCCTAATTTTAAAAAAGAGAACTAATGGGTCTCGCCATGCAATGCAGAAGTAAGACAAAGGAACGACAGGCAGGAAATTTTTAATTGAAAATGTCCCTAATTAAAAAAAAGAAATAAAAGAAGGTGGCCTTCATAGCTGCAGGAGTATACGGGCCTGAACGCCGCTGTTGCTGTCGCTACCAGCCGTCTCTGGCAGGCAGGGTCGTCGTTGCTGCTGAGCCCAAGTACTCGCGGTCGGTTCCCGGTTGCGGCGGCCGCTTTTATGATGGCGGCGAAAAACGAAAACTCCTCGCCGCATAATAAAGATCCCCAGGTTGTCAAAATTAATTCGGAGCCCTCCACTACGGCGCGCCTGATCCGCTGTGTTGCGTTGGAGGTGATTGATCGATTGTAGGGTTTAACGCGCCGACGCAACGCTGGCGATGAGGCGCGCCGTTGTGGAGGGCTCCGGATTAATTTTGACCACCTGGGGATATTTAACGTGTGTCGAAATCTCGTACACACGACGGTTTTCGCTTTTCGCCTCGATCATAAAAACGGCAGCCTCGGCAGGGAATCGAACCCGCGACCGCGTGCTCAGCAGCACAACGCCTTAGCCACTGAGCCACCGCGGCGGGTATTGTTGGTGCGTCGGAGTGTTAAACCTCATAATCAATCAGTCAGGGCCGCCGCTGCGTAGGGTCGCCTCCCACTGCTACCTTTACGTGTTTGGGCTTCGATCTATATAGTTGGTGTGTACTGCCATGCCCATACCGCGTGGTACGAGTCCGCCCTCTGCCGACAGTTCGGGCAAGTAGGGAATATAGCGTGTGGCACCAGAAGTGCATTTTAGCCACGTTGCGCTGTTTGTCTTAGTGTAGTATTCGGAGTGAATTCCTTTTAGTGAGTCTATTGTCTTAAGGTGTACGTATTTTGCTGAGCCCCGAAATTGTTAAATATTTGGCATAGTTTACGGTCGCCTAGCGCAGGTACGGTGGTTGGTGTCAGGCGGCCTGAATAAAAAGGCGTGAGGTCATGCACCCGGTGGCCTCGTTCCCGTTTCGACGACTTTTGTCCTGGCGTCCGTACGGTGAGCACCATCCGGTGTTCAGTGTGTCAGCTTCTTGACATAGCCTTGCACAGAGTGTTTACAGTCCTCCTCAAAGTTACTTACGAGACAAACATTTATTATACTGGTGAGCAGGAGGTAGTTCTGAGGACCTCCACGCAGTGAGAGGCATCCTTATTGCGAGATTCCTTGGTACTGGCTGGCCTTTCGGGCCCGTTCCACCAGTCGGCGCTTTGCCGAGAGCTCGGAGCTGGTCGGCTGCTCTACCCACTGCTTATAAGTAGGGCTGGGATTTGAGGTTAGAGCATTGGTGCCTTGGAACTTGGCATACTGTCCCAATGTATGGTGCAAGAGACACAACGGGTAGGAGGCGTACTGAAAGCATTCGACGAGTAAAGTGTAATCGGATTGCATAGCAAATTTTGTTAAGCGGAGGGAAGACGACTCCTTTGGAGGACGCTCGCTGGAAGCAAAGCTTATCATGCCTTCAGTTGGGCAATACAGATTTCGTGTTTAGAAACCTCGAGAAGTGCTCATTTGTTTTAAGACCACCTGCGCATCTATAGTTAGTTCTGAATAAGCGAGAAGCTGCGAAGCGCTGTTGAATTTTTTCTTGTTTCATTGCTAGCACACGCGAGGCCACCGGCTTTGGTTCTTCGTCAGCACACACCCAAATCGCCTAAAGCGACGTACAAGGGACCCGAAGGGTGTTGTGCATGGCGACAACGGCTTTCGCCTAAATTGGCGAAAGCCAAGCCAACGCTTCGACATAAGGCCGACAAGAAGGGAGTTAGTGTAGAATCATTAGAGCAGAAAAATTCTCGTAAACTAATTATGCCCAGAAAGTTGTCAGGTTTGTCGGAACACTTCCAACGATAAATAATGACGCAGTTTTCGCCATAAAAATATCGACGACTCCTCAAAGATATGCTCCCCAAGTATGCGCGTTAACCGCTTTCGAATTAGCACATTAGTAATATCAAAAGAAGTGCTGGCAAGCAAAGGACATTTTCAATCGCGAGCGGTGCAACTACAAGGTTTATATCTTGCTCGCGATTGAAAATGTCCTGATCTTGCCAGTCCATTCCTTTCCATGATGGAGAAATTGCCCTACATTGTTTTATCAGGGCAGATAGAAACCACTACAAACTAAAGTGAAGCTCATGTCTATCAAGTCAATGCTGCAATAAGGTGCCACGCAGTATAGTGTCGATGCCTACTACTCTCACCCGCACCACCCCCTCCGAAAGCCCAGAGGAGCGAAACTCTCCCCATGATGATACTACACCGAGTCTTTATTTTGTTTCCAGAAAAGATTGTCTGGGTGGTCGCCAGGGCTAAAAGCTGAAAACAAACAGCTTGACTGGGCCCAGGAGGCCGTTTCGAGGCAGCGGCAGAAGAGAAACAAAACGTGGTAATACACAAAGTGAGTGCTGCATCAAACATAGCAAAAATACAAAAAACACCGGGATAACAGCGTTACAGTAATACAGAAAGCTAATTACGCATTTTGTGCACCTTACAAAAATTGCAGAGATGCAACAACAGATACAACAACAACAGATCCAACAACAGATTATCCTACAACAACTTACAACAGATCCAAAAAGTTTCGTTTTAAGATTTGAAAAGACAAAAATCCAGCATTCTTCATTTTCAAGCCTCATAATTAGGACATATGTGTAGCAGTCCATCTCTGCTTTTCCATTCTGCAAAATAATAACGCCCTAACCATGGTAGTCCAGTATGAACTGCCTTTAGTTTTTGCCCATGCGATATTGTGGACCTTGGACGTATATCTGAAGAGCCGCAATATTACCCAGCAGATACATCTCAACCACGCGAAAAAAAGAAGTGCTGCTTTATTGCGGATATATATTATTTGGCGAAACCTATATAAAGAAGCTTAACAAAAATGGGCGATGTACGGGGCTTTAGGTACACACGGGACCTTTAAAAGCCATCGGAAGCACAAGTACCGATAAAATGAACCTATCAAAAACAATATTCTTTCATAGCTGCAAGTGCGTATTATAAAACAAAGATTTCAAACCGAGAGGATGTAATTGTAATTAAGGAAGAGAACGTTAGGTGAACCGTTCTGGTGAAGACGTCAGTAATTCCAGATCGGGAAGTTCCTTGCGCTAATCCCTGTCAAAACCTAACCAAAACACGTTTCCTCGTCGGTACTTCACCATGTCAAAAACCGGGGAAGTTTTGTGAGCATCGCAAGGCAACTCGGGGAGCGGCGGCAGCGCTCTTTGAGAATGCTGCCACCGAGGCGGGCAAGTAAATGGATCCTCGCCGATCCTTCGAAGAACACACGTGGCTTAATGATGATTGAAGTTCCGGGCTGTCAGCCTTCGCTCAGCGAACGTTTCTGTCTTCATTCTGCGTTCTCCGGTGGCAATTATCGCGGAACGTGTTTTGTTTCGGTTTTCGTTCATTACACACAGGCCAGCCTTCTCCCATCGACCTTAATGGCTTCTCTCGAAAGGCTGACATCTTCACCAAACACTCGCAAGTTTTCGATGTTTTTTTTTTTTTGCAGAACATTTTTTGCTGAACAGCACGTTTGCTTTTTCCAAGCTGGAAATTTACCGACTTCAAGGTGCAACGGCCTTCCCGTTATTTGATATCCACACCTTAGCTGTTCTCGAACTTTATTTCCCAGAAGGTGAGCTCGTGAACAAAGCATTCCATTATATTATACCGTGTCGCTGGAGTTCAGCGAGGCATGAATTATTGTTTCACTGCCGCACTATTTGTGTCCGAACTTGTATCCCCCCCACTAATCCTACCGTCCATTGATTCTTACATCAACTACAGCCTTCAAAAAGGTCGAAAGGTACACGTTTATTCACGCCACAAGCTCCGCTGTGCGACTCAAACATAGTTCTGCGTCCACTTGCAAGTATTTTCAAAATTCTAAGTGAGCGAAAGAACCTTTTGGCGCCAACGTTAATACTGAACTGGTAGGAAGCAGTTCATTTTAAAACAAACCAGGTACGAACAAACGGCTGAACAATGCTCACAAAACCACCAAAGCGCGCGACGACAGATTTGGCTGTAAGTTTTTAATGCGTAAAGCGAATGCATCAGCGAAGCTATGCATGCGGCCGGTGTTTGCCATTACCACGTTGACGCTGCTCCGCCCGCGCCCCGCCCGTCCCAGCCCGCGGTTGTCGCTTGGGCTGTGCTTGATGCAGTAGATCGCTGCGCAAACCCCTCTGCTGTGAAAGATACACTTCGCTCCATTGTAGGCGCTGTTCCCACTTGCAAGTGTCGGTAACTGCGAGAGTGTAGCTATATCGTCTACAATCCCCACCAATCTCACTCCTGTTACATCCACCTCCTCTCCATCCTGGCTTTTTGCACATGCACTTGACGTTGTGCCGGAGGAGTTTTCTGCGTACATGGGACCGCCAGATTTTTCTTTTGCCCCGGTATATAAAACATCGCTTCCGAAGCGACGTAATGCAAAAACAATGTATTAACTTGCGGTAAAAAGGGATATTCGGTTTAATGCAATACGGATCTAAAAGGTTAAGGCATTTCGTGCAGCGTCAGTTTGATACCTTTTTCGAGCACTCCGCGCTTCTCGGTTCCTTTCTTTTCGTTGGTTGTGAAAGGCGCTGTGCGAATGAAGTCAGAATGTATTAGGCTCATTAAAAGTTGGTCATGAAATGTGCAATCAGCCGTAATCTCTACTTCCATTAAAAAAACAAGAAAATAAACTTAATCTCTTCAGACATAATTTGAACCAACGGATACTTCCAATTTAAGCCAACCATCTATGACTTTGCACAAAAAAAGTGATAAAACAGGTAAAACTGAACTCTTTTACCTTGCAATACATGTGACTTGAAAAGTTGCCGGCTTGCGTATTGATCGTTCTGGAATTGAACTGTTTTGACGTGCGGTTTTTGCGTATATGTTTACTTTTTCATTAAAACCTTCAGTTGTGAGGCCGTCGCTGTGTTCGTAGCCTTCCTCGTCCTCGTCTTTATTGCACTGGATGTTTGTTTTATTATGGGCACAGCGTTGTGTAGGTATATTTGGGGTCTTGTGGGGGAATTTATTAAAGCATAGCTTTACTATTTCAGTATAAAGGTTTCGCCGTCATGGTAAATGTGACCTTCATTATACCGCGGCTGCGCCGTACCCTTGGAAATGGGTCACGCGACTCACTGGGCCGAGCTCCGCCGACAACCGGGTTCGCCGCTAGCGTCACCGCTTCCACCGCCGATGCAGGCTTGGCGCATGCGCTCTACGCAGCTGTCTCGCACCTGACCACGTGTCTGGAAGCGTAAGTGCGAGCTTGTTCATGGATGAGAGCGAGGTCGAACCGTCTTCTCTGAGTGTGCAGGAGCCGGAGGCTTTGAGCCGTCGTCGGCAAGCGCCGTCTGACCACCCCACGGATGTCGCCAGGCCAGACGTTCGGCTCGGAAAACGCCTGAAACGCGACCACAAACGTAGAGAAAGGCAGGCTTCCGACGATTAGTATAACAATTACAACTAAATCAAAGGCTAATCAGGTAAATCAAATATTTCATCAGGCTAAGCTAAACATTCGCTTTGCATATATACATTGTTAGCTGAGCTAAGCCGCAGCCCTTTTTATAGCAAAGCTGTCTACCTCTACCAGCCAACGGTTTTTTCGTGGCGTGCGGGACAATAAACTCCAAACGCGGCGGCGGCGCGGGGGCGGGAGAGGGGGGTACTCACGGACCACACTGTACATGGCGCGGGGAATTTACCCAGCGTTCCCCACACGCCGGAGCTCCTCACCTCGGTAGTCGCGTCGGTGAGACCATTCCGTCGTCTTTGTCGTCTGCTTAACGACGGTTGTATTGGGCCTGTTTTGGCGCAGCTTCGCGTCCATGGCGCACTTCCTTCGCACGGCTTGAATAACTTGTTTGACAACACCTCCTTGGTAACCGGACCCCACAGAATTATACGGTCGTACGGCAAAGATACGGGAAGGATTGGTTTCCAGGGCGGGAAAACAAAATATTGAGACCACATACAGACATCTGGTCGCTAGACAAACGCTAGAGAAACGCTGGAGAAACGCACTGCTTGTTCCGAACGGGACTCTGTTTTCTAAATTGTTGAATACCAATTCGGTTGTGTTTTAACAGGTATTACAAAAGGCTGAAGGAGCAACTGGTTCTGATGAATAGCGACTATAAAAGTTTCCTCAGCTTTCTCGCAATTCTCAAACTTATTAAACTAACTAGCTTAAATCGGTATAAAAGGAATCACTACGCTCACATGCCGACTTGTTTCTGTGTCTACGCTTGTGTCACGCGGTGGTGTAACTCCAAGCTAGCACATCTGGATGGCTAGGTTCCGCTGTTTCGCCCTTCGAAAGACGCGCCTCCCCGTTTTCTTTCTCCCGACTCACGGCCGGCTACAGCGGCAGCGTCTGCAGCGGTGGCGTCCCGGACGCAGCAGCAGCGTCGGCCACGGCCGGGCTAGAGCGCCGGCGTGGGCCGCTCCAGCCCGGCCGTGGCCGACTCCGCAGCTGCGGTCGGGACGCCGCCCCCACGAATTTAACGGCTGGCAGAATGTCTGGTTTCACTTTTTGTAGAACCATGCGTTTGAATTCAAGTGACGTCGCATGGGAAATGGTTGTGGGTGTCGTTGAAAGCTTTGCTCTCCAACCACCCCCACAGCGTGGATTGGAGCCCATTTTTTTTTATAAAGGCCTCAAATACCGTATACTTCCGAACCCTACTGCTTATTTTTCTCCTAAATACTTCTTCACAGCCATACACATCTTTATCATATTGAAGCCAACTTTAAAAGGGGGCAATGTATAGCACGACTGGGTACGTTTTTATCCGACAATTCTCGCGTGGGTTTTTCCGAAATTATGTGCCCGTTCAGTCTCCCGCCATGTTTTGGTGAACCTTGGGCCTGGGCGAGTACCAGCGGTCATTTCGGCCGTCCAAGACCCTTCACGGAATGCTTCCCGACGCTATTAGGCAAAGAACCGCGACGGCACGCAACGTCCCCACCGACGATCGAACAATCGCTTTGCGGTTATTGCATTGCTGGCGCGACAAGAAAAGCTACGGCCCGTAACGACCGGCTACCTGCTCTTACCCGAATGCTTCTGTTGCCGCTTCCGTTAATACTCATTTGTGACCTTCCTTACAGCCTGCTCAACTGTGTGTATTAGGTTATTCATTGTCACGGGCAGTTGACGAATATTTTATGGGACAAGTGCCTGCACTGCCCAGGTTTCTCAGCAGGACGGGCTCACTCACTGGTAGTTTTTGTTCAGCCGTGTTGGCCTTACCTTTCAGGGATTGCATCACAGAAGATAGGAAGTGACGCGTGTTTTCTTGGTAGGTCATCAGGCGAATACGTGCAGTTGGGCTTCTAGAACTACCTCAGTGAAGAGTTCCTGCTTCCTTAGCAAAGTTGCTACGTTCGATACTACCCGTTTATTTAGGAACCGAAGCGGACGAAAGCTCTGGTATGGTGCACCCGAGTTTGTGTTTAGCCATTGAGTCACAATTCAGGTGAGCTTCTAAGAAGACGCTGCAGCTGGGCCACGGGTGGGATGGTAGCCTAAGGATTGCATGTGAGTAGTTTTCCAGGCGTATAGTGTACTTTTTGTACTCTAATCGCATTTTGGACCTCGCATTTGCCGAATTCGCAAATTTCGTTACTCTGATTGGTCGATCTGGGGAGTCGCGGAGAAGCCTAAGAGCGGCAATTTCTTAGGGGTGCATGTAGCGAATACTTATCCGATTATCCTACGGCGGCATAGCTTCGTTTCCATAAACATTACATTTCGTCGAAACACACCCTAAGGAGGTTTGTGTTGGCACAAGAGCAATTTTGCTACCTTAAGGTTTGTTGCTGGGCTAACAAAAACTCTTCTCCTAATACTGCCAAGTGTTGTCTGCGTGAACAAATAGAATTATCAGGTTAAAAGCGCTGAGAACTTCTGGGCCGGATATTAACTGCCACAAACGTACTTAGTGAGGAGCTTTCAGTGCTCTAGCGTTTTAATGTAAAAAAGTCCGGCATTCGGCGCAACCTGAAAAGAAGTCGCAGTTAGGAACACCATTTGTCCTCTCTGGCAGTCTCAAAGCAATCGCACTGTAGGGTCTCCTAAGGTACGATTTGGGTTACCATTTGCTTTAGCGCGCGCTGAAATCTCTATCATGATTTACATTTTCGTTTTGCTTTTCTCTCTTTCAAAATGAACTGATCTTTTAGGACTGCTTAGCCGGGCGTATAAAACCCTACAGTGAATTATCTTTTCGTTCCGTAGTTCTCTTTCAAGGAGGAGGCTGCGTCAATGAAAGACAGAAAGGATGGTTGCTATCCCAGCATAGAAATATATGCCAAAGGCTTTATAATTACGTACCTTGGTTCATAGCCACCCCTTATATATCTGTAGTTTGGCGTGTGTTAATCGCTCTTATAAGAGTGACGACATCTTCAAGTAAGTCACAAGAGCCTGCCTCTCATCAACTACAGCGAAGTACTCTAAGCCAGATAAACGGTGGGATATACGCTCGACGGGCCGCGGTCTTCACCGCACTGCGCTCACCGAAGCGAGACCGAAGTCCTTAAAACTTGCGCGACTAATTGCGGAGTGCCGGTCGTAAGGAGAGGACGCATTAACCTTACGTCTGGCACCTATTCGCGGCGAGCCGTCCTATTAAGAGTGGTGGACAGGGTCTTACAGTTAGGCTTAAAAAAAACTTCGCAACTATCTACGCGGTCTCATCGTCTAAGGGGTTGCTCGTCCTACTTTGCTATTCTCTGTAGACTTTTGGATGCACTTTCCTAGCACCTTACAGTTATTTTTCAATTTTCTTCGTAAATGATGGTCCTTGAAAGTTTGGCAACGCTTATGCGCACTTCAAAGTTTTTTGGAGAGCATCGTTAAGCACATCTCATTAACAAAGATTCATTCTAGCTCTCCTTAGACCTCGTTCTTCTTTTATGGGCTGTCCGGGCAGTACCCACCGCAGCGAAATTCCGTACGCCATTGTGCAACCAGCGCAAGCTTAAAGATGCATGGAAATAGTCATATTGCATAGAACCGTAAACAAAAATTTGATATCACTATTTCCGTTATCCCTCGGCTTTATTTTTAACTGATTGCTACCTGGGGTTAGTGTATGTCAAAAAATGGCTCCGGCTTAGCTCCGCTAACCTAAGATATGCAAAAAAAAGCTTGGCTTATACTGGTTGAGTCTTGGTTTCGCTTGGTTAAGCTTTCATTTAGCTGTATTGCCGACAACATCTCAAATTTGTTCGGTTCCCTGCAACGCTCACAGAAGGAGCCCGGGTGAACGTGGCGTTCATTCATTGCGCACGCACCGTTCCTCTTCGCTGTGCGCGACACGAGTCGCGTTGCCCGGAACGACCCAGCGCCGCATGCATGGGAAGCTACGGTGGTGGTTGGCTGCCTCGTCCACAGCGGCGGTAGCGACCGCTGTGGACGAGGCAGCCAACGGCGGACGAGGCAGCCAGCAGGCGCCAACAGCTGGCCCGCCGAATCACGCGATGCGCTTCGAGGCGTGTGCCGCCGGGGGTGTGTCTCCTGTCAAAAGGTCATTTGGGCATCCTCCTCGAAATCGCTAAACGAAAGTAGTAAAGCTTTGCTTTAAAATGAAACTCTCTCGCAGTTCTTGTGTTGACGCCCCTTTTGTGGTTGGCGCATATTTTTTTTCTTTTGAATCTACCCCCTCCGCGGCTGTCGTGCTCTCGACTTTATTTGCATTTGTTCCGTACATGCACTTAGGTGAACATAGAACGTATTGAAGCTGCAGGAAGTGTTAGTACATGACACAGAGGTATGACACACGCGATGTAGCAGTGATGAATCGCCAGATCAAGAAATGTTGCTTTCGCATTCAAAGCAAGTGCGCCGATTTAAGTGGAACTTCAAAGCCCATGTTCCGTGTGGCGAAGGTGTGTGTCAGTGGATTGTTTATGTGATTCTCGCCCAGCCTCGTTAAGCTGAATTCTCGTCCCTGCTCCATTCTTTTGGTTTGTTTTTGTGTGAAGGTATGTGAAAATTCGGCGTCATCCGTGCCTCACAATGCCGGTGACATTCCCTTTCCCAAATGCTACGGACTAGAACTCTCTGCAAGAATCCAGCGCCAGCTTCTGCTTCGCTTTCAACAGCAGCGACGTTCTGTTATTGCTCTTACCAAGCGCTACGAATAAGTGACTTTCCGACCATCATGAATTCCGTCTACGTCCTCTGGTTTCAATCATAATAGCCCGGGCTTAACCAAGGCAATTCTGTAAGTTTTGTCATCATCCTTCTGTAAAACACTTATAAACCAATTGTTCATTTTTATTCGTAAATTAACGTGGTTACGGCTGCGTTGGGTACAGCTTGCAGCCTATCACTGCATTATTTGATGTTTTACACAGTGCCGGAAGTGACGATTCTGCACTATATTGCGGAAAGTGAATGTCCCCACAAGAAGGCGTTTCACCTGACAGGAAACATAATGATTTCACTTTATTAAAATCTGGCCCAGCGGTCAGGGTGCTGACGGATTGTCAAACAAACAATGACACTAAAAACAAGCTTGGTGCTTTCAAAGATTACTACATCGCGATCGCGATGCCATCAACTGGAACGAGCTTAAAAAAATTCAGCTAGATGGTACAAAAAAGGTGACAAATTGTTTGGCTGCACAACAAATGGAATATAAAACAAAACCAGCATACATTCTTGGTTACGGTAATCACCAGTGTGTAATAGTGTTGTAGCCTCGGGTTCGGCTTGAGCCTGTGGCTTCAATTCTTGAATGAAGGAAACACATCGGTTACTCTACTTTCTGTACTTCCCTTAAGGTTTCGTTCATTACCTTGAGGAAAAAAACATTGGATAGTCTTTAACGTTATATTTTTTTGTAAAAAATTATCGTTTAGGACTGGCACGCGTTGGAAGGATGTATCGTCCCTTTCCTCTATTCAGGCTGAAAAACATGGCTTCTAAACTTGTACGGAATGCTTGAGAAGCACACATGACAGTGCGACTAACACTCAAGGGTTTGCTGCCCATGAAATGTAAATAAATCTGATTGAGCAAGCCAAAAAGCCAGAAATCAAGCACTCCTGCAAGCAAAATGGTATTCCTGGAGCATTACATACAGCTTCTGTTCTTTTTTTGTGAAAGCGCTCACCTGGGTATGTGTCGTGTGCGGGTATATAGATAAGCGTCCTGACCTGCTTATTTTTTTGCACCATGCAGATGATTTTACTGTTGTGTCAAGACGTTGTTGGTGTGAGGTCTGGTGTCAGTTCAGGCGATTCTCCAAGAGATAATGCATTATTCGTCCACCTCGTGCACGTAAGATACTGTGAGGAAAAGACCCAAGTTTCGTTTTTTTTCCCTTGCGTGTGTTTTTGTTTTATTGTTACACTGTGACATGGGCCGTGAGTGAACTCAAGCTACCAGTGCAACACGGAAGAGAAGACGACGGGCTGTGGGCAGGTGGCGCGACAGCTGGGCAAAAATCGAGGGAAGAGGAGAACGAAGCCAGAAGGGCTGCGAGTGGGACGTGCGAAGAGGCTCGTGCCACGGAACCACGGGCTGGGGGACGTTCCAGAGGAAGAGCTCCTGCCGTCGTTCCTGCTGCGGGCCTTCACCCAGGGCGTGCCTACCTCATCCGGTCCTGGTGGCTTGTTCCAGGACCAAGGGGCGGCCTGTCGAGCGGCTCCTGCCAGGGCGCAGTTGCCGAGTGCGGGCCTTGGCCGACGCTACCGAGGCGCTCATCTCCGGGGTCGTTCGTGGGACGTGGTCCTCGCGAGCTGAGCTGGGATCAGACATCGGCGCGCTGTCCCGTGGCAAGCGCCGCACACGGTAGAGCAGCTGTGTGCCGGCGACGATCCAGTTGCAGCAGTCGTGCCACCCCTGCCCTCGCTCGCTTCGACGGCCACATCAACTGACGACGAGAAGGCGTCCGGACCTGACTTTGATTACCCGAATCCTACTCGCGAGGGACGTTGGTGTGGGGCGGAACAGACAGTAGCTCGAGAAGTGCCGAACCGTATTTTGGGTTCACTTGTCATGTGAGACTGACGCGAAATGACGATGTACTTTGTTTTCCCGCTCCCGTAACTCAGGACTTGTGGAACAGATAAACATCTGATTTTCTTTTTCCCTCTTCACAACGTCTCTGTCGCCTCCTTTCTCGTCCGTCAGCACACGAAAGCGTGACGAACGTCCATTCACCATCACAGATACCATAAATCCTAGGTAAAGTTACGGGGCAGCAGAACAGATGAGACAATCCATGGTTTATGGTAGAATGATCCATTTACAGATAGGTGCGATCCATGTGTTTGCAGTGTGTACATAGCGGCCATGACAGAGCCCGCACAGGTTGCACGCCAGCCTGGTCGTCGTCGGTGGTGTGTCATGGACCACCGACTACGATGGGTGAACGACAGCAACGTTCATGGGTGACTTCACAATTGTATGTAACGTCCAGCTATGCCCGGTTACAAAATAATTCCTGACAATTGTGTTTCACAATTGCAAAGGAAATCTGATGGAGCGGTTTTGCTTCCCAATACAGAACGTGAAAGGATAATTGCAATTCAGGAAATTGATTTGATTGAATGTAGGGCAAAAATCTGTGCCGCGACTCTCACCCTCATATTGTCCGCACCAATGCACAGACAATCGATTGTGGATTCGGCTTTCTTTAATGTTCTTCATACCTAACAATCACATTTCGCTGAAGTACACAGCGACTTCAGATTGCGATCTCCACAACTTCTTTTAGAGCTGGTAAATTAAAAGTACCCCACAAGAATTATTTCCCTTACGGAACCTGGTCAACATGCACATCCAGCACGAAAGGCTGGGAGCGGAAAAACATCTGGGCCAAATATTACTTCTCAACGAACATCCGGAAACGTGTTCAAAAGATTGCTCGCTTTTTCTCAGTCGTAGTCTTGTTTCCAAGCCCGAGGGACGTAACTCAAGTTACATCGAGGCCATTGCCCGGCTTTTTTTCAGATGCAGCAGCAAACACCTTGGATAGTCACTTTAAAAAAATTGCCACAAACGCACTGGAGCCACTGCAAGGCCCATGTACTGCGACATTAAGATTCTGTGATACCCTAATTGCCCATGGTGTTGCTTTAGCCCACGAGAGAACTCGTTGGCATAAACTTGAAGTCTAATAGTACTAACGCCTTAATAAGCGAAAGGAGTTGCTTTCTTGGCGCACTCTTTCCAAGACACCCCAACTTCTTCCCTTCCCAAACTAGTTCTCGTCGTCTCTAGGATACTACGCTTTCGGCAGATGTTACGTACGCTGATTCCGCACGTCATGTTACATTCGCAAAGTAATGCGGCGACTGCGGTATATGTCGATTGGGTGTAACTATGGTAGCTACTGTGAGAGCTGTACTGTGCAGTGAAGCGTCCCCACATTTTGAAGAGCTACTTTCAAAGAGAAGTACTTCTGATAAGGCTGGATCTCATCACCGTTATAACGCAGCACAGCGGCCGTCATTCCTGATTGAGCATTGCGAAATGTATGGCATTATATTACATTTAAACATTTTTTTGGCATCGCACATCATATAGAAAGACGTCATGCATGTCCTATGCCCACGTTGACGTTGTCCCTACGACCAAATATGAAAAAAAAATACTTCAGAAAAGAGGCTGGACGTAATCTTCAGAAATACCCGGCTATAGAGTGTCCTAGCGGAGCTCGAAGCAGACAAGGAACGACCGCCTCACGCGTTTAAAACTGCGGTCGACGACCCTGCCCGGACCCCCACTCCCAAGTTGTATAAAATTCCTATCAGTGGGACATTTTTTCCAGCAGCTAGTTCACATCGCTTCGTTGCGAGCCATAATTATGTCGTACGAGGGGCAGTATAAATCAAACTACCAATCAGTTTTCTTCATTCATCGCCCACATCCTCGGTGTTCAAACTTTCTCGCTCTTTTTTGTAATTCCTGGCGCATACTGCTGACGGCTGCCCAAGTTTTAGTCGCAACGTTTTCCCTTTTAAGTTTAACATTTTTGCCTGACAAGTGTATGTAACTTTTTTTCTGTATAAATCGTTTGCGCTGGCACTATAGATTAATTAAACAGACCATCGGGTTTCTGGAAAGCTTGAGCTTTCTGAATAGAGAACGATTCTGCGAAGAGCGTCTGTAGGAGGCGGTCCTTCAAGCTCGTTGAGGAACGCAAATACGTAGTTATCGATTGACATATTTGAAAACGCACACCCCGAAGGCACGCTAAGATTCGCTTTCATTTCACCCATGGGCATCCAGGGGAGGATCCCCCCTCTACCTCCCCAGCGAAAATCGAAGAGAGTGGAAGGAACAGAGGGTAATTCCGACGAAATCACATTGTTGCCGCTGTTAATTAGATGTACAATGAGAATTCCACCATTATCAGAGAACGTGTTCCGGGGTGCTTTAATGAGAACGCATTGTTAAGGTTTGTTGATGATGGTGTCCTAGATTTCCTCAGGGCGGCACTCTAAACGAAGCTTTGCGGGAACGGCAGGTGCACTGGGTCTGGCCAATATTTGTGGCTTCATTCATTCCTGGTGTTAATTAGACTAGTGAAAATCATGAAACTCAGTATGGTGTGTGTGGCCTGTAATTTTTGTAAATGGTTTCGTTTTCAAATAAGCAAGTGGTTTTAATATGCCACTTTTGATAGGTTGTGTTATATGACATACTAAACATTTACACCCCGAACAATGCAACAATGGATTTGCCTCAACGCAGAAGCAACTAAAAAAGCCCGCCAGCACGCATAAACAGCGCACCAAGTACTCCGAATCTTTGTTTAAAATGTGGAAAAATAGTGGCAGTGCTAGTAATGTTTGGACGTTTACTGATAAGGTAGGCCAAGACCTGTTTGTATAAAAGGAGTGAGGGATGAAAATTCATAGTCTCTTAAGAGGACGGGCACATTCACACAGAACCGAGTTGATCCGAGCTGCATTGCTTGTGCGAGGCCACATTTAATGGAAAATAACCTTATCTTGCGCAGTAGCAATTTCGCCACCGAACGATAACCTACTGAAGCCTTTGGGAGAGCGTCGAAACAGGTAGTAATGTCTTAGTGACGTGTAAAAAAATCGCAAAATAAATGCTTGAAGTTAGTGTAAGTGAGCGGTTGCAGAATGTACATTTCTGAGGAAATTCGCCTCACATCCATCGTCAGATTCCGTACGTGACTTGTGGCAGGGGAGGGATACCGGTTAAGTAATATTAAGAGGGGGGTAGGGCGCATCAATGCAGCGTGTTTTGCGGGGTTAATGAATAAGTAAACGAGGGGAAGGAAAAAGCGAGGTCAAAGATACCGTAGCTTGAGGATGCGGGATGGCTGTTCTCACCTGTGGCGCATAACGAGCGGCCTCTTATCCTGTACAAGGTGTCTCGTGGCGAGGAAGCCAGTCAATCCGTATCGATATCCGACTCCGACGAAGTAGGGCAACATGGGTAAAAGAATCTTCGGAGAACTCTTCCACAGAGCACATAAAACGCTTAATAATAAAATATTTTCAGTAGCCCTAACGATGTCGTTGCACCAGCAATCTTCCAAATTCTATACAGGCTATGGGGAACTTAAAGGAGCCATTAAGAGAAAACACAAGTTTGGTTCATTCGAAAGATTGCCTCGTTAGAACCATAACGACACCACTTATAACGCAAACTTCGCTCAAATAAGCTACATAATTAGGAAAAACGGGAATGGTCATGCGACCCACCAGCTCATTTCCCGCAACAGAACCTATGCCGTCACATGGGCTAAGCTCTGCGATTGGCGGAGGCCGGCAAAAGCAAACGCATGTTAGGCAGGGCTTACAGTTTGCATAGCGAGCTAAATGCCCGTGAAACATACTGCACATTCTTTTTATGACAAAGAACGGTGGAGTAAACGGTTGAAGTTCCGAACGAACACGCAAGCGTGTGCGCCAATGCGTACGAAACAACCGCCTGGCCGAGCTCGACATCTCGCCGTCGCGAGGCGCTCTGACCTTGGAGGAAAAATGCCGTAAACACCGCGCATTGACGCTCGTATCTTTCTGGTCGAAGCAGAGAGCTCGCGCGAACGGCTTTCCATACACGACACCGGCCAACTGGCATAAGCGATACTGCTACTGAAGTTGAACTATTATTAACCGTAATAAAAATACGGCACATACGTACCAGTCTGTATTCGTCCGTGGCGACGGCGCTGACGAGGCAGCGGTGCCGACGGCAGGGCGTTCGTCTGTTGTGGCTATCGCGGAATGGTCGCTTTTCCGTCCACCGCGTATCCCACAACTCTTGCCGCTCGTGCACTTAGAAGCGTTGAGCGTTCAAGTGGTGTGAGGTTGTTAAATGCAAGCCCGAGCTCCTCGGCGAGAGTTTTGTTCTCCGGATCAGGCGATTCCATGACTAGGGCTGCGGGTGCACTAGGTTTTACTAGCATTTTTAAAATGGCCGCCGTCTCGGTCGACTCCCGCGTGTGGGTGCTATATGGAGTCGACATACTAAGTATCTGTTTCATGGACCGGCCCGTGTGACACCATTGCTCACGTCACCAAATGTGCAATTTTAGCGGGAGATTTAAAATTTTGGCTTAAATTGTCTTATTTCTCAGTGAATAAAGCATCATTTGCTTCCGGGAAAGCGCTTGGGGTACTATGAAACACCTAATCTTTCGAATAAAACAAACTTTTGTTTTCTCTTCATGGCTCCTTTAAGGAGGATGACCCGCATATCGGATCAGCGTAGCAACTGCTGCACCGGTACCCACAAGCAGGAAGCGAGGCGCATGCCCCTTCACCCGGAAACTTCCGCTGTACGCCAGCCGGAAAAGTGTGGAGGGCAATAATTAAATATCTGCATTGTCATCGATTGAAATGCCGGATATGTATTGAGGAACACAATGCCAGGAGAAGGAAAGAGGAACAAACAGGTCGTGATTTTTGCTTCTGGAAGGTTGAGAATCAATCCTACCGCTGAGCACCTGGAAAAAACAAGTGAAGTGGGGGTGAAGGGGTGGTTTATCTTTCAGTTCGATATCAAATCCGTACGCGTTTAATGGAAACCTCAGTAGCGCCCAGGGCTGCAACGCCGAAAGCGGCCCTCTGTGATGGCGACGCTTTCATCATTTGAAAGGCTTGGCTGTTTAATAATAATGCATAATAACACAACGGTAATCACAACATTCCGAAAATTGCCGCCATAGTGTTCCGGTACAGTGCCGTAACATATCAGCATTCTTCCCTGTATGCAGACCCTACGATAGAAATATCACAGCGTGTTTGTTGACGCGTCCAAGGTTCAAGGAGAATATGTCCAGTGGTGGTGGCCTGTGATCAATGTGTTACTTCTAATGAAGTGCAATTTCTCTTGGCTGAAACAGGGGGAAGAAAACATCCCAGGACATTTAATTAAGCACTCCTCATAGGATGGGAACGCAACATCACGAATGTCCATGTTAACTCCTCAGACGATTTGTTTTTGGTATTGGTGGCGATACGCTTTAAGGCTTTCGAATGGCCCACTCCACTCCGATAGCAAGCGGGAGCGCCATTGCGCAGGCATGGCGCGCTTGGCCACGAACGGAATTGGCTCCGGCTGCGCTGAGCACGCCGTTGGTTCCGGAACCGACCGTCGAAAACGGTCAGCTAAAACTCGGTATTATCTCTATGCATTGAGCACTTTGACTCAAATAGGCACCCTTAGCGACACAGGACCGTTCAAAGGGTGTCTCCGCTTTGTACAGCGGTGCTTACATGGAGGTACCCCAGTTTCCACAAAGATACACCGCACCGGAGTAGAGTCACTGGCACAGACAGCCAGCAGAGATGCTCCAACCACCAGCAGCTTCCCACAGAGCCGGTCATGGAGATTCAGTACGCATTTTCTGTAACCCGCCAATAGCGGCGCCGTTGTCTTCAGAGCCATCTGCGTAGTAGAGGCTGCGTCGCAGATATGCAAGTACCGTATAAACCGGATTATAGGTCGACCCGGTATATAGGTCGACGCCCTACCTTGAGGTGGGAAAAGTTGACAAAAAAAATAATTCGGCACAGAAGCGCGCACACAATGTCTATATTTATTTTCGACGCCCGTCCGTCAGTGCCACTCACTATGCCTGCCGAAGTCACTCGTCCGAGCTCTCAGAGTCGTCCGGGGATGACTTCTTCACACTGTCATCTTCCATGCAGTCAGGCGCGTTGCTGATGGAGCACTTCCTGAACGCTCGTGTAACCATGTCGTCGGGCAGCGACTGCCTAGAGGACACCCAGCTTGACACGGTCGCAGCTGGCCCGTATGGGTCTTTTTGTTGTCGCCGGCTATCCATTCACTGTACAGTTCGCGGAGCCGGTCCGCGGATGGCCTCCGGAGCGATCGTGAGCGAAGTTCCCGGACGAAGTCCGCCACTTTGTTCTCCAACTCGGGGTGCACCGCTTGACGTCCACGGATCGATTGGTTTCGGGGGTTGCACGCGCACAGCTGAGGTTTCTGGCTCCGCCAGTACTGCAGACCTTTCTCCGAAACGCCTGACTGGCGTTGCGCCGCCATATTCCCATTCTGCTCGGCGACTCAATCGCCGCCAGCTTAAACGCCGCGGTGAACTGGCGTCGACTGCCGCCACTCATCTCGGAACAGAGACGTAAAGAAATGTGCAGTACGTGCGCACGTACAATAGACGAGTAAAAGACGAAAACTAGAGAACAGCGAAAGCAAATAAAGGCCTGATAGTGCGAGAGAGCAGTCCGACACGAATGGCGATGGCGACGGACTACGCTGGCACACTGTTGCCAGACAACGATTTACATTCTGCCAATGACCGCTATATAAGACGAGGGGTGACTTTTGTGCAGATTTTTTTGGGAAAAAAACTCGACCTATATTCCGGTTAACACGGTATGTCAATGCTAGTTTATATTGAGAGGTGGATTTCCAGCTAAAAACAAGAGAAAAAAGATCTTTTTGCATGTTTTTGTGGCCCGTATATTATTCATAGTTGTAATAATTGGTTTAGGGTGTCGTGGAAGCGTTCTGCGCTTCTGAAATCACCACCCTTGAAACAATATTGAGGGCATCTTTAAGCATGCACTGTGGAACCCGCCCTCAAGGGGCCGTTTTTACTTTGGCGACGCCATAAAACGCCTCCTCGCGCTCTAGCTCAAGCTCGCGCCATGAAACGTCTCCAGGTGTAAAACGCCTCGTGTGACGGAACGCTCGGAAGGGGCCGTTTCATGCGAAGAACATAAAGCAAAACCTGTTACTCCATGTGCAACACACGAAACACCTGGTAGCGGCCCACTGACCTTCAAGCCAAGCCAAGTTCAAGCAAGGACATCGTGAGGTGCCACGGCGCCGACAGAAGCGCCACTGACGAACCAATTCGCGGAACCTGGCAAACCGGCCGAGACCACCTTTCGGTTCCCGGGCGAACCAAGCTTGAATACAGTGCTTGTAGCTAGCATCTTAAAAGAGTTCTGGCCACCTATGCGATGCCACGGGAGACACGCCGGGCGGTGAGCAGTAGTACTATGACAAGCGACAATCAGAACATCCAGTGGCTTTGCCAGAGCAACGCGCCTTGTTGTTGGGTTCTGAAGTATATATTTCCAGAGGCACTTTGTGAGGGACAAATTGGGAACGGCCATATGTGGTTTTCGTCAATTTTTCCTGTTACGGTTGCCAGATGTCACTTTTGGGCTGATTGATTGATTGATTGATTGATTGATTGATTGATTGATTGATTGATTGATTGATTGATTGATTGATTGATTGATTGATTGATTGATTTTCGCCTGGGAGACCCCCAGCAAAAATTTTGTTGGAAATAAAATGACTTGAAATCAACTTGACTTGAAATTGATTGATTCATTGATTGATTGTAGTGTTTAACGAGCCAACGTTACATAGGTGACTACGCGCGTTGTGGATCGAGGAGGGGTCCGGATTAATTTCTACCATCTGGGAATCTTTAGCCTGCACGAAACCTCGAAACACGGGCGTTTTCACTCTGCCTTAGCTACAGCCACCGCGGTGGCTGCTAGTTTTTGGCTCAATTGGGCTATTTCATGACTTCCCCTTAAAACCAGAAATGTGCGTACTATGGGGTAATTGGTAACGCTCTTGTAAGAGTTGCATATATATGGGGACATTATCCTAGTACAAGCCGACTGTTCCGAAATGGTTGTCATTGGGCCTCTTCGATTTTCCACTTCTGGCTCCCCGCGGGCTGCCCGCGGGTAGTCCGAGGATTCCCCGAAGCCAGAGGGATACACGGGAAAATCGAATGCTGGACTGCTTCTCGGGGAGTCCGCGGTGAGCCCGAGACTGTAAATCGAAGAGGCCCATTGTCATTCCAAAAAAACTAGCGTCAGACGCAATCAAGGTGTCATAAGGGAAAGAGACATAAATGAGGAAAAGGGGTTGCGATATACTGAGAGGGTCAGCTACAGTAGCCTATAGAAAGAAAGTATATAAAAAAAACTTAATGCGACGACTCAAAAAATGAGTAGTGGTAGCGCTGCTTGGAAAACAATTATAAAAGGAACACACACAAACGGAATACTGGGCCACCTCCACTAACGTGAAACCCAGGGAGGGCCCAAGCATGCAGTGTTTGTATTCTTGGCGCCTTTACGAGTGCGGGAACTGGGCAAGTTGGTGAATGTTCATGGCGAAAACAGCGCATCCAAGACGAAGACAGAGAAGGAAAAACAGCGCCGTGTTTGTGTTTTCCCTTCTCGGTCTTCGTCTTGGATGCGCTGTTTTCACCCTAAACATTCTTGTCGCCTTGGCGTTTTTGCCCACGGCGATGAAACTGTTGGGGGATACTGGCATACAGCTTTGCTGCAAAAGTCTCGTGTCTTTGAAGCACGACGCATTCTAGCGCGAGGCGTTGGAAAACGAGTGTCCCGATGTGTTCTTTTAGTACGCGTTATGTTCTAGCGCGAGGAGTTGGAAAATGAGTGTCCCGGTGCCTTACTACCGTGACTACGTGATACTACGACAACATGAGACGACGACGACAGGAGACGCCGACAGCCCCAGCCCCTAAGCGGCATCGTCTCTAAAAGGTCGCCATTACTGGCGCTGCACAGCCGCAAACTTTAGAAAAAAAAAAACACTAGGGATATAAAATGGGACCAAAGCATAGATGCAATATTCAAAAGCAACGCTCACCAAAATCTAAACACAGCTGCGAAAAGACCGCCTACCAAAAAAGCGAGGTAGTAGCGGCCGCGGCGTTACGAAAAGGCGGCTTGCATTTTATTCACAAAACGGAATACATCCGCCGCCGGCTCGTTTGAGCAGCCTGCTTTAAACTATGATGCAGGGTTTTATATTCCGCGAGCAATATTCGCCACGCACACAAGGCTTTAGCTACAAAGGCAGGCGAGAGTTTTCGGGGGAACGCTTTATTCCGCGCGAATATTATGAATCCCGCTGGCCTTTGCCAGGACTGTCCTTTCTTTGCTTTTCGACCACTGCATCACTTTTTCATGTGTTTTTTTTTTATTGTGGAGTCTGTCGCTCTCCATTTTCTATTTTCAACGGTTTCTGGAAAAATAGTTCAAAAGCATCCCCGGTTGAATTCACGGGAAAGTATGTCGACCAGGGCACAGATACTTCCTCGTGCGCCGCGCGTCGAAACGGAATACGCAACGGGACATTGAGCTTCGAGTAGCAAAGGTAAGGGAAGCGGATGCGGAGGCCTACTGATAGAAATGGGCTGAAACAAAATCATTCTCCCGCTCTTTCAGAAATTCTTCAAACGTAAAACTTTTACAAAGTTCAAACAAAACCCATTCTAGCTATGTGATATGAAGTCGTCTAAAAAATCCCCAGGATTTCGAGCGCTTTCTGTGGCATATAAAATAACCCTCCTGGCCGCACGAACGAAATGTCAAAACGTTTATATTTCTTCTTGGAAGTATGCTTCCTAATGCAATATTGTTTAAAACACAAAACATAAATCGCAATTTTACGTTCGCCTCACCAACTCAGACACAACAGCGGTAGAAAAAAAAGGAAAGGTCGCTGCCGGCATTTCACAGCAGAAACGTCCACGCAAAAATAAAAGTATTACTAAAATCCTACATAAAGCTAAACGAAATCCCAAACGCACCGGCCGCAAGAACCGTTCCATAGCGGTCAGTGGGCAGAGTACAAACGGAAAAAAGTACGTCCGGCATTTGGGCCGGCTACGCAATGCAGAGGGCTTTGATCGTTTCCGCTGCCAAAACCCTTCTTTTTTTCCCCTCCGGTCGTCTGCGGCGAAAGCCTGTGTCAAAGTGCCGGTGCCCCACCATGGGGCGCGATGAATGATTTCTGCCCGCAGTCCTGTAACCAACCGGATGTGAAGCTTCTCCGAAAGCGGGTCCTGGCACATTCGGTGAAGGTCTCGGCCATTAATCAAAGCTTTCGTGAATTCCTTCACCTTATTCTTCAGAGCCGTTTAGGTTTTACTTTCTTCGCCCCGTAAGAGAAGCTTCTCTTTCGACGTCATATGTCGCTATAATGTTTCAATAGTTGTCTTTTGAGGGGCGAGTTTGTTTTGCAGTGGTTATTTTGTTGTCGCTGACAGAGAACTGGGGTCGCATGGATGTAAGCGCCGGCGGCTTTTTATGGATTGTACATGAAAAGAGAACTCAAACACCAGCAACGCCGAAAAGGCCTTCGAGAACTTCTTTCTGAAACTGTTTAAGCGTGCCGCCCGTGGAGAGATTTACGTGTTTCGGTGATCATTCAATTCAAGAAACTAAAACATGCGCTTTTCCTTCTTAGCAAACATTACCTGGCCCTACTCATTTTTCAAAGTAACATACTTCGGTGTATGAGATTTCAAATTAGGGTTTATAAATTGTTGCTCTTTTTTGCGGCAGCTCGGAGCAGAGTTTTATTGACCTAAAATGAACTCTCCTTGCAAGTCAAGTCAAGTCAAATCAACTTCATTTATTACACACAACTAGGTGGAACTCCAGATGGTCTCCTGATCAGAAGGCTACAGCCTTGCTGGGGCCCAGGTGCCATTCTACACGGCAGCAGGCACTGCAAAAGTCCAGTCAATTGGCAGTATATGAATGCAAATACCCGGAAGGAACTAGATTACTGTCTAGTTTACTAGATTACTAGATTAACTAGATTACTAGCTCGCTAAACGTAACGAACAAATAGCACAGATAAATCCTAACTCGCCTCAGTAACACATATACAGAACTCCCTTTATTTCAGTTATCGGTTTGTCGAAGTGTCACGCAGTCTCGTTCTAAATGCGTGCACTTTAGACCAGATTACTTGAAGCACGTCTGTAGCGCGCTACGCATAGAATGAATGAATTGGCATGTTTCGGATACGCACTGGCGACGCCAACTCCCTCATTTCAGCAGCGCAAAAAAGGTCACTGTCTATTGCGTTGGTGGCAAAATGGGGACACAAGAATTCAGAACGTGGTCACGCAACCTGGAAACGGCAACTGCTACGGCGGAACCATACTTGGCGATATCACCAGGGTGCCGACTTGTCCGGGTCCAGCCACGCAACTGCCTCACGGTCTGACAGGATGCATAGCCTGGTTCACGTGGTACACGCTGATCTCAAGCGTTATTTTCTGTTCCACACGGGTGCACTGCGGTGTGCGCGGAGTGGTGGATACGAGCTGGGGGTAACGCCCACGACGTCTTTCTGTTCACCAAACTAGCTGCTCACCGATGAACGACGAAGGCCAAAAAACTCCGAAAATTACCGAGCGTTTCAGATGCGAATAAAAGAACTCAATGTGGCCTGAATGTGGCATGAATTTAGCCTGATCCTGTGCCTGCTGCCAACAATGGCGGCCGAAAAAAGGTTGGGGCCGGTGTTCTATTTCAGCTACACAGTGACGCCGCTAATACCATCTCAATGCAGTTTGCAGAATGCAGTGCGAAGACGCAGACTGGCACCACCACAAACGCAGCGACGCCCGTGAACAGAAAAAGCAGGGACACCGCCCTCATGGCAAGTACCTTAGAAGGAACTTCGCCGGATCAGAATTCGGGACCTCTGAAGCGTTGACAAAAAACTATGGTTTCGGTCTGACCTTACAAAATACGGAGTCGGGCCATTTCCGCGACCCACGTTACGCATTCCTTGATTGAGGCATCACAATCTTTCTGATGGGCTTCACTTCAAACTGTCGTCAGCACGAAGCAACATTTCTCGCCCGCCCTGAAACAATTGGTTTCTCTGCTCAACACGGCCGGTGCATCTCCTGCCGTTGAACAAAATCAGTGAGCACATTTGTTTCTCCCCGAATCAAACTTCATAACGCGCCTAATGCACAGAAGACAATTCGGCTCAAGGGCCAAAATGTAAGCCTTCCAGCCGACATGAGTGAGACGGCGTCACCCGTTCGACGTGTCGGACAACAAGAGCTGATTCCTCGCTTGAAAAACTACCAGAGGAGATAGGCAAAGTCTTTCCGAGCCAGATTTCTACCCGAATTTTGTAACAATTCACTCCGTAGGTCAGTTCTAAGGACCCTGCTATACTCATGTGCGCAGTTCTCTTTTTGAAGAAATGTTGCAATGCGTGCACCGTTCGATCTGGGCCAATGATGTTGATAGTTCTGTTAATATGCAATCTGTTTCTTCATGCACGTTGGTATGGCAGAATGATTTTTTTGGCGTCACTCTACGTCCTCTCCTTCCCGGAAAAATGGCTTAAAAAGGGGACGCCAGCAAAGAAACTCCACAATAGGATGCCTTGGAGCCGCTACTAGCCAATCGGCTATGGGTCGAAACATTGTCATAAATATTTCTCCAAATAATCGATGAATAAACTGACATGAACTGAACTGAGCTGAGCTGCACGGAACTGAAAAGCTACAGACAAAAAAAATCGCCCAAAATGTCTGCCGGAGTTTTCGCACAATAAATGTCTCTGGGCGACGTTTTGATGGCTAACGTATCCTAGGATATATATCCCCGTAAAATATCCCGAACATATCCCCCGATGTATTCCAGGTGTAGATTCGGTGCCTAAAGCAACAAGTGGTGTACTTAAAGAGTTGACGGTCAACAGCAAGTTTCATAGTTTTGAGATACTCGTGCTTCATATACCTTCAAGCCTTGCCCATCAAATAACTAAGTTTAAATCAATGCGTGGCAGCCTATGCCTTAAAATTGGGGGAGGAAGGGGGAATTGCGCCGGGATCAGAGCCGTCTCATCGTGGCTCGCCGGACAACTAAGCGGGCTCGCATAACTAAGAGGGTGGCACGGTAGGCACGCCTCGGCGCGGCGCTTCCATGCGCACATGAAGGGCGCCTGACACATAGTAGGCATGACCAGAGAGGGACCGCATATGTCCGTACGTCTTATTGCGGCGCACAGGAATAAAGAAATTAGGGATATTGCGTAGCTAACCGGTACCACGACGGTTAACCTCGGGTTGCGGCGGCGGCGCCTCCAGACCAAGTGAGAACAGCCAAAGCATGATGACGGTTGGATGTTAATCGCGCAAGGCAAGAACAGCCAAATAAGAGTAAGCCCTTGTCGGCGAAAGAATGGCAGTGCTAGAATTAATGCCGTGCATCTGAAGTTTAGTAAAGCGCAGGCAAACTAAGTGGCTTTTCCGACAGTAACGCGGTGTGCTATTTTTCCACTCGAACCACAGACGCTTCTGCCGAAATCACCTGCCTGATAAAGATTACACTTGCCGTCACAATTTGCGATCGCTTGCAGTTTTTCATCCGCACCCCCCTATTAAAAATTTCCCAAGTTGCTCCCGGTTCCTGCCCTGAGCATGATGCAACGCTGATTCTTTCATAGCAACTACGCCTACTGCAGCCACCACGGCAGGATTAAGAACGGCGCGTAAATTATACCAAAAGGTTTTCAACCGTGAACCCGTGACGGTTATGCAACGCGTCAGTCGCGAAGCTAGCACTAACCTAGCTCTTGCCTCCAGCGATTATTGATCCCAACATTTGCCAGCTGGAGGTAGTGCCATGCTTCGGTCAGGAACTGTAGGAACTCTTTTCAGCACCCTCTCTCACTTGCCCATTGCTCAGTCGTTAGTACAAGCTATTCAAATCGCACACTAAACTTTTGCGTATACAATAGCGTCAAGGTGGTTTCAATGCCTGTCACATTTTAACGAGCCAGCCTAAGGTCATCCTCGTACCGTTAGACGCTAAAGTAACCTTGGTCACGACAAGCAACAACGCCTTCATACAAAAGTGTTGCAAAAAATGTGTTGCCCTTTTCTACTGGTGAATTGCAGTGTTTCGTCGTTCTGGCCTTCGTACCAGGGATTCCTGCAGGGAACGTTTCCAGGGAGCAGACTACGGCCTAGCAATAAGGAGCACAATTAGCACTCCTTGTGAGTTCTCTATTAGGGCGCTCCCTCCTGAAACGTTCCGTATATACGGAATTATGGGTATGCGGAGTACACTCCTAGCATGACACAAAGCCGCCACAAATCGAGAAAGATTTTTCAGAAGCACATGAAAATGAAACAGTGCATGCCTATTGAAACATTTGACACCGGTTTTAAGTCTCTATGATCAATAGAACCGCTAAATCATTGTCCGTATGAATGTCGTATATACGGAGTATACGAAATCATACGGAGAGTGATTTTGCTTAATATTGAAGATAAAAACACGAAAACAGTGCAAACGTTCATATTGTGCGAACTCATATAATTCCCGTGTTTGTAGGACTAATATCTACATTCATTACGCTTGGGGGCGTAACGATCCGTATGAACTCGGTATTCCCATAATTCCGTATGTACGGAACTTTTCAGTAGGGCTGTTCTTCCATTCTGGGGGATACTGGCAACAGTGAGGATCCGTTGAGTGAAACAGACCCTTCTCTTGATTCTGTGGGGTGACCCCTTGCGACACTAAGATTTGTGCTTGAAACTTTATTAAATACCTACAACATTATTAACGATACTTGGAGTACAGCTGTCAGAACTGTCCCATCCTTAGTCACCTTTCATTGAATATACCAGTTGACAATCAATTCGGTATGCTTACCTCACAATTCATTGACTGCTGTCTTTGGTCAATTAAAAATGCCGTCGCATTGCTTCCGGAATATGGTTTTTTTTCTCGCCCCACTAAAATACTTATATTACAATGGATACTGTAACAAGCGAAAAGGGCCCGTAACAAAAAATAGCCGCAGCCAATGAAAATACAGTTTTGGCTCGCCTTCCCAATAACTTGTTAATTCCCATAGGATCCGAACACGTTTTACTAAATTAGTTCCTATTTAGCTTCGAAGCACCGGCCGGTTGTTTTTACGTACAATTCTCAGCTGTGGTCCTAAGGCGTAAGCGATGGCTTACTATCAAAACTGCACTACCAAACGAATGTGCCAAAAAACAGAGGCAGCTATTTCCTTTCTTGTAACGTGAAACAGCCATGGTAATCAAGTCTTCTCCTACTCTTCTTCAAAATGTTACGTCTACAAGGCTAAAGCTGTAATGTTCACGACGCCATCTGGCGCAACATCGCTTATTTCTGTTTCCTCTACGCTTGCTCGTGCGCTGGCTCCTATTTCGTTAACCAAAACGCAGGCATTATAATCTGCAATGTCGGGACAAATACGTTGTCCTTCTTTCACCCCTTTATTCTGGTCCCCAAAGAAGACCCGTCCTTATGCGTCAGACTGGAAGTACGCCGTGTCATCACTGTCCTTTGTCGTCAGCGACACGCTATCTCCTTCAACGTGCCTTGCTAAATAAAGCACCGTTGTTTTGCTTCCAGCCACGGGATTGTTTTGTTTGCATTGCATAATTGACACCGCACGCATTACGGCAGGCTCACTTGGGACTGCGGCCGGCCATAAGCCACGGCCGACAATGCAACGAGGAGGCTTCATTATGCGCAAGTAATTAGGGAACTTCCACGAAATCACTAGGCGGCTGACTCGTGGTCGAAGCCTGGCGGCGACGCGAGGTACGCATGCCATGACCCAGCCCTAAACAGGCGTCCAGGCCGACTAAGAGGTTGCCTATGACAACGGCCTCAGCGGCAGGGGCTCCCGCGGCTTAGCCGGGAGAGCACGTCTCTTCCGGATAGGCCACAATAAGTGTATGCTGAAATATGCGGTGATGCTCGCTTCCTAGCCCTGCCGTGATAGGGGTAAGCCTCGGCAGCGCGCTTCGTGTTTTAGGGGAACCAAAGCCCCCGGTAATCTGGTATCAATTAGTGAAAAAAATGCTTTCAGAGCGCGTGGGGATACGAAAGGCAGATAATGAGTGGAACAGCACAGAGGAGTCACAGCAAACAGCCTGAGTCATAAACCTAGTAGTGCAGGGAGCGAACTGCACGGACAGCATTTTAGGGAGTCCTTTGTTCCGTAAGACAACTGGCTGCAGATGGAGAATGGCTACGCTGACGGTAATTATCAGCCAGACGGCGTCTGTCATGATTATGGGGATGAGATATACAATCCTTTGGTTAGGTTCGTAACTTCTTATGCCGGCTCTTGGTTGTGCAGCTTGCACTGTATTGTACTGTCTTCAATGTTTCCCCCGTCTCTACTCCCGAAACACCCGCCGCGGTGGCTCAGTGGCTAAGGCGTTGTGCTGCTGAGCACGAGGTTGCTGTTTCGATGACCGGCCGCAGGGGCCGCTTTTCTGATGGAGGCGAAAAGCAAAAACGCCCGTGTGTGCGAAATTTAGGCGCACGTTAAAGATCCCCAGGTGGTCAAAATTAATCCGTAGCCGTCCACTACGGCGCGCCTCATCGCCTGCGTTGCGTCGGCGCGTTAAACCCAACAATCAATCAATCAATCGACTCTCGAAAGCATGGCTTCTGGTATTTTCGCATCATCCTTGCAAATAAAACTGGTTATCGCTGGTAATATTAGTTTGAAGAAGCGTATTCTAAAGCTAAACGGTTAGGTGCGTTATTGAACGAAAAATATGTATACACCGTCGAGGAAACACAGCACCTATGTTCTCGCTGTTCGCCCAAGCTAGTTAAAAAATAGGTTACGAATGCGTTTATGCATTTACTTGACGTCACCATTGGTGGTGATACGTGACGTGGCTCTGAATGCGGGTAGACAATGCTCACGCGCAGGCGTAATATCTACCTTGGCTTAAAACTGAGGCACTGGCCGGGCCACGTGTTTCGGGCCTACATAGTGCCTACCTCAAGCATCGGCGATCCAAACTACTGATACCGCACAGACAGGAGGACGTGGGCACGCGGTGGCGCAATGTTAGGCCTTGCTCTACGCTTTGACGTTTCACGTCGTCAACCGGCGCTGATACCTATTTTGTGCTGGTGATTTGCACGTGCGCTCTCAAGAAACTCTGGATTATGATAAATCTGATGTTACATTGTGCATTACTGCTGGCACAACTTGTCAATATGAGGATTCCGGTCAGTTCGTATACAAGTGATTCTTCCACCAAAATGATGCAATACTTATGGCCCCCTCGCGGCGGTAGCTATCAGCGCATTTCAATAAAAATGGCGATGTTGATTGATGCCTCAGGTCATGGTGTAAGTGTAATCTAACAATAAAGAATAAGCATTTCACACTACGGACTGTGCTGCTTTACAGCTCGTTTTGAATATGTTTTGGCGTCACACCGAAACTCAACCACAGAATTCCACTGCCACCAGCAAACCACGTTCAAATACACGTCATTGTATCTATCTGCGTTAACACCCATTCACAGTATATTATCTCGTACACAAAGATGAGCAAATCCAACGTTCATAAGAGAGGCTGAAGCTGGGCCACAGCAAATAAAGCCACGTTAATAACGCTCAGCATCGGCAGCCGCACATATTGGAAGGGCTACGGTCTAATATCCGCGTTTAGGGCCGCACAAGTATGGCCTCACATGTTACTCGGGTTGTTGCTGGCCCCGCAGCAGCACGCAGAATCTCTTCCAGGTCGCTACTTTCCGCACGTCCTTTTTCTACCCTCCGTTACATTTTGCGCATCACTGACGAATGCCGGGTAAAGATAGGCTTACGCGGCGTGACTCTTTGGCGCTGTGAAAGGAGGCTTTCTTGCAAGTTTTTAGGCGGCCTTAACTCTCACACGCACGCGTTACGGAACGAGAGCCGCATCGCCCAACTACCTTAGAGTCGGGTTATTGGAGTTGGCAGCAACAATATTGCGGCATCGCGATACTCGGGCCTAATCTAGGCGTCCCAACCACCAAACCGGCTTGGGAAGTATGAAAGCGGCGTCGCGGAAAGGCGCCACCCAAAGAGAAAAGGAAGAATAGTCTGCATCACCCCGGCACTCTGTCGAACCCGGTGGAATGCGGATATTGTCTTCTAAGCGGCTTCGCTATGGTGTTTCAGACCAGTAATATGCACTATCTTCCGTCTGAAAGCGAAAGAAACATTCTTGTCGGCAGCTAGCGCTTTAGCGGATCTATTAGCTGCTTTCTTGCCTATTTCTTGTTAGCGCCTGCCACCATGGGATGCCGGAGGTCTATTGTTGCCCTTTTGTCTTTCCCTGGCATGTTTTCACGCGTCAGTTTTAGTTGGCTGTGGTTTGCCTGATCTCACCACTTGCCTAGATGAAGGCGCGGTGCCGGATGATACAGGAGCCAAAGCAAGATCACGTGCGTCGGCTTTCTTGTTAGGCAGTTTTTTTTTTTTTTTTTTTCCCTTTGGGCGAAAGATAACCAGCCACTTCTTTGCCTGTTTCAGCGCCAGCAATCTTGTAAAAATGCTTGAACAGCGGATCGGCCCGTGAAGGGTAACAATGACACAAAATTGATCAAAATATTGTCGCCATCCCGCTCTACAAAGGTGGATGTCCAGCGAATCTGCTGTAAACCCCGACAAATGCTAATGTGGGACACGGCCGGGCTGGAGGAGCGGCGGGCGCGCACTTTCATACGGCCTGCGCTTCGGGTATAGTTCCCACCTTTGACCGCCGCTAGTTCGTGTCGCTGCGGACCAACCCTCGCCGGTTGACCTACAGCACGCGCGGGGTAGGTAGAGCGGCGGCGCGCGCGCACTTGCCACTGCTCTAGCCCTGCCGTGGCTACACGCGATACCTGTCCGTGTAAATTTACATGTGCGTCATTAAAATAGGCAACTCCTCCCCCCTTCTGAATTTTCGGTCTAATCGGGTCAAACAGCCTAACATTATCACTCGGAAGCGCCTAATCAAAAAATTGAAAGAAACATTTTAACTCGGGGCACATGAAGAAAAATATGCGAGGCCTTCATATCTTATCAGCGACTGTATTATATGAAAATGGTGAGACAGGCAAATAAACACGGCACTTTCCGTGACTGAAATATCATTTCTTATTTTTTATTTTTCCTTTCGGATGATGTCTTTGTTTGCACACGCACAGGGCACGACCAGTGACGCGAATGATTTCCCGTCGAGGGAGATGGGGTTATCACTTAGCTAAACGTGATTCTGCTATTCACGCTCCGGTCGGGCTGAGCGGCCGCCGGCAGCGAAGCGCACTGTCAAAAACACACAGCTGCTCGGCCAGAGGCGATGCGTCGACTAAGAGAAAGGCGGGTTGGAAGGGCAGAGGGTTGGTTCGAAGCGCCCCCACTGTAAAGAATCTGCTGTATTGGTTCCTTCTTGGGTGCGCAGGCCGTATGAAAGTGCGCACTCGCCGCTGCTCCAGTCCGGCCGTGTGTGGGAGGGTGTGAAACGTTTATCGTCGTCTCGGCGGGCTTGTCGCTCGCGCTCGGCTTCTCTGGCGGCAAATGGCGGTTCTTCCTAACCTGACGCATGCGCTCAGCGTCTAGGCCAAGAGGCGCTGTTTTAGGACACCACTGCGGCCTAGCCTTTAAACATAATCTGCAAACTTATTCTTTACCAAGAACACATGGGGGGACGGGTGTACCATTGTTCACAGGCGCCTTATCATTCATAATGCGATTTCGATGCTTGTTTTGTGGTTTTTAAACGAATTCTGAGCTCGATGCTGCATGCCTGATTAGCCTGACGCATGCTCTTGGCGTCTTAGGCGAGAACTGCTGGGTCCTAACTATGTTGTTTTTGTTTAGGAAACAATTAATCGATTGTATGGTTTAACGCACCGACGCTACGCAGGCGATGAGGCGCACCGTGGTTGAGGGCTCGGGATTAATTTTGAACACCTGGGGATCTTTAACGTGCGCCGAAATCTCGTACACACAGACGTTTTTGTTTTTCGCCTACATCAGAATTTTTTGGGAAATACAATTTTCCGATCACCTAGAGGCTAACAGCTTCGCTGTAAAACATGTAACACGCTGAACGGTGGCGTTGTGTTCCTATCACTTGGAAATCCACGACGATGATTGGTGTTTGTGCAGTAACCTAGCCTTGCGCATAAGAATTCAGGTACTAGCACAAACTAAGTTAATCGTGGTACCGCAGTGTCTTGTCTCTGTTTTAACGCCCATCAGTTAAGTTTTACGTCTCAAGTTTCAGGTATGGCAGCCACCTGATTGAATACTCGTCAACATCTTTATGTAAACTGGGCATGATTACCACAGGTACACTGGAGAGCCACGCATGTTCATCGTACATACACCGAAGAGTGTATTGAGCACGTGCGTCGACCATGGTTACACCTCTGGATGAACTCTGCTCTTTTTTGGAGGCTTCTTTAGAGAACTTTGAACATGGCATTGAACACTTCGACGCCATCTAACGTCAGATACCGAGCACAGAAGTTGGTGACTTGCTAAACGGAACCTCGCACGTTTTCAATGGTCGAATTTAAACGTAATGAACAGCGTGGTGGGTGGGCGCGTGGGTGGTGTTCCTTCGTAACGTAGAGTGCAACGCCGGCTGCAGGTTAACCAGGCTTTTTTTCTACTGACACCGCTACCAAGCCACGCAGAGCGCCTGTTACAAAACTCTCCGTTCCCACTGCACCACGGCAATGCCAAAAGACTCTTGTTCCATTGAGCGAAAGAGTAGGCACAGAGGAGGACATAAGAAAAGGGCTCGCAGACCCAGTGGGACCCTTGCGAACGTGTGTTGGCTTGCCAACATGGGTTTCAGTTCACGTTCGCATACAAACTTCCGGTGTCCGGAGACCGTGAAAAGCAGGTGTTGCAAGTACCCGTGTATAGCGGAAAGCTTCACTGGTGATTCATGAGTACCTTGTGCGGGACAGTTGATCGAGGACGTTAGTACGCATCGGCCGCAGAGCTGGGGGTCGGGGGGGGGGGGGGGGGTGGGGGGGGGGACCTGGCCGTCGCCACTAAATAGGGTACTTCCTGTCTCCGACAGTTGGGGCGCAGTTATCGGACCCTATGGGTGAGCGGTAACCCGTGGCAGGGACCGCACATTTGGCAATTGGCACTGTCTGATGCCCTCGCTGAGCAATCAGTCTTGGAAGAGAGTCAGACAAAAGGATTGGAGCAAAATTGCTTCCCTCATTCCCACCCTTTTTCCCATAACCCATCCCGATGTCCAAGTTCCCGTTCCCAGCAACCCACCCTATCCGGCTTTTTCCTAGGGGGGACTGGAGGGGTCCCCCCGGGCTCGTCCCCCTGGCGGTGGGTCGCAAGACAGTCTTTCCCGTTAATTTCTCTCCACCTTCGCGTGGACAAAATTCTCTTTGCCGGTTGGCCCTATTTTTGTACTGTTGCAATTGGGTATAACCGGTTGTACTTCGTGTGGTACCGGGGAGCTATTGAAAGCTCCATTTACTCATGTTACAGGACACACTCACACATGGCCATACGAGTCACACGTCGTTTGCTCCGCGTGTGCATGCACGTGATACCAGCATCCACGCTGCTCGCCTCATTCCTGCAGCAGAAAAGAGCACGTTTTTACCTCAGCACTGTCAGGAGCTCATGTCGAAGAAAAGTCGCTGTCCGTGGCTGGACCCTAAAATCCTGATCAGTCGATTTTAGGAGCGCAAAGTTTACACCCGGCGTGGAGTTCGCCTAGTTCCACTACGATCCTCAAAGAGAGAGAGAGAGAGAGAGAGAGAGAGAGAGAGATAACACTTTATTTAACCAAGGGATAGCGCAGCTTGGTGGCCGAAGACCGTAGTGCTTCGGCGACTGTGGCTGCCCCCCCCCGAGAGTGACTTCTGGAGATCCAGGCTTGAGCATCCCATCAGCTGCGCTGCTTCCCACTGGTCGAGGGAGGTGATGAGAGGGAAGGGGTCGTACTTGCAGGCCCACATATGGTGATGTAATGTGGCCCGGTCTCCGCAGTGCTGACAGAGTGTTGTGGGGTACAGTGAGGGGTGAATGTGGTGAAGTACGGCTAAACAGGGGAGGGATTCAGTTTGAAGCTGACGCCAAAGGCGTTCCTCTTCCACTGATAGGGATGGGTGGGCGGGAAAGTATTTGCGGCGGGAGAGGCGGTAATGTTTCGTGATTTCTCTGTACGTGAGTAAAGTATCACGGGTTGATCTGGCTCCATGAGAGGCAGTGCTGGCATCACAGGCCCAGGAGACGCGAGCTCGGGCTGCGGTGTGTGCCACTTCATTTCCTTCAATACCCGTGTGTGCAGGAAACCAGATCAATTCTACAGGATCAGTAGGTGGTTTTTGATTAAGAATTTTGTGGGCCTGAGGCGAGATCTGGCCTCTGGCATAGTTTATAACGGAAGTTTTCGAATCTGAGAATATGAATCGGGGTGTTGGTCTATGTGTGAGTGCAAATGCTATCGCCGCCTCGAAAGTGTCACCCCCACCCGGGGGTAGGCATGAGTAGGTGACGGAAGCCGAGTGGCCGGCTGACACGACGTGAGGCCGCGTCGCGTTTGCAGGACAAATAAAGATGTTTTCTCTCTCTCTCTTCCGACACTTGATGGTGACGGTTCCGGATGGTGAGGGTCGTGAGTGGGGGAGAATCGGGTGAGTTGATGACTGCCAGGGCAAAAGCGTCCACATGACGATACTCCGCTGCATCAACATACAGTGTGCCTGGATCAATGGGGTATTTTGCCGTTAATGCACGGGGTCGTTGCTTCCTTATTTGGGAAATATTGGGGGTGCATGTTTCGAGGAAGGGGCCGAATAATGAAGTTTTCTCTAGTCACTCTTTCGATGAGTGATTTTATCTCGGGTAGTCAAGTGATTTATCTCGGGTAGTCGGGTAGGTAGCCAATGCGCAGGCTGTCTAGGAGGGCTCTACCGGCTGCACGGCGCGTAAGGCGGCCAAGCTGCCCGTGCGATGTTCTTCGATTAGCTCTGTGGCCGTATTGTACACGCCTGTGCTCTCCATCTGGCAGTGGAAGCTCCTGGCGGTATTTGTAGAGTTGCTCGATAAGCCTACCGAATTAGGCAATCCCCGTTTCGAATTTCCGTTTTCGTGAGGCTAAGACACGGGAGGGCATATGTAAGCCTACTTATTAGGAATGCTTGTATTAGTTCTAGCCCATCTTTTTCTTTGATGCCATGTCGTCGTGCTAGAATTCGTCTAAGAAGCCCGATTATTTGCGCTACATGAGCCGATAATTTCCTGATGTACGCTGTGTTTCGTCGGTCCTGTTGACATCATTCTTTTGCTGGCCACCGCGAGAGATCACGTGCCCGACAGATGCACCGCCATCTACGAGCGTGGAGTGCTCTATTCCCTCGTCTGTAAGTCTGCTACTGCTTGGACACCACATTCCACTAGTAGAGCTGACGATTAGGAGTTTTCTTAATTTGATAAATGTCGTCAGTTTTTGGAAAAAAAAAGCAGCGAACGTGTGCCCATATTCAGGCGACGCAGTAAGCTTGTTGACAAATATGTGGTCAATGTGCAGTGAAATTAACCTCCCGCGCTTTCGAAAGACAAGGGTAGGGCAGACGACTTGCAAGATCGTAAGTGTCTTGATAAGCCATGTATGTTTTTTTAAAAAAAATCTCAGGGGGGAATTGTCCTGTTTTTATTCACCACAATTATGTCCGAAAAAGACGAAAGAGATGTACTTTTTTGTTAGGGTTACCACTCGGAATTTCTGATTTCGCAATGTTGTAGGTGCTTTTTCCGCAATGCCAGAAATTCTGCTTACCGTTCTCAAACACAACAATGTTTGAGTTCAAACTCAGCAATGTGTATTATAATTTGCAGACAACCATTAGGTGCATCTGTTGGAAGGGGAGGGCTGTAGCCACGGTAGACGCACGTGTACAAGATTTATGTGTTGAAATGCTACTATCGATTGCACCTTACTTCAAACATAAGCTGATTCTATTTGCCGCGGTGTATGGTTATTTCAATGGGAATTCAGAAAGCATCAAATATTACCAATTTTTCCAGGCCGAAGAAGAACCACTGTTTAAAAGCCCGCCGCAGTGGCTCAGTGGTAAAGGCATTGCGGCACTGAGCCCAAGGTCGCGGGTTTGATTCCCGTCCGTGGCTGCCCCTTTTTTGATAGCGGTAGGAAGGGGAAACGCCCGTCTGTTCCAGATTTAGGCGCATGTTAAAGATCCCCAGCTCGTCAAAATTAATCTAGAGCCTTCCACAGCGGCGTGCCTCAGCCCCTGTGTAGCGTCGGCGCGTAATCGACATAATTAACCAAATAAAACTACTCTAAAAATGGCTGTCGATTGCGATACTCTCTAATACGAAATTTGTGTGCAGTGAGAACAGCAATCTTCTCGGTTAAAGCGTGTAGCAGCTGCATCGCAGCAAGTGATCGCTTGATCAGTGAACGCACGGCGGCGCGCACTCCTCTGCCGTTTTATCGCCGCGCGTCGGCGCCGCCAAGCATATTTCTGTACCTCGTGTCCGAACCTCCCTCGCAACTGTCACGTGGTTCGGATGAGCCAGGCAATAGGAATGACGACGAAGGACCCGACGGACCTACGAACGTGCAGCACGCAGGGCGTCCTGTGTTACTGCGCTTTTTGTGAACTTTCCAGGACCAGACGCTTGGTTTCATGGGTACCACATTTTGCGTTTCCTTTCTCGGGCACCAGTAGACGCCGAAGGGGGTTTTCAAAGACGTGTCTAACACGGGTTCGGAATACTGCCGTCCCACACAAACTAATGGAGGAGCGTCGCCCACCGCCTCGGCTAGCCGCCCACTCACCCTCCCTCCTATCAATTTCACGACACTCTCCTTCTCAGTTGACGATCAGACTTCGGTCTTCTCATCGTTCGCTAGGTTACTACGCCGCAGGCGTCACCAAACCACAGTAGCGTCACCAAAAGTGCTGCGCACTAAACTTGTTTTAGATGCGAAGCATCTCATGGTCGGGGTTATGTCCCTCCCTTGTCGTTGTCGTTCTTGCGCCGTCCACACCCCCAATGCGCATGCTCGGCTGGCTGAACGCCCGCTCCCTTCTAAGGCTCCTGGAGCGATAGTGTGGCCGGTGTCTTCCAGGGCCGGCACGAGAAGAGCACGCTTCCCCTTTAAGGGCTCCTGGAGCGGCTGTTTTGCCGGTGTCTTCGTGGGCCGGCACGAGACGAGCACGCTTTACGCGCCTTCGACGTTTCATCGCCGTCGGCAGCGGTGTGCGTCGGCGAGTCTCACCGGGCCGTGATTACAAGCAGCCCACAACCATCCGGGGAACGTGCATCGACCTCATCTTCAGAAACTTTAAGGTTCATCCACTACAACAGCCCTTGACATTACATTTCACAGACCATAAAGCGGTCATAATCAAAGCGGAACGCAAACCACAGCTTGACGTCACCTACGTTGAACATGATGATGATAATTCGCAAATAAAGGCAAATTCATACCGCGTACAAGGTATTTCTCTCTCTCTCTCTTTAATGCCTCTCCACTCGAATACCGCCCACCCCCCTCCAATAAAATTACACCATCTTTCAGTAGGGGAACCCTGAGTAGTATGCGAAACAGCCATGGGGTCAACTCAATTTCCCATTTCGTAGTTACGGTAAGTGAAAAGTGTGGTAGTTACCAGGGAAACCAAGCGGTAAATATAACGGTGGCTACGTACGTCGACCTCACGGAAACGACGAACTGAAAACTAATGGGCACTTGAATCGACCCCATGCCTGCTTCGCATACTACTCAGGGTTCCGCGACGGGAAGATGGTGTAATTTTTTTAGTTATATGCTCCTCTCTGGGACAACAGGGGAGGGACCCTTGGGAGTCTCGACGGATACAAGGGCGGCTATGAGTACTGTTATAATTCAGCACGCCGCTGTTCTGTTCGAGCATTGTGCAGGCTTTGGGCAGTGCTCTTTTGCTTTCTGGCAGAGCCCATGACTACGTGCGTCCAACTATTTTATTCAGTTAACTAGTCTACTGTGGTGGTGATGAAAAAACGTTTTATTTGAGCCTACAAAAAAGAAAAGAAAGAAAAGGTGGGTGGCCTCTTCTCAGTTCAGAGAGCCGCGAGCGACTGCTGCTGCGCTAGCCCGGAAGGTCACGTGTTCCTGAGTCCCGAGCTGAGAGCTGGTCAGCCCGTACTCCCACTGCTCCGGGGTGAGGGGAGGAAAAGGGTTCCGGTGTTTGGCGCATGCCCATATAAGATGGTACATCGTATTGGGAGTGTGGCAGGTAAGGCAGTTGTAAGGGTATGTAGTGGCGGATATATGGTGAAGAATAGGGATGTTAAAGTCTGTTTCCGTCTGGAGCCTGCGCCATATTCAGGCTTCGCGAGTGCTGAGGGAGTGATGAGGGGGTGGGTAACGGCGGCCGCTCTGACGGAAGTGGTGCAGTATATAGGTGTAGCGACTGGGAACGGGAAGGATGGAGGACGGTGCTGCCTAGTCACCCGCCCCCGATGGGAATGCCCGGAGTAGGATATCGCGGGAAGCGGCGTGCGCCACCTCATTCCATGGGAGTGAGGCATGACCTGGGGTTTATACAATTTGGATGTAGGGCAGGGTCTTTATTGTCTGGAGAAGCTTGAGGGTGGGAGGTGAAATGCATCCGGGCAGAAAGTTCCGGCAAGCTTGCTGTGAGTCGATAAGGATGGTTACATAGACGGTAGGTGCTGTGGTGGCGGCGAGGGCTATGGCTGTCTCTTCGGCAGTAGTGGTGTTGGTATCAGCGACGGCGGCGGATGTCAGGATAGAGACTTGAGCATTGAGAGCAACCATTGTATGGGCTGTTCGGTTTGTGTAGGTTGCGACATCCGTGTATTGGGAGTCGGGATCGTTGGAGTATCGTCTCTCTAGGAGACGAACGCGTGCTTGTCTTCGACCCACGTTGTAAGTAGGGTGCCTATGGCGCGAAATTGGCGAGACTGGTTTGTCCGCGGATTTGGGTGGGCATGCTTTGTGGTATGTCCAATGAAGTAGGAACGGAACGACCCAGGTGTGTCAAAACGGTTCGGCCCGTGGGGTGTGAGGGATAGGCGAGCGACCTGGCCGACTTGCTGTGTTTCTAGGAGTTCAGACAGTGTACTCTGGAGGCCGAGTCGGAGTAAGTGTGTGGTAGGAGTGAATTGCAAGGCTTGCAAGGGAATGCCGAGAATCCGCAGAGTGGTCACTTGCGGGGTGGGATTGGAGGATATGGTGACGGACGGGTCAGGGGTTGGTTGTGGAGGACGGCCGCGTGTGCATGCCCGGAGAACAAGCACTGCAGATTTTGGGGGTGCACAGGTGAGGCCTCGGTGCTGTAGATATTCGAGCGTGTAGCGATGGCTTCCTGTATATTGTTTTGCTGTTGTCTCGCCGATCCGGTGTTGGTCGAAATTGTTAAGTCATGAGCGTAGAATGCGCAGTGGAGATTGGGGATTGTGGAGAGTTTGGCTTGAAGTTGGAGGAGGGCGATGTTGAAAAATAAGGGGTTAATGACAGATCCTTGAAGGGTGCATTTTTCCGGTGTAGGGAAAGGGTCAGATTATATGGTTCTAAGGCGTATTGTGGCTCTCCGATCTCTCAGAAAGGCTCGGACGAAGTTGTAAGTAGCCGCTCCACAGTACGTTGTATGAATGCCTCGCAAGATGGCCTCGTGAGCGACGCTATGAAAGGCCACTTGGATGTAAAGAGCGAGGATGGTGCTGGGCTAGGTTATGCTTAGCTTATCGATAATTTCTTCTTTTAGTTGGAGGAGTACGTCTTGAGCGGATAGGTGGGCACGGAAGCCGAACATGGTATGCGGATAAAGATCGTTGTTTTCGAGGTAGGTAGTTAGGCGATAATTCACCATATGTTCGAACAGCTTGCCGAGGCACGAAGTAAGAGACATCGGCCGGAGGTTGTCGATGGCTACAGGTTTGTGGGGCTTCGGTAGGAGTATTATGTCTGAATGCCACCATTGTTGGGGGAGGGTTCCGGCTTTCCAGTGTTTGTTAAAGAGGGTAAGGATGGATGAGAGAGTTTCATCGTCTAGGTTTCGGATCCTTTGTTTTGTTATGCGGTCTTTTCCCGGCGGCGTGTTTCGCGTCAAGCGAGCGAGGGCTTGCTTGAATTCTTGGATTGCGAAGGTAGCGTCGACTTCGGGGTTAGGAAGGCCAAGGTATGGTAAGGTCGTGGGAATTCGCGAGTTTTCAGGGGAACCAAAAAGTTTTGTGCGAACTGCATCTAGTAAGTGCTTATGTGAATGCGTATGGTTGTGAATGAGTCGTTGTAGCTGCTGCTGCGCTGTTGTTTTGGAGGATTTGCATCCTAAGAGGTGGCGCAGAATATCCCATGTGCGCTTGGTGCTCAACGTGCCTCCAACTTAGTCGCAGAAAGATCGCCAGTTCTCGGTTCTCAGAACCTCAGCGTACTGAGTGGCCCGTTGGGTGATTTCCGCAATCCTGCGTTTGAGGAAGCGGTTATGTTTTCGACTTTTCCATCTGTTGACGAGGCCTCGCCGAGCCTCCCACCGATGAGAAAGATGGAAGTCGACTGAAGTATTGGAAGTTGTGAGGGGAATGATTTTAGTATGTTTGCGCACTAGAGCAGTTAGCTTGGCCGTCCATCGTTCGGGTGTTCGTTCGCAGGAGCAAGGGATGTAGGATCTTAGCGGAAAGATGGCCAGTCTATGAGCGTTGCTTGTCCGATGCTTCGTCGAAGGGGAAGATGAGGCAGGGCGAGGGCTAGGATGTAATGATCGCTTCCAAGAGTGTCTGGTTAGCGCGCCCACTCTAGATGGGGTGCATTGCAGGCAAATGTGAAGTCCGGCGTTGTGTCGCGAGTGACACTTGTTCCCAGTCGAGTTGGAAGGGTGAAATCATTGCATAGTGTAAACATGTGGCGTTGGGCTGCATGAAGGAGTGCCCTGCCTTTCTTGGTCGCTTGAGGGTACCCCCATGAATGGTGGGGGGCGGTGAAGTCACCGAGCAAAAGCAGGGGATTTGTGCCGGCTCTCTTCGCTGATTCGTTCAGGTCCGGATCGATATCTCGGAGGGGATGTTCGGGAGGACTGAAAATGTTCAGGATGAATAGACTCGGTTTATCGGGTCGCGTAGGAGTGATTTCTACAAAGGTGTGGGTAATCGGAGAGGATATGGCGTCTTCTTGTGGGGTTAATGCCTTCTCTACCAGAACCGCCGTCCGGTGTCCGGAGTCATGGGTAAATGTGGCGTAGAAGGATAGCCGGGGTTTCGGGGTATCCGTTTCTTGAAGCGCGATGATGTCGGGTGGGGATAGGGTGACGTAGTTACCGAACGACAGTTCCATTCGGTAGTTCCATTCGGTAGTTCCATTCGGTAGTTCCATCGGCAGTTCCATTGATCCCAGAACGAACGGCAGTTCCATTGATATAGGGTCACTGCGTTAAAATTAGTGGCCATCGGGAGGGAGGGTGTGTTGGCGGATAAGTCGGCATCGTATTCCGGGGAGAGGTTGGTTTTTCTTTATCTGGGGATGGACAGTCGTCTGGTTTGCTTGCTCGACCGCAGAAAGACGTTGGTAATGGATTCTGTAAGCCGAAGTAGGGAATCGGGGGTTTCTTTGAACGTTTTGTTGAGGGTAAGCAGTGCGTCCGCTATATGCTTTTCTACCATGGGAAAGACTTCAGTTATGATTTTCTCGTTGATGAGAGACGTGGCGAAGTCGGGCGTTAGAGAATGTGGGAAGGTAGTAGCAAGTGCGGGGGTTGGATTTGGAGATTGCTGGGAGGCGCAGTTTGCTACTTCGAGAGCTTCTATGCGCGCGAGCATTGTGGCGTTTTGTTGCTTAATTTCAGCAAGTACCTGCTGTATATTGGAGGGAGCTTGGGGTGTAGGCCTGATAGGAGGATGGTGGAGGGAACGTGTAAAGAGGGGAGGGTAGGCATGAGCAGTGGGAGTGCCTGGTAATACAGCAGACAGCTCACCTGTTGTGGGTTGTCGGCTCTACTGGATGGGGGGCCGCCCCCGGAAGAGGAGGCACGAGATTTGGACACTTGGTGAGCTGGAACCAATTTTTGGGACAGTCTTGGCCGGCTGTGGTGTGTGGAAGATTGCACAGTTCACAGTTGGGTGAGCACGTGTGGTCTTTTCAGGGGCCACTCAGTCCGCAGTCAGGTCACTTAGGGTGGTCGGGGTTGGGAGGCACGTCTTGTCGATGTCCAATGTCACCTACAGTCGACACACCTGCACGGTACGCCGAAAGGCGTGAAAGCGGTAGAGAATAGTTAATTGCGTAGTTTGGTCGCAACTAAAAGCTTATTAGGGCTTCAGTGTGGGTTTGTCAACGCCCTTGCCGGGAATGCCGTTGTGCTTTTTGTGTTGCTCTGTTGCTTGCCAGATCAAGCAAGAAACATTCCTGGGGAACACCTCTTCGTCCAGTCACTGGCCCGTTGAAGCTCCACCACACTGTGGTTCGGCTCATGCTTGGAGTCGAGCGTCTTCCGAGCACTTTTCTTAGAGAGCATCCCGCCAGACAAGAGTTGATGACCCTTATCCACCGGGATCTATAACCCTGGCGGAGAAGGTGTGACGATTCAGCGCGCCGCTATTCTTTTCGCGCGTGCATCAAGCTTCGTGCGGTCCTCTTCTGATTTGTGGCATAGTCTACCACTACGTGCGCGTTCCGCTTGGGCGCCCCGCTGTCAGTGACCAAAACTGTTGCAGCGACAGCCAACGAATCTGAAAGTTGAGACCTGACCCGGCGAGGCGGACGCCACAGTCGAGGTTCCCTCTCACCCTCTGTCAGGCCCATCAAGCGCCGCTGCTGCCGGTCCCTCACGAACGCGGAAAGAGTGTTATGTGTGCCTGTCGTTTTTGCTGGTCGTGTGCACATTAGCACAGGGAGAGGCGCGCAGCCGTTACGGCTATTGTGTATAAAACCTACCTTCCGGTGGATAGTTCGCATTCGTTTTGCAGCAGGGAATCAAAACTGTCACTCTGTTCGACTGTGCTGTAACCTTGCCCGGAAGGGGTATTCTCGTATTGCTACGGCCCATCTCTCGCCATTCAGTAAACCAGTTAAGTTTGCCTTCGGCTTCTTGTTTCCGTCACCAAGGCAGTACCTTTCGCTGGCCGCTTTTCACCACACTACCTCCCATGGCGAATGCGACAGAGCCCGGCTTGGTGTCGCCTCCCCGTCGGTGACAACTGCTGCCAGCGGTGGGATGGCAGCGTCTTATCTGTACTCAGTCAAACTTGTTCAAGTTTCTGTAGGAATATTGTTTCATAGAACTGAGGCAGATATCCTTCCATAGTGACCACAATGTAAGAAACAATAAGGGTGTGCCATTTGAACGCGTGAAAGTTCTGCTTCAACAAAACTTTTTTTTGGTATTTCCACTCTTTATTTATCGCAAAAAGCTAGAACTTAAGCAGAACTTTATTTATCGCGAAAAGCTAGAACTTAGCAGAACTAAAGCTGGCGCAGTACATGGTGTCCTTTATAGAGGTCGCTTTTTGGTTCTATCTTCGTGTGATTAAGATAATATTTAAAAGAATTTTTGTGGCTGATCAGCATATTTTCAGCTGCCTTTCACCTTGCTGGCGGCAAAATTTAGAGGCCGATCGCAGAGTTAGAAGTTTGCCATGTTGGAAATTTATTCAGGAAATATAAACGATTAATCGACTGGAACGATAACCCTTCTAATCTGTGTTTCACCTATATAGAGACAAATTTAAAATTTGCTTGCCTCTGAGATGAGGTTTTTTGTGCTTGCTGGCTATATTCATATATTTATTGTATTGTATTCATTTGTATTCTATCTTATTGTATTGCCTTTGTATTTATACATTTATTGATTGTTTTCATTGGTGAGTAAGGCATGGGGAGTAAAACGCTGAACCGGCATTTCAACCCTTCCACCTTTTTTGCTCCTCTGCCAAATGTCGAGTCGTTATTACTGCCTGAGACACAGCTGGATCTAGTCGGTAAAATGTTTTCTTCGAACCACGTTTCATTGTGGAAAACCGGACGACAGAAGCAGGAAACCACAGAGTAGATAGCGAGTGTGGACGAGCTGCTGTCAGAGCGGAGAGAGCGACGTTGCCATGGATACGTCAGCCGAAGCGCCACTAGGCACCTGCCTGCGGTAACGTGCTGGTTTCGTCCCGCAGAGTCTCGAAGAGGTGCCGCGACTCCTGAAAACGATTGTGCGCGTCCTAGAAACGATTGTGTAGACAGAGCAGAGTGTCAAAAGAGAAGGAATGCGGATAAACAAGGAATGGAGACAAAATGCGGATACTGGTGTACAAAGAAGGCAGCCACAACAATCAATGTCGCTGCCAAACCGAGATAACGTTCCCACCCAGACGGTTACAGCGATAATCACGGTTGATGCGAGAACTGCCCCGTTGCTGACTTCTGAGCCTTAGCAAAGGCGGGCAGATCAGGCGTGCCTGAATTTCGCGAGGTAACAGCACGAGAGGCCCCCACATATCTAGATGAATCGGTGGATGATGAATTCATCATTATCTTCATCATCATCAGCCTATCTACGTCCACTGCAGGGCAAAGGCATCTCCCATTATTCTCCATTATTCTCTCCCCTTATGCTGATGATAAATTATTGTGTATAAATTAAAAGTGACACTAACCACAACCTACTAGGTCGGTTGCGGCAGAACATGGCTGCTGCGAGCGTAGTGTGGCAGTGTCTCTGAGAAAATGGGCGCTTGCTCTGTGAAGGTCATTTCGAAACTTTTCAACCTACGGGGAGAGGAGTAAATCCCTTGTTACGTTGTGTCTTCATTGCGCGGTTACCGTGTGGGTAATGCGGCGCCTCCATTTCATATGACCACGCCGGAAGAGGGCACTGGGACGGCAGCAAGGGGTAGACGGCGTCCCCGTGGTGGCGAGACATTCTCCACGGCACAGTTACATGTCTTCATAAGGAAAAACAACCAGACATTGTCTGATAGCACCCACACAAGTAGCCTCCCAGAACTCAACGTCTGAAAATGAGCCAGAAAAATCGCCGTTTCCATCAATGGGGTGTTAGTAATGACTTATCATTGACTTTCAGAGGAAAAATGCGGAAATTACGAGATTTCACAAACTACACCACAATTTTTTGTATATGGTGCCGGACAGCAAGAGTCATTTGCTGCACTCTATGAGGGAAGCTCAATTCTTGCTTGGCGCATCTAAAATATGAATGATCACATGACGTGCGTTAGATGCCTTGTGCATGTGCCCTTTTTTGGCGTGTTCTTTACATTCCCGTGTTTAAAACATTGTCATGCACAGTTCCCAGCACTCTGCGTGGAATATCAATGGCTGGTGAACTGCCTAGTCATCCTCTTTAAAACCGATGGCGCTGCTTGGAGCCTTTCCGGCGATCCTTACGCCATCAGGTGTCGCATATTAAAAAAAAAATGAGCACAAGTTTTCTCTTGCGTAGCTTACGGTTGGTGTACAGTTTGGTTTTCGTAGACTTGTGTTGAGGTGCGTCGGACTATGCTGCAGATGTCGCTCGGCTTGCTACTGCGTTAAAGCGGAAACTTTAGTAGCTGCGCGTAAAGAGCCAGGTTGAAACGAGTGAGGAACTTCGGTGATCTAACCTTCGGGTCAAGGATGCAGAAAAACGACAGCGGTCAGTTTCACAGGCTGCAGTGGACACCTCGCCTTCGACTTCAACGATGACTTTGGAAAGTGGCAAAATGACGGTAGGGAGTGCGCGCAGTTTGGACCGTTGGCAAATTCTGCTTCGCCTGTTTTCGCTTGCATAACCGGGCCTAGCCGATCTAAGCCGCAGCCGCTTTTTTTTTGTGACACTCGCGATATTTAATGCATTTGATAAAATTTACAAGGGAGAAGATTTTGAAACTTTAATATACTATTTGCAACACTCAACGAGACGCTGGCGTACGCCGTCACATTTTTTGTTTCTTTTCATTTTTTCTGTTCGCTAGCTGCACCGGACGAATGTAAGTCAACCATTCATAAAATTTTATCTTCAGTACTTCTTTTATTCTACTGTTTTGCCGTAATGTCAGGGTACGTCTAGTAACACCATTATGTACGGTTGTTTATTCACCATAAAGACGTTGTCTAGTTGAATGTGTCTTCAATTCTTCAAACAGGATATTTTGCTCTTATATGTACCAGGTTTTGATTGCAGTACAGGCCATTTGCTGAATAAAACACCCTTAACTTGCCAATTAACGGATTCGTATTAGGCTTATGAAACTTAGCGTGAAAAAGAAAGTTAGAATAATTACTCAAATAAAGTGGAAGTGTATAATTCTTGAATAAATTAGCTTACTTCTTTTCCCAACAATACTTGTCTGCTCTGCAGAAAAATAATTGTTGCGTGGAAGACGTTTTTTCGAACTGTAAGCTTATCTACGGTGATACTTCCGTTCCTTCTCAGAGAAAAACTCATTATGCAAGCTTTTGAAGGGAATTCTTATGTCCTGCTTTTGAATTGCTACCAATTTGGAAGACGTAAAAGCTAAAGAACTGATTATCTTATGCTGTGAGACCTTTTTACATCCCTTCAAAACAGATTACTGACCAAAATTTGTCGAAAGGAATGTCCAGCCAAAGCAACGCCCTCCCAAATTTTCAGCCCCATTCATTTCGGAACACGCTTTTAGGCAGCAAGCAAAAATGTATGGGCAGAGATAAAAAAAAACCATTACCATGTAACTCACGTGTACACGGCTTTCACACATAAAAGTTAATGAATGAGTATCCTGAAACATAATATTTGATAACGTATAGAGGCGGCAATAGCACCTGTAAGATAAAAAAAAAGATAGGCGACAAGATGGCGACTCATTACCAAGGCACGACATTAGGGGCTCGGGAACAGTGATTGAAGCTCCATGGTGGCCGGGTGTGTTAGAGTAATGAGATTGCCTTTTGCCGTTACCATCGCTCTTTGTCGGCTCAAATCTTCGTTAATGCCGCCTAAGGACATGCTCCCGCATACTTAATCGTAAATTGGTGTTTATTGAACCAGTGACATGCCTTAAGAGGTTTTGCATGTTTCCCACTGCCTTAAGAGCATTGCGAGGATACAAGGAGAAAAGGAACGTGCATCGCCCTGTTCATGCATCGAGCTGCGCTACTAGCAAGCGAGATATTACCATAATTCTTGTGCTTAGGAAAAGGTTCCTGTAGCAGAAAAAATTGGCCAAATTTGGTTGTTTTCAAGGAGCGCGACTGTGAACGAAGAACGAAGCTTTATAACGGTGAGGGTAGAAATGTAAGGATGAGCATAGATGATAGAATCAGATAGGCCTCGTTTCGGGTGGTCGCAACACATACGCGTGCACCCAAAAAGCGTTTTATCAACGTAACACTGCTTTATCGTCCCTAAGAAGTGACAGCATTCTCTTCTTTTTTTCGCAAATCCACAGCTTTTATCTTCTCGTTTAGTATTTCTCGCCCCGAGGGCAATTCTCGCGTCAGCCGATTTCAAATGTGTTCCGCTCCCCGCCGGCACTTCTCCATCACAGAAATGCAAAACCTAATGGCTAGAGCCGCTAAAACGTTTTCCACTATTTCATGTTCTCATTTCGTGCCGCTTGCACAATACTAAGGCTATGTCAAACTTCAAATTCGTGAAGAAATTCTCTCAAACTACCCGGCTTCATGCGAACAAATCTTAGATAAGAGAGATCGTGAATAAAGCCAAAAACTTCAAATTACCTCTTGCGAAAAATTTAGGCATTTGAATAAACGCCGACATTGCTCGGTTTCGGGCCATCCCTATCTTCAGTTTATTAAGCAACAAATAACAGTAACTAAATACGCTACTCGTACCTTACAAGTAAAATGAGCTTTTTATCGAAATGCCTTACGTCCAAAATAAAGTAGGAGAGTAGCCAGTCATTTCCATTAGCATCACTAACAAAGTAAGCCAGCTTATTTTCTCAGGTTTTCTTTCTCGAGAAGTAAAAATATAACAGTCATCTTTAGGACATTCGCGAATTGTGTTCCTTAAAAAAGAGAGAAAAATAATTGTGGTTGATTTCTCTTTCATAGGAATCGGTAAAACACGAAAGTGACATGTGCAGCCAAATTTGCAGCTGAGCATAATTTGCGGATTGGCGTCCGTCTTGTGGGTGTGCATGGCGAGCGACGTCCTACTCGCAGGTCGCTTCGCAAAGGTGTACTGGCGTTATTTCCGTGAAGGATATGACGTCAGCGAAATCTTGGTGCATCCCGGCATAAAACACTTGCGTGTTAAAATGCAAAACCCGAAAACGAACAACCATAATTATAACGTACTCTTTAGTTGTAAAGGTTGCTTCCCCGCAAGGAGACCCTGTGTGCCGGAGTGTACCCTTTACAAGCGGCTTGCTTCCTTATACAGGCGTCATTTCCGTGACGGATATGATGTCACTCAAATGTTTGTGTATCCCAGAATAAAACACTTTCGTGTTAAAATTGGGATATCTATTCCTTGATCGTTTGCAATTGAGGGCCATTTCATGTCTTGCTCGCGAACACGGGGCACCGCGCGACGCGCACACCTTTCTCAGGCTTTAGATTCACGCAACCCAGCGTTTTCAGTGCGCCCTTCGCGAAGCGTCCCAACCGCGCATTGGGTAAAATGCTTCATAGTGGTCACGTCTGGACTCTTTAGCAACGGCAATGACTGCCTATCGCTCATTTCGCTGTTGAACATTTTGTCACCGTTACTCCAGTTATATCGGTCTCTCCACTTACCGGCACTGCATGCATTTTGCACTCCATTTGTCAACGCACACAAGCGGTGGCGGGGAGCTTTGAGAAGGGAAAATGGCGCCACCGCTGTTAATTCCCGGCATGAACTGGCGCCAGGATTGACGTCACAGCATTACGTCTTCGTTTCTGTCGTTCTCCCTTCTTCCTTCGCCCTATACACGGATCAATAGGTTCCTCATGCGTTGCTCATGCAATCAAACAACCCGCTGTAACGTAAAATATAATTTTTAACCTTGCTCACTACCACATAACGAATACGTGCATGTAAAAAGGCTTCGCACCAGCTTTACTTGTTCGGTAACTAACAGAAGAATAGGCTTGCAGTCTCAAGGGAAATAAAATAGTTCTTTCGGAAAAATTGCGCACCAATTTATTTTGTGTGCTCATGTATTTGTGGGTCTGCCTTGTACGGATTTGGAGAGTCCACATATTTTCGTTCAAAAGAGTCATCGGCACCCGAGTGACTGTAAATACGTCCAGAGCGAGAAGGCGTCTTGTCAAGAGCCTCCGCGCTTTTTTAAATGGAAGCATTTTTTAACCTTTCCTACGAAATTCCAGCGTGTCATTGGCAGGTACGTCAGCGTATTGATCAGTAATTCTCAAATATCCAATTAAGAAGCTGGCCAGGGACGATGCACTGGCGATTCACTATTCCAACACGTTTACAGTGTCGACGTAACCAGAACCACCAGAGGTTGGTGTGGTCATTGGCGTCTTACTTTACATGTACGTGTGATGAATTCCGCAGCGTACAGCTCAGCAGCAACTTGCAACGCGGACGCCAACGAAAGTATGTGAAGGAAGAAATAGTTACGGGACAGAAGATTGACGCAGAACGGGCAAAAGAGCAGTTGCCCGCCACACCCAAGCCAACAATGATTCCCACTAGCCACCAGTTTGACGTAAAATGAACAACCGGCAACTTTGCAGCTGGCGTGACGGCATGCGGTCAAGTAATTAATACAACTGGATGCAGGAGACAAACGCCGAATGCGTGACGAAATATTTAGTAAATCCTTGTTAAAATGGAATCGCTTTATTCGCAATATTTCATGGTTTCCACTTCAGTGCGTTCAAAGAATTTCATATTTGCTTATAGCGAAGGATCGCTCTTCGTTTTTTTAACACGTGAGAAAAATCACTACTGTGTCCCGGAGTTTCTAGCGTGGGTTTCGTCTCCTCTTTAGCTTTATCCCTGTCCTAGTTCGCTAGTATGATGAACACCGCAGATTTTCGTTTTGTTTTAGAGCGGAGCTCGTACGCGACCGCTCCTGCGGTTTTGCGGCATCCCATGGCGTCGTTCATCGTTGTAACCGAGGGAACGAAGACGCCAGTGAAGATAAAGCGAACAAAAAAGCGGAAGAGGAAAGTAGGGCGAAAGTGTCAAGGGGAGGGTTGTATGCCGAGTCCGCGTTGCGATACGTGCTCCGTGGCAACGACCCCCTACGAGATAACGGCACAGTAGCGCGCGCCGTGGCGCTTTCGGCGATGACGTGATGAGGTCGTCTGCCGCTGCAGGTAAACAAGCCGCTAGAGCAGAGAATCACCCCAGCCGTCACCAAAATCCAGAGGTGCCCGCCGGCGAAGCAGCCTCTATGCTCACCCAGCCACGCTACGCTGCGCTCAAAGTTTGATTTATGAAGTATCGTAATCGTCAGACAATTTTTTTGTGTTTGATTTCAGAAGAACGTTTCTCTCGATAGGAAAGGAAGGGAGCGTAACTTAGGCGTGTGGCTGAGTAGCTAAGGCGGCAAATTAAGCTGTGTGGACGGCTTTTCCCATCTCCTAAAGCTAAGGAAACGGTGATGCAGTAAAAAGTTAAACGCAAAAAGCAAACACAAAAACAGTGAGCAGTAGAACTGTAAAAAGTTAAAGAAGTAGCAATGCAGTACTGCCGCGAGTGACTATCAAGTAAAACTCATACCCGCAGGTACACACTCGAGACAGACTTTCTCGAAGGATCCACGTACTATACTGAGCCCGATCATTTTAGTCTTTTGCGTACGAGTACTCGTACGAGCAAATTTATCCTGTCCTCGGAATTACTTTCAAGTGAAACTTTACTAATCTCGTCGAACGGTTTGGCCATCGCCGGAAATTTGACCTTCATTTCTCCGCAGCTACGCCGTGCCCCTGGCAAGGCACCACGTGACACGCCCGAGCGAGCTCCGCCGACCGCCAGTTGTGCCGACCACCAGTTGCACCAAATGCGCTCTCCGTAACTGGTTCGCGCCCGACCACGTGACTCACGGAACGCATGCAAGCTTGGCCATGAATGAGAGTGTTGCCTGGCCGTCTTCTTTCAGCGTTTGGCGGGAGCTGTAGGCTTTGAGCCGTCGTCGTCAAGCGGAGGCCGACGACCCCGCGGACATCGCCGTGCGAGCCGTTCGGATATCGAAATGCCGGAAGCGGGCCTACAACCGTGGGCTAAGGCAGGCTTTGGACGTATATTACAATAATTACAGATAAACCAAATGAAATCAAGACTTAACCAGGCTCAGTGAATTTTTAGCTTTGCCTACCCTGGCTTAACTGAGATATGCCGCAGCCTTTTTCGCTTACCGCCATCGTACGCGTCCTGCGCGCAGTCAAAAAAATATTCTTGTTAGAATGAAGTGCCTAAGGCTAATACTCCGCAATTTTGTGAGTGATTGGTTGGTGAATTGTCTTGCCTTTATATTTCCAGCTATGAATAAGCCCTTTCTGGAAGACTATGCGTAATACACCTCATAAACACGTGTGATATACGGAGCGATTTCTTAGCATTCGCAGTAGCCCCATCTATTGTGGTGCAGCTGAACTACAACTTTGATAAACGACATTGTTTTGGCTTGTCACTAGAGGTCTTGGAAAATTGAAGGGCACACGGTTAAATGAATATTTTCGAATGCTAATAAAACTAACTGTAATTGAAACGTGATTTTTATTCTAATTCTAACAATTTTTCTTTGGTGTGTACACAGCTTTCGAAACATATCTAAAGAAACATAACTTGGTCAGGGCAGTCCGGAATCAAGGACCTGAATGGCTAGGGCTTGATAAGAAAATGCTACAAAGATATTGTCACGTGGCCAAGGACGACGCAGTTGTCTTCAAGGAAAACAAGTTTATTGGAGCGAACTTGTGCTCCCCTAACAACTCAAAGAATACAGGCGGCGAAGCAGCAGTCAACAAAGTGACATGCGAAGGCGAGCGTCGACGATTCGATTGCCGCGGCGTCTGCTCTGCAGGTTTTTATCTTCCTGCGTGAGTGTTTCTGGAACCGTCGATTCACATGCAGAACATTGTAGATCACAGAAGATTATTCTGGGCTAGCGACGTTAGGGCGAAACAGTCGGCTTATCTGATTGTGAATGCCCGTGCGGCATGAAATTAAATAATGGGAGACGCGCTTTGCTTGGAACGCAGCTAACGCAGCCGGGTGGGGCCCGGCAGCAAAAACAAACAATAAATAAACAAGCCCCTACATTGTTCGCGGCAATATAGAAGTAAAATACTAATGCGAGATGGCAGAGCAGTGTAAGAAAAATCTGGCACCAAGTGACATTAAGCAATGGAGGGTCCCAACTTGCACTGAAGGCAGGATGGTTGCATTCCATAGAGACGTTCAGCTTTCCCAGGCATGCCAGTAGCTCGTATGACCAGCGCCTTGCTGCAAGCATTGGCAACCGTCAATAACTCCGAATCGTGTACTCATGCCGCAATACTGCAGGAAATTCTGTTTATGCTTGTATGCAAAACATGTTCGATTTCAGCTAAAAGACACCACAGATAGCATACACTAGTTTCGCGCAAGAATTGCACATGTTGGTCTTGTTATACTACTTCCTTGCGGTGGAAAAATCCAACCCAAATGCCATCCGGCGAAGCTCAAAAGCTTGCCAGTCGTGCGGCAAAGCCAACTTTTACAGCTGTATTATTTGCAAATTTTAGAATATCCGAACAATTCTAGTACTGCAAACGCCAAAAGTGCGAAGCGAATCGAATCGAATAAAAACCTGTACTCACACAGCATTCGACGTTTTCAATATTCGCACTCCTCAATCATAAATGATGGAAGGCCTGACGCGCTGATGATTTTTTCCGAGCTCATTTTTTTTTCCGAGCGCCATGCCAGAAAAGCAGCGACAGTAGCGGAGCACACTGTACGGAGACGCGTCTCGAACGCGTGATTTCAGACGCTGATAACTTCAATACAAGCAAAATGATGTAACATATTTTTCAGGAGAGTTGTTGGCCCTGCTAGAAAGCCTCTTTCCCTCAACGTTGAAGAAATTCGAGAGCGGGGTGTTTTAGATGCAAAGCATCTCTTTCTCGGGGCTATGTCCGGCGTCCCTCCGTTGTCCGCACCTGTCCCCCTACACTATAAAAAAAGAAATAGTTAGCGGCGCCCGTTTTCGATCCCACGAGTCTCTGGCCGCAACGGGAAGTACGCGGCGCTCTTCCCACTGGGCTACAAAACCGAAAAAAAAATTCTTTATTACATGGAAATTTTAGAGAGAAGTCAGCCAAGACAATTGACACACAATATAAACACTAACAGACAGCAAAGGGTAAGCACGTCAGTCTAACAAAGGTCAGCACCAATTCAAAACTCAGGCAAGCAAACGCACGCATTCAAAAGATGCAGCCACTCTGGTGGATCACTCTGCGCAACATAAACGCTCCGTACCAACGCCGCCTGTTCCCGAAAAATGACCTTGGTCGGCCTAGGGGGTTCAGCATGCCGATCAGTCATGCGGCACTTCCACAAGCTAAACAAACCTAGGAGCACAAAAAGGTCATATGGCACCCGATTAACGACCTCAAATGGCAAGAAGCGAATGGTGAATGGGGTGATGTCAATGTCCTTTTTTAGTGTCCGTTGCAAAACGTCCCAGAAAAACACCGCGTCACGGCACAGCACAAAACAGTGGTCAATAGTTTCTGGTTGGTTGCAGAAGCGGCAATTGTCTGACCAAGGGATCGACATTCCTTTGTCTCGCAGCCATGTTTTAACTGGAAGCGTTTGCGAATGAGGTTTAAAGAAAAACGCTTTGGCATTTGGCGGCACGGACATACGCTTGACATGGTCTAAAACATTATTCGTATGGTCCCGCAAGTATGGCTGGCGATAAAGAGGCACGGGGAATAGATTATGAATTAAAGTGTTCGTCATAGCCGTCTTTGAAAGACTAAACAGGTACTCCAGAGAAACCCGCGCAGTAAGGAAATGAAAAGTATCCACAACCTCTTTTAGAAAACCCCATAGCGGCTTTGACACGAGCAAGTGCTACGAACGCCCCTTATGTCCTTGACTCATTCAAACTACGTCAAGAAGCTACTGATACAACGAAGGCACGCGAAGCTGAACGTCAATAGAAACGACGAACTGAAAACTTTAGAGGAGGATGTTAGCGTCTCTTGCTAGGGAGGATGTCCCGCGTCCGTACCCCATCCGAAGTGCCTCTGATGATGATTGTGGTAGGATGCCCCTAGAGACTGGCCAACCAAAGAATTCATCACGAGATATCTTCGCGTTCAACCACCGTCGTCATCTTCCCGTAGGGGAACCGCTGAAGACGAAGAAGGATAAGAAGACAAAGCTGTGAAGAGGAGGGCAGGTACGTTGCTCTCAGCCGGTGCACCAACGTCAACAACCTTTACCTCACTAACGCTGACGGAGACTACAGATTCTACCACAGAGACGACAACATCGACAAGAACATGATGGACGAGTTTCGGCGCCTCGAGCACCACCGCCTACTCACCGTAACACAGCAGTACGTGCGTGCCTTTGCCACCGGTGTGGACCCGGACGTGGAATTTCCTCTGGCGCTACTAAACACCAGATCACTCAACATAACGGCAACACGCCAGCTGCGCGATGAGCGCGCATGCGCGTCTTCTCTCTCATCTCCTCCTCTTCATTCCATCTGCTCTATATAATAAACCCGGGCCGCGCGCCGCTTCCTCAGTTGCTGCTTCGGTTGAGACACGCTGCACCGTCCGATGAGCTGAATGAACGCCAACAATTCTGCTTTGCATCACCACATAGTTCCCTTCAGGGAGATGGTGTAATTTTTTCATTTTCATTTTTTGAAGTTACGCACTTTTAGAAAAAAAGCAACGAAGTCAATATTCTTTTGCGTATATTTGTATTGTTTTCTAGAGAAGCAATATTTCAGAGATATGTTTACAAACATCTGGTTGACATTACGTATCACTTATAAGCTTGTCACAATTACAGATACGGAGATAGGGAGCGTCAAAGTTACCGATAATCTAGTGCCTGACGGGATTTCAGAATTGTTTTTTACTTTTTCGTTCATGGCAGAACGCAAGATTTGATTTGACCTGTTTGTAATATTGGTGCAGTATGCCTTTTGAAACGGATTTTAGTCTTAACAATAAAACCTTGGCATGGGCAAAGCCCCACAGCGAGAAAAAAAAACTCCAGGCGCCGGAAATCGCGCGTCACCCGCGCCAAATTTCTCGCGCCAACCCGCGCGAGTTCTTTTTCTGGCGAAATGCGCAGGATAAAGGAAAACAGATTGCAGTTTTAAGCTAGCCTCTCGCTTGCTCGTAACTCACCAAAATATAGGAAGAACCAAAAAAATGCTCGTGCCTACGTATGTTCGTTCTCTCATGGAATCACCCATTGGTGTTTCAAGCATTGCTAGGCAACGCTGCTCGCTCGAAGCTTGAAGCCTCCCCGTCATGGTCTTGGAGCGAAATAATGCCGCAAGAAGAAAAAAAAACGAGTTGCTAGGCAACACCCAAGATAGTCCGTGTGCCATGAAAAACTCCGGAGGATTCGAAGCACGCCGTCTTTTTTAGTGCATAACGAAGCGGCCCTTGCAGGCAACGCTACCCCTTCACCTCAGCGAAATGACTCACAATTTGACTCGTAGGCATATGTGCTGTAACCTAAAATTGCGCGGGTTGTGGGCGTATAACCTCGGTTGTAAAATTTGGCACATCGGCGTCGGCGGAGCAGCTGTCCCAGGGGTAACATTTTCGCAATTGGGCTCTCTATATTCTACAGGCAATAAGATAAACAATTAGATAAACTATACGAAATTAGATAACCTCTAGGACCAGAAATGAGAAAAAGTACGCTGACGCAAAATAGGTGTTCACTTCGTGAGATGACCCTGTAATGTTTTTTTAGAAAATCAATTTTGACGCGCACAACGCTTCACTGCGTGCCAACGATAATATTATGACCCTTCTCCCACATTTCTCGAAACATAGTGGCCCACTAGCCCGCCTTTGCTTTAGCGATGTTTTCAAAGGGTGCAGGGGAGATCGAGCACAAACTCCGAAATTTCCGGCCGGCCGGTTTTATCCACTTAAGCGCGCAAACGCCCACTTTCGCGACCCAAAGCCGTAAACGCTTCGTTCGGTTGGTCCACTTACTCACGCGCGGCTTGAACTCGATGCAGGGGGCACCGGGTGTTAAAATATTACGATGCTCAGCCAGGGACGGTGTAAATTAATTTTTTCGCAATACCCTACGGAGCTGCCAACCAGTTTCCTTCTCTGAAAACCTCGGCAGTAAGGATAGTAGGGTTACGTAAAATCCGTTTCTAAGCAGCAACTTCGAAGTTTGTTTTCAAGATACTCCTTTTTTAATCACGCCTTCCTTTAGAAATCTCGACGTAGAGAGGGTAGGTACGGACCTTTCCGACTGCTGCGCCACCTGGCTGTTTTTCGCAGCGTCTACAGAGAGAGAAAGAACTTTATTGAATCGATCCGGCAGTTCAGGGGAGGGCTGTGGGAGGGGATACTCTTGCGTGCCCGCTTGCCCCACGGAGGCGGCGGCCGTGCTGCGAGCCCGAAGGCGAGCACCGGTCGTCTCACGCTCCTAGGGGAACGTGGCACGTGCTGGACCTTGTCTCTGTGGGTAGTCTTGCTGCTTCTTCGTTGTGGTGTTCCATGTCTTCGTCCTAGCCCCGCGTTCACCCTATCCGTTGTCTCGCAAGCGAGACGACGTCCCGGGTTTCTGCCGGTCCAGGAGCTCGAGGACGTGCTGGACGACGGCCCGTTGATTACGGAGTTCTGTGCTGATGAGCTTGCTGCAGATCTCGTCTGGCAACTCGTTGTCTTGGGTGTTGGGTGCAGGGGGCGAGCATTCCCAGAGTATGTGGCTCTGGGTGGCTGGCGCCTTCTTGCACCGTTGGCACCTGTCTGTGTGATATATCTCCGGACAGACGTGTTTCGCCCATACCGGAGTCCATATCGCTCTTGCCTGTAGTTGTCGTAGGGTGGTCGCTTCTTTGCGTGTTAGGTCCCGATGAGGCGGTGGGTATCTGTTACGGTTCGCTCTGTACCATTGCAGAACTTCCCCGTACGTTGTGATGGCATACTCTTCGCTGTTCTCGTTCTCGGCTACAGGGATTGCCCTGAATAATTAGTAGGCGCTCATATGGTGCATTGGCCTTTCTCTGGGGCGTTTTTTCTGTACGCGTTCGAAAAAGCTTGCTGCGACTACATTTGTATTCGAGTGCTTTTATTGTCGTTTGCTTACATTCGACAATTAGGTTGAGTGGGAGGTTGGTTTAGCCTAGCACGCCGCCCTGCTTAACTCGGGACTCTTTTGGGCTTGTTAGAACATAAGCGTCGAAACACATCATACGAGGGATGAGACGATTTATTATATAAGTAGCTCGCTGCCACTCCTGCCAGTTTTGTGAGTTTTCAACTCCCAACTGTACATACCGCATATAAACTACTACACTACAAAAGAATAAAGGCGCATCATTTAACCGTGTCCTTTTTGCGATCAAGCGTTCGTTCCAGGAAAATACAAATGCTCCAGGAAGCCCATTTCTGAGAGAAATTGGTTTCTTCTACAGCCAAAGCCATCCGATATGAGTTCTTGGAGCTCTAATCAGCGGAGGGAAAATTTTTGCTGTATCTCACCCCAAAGCAAGACGACCTGCAACACGTATTTCCTTCCGAAATTGTGGTGATTAATGAATGACCAGAGTTCTGTCTGTATCTGGGGTACGGCATTGGGAAGCGTAAATGGTGCGCCTGGTGTACGGGTTCGGCACTTCAATACGTAAGCGCATTAATATATCATGGTGATGTGAGTAAATGTGGCTTGCTAGGGCATTGTTAACTTATTAGTTGCCAATGTTCCAAAATTGGAACACACAAAACATGATTTTGTTTTTCCTTCCCAATATACCGAAGTTCCCTATTTTTGTTTTCGCATGCTCATGATGTTTGTGGAAAAGATCACAATTTTAATTTTTGTTAACAGCCCATTTAAAGGCTTTGAAAAAAATTTTATGGAAAGGCATAGTTCGTGTTTCTTCGCCACCACATGATTGTTGCGAAATGTTTGCTGGAAAATGCAATATTGCAGTGCGCAAAGCAGAAGCAAAATATCGGCAGATAGTTAGCGATTACTCTGCGACTAACATAAAAATTATATACAACTCTAGCTTTCTATTTTGTGAGTTTTGTGCTAATGTTCCTTTTCTGGAACATTGGCGTTTCATAGAGTCAGGAACACGGAGACCGAGCACCGCACTTCGTGTCAACGTCTATAAACGTTGCTTCGCGTAAAGACGATAGTCTTTCTTGGGCTACTTAAACCCAGAAATTTTGTTCTGTCTGTATGTCTGTCCATTTGTCTGTCTGTAACTCGATTCAGCCACCCGGCCAAAGTAAAATTAATATTGCGCAATAGTCTTATATACTCACAGCCAAATGTAAACGTCTAAGCCCGGTTTGTATGTTCATACTTGTCAACTTTTTTGAACAAGAACAAGACATTACGCAAATATAAGACAGGAATTTTGTACACAAGGGATATTTACAGTGTTCCTTTATTGAAAAATTCATGGATTTTTGGTTTTTCGATAACAAAGGATAATCTACTTCAACTGCAGAAAACCGCCGCCTCCTGGCGGCATATGAAAAATCACCGGGCAACAGCAACGAAAGGTTCCACTAGCTAGGTTCGACGTTCTGCTTGGAACGCACGTGGAGCACGGCCACGCAGTTCTATAAACTTTGTTGTTGTCCGCCTCCATTCACGCGCGTCTCCGCCGTACTGCAGCGCTGGCAGCGAGGGACCCGGCCTGTAGCAGTGGAACGCGGTAAATTCGAATCGCCTTGCGCAAACCTTTAGTGTGTACCTTGGGATGAGCGCGACGGTACAGGAACAGCATGAGAGGTGAGCGGGAAAGCAAAGGGGGGAATTTGCTTGGCAAATGCCTACAAAGACTATCGTCTTTTGACGACAATTGCAACAAAAGGAGCAGATACGCGGCCAATTTTTTCTTCTCGTTTTCACGTGTTGGTGGTGCCTTCTAGTTAACACTTCCAGACCTTTCGCGCCTTTCCTTGGCATTATTTCGGGACTGTCTGGCACGTTAAAGGACCGTCGTTCAACTGCAGCGTTTTCTTGAATGTAAATGGGGAGCGACTTTATAACTAGTGTTCTTTTGTGCTACCACAGTTCTGTCCAGCACAGTTTTCGTTGAGAGGTTAGGGCACAACGCTTCCTGACTTTGGAGGCTGCAATTAACCTTTTGTTCAGCCTTTCCGACGAGGAGCGCGAAGGTGCATCTACATGCCCATTGCCGCCTGATGAAGATGGCAACATTTATGACAACGAGCACGTGCAGGAAAACGACTTTTCTGACGTTGTTCCCTAGGATATTTGTGGGTGTGCAGAAGTTATGCATTTCAGCGATGAAGACGTGTAGCCTACTGAATGTTTCAGTCCTGAGTTACGACAAAAAAAGCCAGCGCGAAGGATACTGCCTGTATAAAAAGATATCGCAAATCTTTAGCCATCACCGGGAAAAAAACCCTACAGCTGTCGCTTGGAGCAGACTGGGGCGGCCATGTCACGTTCGATAAACAACTGGCCAGCCAGAACCCTCAGCTGTTGCTAGAGACATTTGCTGAGCTTCCAAACATGAGAACATTTGAGTAGTTCAGCAAAATTATTTATCCGGAATACCTTGGTTTACTGCCTGACATGACTGCAATGTACGCACCCCATAAGGGGCACAGGTACCAGGTATCTCGTCCCAGCAACACAGGGGAGGTGTGCGCATTGTAAAAATCTAACCAGTGCCAAGAGTACCAAAAGCGGCTGCACAGCAAGCGCTTCCCATCCTACCACGGCGCTTAAAACGCTCACTGACCTAGAGCGAGGATGATTTTTCTAGATAACTGTTTCCACTAACTATACTCTTCGGAGTCATTTCAGGAAGATAAAGACTTATCTTCGGTTATTTAGAGCAAGCAATTCAACTTTGAAGCGAATATAATTTGTACCAGAGAACTTTTGCGTTTTGTGTATTTGAAACGCCAATGTTCCAAAAATGGAACATTCCCAAAAACGGGCTTAGTCATTGAAAATGTGGCTGTATTTTTATACGCCAAATACAAATCATCAACTCCAATTTCAGTTTTTTGAATTTTGGTTCATAGTCCGGCGTTTAAAGTGTAAGGCGCTTCCGGTCCTAGCAATAGTAACAAGTGCCACATCACACGCCGTGCTCGCGACGCTATAACATATGCCGAGTGAGTATACAGGGTTCCTGTGGGACACTGCAGCTACGTCATAAATAATTGCTCTCCCAAATCAGGTTCTTTGCGCGTACTCTCACTGCCACAATTAGGTGGTAGTCCCCAACGCATACAAACTGGAATTTTCCTCCGTGAACGTGGCAAGGAGCGCCCCTAGAATAGCACTGCGGCCGATAGGGTCCACAGCTGCTTTCAAAAGAGAACATCCAGCGGCGCCTCTACAAGCAGAGTTAACCGCCTGAACCACTTGTTCATCGAGAGCACAGGCATAATGCACAGGCATAACAGGCACAGGCACAGGCACAGGCACAGGCACAGGCACAGGCATAACAACAGCTTACGCGCCCGTAAGCTGTTGTTGGGAGGAGTTTACAGCGCTATGGGGCTCTTGTAGAGGAGGTGACTCAATGTTCTTTTCATACGACGAAGTTCGCATAGCCGAGCACCAAATTTTCACGCACCTAGGACCTTGATTGGCGAATAGGCTCTGAGCGTGATATGTATTTAGCGCGATTTTGGTGAGGCAAACTTTATAGCCACAAGCCTCTGGGTCACTCGAATTATGGATACACTACATGAATACTTTGAAGATAGCTCGAAATTTATAAAGCATTTAAATCATTTTTGTGTTGCCTCTGGCTTCATTGGAACGTGTTCGCCAAACCGGAATAATATGATATAGTAGAAACAAGTGAAAAGACGACAGGCTGAGGGTCCGGTGACCGGAATCGAAGCACGCGCTACGCCTGAATGTTGCCGGAGGCACGTGTGGTCATCGACTGCTGCAAAACCCAGCGCTGATGGCGTCCGGAAACAGCCATTTTTTCTGTGCTTAACCTGGACGTGAGCTTTGAAAGACAGGATTTGGAGGCCGCATGCCGGAGGCGGAGCAGCCAGGGTGATCAGGCGCGTCGATCGTGCGACTGCGAAGGAAAGCAGTGCCAGCTACCATAGCTGCACGCGTGGGGCTGTAGCGTCAAAGCCGTTTTCCAGGTCGCGGGAAAAAATGTATTTTATTCAATCGATCACTCATAGAAGAAGGGAAGGGGCTAGGAGGTACTCCAAGCGTTTGACGTCGAGAGGAGAAAGAAGTTGGCCGCGTATCTGCTCCTTTCGTTTCAAATGTCGTCAAAAGACGATAGCCTTTGTAGACATTTGCCAAGGAAAACCCCCCGTTTTGCTTTCCTGCTCACCTTTCATGGTGCTTCTGTACCGTCGCGCTCATCCCAAGGTAAACACACTAAAGGTTTGTGCAAGGCGATTTGAATTTACCGCGTTCCACTGCTACAGGCCGGGTTCCTCGATGCCCGCGCTCCAGTACGGCGGAGACGCACGTGAATGGAGGCGGCCGACTACAAGGTTTATAGAACCGCGTGGCCGTGCTCCACGTGCGTTCCAAGCAGAACGTGGAACCTAGCTAGTGTAACCTTTCGTTGCTGTTGCCGCGTGATTTTTCATATGCCGCCAGGTTGCGGCGGTTTTCTTCAGTAGATGTAGAATATCATTTTTTATCGAAAAACCAAGCTTTCATGAATTTCTTAATAAAGGAACACTGTAAATATCCATTTGTACTAATTTCCTGTCTTATATTTGCGTAATGTCTTGTTCTTGTTCAACAAAGTTGACAAGTATGAACATAAAAACCAGGCTTAGACGTTTACATTTGGCTATGAGTATATAAGACTATTGCGCAATAAGCCGTTTACTTTGGCTGGGGGGCTGAATCGAGTTACAGACAGACAGACAGACCAAATTTCTGGGTTTAAGTAGCCCAAGAAAGACTATCGTCTTTAAAAAGTTTAATTGCAATAGAGGAAAACATTTTTTGCTTCCTGAGGTGGGGGTAATTTTAGTACATAGCACCAGTCACTTCGCCATCGCCCGAGCACTGGTGATCAGCATAAGCTGGTCATTCAGGTCCGAGGTAGTAAACGCGACGTTTCATTGCGGGACAGATGCATCTGAAATTGGAGAAACGTATTCAGTGTTTTTAGAGACCCATGTGAAGTGTTAGAGAGATCCGTATTTATTGGGAAAGCTAGGCTTCCAATGCGGTCAATCAGGCCCAACGTTAGGTGGAGTTGGATATTGGGTGTCTCGGCTCCGCTGCGCTTCTCATAAATTATTGGCAGGTCCGACTTTTCTTGCGAGCAGAACAGCGACAGTCTCTTATGTACTCGTTCAGTGTGTCAATAGCATTTTGCAGGTATAATATTTAGCTCAGCGGGACCCTCGTAAGCATCAAAGTGTATGCTGGACGTTCTCGATCTTGGTGAGTCTTGGTAGTAGCCCCTCGTGACTAGGTTGAAAAGCAAGTGGGAGAGGACCGCCCCCTCTATTATTCCTTTGTGTGGGAAGTCGTACTTAGAAAAAACAGCGCCAAAAAACGATACGACCGGGAGTAAAGACAAACGCTGCGCTGAACTGCCTACTGAGTTTTATTTAGTAGAACAACGAATATATATTAGTATCAAAAACAAGAAAGAGAGAAGGAAATTCATAACACAAACACACAAAATGGAAGTTCACTGTGGAAATGAAAGCAGCCACGTATAATGCGTCGATCATTATCCTAAGTATTCTATCTCCCTGTCGTACAACTCGATAGAGGGTGTGCTCACGCACCTACCTCCCATTGTGTGGATAACGAAAGCCTCGTGTATCTGCCTCGTGCGCTGCTCACGATATTGCTTCAATATGACGGTGCTATCAAATGCTGGTGGGGATAGCTGACATTGCTGGCACTTCGAACAATGTGCAGCTAGATTGCTGCCAGTGCCTGTCCGTACAGTGTTTGCGTGCTCCCTGAGCCGGTCGTTAATGCAGCGGCCAGTTTGCCCCACATAGCTTTTGCCACACTAGAGCTCAATCTTATACGCCACACCTTCTATACACTCCCTTAAGCGATTTGCATGTTTCTAGCTGCATTTTTTGCTGTTTACCGACCCCGCATTCACCCGGCCGCACATACCGATAAGTTTACTAGGAGCCGAAAAAACAACACGCACGCCCACTCGATTGCCCGCCTCCTTAATCCGATGGGACACGCTATGGACATACCGTAAAACAGCAATTGTTGGGGCCCCTTCTTCCTTTGTGCATGGTTTGCGTTGCTTGTGGGTTTGCGAAATCAAAGTCTCCTCTAGCGCGCTGAGCAGCTCGCGCTGAAAACCTGCATCGGTCAGCCTTGCAATCCTTGGGAAGTGGATCTTATCTGCTCCAAAAAACTGGAGGACAATAGTGGCTGTCTGCTCCGTCAGAAACGAGATGTAATTGTAAGTCCTAACACCGTAGTTGGTCGAGCTTAACGCACTTTTGAGGCCCAGATCAAGAATCCGTCTTGTTTGTTGCTGTGATGCATTCAGTATCAAATTTTCTTTGATCTGAAAATGAACATTCCGGTGGAAAGATGTGTTCGATCCGTTTGGGAATAAGGGATGAATTCATGGTTTAGTGGAATTAAATGCTCAATGATAGAAACTCTTTCCGACGCACAATGCCAGAGAGGTCGGTGTGAGGATGTATAAACCAGTGGTTTATTTCGCTTACGTATCATCTTGACATCATCTTGCTTAAATTCTGTCGGGATGATGCCATTTTCCCATATAGCCCTGAAGTTTTTCTTGAGCCACTCGATAGATTCCTTGTTTAAAATGCCTAGGTAGTTGTTTGTGGTTTTATCCTTCACCGGTATGGTGTTTCCACTTACGACAAGAATCATTCAAACTCTGGCGCCAGTTTCATATAGGGTCAGTGCACGCCGCAGCGGCCACAACCGTCGCAATGGGGGCATCCAGCCGCCGCGCGTGCCGCAAGCGGCTGCGATGTTTACCCGGTTTCGGCATGCGAGCGCTCACTGCTTTTTGCCACCCCGCAATGATTTAGCTGAAATAAATTTCTGTAGTCGTCTAATCTTCGTAAGCATACACCGCCACCATTTCATGGGCGGATTTCTTTTTAAATGTGCCCCTACTTACTCCTGCCGTGACCAATGACACCCGCGTCATCGATCTTGAGCTCTTCGTCATGTGTACTGATATTTTTGTGCGCAAAAGTTATAACCACTATGAAGGCGGCAGCTACGAATTCAGAGGCTGCAACTTGATATTGGTATGAAAAAGCAAAAACACATCGCTCAGAGTACCCAATAATTTATTTGCGCTACGATGCGCAGGTCACAATAATACTGAAAGTGAAAGCCCGATCCCTTATCGCCAGGATTTGAGACTGCTACAGAAAGACGAGGGACCCAAACACGGAAATAACAGACTGCACTATGTCTTTCCACAGCAACGCTTTTAAGTCGCTGCCGCAGTGAAGCCGCAAAAAGAAGATTAAAGTGTGCTTTCTCACAGGTTACCAAAAAAGGCAACCCACGCCTACAAAGCTAGTCAAATCAGCGTGAGCTAGAGTAAATTAAATTGATTGATTGATCGATCGATTGATTGATTGATTGATTGATTGATTGATTGATTGATTGATTGATTGATTGATTGATTGATTGATTGATTGATTGATTGATTGATTGATTGATTGATTGATTGTAATGTAATGTAATGTAATGTATAACGCGCCCGTTCTATGCAGGCGGTGAGGTGCATTGTAGTGGATAGTTCCGGATTAATCTTGACCACCTGGGGATTTTTAAACTGCGCCGAAATCTCGAACACACTGGCGTTTTTGCTTTCATCGAACCCGCGTTGTTGGGCTCAGCAGCACAACACCTTTGCCACTGAGCCGGCACGGCGGGTAATAAATTGATTTCTTCGGCTAAATTGTGCAGCACACGGTGACAACAGGAAATGGAAGGTAAGAGCACGAATACCACATTACAAACCTATTTTTACGTTCTCGCCTGGGCACAAGGCTGCGCAAGTTCCAAGCAGGTGATAAAATCACTGCTTCTAAGTTGCGCATCAAGCGAAATCATGATTTCAATGCTGCAGCAAAATAACGAAAACTAAGCCACGTTTATCATTCCAAATAAGGATATGCAGCCAATGCATCTTGCCGGCGTGGCATAAGAAGCGTAAACTTGGAGCCTTACTAAACATGTAGAAAGCAAACTTAGGTCAGCTTAACTGGTCAGTGAACGATTAGTGATGGCAGTAACCCTTAGGGACAGAAAACGAGCTTCCTCGATCAGGGAGCAAACTTGAGTAGGTGACAACATAGTTCGACTTGTGAAAAAGAAATGTACGTGGGCAGGCCATGTAGCCAGACGAAATGACAACCGGTGTACCACCCGGGTAATAGAGAAGGTAGCGAGAGACCGGATTAGAAGAAGAGGAAGGTGAATCACTCGACTGAGGGACGGAATAAGAAAAATTTAAGCTGAGAATGGACTCGAGCACCGCGGGCGAGGAGCGGTTGGAGGTCAATGGAAGTGTACTTTGCCCAGCAGAAGACCTAAGTAGGCTGCTCCTGCTGCTTCTTCCAATGATGATGATATGGTTTTGTATGCGATAGGTCCAGCACGCTCACTGGAGGCCATGTTTCGTTGAATCACTGCTCCGTCGGCTTGATTTCATCCTCCACCTGTTGCGCATGTTGCTCTCTTCGTCACATTCTTTTGCTTGTTTTTATTCCCACGTGAAAAAATTTAGGCAGCATCAAAAATTAAGTGGATCACCACATCAGAGGTTCCGGCAAAGTGAGCGCTGCAACAGAATGCAGCTGAACTGTACGTAACACTACCGAGAAGAACCTGTCTAACTCTGCCCGTGTAGACACGAGCACAAACAATTTTGTTGTCGGTATGTTGTGTAACGAGCTCTTCGACAATTTGGAGCATGCTATCGGTCTTGGCGGCCTTGGCAGCGCCCAAGATTGCGGCTTCAAGGCTAAAAACTGGCTGCGACTCCGCTCGGATATACGTCGGTTTTTTCGCACTGCAGTGACACCACATCGAATTTGACAGCGAATTAATCGGTGGATTATGTCAGTGGCGTCTACCTGCTTCTGAGATACAGGCGTATGCTTAAAGTCAAAGCACAAAGTGCCCGTTTCTTGCCGCAGAATAACTTGCTTCCTTTTCTCATGCTGCTTTCCGTCATTGGGTAGAGGCAACAATGAAAGTCTTTCCGTACTACACTTGTACCAGAACGGCCGCCTGGGAGAACAACGCGTGCTTGACATCGTCCTTTACAGGCACTAGTTAGGTTGCAGAGTTGTAAACAGTATGAAAAGTTCGCTGCGTGCCACTCTCGTACCAATCTGACCGCGTCCGCACTGCTCTAGCCAGCGCTATACGCCTCACGAAGAGTTCCCCCATGCGGATCTTGGCCCCACCACGTGGCTGCAGCCAAAGGCAGCGTTTAAAGCTCACCCATGAAGTTACGGAGCAGTTTTGTGAACATTAAAGCATTGAAGGGCTGTTAGGACAAAGAGAACCTGCATGACTTCTGTTAGGGTGACGGGCGCATCAAGCTACGCCTTCGGAGAACATGTGTATTTCTTTTCTGCCGCCACAATGTAGGTTCTGCCCAGTAGCTTATCGGTGACATCCGGAAGCAGTTTTCCTGCAGGTACGGGGTAAAGTGGTGCATGATTTGCCCGACTGCTTTGTTGCCTTGTTATTTGTTCGTGGTAGGATTGAGCAGGTGCCTGCGTAGGCACCAAATGCGGGACACACCGTGCGCGCCGCTTAGTCTATCGCACATTTTTGGTCAGTTGGGCTGTGTTAGGGAAGGCGCGTATTTCCTGGCCTGTAGTGTGATACTTGCTATGTGTTCTTTGTGCTTTCTAGTGCCTTCGGCGCTTCCATTTTTTTACCAGTGCTTGTCGTGCTTCCCAGAATACAACTGAAACAACATCAGCTGGATCTGGAAGGAAAAATTAAAACTTGCGGAGCTAAACAGATCAGGAATAAGAATACAAGGTACGACAGGTACAGGCGCCATTTAGGTTGGCGAATTATCTATCGTATTTTGTCTTCTTCGTCATTATATGTTTAGCACCGCAAGTGTTCTTTTAACAGCAGAGCTGTTTAGTGGGTTGAAATGTCCGTTGATGCTCGTCACGCCAGGCGATAGTGCACCGCTGCGCCGACAGATGGCGCCACCACCTCGACTGCCTTCCAATGCATGATCTCCGCTCGTGCGCCGGGGCACGCGGCGCTCGTGCACTTTCGCATACAGGTTGTTACATCGATAAAGGGAACACTTGAAAAACATTTTTCTGAGTGAACCGCTGCTTCGTTTTCGCTCAAACTTCGCACGAAGGTCGCATTTTCTGGTCTATTTTGTTTGACGACGAGAACAACGACGGGTCTTACCTATCTGTGTATTCTTAAAATAAATAAGAAACAATTTTTTTCTATGGCCGATTTGGACGCGCAAGCTGATCTTGGAACGATGGCGTAACCTGAGATATGTAAAACGAAACGCTCAATGGCTATTCGCGGAAGGAAGGGGCCAAATGAGGTAGCAGACGATCAGAAAACCTCTTCTGCGGATAGTTTATGATGGCCACCAATAGGTACGTAAGAGCTCAGACGAATCATAGTAAACTATTCCTGTGGTTCAGCATTGCTGGTACCAGCCATCTGGCTTCAGATAGTCTGTCATATGCAGCGAATAATCTAATGGCGCCATGTCACAAGCACAAACACACACCCACAGACTAATAAAAGTAAAACGACAACAAAGCAACAAACGTGAACAAGAAATCGTGAGACTTATTTCGGAAAGCGGGGTAACCTGGTACAGCAGATGACAAACGAGTATGAGCTCTTATGTAACTATTTGTGGTCATCATAAACTATCGACAAAAAAGGTAATAAAAGCAAAGCTTTTTACCCCTACCCCCCAAGGGTTCTTTCGCGACCGTTGGTGTCAACAGAAAACTACAGCGAACAAATAAAAGAAGTCACTGGCACCGCAGGAAAGGAACCTGGAACGAATAGTGTAATAAAGCGAGAGCCCGTTGTCATACTTATTCAGCTACCAGCCCACGCCGAGCCGGGAAGACAGGCAGTGCACTCACCAAGCAAATCTGGGGGTTTACCCCACGCGTTCTCGTTGAATGCCTTGTGATAGCGTCACGCGACCTGCTGCGCCACTGTGCGCTCCGCCAACGGCTCGTGTAGCGCCCGTGCGTGCGCCTTGCGCATGCGCTAGAAGTGAAAAAATTAATGGAAGCTCACACCAACGCATGGTATCTCACTCCTCCTACGTCTCTGTCGCCCATCTCGTACCCCCCACGTGGCTAGAACACACGAAGGAGAACAGCCGATGCCGTGGTACCTGAGGGTCAAATCCTTGGGGCTCCTCTTTGACTGCCCGCTGACCTGGATCCCAGCGGTGAAGGCACTCCAGCAGCGGATGGTGGGAGTTCAGTGGGGCGTGCGGAAGCTGCTGGCACGAGGCCAGGGCTGCTCGCACTCCGTGGCCCGGCGAGTGCTTCATGGAATGGCGTCCTCGGTCGTCCTGTATGCGCTGCCACGGATACACCTGCAGCCACTACGGTGGAAGGAGCTGGACCAGCGCCGGGCCATACGCTTCTGCCTGGGTTCCTGAGCATGCCCCGTCTGCGGCTACCTACACAGAGGCAAGCACCTGGGTCATCGAGATGCGGGTCCTGCAGACGGGGCTGCACCACATCCAGCGGCTCTATAGCGCACCGGATGGGGCAACCCTTCTGCAGCGCTACTACGCAGCCGCCCCTACTCACAGATGGGCATGCTGGAGTCCGCCTACGAGAGTCACATTGAGCTGCCGCAGGATTCCCCCCTCAAGGCACCACCACCTGGCACCGTGCGAGCTCTTCGCATCAGCACCATGCTCCCGGGGATTCGTAGCAAGTGATCAACACTTACCTAGGCGATACATCAGGAGGTTGCTGGCCTGCTGCAGGACGAGACGGCTGGCCTCCTGCAGCTGTACACAGAAAGTTCCATGCAACCGTCCATTCGCAGCGCGGGAGCCCCTCCACAGCCATGGAGCTTGCCACCAGTAGGGTGTGCTGCCTGCCCTTCCCCGCCTCGTCCACCCATGGAGAGCTGACTAGGCTACACCTTGCCTCAGACCTGCTCCTGGAGAAGAGCGACCAGATTCATAGGGCCGCCATCCTCACCGGCTGCCGGCCCGCTCTCTTGCGACTGTGAGTGGCGGACCAGCCATCGAGCTCCAGCGGCTACGCGCAGCGGTAGCTGACGGTGAAGATTCACCTGCTGGAGTCCCGCGGTTGTAAACTGCGGCTCCACTAAGTGCCATGTCATGTCGGCATCACCGGCAATGAGGTAGCTGACGCCCTGGCCAAAGGTCCTGCCTGCCGCGACCTGGGGCCCTCCGAGGCCGCACAACCCAACCAGTCGCGAAAGGTGGAGACGATGCACCCGGATCCTAGAGTCATCAGCGGCCAATCTCCACAGGTTCTGCCTGGCCGTATCAGCAGGGACGCCCGCTCCATATCCTTCTGCATGCGGCTCGATTGCTGCAATGTGGCAGCCCGCTTGCACCCATAAGGCCACCGTTCGTCGCCCACATGTGCTGATTGCCGAAAGCCCGATACCCTGGAACACCTGCTCTGCTCCTGCCGCCAGCACGATGCCCCGAGAGCAGAGCTTCGGGCCACACGCAAGCGTCTCGGGCTGCCAAGCCACTCCCTGATGGACCTGCTTTTCCCGACGCCCCCCCCCCCCCCCCACCCCCTCCATCCGGCGAGAAAAGTTCCGACTTGTACTGGCCTTCCTCGAGGAGACCGACCTCATCGAATGGCTTTAGCCAATGCCTGCCGGCTAGCCGTACGCACTCCTTTTCTATCTATTTCTCTCCGTCTTCCTCTGTCCCTATTTGTTCTCACCCGCCCTCTTTCATTCCCCTCTCCCCTTCCCGGGTATGGGGTTGTATGCTGGTGAACTCCCAAATCAGTTTTAAACATCCCCAGTCGAGTTTATTTCTACTTTCTATTTCAATAAATCACCGACTCACTCACTCACTTACTCTCGTTGCCTCCGTGGGCGGCAGCAGAGACGGAGAAGTGAGATCGTCTTACACCGGGTTTGACTTTAATTTGATTTTATTAAAAATGTTTTCCCTCATGTACTTCCCCAATACAACTCGACCAACTACCGTCAATGAATCATGCATTGATTTAACTTTAGCAAAGAATCCCTCTTTGAAGTAATAAAGGGTGCAGTTAAGTGCATCACACTTGCCTCTGGTCTCACTATTTGCAGAGCTACGGGAGTGAATTTAAGTGACGTCGCATGGGTAAGCGTTGTTTGCTTAGTTTTGCTTTCCCACCACATTCACAGGGTGAATTGGGGCACATTTTTTGATTGTCTGATACCTGATTTGACTCCTTCCTTCCATGAATAGCCATTGCGCACTTCTTTTTGCCTATCCCCGGGGGCGCCGTCGTCCCAAGATCAGCTTGCACGTTCAAATCGGTCGCCATTTTCTCTTTTACGAAAATCGTTTTTATTTATTTTCAGAATAGACAGGTCCGCACCGTCGTTGTTGTCAGTGTCAAACAAAATAGACCGCTAAATGTGACTTTTGTAGCACGTTTTACCGCAAACAGAGCACGGGATCGCTCAAGAAATTTTTTGAATTGTTCCATTTACCGATGTAACCCTCTGTATATGCATTAATAACGTACAAGACCTCCGTGGGTCTGCTTCGACTACGTACACATCGCGGCCAGTGGCGTTGTGAGCGACCCCCGCCTCTGCGGTAGGTGGAAGCCAGCGTGCCTAACTCAGGTCCGTTGTTTCAGCACATTTCACACGCGGGTAACTGCCTTTTAATTTTTTTTCAGTATGAACCAACTCGCTCAGCAACAAGTTTTACTAAATCGAATTGGAGCAGAAATTGGAACCTACCTACTTTCATAGCTAATCATGCCTGTACTTTTCCCTAAGGTCCTCCTTCTCGCGCACCTTTGTTGTCCTTATCCACGCTAGGCGAGCATGTAAACGTGGAAGGAAATTTTTTTTCTTCTCCACGCTAGGCGAGCACGTAAACGTGGAAGGAATAAAATTTTATACAACTGAGGTTGCATCCGAGATGAAATTCTGCTGCAAATCTATCGAAGGTAACACGCACAAGCGCACTTGGCACCTAAGAGGCCTCAGTTTTGCTTTGGAAGTTTTCTAAGATTTTGGGAAATTTGAAATCGGTTACACGTATTTCAAAAATGTGTTGTCTTGAGGACGACATTTTTACCTATCCCGCATTATTAAGGGCCGTATGGTCGTGTCCGCACCGGTCGGGAGTCAACGGAGGGGGTTAAAAAGACACCCGGGCTATACGCAGGACATGTTCGGCTGGTATCGCCGTTCCAGTTGACACCTCTTAAAGGGCGTACGGGCATCGGCTGTGCGTGGCCTTACGTGGGTGGTCGCAGGCATAGAACTATACTCGTAGTCAATTCCTGGTTATCCGACCCGCTTGCAGGCGGCCTGCTGCGGGCTGCTGCGAGTGTAGCGCTTGCCCCCTTCCAAGGAGCACAATTTTCTTGAGCCGTTTTGATGTAACGCGTTCAAGGGAGAGGCTGCGTGGGTCACTGTCAGTCGTTCAGCCTCACAGACCGTATTTAGTGCGGTGGCTTCAACTACAAAATGTAAGCGACCCGTTTTACAACCTGTGGTTTATTCCATGATGAAGCGAAGCCAATGTATTAGAAAATGATTAGCGGGAAAAAGCATTTGCGACTAGCACGCGATGCTTCAGAGGAGTTATCAGTCGCTTGTGCGAAGCCCACATATTGATGATGATGATGATGGCTTGGTGGCTGCCCCTTTGTATCGGGGGGACACTCCTGAGCGCATATAATCCCCCCGGCGCCCTAGCCTCAAGAGTTTTGTACGTCGTCTCCTTTCCTCATGCTAACGGGCGCGTCTTCTCCATTCCACAGTCGGTGCCTCGTAGTGCCGACCGGATTCGGCACCACGTCACCAGTCACCCGCCCCGGTGGCGCTGCACTCGCATCCGTGGTGTCGCCCGCGCCCAGTGTGCCCCCTGGCGGGGGATGCGCAACGAAGCCAAGCGCCTCCGCCATGGTGGTATCACTAGGGTAGTGGGGATTCAATTGTTCGCACCGCAACACATTGTGTTCTGCAGTCTCCTCTTCCTCACCACACACCGCACACATCACCTCCTCCGCATCGTCCCATTTCCGCCTCCACATCCGCGTCCTTAGCACCCCAGCCCGCGCTTCGAATAGGATCGCACTTCCTGGCAAGTTGTCGTAAAAGTGCTCCTGGGAAATGGTGTGTTTGTGTGACGCGTACAGACGGAGCTGGTTTCGCCACGGCCCTGTCCAGCCATCTTTTCGTTTCCGCAGCTACCACTCGCTCCCGCAGCTGTTTCCCGCTCAGGCTGGTCTCCTGGATGCTATTTAAGACCGGTAGCGGCACCTCGTTCTTGTGGGCCAGTGCGCGCACCCGTCTCTTCCACCTAGTGGCGTCACCTGCTAACAGCATACACCGGTGAACCCGGTGTACCCAGAGCGTGTTGCTCAGCGAGCATGCTCGGATCTCAAAACCGAGCTTGGCCACGGCCTCTCGTGCCTCAAATGAGGACCAGCCTACATCCCCTTGGACTGCCTCATTTGGTGTCGACCGGTGGGCACCCAGGGCCAGTCGTCCCACCTCCCTTTGTCGTCTCTCCAAGTACTCCCGGGTGGCTGATGACAGCCACCCGGCAGTGTTTCTTTTTCAACGTAATTTTATATCAAAGCATTTACATGTCACCCGGTGCTCGCAAAGCACCCAGTCCTACAAGAACCTATTTTAAGCAGGACATTACAGCAAAAAATGAAAGGTGATGAAATACGCATAATTAGGAGTTCATTGGCGCAATAAGGCATCCAACAGAAGCAAATATTTCACTGCTAGTTACACATTTCAAATATTCGAAATACATTTAGCCAAGAATTCTTCTGACGCCATCAAAGGCTTCCTCTTATGTCCTCCTAGCCAGTGTCCAATTAAAACTTCAACAGTGAGCCAGAAACCCTTTTGCTTCTCCTTTAACGTTCACTCACTACACTCCACTCACTGTAGGCAGAGGATGCTGCTAAAGCAGCTCACCGGTAAAGCTACGCATCGTTCATTCCCCCATCCACAGATTCAACGCATCTGTATTCTCTGTTCATTTTTTTTTCTGCATTTGAGGATTTCGCATATATTCGGCTTCATTTATTCTTCCTATCTCTTTGCAAGGATTTTTCTCAATGCAACCTGCGCCGTACGCGGTTTCAGCCACCCCATCACCTTCCGCGTCCCCACTGAACTAATCCACTGCTGCAGGGTTATATTTCGATGCTTATGGCTTTTGTGTATGGCTACAAAAGGCTTCGCTCGTCATTGTATGTCACAGATGAGGCTTCTCTTCTGCTTTGTTGTTCAAAATTCATCGTCCGCTGCGGTACGAAGCCACCGGGAACTGCGGGACTCAACGTATCATCCTTTCCACATCAGTGTTATTTTTCCATGTTTTTTGATGTTGCTCTCTTCGTCGTCAACGAAGGCACTTTTACGGTGTTTGAAAAACTGTTTATTTTCCTGGCATTACGGACCGTATTCGCGGAAGTGACAACTAGGGCCTGACTAAACAATGTAGCCGCGACTACTTAACCACGAACTGAAGCAAATCAGCGCTCACCTGTCCCTCCTCTCCTGACCCCCTCCCCCCCCCCCTTAACCGAAACTGCTTTAACGTAGCAAATCAGGTCTGTTGACTAAGTAGTCAAGCGGTAGTCTCGACTGTGCCGTATTCATCGAACTCTGCGCATGCGGTTTAGAGATTTCCCCCTGGTAACGGGACAGCGGCTGTGGCTACGGCTAATTAAACGCTTTACCACGCCAACTCTTGTTGCGGTTCTCCTTGTGTCTCGTCGTCTGTCTGGTCACCCCACGCCTTTTTCTGGGCCTCTCGCGCCTGCCTGCAGTCCTCGTTCCACCAGGGCCTCCTTGGGGTGCGGGACCCACTGGAGGCCTGGGGAATGGACTTTTCGGCGGCGTCGAGGATGTGCGGCGTGAAGAGTTGGGCGGCTTCCTCCACGTGTAGGTGTTATATGGATGTGTGGTGTAGTTGAGCTGTTTATGTGAATGTGCTCCAGTTTGCTTTTGATTCATTAAACCTTTTATGGGAAGATGGACTGCTCGGGCCTATACATATATACGTTAATGAAGTGGCGAAATGGTCACTACCATATGGGTCTGTGCCCACACCCCACTCAAGACATGGAAAGAGAACTGCGGAACCAATCGCCAAGTCAAGATGCGAGTATGCATTGTGTCCTAAGTTATGGTATGTAGGCTGTTTTTTGTTGAAAAGGCATGCTCCGGAGGATGTAAGAAACTTCTCTATCAGGCGACCTCGGGCATCCGTTCTGGAGGAGCCCCAAAAAGAGTTGTGCGCATCAAGGTCGCCTGTTAGTATGTATGGTTCGGGCAGCTGGTCAACCAGTGCCTCGAAAGCAGAGCTCAGACGTGCAAAATCAGGAGAGATGTAGATGGAGCATACCGTTATCAACCTATTAAATATTATTGTACGGATCGCTACAGCCTCGAGGGCAGTGTTTAAAGAGAGAGGGTGGCATGCTAATGATTTCCGGGCGATAATGGCCACACCTCCTAAAGAGTGGGTGCAGCCAACCCTGTCCTTTCTGAATACCATGTACCTATTTAAGAAATTTGTTTGTTTAGTATTGAGGTGGGTTTCCTGGAGACACATGATACTTGGCTGACTGGCATGCAGAATCTCATACACATCGTCAAGATTTTTAAGGAGGCCTCTGCAGTTGCATTAGATGATGTTTTCTGGTCCCATTATTTAAATTTAAGAACGACTGGAGTGTGTGTGTTCGTGTGTGTTCATGTGTCGTCTTTCGGGGCTGTTACTCTTGGATTAGGCTTTTTAGGCCTGTCTACTGCCTTGGCCGTCGGAGGCCGCTCCTTGCGCTGCGTTTCAGGCAGAAATGGCGTGACGTCCATTTCGTCATCAGATGTCCTGGGGGTGCCCGTCGAACCGGGCCCCCCGGACTTAGTCCCCCTTCGGGAGCCCATCGTTTGAGCCGCCACCGCCGCAGATATCGGGGACGCCAGAAGTGGCACGGGCGGTGCGGTGACGGTGGGAGCCAATGCGGGGCCCCCGATGTCCATCCCCTCGACACCCTCCAACGCACTGGAGGACGTGGAGGAAGCGGTGGGAGAGGCACCGGTCCCAACGAAAGAGGCTGGCACCACAACCGCTGCTGCCTCAGCAAGCGGCGTGGTGGAGGGTTGGGCTGCCTGAGGCAACCCAGGGGGGGGGGGGGGGAAGGGACCAGGTCAGACTCGCTGAACTGGGTGCCTGTGAGAAACGAGACGGCGCTCTGCCCCCCGGCAAGCTGCGTCGGCGTACCTCCCCAGGGGGAAAGAGGCGAACCTCTTCCACACCTCTGGGAAGGTGATGTTCTCAGTTACCTTGATGTTGATTATATTTTTTTTCAATTTGAAATTTTAAATGCGGAGCATTTCTTAGGCTCGCCTGGTGCTCCGTCGTTGATGGCGGCGCCGTCCACACGCTCACTGCGCATGCGCAACTCTCCTCTTTACACCCACAGCTCCACGATACTACACTATAAAAAAAGAAATAGTTAGCGGCGCCCGGTTTCGGTCCCACGACTGTCTGGCCAACGGGAGGTACGCGGTGCTCTTCCCACTACGCTACAAATCCGGGACAGGAGCAAGTGCTACGAACGCGCCTTATGTCCTTGACTCATTCAAACTACGTCAAGAAGCTACTGATACAACGAAGGCACGCGAAGCTGAACGTCAACGGAAACGACCAAGTGAAAACTTTAGAGGGGGATGCTGAATTTCCCGTGGGAAAGCTGTGGCGGGAAGCGCCACGCGCCTTGCAGCTCACCCAGCCCCGTCCGCAGCGCCTCTGATGCTGATTGTGGCAGAATGCCCCTAGGGATTGGCCAACCAAAGAATCCATCACGAGATAGGTTCACGTTCAACCACCGTCGTCATCTTTCCGTAGGGGAACCGCCGAAGAAGAAGAAGAACGAGAAGACAAAGCTGCGAAGAGGAGGGCGTGTACATTGCTCTCAGCCGGTGCACCAATGTCAACAACCTTTACCTCACCGAAGTTGACGGAGACTACCGATTCTACCACAGAGACAACATCGACAAGAACATGATGGACGAGTTTCGGCGCCTCGAGAACCACCGCCTACTCACCGTAACACAACAGCACTTGCGTGCCTTTGCCACCGGTGTGGACCCGGACGCGGAATTCCTTCTGGCGCTATTAGAAACCACATCACTCAACATAACGGCAACACAATGGAACCACACGGAACCGCCACGATGCTTCGCATCCTCATCAGGGTTCCCCACGAGAAGATGGTGTAATTTTTTTCGCACTTGCGGGAGTAGGCTGCATGCACCCCCCCCCCCCCACCCCCCCCCCCCCCCGGTTCACACAAGAGAGGGTGTCGGATGGACAGTTGTCACTCGGATGGTCATGCGACGCGCATTTTGCACAGTTTGTACCGTGCCCGAACCGCTGGCACTTAAAACAGCGCCGCGGGTTCGGGATGTAGGGACGGATGGAGCAACGGATACAACCTGCATTTATGTGTTGTGGAAGAACTGCGGGATCAAAAGTCAAGATAATGGGCTTGGTGGGAATCTCCTTGTCGTCTCTGCGGATAGTGATTGCGTCTCAGGGCAGTGACGCCCTGATCCTTCAAGCCGGCAAGGAGATCCGCATCCGTTTCGTTCAAGAGATCCGTCTCGGATACCACACCTTGCGAGCTGTTGAGGCTCCGATGGGGTGTGACCCTGATGTCTAGATCAGCCAGTCTAGTCTGAGCTAAAAGCTTCGTGGACTGCTGCTTGTCATTTATTTCGATGAGGAGTTCACCAGACCTTTGTTTTTTGCACTTATATGATTTTCCTATTATGGCTTCAAGATATTTTGCGATCAAGAAGACTGACTGAGATGCAAGAGGGTGGGTTGGATTGCGGGACTCCATGACAAGAAACCGAGAGTAATGATCTGGTTCAGGAAATGTAAAAGATGGCAGTGAAGGAAAAGATACTTCGATGAGGCCCCTTTTCAGGGACCGATCACGTTTGGGGGGGGGCGGGTTGTAAATACCATAGGGCATAGTATAAAAGCAGGGAGACTGGGGTACTTTCTTTAGTGACCTTACGCTGGTAGTCAAAGAGGTCCCGGAGCTCCCTGCCTGGTAGACAGGCAGGGAGCCCATCGGCAGGAGCTTGACCAAGGCTCCGACGGCCACCGTTAGAGCTTTCTACCCTTCACTTTAAAAACACATCACCACGGTAGGTCACAGCTTATGTCGGGAGGCTCGGGGCCCGCGGTATCGCCAGTACCGTCACCAAGATTACTCAAGGTGCCCCGTGCGGGATCTGTTAAAAATAGCTATAAAGACCAACTCTGTGGTACGCCTTGCATAAGCATACAAAATAGTGTAAGTAAAGAGAGTTAATTGGTATAATACCATAACTTTGCATCATTGGCGGAAACAAACAAGAGAAAACTTATAGACGATCAAATAGCCAACGTCTTTGGCAACTCATAGCGGATTTGGACTGTGAAGAAGAGCTCACGCTCTGGACAAGCGGATTGCGGAAGCTACGCATTGATAGACAATTCTGTGGATATCTGCAGGTTTCTCTCTTTTCTGTATAATATTTGCCCTACAGCCGTTCTTAACAGCCTTTTAGGCTCATTTTACAGGATGGCGATAGCCAATAATATGTCCTTCCAATATTTTCTCGTATAATCTATGCGGGTCTATATTGCGATTAATGCTGCTTCGGGCGGTTACTTACTGCTTTCGCCATTTTGATAGTTCTCGAGATTACAACTACTACGTTGCTATTTCTGAAAAGTAGACAGCTACTGTTTTTCACAGTGCATGGTTATCTTGCTATTGATGGCTTCTTGTGACGAGTACTCACAGCTTCAGTGGCATATTTTGGATTTTGAGAATTTGGCATCTGTGTTTCAGTCTATGTGTTCTATACCCGGGTTGAAGTCAAGAACGGCAATAGCTGATGTAGTGTATCACTCCGCTATAGCAAAGGGGATGCGAGCGCCCGTTTTGAAATAAGATTGCCCTTAGTTGGCGACACCACTTCTTTGTTTCAACTAGTCTTTTTTTTGTCGCTGCAGTAGTTTACATGCAGATTAAGTATGAGAAATTATAGAAATGACTCGTATCACGTTGAAAATGCTCGGAGTAACGCGCTCTTCACGCCGCATGGAGGAGCAGCTGGCTGCGGTCATGAGGCGCAGGGGCAACTTTCTGTTGTCGTTCGTCAGTTTTACTCGAGTATACGACATAATTTATACTAATTCTACCGCAGTGCACCTCAGCACGTCACGTTTAGCCTTCTCTGTCATGTATCTCAGTATTCCTAATCGCAGGTATTTTTTTGGTGTGCTGTACAGTACTGTAATCTAGTGTACCGTACTGTTTTTTTTAAAGCAAAGTCATGGAGCATAGTGTAGATGGTGCGGCTAACACGCTCTATTACCCAGCGTTCCCTGCACGCCGGCGGGCGCAACGGCGGGAACAATTCCGTCGGCTTTGTCGTCTGCTTTAGCCACGGTTGTTTTGGGCCTGTTTTCGAGCACCTTCGGGTCCATTGCGCGCTTCCTTCGCACAGCTGGAATAACTTTTTCGACCGTACCTTCTGGGTAACCAGGACCCGACGAAATAAGTGATCTTATGGCAAAGGTACGCAAAGGATTGGTTTTCAGGGCGAGAAAACAAAAATGTAGAGACCACGAACTGACATCCGGCCGCTAGAGAAACGCTGCTTTTTGCGCACCGCTTGCACAGAATGGGAGCCCGTTTTCCAAATCTGTCAACACCAATTCGGTTGTGTCTTCAGAGGTAATTGAAAAGGCGAAAGGAGCAACTGGTTCTGATAAGTATACCGATTATAACAGTTCCCTCAGCATTCTCGTAAATCTCAAACTTGCTAAAGTAAACAGTTTAAATCGGTGTAAATGGAAATCACTAAACTCACATGCCGGCTTGTTTCGGTGTCTGCGCTTATGTCGCGGGATGGCATAACCCCGAGCAAGCACATCAGGATGGCTAGGTTCCGCAGTCTCACCCTTGGAAAGACGCTCCTCTCCGTTTCGTTCTGCCGACCTACGGCTGGGCTACAGCGACGGTGTCCGCCGCTCCAGGCCGTCCGTGGACGACGCTGCTGCGTTTGGGATGCCGCCCCCAAGAATTCCAGGTAACGGCTGGTCGAATCTCTGGTTTCGCTTTTGTTGTGGGTGTCGTTTATAGCTTAGCTTTCCAACTATCTTCACAGCGTGAATTCGAGCCATTTTTTTACACCGACTACAGGTGGAACAGAGGAACCCATATTACGTTCCATAACTATTGAAGAGGTCAGTTTTATTTGGCTGCTTTACGAGGTAGCGAAGGCCTTAGGACATTTAGAACCCTGCTTCACACCACGTAAAAAGGGAGCATCCGTTAACTACATCACTGAAAGAACAGTGGTACGAAGCAAGCAAAATATTACAGATTGCATGTTTGCCAGTAGCAAACACACTGTTGTAATTTAACAAACCAACAACACACCATATCATTCTTCCTTTCCCCAAGCTGAACATGGCATTATTCACCGATATAGACCAGTGTGCAATGCAAGCAGCACTAAAGGCGCATGACCAACTTCACTATTGGCTCTAGTTTTGAAGCCACTTTAACAGGTACAGTCGTTCAAAATTGAAAGGTGATCCCGAAATAAAGATGTGACCTTCACAACAGGGTGCGCGATCTAACGCAGCCTATTGGAAGCGTCGTAAATGCGCTATCCAGGCGAAGGGCGCAATGTTTCATGCCCTACTATTGTGAATTTGAGCATGCCTTGAAACATGCGCCGTTCGTTTTTCGCACTGAACTGAATTCCACTCACTCGTATGATCACCCGTCATTATTGGGCGACTGTATCTTCATGTTTTGTTTATTTCGAGCGTACAAGTTCACTAAGTAGGCTGAAAACCGGGTCCCTGGCATACTGTCACAAACGGGCGGCCAGGACCTCAATTTTGTAATTCGGGCGGCTGACATGACGGCTTCCTCAGCAGGGGACGGCCATTTTTTGTCGCGCTGCTTTGCCCGTGTTTCTGTTGTTTTTTTCCTGCCTTTCGTTGTCACTGCTCCGAAGAGGGCACGTGGCGAGTTCGCTGAAGTTCGGCTCGCTCGCGGCTGTCCCGATTTCTCGGGAGGCGACATCAGTGCTCCAGGGGGAAGCGGTATGGTCCAGCTCGGGCGTCTCCGATTCCGGGAAGGCGACTTCACAATCACGCGAGCAGCCCCGCCCTCGCAGATGCGGCGTGGTGGCGGGGGCACAGGAAAAGACGGAACCAATGGGAACGGCGGAGGTGCAAATGTGCGAGACAGTCCGTCGATCGGGCGAAATTTATTTAAAGGTGTGCGAGCTGGTGGGACGCAGCTTTAGCGAAGTCCGTGGGTAGGACCGCGGTGGAACGACCAGCGCCTCGTCTATGAAGCTGCGCATCCGCGGCTCCATCGTCCGTACTAAGCCTGGCCAGGCAGCTTTCCTACGTGCTGTTTTTTTGTTGTTGTTGTTGTTGCTGTTGGCTAGGGTTAAGATGTAAGCTTCCCCACAGAGCATAACTACAGAAGGTGAAATGAGGCAAGTGTGAACATTTCCGCCAAGTGTCCTCGTCGCTTGCTACTGCGAACTATGCGGGTACATGCCGCGTGATAGTAATAGAGATGGGAAGAAAACGTTGCAAAGAAAAATGCTTGACGATAATGAGAGAATACGTTCGGCAATTGGACATCAATGCTTTCAAAATCAGTGGTGTGTAAGGAAAGCTTGTTAGGTGGTATAATAATGTTTTATTGGCAAATCCAAAAATTCAGATTTAGTTGTATCACACGCTTTACGCGCTACGGGGAGTGCCGAGTGTAGGAATGTACTGCGGAATGATTAGGACAACAGAGGGATCTGTACGTGCTCCGAAATCCTTACACGTCGGCTCCATTGTTCTGCACAAGTAGAAAAACGAACGCCCACGGTGGTACGAAATCCAAGTCCTTGTGCTGAGACAGGGAACTTCTAAGCAAAGGATGCCCCACGGCTTGTTATCTTGGCATTTCCACCGAACAGCTTTCAACGAGTAAAACCACATACACATCCGTTGGCAACCGCGGTGGCCACCGAAAGCTTGCTGCTTGTCCCATCCGTCTTCAACTGGCTGGGCAACCATTGCAAGAGAGCCCAACAATTAAGGTCTTGCAATTGATGATACACCAGTCAGGAAATTCGGCAGCTTGCCTTGCTCAGGGTAAACACCAAGCTGCTCAAACGCTATCACTAATACACCGTATTGCTCCCAAAGCTGCTGGAGCCAGCTCACAATTGCCGCAACAAATATTCAGAGCCGTTTTACAACCCCACTTGGTGTACTCTGCTCAGTTCCAGCATTTGACGGCAACACAGTGGCATCGACTGGAAGCAATTAGCAGAGAGGCTAAGGGAACAATTACTGCGCACCCACGCATCACCTCTATAATAGTTGTTCTCCAGGATCAAGCCCAACTGAACGCGATGGATGAACTTGTTCATCAACGTCGCGAAGCTCGGAAATTGAAGGCTGCACTGCGTGATTCTGCGCGAGCATTAATAACTTACGCAGTCTCTCATACGCTACCAGCCCTACCGCAGCGAGTAATTCTCCCGTAGCAGTTCGTGCAATTCAGTAGCAACAAGCCAACTGACCTTAGTCGCCCAGATTCCAACATTTCGGCGTCTGCCCTAAAAGAACGCATAACAGACGTTGATAGCCACCTTCCACCCGGCTCTACCGTAATATATACCGATGTCTGTATACATGATACTGTAATTGCCACTTCCATTCATTGCACTAGCCATCCAGCCCTCAGCAAGACGTCCAGATTTAAGGTCCCGGAACCTCCATCACCGCTCTGTGCGGAAGATGTAGCCATTAGAAAGGCTGTGATTGCTGTAACCGGAATCGATTTGCAGTCCGGGGCGCGCATCGTAGTTCGTGCCGATGCTGTTCAAGCAGTCCGCTTACTACGGTTAGTCGTGGCTTTGTGCTGGCTCAGAGTACTCACCAACTTGCGGCAGGAATCGCTCAGAAGATTCTGATTGAACGGGTTCCACGTGACGTGCTCACAGACCACTGCAAGGCAGACATAGCAGCCCGACTGGCAGCCTCCGTTCCATATCCGACTTCCCCGTTAGAGCTGCATGATGCCACTGTCCTGGTGACGACAAAAGAACACCTCCAGCGCCGTACACGTGCTCTCATAACACCGGGTGCTGCCACCCTCCCCCCGGGTCTTACCCGTGCCGAGGAGGTAGCGCTTAGGAGGATTCGGGTGGGGGCGGCCCTAACTCCCCCCAGGGCTCGCCAATGCCCCAATTTCAATATTCCTTTACAAACCCTGGTTGCCCAGTTTCCCACCGCAGCGACGTGATCGCCGACCTCCACCAGTTACTGTGGTCCTGCCTCGCCTTGAAGCCGACGTGACTGCGGCGACGGGCCTACGCGAAGACGACGGCTCCGCATACGCCGCATGGATACATGGACGCCATCATCGTTCACTCCTTTACTGCACCTGTGAAGCGAACACTTTCATGTTCATCTAACCCCCTTTCGTCATAAACTCATTCCCCCACATATATGCCCTGCGGCAAAATAAAGGCTCATAAAAAACATTTACGGCTTTCTTTTGTCATCTTTGGAGGGTTGTTCACAAGAAATGTGCTACAGGCGTCTTTACCAACTTTTAAGTTATATCTTCAAGGGATTCTGTAATTAAATGTCAGGAATCACATGGGAACACCCTTAGGGGAGAGGACATTCACTGACAGCGGACGTGCCCTGGAGCGCTAACGCGGAATCTCGGTAACACGGGCGTGATTTTCTAACATGTAACTGAGTTCCAACAGGGAAAAAATAAAAGGACATAAAACTCCAACAATGAGAGATACGAAAAAATAAAACTACTAAGCTTTCGATCGCGTTGTTATCCAAATTTAGTATCTTCCCACACGCACCTTCGAGTTCGAAAGTTTTCGGTTACTTTTTTTTCAGTAATTTTTGTGCTCTTTTAAACTCTGTTCAGTAATCACGATGCCAAGGCGAGATTGAAATCGCAGGCACTCAATCAGGGCAAAGCTTCCTTTCTCGACAAAGGCCCAACTGAGCCAATTGCGTTTCTTTACAGTTCCCTCTCAATCGCGCTTGTCTATTTGAGCCTTATTTTATTTCTGTCTGCGCCGAACTATTTTCTGTGCAGGCGTGCTTCTTCGCGTCGACCGTAAAGCTGATGAAAACGATGAACCCAGCGATTTGTTCATTCGCTTTCGCACGTGCCATGGGTATTCAATTCCTTTCTTCCCTCCGTGAATGGTAATGTAGGTCTCCACAATGGGCTCCTGAGGTCGAGTGCTTTTTACCCGAACAACGGATATCGAAAATAGTAAAAAGACGACCGACACGGACCTCCCATACCATCGTCCTGCATGTTCTGGCTTTTGTAATTCGTTCCTTTCTTGTAATCCGGCCACAGAGACTCCGTGCGACCCAAGGTAGAAGTGCGCTCCTTTTTTTAAACATAATATCCATTGAGAATATTGGGCATAGGCCTGAATGCGTTTCGCCGAGTATAAAAAACCACGTACTGGTGAAGTTAAGAACATTTATTTATTAGGCTATTTTTAAGAACAAAACGGGATTATAAAAACATTTTATATACAATGCCCATACCAAGAATTGGTGTGGCGAAGAAGCACACAATCACGTCACACGGTATTTCTGTTGTGTGCTTTTTGTGCGCGTCCCAACGTAATCTCGGAACCCTTAAATCACGGAATTGCCATGGCGAGCTGGTTAAGGATAAGGACAGCATGCAGTTTCCTTCTCAAAGACCTTCTAAATGTCATGATTCTTGACCCTTGTCTAACCTTTGCTCGTTGTCAATAATGCAATGGAAACAGTCTTTTGGAAGCCCTATTTGTAGAAACGTTCTTTTTTGCGTATGAAGCTTCTCAGATAATTCCGTTAAATCAGTACAGCCTCTTCAATCCTGTTTGATTTATCTTTGAGGTACAGGGTGCTCTGCTTCGGCATGTTTGTTGCTGTTTAAACGCAACCTTACAATTCCACTCAGTGTGTGAGCAGCGCGCATCAACACTGTTGTGCGAAAATACTTGTTTCTCTTGAGTGCTGCAAAAACCAAAAACATTGAACTAGATTTGTATCACTAAATAGGTCAACAATTTGTATTCGCGTAATTGCTTTATTTCACAATTTAGAACCGGAATGTACACGCACAAAGTCTTGCCCTTGCGTCATAACAATAGCGCTCTCGGCGCCAAACCCTACAACATAACGAGACACATCACCCAATATTGGTTAGTGCACACACCTAGGCATGTACGCGATGGCTCGAACGGCGTGCCTAAAGACATACGTAACTGTCGCCGCCCATCAACACGTGGCTAGATGCAATTATCTCCATTATCAGCAGTCCGCGTTCGCGAAAATCTTTAGAATTTGATCATCGTCATACCGCATACAAACGCATTATCCAAACAGAGCATATGAAAAAAAAGCGACTCCAAACCTTAGCATTAACATTTGTCGTGGAATGCTCATAAAGCCTACGCGATTTAGATTTAGGCCGGATTGCTCTGCAGGGAATATTAAAAGCTCCACTGGGCTTGGAATTTGGAAATTTAACTCTGGCGTCTTTGGTTTGGCCTGTATTTTCTACTGCTCAATTATAGAAGCTGCTTGTACGCCTAACGGAATTACTTCTGCTTGTTCTGACCTTTCTGACGCATTTCGAAAGGTAAGTATGAGCCAGCCCTGCCGCTCAATATAAAATACGTTCGAAAAAAAATGACACCATCTTCCCGTGGTGAACCATGAGGAGGATGCGAAGCATCATGGGGGTTCCGTGTAGGCTCTATTGTGTTGCCGTTATGTTGTTTCATTTATCGGAGCACGAATGGGAACGTATTGCGAACCCCCATGTCGAGACAGAGAAATGTAGAGAAATGTAGGGACATCGAAGAGACCGACACCCGCGTTAGCCCTCATTCACTCAGCCGTCATCTTCTCCGTCACGGCACCATCACGTCAAGAAACCGCGACGGAGACGTAAACGAGTAGCGTTCGTACTGGAGCTCTCCGTCAGATTACAGGTTCGTCTGCCTAGTGATCAGTTTAGCCTAGAATTGAGCGTTTTTAATCTGAAAATTAAAAAAAAAGGTTTGTGCTCACTTTTCGCTAAATTTAGCCGTAAAAAATTTGTTTTCTGTTTAGCTGGTTTAGCCCGGGGCATGATCCCGTCACGTTGACATGACGGAAACGTAGAGCTCGGCCTCCCGTCACCGTCGCACCGTTTTCGGCGAGAAATCAGCCGAAAAACGGCGCCCATGGCGGAAGACGGAGACGTGACGGTGAAATGACGGGGTGAAAAAAGGCTGTGGGAATGAGGGCTTACCTGATCGAACACCTCCTGGTTCTCGCCTTTCTTTATTGCGTGCTCACGCTCCTACCCCGCTGCCCGCCCTCTTCGTCCTCTTCTCTGGTTGAGCTGCAAGGCGCGTGGCGCTTCCCACCACAGCTTTCCCACGGGAAATTCAACATTCTCCTCTAAAGTTTTCAGTTCGTTGTTTCCGTTGACGTTCAGCTTCGCGTGCCTTCTTTCTATCAGTAGCTTCTTAACGTAGTTTGAATGAGTGAAGGACATAAGGAGCGTTCGTAGGACATGCTCCCGTCTCAGTTTGCAGCGCAGTGGAAAGAGCGCCACGTATCTCCCGTTGCGGCCAGAGAGTCGTGGGATAGAAACCGGGCGCCGCCTAACTATTTCTTTTTATAGTAGACTGCGCTGACGTCAGCCCAAACGCTGACGGGGCTGAAGAGGCGCGCATGCGCTGTAGAGTGCGGACGGCGGACAACAACGACAACAAGGGAGGGAGGGACACAGCCCCGAGCATGAGATGCTTCGCATCTAAAAGTCAATAGTGAAAACGTTCAGGTGTAACGGCATGCTTTGAGCACCCATGAGAGCCACAGCGTATGGAATGTCGAGGAACATAGCGATATAATGCCGGAAATATGGGACGAGTGTGACCGTAGGACTACAAAGCATGGGACAAGTGACCTGGTAAGTACAACGCCGAAGAAAACAACACATGAAATTTAAATGAATTGGAGCATTATTTTTATCACGATTCTGAACCAAGAAGTAGGGAGAAAACATGACTTAATACGTAGACCCTAGAATGCTAACGCCTCCATTTGAAATGCTGATGGAAAGCCAATTTTTTTTAGATGCGAAGCATCTCATGCTCGGGCTGTGTCCCTCCCTCCCTTGTTGTTGTCCGCCGTCGGCACTCTACTGCGCATGCGCGTCTCTTCAGCCTCGTCAGCGTTTGGGCTGACGTCAGCGAAGTCCACTATAAAAAGAAATAGTCAGGCGGCGCCCAGTTTCGATCCCACGACTCTCTGGCCGCTAGGGGAGGAACGTGGCGCTCTTCCCACTGCGCTAGAAACCGAGACGGGAGCATGTGCTACGAAGGCGCCTTATGTCCTTCACTCATTCAAACTACATCAAGAAGCTACTGATACAACGAAGGCACGCGACGCAGAACGTCAACGTAAACGACGAACTGAAAACTAATGGGAACTTCAGATTTCCCCATGGCTGCTTCGCATACTACTCAGGGTTCCCCTACGGAAAGATGGGGTAATTTTTCTTGTAATATGGCACAAAGGACACAGCACCCGTGTAAATGGATTCAGCGGCAGTGGGTTGATACCTATACGGGCAAGATAATCATGATATTTTTCGTGCTGTACGCATTAATAACTAGATTGATGCTTGGCCGATCGAGCCCAAGAATAAATTTTCCCCAAAACAAAGGAAGTATACAATGACAAGACACACTACCTCCAATACTTCCGTGATTTTCAAATCTGGAGTTTTAATGCGTCAGTATCAGGCTCTGATAACGCCAAAGACACCAAACTTTCCTCTTTGACAAGTTTCTATATAACTTTCAATAAATATGTTAGGTCGGTGTCTTGTCAGGCTTTGTACCTTATTATCTGTAAATCACGTAACAATAGCTACCGTAATGGCGACCGTCATTGTCACGACGGTAGTTCTGATCTAGCTTTTACTTTAGCATCACAGTAATTGGGACTTACTTTTCTGTGGGGATAGTTCGATGTCCCCAAGATGCGTTTAGTATTGCGTCACGTGTCTCCAAAATACCACAATGATTTCTTTTTCCGGCAGATATGTAAACGTTCATAGTAGTTTGTTATTCAGTAGCAATACACATGGTTCGACTAGTAGCCGACGTTTAGCTTGGGAATGTGAACCTGCCGCAGTTTGAACTTTTTATGTGCGTTTCCTGCAGGTAGGGTGCTTTCACGGTAACAGTGATTCTTTTGTAGTCCCGCTTCGCCTACAGAGTTTAATATTTTTTCAGCAGTCGCCGAAAGGTTTCACAAAAAACATATCTTTGTTTAGAACCAAAGCGTGTATTATTGCTATTTTATTCCCTATGCTCATAAATGTACGAATAACTGGGTGCTGCAAACATTATCGGAAACCGGAAATGCAGCATCCTTCAAGCAACGACAAACTGCTGCGACAATATGTGATCAAGAAAAACACACCGCCAAAAAGCACGCTGTTGAAGCATGCATCAAAACTGTAGGTGTTATTGAGGTGTAATGGGTGCCTAGCAGTCGGTAACTAGAAAGTATGCCAAAGCAATTCAGATCTTTCATAATTCTTGCACCTGGTGGAAATATATATCGTCACCCATGCAAAATCCTTTGGAAACCAGCTAGCCAATGAAATAGGGTTTAGTTGCTATTATTAAAATATCAGTTGCCGAAGCATTCAAAGCATCTAGTCGAAGGATGTGACTAAGCCATGTACCTTGTCTCTCTCCTTGTCGTCATAGTAACCGTTGTCTCTCCGCTCATTAAAACAAAAAAGAAGAAATTCAGTGTGAGAAGAACCCTCAGTATGCAAAAAGCCGTTAGGTATGTCCTTCGTGGAACGACAACGCGCACTGTGCTCTTTCGAAATCCCCAACTGAAAAGGCTACACAAAACAATGACTGAGTGAAACACTAAGTGAAAGTATCTAATGCAATTTTCCAACACAGACGCCTTGTCATTCCTGAAATCAGTGCGAACTAGTACAACAACATTTATGTGGTAAACACTAATTTTCACATACCAAGACAAGTATTTAAAACCACGCATCGCTCACTGATTTACGTTTCTCTGGATCCCTGTGACGATGCTTCTGAGCAAGTTAGTCAACCGCGGTGGTGTAAATTACTCCCTAGGCCTGCACAATTGTAGTACCTTTCACTGAGATGTATATTCATCTCCTAAAGCTACGATATAAACCCCTGTTTATTACCGAATTTCGAAACAAATTTTTGAGGCTGCGTCAAAAAAAAACAGAGCAGACGAAAAACGGCCCGCTTATCAGCTCTGATAATATTACCGAAGGTTCTGTGGCTGTGGCTTGGTAGAGAGTTTTCTGTTTAGTGAAGTATCAGTCAAGCAATCCTAATAATGAACAACATTGAGCATCGCAAGGGTCTTCTAGGGTTTTCTTCGGTAGCAATCGCAACACTGCAAAGAAAACTATCATAGCACAGCCGTAGATGCCTTAATTTCTTCGAGGTAAATGCGGTGATAAGCTACAATCTGGTTACTTCTACCTCACGGAGGCAAAGGTGTCGTATAATAAAATGTTATTTACAATACACGTGAGGAGTCCTTTGGACTAAGATAAAAGTTCTATTTAGGCAGCCGGTGAACGTGTGCGAAAGTTACAACCGTCGGAATAGCCTTGTAGTCAGTAATTGCCTCGGTGCGTAGGAACTGATATTTCTTTGTCAAACGTCGCCTGTGGAATTCTCGTTTCACAAACCATTTTCAGTCCTCGCTTAAGCATGGCTACTTTAGGGTGGTAGAACCAAGTCGGCGGTTGAATTTAAAGGTGAGTTTATATTCATTTGATTCCCACTATACCAAACTAAACTAAATCTTGTGATGCTCATTGTGTTTTCGCAGAACAAAAATATTATAATACGTCGGGCATCACACTTGCAGACCTTGGGCGTGGAGGATTTGAAGTACTATGATATAAAAAAAAATACCTGGAAAAGGAAAAAAAGCACATGTTTCAATTCTCCACCGATGGAATTCGGACCACGTGGAACATTTCGGCCGGCAATTGGCGCGCCCTAATTTATTACCCTGGCTGCTTACACGCACCCGTATAGATACAAGGGGACATCTCTACCACCTTTTAGTACAGCCCTGGCATCATTCCCTATTATGGGGGTCAGTACCGCGGATCACTTGACTCGACCGCGTAGCGTGATACCCGTGGTGGGAAAAATAAATACTGGAGCTTGAGAGAAAAAAAATACTGGAAAGGTGAAAGCGCACGCTTCACAAAATGCATCTCCTTGCACAAACGACGATCACACCAGTGTAAAGATTGTTTATTTGTAGGAAATACAGTTGAAGAACCTGATACCCTTTCCTTTCTGTAGAGGTCACGGAACGTCGAAAGGCTTTGGCTGACAGTTTGTTTATTCTCTGCTTCGCATTCAAATTACCCCAGTTTGGAAATTAGACATGTCTACGCAAACAAAACATGCCGCTTCGAATTGTCGCTCTACCACCTTGTAGATTTTTGTGCTAGAGCGCATGTTGTTCTTAATTCCTCTGTTGTCTCCTATAAATTTTCTGTGAAAACCTGAGAAATAATTCGTTTTGTGCGCGCACACTTCCCCCTTTTAACACGTTTTCGAAAGTTGCGAGAATGAGATGGAACCGTGAGTGCCGCTACCATCGCGCCAACAGAACAGGCGTTTTGGCGGTTAAGCTTACGTTGATGCTGTGTCACCGATATTTCTGTCGGCACATTTTGTAGGCACACAAAGGCAGCCATGAAAGGTCGAGCATGTCCGGTTGACTCTGCAAAAGCAGTACTTTGTCATTGGCTGTAAGCGGTTCCTGCGTACAGGTCCGCGATTACCAAAAATACTGTCTATAGCTGCGTCTAAATACTGCGTACATTTTGTAGGCAGCAAGAAGCCTATTTTCTTTCAAAAGGCGTGTCAAAGGTTCAAGAAAGCTTCGTTATAGCCTGATATTATTAGCCTTAGCAGATAACTTTTATCCGGAGTTACACACACACGCCGCTGGCGCCAAGCAACTCATAAAAGCGAAGCCTCAGTTGCCAGCCTCCGGAAGCAGGGCCGATCTCCATCGCCGATCATGCCGCTACACAAACGACCTCCCCACCCAGGAGCCGATATCCCTGGCTGTCTGGTACGACGTCGCTATCGCTCACGCGTCTCTCTTGGCCGCGGCCGGGAGTGATGGATCTTTCCAGCCATTAACCGAAACCGATGAAGGCCGTAGTTCAGTAGGCTACTTCCTCCCTTACAAATAAGAAGCGCCCTTAGCTTTCCGGTAAAAGGGCTGCTATTCAGCGATTTTATTGATTTATGTGCCACATACATCACCCTTATAGAACGGCTCGGCACGATCTGAGCTGTGTCCAAATTTTCTATTTGTTCGGAGGCACTGGTTTCCTACGCCCTAAAGGCGGTGGTACTCCGGGCGGTATACGTTTACGTTTTTCATCTGCTCAGAGTTTCGCCGGTACATTGGTAATTGCAGTCCTTGCCTTGCCTGTTCTAGCGTAGTGCGCTCTCATCCCTGAAGTTTCCATTTGTTACGCGTGCCCGATATTCACAGGTGTGGTTTTTTATTCAGAATACATTACACTATTGCTATTTGCAGTTAAATATACCGGAAAGATGTTAGGTGGTCACAGCTTTTTGCGAAGTATTGCCTTAGCGACTCAGCTAACAACACCATCTGACCGAGGGTGCGCGTATACGTAAAACAACAATTAACGCGCACTATTTAACCCCAAAAGAAAAAAAGGGCAATACAATAATCGAATTACACTGCCTGCCATGCAGTAACACATGAATACTCACATTCCGGCGGTTTCATACCTGTAAGCAATCCGGAGACAAATGCGTACAACCCGCCCCTGTGTTACAAGCGCGAAACTAGGCTTCACCTGGCGACGCACAGTCGATGTTATATAGGGGTGTTTTAAACAAATAAAATCACTGACTATTATCAGGCGTGACACCTCGTCTTTGTTTGGCACAAGAAAACACATTTATTTACAATTGAGGACACCGCAACAAAAATTCTACAATTGAGGACACCGCAACAAAAGGTAAGCTAATGATTATACTACGAACCATGGCGCTCACCTCTTTTGCAGCGATGACGAGTTTGTTAAGTAAAAGAACAAAGGAACGGACGTCTACAGAAAAATCTACCGCTTGGTTTTGCGCTTATTACGTGGCTCAATGTTGCCAAAAAACAGAAAATATTCGTATATGAACTGTGCGCAGCAAATTTAAAATCAAGAGATGCGCCTGTTCTTTTTTGTTTTCCACGGAAACATGCTTACCCAAAAATATTATCTTGCTTGATGATGAGCAAATATGTCTGTGCAATGAAGAGTAACCTATATTGCACGGCGGCAGAAAACGTTTCACAACCTGAGAATCTTGAAGAGTGTCAACATATCGAAGTTATCGTCGTTCCTCTACATCAGAAAAGCAGCCGCCGGGAGGGCGACCAAATATGCGTCTTTGCCACCGGGTAAGCCCCCGAAACACACCGGCATATAACACTTGACAAGAAGTTAAACTTTCATGGTGTGCGCCTTTTCAAAGCAAACTATGACATGCAACACGGAGGGATGTTTAGAATGTGGACCTTCGCAGTTACACACTGCAGCAATCCGCCGACATGATTGTTTCATGTAAAGTCGCAGTGAAGTAAGGGAAAAGTCTGTTTCATATCGCTTGCAGGATGTCGAGCGTGAGCATCTTCTTTTGCACAGACTTGCCCTCTCCACGTGTGGCCAGCATAGACATACTGTTGCAACATCTGCACGCATACCTTTCATGTGTTGCGACTGCGTACAAAGCGTCGATAGTGTTCGATTTGCTCGGAAGGGGAAAAAACTGCGTGAGAGGTTACAAAGTTGTGACTGCGTAAAAGAGAAAGCCACCAATGACATTGACTGCGCTTCATCAACAGCGTGTGGTCGAACCGTTTTATCGTTAACCGTAACCGCAATTTATAATTTTAATTGATGTCCGGTTCAGTGTCAAGGGGATCAAAAAATAACGGTTCGATTTTGGGCTAAGTTCGCGCAAAAATACCGGTTCAGTTCCGGTTTCCGCTGCGGTGTAGTTCCGGTTCAACACCCTCGTAATTACAGTGATAGAACAAACTATCGGGTATATTTCTTTCTCTGTGAAGTTACGGCCTATTTATCCAGATGTTTCTTGTGCTAACTTAATTTTTTAACATAGATGTGACATATAACCATTCAAAATCAATTTCGCTAAATCTGTCATGGACAAAATTGCACCGCTATCGAAAGTAACAAATGGCTTTGTTGATTTAACAATTTGCAACAATTTTATACAGTGATCAAATGTGAAATTGAAACTCTCCACAGGCGAAAACAGCTCGCCTTAAACAGTATTGTCTTTGCTATTGCTGCAATGTGCCTATTTCTTTGCAGTAATTGGTATGTTGGGCTTTTACAATTTATTCATTGGAATAGTACTTTTCTGGCCAAACAAATTTGCAGGCTAATACTAACCTTTCTCTACCTAAATTCTCAATCTTGCTTTGACAATGTTTTTGCGGATGCAGCAAAAAGAAGACTTCAACGAACATCGAGTCTTCGAGATATTTTCCGTAACTTAGATCTTTGCTTCCGCGTTCAACTTTTAAATAACTGTAAAGGTGTACCATCATTTACGAATGAAATGCGAGCCAGGAAATATGAACCAGTGCAAAAAATAGCGCGATTGCCTTAGGGGAAGTAAAATTGTCGCGTGTTAGAGTACCAAAGATCGAAAATGTTTCGTTCCAAATATACCACTAGCAAACCATTAGTTTATCTTCATTATGCATATTCTTTGATTTTGCACGTTCTGGTTTATATTCTCATTTTGTTTTTCCGTGACTGCATGTTTTTCCTAACGTGTTTTCGAAAAGGAATATCTTCCTTTCGCCTTAAATTTAAAAGTTCGCCTAAAATCATTTTCAAAAGCGGTGCATCGGTGCTCCAATCTCCGGGATCTTGAAACGCTTTTAGGGCGGAAGTGGCTTTTACGAATACATGGGCTCTTCGTAGCTCGCAATGGCTTAGTGCAGTAGTTGTTCTTATTCTGCATGTTACTCAATTTTCTGTGCATGGTATGAGCCCACTGAGAAAGCCTCGGAACGGCAATTTTGTGTATCTGGGGGTGAGAGAAAAGTTGAGTTTCTAGAAAAAAGTTTTAGGCCTTTTTTTGTGAGCGTGCGGTAATAAAAACTGTTATCTCGCATTTTTAAGCAGGTCGTAAGTAAATTGAACATACAATGCTACGCATAATGTCGGTAGTCCGCCGGCATTAAAATACTCGTGCTAAAATTTTCTGTTTCAAGGCAAACACCCAAGCTTCCGAAATACTCAAAATTACTCATAAGTTGGAGGAATTACTTTGAGAGAAGTGTGGTTGATCGTCACATATGGCACAGAATTTAGCGCCGCAATTGTTCCGCGCCTTGTTGTACCACAGAGCTTTGTTCTTTCCAGGAAGGCAGCCTGGATTGAAGTTAAATTACGAGTTTAGCCTCACGAGTCGGCTTCAGAGGTAGATCCGGAGAGCCAAAATAAACAGAGCGGGGAGAAGATTACTTCTCTTCCAGCGCAGTACAGGAACTCAAGAGATGATGTTCTGCGGCAGCAGTTCATCTTCTCAATTCTCAGAATCCTGTTCGAAATGTCAGGATTCTATTCTGCCGTTTCGTTAGGGCAATTGGAATACTCTATTGGGGAATGCTAGGCCACCATTTCGCAGTACTCCGGAGATTTTTTTACAACGTCCGGTGCCGCAAAAAAACCTGCCCTTCTTGTGCTGTATTCTTGTGTCCGTGCTTCTCGTTTGGCTACTTTATCATAAAACACCAGCATGCCTGGCAGCAAGTTCTAGTGAGAAGCAAAAACTTCTTGGTATGGTTGTGCTTCTGCAGTCCAGAGAACACACGGGATATTGCATTCCTAGAATTTAAGCGATGAGGAGGCGCATGGTGAGCACGTCTTCAGTAGGTCACATTAGGCAAGAAGATACAGCCGGGATGACTACCCCGGGCTACTCATCATCTAGCTATGTCCCCCGTAAGCTAGTGCCGACGATGTGTTCTGTTATGACAGTGAAATTGCTATATCTTCGTTTTCTCCGGGACCTACAATGTGGTGTCTGTTTTTTTTTTTTTTTTGCTTTTAAGTCAGACCCCTTCGTTTGCTCTTCTAGCCTAATCGCCACCTCATTTGCCTCTTCTTTGTGTCCCTTTCAATGTACACGCCTTTAATTTCTTTCATCTTGGCCAGTACCCAGAATATATAACACTGATGTAGATATCACTTGGTCTTCTTTGGTTACCTTGGCAAGTTGAAAAATATCTCAACTAACGTCAACGTATGAAAATGCCGTGAGCACTGAGTTAGCGCCTTATAATGTTATAAAGGATTCTTGTTCAAGTGCAGTAAATCTCAAAATGAGCTGTGCTGCGGTGGTATATGGCACCATCGCAGTGGATGTGCCGCATTACTTACCATGTTAAATAATAGAAGGCAGGGGTGCCGACAAGAAGGTAGAAATATTCTGACCTAGACTACCATGTCGGAGCCAAACATTAATTTTTATGGCTGTAACGTCGTTGTTTGCGTCGTTGCCTTTTATTCCAAGAATGTCTTTCACACTAGCCCAGCTTGCAACCCTCCTGCTATAATTCAACACGTCTGTCGGGCGGACTACCACCATGCCCTTGACTTCAAACATAAATGAGCATACTGTCACTGAAGCTCTAAGAGATCTAGATAACGCTATTTCTCTTAGCATACAGCAAACCTGTGTCATGTTCTCCAACACTTTGTGCATGCTCATTTCGTGAGATATGCGTAGTGCCTGGAATGTTGCATCCCTATGTTTGAAGTAAGCATTCGGGTGAAAGAACGCACATGTTTTCTGTCGCCTAAGCCGATCTTGCCATGTTTATCGCTTCATATAGTGAAATCGAAGCACTATTGGTATTGCATGAAAAATAAAGGTGCTTCCTGTTGCGTCGCACAGCACCATATTATTGTGGTGATGAACCAGAAATAACAAAGACCGGTACAGATACGGCCGTCACTTGGGCAGTTCATCAGCGCGCATCCCTCGCCCTTGACGAGTGTTCATGCGTTATTGTGATCATCCGTGGTCTGCTTAGCCTGCACGAGTTCTCCTTTCAACCTGACAAATCAGCTCGGTACCGCGGAGTTGTTATTGCGGCTTCTGTGTGAATGATGGTGCCGAAAACAAAGCATTTGAGCCGCGGTGTCCGCCTCACCTTGTGCGGTCTGATCGCGTAGCAGTGATATCACGTTCAGATAGCCTGTTTCAGGGTCAATATATTAATTTGTTGAGTGTACTTCTAATGAAAACTGTTATACGGTGACCCTAAGCGGCCAGCGCATGACGGTCAGAGAGCGCTCAGGCTGTCCCCGAGCCGTGTATGTCTTCTTCACTGCACGGCACATTGAGACACTCGATATTTTTAACCTTGTACACAAGAATAAAATTGGTATAGACGTTCTCAGCATTGGTCACTAATGCATAAATACCCTTTCGAGTGGTTGGGCTATGCATCCAGCCCTTTTAAAGGACGTTTCACTACTACACACAGTCGCATTGCTTGAAAGTCGTTATAGCGGCAAAGTAAGGCCCCATATCTGGTCATTGAACGCGATCAGTATAGTACACAAAATTCACGCTCACGCAGCTGGTAACGTGGTTTTGTTTCGTTTAAAGATGATAGTCTTTCTTGGGCTACTTAAACAGAAATTTTGGTCTGTCCGTATGTCGGTCTGTCTGTCTGTCTGTCTTTCCGTCTGTCTATCTGTGACTCGATTCAGCCAACCGGCCAAAGTAAAATGCAGCCTGCGCAATAGCCTTATATGCTCATAGCCAAATGTGAGCGTCTAAGCCCGGTTTATATGTTCATACTTGTCAACTTTGTTGAACATGAACAAGATATTACGCAAATATAAGACCGAAAATTAATACACAAGGGATATTTACAGTGTTCCTTTATTAAAAAATTCATGGATGCATGGTTTTTCGATAGGAAATTATATTCTACATCTACTGCAGAAAACCGCCGCCTGCTGTTGCCCGCGCCACCTCCTGGCGGCATATGAGAAATCACGCTGCAACAGCAACGAAACGTTCCACTAGCTAGGTTCCACGTTCTGCTTGGAACGCACGTGGAGCACGGCAACACGGTTCTATAAACTTTGAAGTCGGCCGCCTGGATTCACGCGCGTCTCCGCTGTACTGCAGCGCTGGCATCGAGGAACCCAGCCTGTAGCAGTGGAACACGTTAAATTCAAATTGCCTTGAGCAAACATTCAGTGTGATTACCTTGGGATGAGCACGACGGTACAGGAACAGCATGAGAGGTGAGCTGGAAAGCAAAGGGGGGTGAGACGAAGGAATCGCAGAGGCCGTGGCGACGTTGCGACGAACACATATTTATTCTAGAAAAGCATGATGATGACTAGAACAGGAACGTGCCTGTGGTGACTTCTTCTTCTTCACTTCTTCTTCTTCGCTTCTTCTTCTTCTTGGTTTTCTACATCTTCCCGCCCGCGAGATTCAATTGTAGCATCCCTCCATGGAGTACAAAAGCTGTACCGGTCTCCTGATTAACTGCCGGTCAGGTGTCTTCAGCAAACATGCCCTGACTAGGCCATCTCTGCCTGGAAATATCTTCTCAACTTGGCACAGCTTCCAATGGGCTCGGTGTGTCTTGTCCCCTAGTAAAACTATGTCCCCTTCCTTAATCGTTGTGTTGGTTGACTACTTCAAGCTTGCGCTCCTTAATTCTGCTAGGTATTCCTGCTGCCATCTTTCCCACCACGCTGCTGTTCTTTCCCGGGAGTTCTTCCAAAAAGCTCCTAGGCATGTTTCGGCGGCTGTGGGCTCTTGATGAAGTCTCTGTCTGCCGCCTATGACGTCGGCCGGGGTAATAGGCAGTGGTTCGTTTGGGTCGTCGTATACATATGTGAGCGGTCTGTTGTTGAGTATCCCTTCAGCTTCCACAACGATTGTCCGGAGTTGTTCTTCTGTCACAAGCCGTCTTCCAATGGTCTTTCTGATGGCTGACTTAAAACTTCTTATCAGTCTTTCATAAAACCCGCCCCACCAGGGTGCTAACTCGGCTATGTACTTCCACTTGACCTGAAGATTCGTTGTGAATAGACGCACTTTATCGTCCTCCGTCCTCAGTATTTTATTGATTTCTTTTTCCGACCTTTTGAATGATCTGGCATTATCGCTGTAGATGGTCTTGCACATGCCCCTTCTGGCCACGAATCTCCTAAAAGCGTGTATAAAGCACTCAGAGGATGTGCTCTTCATCAGCTCAAGATGTACCGCTCGCGTCACCGCACACGTGAAAATGACAATGTACATCTTTTGCTCAGTGCGTCCTTTTTCCTCTCTAGCGTACAGTGGTCCAGTGAAATCGACTCCTATGACTTTAAAAGGACTTGATTTGGTGATTCTGTCAGCTGGCAATGGCGCCATTTCCTGAGTCATCGGTCGAGCGTTGAATCTCCTGCATGTAATGCACCTCCTAATGATCATTCGGACTAACTGTCGGCCTTGAACTACCCAAAACTTTGTTCGTAATCTGGTCAACGTTACACAGACGCCGCCGTGCATTGTCTGATGATGCACATGTCGTACCAAAAGCTCAGAAAGCTTACGGTTTTTCGGCAGTACAATTGGATGTTTCTCGTCGAAACTCATGTCGCTTCGCTCCAGCCGTCCTTTCACTCTGATTTCACCTTGAGTGTCCGTGAAAATTCCGATTCCATGTAATTGGGATGCGCCTTTCCTTTCTGTCGCGCCGTTCCTGAGCGTCTCGCCTGGACGCACGAGTTCTTTTTGCTCTTGCCTGATGAGAAATAATTCCGCTTTGTTGAGTTGTTCTGCTGTTATAGGACCTGATGTTTTATTCTTTCGTAACTTCCCAGCATAACGTAGCACCCATGCGGCGATCTTTAGTGCCTTAGTATAAGATCCGAACCTGCTCACGTCAATAACTTTTTCTTGAGTATCGCACGACGTAAGCATACAATGCTCCATGTTCGCGACCTCCTTTTCTTCCATATGGTTTATCTGTGGTTCATATGCCGGTCTCTCGCAAGATCCTATTAGCCAAACTGGACCTTTCCACCAGGCTTCCGACGCAAGCAGTTGTTTCATTTTTATCCCTCTCGTCATCAGGTCGGCAGGGTTTTCCTCACTTTTTACGTAGCCCCATTGATTTGCACTTGATTTCCTCTTGATTTCATTTACTCGATTTTGAACGAAAATGTCCCTGATTTTGCTTGATTTGACCCAGCAAAGCACTATTTGTGAGTCTGTCCAGAACTTGACGTCTTTGATTTTTCCGACAAAGTTGTCCACAATGTATTTGGCTAACCGTGCTGCGACCGTGGCTGCCAGAAGCTCTACTCTTGCGAGTGTTACGTCCTTAAGCGGTGCAACTCTTCCTTTACTCATTAGAAGCTGGGTGTTCTTGCTTCCATCAGTGTATGTGGTCACAAGATATGCCGCTGCTCCGTATGCTCTTGGGCTTGCATCAGAAAATACGTGCACAGTTGATAACTCTTCCGTTTTTCCAAAGGAGTGTGAGCATCTTGGTAACGAAAACCCGTCCAGCACCTCCAGCTCTGAAATCCACTCCATACAAGCTGTTCGATATCCATCGGGTAAAGGATCATCCCAGGTGAATGACTCTTCCCAAACATTCTGTAATTGCAGCTTTGCTCGCACGGAAAAGGGTGTCAATAGTCCTAGGGGATCGTACAATCTGGCAGTGGCTTGTAAAAGTTGACGCTTTGTTATCTCTGCGACATCCATCTCTGAACGCCAGGCCGTACTAGGAAAGGTAATGTGGTCCTCTATGAAATTCCACTTCATCCCCAGCACTTTAGTTTTTCCTTCTTGTCTCAGTCGCCGGTCTAGGTCTTCCCCATCCTTGTCAAAGACACTTCGTAGGGTTGGATCGCTAGATGTCCACTTCCTTAAATTCATTCCGGCTGCAGCAAATATACTTCGGGCCTCGTTGTACATGGTTCCTGCTGTTGACATATCTTCAGCCCCTAGCAACACATCATCGACATAAATTCATTTTTTAGTTCACCCACTGTGTTTGGGAACTTTTCGCTTACTGCGTCTAGATGATGATGAATCGTTGCAGCTAACAGAAAACTACTGGGCTTCGTGCCGAATGTAACTCTCTTCATCCTCCAGGTCTCAACTGTCGGGAGCTCTGAGTCATTGTTCGGTAGTTCCTTCCACCACAAGAAACGAAGTGCGTCCCCATCGTCTTCGTGGATGGCTATTTGAAGAAAAGCATTTTCCACGTCTGCAGCCATCACTATTTTGTGTTGCCTGAAATTCATCAATAGGGATACGATGTCAGGGTTAAGGTTTGGTCCAGTCTCTAAGTTGTCATTCAACGACCGACCTGCCGTGCGACTCGCAGATGCATCAAACACGATTCGAATCTTGGTTGTCGCTCTGTCCTCTTTAATCACAGCCTGATGTGGCATGTAGTAGACGAAGTTTTTCCTTTTTTTGTCTTCTTCCGTGCTCACTTTCTCAGCTATACCTGATTCAATATACTCTCGTATTGCCTTATCGTATGCTTGAAGATTTTTGGGGTCCTTAAGTAGTTTTTTGGTTACTTGTAAAAGTCTCTTTTCGGCGACCAACTTGTTTTCGTCCAACGTGACCAGTTCCTTCCAAGGAAGCCTGACTTCGTAACGTCCGTTTTGAAAATCCATAGTGTCTTTGATGTACGTATGTTCTCCATCGTTGTCTGTTGTCTTGGTGTGAGCAATGTTGTCGCTGATGCCTATTGATTCTAGCTCCCAAAACCTTTTTACTTCTTCGTTTATGTCTTCATTCGTTGTGGTTACCTTCAGCACCATCACTGTTGACGAATTCATTGGTTGGGCTCGAAATTGTGTTGGCCCATGTAACGTCCACCCTAAAATTGTTTCCGCGGCCATTACTTTGTCTTGAAGCCGTTTTGTTCGTCCCGCAACGATCTCCCAATAATAATCCGCTCCGACGAGCAACGATGTTGTTAATGGGACCCTTGACTTGTGATATTGCGTCAGGTCATCTGCCAATGTCAGTCCTAGAGCTTTCACTTCCTGCACCATTCTCTTCGGTGGTGATGGCAACGTGTCTTTAGAGATCATGTCTATTTCCAGTGCATCAATTATAATCTCTTCTTCGGACGGATGCCTCTTAATTTTCACCTCCACAACCCTCATTTCCATTTCTTTTTCGCCGCCACAGAACGACCCAACGGTTAGCCTCTCAATTCTTTTCTCCTTGCATCCTAGTTTTTGTGACAAGCTTTGAAGAATGAAGGATCGTTGGCTCCCGGTGTGAAGCATTATTCTTGCGTAGCTGCCAGATTTCTGCCCTTCCATCCAAGAGATAGCAGTTTGTAGCAAGATGCACGAAGAGATGTTCGTCTGTTGAGTGTGCATATTGCACGACCGGCTGGATGCAGCTTGGCTTGACTCATCCTGGCCCTTAGACATCGTTTCTGCATCGCTCCTATCGGGGTCGCGTTTTTTGGGACAGCACATTGAAGTGGCGTGTCTTCCTTTGCAGGTCTTGCAGCGAACGTTGGCTCGGCAAATTCGCGCCGTATGGTTTGGTCTGGTGCATCGGAAGCATCGGTTTTCCCGTTGAAGCACAGCCTTCTTTTCGTTAAGCGTAATGGTCCGTCGGCAGTCTTCTGCATAATGTCCTTGTTTTCCACAGAATACGCACTTTTTGCTTGCGACGCTCTGGAAACTTGACGTTCTGCACGTAGGTCTGAAGTTCGTCCTCGGTGCGCGATGGTCTTCCGCTTGGTTGTTGCTTCGGTTGTCCAATTCTCCTTCTCTGCTACTGATGTGAATTCGCAGAAAATCTAACAGTCTCTGGATTGTTTGAACACTGGCGTCCGATGCAGATAGCGATGATCCCGTAATGTTTGTTTCGTTGGTGGCTTCCTTCATCTTGAAGTCCACCATCATATCGGAAGGCAAAGCTTTCTTGATCAATGTCAGTAGCATGGGCGCGTAGCTTTCCAGTTTTACTCCCAATGATTCGAGTCCTCGTTTGTTAAGCTGTACCTTGTTATAAAGCAGCTTGGCTCCCGTTAAGTCTTTCTTGCTCTTGACAGCTTCGAGACTTGTAAGCTCCTTCATATAAACCTCTCGCAGATTCTCCTCTTTGCCGAAGGCTTCCCGCAGCAGTTCTACGGCGTGGTCATAGTTTTCTTCTGAGAACTGCAATCCTTCAACTAGTGACGCAGCTTCCCCTACTAGCGATGCCAGCAAGTAATTGAATTTTTGCGTCTTTGGCATGCTCTCTCTGCCGTGTATTGTCGTTTCGAATTGATTCCAAAACCGGGGCCATAGCTTCCTCGTTCCGTCAAACTTGATCATTTCGAGCCTTGGCAGCTTCACTATGTCACTTGGTTCCATGCGGTTAGTACCTTGCATGTCAATATTGGCATTATTTTCTTCAGCACGATGGGCTGTGCGAGAACTCAGCTCGTATTCCTCGAGTTTCAAGTCAATCTTGGATAAAGTCTCTACTATCTTCATTTCATATTCGAGCACTCTTTCAAACTCGGCTTCGGCATTTTCTACTGTCAAAACTTGCTCTATTTGGCTGTCCACTTGCTTTAGAGCCTCCGAGATTCTTGTCACTTGGTTACGTAGCGCTACCAACGCGCTCCGATCTATCTGTGTCACAAGCTTCTGATCAACCTCATTAACAAGGGTGATAGTCTGCCCTCGCAGCGCTTTGCGCTTCTTCACGAGTATGTCTCTGTTCATGTTTCTACGGAATACCGCACTGAGGACTCGCCGGTTCTCGTGATTCTGCGATGCTGCTCCACGGCCTTGATCCTTCCAGCGACGCTTGTCCGATCAACGTTAAATTCCGGCCAGCCTTCGTCTCAATGGTGCCGTGACCAGGATTCGGGGAAGACTACGTCATCGACGCTGCCAGCCTCCTCAGCGTCAACGGGCTGGCCGGAATTTAACGTTGATCGGACAAGCGTCGCTGGAAGGATCAAGGCCGTGGAATAGCATCGCAGAATCACGGCACCATTGAGACGAAGGAATCGCAGAGGCCGTGGCGACGTTGAGGCGAACACATATTTATTCTAGAAAACCATGATGATGACTAGAACAGGAACGTGCCTGTGGTGACTTCTTCTTCTTCACTTCTTCTTCTTCGCTTCTTCTTCTTGGTTTTCTACAGGGGGCATTTCCTTGGCAAATGTCTACAAAGACTATCGTCTTTTGACATTTGCAACGAAAGGGGCAGATACGCGGCCTAGTCTTTTGTTTTGAGTTCTAATATGCTGCCGCCATATGAAGAAATCATTTGCATGGCCGCCATTATAGTGGCCGCATGTGTTAATATGACGAAATATGTATTTATCTTTCATATACTAGGGTTCCAGCTCTTTCGCTGTAATGGCCCATTGTTTAGGGTAAATTCACCAAATATTAGTCACGCACTAAGATGTCGCTCTTTGTTACGGTTTGTGCCTCTTGCGAGTACTTGGTGAAAGGAGATGTAGACAAGCAGAGGTTTTCCTAATTACAGTAATGGTGATATGTATAACATCACTTGTTTCTAAGAGACGGCATACAGCGCGCAGATCCCAGCCAATGTTCTCTTTCTATCATTAGTTGTATTAAAAAATAACGTAATTCTGGCAATTTACCCAGCTTGTATAGATAGCACACTGAACAATCAACTAGGGAATCTGAAAATAATTTTTCTGCTTCCAAAGGAATAAATACTTATTTCCGACTAAAGACGTTGCGCTAAGGGCTCTGTTCTCTGGAACAATCAGACTGCTTCAAAAACAAACAAAACACTTTCGCATTCCACGTGTCTCACCTGTGGTGGAGTTCCAGGCCCATCCATCCTTTGTTCCTTGCACGATACATGTGCGTGCCCTACGCCTCGCTAATCGCGCTTGCACATTCAATTGTTTAGCGTAAGTTCTCCTTTTACAGTAATCCCCTATAATAGCATACTGGGAGCCCATTTATAAGGAACCCCCCCCCCCCCCCCCACCGGGGGGGGGGGGGGCCTCACCATTGATAAATCCTTATTCCGCTTGTGGCCCATCACTTCCCCATTCCGACGTTCTTCGCTGAACTGTTGTGATACGTCTCATGACCGAAGCAATGGCCCGTAGTTGCATCCATTGGTAATGTTGCACACGCAACAGAACATGCCAAAAACGTGTACTGCATCTACATGTATTGGTCCTCACAATTCTTGTGTCTCGAGAGTGAATGGCATTACTTACCTGTCGCATGAAAGCGTTTCACTGTAAATCCAAATATTTGTAATTTAACCTCGAAGTGGCCATAGACTGTTCGGAAAGAGCTACTGAAATATTTGTCCAACAATCGGAGGCATCGGATAGGCTTGGCGGAGGGTAATATCAAGTTCCATTTCTGCATTCGAAACGCTGGGAGCTTTGTGGTATGAAACTGTGGTCTGCGTTGTTCCACAGTGAATATTTACCGCGATTGCCGAAGTTCATGCAAGGCCCCCTTCCCATGTTGCTTGAAGTTACGTTGATCAAAAAAATCATATTATAGCCGTCTGTGCTGCCAATTTACCAACAAAAGAAGTTTTCAACATCTCGCTCAGTTATTTTACACCCTTGGTGGCTTAGGAAAGCCCCATCGAAAAAACAGTCATTTCCTTTTCCACGATTTATGTGCAGGCATTATATTTATTCTCTCGCTCTTCAAATTTCTTGCTACTTAACCCAGTTACTGAACTGCATATGTGATACACTTCTTGAAGAGGGGCTATATATACATAGCTTTGCGCGCAAAACGAAAGGAAATAGTATATAGACGCAGCATTCTTGAGTTCTGGGTAATTATTATAGTCTCTCCGGTATCACTTTCATACCACAGAAAATGAACCTATTGTTTTCGAGGCGTCAGCATCAGAAGGGCGAATGGGTGATGATTGTAGGATATAACGCGCCGACACAACGAAGGCGATGAGGCGCGCCGTAGTGGAGAGCTCCGGATTAATTTTGACCACCTGGGGATCTTTAACGTGCGCCGAAATCTCGTACACACGGGCGTTTTCGTTTTTCGCCTCCATCAGAAACTCAGCCGCCGCGGCCGGGAATCGATCCCGCGACCTCGTGCTCAGCAGCGCAACGCCTTAACAACTGAACCACCGCATCGGGTGGAGGGGGATTCAAAAAAAAAACCACCGGTGTTCATCTAAAGACAGCCGTGCGAAGTTAGTACCCGTGAAGGGGGGACGTACTGTGAACGCAGGGCCCCAGGGATGGACGAAAAAGGACCTTGTGAAGCGGAAACAAATGTAGCCACGTGCCGACTCATTTACGTGGAGGCGCAGCTCGAGCCGAGGGTCGGCCGGTGTGCCAAAATGCTGCTCCACATAGCTGGCGCTGGGTCACATTAGAGCACTGCACGGACCCGGGCCGGCCCGAAACCCGGCCCGCGGGCCGGGCCGGGCCGCCCGAAGTTGATTTTCGGCGGGCCCGGGCCGGGCCCGGGCTCAATTCCGTGGCCCCGGGCCGGGCTCGGGCTCGACGCCGTGGGCCCGGGCCGGGCTCGGGCTTGACGCCGTGGGCCCGGGCCGAACTCGGCCTTGAATTCATACGCACGACCATTAATAGGTCCGACGTGAAGTGCAGAAAAGAGCATCAAAATGAATATTCTTGGTTTATTTTTGCGCGCTTCTTGCTGTTAGTTGTACTCATTGTTTTAAAAACGTGTTTTTCTAGGTCTGATGGCCACTATACTGCAATTTTAATGACATTTCTTGTACTGCATCAAGATTTTATATTTTGGTGTATAACATACCAAAGATACGATTGAAAGGAATGCCCAAGAGGGGAAGGAATTAATTCAGACATCCTGGAGCTGTGCACCTATGTCTATGTATGTACACCTGTGTTTTAGATGTCACACCAATCAAAATGCGGCTGCCGTGGCCGGAAATCAAACACGCATGCCAGAGAAACGCCACCGCTTAACGACCACTGCAGGTGAAGTTTTCCAACACGCGTACATACTCGCTGATTCAAATGCGGATAAAAAAATTTCCGCAATACCAACTTGTGGCCGAGACAACCACGTGAAGGTGCCAAGAGTCGGGTAATCAAAGGTGATGGCGTCTCTCGTCTAAGAATACGAGTTATTATTACGCCGATGTGGCGTGAACTGCAGACGGTGAAAGCTAAACTACGTGCACTTTTAAATCCTTATTTTTTGCGTTCAGTTCATGACGTGCTTGTACAGACTAGATGCTCCGTCTGATGGCTTGGAATATAATAAACAAACTTTCTTCAGCGTCAAAGACCGGGCCTGGTCGCACACGCGCGGGCCCTCTCTAGGCCAAAAAATAAATCACCGGGCCGGGCCGGGCCTGAGCTTGAGATGGCGGGCCCGGGCCGGGCTCGGGCCAGGCTCACTTATGAATGGCCGGGCCCGGACCGGGCTCGGGCTAGGTGTTACGGGCCCGGGTCGGGCTCGGGCTTCGCGAAGCGGGCTCGGGCCGGGCTCGGGCCTTAAAATCAGGCCCGTGCAGTGCTCTAGGTCACATTGATCGTCAGCAGATATATTTTGTGTGACCACCTACGGTCGCAATCCCCCTTTCTGACAGTCGTGCCATAATCGGGAACAATTTATTAACGCCAATAGCTCATGTACGGTGTCACTCCGCCAAAGCGACGTTCATGGGTGTCAACGGACGTGCGCGTTTTGAAAGGAGGTGTTTATGAATGCGTAATAGCGCCTGCGTTTTCCCACGTAGTTTATTTGTCACCACTGCGGTAGTTTATAAGCATATTAAGTCCACAAAATCAGGGAAATGGCTGATGTCATGTTTAAAATATTCCCGGTAACGCACTACTTGCGCCGCGCGGAGTAACATCCGGCTGCGGTGATGAGGCAAAGCGGCAACTTCCGTTAAATATTAGCGGCCAGGAAGCCAGCGACCTCGGGTTAGATTTCAGTGCAGAAAAATCAGGAATAATGGTTTTCAATGACGCTACCATTGATGTAGTGTCTATCCAGCAAGGCGAATTACCTAGAGTGAAGGAATATAAATATTTGGGAGTGTGGATAAACGAAGGGGATAACTACTTAAGAACTCACGAGGAGCAACTTGAGGTTAAGGGAAAGCGAAACGCAGCTATAATGAAGCATAGAGCTCTGTGGGGGTATAACAGATATGAAGTAGTAAGAGGAATTTGGAAAGGAGTAATGGTTCCGGGTCTCATGTTTGCGAATGCTGTACTCTGCTTAAAATCAGACGTTCTATCAGGCCTTGAAGTAAACCAGAGAACGGTAGGACGTTTGGCCTTAGGCGCCCATGGAAAAACAACTAACGAAGCAGTTCAAGGAGATATGGGCTGGGCGTCGTTTGAAGTTGGAGAAGCACAGAGTAAAATATGCTTTGAGATGAGGTTGATGGCAATGGATCAACGAAGTTGGGCAGCTAAGGTTTTTAGGTACCTATACTTGAAAAGCGTGGACACGCAGTGGTTAAGAAAGACCAGAAGGCTAACGATGAAATACGGAAAGAACAGTGGAGAATCCAAAACAGCCAAGGTAACCAAAAAAGAGGCAAGGCAGATTGAAACGAATAAATGGAGGAAAAAAATGGAAGCTAAAACGTTGTTAAAGGTGTACAGGGCTGAGAAATTGAACATCAGAAAGGAAAACTTCTACGATAATTCCCAGGGCAGTGCTTTGCTTTTTGAGGCTAGAGCAGGTTGCCTGCGAACTAAGAGTTTTGTGCAGAAGTATTCACAAAATGATGGGGTATGCGCGGTCTGCGGAAAAGAAACAGAAACCATGCGGCACATAGTGTTAGGATGTGAGGGTATCCATCCAAATCTACATGAAGGGAATAATGGGCTTCCAGAAGCCCTAGGATTCAAGGGTATCACAGAGGAAGTTAACTTCAAAGCTCTCGAGGGGACGAAAAGAAGATTAGAATGCTGGTGGACGAAAAGCAGAGAGGGGAATATTGCCGAGGACAGTTACCACATGTAACAGAAAAAAAAAAGTATTTCGGGCCTAATAAGCTTTAGTGCCTCCCCTAAGCAGCGCTAGTATTAAACCAAGAGTGTAAAACATGGTTGTATTAGTCCTTTTTGGTAAGATGACATGTCATCACCCCGCTTCAAAGGGGAAAGCAATAGCAATCATCATCATCATCGTCGCCGTTCTTAAGTTGTCACCGAATATAGTGGCTATGTTTGTGTTCTCTTTGCTATCGTGATGACAGAGATGCAGCTGGTAGCGGGGCAAGCCACGTGGCAGGCTCAGCCTTCGCACAGAGCTGATAGGGGGCTAGCTCAGCCGTAAGAATGTCCGCTTCATTTACAGCCAATTCGGCACGCGATCGCTCTTTCCCTCTGCCGTGGTAATGGATTCATTTGTGTTGTGTGTGCTGTAAGGTTAAGAGTTAGGAACGCCGCTGCATGTACTGCATATGGTGCAAGTGCGCCTGCATAGCGTCGGCCAAATAAGGCCGAGATTATACCGAGGCGTCCAGCGGAAACGAACAAGCTAAGGCTACGCCGTTTGTCTATGCTTCGGAACAAAGCATAATTCCAGACCTCAATAAGCATCGTTCTTACCATTCCTTGCAAGAACAGGAACCTGAAAAAAGGGCAAAAGGGGAACGCCAGTACAGACGCATTTTTGTGGAATAAATTTTATTTAACCACTCTTTATTTTTCGTCCTCATGTTTCAAGAAGGTTTTTTTTTCTTTGGGAAATGTGACCAGTCACGAAAAAATTCTTTTTTACGTCGATGTTTTCCTTGGTATTTCATTTTTCATCGCCTTGTGCTACCGTTCAGAGGCGGAGAAAGCCTTTTGTATCCGTATGATATTTAGCGTCGCAACGTTTCCTAAGCTGTCGGGAAAATCTCTTTCAGAATACAAGGAAGAGAACGAATAAACTGCAGCGTGCTATCTTTTCCTCTGTAGCCATAGCAAACGAAAGAAGGGGACAGTGAAGACACAACATACGGTGCCGTCCACTTTAATAATAACAAATAAAAAGGATGACTGAATTTAAAAACAAAAAGTACACCTATTTACAACTCAACACTGAATAAGAACCTACAGTCATGGACAAAATAAATGTGAACAAGGAAATATGAACCAATACACGCAAATTTAAAAACATTCTGTTCGCGTAGGCCTAACATTGGAGCGCTGTTGGCATATTTTGAAAGCCAGATGTCCTACCTTCGTTATTGTAATTAGGCAAGCATCAATTTGTAATTCAATATTTTCTGATCGCGTTTCATTGGTCCATCACTGTACAATGCAGGCGGCTGACATTTTCAGACTGCAATGAAATATTTAGCGCCATGAATGCTTTGTTATTTAGGATTACGCACTTTTTTAACAAAAAAGCGAAAGTAACGTTTCTTAGCACTTATCGTATGGGCCTCCATCAGCTTGTAAGCAATGAGCCAAACAAACCTACTGAAGGCTTTAACATCGCTGCTAATATCTGTGGCTTCTATTAGCCCGCCTACTTTCCTCCGGTGGCGCCTACAGATGACAGGGCGAACTGTCTGCTCGTAAAGGTTTGAGCACTTGTTAACCAGAAAAGACGCTAATTGCGACTGCCTTTGTTCGGGAATTCTCGTCTCTTAAACGGGGAAGGTTTTAAGAAACGCAAAGAAATAAATCAACGAGGCCACTCGAAGGCGTCCACAGGACTGAGTCTCCCCGTGCACCTGAAAGAGAGGTCGCACCAGTGTTGTTCGATGTGTTCATTTCCCGCACTCTTCGCACGAGTCGGCAGGTTCCTCAGGGTCGTCACCGGGCAAGCACAGGTGCCTTCCTTGTTGTGGTTGGGAGGCGCTGGATGACTCTGTGTCATCGTTACAACTCTGGAGGAGTAAAACGGCCACAGTCGCAAGCTCTCCGTGAATCATCACGCTTATTTCCTCTGGTCATGTCCACGTCGAGTACACTATACCGAAGCTGCCAGCATCCTCAAGAGAAGCAGGACTGGCAGCAGAGATCTAACGTTGTCGCCACTCTGCGCACTTCCGTTCCCTGTGCGGGAAAATACAGGCATCAATAAATACATATCCATATATTATACAATGCATGTTCCAATGCATGTTTTCAGAGTAATGCCGCGCTGTGTGACTGCATAGTTCTTGACCTTACTTTAATACAAAATTATAACTACGGATAATGTGAGGCCCGAAAATATGAGCAGAAAATATGGAATTCAAGGAAATATGAGCAGAGTCCATTCGTTCACTGTATGTGCCTTTGTTATTTAAAAGAACGTCCTCGACGACATCTGAGCTACAAATCCGGCCAAAGGTAAACCAACCAAGATATCAAAAAATATATCGCCTTTCGTAAACGAACAATTGCAAAAGAAGGACTGACTGTTACAGCCGTTTTTCGCGTATGACTTGGCACCAAACTCACCGAACATTGAACTACTAAGGTAGGAGAAATTAACAGGGTGTTATTACACATACTCCTAGACGAGTTCCCAAAAACCAATAGTGGTGGGCGGTTTTAATTACGCAACAAAATGCACTGGTTGCTTCAAAAACGAACGTAGAAGAAGCGCTTGGACGCTGTGCTGGGATGTAAGCCCCCCTACTGCTTAAAAAGGACGTTAACCCTATTATCTTCCTACGAATGCCTCCGTTCTTGCGAGGCTGTCTTTTTTTTCCGCTTTTTTCATTTGAAGGCCGCTTTTTTACTGCGTGGACACAAGTTCAGCCCTTTCTAACGGCGACCCCTGCGGAAGCAGTGACCACCACATTTCTTTGACGTCCTGGTCATACGTATGTCACTCCGCTGCTTTCAAAAATAATGCGATGTACATGCATTGCCGTTGCATGTATATGTTCAAACATGGACCTAACAATTTTTAGACCACTCAGTAAATTGCTCCAGATTGTAAAGCGAAAACATTTCTCGTAACAAGCGGAAACAGGTCCAGACCAAAACCGCCGCCGTCGGTTTGACTTTTAAAACGGCAAACAATGACTGTACCAGAAGAGCTATGTGCGTATCTTTAGACTAGCTGTTTATCGAAGAAAGTAAATCACCAGGAAGATAGGAAAAACATGCAGCTTACGTCTGGAGAACGGGTCCTGAAGCCCAGAGCTTTGCCTCCGGTCGACTAGCTGTGTCCTGAGGGCGGTGGTTGCGGTGAATTCCCTCACTTGCCGGGAGACACACTTCAGGCGCAGCTCACCCTTGCTGAAGTGCTGTTCGCCGAGGCGGAAGCTAAGCCTGACCGCCTTGTTAGGCAGCGGCGGCAAAGAAGTGTCAAACACCACGCTGTTCTGTCCATGTGCCTTTGTAGAGGACACGTACTGTGCTGGGGCCTTGGATCAGGAACAGGATGCCGAGGGCGGGCAAGGGAAATATGTAAGAAGGGAGGGCGGAAAAAACAAAACAAAAAGGCAGCACATTTATTTTCTGGATTCATTATCGATATTCCGGTGCTTAAAGTAACGTTCAGGGACAAGTTAGTATCTTCGCAGCTTAACAGCTCTGTGTAATGTTTTAGTTTTTTTTTTTTGTTTCCGAAAACTTAATGGTCTCATGGCTTCTTTCTAGTTCTTTCAGAGAAAGAATAATGTCCGAAGGTACATATAGGCTGCGAGGCACGCTGAAATGGAGCACCCAAGATTCATTTTGACTACCTTTGGGTCCTTAACGCACGTCAACATCTTGATTCACTGATATTTTGTGTTTTATTTGCCTGTACCAAAAAGAAATTGGCGTAGATAGCACCAGCGGTGCAAGGTTGCAGAAACAGCAGGGCTGCTGGCCCCTCTCCCTTTGGCGGAGATCCAGCTGCTTCACCTCACATGGATTTCCGAACTTGCCAGTGCAAGTTCTCCATGACTGGCAGGACTGGATCATTTTGTACGTAGGTTTCCACATCTGTCACAAAATAGACCGCGTTAGCACGCGCTAGAACTCGCGACAGCCGGCTTCGCGAACTCGGCGTCGGCAGCGCGAACTCGGCGTCTGTGCTACCGATTTCTGCCGCCAAAGCACGTGAACTGACGAGGAGAACAGAACGTGAGAGTTCACGCCATGAGCGATGGGCCGAGTGTTGTCGAAGGTCGAGCTGACCCACACTGGGCGCTCCTCACGTGTCGCGCGCTGACGTGCGGTCGGTATTTTCTGTTTTTTTACGAGCTCGTGACGTGACATATGCCCACGCGCAAGCCTGCACGATGCCGGTCGCTCTTCACGAAGCGCACGCTCATGTGCGCTCGGCTGGGCTGAGTTTTCTGGGAACGCTCAACCGCGTAAATTAAAGCTTAAGGAGCTAGCTCTGCAGGTAAAAATGGTTGCTGCGGCCGGGACCATTTCCATGTCCTAGGGCTCAAATTCTCTCAGCGAGCCTTTGAGTTTTTTGGAGGAATTCTTTTATTGTAAGCAACTTCACAAAAAACGTTTCGTAAGTCGATGAAAAAGGTTCAGTCATGCAACTACCTTTGTTCAGATAAGGGTAACGACGTTACAAAATTCGCCCCACTAACGCCCATTTTTCTGACGCCTAATTATCTTTCTTTCATTTCACCGATACGTTACGGAACACTATCTCAAAGGTAATATTGTTTTTTGGAAGTTCATCCGTCATATTGTAAAAACACGTACCAATTTACCTGACGCTCCTGCTGTCGTGTAGTAACAAAATCGGGTGTTGTGAAGAAATGGTATTGCCGAAAAGCAAAATCGAAAAAAAGAGCATTTTTTGCACCAGTCCAGTACTGTCGTTGGTGCCTGTACCCTTACCACCATCTTGTCAAGTTCTGTCAGTCACCAATACACTCAGTGTCGGTTTTCTCACGTTTTTACTGTGCTCAAGGAAGAGAGAGAGAGAGAAGGCTCTTTATTGAAAAAGCAGAGAGTTTTGCCGGCGTTTGTGATCACCTACATGCTTCTCTGCTAGGGGTCGGGGATGAGCACACACCTCTCTCTAGGGCCTGTGCTCAAGGAACCAAAATTTGTTGTCAGCGTTGCTCAATGAACACGGTCGCATACAAGGCTTCTTAATTAATTCTGTTAAACTTTTAAGCCATGGTTGTTACGCACACTGCCAGGATGTTTACAGACCTTATGCGGAACTACTATGAAGGGAAAAAATCGCCGAAGTGATAGCTGATGGCTCGCCCAAGATAACTGCGACCGCATGAGGAACAGCAGCTTATTTCCTTATATAATCATGACAATATTGCCGGTCTGTGATAAATGTCGCCTGCTTGTTCGCCGAAGATATAAAAAAACAATAACAGTATGTGGTTCCTCCGGATGCCTAGCCTGGCTGATGCTCCTCAATTTATTAAAGCCATGCGAGATAATAGACGATATATTAAGCGAAAATTATCCCTCTAACCGAACCCCAAAAAATGGTTCGTTCCTCAAAGCGTCAATCAGAACATCAAGCTCAGCCAAGGTCAATCCCGCACCCCGTATCAATCCCGGGCCCCGCGTCCCGTGCCCCGTTTTCTGCAGTGATAGCTTCAAATGCTGATGTCTTTTGTTTTAATTGCATGGGTACAGAGAGAGGATAAGAGCAGACGAAAAACAGTGCGTTTGATTGTAAATGATCCAAGAAGGCACTTAGTACCTAGTGCGGTTGCGCTGTGAAAACGTCTTATCGTACGCTCGTCCCAAGTGGGTGCGAAGAGAGGGACGGAACACCGCCGCCCGTAAAAAAAAATTGCCCCCACCTCCCTGAAGGGAATCGTGAGGAAGTGCGAATGCATTTCTTGCGCCGAGAGTACACGGCGTAGTAATTCTGCCATCGCCTTGAGAGGCGCAGTACCGGCGAGGGGGAGCTGTCAGGCGAGGGGAGAGGCGAGCGCCGAGGGTGAGTGCAAACCTAACGGGGGGAGAGGCGCGCCAGATGCAGAGCATGTGACGTCATGGCGCGAGGAGAGGGGGAGCAGACGCAAAGGCGCCAGCGTGCGGTCACGTGGGAGTGTGACGTCATGGCGCGAGGAGTGGTGCGGGAGCCGGCGCGGGCGCGCGCAGCCACGGCGCGGGAGGCGGAGCGCGCGCGGGTCACGTGGGGTGTGACGTCGCTGCGCCGTTGCTACAGACGCTCCTCTCCGCTCCTCGCGCCGTTGCTGGGGGAGAGGAGGAGGAGCAATGCGGACGGCGGAAGGTTCGGGGTCGCTTATAAAGTGCATCGCACTTAAAACATTTCCTAACGCGTCGCGTGCTTTTCAATGGGAAGGGTAGGGCGTGGCCTCCGCGATCGGCTACCGGCGGCGCGCCGGTAGCCGATCGCGGCCACCGACGGCGCGCCGCCGGCAGCAAATCGCGGAGGCCACGGGTAGGGACGCTTAGTTCAGGTACTCATCCACTATGTGGCGCGTGCCGGCGGACATCTCGCATTACGTCACTTCTCCTGAGTCGCGAACGCTGCACCTACTTCTACGACGTGTGTCTGTCAGCTTCTTGGTGCGTTTCAAGAGCCGTTTCGCTTACGTTTTAGCCGCGACGGGGCGCTAGTTCTGGGGAGCACTGGGGATCTCATTCTACCTGTCCCTCGCTTCATACTTGCCGCATTTTATCAAAGATATCTGACGGATGCGGAACTGAAATAGTGTAAAAACATATTAATTGTCGGGTAGCAAATAGGGAACAGAAAAACGATATTTTCCGATGGTGCTGCCATTATTTTACTGATATTTTTCTCTCTGGAGGATTTTTGGAAGAAACAATTGCGTGCACATTTTTGTTGAGGCGCTCACTTCTACTATTACTTTCCAAAACTATCACGTGCCTGTAAATTTGAGAAGATTACAGTAAACAAAGGATAACGAGCTGAGGATCCGGCCACGCTGTCCGGGGGCTTCTACAGTACAGTGCTCAATTTTAAAAGTGCGTACCGAAGCGGAGTGCGAACAGCGAGGGCAAAACAAGAACGAAATGCGGAGGGCAGAGAGGGGGGATGCCCCACTCAGAAAATTTCGGGACCCGTAATCCAAGTAGATAAGCGCGCCAAGCCGCTATCAGCCTGCGGCAGCACAAGTATTATTGCTCGGTGGCGAAGGCATTTTTATCAGCTACACACTAAGACAGAACAGGCATGGTGAAAAACAAGCAGGCGTAGGATCGCCGCCTGAGGGACGCTAAAGAAACTTTCAACTATTTTGCATAGTTTCCGAGAAGCGGCGCTCGCCGGCGCACATGAAAGCACACAGGAAGGGTACGGAGAGGGAAAGGGTAGGAGATAGCGAGAGGAGAGTGGCTGGTTGCCATTTTTCGCTCCCGCGTTAGGCAATGATTATACAGGCGGCGTTGGACGGAAGGAAAGAGTACGAGCGTGTGCCACGACAAAATGATAAAAATGGGTCCTGGCTGTATCCGAGGTCGCAGTGCGTTCGTGTCTACAGCATCAACTGAGCGTAACTGCGCCTAAAGTTTTGTGTTGCGGTGCATTCGTGTGCGTTTTCTGGGCGCAAAAACCGAGCTATCGGTCAGAAAACTCAGAATAATCGCGTTGAACCACCACAAATGTATACCAAAACTCTGTGTCGCATCTATTTCATGTCCCACGAAGCTTCATTGCTCAGCCATTTTCAGAGAATCGCTCATCTTTTTAAATAAAGAAGCGTCTTCGCGTACAAAAAAAAATAAAAGAAGCTTGCTCTCACGCGTAAGCCTTGGTAGCGCAGTTGTACGCAACCTTTACGAGCATCAGGACGGTTTAGTAAGCGATTGCAGCCGATTTGCTTCTTCGCTGCCACAACTTCCTCTACCCAACACTGCTGCTATAGAGGGAGCTTCCTTATTTTTTTTAAGTGATACTCATTGGACCTAACCCTAATGGGGGGGGTGTCGGAGGGGGCGCGGTGCGCTGTACACAACCTTCACTACCATCACGGTGGCTTAATTCTACCATTGCAGCCGATTTGCTTCTTCGCTTCCCAAATGAACTTTACTCCATCATTGTCGATAAATGATTGCGCTTCCTACATTTTTTGGACGGGAAATTATTGGGCATCACCTTAGAAGGGGCGTACGCTATGATGTGTCTTTCGCGTTCCGACCAAATGTTGCCAAGATTACGGCGAACGCTGGAGTCTTTCTCGTTCCGAGCAAGTGTTGCATCGATTACGGCGAACGCTGGATTTGTTTTGTTTTTGTTTTGATAATGTTGGCCGATCTCTCTAAGTGGGTATGCTCGTTTTGACAATCGAGGCCAATGTCCCTTAGTCGGTACGCTCGGAATTCTTCTATAAGTAGGTATGCTCGTCATTTTCTTGGTATTTTTAACTAGGGACAAGAAAAACAAAGATTTGCTAAACAGCTCCGCTGTTAGTATGTCATGTTTATCTGTTCAGAAGTGCAACTGCAATTAAAATTATTTTGGCTAGGCTAGCAGCTTCCGCGCAGCGAGACTCGACCGAGCAACAGGAGCACTTATTCCAAGTGGGTAATGATGTTGGAGAGTGTGATGGCCTGATACTATTTTGATACAGACTTCACGTCAAAATAATAGCAGCAGCCGTAATGGCGGCTAAGTGTTCATTATCAAAAGATTACATTGTGGAATTTCTGTTGCACATGTAGTACGAGAACGAATACATTGAACCTTACGGAATACCAAAGGGGCAGGTAGCACCACGGAAATACGGCCACGATGGTACGCAAATCATAACTCGAAAAATTTGGGCTTAGCGATGAGACAATTGAGAGCCTTAGCGACTTTGTACTGAGAAGAGGTTCATCCACCCTCGCTAATAAAAGATTATTATTCGGTCAAGTAAAAAACACGCGTGTTATGGTCACACGAAACGAAAACAACGTACACCAAAAATGACATGTAAAATGTGTGTTTGTTTAGCTTCCTAACAACATTATTGTCCCATATTAGAAAGAATTCAGTGCGCTTACATACACTTATTCTTGAACTAAAATTTTTCTTCGGCTTTTTAGTGCATATGGATTGTATTAGTTGTTTTGTTAGCACGAGAGGAAGCATATTATTTTAAACATTATTCACCACACACTTTAAGGGCAAAATTATCAACCAATACTCAAGTTCTCCCTTCATTCGTTTTTGTTTTCCGTTGCAAAATAACAGAAAACAGTGCCATGGCAGCCTACAAAAATGCTGACAGCTTCAAAACACAGCCACAGCCTGTAGCCACGATCTTTGTCATTGCCTACGTAGAAGAGATTCGCGTTCCGTCTCTCAAAAGCTGGGTTGTTTTGTGTTTCCCTAACACAGTGCAAAGGGCTAACAACTAGGTCACGTAATAACTGCGGCTTATGGGTTCGCCCTCCAAGATAATTGGGCGTCCGTATACCACTTCAGAGGGATTACTTGCGTACACATCCAAATTATAAATGCGCCTGTTGTAGTGTTACGCTATATGGTTCTGCCACATAGATTCTCTCGACGAAAACAAGCGAGGAAGGTATCCTATCGCTGTTATAACTAATTAGGTACCCCTCAAGTGTAGCGTAGGTCACTACAGGAACGCGTATGCCCGGCGGGCAGACTAAGCTTACCTCCCGGTCATTGATGAGCCACTTGATGCCGTGTGCGGTCGACCCGATGTCGAGATTGCAGCTCAGGTCGACGACACTTCCCAGGCTGTAGTGGTCCTTCCTTCCTTCTATCCAAGGGCCACTCATTCGAGGACCTGTGGCATCGCGCAAACGGAAAGCAGCGGAGCCAGTTAGCTGCGTTCAAGATATAAAATGTACGTAGTGAAGAATTTCTAGTTTTTAGGTTCTCATTGTGCAATTTAACTCTAAAAAATGGCCGCGTATCTGCTCCTTTCCTTGCAAATGCCGACGAACGATGATAGTCGACTGGCACCCCTGATGAGGAAATGCCTCCCTTCTCCTTCCCGCCCACCTCTCATGCTGTTCCTCTCCCGAGTCGTTCCTCCCATAATAACACGCTAGAAATATGCTCAAGTCAATTTAATTTTTTACCGCGTTTCATTGTTCCAAGTCGGTTGACTCGATGCCAGTGCTGCCGTATAGCGGAGATGCGCTGGAATCGAGGCACCCTGATACAACGTTTATAGAACCACGTTGCCCTACTCCATGAGCGTTCCATGCGGAACCGCGAACCTATCTAGTGGAGCCTTTCGTTGCTGTTTCCGTTTGATTTCTTGAATTTTGCTAAGAGCTATAGCAGCGCCGGTATCACTAGGTGACGGTTTTCTGCAGTTATGTAGTATTTCATTTTATATCGCAAAAACCGAGCATACACGATTGTTCTAATAAAGGAACACTGTAAATATCAACTATGTATTGATTTTTTGCCTTATATTTGCTTAATGTCTTGTTCTTGAGCTTAGTTTTGACAAGTGTGAACATTGACCAAGGACTTAGTCGTTTAAATTTGGCTGTAAATACATAAGAGTATTGCGCAGGTTCTAATTCACTTTGGCAGGGTAGCTGAATCAAGTCCCAGACAGAGAGACAGACCGAAATTTTCGCGTTTAAGTGGCCCAAGAAAGACTGTCGTCTCTAAAATCTCTCTAAGTGTAGTGTCCTTCACCGAGGAAGTTTGAAGCATAATGTGCAATATAATTTGACCACCTCGTTCGTCAGCAGTCGCTTCGATATACCTATCCGTGGAACACAAGTTGGGTCATTCTGTCGGGTAAATTTTAATCCTTAGGTTCTGAAAGCTATCACGCGACGTATATAAGACGTCAAGTACAGCGACTTACTCGATTTCCAAAGGGGTAATTGTTTTCAGAAATTCAGGTAATGTTTCACATTCAATCAGCAAAATAAAAAAATTAGCGGAGAGCGTTCCAAGCATGATTTGTAATCAGAAAAATTTAACCAATCCATCGCATAAATCGCTTGCATGAGGTATGGTTAGCCTCTTTTTATGAAAGTCATCTGTAGGATATAACTAGTTTCAGTTTATTTTCACGAGCTTGAACTCAATATTACTGACTAAGCAGTAAAAAGGACAAAAACGACAGTAACAAAAACGACTGTAGCCCAGCCAGCCACTTTTACGAAGCACATCCCCCAATTTCAGTAGTATTGAAAGATCTTGCATGCAAAAATTTGTATTTAGGTTCATTGTTGTGGCAGAAGTAGTTTTTACAACGCGAGCTAAACGCGACCTTCAAGGTTTGGCGACGCCAGAAAGGCGGTGCCAAAATATCGGAGCAACAACTTTGTGTACTTCACAACGATATGTTTAGCAGAAGGAAACTAATGTTCAAATATTGTTTCGAACGTTAGTATGCACAATCCTTAAGGAGGAAACAGGCCCTGCTGCGCATGTCTAAAATTTGTTGGAGATTTTACCCCATACTGTAAGCCTGGCTGCGTTAATATGAATTGACTTGCGAGAACCAACCGAATAACTCACTTGTAACTTGGACGACGCGACCAAAGTCCCGCAACGTGATCTCTTCGCTGCTTACGAAGTAAGGCAGCGCGGCGTACGCGGCACAACGCACTTCCATGGCCCCATGCCAGAAGTGGTTGGGTTGAGCAACGAAAGCAACCCGGGAGAACACGTGCCAAAACCCGTCGTTCGCTGTAAGCTCCTTGTTTCGCACGGATTCCCCGTTGAACGTCGGCACCTGGATATCAGAAACCAATAAAAACGACCAGAAAAGGGGAAAATATTATCACTGTGGTACCGAAACGAGTGTGATCATTCATCATAAAATTACGACTGACATAAATGCCTAGTTGTAAATTAATTTCCCCCGACCTCAAGATCCGCGTGCCGAGCACGTAAGGTTTTGTTCTCATTTTTTATTTTTTCGGAGAGCGCACGGAAATAATTGTCATGTTTGTCGTTCGAACAGCCAAATGTTAGCCATATGGCCCACGGCCCCAGATGCAGCCATCGTAAAAGCAGTGGTCAGCCTGGTATAAACTATTGGTGCTCAGTTCTCGGATTCAGACGCCTAGATCTATAAAGTGTGAAAACATCGCCCATGCAGCAAGTTATTAAAACTTGCTCCTGCGCTAGTTGGTTCATATTATTCGCAATAAAAGTTCCCGCAGAACAAAGGAGCCAGGCAACAGCCCCGTCCGTCTCTCTTCTGTTGTCTGTTGTGCGCTAACTTGTTCTGCAAACACTATGAGCCATCCCGCCCAGCAGGACGTTTTTTGGGACATCTAATGCAGTCCAGTCTTTTTCTTTCGTCTTGTCCGTTCCGCGCTAACATTTATTGCGACTGCAGAAATGGCGATGAGCTCTGGTGCGATAGAGAAGGTGTACTGAAAGAGCAGAACCCTTGTGGGGCTAGAGTAGCGGCGGTACCGTGCGAATACAATATAAGGTGGAATAAAACGGCGTCATTTCGCTGAAAAGGCAGTTCTACGTAATATTTTTTCTTATTTCAACTGTGATTGTTAAGCCATTTAAAGCTTAACAAGGCATATACGACATACTAAAAAGGCAGCTAGCTCAGATTAGCTAAGTAGTGCCTCAGAACCGCGCTTCATATAGAGGCCGCTTGTAGCTTCGGCGCAGACAATTTCGCCATTCTTTCTTTTTTCTGTTCAATGGCCTAACAAGCGGAGGACCTCTTTTCTGGCTTACTCTCAGCCTGCGAAACAAAAATAAAACGTTCAGCGTAAGTTTAGTTAAAGGCGACAAAGTTGATCTTCACCTTTTTGCCGTTGATGTACCATGTGAGTGACGTATTCGGTTTCGAAGGCCCGTAAGAACACGTCAGGTTGACCGGGTCCCCCACACGGTACTGGTTCCGCCAGCCGCTAATAAATGGATCTTCCGGTGGCAACTCTGGGTGAAAAGATAATAAGAAGAAAAATGAGCAAACATCGCTGTGAAACTGAGACTGACCGTATTTTCGCACACGGTTGTTTGCAATATGCAATGTACCATACTTCTTGGTTAATTGACCAAAGGAAATTCGAGAGGACAATTTTTTTATGCAAACAACTATAGGGCTGACAGTTCAATGGGGGATTTGGTGTTCCACATGAGTGGCCTAGAAGCGGTGGCTGCGTGATTATATTAAAAATGTGACTGATAGTTCCCTATGATATCGGCTTAGCTGAACCACCGAAATGTTTATTATGCTCGCGGGATCCGTCCTACGTGATATAACTTGTTTCAGGGTAGTTCCGATAAAACGCGGGTTGTTCCAGCGTTTTTCTGTAATTATAATCATCCCGTAGAGGCCCATATATATTCCCTCAAGAGGAGGAGTTCAAATTTTTAGAGTTTCCGCGATGCACTAATTGTGACACATAAATAAAGCTCGGCGTATGACAGAGCCGTCTCGGCGGGCAATTATGGTATAACGTTTTCCAACACATCTACATTTGCAAAAAAAGTTGGTTTTTCTTACATATTCTGGCTACTTTTCTGTACGGACGCCGGATGTGACTGAGCCTTTGTGGGTATCGGCATGCAGCTTCACTTCAAAACAACTTCAGTGCAAAACGTCAAAAAATAGCTTAGCCTATTATTAAAAAAGAGGTGCATAGCATACTTGCGTTTGCGCGACACCACGGCCACGTACGTGAAAGCATTCCAACTGCGGTGCCATCTTTACTGTCACATTAATCGAATTGAACGGGTATTTTATTCCTTTTGGGAGTGAACAATGAATACTCTTTTAACTGAACCTTTGAAGCTGTCATACAGCTCAAGAACTTCTGGTCGGCTTAACGCGCGTTTGGCCAAAATGGGATATTCTTAATAGCTTGCGCCCAATACGAAGCCTCCAGCAACCAACGAACTCTCCGATTGGGAAAGTCTATTTTAAACATATACACCTATTCCAAAAGCAAGGGCCAGTGTTACTTTAAGCGAGAGTTTTGCGGTGCTTACCGTACATCATGAGCTCTTTCTGCGCCCGCTCAGTCTGAAATGAGGGAGATTCGGCCGAAACTTCGCAGCGATATTTGCCTTCAGTGTGGAGATTTGTGTCGTTCAGGTAGAGATTGCTGATGTTGGAACGTGAGACCTTAAAGGAAAAAAACACAGGCAAGAGTAACTCAGTAAGGAACGCACGAAGGCGTAGGTTTGCTTTTCTTTCGTGACAACAATTTAGGATCAATATTCTGGAACCGATAATAGCAGAAAGCGAAAACGTTACTGATATAATGTTGCGGGGGAAACCGTTTCGTTGTGGTCCTATTCAAGTAAATGAAACAACTACCGCTTATCTGGTTCCTTGTTTACAGTATCCTACCTCCAGTGTTCCTTTTCGTTCCCTCCACCAAATAGCAACTCTTTGTTACATGTCACCGGAGTTTTCTCCAATCTTGTTCCGGTGAGCACGCGTGTCGCTTTCGCTTCTCTTCGTTCTGTTGTATCTGGAGTTTCACTTCCGCGGCAGCAGATACCTGACCTTATCAGAACTTGTAAAAGCGAGGCACTCTATTCAAAGTGGTTGCAGCCCCGCTTATCACGCACGTATTCCTGGTTGTATTTCTGCAACTGTTTTCGGTCCGGTATTTCTTTATCTTGAAAAGCTTTGATCTCTCGCCCGGTTGTTTCTGTGTTGCATTGTACCTTTGTGAGTTTCCAGGGTATCCTGCGAAGACACATGGTAAGAGAAAAATGTATGGTGGGGTTGTCAGGGACAATTTAATTAAAGCATCTGGGTATTTTCATTTTACGTGTGACCTTTAAGTTTCTAGTGACTGTCGTGCATGTGAATGGTGGCTGTTGGAAGTTAAGAACCAAACCGTGAGCGCTTACGTCTATGTGTATGCCGGGCATGTTGTAGACTTTTGTTCGGGGAGTTTCGCTTGGCAGGTATCTGTAAATCTCCACGTTATTCTTGTACCACTTGACGGAGTATAGTTGGTCCCTCTCGAGGTCGTAGCTGCAGTTGAGCCAAATGGGGTCCCCTGATCGAGCCACGGATGGCACGTCCAGGCGTAGCAATCGAAGCCCTTTCGTTCCTGCATTTCCAAAGAGGAGCACAACAAAAAAAAATAAAGCTTTAAACCATTTTTGTTTTAATTTATTGGAGTGCTTTAATTAGACGTGTAAAATTTGGAATAAGTTAGAAGGGCCCCTTTGGGGCGGTCTTGGGGCCTTGGAATTAGGTTTGACGACTGGCTGAGAAATCCTGTTCTCGGCGTAATTTGAATCAAAAGTTTGCGTTAACGAATACGTCACAAATGAAATGAGATGCACGCCCAAATACTTTACCGCGTTAAAAATATTTTACGGAAGAAGTTATTTACTCTCCTTTCCTGCTATATGAACGAACGGGAAACCACAAACTTAAGGTGGCGGTAAAGCAGGCAAGTGGCATCGAGTAACAAATTTATAGCAGGAAAGATTTTTTATCATTTTTTATGGAAGCTTTCTTTAACGTTACTAAATGGTGAAAGACAGTTATGAAAATCCATTCTTTTTATTTATCTAAAACATAATACCAAACATAGCCGTATGAATTTTTTGTCAGGCATCGTAAACGTTTGAGAATCAGAGCTTTGACTCCTGGTTAAGCCTGTGCAAAACGCCCGAATCGTAGTAAGGAAGAACATCGTGCCCCGAATAAATATATATAGAGAAGCTATCTTCCAACATGTTTAACCTTTATGTCTTTGGAACAGTGACGGATACTTTGTTACGGCTATGGCCTCTGAAAAAATAGGGAATACGAGCAAACAGCTTTATACGGCAAGTAAACACTGAAAGCAGTGATAACTTCTTCGCTTTTCACTACTTAAACTCATTGATAAGTGCTCTAAAAACACCTTTGGACATTAGAAAGAAAATACATATGGTGGTGGGAATATCGTTAGAAATTTTGGATACTTTTCAAAGCAATCAAAACAAGTGCAAGTCGGGCTTTGGGACTTTGGTCGAAACAACGACTGGCAAATCTAACTGCAACTACTGCAATCTTATTCTTCGGCCACAAGTTGCTTGACCTCGCGTTATGTTGTACGCTGTAACAAATGATATAAGTTCTTTCATCATATAAAACACATCGTGTAATGTCTTCTCTGTTGATGTGTTCGTTGATTGTTGTTACTCGTTAGATTCACACAGCGTGATGCCTTTTTGCAGGAATTTTAGGGGGTCTCTGTTTTGCGTAAGCTCAACTCATTCGGTTATATCGAATGCCCTTTGATCTTTCCATTAGGTTATTTTGCTTTTTGCTCCCCGTAATACGCTTCTGTGCCTATGTGGTGCATTAGTTGTGTGTGTTGCCAAAGTTGGCATCCCCCGCTATCCTTCGCAAATGTTTCTAACTTTCGGCTTCAATGCGTTGCAATCTACATTATATAGCCCCTATTAACATTATATAGCACTTATAGCCCCTACTTCATAATACGAGTTGTCTCCGGCCAACACATTTGGTGTGTATTTCTTCTTGCTGTCCTTGTTAGCTAACCTGCTGCTCACCACAGCTTGATGTCAGTAAAATAGAAGCGGTCTAACGTAGTTCACTTCCGAACCGTGAATATTATGCATAAAACATTAAACGCGTACAATAACCGAAACCTCCGTCACTTTGCCACTCGGCCTATTTAGATTAAAACATTGTTTTCCTTAGCAAGGGTTTGCGGTGCTGTGTGAAGCCTAGCAGACGCGATCGAACTAGGTAATATCGATTTTAGTTTATGACATCGCCGATCTTCCTGCAATCTGAATAAGCAGCCTCTATCTGAAATACGGTAATAATGTTTCCATATTTGGAGACGCGTATACTCCAGCTGGGACAAACAACCGCTGGTAACCTAAACAAGCTGAGCGGAGAAATTTTCTATGGCTGCCATTGTCAAAGCCCCAAGCACTCGCCTCGGCAGCTTATTCAAACCAGGCGTCGCGATATGCGCCAAGCGGGTCGCGGGAAGGCTGTGGCCACGGAGAGCCGACAGCGCTGTGGTTTTGCGGAGGCTCTGTAATTACTTGCGCATAATAAAGCTTCCGTGTGGCATTGTCGACCAGGGCTCACAGCGGCCCCGCATTTCTAACACAGAGGAGTTTGTATATGCAGCTAGTGAGGTTTTCTGGTCAGCATACATGAACTTACCAACGCTGTTCTGGGGTGCGTGTTATGTAGCGAAGTTTCTCAGACAGGATGTTATCGAGAACTAACAAATATTAGACGACGCGGATGATTCCAGAGATAAGTACACTCCTTTAAACGTGTACAACAAGCCGTTGGCAATAGTTCGCGTCAAGACACCATACAGCACAAAGAAAGGCCACGGGAAGAAAGCGAACAGACTATAACCAAAACCGCAGCCAAAAACTTGGTCAATGATAACTTCAGGCAACCAACATAATACAAGAAGTTAGAGTTTATTGCGACTGTCGTCTGCCGCTACCTCCTACACCAGGTGTTGCCAGTTTGTCATGTTTCGCTTTGCTTCTATAATTCTAGATATGCGTAAAGTATCCAACTGCACAGAACTGACCACAGCTATGACTTTGCTACAAGAAAAAGGAAGCACGTGTAAATAAAAGTAAAGTAATAAGGGTAGGAGCAAAATAAAAACGACTTCAAGAAACACGCAAAAATGAACCGTACAAAAGTACTGTTCTCACCATATATAAAGAACAGTGACAAAATGTGTGAACAATCTGCCAGAGCCCCGACAAAAAAAAAGACGAAGTCACTTCCGGAGGAGGCCAGGCAAAGCCGTCTGGGCACATTTCCGCTGCGAGAAACGCTTTACAATAGGTAGAGCAACAAAAGCCGTTCTCGTAGCATCTCTGGGTGATTACTGTTCAGGCGTCCTCTAAAGATCCGTCATCGTTAAACGAAAGGTGCTCAACAAGTACCTGAAGCATATGAGTTTGGGTTCGATATTGACCAGATCACTGTCATGACTTTGGTGTCGGGCTATGCAATCCGCTCTTTGACTGTTTACAACCTCTCCAAATTATCCTGGGCAAATTTGCAACGGAGGTATTATGTTGCTTGTTTTTTTACGTGTGCCCGAGAGATGCAATACGCAAGAAAACATTTAGACCTCCACGCCTGTCTTTCAAATCTGATTTCTTTTTTTCCATTTTGTAAAGGAAAATTTCCCGTTTTTTGCTTGAGGTTCAAATGCGCGCCTTCCATTGGGCGTTGATTCTGGTGTTTAGACCATACCCTATTTGCAAATTGGCCCCGTATAATTTGGAGACGTACGTTGTAAACGGTCGAAAGCGAATTGCATAGCCTGACACCAAAGGGCTTTTTGGGCTGGTGTAGTTGCCTGCGAGCAACTTTTTCCCAACTCGTGTTTACTACGATTTTTTTTGAAGGTTTACGAGAAACATTCATTCATTCATTCATTCATTCATTCATTCATTCATTCATTCATTCATTCATTCATTCGTTCGTTCGATCATTCATTCATTCATTCATTCATTCATTCAGTCGTCCCGCTGATTAACAAAATGACCATTCCGTGTTTTTTATGTCTAGCTTGAAATTAAGGGACCGCTTCTTCCCGTGAAAATAGTTATATGGACGCATAAAATATCTTATTAGGTCGCGTAATAACTTGGAAACTAGATAACATAACTGATTCGTGCATTAGCACCAATAAAAACTAGAAAAAATAGAACTGCATTTGGTATTTGCCCCAAACTGCAATTATTTCTTTGAACTGAAGGTATCGTAGTTTGCGTGAATTATTGTGTACAAAAAAACGTGATAAGTACGGAGTAACGTTCACAAAAAAAATCTACAATAATGCTCCAATGTAAAAGTGCTATTTTACAATCGAACAGCATAAAATTCTTCACATCAGAAAATACCAAGGTTCATAGTTTCTCAACAAACAGGATCGGAACATGCAGCACACTAATAGCGATAGAGCCAACCCTGTCCTCCCAAAGTGCCTGCACATTGAGAACGCACTTCGATAGTCTCACCAACACACAATTTAGAGTCCAAAAAGCGCATGCTTAAGGATACGGAAATCAGTGAGGCGACCACAAAATGTAGGAATAAATGTAGTTACAATGAGAAAAGCGGCCTAGACAACCAAATTTTCCGCTAACTCGAAAAATATTTCACACACTTTTATTACATAACATTTCTCACGATACCACAAATAACATAAAGTGGTTCAGGTGACGAGCTTGTTTGCAAACTGCGCCACTATTGCGATGACATTCAAAATCTCTCCGGATAATGTTTGCGCAGAAGTGCTGCTAACCTACCAATCTGTTTTAGCCTGATATAAGACGAAGCCATGTTGCTAAAAGACAGCCCAACTGATGGTGCAGCATTGAGCACTGAAGTCTGACCTCGCCATACGATCCCCGTGGCTTAACGTACAATCAGCTTGACGTTGCTTCTTAACGTACGACTGTGAAAACTTAAGTCTAAACGCAGGCCTAATTGTAGGGCAATTGACCAAGCCTTTTACTTGTAGTAACGGAGAGAAGAGGAAAAAAAACAGAGTTACAGTTAAAGGATGATCATTACCAGGTCACATATCTTAGCCTACAGAAGCGGGGATGTCGTCTGCAACTTGAGTCAAGCTCGATGACTGTGCCGCAAACACGCGGTCGTGTATTTGGCAGAGCTTTATAAAACGGCAAATGAACTCCAACATTTCAGTCAGGCAAGAAGCTCAATAAAACAATCAGTACATCAATCGATCAATCAATCAATCAATCAATCAATCAATCAATCAATCAATCAATCAATCAATCAATCAATCAATCAATCAATCAATCAATCAATCAATCAATCAACCACATAATGTGCAACTGCCAGGAGAGTAGACGACAAGAAATATAACCGTGTGCCCTGAATCTTGAATGTATGCGTAATCCGAAGCCCAGCGGAAGGTGTTATGTTTGCAGGAGCACCTACCCGGAGCCATGTATTGGACTACCCTTCATAATCATGAATCTAGCTTTTACCCGATATTCCGTGCTTGGAATAACCGTACAAACAGTCAATCGTTTTTGTTGTGTTTTGCTGTAAAATGCAAACTTTTTTCTACCTTTTACCAACGTTCAGCCCGTCGTGAAAAAGCAGATAGCGGCGGATTACGGTGACCATCTCTGAGCACTTGTTAAGAGGTTTCTTAAACTAAGCCTAAGATTAAACAACCGCTAACCAGGCAGGCCGGGGAATTCCGCAAATGCAGGTAAGATAAAACCCAAGAAGCGTAAATTTAGGTGTAACCACACTGAGAAAGAGAACACATCGCAAAATTTATTGCCCGAAGCGAATCAAAATTTTTACAATTATTAGGCTATACCGAGATTCTGGAATTTAATGGAAACAAAATAGGCTTATAGTATCAGCGTAAGAGAATGTGAACAAAATATTGAAATGAAAAGGTACATCAAAATGCTTATAGCAAAGCTTTGAGGGAAAGGTGGCTCACCCACGACGAAAGCAATTTATTGTACAACTAAAGGCGGGAAATATAAAGAACAGCAAATTAAACAACTGCTCAAGGCGAAGAAATACAGGAAACAGAACTCATACACGACGAAAACAATTTTTTATGCAGGGACACTATGTCGTAAAACTGCGGTGTGCAAAAAAACCACGAAATTAATATGTGGCGACATTCAAGAGCTGAATGGACATGTAATTGCTTTTTCATTTGTCTCAGGGGGGTACTCCAGCCTACGTATGGCAGAAGCACTTTCCCGTAAACAGAAACCGACACGTTCCACGAAAATGAGAAAAAAGGTAGGCCAGGTAAACTCTTAAGGACCTACATACGAGAATCCGCAAGTACGTCATTGGTTTAACCCTGGCGTATATAATTAAGTTTGACCAAGGTGCACAAACCTCTCAAGATGTAGCTCTGGGAAATACAAAAGCGCTGCACGCCCAAAAACTCCGCTCACTGCATTGTGAGCGACGAATTGCCTTACAGCGTAAAGCGAAGTGGTCCGTACAAGCGAGTTGGATCACTGATGAAGACAGCAATTACGAAGTTCCGGGTAAGCGGGCAGGAGCGGCGAAAGAGGTAGCGACAGCAGCCGCGGCTTGAAGCCCTGTCGAAACCTCGCCCTTTTCGAGCTCCTCGAGTACGGCATAGCGTGCCAGCTCCGCGGGGAACTTCAGGCTGGGAGCAGCCTCTCGCATGACGAGGCCACCGCCGCGCACGGTTCGGAAAATGTGGAGGGAAAAAAATGACGAGACTAAACCATTGCTCCTACGCAAACGGGAGCGGTAATTTTTCCGCGCGTGGGAACACGTTCCAGCCCGGCGGTTTTGGGTTTTATTTTTTTACGTCGTTTCCCGCGCTCTTTTCGCTCTTTCGCCATAGTATTTGTGCTAATATTATGCTGCCAGTCTTCGCGTTAGCCATACCTGCCTCTTTACGGACTGCTGCTAATGGGCCGTCGAAGGGGATTGACGTCTTTGAAAGACCTGGAGAAGTCTCGAAGTACCCGTACTTTTTTTTGTGTTCCTCTCACCTTTAAGGCGAAGTTCTTGGATTGGAAGAACCCATTGCGGTTATACCATCGTCACTTCAGCAGGATGGCGATGTACCTATTTATTGGGCATAGCGCTACACCGAACAGTACAGACAGCACGGCGAGTCTCAGCGAAGATGGCTGAATCAGTCTGGCCAGCGAGCAGTGGACCCACACATTTACGTCATCGTCCTCGTACCCCTGGCGGGCCAAGAAGTACGAACGTATCAATCGCTGGGGATTGAACACTGCACGGCGATCAGACACAGCGCAAGCAGGGGATCGCGGCTTGACAAATATCCACGAGACATATGCCTTGCTATTCCCAGCAACGTATAGGTAAAGTCATTTTCGTACCTATAAAAGTGACAGGAATGTCTCATAATCTTTCAAGCTGTGCGCGTGCAATGGAGAGAGAATTGTTCGAGAATTCATTCATATTGGAAATTCGAACGTGAAAACAGCTTAGCGTAAGTAACCGACGCAGGTGTTGAGACTGACGCACCTAGTCTTCGTGAACACGTTTTGGCCTCAAGTAACCAAGTGTCTTCAAGAACCAAACTGTCAATAATGACACTATTGTAGAGAAATAATGGCTACTGTTCAAGATGCAGACACTAGATGCATTCATTTTATGCAAAAACTCAACATCCAGTGTGGACACGGGGATGATAATAGCCCCGCGGCTGAGTCCTTGCAACGTATAGCTGCAGGTATTGTCGCTCCCAGAATGGGATGTGAAATATGCAATAACGAAGCGCTAGCGCATATCTGTGGTATTATTAACGCCTCCCAGCTTTCACTGCAATTTAAATGTATGCCAGAGCAGGTCTTTTGCCGAGATGCGTGGCAGTGTTTGCAGCTAATTGGCAACAACGCCCTCATACAGCAAGTGTCAAGTGCATTGCTACACTTTTTGGCGAAACTACTGCTGCTACGAAATTGCAACCACCTCTAGAATATACCACATCAAAAATGCAGAAGTATTAATATTAGAGCGACGGGCAGTATATATCTACGAACCTTGTGCGTATCGCAGATGAAAGCGGCACACCTCAATCGACGTTCACTTTTGGATTCGCGAAGCTTATTCCGACTATAAAAGGTTCGGGTATTCTTGTCATCTGCCCTCATATAAGAAAGAGACGCAGCAATTAGCTGCAGTATTTATAAGTAGGGTCACGAAGAAGCTCTACGTCCTCGTGCATGGGGCTTTCGTTTGAAGGCACAATACTCCCTGAAATAGTTCCTGTAAGGGAAAACTCAAAATGGAATAAAAACAATATTCAGTGTCTTGTCCACTACTATTTTGGGAGAACCGGCATACATCGTAAACACCCAAGTTCGTTAATGTTCCGAAAATATAATGGGGTAAAGCCAAGTAAATGTCGTCCCTGCAAAGTGCAATTATTCCGGTAATACTAAAATTAGGCTGGATTTTGCCTCACGAAAGGGCTGCCAGGAAAGGCCACTGCTAAAATTCTCGCTACTTTCACCAATACAGAATGTGTCTTTTTTCTCGATAGTAGCTTTTCGAAAAACATTTAAAAAAAAGGCAGAAAAATCAAAACATTGTGTCGACAAAATGTTGTCCATAACCTCTGTGGGTTCCTACAATCTATATCTTTTCATAATGAGAATTTGTAGATTATCCATATAGTCAATTTTCAGAAGTTTTCAAGTTAGCGAAGATTGCAGAAATCTCGCGGTGGTGACCTCTAGGGGTTTTAATGCTACAATACTTGGGTACTACAGGTTTCACGCCCCAAACATTCCAGAAGAACGGTTGTTGCGTAATATCCCATTGATTTACTAACAACCCCACATTGCTACACATTCGTACAGATGAATACGCGGATTCGCGAATTTCCCGTGGATTCCGTGATCGATGTGGTGGTGTAGCATTTAGGCAAGGAACGAGGATAGGTTACCTTGCACTTGGTCCTATACCGAGGTGTCGAACTTGGAAACCATCGTCAGGGCAGTCTCGACAGTGAAGCGCTGGGAGTGCTGTTGTAGGCCGCTACGTCACTTGCCACGCGTCCTTCATACCGCGCAGCCGTTTGTCGTCATGTAGAGGGCGTTCCTCCACGCTCCTAGAATTTTGTTTCCTAGACTGGAGGCACTTAAAATTAACTTCTTCAAATAAGGTAATATTATTCATTTAAGAGTTTCAAAATAGCTTAGATGTTCCGCATGAGCAGGTCGTAGGTCGGACGTTCACTTTGTTTAATGTAGTTATTGTGAGTATCCTTATGACAACACTAATGATGTCCCACATTAATGAATATGTTCCGGCGGCGCAATGAACTTATTTATCAATTTATTTGACTGTTGTATTCGCAGACATAAGATATTGAAGTTAAAGGCTTTATAGCTGCCTCCCCAATATTTGAGCCATAAGTCCAGTCCTCATCATAGCGTTCTCACCTTGTGATCAAGATTAGAATGCACAAAATAGTTGCCAAGCCAAAGTTATAATTTATGCTGAGAATTACTGTAGAGAGGTATGCAACCTTACGTCTATGGGTGCACTAACTGTGCCGTGGCTTTGTGTCGTGGGCAATAAAGTAGACTGGATATGTGCACTTCAAAATTGAAGGTTTTAAAAAAGAAAGTTTTAGTTACGGAATTATATCTTGAACTTTAGGGCATGTTCCGAAGGGTCAGATTCTACTGCTCTTCCGGACAAAGTATACTTAGATATTTCTCCCGGTGTGAAGCAGCTAAGTGACGCCACTAAGAACACTGGAGCTAAAGACCCAAATTAGTGCTACTTCTGGCAAAGAACGCCGAAATACTGGATGAGTACGACAGGCAGTTGACCGACGCGCAGTTAAAATGTACGCTCATATACCATCTTCGTTAGGTGAAGAGTGCCTTTTAAAACTGTAGCCCTTTTTGTACAACTGACCCCCAATGTCCACTATAACCTCGGGGCACTCTGGCTGAACCACGCCTGCGCCCTGCCGTGCTTTTTTCGCTCGAGCTGCCTATGGACAATACGTTAAAACGACTGAGAGATTCGGCTCCCGGTCAATTTAAAATACGTACCGAATCTACGGCGCTCATCGCAGACTTGCGGCAACTCTACCGCAGGGGAGGTAGAAAACTACGGACATAAAACCACAGCGCGCGGCGCATCAATATCTCATGATACGGCACTGAAAAAATACATTCAAGCTACAAAATCAGCATGCAGGTTACTTGAAGCACTGTAAGAAGCTTCGGCGTTTACGAATGCTTTGAAGGGAGATGTGCCCCAAGCTTCAAAGGGAAGAAGTCCAAAGGTCGGGGAAACACCGCACCAAAGCAGCTCCATTTGAGCGCGAAACACGTCCAGGAAAAGATCGCGACGATCGCGTGCAGCGGAAGGGCACTGGATTGGAAGGGCATCCTACGGAGCGTGCGTGCTTCCGCGAACTTAGCGGCAAGTAGTGATCACTTATGCCCACCAAAAGAGAATTCGGGGAATCGCCCGTGCCGAGTGCACAGTCGCGTTCCTCATGCGGAGGTACCTGACATATTCGAAGGACAGCTTCTGGACAGCCCACGGGGGGCGTGGTGTTCGTATGCGATCGTTTACAGCCCCTTATGTTTGAACGGTAACACCTAGTGCGGGCCTCGGCTCTACGAATGATTTTGTAGAGAAGTGCGTCATTCATTGCGTTCTGTGCTAGACCTATAGTGCGACGCTGAGTTCGAATGAACTGCTGTTTCTCATTACAAAAAATTGGCCGCGTATCTGCTCCTTTCGTTGCAAATGTCGAGAAAAGACAATAGTGTTTATCGACTATTGTTAAGTAAATTCCTCCCTTCGCTTTCCCGCTCACCTCTCATGTTGTTCCTGTTGCGTCGCGCTCTTCCCAAGGTACAGACGCCAAAGGTTTGCTTAGATCATTTCAAATTTACCGTGTTCCACTTCTTCAGGCCGGGTGTCTCGATGCCAACACTGCCGTAGGGCGAAGACGCGCGTGAATCGAGCCCTACTTCAACGTTTATAGAACCGCGTTTACCTGCTCCACGTGCGTTGCAAGCAGAACGTGGAACCTATCTAGTGGAACCTTTTGTAACTGTTGCCGGTTGATTTCTTAAAATGGCGCCAGAAGATATAGTGGCGCGGGCGACAGCAGGCGACGGAGGAGTGAATTTTTTTTCTGCAGTTTATGAAGTATTTAATTTCGCTAAAGTCAAGCATGTATGATTTATTGTAAAGGAACACTGCAAATATCATTTCTGTATTAATTTGCTGTCTTATATTTGCCTAATGTCTTGTTCATCTTGAACAATGTTGACAAGTATGAACATTACTCCGGACTTAGACGGGTAGATTTAGCTGTGAATATATAAGACTATTGCGCAGGCATTTTTTTACTTTGGCTGGGTGGCTGAATCGAGTCACAGACAGACAGACAGAAAAACAGACAGGCAGAGAGACAGGCAGAAAGACAGACCAAAATTTCTGGGTTTAAGTAGCCCAAGAAAGACTGTCGTCTTTAAAACTGGCTTCGCCTTCGCGCCATTAACCTCAAGCTTTTCATGGCTAAAGGTGTTCACACTGTCAACGGTTTCCTCAGGAGTGTACCTTATACAGTAATACCTCGTTAACTTGAACTCACATATCTCGAAAAATCGGCTAAGTCGAGATTTTTCGTTGCACCGAACCATTTCCTATAAGTCCCATGCATTTGTTGCCCTTTATTTTGAAGTATTTTGGGCCAAACTGTGGATATCTCGAAATCTTGAATCTGAGTGGAACAAAAATTTCGCCGCCGCGGATCGTTTCACAAGATTTGCCCGATGCTGCCGTGCATAAGTCCCTCGATTTTTTCTAGTTTAGCCGCGCCTTTTGATGTTTTCCCCGAAGCCGATGTTTTCCCCAAGCGTGTAGTCTTAGCGTAGAGATAGGCGTATCAATTTCGTCAACCAACACTGTGGCACGTCAAGTGACGGTAGAGACATGCGTAGAGACAACGTCTTCTTGTATGTTTTTTTTTTCTTTTTCAAACTTTTATGGAAACCAATATTGGAAGCTGCTGTTGAGGAGCTAGTAAGTATTAGCGCGTTTTTTTTTGTTTGCAAAAAAAAACTCGGTATTTCATGGCAAGTAGCGAAACTTTGCTTATTCGAAAATCCTCTTATCTCGATATATTTCCCGGTTTTTACTACTTCGCCCTAATGAGGTATTACTGTACAGTTTACATGCTGGCTATACGGAGATCAGTTTGGCAGAAGAGGCATGGTATTAAACGTCAAGAACTTTGTTGAAAACGGCTGAGAAGGTAGTAGCGGCAGGCCTGCTGATAGTCCTTTAGGATGGTGAGCTCACCCGTCCTGGTAGGTGTGATAGCCGCGAAGATTATGGCGGTTACTTCTGCTGTTGCGGTTGTGTAATTGGGTAAAGTGGCCGAATTGAGTATGGCCCCCGGAGTCCATGACTGCTTACGGGGCACAGAATGTGGAGCTGATGAGAGCAATGTCTGTGTATCTAGTGTCTGGTCCGCTTGAGTAACGTCGATTCGATTAGGTGATCTGAGCGGGTGGAAATTCTTCACTAAATGACTTCTTTAGTCAGTTCGCGTAACTGAAAAAAAAAGTGTTCAAACTATGCAATAGTTCAGTCTGTTTTTTTTTTCGTCGGTCGTAGATCCAGTGTTGTTCTGGAGAAATTACCGAAAATTGTGACGTTACTGCTCTCTCAATGAAATAATTGGCCACGTATGTGCTGGCGCCGTTGCACACGTAAAAAGGCGTATTCTGGCGCTCTTGCTACATAACCGCCTCTCCTCCCTCCGAAACCCACCCTTCACATCCTCTTGTCTTGCTCTTCTAATAATAAACGTGATGGACGTTTGTAGAATATAAAAGTTATCGCGTTCCACTGCTCGTGCGCCATTTTCTAGGTCATTTTGTTACTGTTGGGTTTATGGGGCCGTCTGGAGCTCGAGGCTCGAGTGCGAGCAATTTTTTTTTTTTGCGCAAATAATTCCTTTCGCGTGTTTTGAATGTGCCATCGCAAAGCTCAAGCCCCCGTCTACTTATACATGAAACGACATTGCTAGTAAGAGTTGTATATTTAGGCTTCGCAAAACTCGTCACCGTATATGACGCAACTTTGAAATTTCGCAACTCTTTTTCGAGCTTTTTTCAAAATTTTTGTTTTGGCGGTTTTGCTTTTTAGGCAATCGTGTGAGGACGCTATACCAGATACCAATGTGGTGCTTCGAAGTTTTTTTTAGTATTTATATAATTTTCTTGTTTTTGTTTTGTTTTAACAGCAAAGCTGCATAAGCTTTTAGTTCTGCCGTATAGCGTTACCAGAAAACAACATCAAGCATAAAGGCCGAGCGCACGTGACCATTCGCCTCATCAGGAGCGCCTGGCGTCGGCCAGGCTTGTGCATGGGCTTGCAGCGCGTGAGGAGCTCGCAAAAAAATACAAAAAAAGACTGAGTGAACGTGGGCGTGGGCCTTGTGAGGAGCGCACGGCGTCACGCACCTCGGCCTTCGGGAACACTCTCCTTAGCGTTCGTGGCGTGACCATTCGCGTGTTCTTCCACTCGCTAGTTCACGCGCATTCGCGCCTGAAGTGCGGAGCACTGACTCCGAGTTGGCGCTAGAGGCGCCGAGTTCGCAAAGACGGTTGCCACGGTTTCTAGCACGTGCTGACGCGGTCCACTTTGGGAGAGATGTGAAAGGCTGCTGACAAAACAGTTCAGCCCTGCCAGCCATGAAGAACTTTCAGCGGCAAGCTCGGAAATTCATACCAGATGCGAGAGCCTGGTCTCCGACTGGGTGGGAGTGGCCGTCAGTACTGCTGTTTCTCAAACTTTGCGCCTCCAGTGCAAGCTCCACTAATTTTTTTCTCTGTTCGCGTCAGAGCACACGAGTAGATTAATCTTCGCCATTTTATTACTTCACTGCCTCCTACACTCGTTTTGCGTATTTTGATTTGTTAGTTTTCTTCTGGTGAAGATGGTTGCCTGATTTGAGTATTTAAGAACTAAATTGCCATATTTTTTCCATAAATAGCCTTGTTGAGTGCTTACCCATTTCGTAGTTCTGGTGTGGTTTGGTTTGTGTTTATTGGCGCAAGGGTATCTATTATGACCAAAGAGCACCAGACTGTATTAGGTGGTCTTTCAACGCCCGGTTAAGGCATAGGGTACGTAAAAGATGAGTATGGTATTGCCTAAAAAATGTATATATTGGTGAAGAGGACGCATAGACTAAAACATGAGGATGCTCTTAATGATGGATAAAAGAGCATTGTGACTCAGACGTGACATCGTCTGAAGCTTTAGTGGGTGATGATCTAGCGGGGCTCCCTGTGCACGAAAAAGAATAATCATTTCAGCAACCTTATTCTCTTTGCGCCGTTGACAAACTCATCAACTAAGTTAGTCTGTTTTTCTTTTTATTTTGGTTTTTTGAAGTTAATCGTGAGAGGAAGATGAACCAGAATGACTTTAAAATTTCGTGTGCACTTTTTCACGTTTTATTTCTGATATTTTTTTGGTTCTACGTTATTCGCATTAGGGTGCAAGGTATGGTAAACCTTTGCGAGTTTTGTACTCCTTTTTTAAGTGCGAATGCACTTTATAAGCGACCCTGAATTCCGTTGACCGCCGTCCGTCCACATAGCAACAGCTGCGGGTGCGCGCGCTCCTCGTCTTCCTTGGCAACGGGGGGAGATGGCACATACCCACGTGGGGGATTGGCCAGTAATCTCCTCGTCTTCCTTGGCAACGCGGGGAGATGGGCGCGCGCTGCCTGGCCGCTGACATGGCACATACCCACGTGGGGGATTGGCCAGGAATCGGACGTGAGGAGAAGGGCTAATGCACCCGCTTAAAGGCGTACTGACACGAAATTTCAAAGCTGAGATCCGCTCTAGCAATCAAGTACAACGACAACACAAATAGGTGTCTGTGCATGGCACATACCCACGTGGGGGATTGGCCAGGAATCGGGCGTGAGAAGGGCTAATGCACCCGCCTAAAGGAGTACTGACACGAAATTTCAAAGCTGAGATCCGCTGTAGCAATCAAGTACAACGACAACACAAATAGGTGTCTGTGAATAAATGCATCTTTCTTTCTTTGTAGTTGTGTGTGTGTGCGTGATCTCTCTTTCGCGAACATTACCGAACCGCGCAAATTCACCTCCTGCATTCACACTTTCACATTCTTCCCCTCGGGGAAATGCGGGGAATTTTTGTTTCTGCATATTCATTCTTTTGTCATTCAAGGTTTTTGCGATGGACGACGAATTCGATATTTGTAATACGTCATGTTTCTGTTTGTTCCTTTCTTTGTTAACAAATACCTACAGTAACAGTATCATTAGGATTAAATGTCATAACCTCCTAAATTACGAATGTTTTGGCAATACAAGGGGTACTTACCAAATATAGATACGCTTAAATGTTAGTTGGAGAAATGCCCGCAGCGTGGGATAGCTAGTTATGTTGGCATGGCTCGGCACACCAATTTTTGTGCTCTTGTGATGGTACCTTGCATAAATACATCCTCACCTTCAAGCGTTTTTTCACGCCATGCAGTACTCCCAACTACAAGTATTCAACTATAGACAACTGCCGGGGTGGGTGTTTTCAAGTGCACCAAAATTGGTGCACGGAATAAACTTTTTGCTTAACACACCAAAGTTTCAACGGCATTAATATTGTTATATAATTGATGTCGGCTGGGATACACTAGGGCCAACATCATTCAACACGGAGGACGTTATGCTACTCACGCAACATGACTTTTTTGGCGTTTGTTTATTTGCAGTCATGGCTCAGAAAATAGAAAGGATGAGTCATAAAGCATTATGATCTACTTAATTCATTTCTAAATTATCAACCACACCACAATAATGGCTGCTGTAAGAGGGCATCATCTCATGGTTTGTCTATTCCATAGAACCAGAGAAGACGAAGTCCTTACGTGGGAACTTTGCATGCTGTGAGCCCATTAATTTTTACGCCGAGGACGTCCTTCTTTCTACGGTGGCAACTGGCGGCAATTAAACAAACTGCGTTAAGCTTAGCTCGTCGGCAGCGAATAAATGGCAAAGGTTTGACTCAAAGAGCACCAGAAAAGTATATGCGAGTCCGCTAAGTCGTCGGCGCGCCATCCCCTTAGCGCAGCCCGTCCAGTGGATTGTCATGGTACGTGACCGGATTACTAGAACAGACAAAAAAGAAGGTGACGGCTGCCTGAAAGATTTCTGATAGTTGCTGCTGCTGCTGCTTAAAGTAGAGAATCTGAGTAGAAAGTGAAAACTAACGACGAATTCCTAAAAACGTCTGAGGCTAAGTGAAGGCGAAGTGTTTCGAATGATCAATACGAACGAAACAGTTTTTTTTATTCAGGGTTGCAGAAGTCACCGAATTTCAAGAGAATATCGCACAAGAAAAAATAGATCTTGTATGGTATTGAGTGTATTTAGAAATCTCTATTGCTCCATAAAGAAAGAAAACCTTTCGAAACAAAACGGGGCACCAACAAAGCACAACCGCGACAAACAGGCTACATCTTGTTTGTCGTGGATACAGAAACAAGCTGCACAAGAGCTTGCTGTAGCACTTTTGCCAAGACACAGTGCCCTATTGTATCCGTATTGTATGCTGCAAGTCGACGCCCAGACGTTTTGTTACTTAAGGTGGGCCTGCAGTGCTCTGAGCTGCGATTATGTTCATCTATGTTTATCCTTTATTTGTGGTATGAGAAATTACATTTTTCTTGAACACCCGCACTATTAGTGGAAGATGCCTCGGGAGAAGGCACACTCATCCCAATTCGAGCTCACGGCGCAGGAGGTCAGACATCTCATACAGGATGCAGGCAGCACATATTGCGAGGATCAAATGTACTCGGTAAATTTGCTTACCCGCCATCACCACCTTTGTCATGACCATTAACTTCCTAGCTTGTCCACTGCAAGACGAACGCTTCTCTCACAGAGTCCCTCTAACTCTCCCGGCACTGTTGGAACCCAATCGTTGTTCCGTAATGTCCATATATTAGTTCTCAATAGTTTTATTGGTCGTCTACTTGTAATGTTATCTGTCGCCGACAATTCTTTTAGCCAGGTAGTCCAACTGTTGCAAGTTCTCCTCTTACCAAGCCACCTTCCTCTCTAACACGCCCACACAACACAATTTGTTGGTCATGTTCCCCCAACTACCATGTTTGCCACCAAAGCTTCATTTCTTTTCAAGGCGGTCGTTTCTAACCCTAAGCGTTACTTCTATATTTGTAGACAGAAAGCTCTATTACTCCACGAAGCAGAAAGACGCTGTATAGAGCTGTGCGACTACGATATCTCGCCCGCTGCTTCCACTGAACTGTGTGTACGAGATGCCGACTCGTCGCGTTTGCCAGGGTTCAGGTTGAGCTTCAGGCAGGGGAAGTTGCAGAAAAACAATCGAATGCATCAGGTCCGGATTGTGGACGCTAGAACACACTCGTTTTCACTAAGTGCGCTGTGACCCAAGTCTGGTGTGAGGCCAGGCACGAGTAGGCACGACTGGCCTGGACAAGGAAAAGTATGGTAGACTGAAAATAAAAATACGTCTTATGGGATATATTTGTTGAATGAGGGCCGTGATATGGGGTGTCGACGTTCGCTTGCAATAAAAGAGTTGAACTCTGAACAACAACAAACCGTTTCTTTTGTGTTTCTGCTTGAATTCGTAATCGGGCTAGTTAAACCCCACCAGAAGCTTACTGTGCACGCAAAATCGTGTTGGCAATCATTTCATTTCTTCAGTGCATCTGGCCGGATATCTTCGTAGTTACCCTTTTAATCCATAAAAAGCTTGGAGTTTCAAGTACACAAAGTCTGCGAAGCCTACCCTATACTTACAGCTCCGTTCTCCGCGCTTTCTTTTTGTCCTGTTGTTAATTAGATGGTCACAAAGCTCGGCACCACTGGTCCGGCCGAGGGGTTGGCCTCTATCGACAGCCGGCGGGGATGACTCAAATTTCCAGTGCAGCCGAGTGTCAGAGGGAGTGCGTGACCTCAGCCGCGTGTCCGGTGACCGCGTGCCGTTAATCACCCCTCCCCCCTCCAGCTCATCCATCCTTCCCCTCGTCCCGACATCTCCCCCTTCTTTCCCGGCGTCATCATTTCAACAGTGCAGGTGAGAAGGGCAGGAGTAGGAAAGAGAGGGGGAGGCGAAATGGGGGAACACGCAGCCGCCCTGCCTTCCGGAGGGTTCGTCGCGGTGTTCTGACGCGCCGCGATCACGAGTTCCCTCGGAGCCAGCGACCTGTGACGAACGCGCCGACATCATCGAGTAGCGCACGCAGTTTGCGTAGCGAGCACTTTACGCGTGTAGACTTTGTCGGCTTGTTTTAGACTTTCTTTTGATCACTTGAGTGGGGCATCAATATGATACTCGAGTTCACTAGGGTGCGCAAGTCTTGAATGAGAATTGCGAATGTCTACTAATATGGAAGATCCATCAGAGTTGCTGAAGCGCGTGTTAGCACACTCCGCTCCAGCAATAACCTGGTGGTGATATTTCTGAAGTTGCTCTACTTTTATGTCTGCACTGACATTCCAGACACATCGCAGCACCGCGAAGCATTGAAGCAAAAGGGATTTCATTACGCGATGTGCGCAGGAATTGAAAACTGCCACTTCCGTGAACAGAGGTGACAAACCCGTGCGGAATAGATAGGCGAACGGCAATATTTTTTTTTTGCCGTCCGCATACCCGAGCCACGAGAAGGTAACTAAACCAAGTTGACAAGCAAGCTACATATAGAATTAAAACAGTTGCACGTTATATTCACCGAACTTTATGAGAATTGCCCTGTTATCGCTCACGGCAGGAAAACCTCTCAGCGGGCGCATTTTGAGTTGAATTCTATCCGCGGTCTTCCCTTTTTCCAACTTAGTACGCCGGGACAACGTACCGTGTGCATTCATTGCTTCAGGTTAGTTTCGGGAAATGGAAGGGAAGGCAACCTCGAGTTGTTGAGGAATTCTTTTTAGCTTCACAAAGCAGTCAAACTCATCAAATATTATATTTTACGGTGAAAAGGAAGATATTAGGGATCTTTTATGTTTAAACTTCGAATTTGTTGCTTCCCGTTTCTTTTCCGAATATAAGTACTTGGGGATATTCCTCACACCATCCATGTGTTGGCACAGGCACGTTGATTTCATTGCAGCAAAGGCATTCAAGGTGTTGGGACTCTTACGGTGTAACACGAAGCTGTCTCTTCAGCAAGCCCCCGATATTCTCTAGAAGAGGCACGTGAGACTAATTTTAGAGAATGGATGCAGTGTATGGGACCCTAGCCCGAGTAACGATCGCGACAATCTTCAGAGAGTTCATAACATAGCAGCAAGGTACTTTATGGGCAACTATGACAGAAACCTTAATATTACTGATACAAAAGAAACATTAAAATGACAGCCTTTAAAAAAAAGACGGCAAACATTTCACTTGAAGGTCTTTAACGATATGTTTTATGGCCACACTGGATTAGGCTGCAATCGGTACATTTTTCAGCCGCATTTTTCATTGCGACGGAAGACCATGAACTCAACTTTAGAGAATACAGTTGCAGAACTAATATTTTCAAAATCACTTTTTCCCCCCAATTAGTTCAGAGTAGAATACGCGGCCTGCTGCCACATTTAGCATATTAGATAACGAAGTATTTGCAACCGGCCTTTGAAGTCTCGTTCTGTCTCGGCTGCACTTTTATTTCATGCAAAGTCCATTTCGCATTACGTAGTTGATTTTTTTAATATTTGTACAGTGTCGCTACCGAGGCAGTTTATGTTGATGATGTACATTAACACTCACATACGCTACTTTTACTTCTTCGTGCTCTTGATTGTGTATCTGTGTTTGTTGTAAAGTGCGGCGTATTTGTCATTACTGTTATTACAATGCATCGTTATTATGGGCTACCAGGTTGTTGAAACTGCGCTGTATACCCTCCCCCCCTGTATATGCCTGAGTAGTGCTGTGGGTACAAGAGTAAGTAAGAGAAACCGAATCGTTATTTTTTAGGTATGAAAACTTTTGTTCACCCATCGCGTATGCCGGGCATTCCGGCGCATGATGTGGGGTATGTGGACCCGCACTCCACACGTGCTTGGAGAATGGTGCCACAACTTTTAGCGAAATTCCGAGTACAATAACGCACTTCTGGATGTGGATGCAAACGTGTCTCATGTCCAATTAAATGGTTCAGAGTGCTCCTTCAGATGGGCATGTTCACGCCCTAAGCCACTAAAGCTTCGGTGAGGCGGCCACGAGCTTCAGACATCTGCATCGTCCTTAACCAATCCATGTAAGCGGGCATGTTGTTACGCCTACATTCAGGAAGACGTACGATCCAAGAAATCAGCGATGTCAGTGAATAGAATTTGTCAGTGAATATTAGAGTACAATGCGGGTAACCAAACATTGCATTGTGGCTACTCCGAAGAACACCTCAGAAGCCAGCGTTATTGTCAATCGGGAACGTAGCACGTTGAGCGACTTGGCGCAGATTTATGTTTTCCTACAATGCAAACACCTTTGTCATGTCACGCCACGCACGTCAGTCAAACTGAAGCTGAGATAGCAGAGAGCCGCTATAAACAAAGGGAGCATGCTCTATGCACCCCATTGCCGGGGGTGCCAGTGATTTGTGATAGTAAGATTGTTTTCAGCTACAGAACCACGCGGTCCGCGAAATTGTAATGGAGCAGGTAGCGCGGCTCAGGAAGGCCGGCTTCCCTGACGCGGTGCTATTCGTGGCGAGAAAGAAAGTGAAAAAAGCCATCCTGTCAGAGGGCAGCGATTCCAATAAAAAAGGACGGGATCCTTCATAATGAGCGAGGCACGTTATCGGTAATTCCATACGTGCACGGGTTATCATATCGATTAAAGAACGTGGCAGCGAGATTTGGTGTGAAGGTGGCGTTTTCGGCGAAGAATAAGCTCAGTAGTGTGTGCTCTCTGGTTCGAAAGAAGTTCGAACAGCCCCAAGGCACACAAGTATGTATACAGTACGTAATTCGCGGCGTTTTGTTGAATGCAAAAAAAAACGTCGTACACCGCATCCCGATGACGAGCGGTCATGTGTATGTAGGACAAACTAGACGCTGTGTCAACATGAGATTAAGAGAGCATTCGTCGAGCCTCCAGGGGTGGCCCTTCACACACTTAGCCCTCCACTGCGCAGAATGTGGTTGCACACAGTGTTTCGATAACACAGATATTTTATTTTCCCACAAGAAACAGGTGCTAAGAGAGTTGACAGAAGCCTTCTACTTCTCACAAAGATGACTCTGTGAGTCACCCATCGCTGGTCTTACTAGATAAACAGATTAACCTGTTAGCAACGAACGTGTAACGTGTATTCGGATCGAGTCCCCGTGCGCATGTGCGCCCCCGAAAAATTATGTGACATAGCCTATATATGTGTGTTTTTTCTGATAATACATTTAGTTGAAAATTGCGTTGCGTGTGTTCCCTTGGTACAGTTTTTTTGTGCGCAGTTCCATTCATGACTGTAAAATGTTACCACCCAAGTAACAGGAGGTATGGATGTGTAAGTCAGCTGTCGGTCAACCTGTAGGAAAGAGAGATTAAGGTTTTGGATGGCAAAAAAAGATTGGCAGTGGCTTAGCTCGGCTATGTCAGGATATACTTAGCGTTAGATAAGGTTCAGCTGGTTATTTTTAGCTTTGCTGGTTGTCTAGGATTAGCTTGATTATCATGCTTACTGCGGCTTCAATGACACGCACACGGTATACGCATTATGTGTCACGTGTATTTTTCAAGCGGATCCGGCGCAGCGTCACCAATCGCCCCAAAGCTAAGCTGGTTCCACAGGCGCACGCCGGTGTTGCTGCGACGTACGAGCCATTGGTTCCACACCCGGCCAGCCACCCCTCGCATGATCATCAAGTGGACCGGGCCGCCACAGGCGGAACGGAGGTCGGCGGAGACGCTGGGCGCATCGTTCTGTGCGCCGTGTGACGTCACTGTTCCTCGCGAATGCTCAGGCAGGCTGTCCAAGAGCCACGCGAAACTGCACAACCTCGGCCAGTGTAGCTCGCGCTATAAAAGTACTGCCATTTGCTTCGTTTTCTTGTTCACGGCGCAGTCTGTGTCACGTGGTTCCTTCAATATCAAATACGTGGGACGCGAAGTACAACTGTATTTTCGGGGTCATTGTATATTTTAAATCGCGATTGATTGATTGATTGATTATAGCGTTGAACGTGCCGACGCAAAGCAGGCGTTAAGGCGCACCGTAGAGGAGAGCTCCAGAATAATTTTGAGCACCTAGGGATATTTAACGTATACATCGAAATCTCGTACACACGGGCGTTTTTTCTTTTCCCCTCCATCGGAAACGCGGCCGTGGGGCCGGGAATCGGACCAGCGTCCTCGTGCTCAGCAGCGCAACGCCTTAGCTACTGAGCCACCGCGGCGGCTGTACATTTTAAATCGCAGTGGTTCAAGGAATGCTCTTGTTTCCTGCGCCTGGTTACGCTACGTTTCGGAGGCAGCCACGTGTATGGCGCCGTTGCTATTGGAACGGGAAGAGGTCGCTTTTTTAGATGCGACGCTGAGAGCATCTCTTGTCGGCGGCCCTGTCCTTCCTGCGTGCGTCCGTCGTCGTCGTCGACGTCGTTGTCCGCACTCCCCTCCGCTCATCCCCACTCCTCTCCGATAGCGAACACTCTCTCGCGAGGGGCATTGGATTGTATTCAATTGGATTTAATTGGCTTGGCTTGGCTTGGCTTGGCTTGGTTTGGCCTGGATTGGATTTGGATTGGATTGGATTGGATTAAAGTGGATTGTGTTGGATTGTGTTGCGTCATAGCCGCGGCAGACGCACTGGCGCCGGCGCGTGCCCAGGTGAGAGCGAACACTCTCTATCAACATCTGCGGGTGTGCGGCCGAGTGCGCTCTCACTCCGCCGGTGGGCGGCGCTGCGCGCGGTGCTGCGCATGTGCAGTACTCTCTCTCTTCGCGGTCTCCTCTCCTTCGGGCGCGCTGCGCCTTTCTATAACCGGTGTGCCGCTCTCCGGTGGCCTTTCGGTCGACGGTTGCTCTCCGCTTGCGCTTGAACCCCCCTCAGCGTCGCATCACACCAGGGTTCCCGCTAGGGGAGTTGGGCGTAATTTTTTTGTAAATCGGGAGGATGTAGCGTCATTGCAATGGTAACGGACGTGGAGTAACCTGTCGGTTCGCCCCCGTTACGTTCTCCGCGATGAAAGTGACGTCAATATCAATCGCGTTGTCGCCGTAGCATCACTTGCAATCGTTCCTCTAAGTACATTCCCCCGAGAGAGGTAAGGGACTGAGGACGCACTGGTGACTACCCACCCTATAGTTGGCGTATTAATGAAGGTAATTGGTGACGGCTGTTTTGCGAGTAATCACTTCTTCTCTTACCTTAAAGGCGTTGCTGAAATGCTTGAAAGCGCTGTCTTGGTAGTAGGATACTTTCGAAAGAAAGGCAGTGACAAAATAAAGCGTTTTCACATAATGCCCGCGGCTTTTTTTCGGCAATGGTTGCGATGCTGTATTACACTATACAGGGTGTTTCAGGGGAGAAGTCATTTTTAAAAATCTGTTTTCGGACGTAATTTTTTTTTCTTTCGCGAAGTGATCAGGGGCCGTGGCGGACGCTACAAAACGAACTCCAATTGCTATTTACGGTAATAATTATTAGTACTTATTTAACACGTACTAACAAGTACTTGTACAACTACTAACAAGTAACAAGTACTTGCTGGACAAATTTTAAATTATTGCACTTGGGCGTGTGATTATAATGTGAAAATTGTAGAGGATCATCATTGAAACCGATACCCAGCGTTAGACGGGCGGAAATGCCATTTCCCGTTGAGCGATGGGCTGAGTACTTCAGTCCGCCGAACGCGCGCTTCTGTAGATGGGCGGCCACAAAGTGCCGCAAAGCCACGCTCCCGTGTTGACGTCACACGTCAAACGTACGCCCCGCTTTATAGTGCTGAGGAGCACGCGTCACGCATCTCCGCTCTGGCCCGGCCGCGATAAAGCGCAGCGTACGTTTGACGTGTGACGTCAACACGGGAGCGTGGCTGTGCGGCACTTTGTGGCCGCCCATCTACAGAAGCGCGCGTTCGGCGGACTGAAGTACCACTCAGCCCATCGCTCAACGGGAAATGGCATTTCCGCCCGTCTAACGCTGGGTATCGGTTTCACTGATGATCCTCAACAATTTTCACATTACAATCGCACGCCCAACTGCAATATTTTAAACGTTATTTAACAACTTATAGCTAATTTGTACCGTAAACAGCAATTGGAGCTCGCATCATTGCGCCCGCCGCTGCGCCAGATCCCTTCGCGCAAGAAAAATAATTTTACCTACGAAAGCGGATTTTTAAAAATTACTTAAAGGATTCCCCGAAAGGCCCTGAATAGGACTGGAAGGTGTATCTCCGCGGGTTTTGTACTGATGTTATCGTAGCACCGAAGTGGTCCTGATAAGGTAATACCACCACATAAATGACGTATTAGCGTGGCAATATTGATGTACTTGGGACGAACTTTATTGGGAACCAATTGGCTCCACCGGTTTCATTAAAATAATTTTGAACATACTCTTGTAACAAATATTTGCTTCCGCACGTACCATTACTCAAATCCAGGTTCCTGTATAAGAGCTCCCTTAGCGTATTCACCTTTTGTGCTCCCGGTTATAAGTGAACAAAACTGCGACGTGTGGTTTCAGGAGGTAGTGGAAATATCATTTGAGCCCATGTACGCTTGGCATTAGTAACCGGCACCCGCTTAAACGCGACTAAATGCTCCGCACAAGTAACGTGTGCTTCTGAGCCACCGTACGCACTTTTGAAACATTTCTACGGGATATCACGCCAAAATTGTTATTCCTGCAATGTATATTTGCAACCATGACGCATTATAACTCGCACTTCTACATGGTTAAAGGAGGGTGGTAAGGTGGACGAATCGGCGTGTGGATATTTTGTCAACAGCGCTAAAAATGGACAAGGACAACAGACGCAGACAAGTCGATACCTTGTATCTCCTGCTTCTTTCGCCCTTGTCTGTTTTTTAGCGCGGCTGTCAGATTCTAAATGGTCGTACAACGCTGTCTGCGCAATACCTACCGGTTCGGGTCGCTTTTGCAACCAGATGAGAGAATTGGAAATATTTGCTAAAGGCTTTCACATATCGACCAATTCTGGCGAATCTTAACGTGAAATCAAGAGAGCACGAGTATGATGCCGTAATTATAGTTTAACAAAATACTTCAGCTGTGAGGGCACGAAACACGCGGAAAATATAAATAAAATCTAAAATAGGCCAGGAAAGTCCAACAACAGCGTTTTTATGGCATTGTCATGGTATATGGGCGGAACCGGCATTTTTTTTCCTTTGTCCGGCAGCGCCGACGAACGTGTCAATACCGCTGCCAGCACCGCTGCCTGCACCATTGTGTTCTATGTGTAATCGATTGCTTGCAGACACCACAAATGTTGCGTGTAATAAAGAAACATTTTTTTTAAATCGGAAACGCCGTCGATGAAGAGTTGCTGGGCCACCTGCCAACGCTTTGGCACCTTTCCATACCCAGGTTCACTGTCTGCGCGCCCTGCTATTATGGAAGACATGTGTAAGCATTCGATGTTTTTTTTTCTCTGCCCCGCTTCGCAGATCATCATACGATAAAAGGTGTTCCCATGCCCTGCCGTGACTACATGCTTTTAGCGGCTACTGTCGTGCATCGAACTCGGAACGTAAATAAACAATAAACGGCAGACTTCTTCGATCATTATCTTCGATGACTGTGCCCTGTTTGATCATAGGACACAGCGCGTTCTTTTGCCCGGTGGACTCCACAGATACGTACGCGTTAAGGGAAAGTAAAATTTTCACCATCCCTAATTCAAAATAGCGGTGTAAATTTATGACTACCTGACAGCTGATGTACTAAACACAGCTTCCGGAAAGAATACTTAAAGCAAACTTATTGGAAGAAGGAATCTAAATTTAACGCACACTTCACGCCTAACCACCGCAAAGTTGACTGTTTCATCTTAATAGCAAGCTTTACTCTCGCCTCCCGCTTTATTAACAAAGTTGGCACCATTTAGCCCTTAAGTTGAAATTTGTACCCTGATGCAGCCTCTAGTTCTGATAATATACAATTTAGGCAGGCCGCTTTCTGCGGCGCGTCAAACAGGAAATAACGAAAGGGAATAACCAACAGGAAAGGAGCAGGGGATAACCAAAACAGCAAAAACAGAACATTGATGCGCACAACCTAAACGGACGGCGGAAGCTTTACATGAATGAACAAAATTGTAATTACACTCATTTACATAAGAGCCTTCGAATAAAGCGGTCATTTTTATTTTTTCCCCTTCCTGTACGCACTTATTGCGCCATTTCGGGAACACGACCATGCGCCAGGCTCGATCGCAACGGTTCGCAGCTCCGCACCGCGGTTGCCGCTACGCTGTGGCCATTAATCGCACCGCACCCGCCCGGCCGTACCCGGCGGCTCGGACTCTCCCGCTAATGCGAAGGGAAGCTTAACACCGTGCTTTCCACGCTGTTAACGACTCTCGGACGTGAAATTTTGCTTGTTCTGTTTTTTCCACCGCGAGGGTTTCTCATAATTGCGGCGGCGGCTCCCAACGTTCACGTGTTCTGTAGCTTTTCAATTTCATAGAGTAAGTGCTTGTCCGTCCACATTCTGCGTCAACACCGTGGTCTCGACCATCTTCATCTAGCGCAGGAAGCCTGGCTTAACAAAGCGTAAATCTTTAGGTGTTGGAAGTTAACCCTGAAAGGTTCAAGTTTGAACATTTTTAAGCGGACAGAGTTTCATTCAAAGCGGCGGGAACAGTGCGCCCCTGGCATCTTTACATCCTCCGTGTGACCGTGCTCCTCATGTACCACCCTTGTCGTTACGGGAAGCCGCGGTTCCACAAGTTCCGAAGTATTCGTGCGAAGCTTTATTTTTATTTATTTGGATGTTCGAAGACCCAAAATCTCTGATAACGCAGCATGCAAAAAAAAAAACAATCTTATGTTCGTTTTAGTAAGGCGGCGACAAATCTTTTCGGCAGCTTTTCCCCAAACGTTTCCAGTTTTAATGGGGCATACCTAAGCATAAACATTCTGAGTGTTTAACGAAACTTTCCAAGCATTTCATGCTACAGTTATCTTTGAGTAGTTGTCATTGCTGTTCGAAAAGCCGTTAAAGGAGTCGGGCGCTGAACAAGTATGCAGTTGCATGCATTTGGCAAGCATTCTGACGTTACGAACAACAGGGTACCGCTGTCACAAAAAATAACATTGTACAACCACTCGGTGTTATCCTTTAATGACTTCCGACAGGCGCACACCACATCATTAAAAATAAAACTTGGGTAATTCGAACGATACCAGCGAACGATGATGAAAGTTCGTGATAACAAACAAGCGTGCTACATTAGAAAACAAACTTGGGAAGAACGCATCGCAGCTTCATTTATGAGAAACAAGACTCGGTATCTTCCCTTGTGTGCAGTAAGAGCCGGTTGCGAGAGCGTGCGGCTGAGGCATGTTGCGGTGTTGGCGCTAGGATGCTGGATTTTAATTGCTGCGAAGTGTATATTCTGTGAGCGCCGTGGGGGCGTCAGTGCTTGTTCAGGTGACGCAATGCATTGTTAGAAACATATATGTCGTTGCGGTGGCCACGCCATGGGAGATTTGCGAAGTAGATTGCCAAGTCTAGAGATTACAAGTATTTCCTAGGTGTAATTTTTAAGTACACGTTACTTGTTTTCAGTTAACATCGTGTGCCTTTTATTGATTTTTGAGGGCCTAGCGGGCGTTTATAGTTCGATGACACAATGATGGCGCCGGCATTAGTTCTTTTTAGCGATTCACTTTGGTGGAATGTCCTCGGTTGCGTATGTGGAGCACCGTGCTACGCCCACCGACAAAGAACAGGCTTCACTGCGCAGGCGAGGTGCTTGCTGAAATATCGCATATCCCTTCTTTCACGTTCAGCGTGGTCTCATTGTTGGTGAGCGCCGGTCGCACCTGCAGGCTTCAGGCGGGCGCTCACTAGTAGCGGCCACGTCGCTTTTCAGGTTGGCGGTGATGGCGACCTACCATCGGCACTTTATAAACACGGCTGGTAGCAGACCACTAGCGCCCACACAAAATCTTCCTATACGTCTAGTATTGCTGCCGCGTTATTAAATAGTTGGACCACGCAGGTTACGATCGTCGAAATGTTAAAATGTTAAGCGACACTCTCAGAGCGGTCGCATCAACTGCGTTTGAGTGCCGGCATATCGCTGTCCATATATTTCATTTTTTTTGCTATGAACATGACCTATCTGTGGCCAGCAAATATAATTTTGCCACCGTCAATTACGCATTATTATTATGCTGTTATCCCATCTACCAATCAGTAAATAATATTTCCTACTCCGCAGGCACACAGTCGGCTTTTCTGCGCGCACACCTGTAATGCGGCAAAAGCTTTCGAGACGGCCCGACGACAACCCATATCTTTAACTTAAAAATTTTAGGTGCACATGGGTCCATTTACACGCTTTGAAGGGGAGAGGTTGGTGACATTTTTTCCTGCTACTTTGGGGGAGGGGGGGGTGGTGCTGACGATATAAATTAGACAAGGCGATAATAGAAAAACCGCAAAAAAAGGATTTGGTCAGCGTAGAAACGAGAGAAAAATGGGATGAGCAGGCGTAAGAAATCCAGGTACAATCTCGTCTGAATACCCATAGCACGGATTAGTTCGAGTTTGCTTTTGCAGCTCTTTCCTCACATGTTTCTTCGTCTTTTGGTGAGAATTGCTTCAGCAAGCAGGCTGGTGCCACTTAACGCCATAGCTTCCCCAGAACATTCTTCACGTGCCGTCGCGTTCACCTTTCACACCATTGTGACACCAGCACCGCACGCATAAGCCTTGTACTCTGAAGACCCGGGTTTCATGTGTGTTTTTATGCGGTCTGCATAGCGGTGGCTTTATTCTGTACCCGACCGAAACAACTACCGCGACAAGAGTCTTTCGCCCGTTGGGGCTCGTAATGCTTTCGGCGTCAGAATATGTAAAGGCGAAAGTTTTAAATGTCTCATGACTCGGAAGACCATCCCATGACCGTAAGAAGCGGATGCTACCGAAAAGGCACGTGGGAGGTACCGGTACAGGTAACGGGGCTGGAAGAGAACAGGCCATTAAATGTGCGGCCGAAAGTTAAAAGAAAAGAACGAACAGTTGTGAAGAAACAATGAAAGAGGACAAGTGATTTCAGGTAGAGCAGTGCCTCCACAGCGGGAGAGTCCGGAGGTGGATTGGCGGGATACTTGGCTTTCGCATTCCTGCAAGTCACGAGTCTTCAATTTACCTCCGTAAATGTTTTTTTTTTTTACCAGCGGAGATCTTGTTGCTGGCCGTAATGTGTGCGGCGTCACCAGAAAACCCGGTGTCATAGTTACTCCCGCTGCTTACATCTATCATGAGCACTCGCCTTACGAGAAGCGCCCGGCGCCGTCCAGGCTTGCGCGTGGCACTCGCCGAAAATACCAAGACAACGATTAACGTGCGCCCGCTCCTCAAGGAGGGTGCTCGTGCTGCAGACGCCCAGTTCTGGAAACCGGGTGGCGCCGGTTGTAGCGCGTGCTGACGCGTTCCACTTTGGGAGAAATGTGGAAGCGTGCGGACAAAACGATACGGGTCCGCCAGTCATGCATGATGAAGACGACGATATAGGTGTATATGACGATGACTACTACTACCACAGTGAAAAGCGACGACAAACATGGTAACAAACAATTTCAAACATAATGCAATGCGGGGTGGTGGGTCCTTCAGTGTTTGCATCGAAAGAAACCTTTCAGCTTCGCTGCGCTTCAAGCCTTGCGCGATTTAGTGCAAGATCCGCCACTTTTTTTTTTTTGCAAATAAATGTTGAATACTTGGTCTGCGGAGGTGTGCTCCGTGGATGTTCGCGTATCATGCCCTTGTACGGCGCGGGCTCTTGTATCTTTTATATTGTATCTTGTACGGCACGGGCTCTTTTATTCACTAAAGAATCCAATCACGGGTGCCGCAATGGATTCCGACGCACGTCCAGTTCTTTAACTCACTGACCGCAAGTTTTAAGTGCCAATTCGAGTGGTATTTCAACGCCAAATTTTCGTTTTTCAGGTTGGCATTGACTGTTTTTTTAACCCTGTGAAAAACTGTATTCCGTCCTCTATTTGTATGTATTTTGACTCGAGTAATATTCGTGTTGTTGCGTTAGAGCCTTACGCTCTTCTACAAAATTCTGTCGCAGAAAATTGTTTTGAGGCTTACACTACTAGTAAGTTATGAGAGGAATTGTTGGGCTAGGGGAGGTTGGGGGGGGGGGGGGCGCTGTTGCTCATGACACATAAATATTAAAAAATCTGCAGTGACCACCCTATTAAAGCTGGCTTTATTTAAACCGCCAAATGCACGTACACAGGTGTTTGACCTTTACAACTCCGAGGGTAGTTTTGTCCTTCGACAACGCTTGGCACGATAATTGTGGTATCTAAGCTATTACGATAGCCAATCCGGATGTAACCATAACGCGGGTGGCCTTTCAATGCACCCGTCATATTCTCTGTCAAAGGCATCCATCAGTATCGATTATTTTTTGCCTCGACTACCGACCAGAAAGCACACCTCTCGGCAGGTTTTCTAGCACTTATGGTCCAGCGAAATCAGCTGTGAAAGTAATGAAACCCCAGTGGGTCATGTCTCGCGAAATTTTATTCAATTGGTTTACAGGCTACGTAGAATCAATTTGCCATAATAACTTGATGTCGGGAAGCAGTCCCGAATTCTGGGATACAAGAACAGACTCGAACATTGTGTTTAAAAGACTGCAGAAAGCTTCTGCGTTCGAAACCGCATAAACACCGGCCGTACAGATGCCTCACCCTTACTAATGACGGGGTGCCATTATTCGGAAGAAACACGTAAAATAACTAAAAAGAACACTGCAGAATAAAAACGCGAATGCGAGGAAACTTATGAATGCTAATTTTAACGATTTCACATCGGGCGTTTAATTAGAAATGCCAAATATGACAGGTCTTTCCTGCCGTTCCATACAAATAGATATCTTCGGTTTTCTTCGCACTGTTATAAAAAAGAAAGCAGTCCGCGTGCGACTTTCATCGAAGCGTTTCTTCTAAATCCGATCGATAACAAAATGATTACGCTCATTAGACGGTTGGAAGCGTTACTTGTCGCCCTACTTCTTCTCGGTTCCGAGTTGTCATTGATTTAAAGAAAGCCTTTTTTGTTCCCTCTGGTGGAAATTTTAATTAAAGGTGCCTTGTTGCTCACGCGAGCAGCTTCCAACTGAAAGGCGTGACAAAGGATCATGAATTCGAAATTGGAAACGCGAGAATCGTTTTTGGAAGATAAAAAAAGGACGAGTACTTTATCGCGGGTAATAGCGGCGGCGGCGGCGCCATAGAATCAAACCAACTTACTTTGGGCAACCTTCAGCAGCACCACGAGTGTAAAAAGCGCGCAAAGTAGCTGAAACAATAAAAAATCTAACGAAAAGTTAGGCAGGGAATTAAACTTCGATTTCCATTACGAACTGAACTTTTCCCTTTTCGTCACAGTGGTATTCACAGCAGCTAGGCCCTGTGAAGGAAAATAGCCCCGAGGAAAAAAAAAAAAAGTTAACGAGCACACTTTGGGACAATAACCCATCCTCCAGGTTACTGGGTCTATGACTTGCCCTATGAAGTTTGTAAGGCCAGACGCACTACGTGCGATGCGTTTGTACCGCGGCCGTTTGTTTCTCGCAGCCCATTTTTTACTCGGTTAACACGAAAGAGAATCAAGAATATTTGATAAACGCCAGGCCAGTGATCTCGCGTGCATAAAAAAAAAAGCGAAGACGCAAACACGATGTAACCATAACGAACTTGTGAAGAAGTATTTTCAGTCTTTCGCCTTTGAAAGCACGTAAGCAAAAAGCTGCATATTTTTGTCAAGCGGGCGCATTAGCTCCTCGAATGCCCCTACTCCTGGCCAATCGCCCAAGCGGGTATGTACCTTGAAGAAAGGTACAGTAAAAACAGCAAATTTTGCTCCGCCGCTGGTAGCGCGCGGCCATAGCGCAGTGGTAGCGCTCTGTGCTCCCAATGTGGGAACCAGGGTTAAAAGGCGATGCGAGCGCCAATGCGTTTTTCACACAAAGCTTGCATCGGCTGACTCGTGTAGCGGTAGGTGTTGGTGTTAACGTCGTATGCCAAACCTTCCTCCTCCCTCACTGCCCTCGACTCTCCTCATCCGTATCTGGCGGTCCGCTCCCAGGAGTGGCGTGCCGGATCAGGACGTACGCCAACCCAATCACAGGTGCACCCTCTCTACAGAGAAGCAAAAAAATTCCCCGCATTTCCCCGAGGGGAAGAATGTGAAAGTGCGAATGCACGAGTTGAATTTGCGCGGTTCGGTAATGTTCGCGAAAGAGAGATCACACACACACACACAACTACAAAGAAAGAAAGATGCATTTATTCACAGACACCTATTTGTGTTGTCGTTGTACTTGATTGCTAGAGCGGATCTCAGCTTTGAAATTTCGTGTCAGTACTCCTTTAAGCAGGTGCATTAGCCCTTCTCCCGCCCGATTCTTGGCCAATCCCCCACGTGGGTATGTGCCATGTCAGCGGCCAGGCAGCGCGCGCCCATCTCCCCCCGTTGCCAAGGAAGACGAGGAGATTCCTGGCCAATCCCCCACGTGGGTATGTGCCATGTCAGCGGCCAGGCTGCGCGCGCCCATCTCCACGTGCGCGGACATCGCCGGTGGACGCAGGTTCAGGGTCGCTTAAGAAGTGCATTCCACTTAACAGGAGCTTAGCTCAATCAGCTCTACGTTTCTCGCCAGGGCAAGGATGGAGCTTCGCCATGAGTAGGCCACGCTTTGTCCACTCCGTCGAAGAGAAGGCAACCCTGATAGGAGAGCAGGAGCAGTCCGTGAACGTACGTGCGCTCGGCAAGCTGTTCTCGCATTTCGGTGATTGGAAAGGCAGGGAGAACAACGACAACGGCGTGCCGCTCAAGGGGTCCTGCGAGCAGGTTTGGCAGGGATTTTCCAGAGATCGGTTTACGTTTCACATGGATGAGAAAACTTCTAGTGCATTCCGTTTTCTGGTGGAAGAGCGGTTGGCTTTTTGTAATTGTTTGTGCAGCGGAGGCCATTTCCTTCACAAGGCAACGGCGGTTTTTTGCACAGTGGGGCGTCAAGGGCCTCCCTTTATTAATTATACAGAGGCCGCAGACATTTCTATTTCTTTTGAAAAAATGACTACCCATTGATCATTCGCTAAACTCTAGTCCGGCTCTAAAAGAAGTTTCACCAAACAGAATCACAACCTTTGCATTGTATTTTTTTTTCTTTTTGGATGTGGCGCGACAATGCGTCTCGAGGTTCAGCTTGTAAGGGATGCCAAGAACAGAGAAGTGAATTTCTTTGCTTCTTGCTACACTAAAATAATGTTTTCAAGTGGCACCCCATCATCATCATCATCATCATCATCCCCAGCCTATCTACGCCCACTACAGGGCAGAGGCCTCTCCCATTATTCTCCAATTACCCCGGTCCTGTGCCAACTGTGACCAATTTGTCCCTGCAAACTTCTTGATCTCACCCGCCCATCTAACTTTCTGCCGCCTCCTGCAACGCTTGCCTTCTCTAGGGATCCACTCTGTTAACTTTAATGATCAACAGTTATCTTGCCTGCGCATTACGTGCCCTGCCCACGTCCATTTCTTCTTCTTAATGTCCTACAGTATGTCCTTAACACGCGTTTGTTCCTTGACCCACTCCGCTCTCTTCTTGTCCCTTAATGTTACACCTATCATTTTCCGCTCCATTGCCCTCTGAGTCGTTCTCAATTTAAGTTGAACCCCATGCAATATAACAATTGCGTATTCATCTTTATCCTCATAGCTTTTGTCTACGGCCACTAATCACATAAATTACTATATGTTACGTCATAGAGGCACGGTAGAATGCTGCGGCTCCATCGAGGAGCTATTATTTCACCTGTTTTTTTCAAGTTACTACCTATCTTAATTGGGTAAATTCGTGTTACGATTGCGTCCACTCCTACTGCGATGTGGTTATCCGTCGAATGAATAAAAGTTGTATTTTGTATTTATGGTAACTTTAAGAAACGCCGAAAACTTCTACAATTTGCTGTGGCGTATTGTCAACTAATACAATTTATCTCTTTATTGTGGGGTAGGTACGAGCAGTATTTGGTGCTTACCGAAGAACTGACTGTGAATACTCTTGAATCCATTTTGTAAGAAATGCTATACTCAAGCAACAGATAGTGTCTGCGTCTATAAAATCCAAGTACGGTGCATGATTGCTCCAAAAGAAGCAATGTTTATTTACACACATATATATTTAAAATAGCCCTAAAGCCCGTGGTTAATGGTATTGTATAACGAGGGACATAGCTAATAACTGAAAAAAATACGAAAAAAGAAGCTGTTCAAATTCAAATATGCAAATTTATATTTGACCAAACCTTACAAATATGATTTATACAAAAGGTAATTTGAGGTCAGTAGAATTATTACAATGATCACTATAAACCACCTGCTACAGCTAACCTCCTTATCAAAGACTTCCACTGAGAAGTCAACTGTTTTGAGCGCCCGACTAACGGGAGAAGCTAGCTAAACACACCAAAAAATACCCAAACTATCGCTCCAACGGGGTCAGAAAGTAAAAGTTTTAAAAAAGGATTTGCAGAAGTAGTTTTTCCGGTGAGTTTGTTAGTGTTTGCTCTAAGTATTCATTACCTCCAACTTCTAGCAAAAATAAATACGGCTGGCAGAAGTCACTTAATAAATTTGAGGCGCGCCGTTTTTAAGGACTCCACCAGAAATAAATTATTTGTCTCTAAGAAACCAACATCACACATCGTACATTCTAAAGAAACGCTTCACCACCACACCACCATTGCAGCTTTCAGACAGCGTAGGCCTTCAACAGAACAACCAAAGAGCTGTGCCTTTTACTAGTTCACACATCGGCAGAAACAAGAAAAAAAGTTACCCCATGTCGCCGATAGTTATTCGAGGGGAAATAAAGACGTACACAAATTATGTTTGAATATTCGCTCAATTTTTTGTTACAATTTTTTTATTCCGCTCGCTCGCGGGCAGCCTCGTTACCTCGGTATCCAAAATCCGAGCCGACAATCGTCGCTCGCTTACGCCGCTTGTGCTCTACGCATCCGCCTGTACTGGTGGGGCATGCTACTGCTTTTCGCTCTTGCCTGGGTATTCGTTTACCCTTAACGTCATTATTCCCCGGTTCTTCCTCTTCTTTCCTCGTCTTGGCAGGTACTATATAAAGGGCGGCCAGCATTGCCTGCGTGCTTTCGGGGCCTGCGTAAAGAGGATAAATGGTGCCGGGCGTCCGGCGACCATCAACTCCGCTTTAAACAACTGCGCGCAAGCACGGGAACTGGCCGTGAAAGAAAAAAAGAAAGGCGCAACGGGGCCAAACGCAATCCCCCGTTACATAGAAGAGCGCTATTCGATGACAGCCCTCTGATACAAGGATCGCCGCCATTCTATTCCACCCTTGGGGCCAGACACTGGAACAAACGCCAAACGGCACATCGCTGGTGCTCGGAAAAAATGTAAGGCATTTAGAAAATAGCAGGCCACCAAGAGATGCTAAGTTTTGCTTTTATTTTATCTTAAAATTTAAAAAATAAAAAATCTACATAACATAAAATATGTGTACTTCAAAAGGCTCTTGGTTGCCGTGTTCATCTTAGCGCTGGTCATTACGGTATGAATTTCAGAATTTTTGTTGTCATCTTTCTTGATGTCACACAGTAAGCATTTCAGCGCAATTATGACTTTTTTTGCATGCGTTTTCTGTATTCAAATATTGTTATCACCTTTCCGGGATGAGCGATTCACCTTCTTTGGAACTCGGTTGGTACTATCCTACCTCGTGTAAATATGCTTGAAGTTTCCTGTCTAAACCGACATTCATTGCCCATCTGTGTGGGCCACATGATGGAGGTCTTGAACTCATGTTCGGTTTTGGTCCATGGGCCTAAGAGAGACCGAAAATGCTGCTAACGACCTTTCGTTGTATCTCCCTAGTAGTGGTCTGTACAGAAATGTTTGGCAACTGTCGCATGGGTGCGACTGTGTGCGTGTGTTGTGTGTGTGAGAAAAACAGCTATAGACCGAGAAAGTGAACAGCATTCTGAAACTTTAGGGGCGAAGCACGTTTGAAGCTTGGGCCGTCGGCGATTCCGGTCGTCTACTCATGTCGTCAAGGTAAATAAAGATCTCAAACGATGGTCGAAAAACAGCTGTATAATAGATAAAACCAGTTCCAAATAGATGTATTAACATGATTTAAACTAATGTCAATTACACGAATAATGGGGGTTTCCTTGCATTAACTGCAGAAATTTGTTAAATTCCGCCATAAGAGTGGTTTCAAATGCCAGGCTTTCTACTGTAAAGCATGCTGGGGCGTGTGGCACGAAGACAACTTACGGCCAGTCTGTCTCTCATTTTTCGCTTAAATGCGGTTCAACGCAAGAGAGGGCGCCACGGCCTCAGCAAGCGCATGATTGCTCCTCCCACCAGCGCTTCTCCGGCGCCCAATCAGCGCTTGCCGTTTGGCAAGAGAGAGACTTACAATCCTTGAATGCACTTATACAATGCATACTTCGCCCCTCCCCAGGTTTCACGTTAGCAGAGATGGCCGAAATTTTTTTGACATGCGTCATGTCCAACAGTTCAATGACTCGGTAGCGCGACCATTATCAATAAAACTTGTTTTCCCGGTCATAACTTCATTTATCTTCCTCCATAATAAAAAAACAAGTTACTTTAATTAAACGAGCACTTAATCGGGTACTTCGTGAAATTCATCTATTAAAAACAGGGATAAATTGTTGCCGACGAGATTTTCACTATTCAAACTATTTACTTTTTTCGTTGTACTTAGATGCACTATAGCATCGCCAAGATTATTTATAACTGGGGAAGGAGTACTCCTTTATTTCGGTACACAAATACTAAAACTTACGTCGCGTCCCTGTCTGCTGCGCATACCTTCAGCATATTGGCATTTCACTTGACATTAGACATCTAAATTTTGTTAGAGCCAAAGCTCAGCCAGGGCCGAGCACAAATTGTGCAGGCCTGACGTCACGCCACATAATCCGCTTCGGGGAGGCGTCGTAGCTGCACTCACTCGGAACCTCGCCGATGAGGTAACACGTGACTGTGCGACGGTTTAACGTGTGCATCGCCAGCGCTCGGTCACTCAGTCTCGCCATGGATGTCGCGCCGGCTGTGCTGGCCATCCCATCCATTGCGCGACCAGCCAGTTTAGCCCCGGTAAGTTTTATACTTGACCACTGTAAACCGATACTTCTGAGTAATAATTACCCATATATTGCGCTAACTTGCAGCCGATTCGGCGAAATTGTCAAACACGCGGAACAATTCCTCAAATTTGCAGCCCGTTGGTCTTTCCTGGCAACTTCCAATCGGAGGAGTGTATGGTGTGAGTGAGCGTGCTAATTCGTTTGGTGCACGAAAGTTAAATTGCCAGTGTGCTAGAGTAGCTAGCTGAGTGAGTGAGTGAGTGAGTGAGTGAGTGAGTGAGTGAGTGAGTGAGTGAGTGAGTGAGTGAGTGAGTGAGTGAGTGAGTGAGTGAGTGAGTGAGTGAGTGAGTGAGTGAGTGAGTGAGTGAGTGAGGGCGAGAGGGAGGGAGGGCGAGAGGGAGGGAGGGAGGCGGGGCATGGAGGCTTCCAGATAACGAGTCAGCGGAGCTTGTTTATTTAGCTTGCTGAATACCACTGTGCAATAGTCAACAAACCTAGCACCCACCTATTCACATTTCCTTCCCAAACGACATCCTCAAATTTTCTTCCATAGTTTGTTTAGAAGATTGCTTACTTCAGTAGAATTTACAATTAGAAGATAAGTAACTCACTTGTTTCTTTCTATACCCTATTTCAAAGTTGTTTTTTGTCTGGCAAGGGTTTGTAAAGCCATTCAGTTAGCTTCACGGCATCATGCAATTGCATTTAGCAAATTCATTAGCTTTCCAATACAAAGGGCAATGGCGTCGTTCATCTGAAGTTCACAGAATGGTTCTATGCTCCACGAATGGGCTGGGGGGGGGGGGCTTCGCCAGTAAAGGAGTCCAGCACATAATGAGAAGGAAATTTACGCACGTAATTAGGACGTTTTAAGTGGCTGGTGGTGCCTCTCAGACAGAAAAGTATGATTCGGTTGATGGACGATACGGCTCGCCCATTCTGTGGGATAGTTATTACCGTGGCTCTGTTTGTGGGGCTCCTGAGTCTTTTGTCATTTCTGCGCCTTCTTTAAGACGCAAAAAGAGGGTAGATTCCACCAGTAATGCCTTTCGTGGTGCTTAGACTTGGGGTCGAAAATATTTTGAGTTCCAATCCTGGCTGTGAAAACGGTTAGACAGCATAGCCAATACTATTGCCTGCAACGACTGACCAAAGCACTACACCAAATAACTGACCAAAGGCAAGCAACTACAGTTTATGAAAATGTAAATTCTATTGCGTTTCCGTTAGCGTCACTGCTCTTCGTAGTGCCGTCGTCGTCATCAGGCGTCCTCGCTCCGAGTTGCCTTTCCAAAGTGATATCATTATCCAACAAAATACCCTACTATACGGGCCCCTTTTTATATTAAATTGTACTGACATCACTTCCGGTGTATTGTGCTTGGCTATTTCAAAGTTCAATTCAGTTTCACATAGTCTTCTTGCAAATTTTAAAAATCTCATCTCTTTGTATGTGCAGTTGTATAGGTATTTCATACATACTGTGAGCGTGTATGTCGCGCAAATACTCCCTCCGCATCGACGACCACTTGCAGTGACCTACTTGTACATATGGGCATTCTCCCGTATTTCGTCCGTTGCATAAGCTGATCATCCTCATCAACATCTGTGCTTCTACGTAAGGGCACTCTCCCGTATATCATCCCCTGCTTGGCCTGGCACGATTATCATCATAAACATTTACCTCATCCCCTTTTCTCGTGCGTCATCATAATCAGTTCTTTGATCGGGGTTCGGATACGGCAGCACCGCAGAATAAACGTCCTGCTTCACCGCTACTGTAGGGATTTGCAATACACCCTTTTTATATGTGCGGTTATTGGCATCACTCCCATGTCGCAAGAGGCAATTATCGCGGCAAATTGTGCGATTGAAACGTGCTTCCCACGGTTAACGAGTATATTATCATTGACCATGGTGAAGTTAGGCAGGTGCCCTGGATAGTATTTATTGGAACGAAGATTATGGTATACGCATATATCGGTGCCTCGGAACGTGCGCAACGGGTACTGATATCACAGGTTGCTTGTTCGGCGTTTTTTTTTTCAGTGTAATACCCACCGGTCTTTCGTGTTTGGCGCTTGTGGAACAGATTTTTTGTGCCCACGTACTGGAAAGATCCTAATTCAACTCAGTTCAGTTCAACTCAATTAAACGCCCTTATTTCAATCAATGCGCCCCTAATGACCCTCCATAATAGGGCCCTTCACTGTAGCCACCCGCTATTTAGCATCTACCTTTGTGGGATGATGGTAATCTATTGAACTCGTCTTTCGCTTATGCTTGCGCCATCTGGCATCTTCCTCCATCCACTAAATGTTTCTAAGCGCCCGCCAGGAACTGGCACTGCCTGCCGCTTGGTTCCTCTAGTTTCTAGATAGCGCTATTTCTGTACGGGTCTTCGCTTTAGTCTCCTTTTCTTGCTTGCAACCTGCATATCTTGATGAGTGGCGTGCCGTCACTTTGAAATATTTTTGCTCGCGAAATCATAAGGCTGCACCTCGCCCTACCGAGCATATTAAACATAAACCCTATAGAACAATCTAACGACCATCTCCAATTTTATAGTCACCCGATGTTCACGAATAATTTTCGCAACTAGCAGATTGCGTAGAGCTCTAACTGTTCATGATACGCAGTCATAACCCACACTAGGGGACAGCGGGAAGCGGTGGCAATGCCGGGCAGTTCCTTTATGGTGATGGACATAGTGTTTTGTGCGTCTTAAGTGCCTAGGCGTGAACAGTGTAAGCGCAGACGTATGTAACATACGGAAGCTTCTACCGTGTCGAGTTTGGTGTAGTAAATACTTACAACCGCTGGCATTCGGTCCGGAAACGAGTAGTTTTAGTCCCGTTTTCAGCGCAGGCGTCGAGGGTAAAAAAAAACGGATTGCAACATCGGACACGTATAACGTTCTGAATAGCACAGTAAGTGTAAATAAAAGGTTCCATTTTAGCTTTCCGGAACAATTCAAGAAAAGTGGCCGAATCTTTTGAACTTCGTTATAAAATCATTCGGCGAATTTAGCTTGAGCCAAATTAGGTGTTTATAACTTTGTGAGTACCGCTTATTTACTCTGCCACAAAACAAGGAGCCATAGATCACCGAAAGACAAAGGAAGGATCCTTTACAGCGAACATTGTTTATTCAGCCTAATTTCACCTTGCAGCAAAATTGAGGGGAGCGTGCCGGTTGGATGGCTGCCACATTATATTACGAACGTCGTGCGCAATGATGCGAGAAGAAGAAAGGACGTCGCGGAAGTGCTGGCTCATTTTATCAAAGGGCATTACTTATGGACAAGCTACTCTGTTAGATTGTTTCTCAGGGAAGATCTATGTACTCAGGGTACCGGCCTCCGGCGAGACAGGAGGAGCATTATTAAAGTGTCAGCGGAGTGCCTCCCAGAATGAGCGTACACCATGCCATGGCGTCATTATTCATGTCCGGGTTCCTGTTCTCGTCAAGAAAACCAAGGCACTTAAAAAAGCGCTAGTCAGCGGTACGTTCAACCGCTTCGCTGCAGTCGTCGAAAGATTGTGAACAATGCAGGTGCATAGTATAGAGCTTACAAAGGCGCGCTATATGTGTGTATGCATGTACGTACGTTGAAGGGGACACGGGAAATATCTAAAAGTTTGATGTAACACTTTTGACAAGATGTAACATTTTCCTAGCTTCAGAATATACACACCTGTTTAAGAGTACGCGCAAATTTGTTGTGGTAGACCCTCCAAGTGCTTGTGGTCTCTGTGATTGATTGATTGATTGATTGATTGATTGATTGATTGATTGATTGATTGATTGATTGATTGATTGATTGATTGATTGATTGATTGATTGATTGATTGATTGATTGATTGATTGATTGATTGATTGATTGATTGATTGATATTTAACTCTATGGCTTCCTGAAATGATTGTGTAAACCCGATCTACAAAGCGTCCAGCTGCACATAACAAAGAAAATGTTCCTAAGCTGTGGGCGTGAAAGGATCATGATTTTCCCTCTGGTTCTTTTGTTGTATTTGTTAGTACGACGAACAACTTTGGTTAATCACATTTGGTAGGGTTATGTTCAAACTTAATGTTTGGGGGCCCCTAACGTTAGCCTCAATGACCGACCCAGTAGCGTTACGTATCGTGTGGAAAGCGCGATTTCTTCCTGTATCGTCATTAACAATTTTCCATGAAACTTTGAGTTGAACAGGGCGGATAACGGCAAGAACCCGTTCGCCACAGTTTGGGTAGCAGTTGTAGTGGTAAACACTGTCACTAAAGAGTCAACATTTGTTTATCAGGCGATGCGAACGGCAACTGTGCATTTTTTCTCAACCGTTTAGTGAATGGGTTAGGGCCATAGGAATAACCATTTTGGAGGGAAATGAGATCCGACGGTACTGCTGCCGAAGCACCTTTGATTGCAATTTGTAAGGCTGCTGCTACCTTAGCCCGCCATTGAGTGCCATCTCGTGTAAGTGACAATGGTCGGCGGAAAAGGGGGTCCGAATTCAAGCGATTTTTACGATATCTCTACACAACACTGAAACTTTACTCATGCAAATAAAGTACTCAGAGTCCTTGTCGTGTCAGCTCTACGGAGAGGACATCAAACAAAGAGCGGAATGGCCGGGCTCACAGGGAAGTGACCCTGGGTGCTGTAAGGAAATTTGAATCATGCCAACACAACAGCGCACGTTTTATGACACCCCTTCTTGTTCTTTCTGCGGAGGTTGCCGCAACATCTTCGAGAGATTATGTGCTTGTGTTCAGCATCCGAACTTGACCCGGGTTCCCAACCCAACTGTCCCATCTTGGAAGGCGAGGATGGCTGATTCCCCCACAGTGACGCAACTCTTGCTGACTGGTAATGTGGTCGACGCCTGGGCCACAGCTTTCAAAGGAGGCAGCGAGCACCTTTAAAGGGGCCCTAAATAGGCTTCCGAAGGTCGCCATTTCAATCGCGCAATCGCTAGAGTACCCATTCACGACAACGTGTACCAAATATTACACCTCTGCGTAAAGCAGGGGCCGCACAAACACGAAAAAAAGATTTCACTTTCTCCCCTGGCTCACCAACCATACCTTGCCGCCACACTTGCGCGCTCTGACGCAGTTCTTTCCGGCTCTGACGCGCCTCTATGACGCACGAGACACTGACCAGTGCGGCGCCGCGAACGCGAACCACAGCGACAGCGCTCACCGTGCAACCGGAATCTGGTGGGCGGAGCATGCGCGTCGAGTGCTAAAAAAAAAAAAGCGCGCGCAGGGCTTGGCTCAGCCAATGACTGCACGTACATCAAGGAGGGTGATGGATTGCCCTGTTTCTCTCGGTGGTCTTGGGCCGGGTCGATGACGTCGCGGCTTCCACAGTGCTTCGGAGGAGCTACTAGAGGAGGAGAGCCCCAGGCCTTAAGGGTGGCCCCTTTTAATGAGCGATAACTCGGCTAATACTTAACGAATTTAAACAATTTTTGCGGGATGACGTTCCTTGGATAGTACTCCAGTGACTGCGCACGCAAAATCGTAACATTCGGCAGCCTATTTAGGGCCCCTTTAACTGAGCGTGCTTGGAAAGATACAGTTTATTTATTTCCTTTCCCCTCCCTTTTTTACAGTGTGATTCGTCTTGACGGGTGATAACGTCTGCTGGCGTAGGCCATCACCTGTTCAAGGGAGGACATCATTCCACCTGATACAGTACCAATACCATGTCCGTTGACGTAGGTGCGCACTGCAGGCAGGGCTTGTTGATCAGAATAGCTGTTACGGAGATCTGAAGTATCTGCCTCGTTCATTATCTACAAGGATGTTAAAAAGCCATGGGACCAGACTAGTGGCGCACCAGCGGCCAGGAGTATCGGCATGGGTGAGAGAATCGAAGTTTTATGGCGAATAAAACGGCGGAGCAGCCTATTACGGTTAACAAGCTGCGAGATTCTTTTTGACGGGCTGGCCGCGTAAAATAAGGTAAGGCATTCATTTTATCCGGGTTGAGCAGGACAATTTGCTTCCGTACCAAATCGTCCACTGCCCGAATGTATTGACTAGGGAGGCGCAATCTGTGATGTTGACGCTCCGGCCTGGCGTGACAAGCAGGCTAAACCTTCAATGAGTCACCATACATGTAAGAAAATATAAATAGGTCGTCAACATACCGTTGGCTCGTCCTCCAATTCAATCGACGAATAACACGTATTTGTCGTGCCCTCGAAGATGGCTGGAGCGTGGCCCAAGCCGAACGGGAATACACTAAACTCATGAACACCGTCAGACGTGGCAAAAGTAGTTTACTCGCTTACTTTTGCAGCAGGGATTGCCAGTACACATATCAAGGATCCTGATTCGAAGAGTACTGTGCCCATTGATATCCAGAGCATCATCAATACGAGGCATCGGGTAGACATCCTTCCGAATGATGCTATTGAGCCGCTGTTTCTCCGCCAACTTCGCAAGGAGCTCTCCTTCTGGACTACAAAAACGGTAAAGGGCCAGTAACTCGCTGATTAGCGGACTGATTCTCTTGATATGCCACTAAGGTGTTCTTGAATGTGTTGACGTTCTGTTGGAGAGACCAGTTGTTGAGTTGTTGGCGGTGCCAAACTATACACGAACCGCCGTTGTGTATTTGCAGGGTAAACGTCATCATCATCACCAGCCTATCTACGCCCACTGCAGGGCAAAGGCCTCTCCCATTATTCTCCAGTTACCTCGGTCCTGTGCCAACTGTGACCAATTTATCCCCGCAAACTTCTTGATCTCATCTGCCCATCTAACTTTCTGCCGCCCCCTGCAACGCTTGCCTTCTCTAGGGATCCACTCTGTTACCCTTAATGACCAGCGGTTATCTTGCCTTCGCATTACATGCCCTGCCCACGTCCATTTCTTCTTAATTTCTACTAATATGTCTTTAACACCAGTTTGCTCCCTGACCCACTCCGCTCTCTTCTTGTCCCTTAATGTTACACCTATCATCTTCCGCTCCATTGCCCGCTGAGTCGTTCTCAATTTAAGTTGAACCCTCTTAGTGAGCCTCCAAGTTTCTGCCCCGTAGGTGAGTACCGGTAAGATGCAGCTGTCATACACTTTCTTCTTAAGCGACAATGGTAGGCTGCTATTCATTATCTGAGAATGTCTGCCATATGTACCCCACCCCATTCTGATCCTTCTAATTATCTCTGCCACATGGTTGGGATCTGGGGTCACAACTCGGCCTAAGTAGATATGTTCGCTTACCACTTCCACTGCCTCTCCACCTATCTCAAACTGCTGTGCTGTCCCGAGGTTATGAATCATTACTTTAGTTTTCTGCATATTAATTTTCAGGCCCACGGTTCTACTCTGTTCGCCCAGTGCGGAAAGCATGCTTTGCAATTCGTCCCCCGAGTTACTTAGCAAGGCAACGTCATCAGCAAATCTGAGGTTACTGAGGTATTCTCCATTAACCCTTACTCCCACCTGTTCCCAATCCAACGTTCTGAATACTTCTTGTAAGCATGCTGTGAATAACATTGGAGAGATTGTGTCTCCTTGTCTGACACCCTTCCTTATAGGTATTTTACTGCTCTCCCTATGGAGGATGATAGTAGCTGTAGACCCATTGTAGATATCCTCTAGTATTCTTACATAATGCTCATTTACCCCCTGGTTCCGTAATGCCTGAATGACTGCTAGGGTTTCGACTGAGTCAAATGCTTTCTCATTATCTATGAAGGCTATATATAGGGGTTCGGTATACTCAGCGCACTTCTCTATCACCTGATTGATCGTGTGAATATGGTCCATTGTAGAATAACCTTTACGGACCCCTGCTTGTTCTTTAGGTTGACTGAAATCTAAGGTTGCAGAGATTAGGTTAGCGATTACCTTGGTAAATACCTTGTAGACGACTGACAGTAAGCTGATCGGCCTGTAATTTTTCAAGTCCTTCATGTCGCCTTTCTTATGGATTAGGATGATGTTCGCGTTCTTCCAAGATTCCGGTACCATTGCGGTCATTAGGCATTGCGTATGCAGGTTTGGCAGTTTTTCAAGTACAATTTCGCCGCCATCCTTCAAGAGGTCTGCTGTTATCTGATCCTCACCAGGTGCTTTGCCCCCTTTCATTTCTTTCAAAGCCTTCCTTACTTCTTCGGTCGTTACTGGTAGGATGTCTATCTCCTCTGAACTATTGTCTCGTTCGGCATTGTCCTGTATGTCCCGGCTACTGTACAGATCCCTATAGAACTCTTCGGCCACTGTGACTATTTTATCCCTATTTGTGATGACATTGCCTTGCTTATCCTTAAGTGCATACATCTGATTTTTCCCCACGCCAAGACGTCTCTTCAATGCTTTCAGGCTACCTCCGTTCTTTACAGCGTATTCGATCCTCTCCATATTATACTTGCGTATGTCAGCTGTCTTACGCTTATTGATTGGCTTCGAGAGCTCGGCTAGTTCTATTCTGTCAGCTGCGGTAGAGATTCTCATGGTTTGCCGTTTCCTGATTAGATCTTTCGTCTCCTGTGAAAGTTTACCAGCATCCTGTCTAGCCATAGTGCCCCCGACTTCAACTGCACACTCCGTGATAATGCGTGTAAGGTTGTCGCTGGCTTCCTGTGTCGTAAGCTCGGCTTACTCGTTAAGGGCGGAATATCGGTTCTGCAGCGCGATCCTGAATTCTTCTACTTTACGTCTTACTGTTAGCTCATTTGTCGGCTTCTTTCGTACTAGCTTGTTGCGGTCCCTCCTCAAATCTAGCCTAATTCGAGTTCTTACCATACGGTGGTCACTACACCTTACCCTTCCGAGCACTTCCACATCCTGCACGACGCCAGGGTTATCGCATAATATGAAGTCTATTTCATTTTTGTGCTCCCCATTCGGGCTCCTCCAGGTCCACTTCCTACTCTCCCGTTTACAGAAGGTATTCATTATGCGTAGGTTATTCCGTTCTGCAAACTCAACTAGTAGGTCCCCCCTGCCATTTCTACAGCCCAAACCATAGTTCCCAACTGCATTGTCTCCAGACTGATTCTTGCCTACTTTAGCATGGAAGTCCCCCATAACTACGGTATACTGTGTTTTTCTTTAGCCATTGCCGATTCCACATCTTCATAGAAGCGTTCCACTACTTGGTCGTCGTGGCTGGATGTGGGCGTGTAGCCCTGCACCACCTTGAGCTTGTACCTCTTATTGAGCCTAATTACTAGACCTGCTGCCCTTTCGTTAATGCTATAACCTATTAATGCTAGGGTAAACGTCGATGTCTCCCAAGTAGAACTTTCTGTCAAAAAATAATGCACCCCTCCTCCGTCTAACTACTACGATGGGTGAACGCGAAGCTTTCTTGTGAGGAATTTCTTCGTGGTCCTCTGAATTTGGAGTTCGACTCTCCGGGCTTTGACTTTGACTGCCACGCAGTGTGGACTTTCAATAGCAGCGTCTTTGACTTTGACTCTTCGCCATTAGTTCTCGCGCGAAGGAACACTTCGCGTTCAAATAGCGTCACCGTGAGACGGTGAAGTGCATAATTTTCGGTTTAAATTTGCACGTCCACGAAGCTCTCTGCAAATCCAAGTTGCTTCTAGCGTGTCGGAATGGCGAAATTTTATAGACGTCGGCTTCATCACGCGAGGGACACCGGTTCGATTCCGACGACGGGAAGAGTTTTCTTTCACTTCACCAACAGTCATCATCATCGTCAAAGAAGTTGGCTTTCCTGCAGTGCGTTATCGACGAGACATAGGCCATAAGTTCGAAATTGCAAGCTTCGCTATAGTAAAGCAAACAAAAATACAGATAAAATTAAAGGTTCAAGGTGCGAAAGAGTAAAATAAATCTTCCTGTTCCGCCAGGAGACCAAATATTGCAAGAAACCGTTTCGTCAGCAGACGAACAGAAGAGCAAGCAGTGTTACCCCAGGGCCGGCGCCTTCGTGTAACCTAGAAGTCTTAATAATAATCACTGTCCCCGGAATACCAGTTTCATTTCGACTAAGCAGACGAACTGGGCACAGGCCTATCTCAAGACTTTGAAGGGACGTACCGGTAGGCGCAATTAGCACGTCCTCTTCAAAAATCATCTAACCGATGGTGTGGTTTCCTCACGAGGAGGCAGAGAGATGTCGCTGGGTAGCATCAGACGTACCATTGTGGCGTCCAAAACCCTGGCCAGGTGTGTGTCGGTCACGTATTTCTCATGTTGCGGATCGGACACCTCGTTGCGGGTGCGCCGCCAAGAAACGAAGCCGTGGGACCCCTAATGGAACGACCCCTTTAATGGCGATGACTTGGTTACAATGATGATGATACTGGTGCGGTATGTTCCAGGAGCCTCATCTTCTTCCTATACAATTCGCAACATATTTCCGGCCACAAAACAGATGCAGGAAAAACATTAACGTCTTGCTAACGGCTCCTGGCGAAACATAGCACTGCAGTTCCTGGTGAAAGGCTAACGTACTAGAACCTAGACAGCCTTTTTCTTCCACCTTTGCTTCCGGTTACTTGCTTTCTTCCGGTGCATCCAGGATTTCAACCGCGTTGCTTCCGACGTGTTCAGATGGTTATCATGGTCACAGCGTCTGCTGTGCTGACGATGCCTGTAGCCATTCAAGTATGCCTGCGCTGCTGTATCGTTTCGCGAAGCTTCTCGTAACGTTGGCATAGAATGCGTCTGATCTGTGGGCTTGGGCGCAGTGCATATGTCTGCGACTTGTAAAGCCTGGGGTGATGTCGGCAACCGCCTCAAATCCATAAAAAGCGGATGTTCACGCTCACGCATCCAACATCTCTTATCTGGCTCCGGGTAACTCAGGTGCTTGCTGGATAGTCTTTGACCCTGTAAGTCCACTTCAAAACCCTTACGTTCCCTTGCTTCCTTTCTTTGTGTGGTGTGCTGTGAGATGGATGCAGCACCTGGAGATAGGACAACAATGCTGCTGTGTAGACTCCATGCAGGTTCCCGTGTTGATTTGTCGTTGCGTGGCACTTGCGTACTAAGCACGCAAGACACTCCTGCCGTTGTCTGATCCGAAGGACTCGGTTCCCGTACAGGGCCTTGAAGCGTCCATCCGAGCGAGGTCTTTATAGCTACTAATCCTTGGACTTGCTTGCTTCGAATGACGTTTCCTTTCACGATCGTCCACAGCTGGTCGGATCCTATAAGTAGATCCATTCCTCGGCTGTCACATTCTTGGGGAACGGTACATTCGTCAGCAAGTCTGTAGCCGAACTTCCGTAGATGCTTGCCGAAATCAGTGTTCATTTCTGTATTTGGGACGTTTCGGCAAATCGTTGGTACAGAAATTGCCCGGAGAGCATGCTCTTCGTCGCCAAACTGGCTGCGCAGTAGTAGTTCAACTATTCGATATCGTCGTACTTCTGGAGGGATGGCCGACGCAAATGAATGTACAGCTAGGCTCGTCTCTCCCACGACTTTCAGTCCTAGTTTTGCCACGAGTTCTTCTTTAATATAAGTTCGCTGGCTGCCACCGTCTAAAATGCCTCGTACGTAACTTGCGTCGTTGGGACCGATGATCCACGACCGGAAGGTCTGGAGGTAAATGTCCTCGCCCAACTGGCAGCTAGTGAGGGCAGGTGATGCTGACTTGGCGTCGTGCGTCTGCACCGGGGCTTTGCAGGTTGGGTCAGTGTGCGCCTGGTCTCTATTTGCTTTGCATGCAAGTCTGGGTTGCACATGACGGTTGCGTGCCTTCCCTTGCATGTCGTACACCTTATCTTTCGTCGGCACTCCTTTGATCGATGGCCCGTCATAGTGCATCGGTAGCACCGCCTTGCGCTAGATAGTCGTTTCTTCTTCTCTGAAATGCTCAGAGAAGCGTAGCATCCTTCAGTAGTGTGCTTCGGCGATTTGCAAAAGAAGCACTCGTTCCTTTCGGTCATCCCTGCTTGAGAGGCGTGCAGAACCGACGTTGAGTGGCCGTTACTTTGTAGAGGGTCACTAGATTCGGTAGGAGTCGACACTGGAGCGCATTGCTCTCTTGCCTCGAGCTCGCTTTGCGTGTATCTCAAGAGCTGCTCTAGCTTCTGGCAAGACGTTGTGGTTCGGGTTACCTCTACTGAAGCCGAAGGCACCGCTCCCTGCGTATCACCTTGAAGACGTCCATGGCGGTGGAATGCCAAGACGATCTCCTTCGGCAGCGCCTCCAGCAAAACGTCGTAGAGCATTGCCGAGAAGCTGCTTGTGGGTACGTCCAGTACGTTTAGGCATCGGACATTCAGCTGAACACAGACATAAAGCCTGCGCAGCTCCTTGTCCTCCGAGTGAGACGTCACGGGCTGTAGCTCGCGGAGGTTTCGAAAATGCCGCTGTATGATACGGCTCTTGTCGCCGAACCTGTCCTTCAGCAGCTGAACGGCACTTTCATAACAGGCCTCCGTTGTTGGCAGCCCGGCGATGGCAGCTGCTGCTTCACCCGACAAGGAGTTTCTGAGGTAATGAAACTTATCGGTAGCGGTGAGAGCCCGGTTGGTGTGGACTGCGCCGTTGAATTGCTCCCAAAACGACGTCCACCTACACACGTCTCCATGAAAGGGCTGGATGGTGAGCATGGGCAGACGGGGTCCAGAGATCTGAGATGGAACCGTTGTTGGGGCCTGTGGCGTGCTAACCGCAGCCGAGGGGGCAGGTTGCGCCGTGTCGCTGACGCCGAGTTCCTCGAGCCGGTACGTAAGGCGAGTCAGAGCCTCGAGCGTCTGGACGTTGTAACGGGCCGCCGACTCGTACTCCCTTTCCAGCTCCTCGACAGGAACCGTGTCCTCGACCTGGGCGTCGATCTTGCTGAGCTCCTCGCGGCTAGCCACGAGCTTGTCCAACACCTTCCGGAGCGCGAGCCGGTCGGAGCAGCCGCTCTCTATGAGTGCTGTCGCCTCTGTAGAAATTTTCTTCGCTTGGGCTCGCCTTGCAGCGAGTTTCGCCTTCAGCCGGTCCATCGTTCAGGGAAAAGTCCGGCTTACTCGCTTGGTAGGCAGCCCGGTCCGCGCGTTGTCTCCCTGGGTGTGGTTCCGAGAAGGACGAAGCTTGCTTGGGCGACCGTTTCTAGAAGAAACTCGTCGTCGCCGTCGCTCGCTGTCCACGTCGATGGGAGCCGCTCGTTTTCCCTTGGGATTCGGCACCAAATGTTGCGGATCGGACACCTCGTTGCGGGTGCGCCGCCAAGAAACGAAGCCGTGGGACCCCTAATGGAACGACTCCTTTAATGGCGATGACTTGGTTACAATGATGATGATACTGGTGCGGTATGTTCCAGGAGCCTCATCTTCTTCCTATACAATGCGCAACATCTCATAAAGGATTACAGCCAGAGCCGACTTCAGAAAGCCCCACCCCAAGGCCAATTTATGAACACATCGTGGAAGGCTGACTCATGGTGGACCAGACCAACCCGCAGGTTTTTACTTTTCTCAATCCGCAGCACAGAATTTAATTAATAAAAGTAAAGTTAGCTCCAGTGTCCAGTGCTTCCATAAGAAGTTATAAACTAAAAGACAGTGTTACCTTGCGGTAAACAAAGCGCTTAAAATTTTTATTTATCGCAGCGTCGATCTAAAAGCTGACGGTTTAAGCTTATCGTGAGATATTTTTTAACCAGAGAGGACAGCAAATGAGAAATACATTGAAAGAAAGACGGTAAATCATGTGTAAGGGGGTGAAGCCTATGATGTTGGCCCAGAGTCGCAAGATGACAAGCACCTTTTGTAATGAAATGCTCGGTAGAGGCATTCTTCACACAGAGGACTGCTGAGTAGAAAGTCGGCGGAATGAGTGAGATTTCGTCTTGCTTTAGCCTTCGACAAGAGCGAAAGATATGCGCCAGTGCCAAAACGATAACAGGAATGACGCGGAGGAGAAACAGCAGCAGTGTAGAGGGGAAACTTGGGGGGATGTATCAGAAGCTGTGATCTGATGTGACATGCGTTCATCGAAAACTGCGTCTCTCTCTCTCTCTCTCTCTCTATTCCGTCCTCCGTGGTGTTGCTGCTCTCGGTAACCGCTCGTTACGCGGTTGCCATAGTGAAAGGAGGATGGGCAATCATGGGTGGCTTCGCTGCTGTTTCTTCTTTCAAATTGTTCGAAGGGCACGGAAGGCTGCTAGCATGAACAACGCATGCTGCAGCCACTCTTTATTGGTATTCAAAATTGGTAACCCGAAAAGCTTTCGCCTGCTTCAGTTGGACGAAATGGTGAAAAGGGAACAGGGAGAACCAACTGGTGCTGTCTAGAAGCGTTCTCTGGTTCTAGTTTAGCGAGTTCATAGACCTTGTGCAGCGTGTGAATGCAAGTGGTTGGTTGCAAGAACCTATCAGTAGAAACGCTTTTGAATACGCGTAAATGCGAGTGCAAGTGAGTTGAGATGAGTACAGATGAGTACCGAATGAGTGACAGTACAAGTGAGCAGAGATTGAGTACTAGTACTCCTGAGGAGCATTGAGTTTGAGCACAAGGGAGTAAGAGTAGCCATGCTTATGGGATGGGAGAACGAGTGATTTTGAGTACAGACGAGCATTTGGAGTCTGAGTTTGAGTGAGTACAGCGTGATGGAAAACAATTGTGATTGAGTTTGAGAGAGTTATTTCTGTTTTGTCAACCTATGGTGCTAAATCATGATAACGGAGACAGGGAAACAGCGCACAGGAAACTGCTGAAGACAATTATAAGAAGAGACATTCGGAAGCAGGACATTGATGCTTTCGCCTCCACCACAACATAGGCGCTGGTGTACCCTTATAATTTTATAACGGAACGTACCTTTCTTTGTTGTTGAAATTGATAAAGCGAGGATTGTAAACGATATTAAAATACAACTACAATGGTCAACTAACTGCCATAGTGTAACGGCGCAAAGGCTTGTAAAAGCACCCTAAATGTTTCTCCAGGTCCATTTCGTTGTTATTCTTTGAATAAACAGCCAAATCACACAGCCCCATCGACGGTAAGCGGAGAATGCGTAATAATGTAAAATGGACGTTGAGAGCTACCATGTTGCGCCATCCTGGCCTTAAACGAGGAGGCTATAAAGGTGAAGATCTCAGCCCACATTTGCGCCCGTCAGCAGGTTCAAAGGGGCGATTAAGGCTCCGCACGATTAAGCGTGGGGTTACCAGTTAGACGCCCCGGGCTGTATCCTGGTGCTCAGCCGCAAATGGTTTCACAAGGTTTAAGCACTTGCAATACACACTTCGCTGGCTTCCCAGCGGTCAAGCACCTCTAAAACCTTGCGCTAGGTGCGCCATTTATCAGGCTTAGGGTTCTTCTATAGTTATGGAGAGATGGAGCATGTGGTAAGCTCTCAAAGCCGATGTTCTCAAGTACTTGGGATAAATGGCAGACTTTCACCTCGTTCCTCGGGGTGAATGGAACTCATCCATATCACATATCATCAGGATGATAATTGTCATTAGTCTATTATTCCTACCGTTGTCTGAAAGCATCCCCCATAGAATTACGCTCCTGCCCTGTCCTGTCCGATTCCATTCTTCGCCAGCAACCATTCTTTGCCGATCAGAACTGGTAATCAGATTGCCGTTTAATGAACACAGAAAGGAAAACCACCAGTAAAGAACGCCAAGCGCCAAGTGAGGCATTGAAGAAGTTCATTGTTTTTTGTGTGTTGAAATAGATTTTAGTGTTCCAAAGAAAGAAAGAAAGAAAGAAAGAAAGGAAGAAAGAATTAAAGAAAGAAAGAAAGTAATAAAAGTAAGGAAGAAATAAAAGAAAACAAAAAGTAAAAGGAAGGAAGGAAGAAAAAAGAAAGAAAGAAAGAAAGAAAGAAAGAAAGAAAGAAAGAAAGAAAGAAAGAAAGAAAGAAAGAAAGAAAGTAAGAAAAGCCATTCTCCCCGGCTGGAGACCGTACAAGGATCCTCGGAACACTCCACTAATGCTTTACTAATAGTAATCAGGCTACCGGGAGCATCTCCTGTAACCTGACTATTACATATCATTTTCTATAGTGCTTGAAACAGGTAAATTGTGTTTTCCGCATATGCCGGGGAAGCTTAACAATTGCCTTTAAAGCACGACTACATTTAGTGTGTTTTGTTGTTGGGTTGTTTGCTTCAAACATTTTTTATTCTTAATTGATTTGATTTATTGTACGGTTTAACGCGCGGACGCAGCGCAGGCGATGAGGCGCGCCGTAGTGGAGGGCTCCGAATTAATCAATTTCGACCATCTGGGAATCTTTAACGTGCGCCGAAATCTCGTGCACACGGGCGTTTTTGCTTTTCGCCTCCTTCAGAAAAGTGGCCGCCGCGGCCGGGACATTTCCGATTCTTAATAAGTGGGGTAGGTTCCGCATGTTTCTGAACTTAGGTTGAATTTCAGAAATAACAGCGGTAAATACAGGCCTTAGCATTTGCCCTTATACACTGTTTCAGGGAAGTGAACATTCTCCTGTCCTCCAGACGCACAATTAGGCGCATCCGAAAAATAAACACATAAATTTGTATTTACACTTACCTGCCTTAACACATTTTTTTTTGTAGATGGATGAATAACTTTGGATCAGCCATGTTGGTATTAGCTAGGCACTTCAATTTGTTTGAAGATATTTCGACTATTGGTATAATATATTTTCGAAATAAAAGCTTTGTTAAATGACTGCAGAAACAATAATTTGAAGTTTTACACAGTAATATGTTTGTGTTTGGGAACTATGAGCGGCTACGTTGGGGAAGCTGTACAATTATCCTTGTGGCCGCTTCGGTTGTGTTGCGATGGGCCTTTGGCGCTATTGCTGCACGCTCTGATGCGTTGTGCTTGCAGCGATAGGCCAACAATTATCATAATCAAGGAAAGTTTGGCGGTGCCTACCGCAGCCCCGTTCTGGTCGTTCTGCCCTGCGAAAGACAACACCGTCCTGTCTAACTTCCAACAAAACAATGCTACCGACTCCACCCTCTCTGTAGTCATCGGAAAACAAGGAACGTCCCCGATCACTCGAGCCAAAGCAAGCTGCAAAACAGCGCTGGGGGGAAGCGAGCTGCGAACGCTCACAATGAGGCCATTCTGCGGAAGGCGTGAAAGGGCTATCGACGGCAACGGCGACAAAAGCACCAGGGTAAACACGAAAGGACCGGTCGTTAGGGGTGAGCAGGCGCCCCGTCGCACTGGGGAACACAATAGCCACGATCGACGCTTCGATCATTGGCGGACAACGTTGCGCGCAGTCACGGTCGTTTGCCTAATGGCCGCGGACGGCGTGCCAGCGGGGAGAAGGGTGTCCTGTGATGCGGCTCGAAGAATGCTGAGGCGGGCGCACGCGCTATTTATGCACACGCGGCAACTTGGGAGCATGAAGGAAGCGGACATTTTGTGCCCGCGAACAGGGGAAAAAAGGAAGGGGGGTTCCTAACTGTGGGAGATTCTGGAAGAGGCCCAAGAGGCCGTTTTAGGGACGTCTAATTTTATATTGAGCTTCGGCGGAAATCACGCGCATGTATTCCGGTTATTGAGGGATAACAAACCCTCACTCAAGTCTCCCCTGATCTGCGAAGCGGACGCGATTGTAGGATAAACTTCTCGTCGCAATTGAGTGACAGAGTAACCAAAAAAAAGTCATCAATGCGGTCATGAGGTATGGTTTATTCTTCAATTATCGAAAGTGGTTAAGCTTGATTGGGGTTACTGGTGATTGAAGCTTGATTGGTGAACTGGAGAAGCTGGTGACGCGCCGTGGGTGAGAAAAATGCAGACGCCACTGATCATATGCCCACTGCGCAGCAGTGGTATCTATAGTGCACTCCGCAGGTCTTGAGCAACACGCTGTATATGACGTGTATGTCCAAGAAATGCTCTAGTTATTCAGGCTGATAAGCAAGAAATGGTAACTACAATAAAGACGGCACATGAGATACAATATAGGCGTACTTTAAGATGAATGCAAATGCGAAGTGAATGATAATCGACGTTATTAGAAATGGTGTGAGCACCAAGAAGGAACATATCCTGTTCCGTTCTAGGACGCCACTGGGCTGAAGCAGCCATCTTAGTTTTTATATCTTAGCGAACAAAGCAACCCCGTTTACGCATTTCTGTTCGGGCTACGAGGTTGCAATTTTTTCCTGCAAATGCCTACGGCCACCTAGAATTACCGTAGGTGTTAGATATAAGATCCTCCCCGGCAATTGGCACGCTTGCTCTTAGCGCAATGGGCTGTGGAACAAAGTTAATGGTGGAAGCACCCCAGACCTTAATGCCAAAATGCGTTCACACAACTCTGTCTATCGGCGTTGAAGCAAATGGAACGACAAAATTTTACCCATCTTTGATTCTGTGTTATGCACACATGAAGGCTAACGGATGACTGGAAAATGGCATCCACATCGTTCGAGGCGGAGAGAGCGCCGTAGTTACTCGGTGTGCTATTCTAGCGCGCCTGTGGCGACAATTTATTTACACGTGACTGCAGCGCTTTAAAGTGTAGACATCGTTTTAAGCAAGGGTTTCAGATCTTAGGGTGAACACACTGTTCTTCGGTGGCTGGTTAAGTGATCCTATTAACGCCGTACACCTCACTGTTCGTAAAAAAAACTTACAGCTATAACTTGGAATTCCACCCATGGTCCACGTTCGCCAATAGACTTCAACATCGGTGGGTTGTCCGTATTATTTGGGGCAGTTGTGCCGAGGTAGTTGTATGTCTGGTGTGTATTTTTCTGTGGCCACGGGAGAAACAAACACACGACCGGTAGGCTCGACAAGAAAGATTTTTCTGCACCCATATAACGGTAATATCAAACTCTCACAGCTAGCGTACCCAATTAAAAGTACATTTACTGAACGCCTAACCCCGTGAACACGGCTACGGCCGCATACCTACGGCCTGAAAGAGCTGTGGCCCTGAGCCCGGTTGCTGGTTTTCGCGGAGGTACCATTGCTTAACCTCTTATTCAAACTGATATGACCGTACCAGTTTGATGGTAGAGATACGACAGTAGGCACTTTCGAGTAACTATGCCGCCGTTTCGCCATCCGCTGAGCATAACAGTATGGGTAGTTTGCGCCGCCAAGTTTGCTCCGGCACGGTCTGTGTCTTCCCAGACTGTCCAAGCTTACAGAGAGAAAAAGCCATTGAACACGCACAGTGAAACCTCGCAGTAACGAAGTCCTCAAAACAGAAAAGTCACTCCACTATAAGCGATACTTTGTTGAAAGCAAGGACAGTTTGCCCTGGGTGCTCTGTAATAGAAATTACGAAGCACTTCAAATAAAGTGACTCCGTTATAGCTTGTTGCTTTACGTTCATTCTAGGTTCCTGTCAGTATATGCGGAAGGCGGTAGTTGCAAAACCTGAGTTCCAAGAAAAAAAATCCGCAACTGTGCTTTTTTTGCTAGCTTAACTCCTTAAAGTAACACCACAGCCGCAGCACAGTGGCGCCGTCATGCAAGGACCGTCAATGCCTATACGCTTTGTTCCTAGGCATTTTGGTTCTTAAATGAAGCCATACACCCGGACATGGAGCGGAAAAAACTGGCGTAAGCAATCACACTGTATAAAAATGCACTCAGAATGTAATAAATGCACTTCTTGAAAGCTTGTATACACACCGGTAGTATTACGCTTCGAACTTAGTATGGGTCGGTTATTGCAAGCCGGACGGCCGCGAATGTGTAGGAAAAGTACGGGGCGAAAATTCCTGCGCAATTTTTACTGACTACAGTAAGTTCATTCATAGTTAGAAAAAGACAAACAAATACTCTTTTTGGAGCATATTTATTTATTTATTTATTTATTTATTTATTTATTTATTTATTTATATATTTATTTATTTATTTATTTGCACATACTGCAGCCCCCCCCCCCCCCCCTTCGGGCTACGTCAGGAGTGCGCAATGAACAGAGCAAATGAGAATAGCAATTAAATATAGCAACAGAGCAACGGAGCAATAGAACAAAAGCACAATCAAGGCAAATCAGAAATGCCAACTGCTAGTTTTTTGAGCGGAAGGGAACAACGTCACCGGACAATCTGTCCAGTATTCGGCAGTTAAAAGGAAAAAAATTATATTCGAATGTGTTGGTACTTTGTCGTGGATTTTTTACTTCGTCGTTTTATGCTTCGTCGCTTTATTCGTCGTTTTATCCTCAAAACCATTAACGTCCTCACAGTTTTTGTAACTCATTACTTCAGCCTTAGTTTGTGTGGCAATCCTTGGTAGCTGAGTTGCGGTAACGGAACGGATGAGCTTTTTTTGGTTACAGTGGCGGCTGCAGTGATTGTTCTCGACGCAGTCCAAAAATCTCCCCAATTATTCATAATTATACCATAGCTTACATGTCTTGCTAGAAGCTGCTTGAACCAAGTTCGTATGATTGGTGTCTGGCAGCTGTATATTAAAAACTGGTATTGTTTTGATGCTGTTTACTAAGTATTTTTATCGCAGTGTAGCTTGCACCATATCACAGCGGGTCATTAAACAGCCTGTATAATGCCCTTTGGTCACATACCTGGGAGCTTCAACCCTTCCTGCCTGAAAATTCCCGGTTAAGGAGTTATTGAGATGTACACTGCAATTGCTTTTTACTCGTGTACTAGTTTTACGCTCGTTTTGTAACTGTAGAACTCATGTTTAGTAATTCCTCTCGTCATGCCTGATTTTCAGCTCTATTTGTAAGCTGGCAAGGGCCCTTAAAGCTGTTCAAACCGTTTTTTTTGGTCTTGCTGCAACATGGTTGTGAAACAAAATAAAACCAATTTAGTTCATTATTCATTCGTGCTGTGGTACTTCATGAAAACGATGTAGCCAGCAACACCTCTGTTCTGTACGTTCTTTGAGGACACCGCCGGTGGCCCATATGTAACTCTCCTTACGGCGTCCATCACAGCCCATACATAGTAGCACCATTTTACCAGCCCAAAATAAAAATGTCTGCTTTATAATGTGCTTTTGTTGGTAAAAAAAGCTGACGCGGACGTATTTATCGCTGATAATTGTACCAGTCCAGGGAAGACGGCTTCTCCAGCGCAACGAGATTCTATTCGGCCTTCTTTTGCGTGCGGGAGTGCGTTTGTGTGTGTTTCAATGCGTAGCAGATGTGTAGACTCCACCCTCCTACTAAAAGCTGCAGCCATCTCCAGCCAGCCTGTGGCGGAACGTTACGGTCTTTTTTCCACCCGGAGACGTAACGCCACTCTCTTCGAGGCATTACATGTGGGAGCGCACACTTTTGGGTGCACTACAGGCGCCCATGCAAGATCACATCACTGCGCCTACATTACCGCCTGGGCGCCTATCTGCGGTGCGCACGTCCAGGTGAGCCCCACCCCTTCCCCTCTGTCCCGCGTTATACTCGTAGACACTGCACCAGAGAAAGAGAAGACTCGGCCTACGACATTGTGACTACCCGAACTCCGACTCGGCTGACGGGCGTCACCGTATCTTTCCCCACTTCCGGTGTTCCATCACGTCGTGAGCTTTAGCGGAATTGGAAACAGCAGGGTCACCGTGACGCCGCCGCTGAGGGCTGTTCCTTTCTCTCATTTGCTATACTTGTATCAGGCATCGCAGCGAAGCGTTTTTTTTTTGCGACTAAGACAGACGGCAGGACTGCAGATAGAAGTCATGTAATGCGTCCGTTAGGAGAGCACAAAAACTGTCCAAAGAAAGCAAAATAAAACAAATGCGGGAAGTAACGGCAACGGGTGTTCCAGGTAAGTGCAGCTGTTTCCGTTGTAATGAAGCCTTTTTCCGCTAGGCGATTCTTATTTAAAACCTCATTGCGGTAACCTGGCATCTTAAACTGGGTTTCTAGTTCACACTTCTATTCGCGGGTGGAATCCCGTATAAAACCTAAGCAACTCGCCATCGGATGCACAAGCACCATCATCATTGCAAACTAAAATGATATTAGTCATATCACGATGATGATGCATTATGTAAGGTGCATGATTATTTAAGCACTATTAAGCAATTTTTTAAAGGGGGGGGGGGGGCGGAGCGGCACTATCTTCAATACTCCTTAGGCCTGTAAAGACTTAAAAAAAAGGCAATTTTCTGCAGCAATCATGAGCGCCTAAAGCCCTGCAGGTTTGCAGGGAAATGGAAGTTCACCCTTAAATTAAGCTTTTCATTCGTCGAAATTCGTATTCACAGAAACTGGGGAGAGCAAAGGTTCGAAATTGATAAGCTGCACAATGACTGCGTACTTACAGGACGTAATCGAACTGTGGGGTTTAACATGCCCATTCTATACATTGTCCATGAGGGCTCCGGATTATATTCGACGCTTACCGGGCGTCATACAATAACGTGACCTGATAAACATCAGTAATATAAACAACTTTGAACACATTATGCGTAACGCCAAAAGATTCTATCAAAATGTTTTTCTTCTCCACCTCTCTGCAGCTAAAAAAGACAGGTTTCATTTATCGATGTGATTCATTCAAGGTTTCTCGCAAGCACGTGCTCACACATACGCAAAATAACCTGCAAGAAACGATAATAAGAATAAAACGAGGTGTGTTGTCCATCAGCGTCGCTATTTGTAAATTGGTAGAAACCTCGTGCACTTTGAAACAAAAAAGAAGCTCACACTAACACGTAAGACCTGAAGGTAGCAAAGAAGTACGCAAGCTTCACGACCATCACAAAGGTGTAAGCCCCTGATTGCAGCCGGTTTGCTTCTTCTTCGTTGTCGCAACGTCCTTTACTCCATCATTGTTGCTGTAAGGGTGAGCTTCCTTCAATTATTTAGAAGTGATAATCATTGGACATCACCTTGGCGAATCCTATGAACTGTCTGTCGTTCCGAACAAGTGTTGCCACAATTACAGCGAAAGCAGGATCGTGCTTGCGTGCGTGTGCGCGTGTGTGCGCGCGTGTGCGTTTGTGTGTGTGTGTGTGCGTGCGTGCATGCGTGTGTGTGTGTGTGTGCCTGCGTGTGCGTGCGTGTGCGTGTGTGCGTGTGTGTGCGTGTGTGTGTGTGTGTGCGTGTGTGTGTGTGTTTGGTTCATCCTTTAAATGTGTACGATGCTTTGCATGTAACCTATGTTAAGTTTGTTTTAAATCACATCACCTCGGCACGAGTATTTCATTGGCTTTTCTAGCAATCCCGCAATTTAACACTTTCTTAGGTTACAATAATATGAGCTGAAACCTGCACAAACTTCAAAGGGGCCGCAATATTCATTCCGTGTGTGTTATTGCCAGATGTTGCGGTGCTGGTGCAGACAAGTTACCCCGCAAAAGAACATTTTGACAAGTAGTCTAATTAACGCGAGAGTTTGGCTCTAATAAATTATTTCTTACAGCGCAAACCACAATACCAAGGACGAAGCGTCTGGCTGCACGGAATTGTTCGTGTAGCCTTGCCAGCGCTTGTCCGTGTAGCCACTCTCTTCGTCCTTCGTCTTGTTGTTCGCTCTGTAAGCAGTGAGTAGTGCAGTTTGCAGAGCACAAAAGCTGCGCAAGCAAGCTTGGCGCCAAAACAGGCATATGGCTGACTTAATGCCTTGGAGCTAATTACCCTGAGAATGCATAACGTCCAAAAGGCCCTTGCACGTTAACGCATGCCAGGCAAATACCAGATTTAATCGAACCAGGGAATATGACAACCATGACAAGGTTGCATAAATTTATTAGTGAAACCCGTCTTTTGTAGTTGGGTTTTTTGGGTGACAAACGGTGTTTGGTTTGTTCGGAAATACTTTCTTGAAGCTGACGTTCATTTCTCCCATATTCCACTATTCTTTTGCGTGTGGCGTGAATCAACAAGTCTCACAGTGCAACATCATTCTTTATTGGAGCTGAGAATTTTGTGACAGTGCATAATGACCCAACACGGCTGGTGGAGTCCTGCTGCTGAGAAGAATACGCAGAGAATATGTGCACTGGCTAGAAGAACAGCTGACAGCCAGCTACTGCTTCAGGTACACTCAGGAAATTGTGTTGGATTTTAGAGTGCAAGAGAATTGCACAAAAGCATATTAAAGAGAACAAATAAAACTATGCCCTCGTAACAGAGGTAGGGCTGAAGATTGATCATATGAAGGGGTATTGACATGGGGATGAAATGTCCCCTACACGTTCCCGCTTTGTGTACCAAGTGAGACCCTTTAAACAAACAACGTATGTTTATCCTCAAAAAAGGGGCCCCGTGGTATGGCTGCAGAAGGAAGGTCGCCTGGTTGAGGAATGTCTATACTGTAGTGACGTTTGTTTTGCGTGCCGCCAGGCTGTGATCTGTGGAAAGCCCGGAGATGTTTTAAAATTGCTTAACCGTTAGTGGTTGGGTTACACTGATGTCATGAAGTTTGTTTTCCTTTTGGCGTGGCAGCAAAACTAACAGATAATGCTGCCCTAACCACACCCTCCCCATTTTTGCGTTCAGTGTGTGATCAGTGACTGAAATATTCAATGAAACTAACCTGATAGCTTCAGCATGCATGTACAGTTCGTAGCATACGACCGTAAGTTTTGCGCACCCTGCCTGGTTCTGCATACCATTCTGGCATGCCAACCAACCGATGATGTGTTTTGACGAAGCCCACAAAGGCGAAACAACACCCTCATGTGAAATAAGTGTAGCAACTTCAGCTCAAGCGACTGAGCTATGTGTTCGTTAGAGATGCAGAAGTGTGGTGTAATAAATATGCATGCATTTCTTTAGGTATTCTTTAAAAAGTGTTATGTCAGCTTATATAATACAGCCAGAAAGTGTGCCGGCCAGTCACACAATGTAACACCATTCTTTAGTGACATGTTCAAAGTAGTTGCTGTGAAATTTACGGCAATGTATCAAACTATGTAAACGATCAGTTCGATCTAGCTTATTTCGACAGAATTTTGGTACCTAAAAATATTTGGCGGAATCATGTGTCATCAATTTTTTATTTGTTTTGCTATTCGTTTGGACGGCCTTATACAAGCCCCCCAGTCCTTTCATCCCAAACCAGAGAAACAGGGTCCAGTATTTTGTTCAGGTAGTTTGGGAACAAGAGACTGCCCGCAGTATCCTGATGTGGACTTTCCCTTTGCTCACTTGTCAGCACAACAGATATGTCTAACACAATACCCCGCAGAATTCATTTCAACCATGCACCCATGTGCATATCATTATCGGGTGTGCTCCCAACCTAGCAGTGCCACCCCTTTCTTCGCTTTCTCCCCCTCTTCGAGGTGTGAATGAACCTGACGACCAGCACTAACCTGGACGTCAGCAACTACATTCTCCAAGGCAAAGACTACCAAGTGATTACGTGCGCTCCTTCACTGAGGAACCACATACACTTCTTTGCTACATAAAGTTCTTCACAACTATTTCTACTGTTCCTCACATTCCGTGTATAAATGGCTATTTTAGATTATCTAAAAAAGAAGTTCCAGTTTTTTTAAACACTGGAGAAATTTAAAAGAAAAGAATTTGCAGTCTACAGCACACTCGTCTTTTTTTCATCCCCCGTGCTTTGATTTTTCGCTTTGCTAGAGTTGACCCGTTCCACTGATCTCTGCTCCTGCGATTTGTGTATATTGCTGCCATAGAGACAGTCTCTAATGAAAGGGCATGGCACACAGAAGGGTATGTCCAGGCACACTACAGTGACTCCCTTTAAGGTAAAAAACTTCACCTTACCTGGAAATTTAGAGTTGTAGATGTACAACAAAAGCATCCCAACTACTGATCTTGCATCTACTGTGATTTTCGTATAATAAGACGCAGTTACTAGCGAAACAGAAACAAGGACAAGAGAAATACCACTCGGCGGCTCTAATTTGACTTTGATTTATCCCCTTAAATGTGATTATAGTCATGGCTGTGCTCTCCCATTTCTACATATGCCTTGTCAGAAGTATAACCTGGCATTCCCCTCAGCTACATTTAAATTAACTTTTTTTAAGGGTCGCTGGATATGAACCTGCGGCATGTACCTATCCAGGGAAGCCGCTCTACCAAATATAGGTCAGACTGTTTCGTTTGCAACCGTCAGGTTGCCTTTCAGGTGCTTGCAACTTCTTACTTTGGAGAGGTTTTTGATCTTGAAAGATTCGTCTCAAATGTTAGTGAGCTCAGCTATTAGTACTGATAAAAAGTTCCATTTACGCACAAGTAATGCAAAATACTTTTCCATAATTCTCAGTAAGGATGAATTCTTGCATTAATATAGTATTTTTGCGTGCGTGCGTAGAACCAGGTGTCTGCTAAAAGACTTTTTTTTTCAATTTAACAACTAGATATTTTGCTTGACCACGTAAGGTAAATTTTCTTGACCAGAATACTAATACATTTTAAAATAGGTGTATATTTCACAGACAACTCAGGCTATTGATGTTCCATAACAATACGAGCACACGCCTCAACCAAAAAATGTACTTTAGGCACTTCAGGGAGTGTAGGTTTTTGCTAAGTCTCTACTTCTGCTTCATTTAGTAATTTTAACTTCCTTTTTGAAAGTTCATTAAAAAAGAGTGGATAATGCTACTGTTTTTTTTTCTTTATGGAGTACCAACAGTCTGTTGTTTTTTTTAGTTTTCATAAGTTTCAATCCTCAGTTAAAATACAAGGTGCCAGCTGCTGAGTATGACTAATGATGTTATAAAAGCTTGAGACACTAATGGTGGAAAGGAACCTCAGCTATTGAGGTCATCGCTGCGTTCTTTATGCTTGTTTTGCGTTGTAAAATAATTGATGCAAGTAAAAAACACTAAATGAACTACCCTAACAATAGTTGAAATTGTAGGGGCAGTTTATTTCAGTATCTTTTAAATGCGTTCAAACAATGCGTTTTCTATTTTAGCAATCAAACGACGCTTCTTTGCACAGCGGTGTTGTCATGCGAGAAAGTCAACACGAAGGCAGCTCTTCGAAAGCGTCACACATGGCGCTACCGACTGAGGCCACCAAGGGCTGTCAGGAGACATTACGTCGTCAGAGTTTCAAACAGTGCTTAAAATGCTCTCCCGTACGTCCTGAGCTATAACCATGGACAACGGTTGCTTCCGCCTTCAACGCAGCCCGAGCGGGTTCCCAGCGTAGCTTGTTTTCGCGAACAGCTGCCGCAACAGGCATCGTGGCTTTGCAGCGGAGGGTCAAGAATACCCTCCGTCTCGCTGTCAGTGGATGATAGATACGACTACGGTGTTAGGAGGGTTGCCTTCTTTTTCTGCCGCACATGGCATAACGTGACCGCAGATGTCAGGCTTCGCTCGCTTCTCCAGCAAGATCCCAGGGCTCATTGACCGGCCTCTGATGTTTATCAATGTTCTTTATTCTTTTTCTGTTACCGAGATGCCATGTTTGTCTGCCGCCATTCTGGCGTTCTCTTTCTTGACAGGTGGCCGCAATTACTCGTCAAGAAGAGCGCGCCGACGAGGGCGAGAACGCTCTGTGTATAAATAGGCGATGCAGCCTTACGAAAGGTGAATGCGCGAACATTGTTTTTATGTTTAATAGACAAGAAACATGAGACATAATTGACGTAAAACTGCATCAGGTGTTACGCTCCCAATACGCCATTGTTAGTGTTTGGAAAAAGTGGCCAATAGGAAAAAAATGTGAATAAAATTAGGGATTCACCTAATTAATTAGGGTATAACTAGTCTTTTGGTAGGTCGAATGAAAAATGCTAAATTAAATCACTAATGTTCTAAGGCCACATGGAAGCACCAAGAATACCTCTGTGAGGTGGAGAACAACTGCCTAGTCACCAACCCTAAAATTTTTGATATCGACGGGAAGGTTCGTACTAATTCTTACGGACTTCAGGCAACCAGGCGGCTCATATGGCCGCTCAGGAGAGTTCCCCCTCTTATCCTCCACTGGTGCCTGGGGTAAGGCCGTCGCGGTCTCCCTCTCCCTCCCCAGCGATGCGTATTCACCTGCACAAGAAGGACCGACGCACACGTCTAAAAGCCCTAACTCCAGCTGGCTTCCTCAGCCGCCTACCTCCTATTCCCCGCTCAGGCGAAATTTTTATTAACAAATATATTGCAAATTCAGCGTACACACCTGAAACACTTCGCAAGTGGTGTACCCCTCACCTGCCCCCTCGATGTCCTTACTGCCGTACCACAACTCCATCAGACCTCACACACCTAGTTTGGTGGTGCCCAGCTTTCGCCACGCACCGTACATTTCAATCTCCCCAACCCCATCCCGATCTACAACAAACTGATGCACAACTATTATATGAAATAGCGGTTTATTCAATCAAAAGCGGTCTGGCACGGGTTGTTTGAGCGGGTCCTCCCCCGAACGAACTGGTGTATGTGCACAAACTCTATTGCGATCACCATGAACTGGCCCATGAATTGCAGGTTACACGAACTGGCCCAGTTATTGACTCTACTGAGAACGACCAGCATTAATTTGTTTATTTTCTCTTACCCTCCCTCCCCAATCATTTCCCCCATCGTGACCAGTGGTCATCCTTTTCTATTAAAGGTTGTCTCTCTCTCTCTCTCTCTCTTGAGAGAATGAAAGAGAAATAACTGCACTATTCGGCGATTGTTACGGCATAGTGGACGCTCCGTCCATGTTTGTAGTCTCCAGGGGGCCGGTGGATGCGACGGCGACTAATCGACACTCCGCGTCATAGTCAGTGCTAGACAGTGCCTCATTCCACTGCTCCTATATTCAACGGGACCATGCAACACTTTTTTACCTTTTTCCGAAATGATTAAGGCTTTCAGAAAGCGGTCACCAACATATTCAGAGCTTAGAAGAGGAGCTCACACAGTACCTCCGCCAATAATTACTGCTCCATGGCCATGAGCTAACTTACAAAGTTGCTCAAAAGATTTCCTTCTCTTTCCCGGTGTTGGCGTTCTTCGAGCTCTCGAATTGCGTCATTGCAACGGTTGCGGCTATTGAACGGCTTTCTTTCAGCTGCAGCAATAAGTGCAATTGATGGACATTTTAAAAAGCCACAAAAGCAGAGCATAAATGGAAGGCGTATCTGCTGCACGAAGGAGATCAGTGCGAGGAGGAGAACAGTGCTTCCAGAGGCGAAGAAAAGAGAGAAAGCGTTTATATGAAGTGTTTCAGAGTCCGATAAGGGGATTTTGTGAATTTGGTATGGTCCTGCGGTAGTATGGGGGGGGGGGGGGGGCGGCTAATTGAGTGCACTGGTCGATTATGAATTTTGGTAAAGTATGTGCTTGCCGGAGAGGTGGGGCAAGGTGTTCGTTTGGATTGTTGGAGTGCTGTTTGACACTGTCTTTGGAACTTGGGGTTATAGGTGGTAGGAATTCAATTCGGTTTGCTTAGTATATCCGGATTTTGGGATTTACCGACGTCATGGGGGCGGATAGCTGTTTTTAGGAGATGTAGATCGGGAACGAAAGGCGCGAGCCCAGGCGTGGTGCTGTTAATTGCTCTGTAAAGTTTCTTGGCAGGTGAGTTTGATTGGGTGATTCGACTTGCACCCATTTTTTCATTCGTTAGCTGTTTCACCGATGGGCCTTCCCCCCATTCCCTGCAGGTGTTTTGAGAGCCATATATAATCTATACTCGGGCAACCTGCTGACTTGAAGAGATAGTGTGACTAATGCTCCTTCCGCTTCGAGGGGTGTGGTCGTCTGTAAGTTGGCACTACAGTCGAACCTCGTTATAACAAACAACTATATATCGAATTGTCGGATATAGCGTACTATATACAAAGTTAGTGCAGGCGCGCTTCATTTCAATGATATTCTTTTTACAACGAAACCGAAACCTCGAGAGCCACGCGATATCGGCTATAACGAAGAAATATTTGGTTCCGGCAAGGCTCCAAACTGTAAAGCTATCGTCATAAAAGCAGAATATAAAAAAGAACACCACACGACCCTTTTTTAGTAATTTGAAAAACTGCAGAAGTACAAAAGGCCCTATTGCGTGGAGGCAAAAACTTTATTCCGCTCAAACTGTAAAAAGCCACAAGGCGAAGGTCACATCCTTCCTCAAGTAAATAAGAACGCAGGCCTCTTTTGCCTAGCGAACTACGAACTTCATTCTGTGTAGTTTCACGTTGGCATGCTTCGGTTCGTTCAGTTTGAAATATCACAAGGAGACAAAAATGCATCCCGACCAGACGGGCTTCCGTCACATCCTTGACATCAAGGAGACAGGTGAGGATTACCTAGTTTACCGTGAATTCTAAGCCCACAACAAAGCGTTTTTTATCTAAGATTTTTGGATGAGACAGATTGCGCATTTATTTGATCCTATTTTACGAACGCGGTACGACGAATATTGTATATAACGAATTAATTTACTGCCCCGCTACTAATCCCGCTACTAATTCGTTATAGCGAGGTTCGACGGTAGTACGGGTATGGCTTGGTTTGTGCGCACACATGCCACCAATATTGCTAATGGCAGCGTCTGTGTGCCACGTGTACTGTGACTACCCGTACATTCTTATTAACGGCATGTATATAGGCCTCAGCCATAATGGAGCGCCAGGTTCGTGTTTCTGGATATGAGCGCTGCTGTCCGGGTTCTGCATTTGTAATATGAAATGTGGCCGGTGGTTGTGGGCCACATCACGTACTCAGTAGTTCGGGTTTCCCTGCCCGTAAGGCTGGTTGTTAACTTTCCGAGCTAACCGATTGTTTTTACCGAGGCATCTCTTCGACACTGTTGCTGACTTTGAGTTCTTGAAATTTTTGTGTCCCCGTCAATCTGTATGAGCCATGCACCGCTTACACGGTATTCCCATGTGATGTTTAAGGGGCTTTAGGCTTGCTGGTGGGTAGACGTAGAAATGTGGCAGAGCGTCCCACTAGCGAAAAATAAGAGCGGTTGCGATTTGAGGATGTACCCTTCTTTCAATTCATTCCTTCGGTTGGCTACTCGGTTTACAATTTTTACGCTTCATTGTAGTTGCCTCATGATTCGTCCCAGAACTGCTGAGCAGTCATTCTAGTGCTTTTATAGCACTGCAAAGTAAGCCGTGAAAGGGCACCATTCGCGATTTCCCACTTACAACTTTGAAACCATGATATTGAGGACTTCCGCTCTCCTATCGTCCGTGCACCCAGACGGGACACATTATTGTAACATTTATGTTGCTGCTTTTGTTACCCGCGTTCTTTAAAATAACGTGTAATTCATATCCGCAGTTTTGTCGTTGATCACTCTCAAACAAAATTCACGAGCGTAGGTATGGAGATGCCTTCACCTATACTCCCGCGGGCTCCACGTTCGAATGCTGAGGTCATTATTTCGGTTTTATACTTTGCACTAGGCTCAAGAACTTTTAGAAACTAAAGGCAGCCGCAAAGGGAGCCGAAGATTGCCTCTCTGCACGCGCGCCGGGTGCAGCGGTAGGGCTAGTCTGAACGACACTCCAAAATGCAGGAGACGAACATCAGAGGAATGCGTTCTTGCCGCGCCACGCGATTCCGTGAACATCAAAGAAAGCCTCCCGAGAGACGTCTCCGCCGTTCCCTTGATCTGTAAAGAGAGCGAACATATGCGTACAGCGGTTTTCTCAGATAGAGAAATCCTCCCCTCCAGTCCACCCCCTCCCACCCCCCCTCCGCCGTAGTGTATTTTGTTTAGTCGGCGATTGTGTCTTATTTTGCTGGCCCCCTTTCTTCTCCCAGCTGTGATAAGAAGTATCAACAAAAGAGTGCTTGCTAGGCACAGATCCGAACTGAAGGCGAAGCCAGTGACAGGCTGTCTGCAATAAATCACAAGGTGGTGTGGTTGCGGGGTGGAAACAAACAAGAAGCAAGAAGAACGAGCAGCGTGTTTCCGCATATCTATAAATTTGAAGCGAGCCACCCGCCAGGACCGAGCAAAAGCAAGGGAAGAGGAGAAGTGGCAAAGCTGCGCACAGAGAAAGACGCGGTACAGATGTGCGATATAGGAAAAACAAAGGGGGGCACTTTCGGCGAATGTGGGTACGGCGGCAAAGGAGGGGCGGATTGAGAAGTGTGATGCGCATGCCAAAAGAGGCCCCACAAATCAGGGCACTGGCTCCACGTGAGCAAAACGCCTCCGACGTAACAAGCCCTGGTGATCTGCTCACATACTGCGCTTGCTCTTTCGACTACCAGTGACCTCCCGGTATTTTTGTGGCTAAATATCGTTCGTTTTTGTTTTTTCGCTGGTTTCCCTCATTGATAATCAGAAGTTTCTTATCGAGATTGCTAGAAATTTATTTGGGCGTAAGTGAAACATACTAGTACGAGAAGTGTCTATTCAAGCTGAAAAAAACGAAGGTGGGAGCTGTCACGCATACCCATAGGAAGAGGGAACTATGTAAGAGGGACAGGTTTACTACGAGCCGTAGTGCCAGATTAAGAAAATGAAAGTTTAGCAGGCCAAAGAGGGTAGCGCGCGTGGCAAGTGTACCTGACACGTGCAGAATACACCAACTCGGTATGGGATAAGAGACTGTGACAAAAAGAGGGGGGCGAATAGAAAGGGAAAGTGGGTTTAGTTTGTGAACATGCAGCCGTTTTTAGAAATCATCAGGACAGGAGTTTATGTTGCGGAAAACCTCTTGTTAATAGCACGCACGTATAGGAGCACTGAGAAATTTCGCCGCGGAAGTATTTTAAAGATACCAAACATTGGCTTATTAAGGCAGTTTGGTGCTTTACTTACCACTTATACCAATAATGGGAGACCATGTTCAGCTTAGCATCACAACGAATGAAGTCTTTGACGGGATGGAATGACCAATGGAAATTAACACCGGAAAGTTTTCCTGGAAACCTTCCACTCGCTCTTCATCACAATGACGCGAGTCATTTATTTTCTAAAGAGGTTTTCTCAAGAGTACACGAGGCGCCCAGTGGTGTGCTTATTCCACGCGTTTTGTGTTGTCGCCCATCAATGATGTCCAAAGGGACGAACAGATCGAACAAGACACGCTATGGAAATCTGTGCCCAAAAATCTGTTTTTAAGAGTTTAGTCAAATGAAGTCAAATATTTATTTCCATTTTTACAGATAAAGCGAGTGCTGGAAGCATTGTAAGAGAGCGTTGAACTTGCGTGTATGACGAGTTCCCGGACTCGGGTAAAAATAATGATCTTTCAACGCTTCATTTTCAACCTCCAATCAAAGCAAATTCTGTGTAGTACGCATACGCTAATTAGCTGTGCTCATGTTCTCGCCTTAAAAACTGAAGTTAACATTCCCTTTTTCACTGCGCATTCAAAATGAGGTTGGTCCTCACACGCCTGCGCAAATATTTTTCCTGATTTTCGCGATCCGGTCTGATCGCCCCTTGCTAGCAGACATTACTTGTTAGTTAACGCTTTCAGCACACCTAAAACCCAATGTTTCAGAACACTGAACGTTATCTCCGTATCGGGATGACTGTTAATAGGGATGAACCTGTTAATCGAGATGAAACTGTTAACAATATGTTTAAATGAGCTGGCAACTTTGGCACGTCATACAGAGGTCTCATTTCTTTGCGGTCTTTGGATTAATGCGCTGTTTTTTTATATTGTGTCCCAGCATGCACCTTTTTATTCGTTTTCCACTGAGTTCTCCCTTCTCCTTATTTCCCCGAAACTAAATCGTGTGGAGGTCACTGACCTGCGAAATAAAAGTGTCGACACACAATGGCCAAAGAGCGCTGGCCGACTGACGACGAAGCGCAATATTGTTTGTAAATATTTACTTTGAGGACCCAGCAAATAGAAGGCGAGGGAATCAGTGGCAATAATGTGGGCTTATGCACCCAAGAACGAAACGAAAAAGTAAGTGGGTATCTGCACACCAGGCGAGCTACAAAGAAGTACCTGTAATTTTTTTTTTCGATATCACAAAGGTGAGTGCCTTGCCCTTTGTGTCCACAACTCACTGCCGCCTGAGAACAATGTCACCTGTCTAGCCATATTTCGCCATTGCGTGGCCACGCTTTCATTGTGCAGGTCAGTGGCCTAGAGTAGATTCAATTTCGGGGAAATGAGCAGGTAGCGGAACGCGCGAGAAAAATAAATTTCAGGGGCAACACGACAAAAATAAAAAAAATGCTGACAAAAACAGCCATAACTGCGTTAAAAAGCACACTGAAGGTTTACCGTGTGCTTTCTATATATTTTTCTGGGTTTTTCTTCTATATTGTTCTAGTCAGGAGCATTGCAAGCTTGCTGATTGGGTTTGTTGGGAGCAGCAGTTGAAGGAGCAAAAGTTGAACGCATCTTGGAAGGTAAGTAATAACCGCTACGGTTTATTTAAGGATGGGCATGTTGTGTCCACGTCACCTGGATACCTTGGAGGGGGGGGGGGGGGGGCGGGCGGAATTCCAGGTGTTGCATATATGCCACTGTTGCATGTGCGTGCTCTACTTTGCCAACATATTACCCTGTATGTTTCGGGGCCTGTACTCCTAACGTATTTTATTCAGTGCTTCGCTGACCTCAAATGAAAACACGTTATTTATTTGTGTGAGCGCTGCTTTGTAGTCAAATAAAGCAAACCCCGAACTCCAAACTACAAACTCTGAACGACCTTATTTGTAGGTTTACTACGAGCGGTTGTGCCAGTAGGGCGCCTGCATTTCTTGCGAGTCCCAGTTGGGACTAGATATTTACCTTTGTACCCACTTCGATACTTGATAATTTAAGCCCCAGACCCCTAGTGGTTTCAAATGGCCTGCACTATATATATTCTATATTAATTCAATTGCCTTAGCGTTTTGTGGTGATTTTAGCAGCTTTTCGCCGATCTTTCATGGAAAAATCTTCTTCATGGGTATTTAAGTAGCTCCTCCCCCGTCTAGCCTTGTCCCCAGGTACTCATCGCTTTTCGTTGGATAATGACCGGTGCACATTTCGATAGTTAGGTAATGTAAACCCTGATATCTGTAGGTTAGAATTTATGCTAAGATGTTTCACCTTTACCAGAAGCATGTGCAATTTCTGCAAGTGCTTCGGATCGTCTGCTACTAGCCCTATGATGATCGTATGCATCAGTCCTGAGGTATACGCGTTGCTCCAGCTGTCTGATCAGGCGGTACGATAAGCCAACGTTTCTCCGTCGCAGTTTCCTGTGTATTGCGCTAACGTGAACCGGCAAAACAGTGGTGACCGAAGACATCCCTGCTTCAATAATTTATGAACGTGCCGATCGCCCTAATGTAATGTGAAAGCGGCATTCTGGGCCATCGCCCGCAGCGCTGGCTCAGTAGACATGGCGTTATGCTCCAGAGCACGGAGACGCGGGTTAGATCCCGGCCGCGGAGGCCTTTTTTCTGCGAGGGGAGAAATACAGAAACGCCCGTGTGTCCGGATTTTGGCGCCCAAGATAAGGTGACAATTATGGCGTATGTAGTCTGTCAGAGTTCCACTCCAGCGCTCCTTACACCCCACGAGTATAGGGTGGACAGAAGCAAGCCCTCCAGCGGCACCTTTTAATGCTCCTGTGTGCTTATGTTACATCCAAGGCAACTTTCCCGCGGTGTCAGGCACAAAGGCAGTACTTCGACGCACTGACTTTACGCCTTTACATACCTCAAGGGATTAGTGTTGTGGTGATATAATTCAAGGAAGACCCCGCATTGTGCTAGAGTAATAAATTATGTATATAATGTGTATATTCGGGGCTTCAGTATCTCCAATAAGGCTCACATCGTAAGGCATACAGCTGTGGCAGTTGTAGGGACGTGATACTTAAAGGGGCCCTGAAAGGCGTTTTGAGCACACCAAATGAACTAGCGCAATCGTTAGATTGGGTCGTCAACGTCATCTGTGCCAAGTATAATTCTTTTACGCGCAGCGGAAAGCTCACAATTTTGTTGCAAAGTTTGTCGCTTTTTTCTCACCCTTCCCTTCTTGTTATTGGACGCCGCCATCTTCACATGTCTGCGTCATCGAGACCCAGATGTTCGTCATGAGCTAGACATCCTGCTATTGGGCGGCTTTTTCGCGCACTTCCGGCAAAGATATGAGTCGTCTGCTCAGCGTCGGCTCGCCTGCTGATCTGCCAGCGTAGTGCCGGAGTGCTTGGACATTTTACGACAAACAAAACAAGTGTAAACAAACGCTTAACCGTTTGTATTGAATGCAATACGGCCATAACACGACATGGATATTCTCTTACCTGAGTACGTTCCACAAAGAAAGCGTTGAAGCCCCGTGGCACCTCTTTCGCACACATTTTACTCAACTTCAAAACAATCCAGAGATGCGTTTCGAACGAACACAACGTCACAACATGCGTTGCAAGTCTGAACGGCGATTGACGGACGATGGGTTGCCTCCTCCTGCCCGTCGTAAATTCGGCACTCACCTCGCGCGCGGTTTGCGGGGACGAACAGCAAGTTACTTAACTCTGGCGCACAAGCCGAGATGGCTTTTAGCCACGCACACTGCACATACCCCATGCGAGGTTGAGTCGTACGTCGCTCGAGAAGGATAATCCAGACCATGGGAAGCACTATCCACCCGCAGAAGCACAACGTCGCATTTCATCGCGAAACAAAGGCGTCCACAACACACACACCATCACCTCCTGTAATGAAAAACGCATCTCGCACTTCCCAATGGCGGTGAGTGGTACGCCTGCAGTGCCCACAAGTCGCGAGGTGGGGCCCCGAGCTGAACTGGGATCACGGAACCGAAACTGTCTTCTGGAGTGGTTTGTGCCTTATTGCCAAGGCAACCGATGTTTGAGATTGTCAAAGAAATGGCGCTCGATTCAGCGCTAGAAAGCTCAGAGCCGCGGCGGAGCATGTTTTGCCAACGTTGCCGCTCTCCACCACGCGTCGCCCCAATCTGAACTGGTCACATGATTGAAGCGTTTTGTACACGGGTTCTGTGTCGGTTTAAAATGTCTTTTTCACATGCCGCCGGCAGGAATTACCACCGCCGCAAATGAAGACCCGGCACCAGCGGGGCCACATCTGATATGGTGCTTTTTGGATAAACAGTGCGCGGTGCATCAAAGAGAACGAGCGCACGATCCTCCCCGTGCGGCTGCGAGTTCACCGCCGATAAAAAGTCACGTGCCGCCGATAGCAACTGCACCAACGTACACCGCAAAAGGGCAAGGCCAGGCCGCCGCACACATGCGGCCAGATTTTTCGTTCGCTTTTCCAGCCTTGAGCGGAGTGCGGGATTCATAGTGTCAACAAAGCTTGCCCGTAGCAAACGGCAGTCTGCAGCAGCGCAATAGCGGAAGTACGTCACCGCTGAGGAGCGCAGCAAAATGGGAGGGAAGGCTCACGCGCCGTCAACAGCGGAGAGTAAGTTGAAACGAGGAGTTAACGTGGCGCGACGATAATGCGCGGTTTTTGATTTACGATTTCTCAGCTAATAGTCATCGCTTTAACAAAATTCTTGCGGGAGGAGATTGCTAATACATTGCTTTATTTGGTTACATGCACATTCATGCATCGGCGGAAGGTATTTCAGGACCCCTTTAATATCGTCATCGTAATCAATGTCAGACTGGATAAAGTGGCCTATACAGTCAAACTTTGCTATAACGAACCCGGATAGAGCGAATTATGCTATATATCGAACAAAAATATTTCAGTTAGGGAAATACATGGGAAATGTATTCCTTATAACGAAGTTCACATCCGATATATCGAACTCTGGCCGCCTAGAATGGCCGCCGAAATGCATGAACTCGGAGCGACGATTGAGATGTGGATTGGCCGCGACCACTGAGCAAGAGCCACGACTGAGACATTGCGCCTCGCTCGGAGCGATGTTACGCCCAGTACTTTCCGTAACTGTTTCCAACGCGCGGGACTCGTGACGGAACCCGCCCAGTCAGCGAGTCCGGACCAAGACAGCAGCATCAGTGAACTGTGGGAAAAGCTCAACAACGTTCCCAGTGGTGTCGCGAGTGAAATCCGTCCGACGCTTATAATGAAGCGCGTTCGGCAGTCGATGGGCTCCGCCAATGCTTCTTAGATTTTTGAGGACGCGGACTCGAACTGGTGCAAACAATCTTTCGTGTAGAGAATACTATGCTAGTTGAAGCCGCCAAAACGAAATTGAAAACAAAAATCACCGCTTTTTTTTTTGCAACGCTGGCAGTTAAGGTGGAAAGTAGCTTTATTAATAACTTGCAAAAACTGGATTATTTTGGTATGGTAATGGCTACTGTACTGTGTTCGTTTCTGCATACGCGGATGGCGGAGTTGGGGGGGGGGGGGGCGCTTCCGAGGATTGCGAACTCGTAACAATAAGCTCGTTATAGGCGGGTTCGGCTATATCGAACTATTGGATATATCGAACTAATCGCGGTGCCTATTGCAATTCGCTATAAACAGGTTTGACTGTATTGGCCCAGGAAAAAAATTGTGTTCTCAGCAATGCATTCATGTTTCGAGCTTGAAGACGACGTTAGGCAAATAAATGTAAGCTTGGCGCCTGTAAGATGGCTTTCTAACAGTGTGCGCTGCACAGGGAAGCTTGGCCATCTATGGAGAAAATATGGTTATAGCATCCCTTTATACTCGCTTCTACCGCAACCGCTTGTTTCCCGGTTTGTGCATAGTCCTTGCCATAAGCGGCGTCTCCACTGCACACCCTGAAATTGCACAATGCCGCGTGTTCTTCGGCGGGCAGCTGTGGGGCTCATGAGAGCCTCAGCCGTGATCGGCATAGACGCGCCGTAAATTAAATACCATGGCATCTTCCCACCAATCCATCAATCGTGGGTATCCTTAGTCTGTCATGAATAAATCGCGCCAGTGTCCATATAATTAAACATAACCAGTCCCCAATACGGCTATACCGCAACGCAGAAAATCCAACGAGAGGGCCAATTTCGCTGGATCGAATTTTCTCTTCCCAGGGTGGAAGGGCTCTGAGTTCACCCAACATTTTTTTTATATTGAGTTGCCGTTGAACCCAAGCTACCACACAAAGAGTGCCTGTTATTAGATTCCCAGTGGGTGGGTACTTGGAAGTGCTGAGGATATATGGCTGTGGTATAGCGCTGCGTGCTCCCAGGCCTATTCTAAACGGACCGCCGACACTGTCGCGCCTCTCCGTACGTCTGAAAAGTTACTAGTGGGAATCGGTAAGCAATGCTATATAGTTTATTTGTGGTACGTTACTGTTTGAGTATCAAGAAGACTCTGCAGTTGCCCTGCTTTACACTGAAAATGTTCGATGTTCTCTAGTTGACGCTGTGATTTTTTTCTGCTTCGCGGTTGGGACTGCACCAAAAGCGGGGGAAAGCGCGTACTCCACAGGCTTAGCGTGATAGCAGCGCGTACGGTTTCCTGAAATTGTTAGGACTTCGGGCGACCGTACAGGTTCCTCATAGCACGCAAAACTGTGGGGGAAAAAAACACGCTGCTTGGTTAGTCAACCAAAAACAACGTCTTTGTCACGAGAGGAGTACAAAGCCTGTTCCACTCAATACAGCTCACCATGCAAGAGATTGGGGAGGTAATTCTAAGAAACCAGAGCAACCACCCCTCCTACCCCCTTTGAGAGGGAGGATTTCTTGCCCACATTACGCACGCGCCAAAAACATCTGCAGGCGTTCCACCTAACTCAGGAATGCTAGCGCTGTCAGGACACCGCCAGGGCTTATAAAATGTTCAGGCCATTTTATTGTACATTGAGCCCCTTCACTTAGCTTTAGCCCATACCACCGTTTTACGCCTCGCCTACCATATCTCCCGGCCCCGGACCTCGTACGTCAAATACTTTCGGCACCCGTGAGAAAGCCTCACTACTTTCAATATTTTGGAAAGGCCGCCCGGGCTTTCCGGTCCACTGCACAGAACTGCAACGAAAAACTCAAAAATAGGAGGGAGTAAACGCGGGAGGAAAGGTGAGTGGAGAAGCACGCGTGAACGTGGAGAGGGGCCGTACGCGCCACGCTCGAGTAGGCCGACGATTGGGCATGCCTCCCCGCGTGTCTCGACCGACGCTCACGTTCGGGGGTGGGGGTCGGGCGGCACGGGCGGCCGAAAGGGAATCTGTTTCGACCGCCGCCACGGATGAGGTGGCGCGGCACTGAGCCAGGGGCCAGCTCACGTGCGCCCGGCGGCGCCGCTGTTGTCGGAACGGCTGTAATATGAGGACTCGACTCCAGATGCTTTCCTGGCGCCAAAGAGCTTTCCCTCCCATCGCGGTAGAAGTGTGTCTGTGTTTTTTTTTTTTTTTTTTTCACTAAGTGTTACAAGGGGGTGATGAAAAAAGGTGAAGTTTGGCAGTAACAGGACTATGCCATTGGGCCAGCGTACATGTTTGTAAGTTTTAAATCTCAGCGAACATAAAATTATTTATTACCGGAACACTTCATCCCCAAGCACCTTGTATTCGTACTGCAATGGGGAACTTGGGCTACTTAGATAGCAATCTTTGAATAAGCGGCAAACAGACGAGACAGCAGAATAAGAAGACTAGAATGCCCGAAGAATACGAAGACTAGAATAATAACAAAAATATTAACTAGAAGAATAAGATTAGAGTACCAAGACGCTGTACGAAGGTAGCTTCTCTTGCCTAACGTGATAGCTTCCTTTCATATAAAGTTCTCTCTCTCTCTTTCCCTCTCTCTTTCTCTCTCTCTCTCTCTCTCTCTATCTCTATCTCTCTTTCTCTCTCTCTCTCTCCCTCCCTCCCTCTCCCTCTCTCTCTCTCTCTCTCTCTCTCTCTCTCTCTCTCGCTCTCTATCTATCTATCTATCTATCCATCTATCTATCTATCTATCTATCTATCTATCTATCTATCTATATATATATCTATCTATCTATCTCTCTCTGCCTATCGCTTTCTCTCATTCTCTCTCTCATTCTCTCTCTCTCTTTCTCTCTCTCTCTCTCTCTCTCTCTCTCTCTAGAATACACGTTTCTCACTCGTTGCTCTGTGCGCCAGCAAAATTGCTGTACGTTGTCGCTTCTTGCAGCGTGATACAAAATTTTGAAGTGAAAAGAAAATGCAGTGTTTAGGTGCATCGAACGCTTGAAAGAAGGATCAAAGGAAATAAACCAACCAAGTACAGGAAACGAAACACGAAAGTGGGGCCAGTGCACGCTGGTTTTGCATCTAGCGTAACTTGCACCAATTTACAAGAACGCTGCATAACACACCGGGGTCAAATGTAATAATTTATAGGAAAAACACAATTCTGGTACTGCGCCGCAAATATGGGAAGTTGGAGTTCCGGCTTGCAATACTTGGTGCATGGCCGCCTAACTCTCCATTAGGCGGCTCCGGCAACTTATGGAAAAGTCGGGGTGACCTACCTAATAAGGAATCGAAGAAATTGAACCCTAGGCTAATGAGGCAGAACATCCATTACAGAAGTATGTTGCCGTAGCGATTCGTCCCCTATTTGGGCAGCCTATTAGTTCATCGCTGCATAATTTTTACCAGGCCTTTGTAGCGCAGTAGGAATTTCTTGCTGAGCCCATTGTTGTTCGTGAAAGTGGTGAGAACTCCATCTTAAACACACAAAAGCAAGCAACGCTTTGACCCCTTTAAAAGCGTTTGTAGACGTGAGATGTTTTTTTGCGAGAAACAATGTTTATGCGCTGAACGAAATTTACGGCTGTTTAGGTGTTTGTTCATTTACACCGCAACACCGTAGGGAACAATTAATTTTTTTGAGTCATAAGTGAGTCATATCTAAACTTGGATTCAAAGTGCATGGATTTCTGGTGATAGCAAAAAAATTAGCAGTGGCTTAGCTCGGCTATTCCAGGGTATACGCAGCGTGAGCTAAGGTTCAGCTGGGGATTATTAGGTTTCCTGGTTATCTAGCATTTGGTGATTACGCTTACTGCGCTAAAACGATTTCCAATCCAATCCAATCCAATTCCATCCAGTCCAGTCCAATCCAATCCACTCCAATGCAATCCAATCCAATGCAATCCAATCCAATCCAATCCAATCCAGTCCAGTCCAGTCCAGTCCATTCCAGTTCAGTACATTCACTGATTCTCGCGCATGCGCAGCACGGCTCTTTAGGAGCCACGCGAAACGGCTATCAAGCGGCTCCTGCGCAGCGTCAGACTTTGCTACTGCGCAACGCAGGCGCACAGCTAGGCACGCGCCGGCGCCAGTGAGTCTGCCGCGGCTATGACGTCACTCTTCTGGAATGCGCAGACCGGCGAATGTGCAGACCCAATTCTCTACACACCCCTACTCCAATGGGATTGGATTTCAATCCAACACAATCCAATTTAATCCAATCCAATCTAATCCAAGCCAAGCTAATCCAATCCAATCCCGATCCAAACCAATCCAATGCTCCTTGCGCTTGCGCAGAACGGCCCTTTCACGGCCCACGCGAAACTGCTCAAAATCGGCCAGTGTAACTTACGCTACAAAAATGCATTTCACTGACGGGGTGTTTCGAAATTACGGAAAACTTTTAAGACGAGTGAGTACTTACTGTGCCGAAGAATTTGGGGATCACTTGGAGATTTTCGGCTGGTAATATCGTTCCTAGCTTGCAGCCATAAAGTTTCCTGTTTGCAATGTTCAAATTTTGGGAAGCTAGGAGAAATAGCTCCTAAATTGGCGCAGTATTTCTCCATCCGCAACGCTTGGCTTGAGTCTTAATTCTGCGAGATTGCCAAGCGCTCAAACTTACTTACAGTCTTGGTATTAGGAGACGCCATAACAAACCATATCGCTGCGGGTCTTTGATTCCAGTGATATGGTACCTCATACTGTCGGGAGAAACTCCAGGAATTGTTCTCTATAAAGTGTTAGGGATATTCTTCAGTGAAGATAAAGTTGTTAGAAACAAAAGCTGAGCAAGAGGGGTGTTTGGCAGGGGCTTAAAGCGTGTTTTCAGGCTCTAACGTCATTATGCAGTTTGCACTCAAAATCCAACTCCACCAAGCAGTAAGTATGCGAAGATGTGATCCTTATCTAAAGACAAGCGTTGTAGATGCCACCCATTTCTTGAAAGGCGTTCAATCAGAGCCCCAAAAATTAAAGCAGCCCCTTTGAAAAAAGTTGCATCTTTTCTTCTTTTACGTAAACATAAAAATCCATCAACACGGAATGTTATGCACTTTACATCAGCAAGAAGTTACTACGAGGGCCGGGAAGCTGCCTAAACGTATCTGACAGCGTGCAAGTAGTTAAGTAATCCTGGTAGCCCGATCCATGACGACCGGCAGAACGTGGTAGTTAAAATCATGCATCCCTCCGTCCAACGACGACGATGGTTGAACGTAAAACTTTCTCTTGATGGATACTTTGGTTGGCTAATCCCACACGGCGAGTATGTGCTGCTCTGGAGGTGCGCACCACTTTTCTATAATACCTACGGCATACTTTCGGTTGGGCACGCCGCAGGCCAAACGGTTGGGTTTGGGGTGTACGATGCAGATCGGTGCCTGCTGCTTGGCGTTCGCTTCGACCATGTCCTAATAGAGCTATCGGATAGACGTCGGCTTCATTGCGCGATGGACCCACGCTCCATTCCGGTCACGGCCAGCATTTTTTCCTTTCGCTTCACCCACGATCATTCATCATCATCGTCCGAAAATTTTGCTTTCCTTTAGGGTGTATTGGCGTAGAACTGCATTAGTGAGGACACTAAAGTTTCGCTTTAAAAACATCAATATTTTCACTTCGGGCCTGAGCCCATAAATAATGGCGGCCTCTGCAAATGTAGACAGACGGCGCATAAAATATTTTATTTCGGCTGTTGGTGAGTTCGACGGTAAAACACTGCATAATTTGTTGAGTGGACCATTGGAGACCGCGAGGTCTGTGCCATGCCTGCGTCGTGTTTCTCCGAGCACTTTGTGCCATGTCGAACGCGCGGTCTGTGCTATGCCTGAGCCCTTGGTGCCATGTCGAATTGTCATCCGGTCGTCGGAGATCAGGCCGCAATTTTCTTGTCGTCTTGTGCTTTAGCCTCCTCTTCCAGCCTGCCGTCGAACGGCGAACGCTAATTGGATGCCTGATGCTCTAATTGCTTAAGTGGGGTTCTGCGCGGTGGAGTCGTTGGCCCAGAAGCCAGCTCTCGTCTCCCGGAACTGCCAGCTTACGTCACTCTCATCCGGCTGGGATAATTTATAATAACGAAACGACGCGATAGCGGCTCTCTCTCTGCGATTTGTTTTTCTGTGTTCGTGTTGAACGCGGAACGATGAAATTTTATTGCTAGAAATGGCGCGGGAGTCAATAAACTTGATAGGCTTTGCTGGCGGACGCCAAAAGCTTCGCAACAAAACTTGTTCATTACTACCGCAGGTATACGTCGTGAAAGAGACCACACGAGGAAAGTTTTTTTTTGCTTTTTCAATAAAAAGTTGTTAGATATATCACTGCGAAGTCTACGGAATGAAATCGTGCTACTGACCCCTATAGTACTTCAAGTGGAGACGTTTCGTTTTCTCATGCTGAATTATATTTCTTACATCGTTCTCCGCCATTATTTAGCAAAAAATAACAGCGCATCGTTGCAGCACTAACAGAACGCGAGCGGCTCGACACCGCCCTGCAGCTTCACTGCATGCCTCATAGTATGCCGTCATGCCGACAGTCACCGATACCTAATCAAGATACTGCGTTTCCGAAATGACACTGCCGTACATTGTGTAAAAGGCTTTAAACCTTTACCAGCTTCCAAAAGTGAGCCTACGGCAGCGTGACCAGACTAAGGTGTTCTATTGGAAGATATCGGAATTGAACGCGAGTGATAAAGCGGATTACCGATATTGAAAAGAATGAGGACCACATTTGCGTTCGATGCTGTCCCTATTGTAATCGGATACTTACCATAGAGGCCTTTTCAAGTGAATCATTACTTATCAGACCATAATACTGCTACACTACTTGTGCAACCGATGATTCGTTGATCGTGGCAAGCTCCGTCGCGCTTGCTTTCTGTTGATATCCGGCTGAAAAAGAAATCTCGTGTGTTACTAGAAATGTTTTGTTTATACTCGATTACACAGAATTTAAGGCCTTAATCAAGATATAAGAATGATGCAAGATGTAAGTTTTAACGCTGGTGAAGACATAAAGAGATAACCGGGAATTATATATGTTCAGCATCACAAAATGCGGCTAGAAAAAGTTGTCAAAAAAAAAAACGAATTCCTGCGCATAATTTTATGCTGCGGTCACAGAAACCATGGACCCATACCAGTTTTGTAAAGTGGGGCATAACAAGAAAACCCGAAACGCAAGGACTTAGTAATCTGCGACGCCATTGTCGATACTCTGAATATTCACATCGTCAGTGCGAGCTCACATTCTCACAGGCGCACGAGATGTGCGCTGTCGTAGCGTTGTTATTCCGAATAAAAGGTATACCGGCAGATAGTCCTTTCAGACAATACACCAATTATGCCAACGGCGGTTCCGCGCTGCGGTTTTAATCAGTGTTGCTTCCACATCATTACCCTATTTTTCATTAGTTCTAAAATCTCAGCTGTTTACTGTTTCGCCTTGGAGAGCTGGTGTCGTTACGGCTGCTGGCACGCGTTTTTATTGGCATAGCTGAGACTACACTCAGTCTAGAGCAGATCGGTTGATATCTATTTTCAAGACATCACAACAGTTTTTTGACTAGTTTTTAGACTATCGCTTTTGGCTACTTTAAGTTGTCAAAACTATAGCGAAAAGATTCTTTGAACCAGTTGAATCCGCTGGAAGAATACTTGCAATGCTGTTTTCTGTTGCAGAAACCGTTGCAGCTCAAATTCAGCGTTCGGGTAATAAAAAGGAGTCATAGGCGCTTAATAAGAAAGGTGTTTTTTTTTTCTTTTGGTGGCGGCGACAATACCCTTAACTAGAAACTTGCGTTTTTTTCAACACAAACGGCAGCCGAGGGTTATTAGAATTACTGTTACTGATTTCTGGCGCAGGACGTCTTTTTAAAATTACGTTTTAATTTTGTATTCCTATTTTCTGTCCTTTGGTTGCTGCAGCGGTTAAGTTTTTTCACGCTAGGACCAAACTATGGTCACCGCGACTGCTTCGCCGGCATGATGTTCCGGCTCGATGTGGAACCGAAACTCACGGCGCATGCAGTCACATGGGCATTGCTAGCATCACCGTCTGTACAGTACTTTGCAGTGAAAATGAGCCAACCTCTTAGTAGAAGTTTGTGCAGCCACTTTGTTTTTCGGTAATGAAAGGAAATACACGCACTTCAGAAATAAGTTTCAGTTAATGCAGTTTTTTGAGCTTTGCACGAAGCTACTCCCTTCAATTTTGCCCCTTTTTTAAAGAAGTTCTGCCAACTTTTTCGTTCTATCATAAACATTGGCAGCTTTCTTGTTCCATCACATGTACTAAAGACAATATGCATTTGACGAACGAATGTGCTTGTCAAGCTTAGCCGCCACCTGGGCATTTATAAAAGAATATATAAGGGAAGTCTCCCAGTTCGGTTGTCACTACTGCCGCCAATCATGTCGGGCCCCGCGACCGCTTACCTTGGGCGACCAGGGAGAGCGTCACGAGGGCCAGTAGCATCCCGAAATCCATCCACGCCGGTGTAACACAACATGCACGTCCAGGCACGCGACCAGCCAACCATTCACTCCTCGCGTGGCTTCAACCGCGGTCGGTACGAGGGAGAGGAGGACGCGCCCGAGAAGGGAGAGAGGGTGAAACGAAAGGGCGACCAAAGAAGTGTCTACATAAAAAACGCGGAGAGTCCGATAGCGGCGCCGCCTGTGGGCCGCGCAATGAACCGAGACCGAGCCTCCTCCTCAACCACTCTGGCAGTGCTTGTTATGCCGCGGGTGGCCTCCCGAGGGGAGTGAGGGCGTCGAACGCTCGCGGGCAGCGTGCAGGCACGCGAAATATACGCGGAAACGGAGCGGATGTTTCGAGGAAAGGAGCGCTGTTTTACGTGGCGCGAAAAGATTCTAATTACCCGACGAAAGATAACGTTGGCGCCCTTTGACATCGTGGTATAAAGACAGCGGAAAGAAGAATTTAGTAGCGCAATATTTGGCGAAAAGAACTAGAAAACTTGAGGTACGTTTTATGGCAGCTGCTATGTAGACTACCATTCATAGTTGAAGAAACTAGTGATTGGCAGTGAACAAGGCTTCCGTATAGAAGCTTAAACGTCTCCTTTAGATTTTAACTAAACCTTTGGTCGGCGATCACCCGTTTCTTCAACTATGACTCTTTTACCCAACCAGACGAGATTTCGTCAAACCCTACATTTAATTTCTGTAGACTCCCATCGTTAGTATCGCGGTTGTGTGAACAAGAATGGTAAAAAGTCTTCAAATCATGTATCGAATGTACCCAAAGTATTCATCACTAACATTACTGCATGTTTGGGGGACTGTAAATTTTTCATTATATTCAAGTACTCTTGTCACTCAGTCTAAGTTAATTTTATTTTTCACTTAGTGAAGGCATGTATTGATCTTGGTCCTCAACTTCAAAGACTTGAAACAATATACTATCCGTTCACATGCTTGTCAGTTATCTACACGAAAACAATGAAGGTGAAATTACGTTGGCTTCTAATAGTTACTTATGATGTTCATCTAGGATCAAGGTTGCGGACATTAAATTTCCCCGGATTCTCTAGCGGCATGAGCTCCAAGCACAGCACATATGGCATATAGAAAACTTGCAGCAGAAGCTGCGATATTGCCCGTCCGATTGGCAGCGAGGGATACAACGGAAACGGTCAGTCATAAAAGTTATGATATCATTTCCAAAACCCTTTACCACCAAGAGGCTGTTTTTCACGAAGTAATCAGTGAATTGGTGTCGTTATGAGTATTTCTAAAAACCTCTTTCACAACCTGTAAATTTTTGCTTCATCCACTTATTGCAGCAAGTTGATTTTGGCTTCGCTACGTACTCCTGCAAACTCTTATTGCCCTCAGGAGCCTTCCTGAATTCATTGCAATGCTCCAAACACAACTTCTTCTGTCAAGCCCGTTTTTCATGTGGGCAAGCAAGGCTATTAGTTTGCAAGCAGGTAGATAGTTTGCAAACTACAACGAATAATAATGCAAAAAAACTAAACCTTTACAAAATTGCCCAGAAGCGCAATTCGGTGGAATAGTTTTCGTTATCTAGTGTGGCAGGTTCTCCGAAGGAAGCATTGCTGCTTGCGTTTTCCGTACAGCCTTATTACGTACGGAATAGGGGAAAACGAGAATTCGATGTCAAGATGAACTATGAAAATTCGGGAGCGCAAAGGCGGGGGGAGGAGGGGGGCAGAGAGGGGGGTAAGGGAATGACTAGTCAAACTCACAATCGAAGCGGCTGAAAATCTTGGGACAGGTGTTCGGCGGCGGACACTAGCAAGCCAATGATGAAGATGGTGAACGTAAAGAAGGGTGTCTTGACGTGCCACGCATTTGAATTCAGAGTGTGCATTACGGTAACCATTCATGCAATCCATGTACACCCATCTAAGCACTTTCAGTCCCAAACCTGGCTTGCGTGTAATAAACGAGTCTCTGTGTCGAGCTGAGTCGAGTAGGAATAACAGAAAACGACAAGCTATTTAAAGAGTTTATGCTTAACACAGAAGCATGTCTGTGAATTGTGCAATCCTAACGTCCGTTTACACCACAAAAATGCTTTGTACGAGGTGTTTATTATTCTATCCATATTTTCTGAACTTAAATGTTCGAACATTTCGAATGTATTTTTGGTGTTTGCTGCGAAATTTCTATTTTTTCAAAATTAGTTTTAGAGTATTTGGCTTCTATCCACAAACTCACTGGAATGGGCGTTTCCTTCTCAAGTACTGAACCTGTACCGCAGTCTGAATGTGCAATTATTTTATTTGAGCAGAATTGTAACTGTGACATCATTTTGCGTCACAGGCGGATCGACATTTTCACAGTCATATTTTGTCTGCTTAGACAGGGAGCTATTCGAAAAGTCCGAATTACAATTCGTAAATACATACACCTGCCGTATCTAACCAAACAAGAATTTCACCGCTGTTCTAGCACGCAATATTTCTGCGGCGCTGTGCACTCGTATGTAGCAATGAAAATATACTCGAGGATGCTCTTCGTTTTTACAACTTCGACAACTTTAACCAGAAAAGTCAGAACTACAAGAACATGCCGCCATGATTGGGCTTGCTTGACTTGCACAACACCCAAATCTATTTAAAGAGGTTGCCAGAGAAATAGATAAGCGAGCTTACGTTAATATAATCTAAACCTTCCACACGAGTTCTGAGAGTAGATAAACTTACTCTTTCTTCATTTTTTAAAGTCAATTGGACAATGAGCGTGATGGGTGTTTTGACAGTTGATAGATGCCTTGTAGATCAGTAATTCTCAAGCGGTTGTCTGCGGATCCCGTGGGGTATGAGAGAGCGTTTCAGGGGCCCGCAAAGCCTCCCCCAGAACTCTCTTTCTCCCCCCGTTTATTTTTCCATTTTGTCAAACATCGCTGAATGACATCATGTCCGTCTTATTTTTCTCCACTGAACACATCTTTTCAACGTTGGCTTTTTGCACAACACACCACCTATGCAAGAAAGCCACCCTCACAAGAGGGAGCGTACGCTGCCGGGGAAACTTTTAGCAGCAAGAGAAAATCGTTTCACAATATGTCGTAATCAGCGTAAAAGACAGCCTTAAAAAGACGGCATTCCATGTGCGCGAGACTTCAGCTGGAAGTACGAATTTTCTGACATTATGACATGGTTCAAGATAGTTCATCGTAGGTCCGCTGAGGTGGCTCAGTGGCTATCGGTCGTGTTGCTGAGCCATAGGACGGGGGCTTGATTCCCAGACGCGGAGGCCGCTATTGAGGTGGCGGTACAAAGCGAAAACGCCCGTGCGTTCCAGATCGCGCGCACGTTAAATATCCCCAGGTGGTAAAAATTAATTCGGAGCCTTCCACTGCTGCGAGCCTCATCCCCTGTGTAGTGCCCGTGCGTTAAACCTCATAATCAATCACATCAGTCGTATATTTCATCGTTGCGTCACTTTTGGAAGCCCAGAAGGGGTCACTGGCACACTAATGGCGAAGAACCACTGTTATAGATTTAAAAGATCCGCCAAAATAAATCCGATACAACTTCATGGGATAAATAAGATACAAATACATGGGATACAAGTGCCGCACAGCCTGTATGCACGGACAAATAAAATTTTACGGCATGAGATTGAATTTGGGACAAATTTTCCATCAACCGGGACAAAATAGCAAACCTTTGAACATACCTCACGTCCTTCTACCAAGCAACTTCATTGCTGTAGTAGCAACCTGTCACCCTTGCAGGAACTACGGGAGGTGATTTGCGCTTCATTTGTTTTGTTTTCCGTGTTCCGTACGAGGTAATCAAGAGTTTAAGGAAGAAATTAACTGAATCAGTTTGTAGCAATCTACAGAGTCAATCAACGCAGTCCATCGATAAGTTAAGGGCACTGAAAACCCCACGTGCAAACTAAAACCATGTATTTATCTTCAAATTTCGACTCACTGTTTCAGAGTTACGGACATGGGTACAAGCGAGGTTCGCACTTGTATGTGGACTCAACGCAGCTCCCTCCGCTTATTGTGGCAGAGATTGCAATTCAATTATCACTTTCCTTGTGTGATTGAGGTTACTTGAACTATATAAGGATTGAACGCAATAATGTGAAACGGGTGTTTAAGGAACTCGTAAAGAATATGTGAGCGGTAGAAGCGCAAAGGCTCACGGGTACGTCATCTCTACCCGCCACTTCCGATTCGACAGCTCTCCTGGCCTCCCGTCCACCGACGGCTTTCACAAGTGTGTGTACGTGTTGTTCATTGGTACGTGTTGTTCATTGGACAGAGCGATCATGAATTGCGCCTCCAACGAACAACAATGATAGATGCTACCCGGGTCACTTTTGGAAGGTAACCACTTCGTGACAGATGAACAGCACGCACACACGCATATAAAAGCCATCAGCCTACAGGAGGCCAGGAGAGCCTTCGAACCGCAAGTGGCGGACGCAGACTACGTACCTGTGAGCCTTTGCGCCTATACCGTTTACCTATACACTGCACCACAACAAGAAGCTTTTTATCATATTACCATGTCTTACATAAAAAAATAATGATATTTTGCGGGTTACAGCCGACTTTTCTATCGACATAACCCCTCACACTGCTAAATCAACGGCCCATCTTGTTATAAAATACAACAGATGCCCTTATAAAAGTACTCAGGATCCCAACATTACTTTTTTTCATTTCTAACCTGTAATAAGAAAAGCGGACATCCGGTGTCCATGTTTTTCTCGGCAATATGCAAAATGTTTTACTCCCCCGTGAGGTATAGCGAATAGTGCTTAGAAGAACGACAAACTCGGCGAGCTGCTACTGGTTCATTGCAAAAAAACTGCGCAGAAGCACACACACACAGCAGAAGAGGAAATGTACACATTACATGAACATAACGTCCACATAACGGACACAAAACAAAAGAAGAAACGTAAACGTTGAAACAATACATGTCTGTGATAAGGAATGGACGGTATTCAAACCTTGGCGAGCATTGTCGCATGTGTAAAGACAGCTATCCGAAGCTGAGAGACACAACATGCCTGTACCGTAACAGAGATGGCGTGGGATTGTGGAAGCTTTCCGTACGTATGTTCGGGGCGATGACTCTTGCGTGAGCCAGCCGTCGGTGGCACTCACTGGCAGCGAAAGAAAATATCCAGTCGCGTCGCTGGCGGGCACGCTGTGATGATCAGTGGAGAGTGTTTAATCTTCATGTAAGCGGTTTTTTCACGTGTTGCTTACTGGTCAGTCTGTTTTTGCGGTATTCCACGCTCCGTATAGAAATTAAAACGCAATAATAAAACGCAGTTGATAGTCTGCGCCTGCGCCGCACGTTTCTTCTTCTGTTGTGTGTGCGTTTCTGCAGTTTCTTTTACAATAAATAGCGAATAGTACTCCAAAATAGTTAAGGATTATTGATGCTTAGCATCTCTTCACCTAGCATAAACCACACTGCAAGATTACAACGGAGATTGAGGCGAAACAAATGAACGGCTTACACACTACATGCACCACGAAAGACAAACAGCCCCTCCGCGAAGGCGAGCACGCGGAACATGGCGTGCTCGCGCGGCTTTCGGGTACGCCGAAGCCGCCTACTTCTACGAAAGGGTCGGAAAGGGACGAGCGGGGAGCGCGAACAGGGCGGGCGGAGAGGGCAAGAGGGCGAGTCACCCGCCACCGTGCGCAGGGCAGCTGTTTCTGACCCCGCCGGCCGGCTATGTTGTGCTTCTAATCTGATGACATGTCGTCGACGCTCTGTCCGTGCCTTCCTCGTCAGACTGCCGACCTTCTGTTGCTTTGGCTCGTAACCGGCACGTGATCGGATCGGTCGACGTGTTTCCGATCCCCTTGTTCTGGAACGGCCGCAGACGATGGAGTAGCTCCGAGCCCCCTTTTAATGCCAATGGCACGCCGTCTCGGAAGTTCGCCGGGAGAGAAATCGTGCAAGTTTCGCTCATACAGAGTGTCTCATCGGAGAATACATAGGGTGAGAGCTGGCGTAGTACGAAGTGCGTTCACAGTTGTGTGCAGTGCGTAAGAAGCTATGTTGGTGCATCCAATTCCTTGAAATATTCTACAATATTTTCTTGGCATGGTTGCGTCGTTTACGAATTCCCTACGATAACTACACATAACTAAGGAGGTAAATGCATATTGTTTGATTATTAGAGTAAAAGGCGGTGAGGTAAAACACGTGAACTCCCAGAAAGGGCTCCACGTGTGAAGGAATAGCATTGACGGATGTGCACAGGTACGCCACACGAAAGAAAAACCGCCTAAAGAGCCGCGAGATGGTCAGCGCCTCCGCCACTTCAATTGTTGGCGTCATTAAACGGTAACAAAGCCACGTGTTTTGGTTTCCCCAGGCGCAAGCTTGCAATACGGAGTTTACGGAAGTTTACCATACGTCTATTTTACAATCACTCCGCCCCTGGTAAAAGCTTAACTCGTCAGAAATGAAGTATCTGTTTGCGTCATTATGTGGGAGATTGTGCAGAATTCTTCACGCTGGTTAATAGTGCACAAATATCAATCGAGCACGTTACATTAATAAAAAATATGGCCGCGTATCTGCTCCTTTCATTGCAAATGTCGACGAAAGACGACAGTCTACTGCCGCCCGTGCCAAGTAAATGCCTACCTTCTGTTTGTGCTTACGACTCATGCTGTTCCTCCCAAGATAACACGCTAGAGCTTTGCTCAAGTCAATTTAAATTTACCGCGTTCCACTGCTCCAAGTCGGGTGCCTCGATGGCAGCTGTACCGTACGGCGGAGACGAGCGTGAATCAAAGCACCCTACTACAACGTTCATAGAACCACGTTGCCCTACTCCACGAGCGCTCCGAGCGGAACGAGGAACCAATCTAATGGGATCTTTCGTTACTTTTGGCGTTTGATTTCGCAAATTCCGCCATGAGCTATTGTAGCGGGGGCAACAGCGGCGACGGCGTTCTGCAGTTGATGTAGTATTCCATTTGCTGCCGCAAAAGCCAAGAATCCAAGAATTTCTTAGTAAGGGAACACCGCAAATATCACTCATGTATTGGTTTTATTTGGATATTGTCTTGTTCTTGGTCAACAATGTTGACAAGTATGAACGTTGTCACCAGACTCAGACTTCCAGATTTGGCTGTGTGTATACAGGGTGTTGCGACGATAACAGGAACACTTTAAAAATTTTTCCTGAGCGATCCGCCGCTCTGTTCGCGCTCAAACTTCACACAAAGGTCGCATTTCGTGGTCTATTTTGTTTGACACCGGGAACAACAACGGTACTTACCTGTTTATTCTGAAAATAAATAAAAACGATTTTCGCCTATGGGAAAATGGCCGCTGATTTGGACGCGCGAGCCAGCGCAAGTTGATGTTGGAACGACGGAACCACCTGCAGAGTGAAACGCATGTTTGGGATTCACGTACGGAGCCAAATGGTGCAGCAGACGATCAGAAAATGCACCTAGAAATGAGCTAACAGACGATCAGAAAACCCGATTTTCGGGCTCGCACGTCCAAATCGCCGCCATTTTCCCATAGGCGAAAATCGTTTTTATTTATTTTCAGAATAAACAGATAACTACCGTTGTTGTTCCCGGTGTCAAACAAAATAGACCACAAAATGCGACCTTTGTGTGAAGTTTGAGCGTGAACAGAGCGGCGGATCGCTCAGGAAAAAATTTTAAAGTGTTCCACTTATCGTCGCAACACACTGTATAAGACTATTGCACAGCTACTGTTTCATTTGGGTCGGGTGGCTAATCGAGTCACAGACAGATGATGTGTTTGCGAGTTTTCTGATGTGTGCTGGTGCTTTTGTTAAGTGGAGAAATCGTGGTGCTACATGTCTTCGAGCCCGGCCGCAACGAGCAATGTTACAACGGCGCTGGCGAGTCCGGTAGATTCTCATGAGTCACTTGGAGGACGAGTTTGGAGCTCTAGGATACGAATCTTTGATTTGCACTGGTCTACACGCTTTATAGGGTGAGGCGCAACATCCTGAAAGTTTCTCTTGTGCCGTATTGAGGTCAGTATAGTTGATGAACTCTTTATGTTACGCTGGTAAACTCTCGGTGAACTGATTTTCTAGTAGCTCGTTGCCAATTCCACACAATTGTTGTGCAGTGTGTAGTATGACCATGTTGCATGAAAACTGACTGAATAATTTTTCTTGAGGGGCAGTGCTGTTACCCCTAGTCACTGCGCCTTGATATTTGGGTTATAATAAATTCTCGTTTCACTCCGAAATTTCTGCGTTTCAGTACTCCGATTAAGACTATCGTCTTTAAAAGCGTGCAGGTTCCATCGTTGCTTTTTATATGTCTCGCTTGCTTGCTCGATAGAGGGTGAACTGCGAGTTGGGAATGGTGGTATAGATTCATGATGGGAAAAGCGAAAACCAAAGGTACACAGGAAAAAACTTAGGACAGGAAATAACACAGACGGTGTCATGGGGCAGGTCTCAAAACTATACTAGGGTACAAATTAAGAACTACAACTTAACCTACCCGTGCGCCTCACCGCCGCAGCCGGCTCTTCATTCGCGTGCCACAGAGGGCGGGTTACTGCATCTATTTTGAACGTGGCACGAGTCGTTTCCGTGATTCTTCGGACTTATAATTACTGCGGCGTCGAGGAACAAACTAGGCGAGAAAAGGAAAGATGTCACACATTAAGAGAAGCCCCCTATGAGAACGCGGTGGTTATCAGCTTAAAAACGCGTAGAAAGAGAATAACACTGTCTGAACACTTGCTCGTGCTGTCATTTGCTTTGTAAAAGTAAACCTGTGATAATTCCAAGGACAGTGGAGACGATATAAAAGTAGATTCAATCTCGAAGGAACTACTGCACATTTATGCTTCAGCCTACCTTGTCGAACGCTATATAGTCCTATAAACTGTCTCGGAACCCGTAATGCTGTCACGAGAAGATGAAAAAGGCCGTGGTAGGGCATGCGGCTTTGGCCCAACCATCAACTACGACGAAGCTCTGTGTGGGGCGTGCAGCCTCGGCGAACGCTCTGCAACAGCTGCCTCGTATATAATGTAAATAGAACATCTCGTCCAGTAAATAGATTGCGTCATTCTCCTCCATGGTTCGCCTCATCCTTTCTGACACCACGTAACAATATTAATAGCAATATTATAGGCACTAGAAATTTCTTCTTTTCAAATATAAAACCACTAAGCAGGCCACCATAAGCCAAAGAGACATTGCACGACATGGACCGGATGTATTGGCAAGGTAGGACATCACGATATCGGAATGAACTTGCACGAACATGTAATAAGGCAGAAAGGCCATTGTAACAGTTGTTTAGCCTTTTTGCTTATGCGAAATGCTTTCATAGCGTAGTCAACAATCGCACCCAGCACTTATCATGACCTGCTGCGGCAGTTCTGTGGTAAAGCACTATGCTGCAGACCTCAAGGACACGGGTTGAATTTTCTGCTGTGGCAGTCGCTTTTCAGACAAAGGCGGAAAGCAACCACGTCTCTGTGTCGAGATTCAGGGGCACGTAAAAAAACATTTAACTGCAGCACCCCGCTACGGCGCGCTTCATAGCCAAGGTGTAGCCTGGGCGCGCCAAACCATCACTTTTTAAAGCAATTGAACACTTCATATCATAGATAAAAAGTAACTCAGCCAAACATTTACTGCAGTTGCTCATGCACAAATTTTTTTTTTTTTTTCAAGGTGCCTATACGGGCTTAAAGGAGCAGTGACACCAATTTTGGCGTTAATATTGTTGCACAGTTAGCTTCCTTTGCTCAACAGAATACCCTGGCTGAAATATGAGTGGCCTGCGACGCGAAGAACATAGTTCAATTGGATGTCATTTATCACGCCGACGGAGCAGTGCGCGGAGCGGCACTCAGCAAAGGGACAGCAGCGTGACATCACCCCGTGAAGCCACAAGAAGTGACGCGACAGCACCTGTCAAAAACTCGTGACGTCATTTCACGCGCGCGGCCCCACGAGCGGCGAGCGGGCTCAACACCCTCTCGAGCGGGCGCCGGTGACGTCCGCACAAAGCGGTGAGGTCAGGCCGGGATTCTTTCATATGTGCCTTTCGGGATGAAAGCAGGGGAATTTGAAACAAACGATTTTCCGGCCGTTCAATGTAATCAACTATCGCGCGCTGAAGTATTTGAAGTGCTGTTTCAAGTTCGCCAGGCCATTAAGCATCGATGAAAGCAATAAAAGTGTAACACAAAATTTTCTTGTCAGTGCTCCTTTAAGTGGTGGCGCTCGAGCGATGTTGCTTCTTTTGGCCGGCTTCCTTTCAGTTGCAACAATCAAAACGTTTGATAGCCACTTAAAGATTTGAGTGATTATAGGGTTTAACGCGCCGACGCAACGCAGGCGATGAGGCGCGCCGTAGTGGATTGCTTCGGATTCGATTGTGACCACTTCAGCATATTTAACGTCCGGCGAAATCTGGCACGCAAGGGCGTTTTTGCTTTTCGCCTCTTGGGAAAAGCGGCCGTCGCGTCGGGAATCGAACCTGCGAACTCGTGCTCAGCAGTATAACGCCTTAGCAATTGAGCCACCGCGGTGCGTGATAGCCACTTCAAGGAAAAGCGCAACAGCTTCCAAGGGGAAACCCCAGAAAACCAAAACCTTAAACATCAAAGTTGGGTGTGTTGGATAGGCTCCGTGCGCTGGTGTTTCCAGCGCGACCGCAGCGCCGCCGAACAGCGGCACCGTCAAAAATCGGATGTTGGTTAGCCAGAAGGAGCGGCTGCAGGGGGCAGAGATTCCGCACTCGTTGCAAAAAAGTCGAGCTTCTAGTGCGTATTTCTGTGTATTTCTGGGTCTACGGCTCCCGCAAAATTTTTAGAAGGGTCGCGAACAGGCTGCCCAAAAAATAGTTTATCTCAGTTCCCTTGAAATGAAGCGGAAACGCGAGGGCGATGAATCCGCGCAGTGCGACGTGCAGTGTAACCAACGCCAAACGACTTCTGGCCATAAACGTTCCTTTTGCTGTTTTCTGTGAATCCGGTTTATACTCGGGAATGTTTGTTTTTTGCACGCCCGCTATCAGCTTTGGGGGTCACCTGTGACAGCTGGAGACCGGCGAAACTTGAATAGCCAACACGAAATTCGCGGGAATAAAAACAGCGCGCCAGCATACCTCCCAGTAATCTTCCCTGAGTGCTATAGAATATGACGCAGAGTAATGCTGGCACGAATTAAACGGCAGGGATTTCACAGGCAACCACCGCAGCTTAACGAATGGACCATTATTATACGCGTCGGTCTTCTTGAAGCAGTTACGGTGTCTGCATTTTTTTCTTTGTCGCTGAGCTTATGCCTACTCTGGCATTTTAGTATTACATTTCGCTTATGCTTTAACAATCTGTATGCTTTATTTCTCTTCTGTATTACGGTACTCATCGCGCTTACCCCTTCCTATGTGTACGCGCGGAGTTCCTGCCCGAGTGGCCTCGGCGGCTGCTTCGACGCAGGCATCGCGGCCAACTCCATATGACTAACATTTCGTTGACTCGGACAGAGGGAACACCGGCTTTGATACCGGTGCTAAACTTGGGCATTAGTTGCTCGGTGTTCACAGTTATGAGTTTACGAACATAACAACTGCATCAGCATGTTTACACGCGTGCCGTGGCACCTGGCTTTGCGCGTGCAGGTTTCCCCAACTACTTAGATTGGATTAACTGAACTCATAAAAAAGTGCAGTGATGGGTGAGCCGCGTGGTTACAACAGAACTCACAACTGCCCACTGTACCCGCCCTTAACGAAAAGTCGTAGCCAGGGCCACGCCTGTTATGCGCCCAACGCCATTGCTGGAAACATCGGACAGCTCCGCTGCGCTTGCTAGCTCCTCCCGGACGCAGTAAACATCGTTTGCGGCTTGTAGCTGGCGACCACGTTTTGCGTTTTTTTTAATAAAAAAACGTACCTATCTTTCCTACCTTTCAAAACCAATATTAAAACGAGCGCGCTGGTTTAAGTAATCATTCATCGCAGCGTAGCACGGGCAGTGCGGGGCAGCGAGCATGCGATGTGAATATCCGATAAATGCCGCCGGTGGCCGTAGGTGGCGCTAGTTGTTCAGGCGCCGGTGTCGCCAGCATACCAGCGCACGGAGCCCATAAGGTGAACATACTGTTAAAACGGCGGAGGACGTCGTCAGCGAAAAAAATAAACACGAGGCAATCACGGCGTTTTGTACTCAGCTGGCGGTAATTACAGGTTTCGTAGTTTACCAGGCACGAAAGAAAAAGTGAAAAAACATTTATAGGCACTGCTGCAGGGTTCCTTTAAAAAACTCCTCCCTACCGAACGTTTGGAGACACAAACGTAAAAAAATAGTACCTAGTTTTGGACTGCAGCCGAGACACGCGGATACAAAGATATAAATAAAAAAATGTGTCAGTTTTAATTCGTTTATATATACACGACATTGAAGTTACAAACATTACAAAATCCGTTAAACCACACAGTATCGCAAATATTCAGTCCTTTGACAATGCAGTGGCCACGGATAATTCTCTTTGCCATATTTTACTACTGCTTCAGGCTCACCCCCCGCCTCGCAGCCCAGAAAAAGAAAAAAATCCTCGTCTATACAATGAAACAAACTTAGATTTTACACGGCACGCGTTACCGTACCTCCCTGAACGCTGCAGAGTGAAGCGCCGCAAAACGAAAAGAATTGCTGACTACTTAAAGGAGCCATGAAGAGAAAGCACAAGTTTGGCTCATTCGAAAGATTGCCTCGTTAGAACCATAACGACACCACTTATAACGCAAACTTCGCTCAAATAAGCTACATAATTAGGAAAAAAGGAAATGACCATGCGACCCACCAGATCATTTTCCGCAACAGAACCTATGATGTCACTTGGGAATGCTCTGCGATTGGCGGAGGCCGGCAAAAGCAAACGCGTGTTACGCAGGGCTTACAGTTTGCATAGCGAGCTAAATGCCCGTGAAACATACTGCACATTCTTTTTATGACAAAGAATGGTGGAGTAAACGGTTGAAGTTCCGAACGAACACGCAAGCGTGTATGCCAATGCGTACGAAACTACGGCCAAGCCGAACTCGACATCTCGCCGTCTCCACCGTCGTGCAGACGAATTTTCGGGTTCAAGGCTCTTCGGGGCCAACGAACCGTCCCAGCACGCACAGCCGCGACCTTGCTTGGTATTGTAATCCCTTCACAGGAGGTTGGCCGTCATATCGCCAACCAGCAAAGGTAAAAATAGAAACAAGGGGAGTAAGGAACACAGAGCAGCAACGAGATATATTGCCACTCGTCGCGCAGGTTTCGGTATGGAGGTCGTGTTGGCTTGCTGCTGTCGTTACGAGCTCGTTTACAGTTTACAACCACTGAAAACTTCAGGTTGCAAGAGTACTTTACAATGAAATTTCGTTGCTGTGTTTTGAAATGCTCATGTAGTACGGGCAAATCGTCGTGCGACATCCCCGCCGGTGAGATCTCCTTTCATGTGCTGCCCAACGACGAACCTCGGCGAAGCAAGTGGCTACGTTTTGTGAACTTTGCAAACGGAGGAGAAAGAGAGCTAAAGGAAGTACGAGTGTGCTCGCTTCATTTCCGAGGAAGTGGTTACGGCAGGGGCCCGGACATGCTGGCGTTCGTCGCCGACTTCGTCAAATCGCCTTTCAAAGCGCTCTGACCTTGGGGAAAAAAAATTGCCGTACACACCGCGCATTGACGCTCGAATCTTTCTGGTCGGAGCAGAGAGCTCGAGCGAACGGCTTTCCATACACGACACCGGCCAACTGGCATAAGCGATACTGCTACTGAAATTGAAAATGCGGCACATACGTACCAGTCTGTATTCGTCCGTCGCGACGGGGCTGACGAGGCAGCGGTGCCGACGGCTGGGCGTTCGTCTGTTGTGGCTATCGCGGAATGGTCGCTTTCCCGTCCACCGCGTATCCCACAACTCTTGCCGCTCGTGCACTTAGAAGCATTGAGCGTTCAAGTGGTGTGAGGTTGTTAAATGCAAGCCCGAGCTCCTCGGCGAGAGCTTTGTTCTCCGGATCAGGCGATTCCATGACTAGGGCTGCGGGTGCACTAGGTTTTACTAGTATTTTTAAAATGGCCGCCGTCTCGGTCGACTCCCGCGTGTGGGTGCTATATGGAGTCGACATACTAAGTATCTGTTTCATGGACCGGATCGTATGACGCCATTGTTCACGTGACGAAATGTGCAATTTTAGCGGGAGATTTAAAATTTTGGCTTAAATTGCCTTATTTCTCAGTGAATAAAGCATCATTTGCTTCCGGGAAAGCGCTTGGGGTACTATGAAACACCTAATCTTTCGAATAAAAGAAACTTTTGTTTTCTCTTCATGGCTCCTTTAAGTCTGCTTATGCAAGTTGGAGCCGAAAGCATACATTTCGTTTGCCAGGGCTATATCAAAAACGTGTGTACTGCGACGTCATGGTTGCGTGTACGTAAATTTAAAGACGACACCTCCAAAGTAGCAGTATGTGCCTGACGCTTGGGCCTCCTCGCCGCATGGAACGAATCCTTCAGTTTGGCCTTTAAACTAATAGACAGGAAGAAAAGTCAGAGCGGGAAACAAATTTGGGAAGCGTAGCATTCTGTGCATGTTGGTGCTCCATAATTGCACCAAATAGTTGCGCAATAAAAGGGGTACACTGACGAAGTGAGGCCGTACACGCACAGCGCGGACTTCCAACTACATTTTATTGTGCCACTGTGTGAACGTGGAAGTTGTATAGGGGATAACGTCTTGGTGGGTTTGATTCATTTCGTCTGCGCCATCTGTTGGTGCAGCGTTGTGTGAGCGCAGTTGTTTGTGACCTCTCATGTTCGGTAGAATCCTCGCATTCATTCGCTTCAGCTTCATGGCTTCAGAATTTTCGCTGTAGCACCTATACTGCTTCTATATACATTCCGCAACCTCCGCTGCTGTGCTCTTCGTTTCCTTCGTTTTGTGTGACTTGCCCACGTTGGTGCCGGTTGGCCAGTGCTTTGGCTCTTTTCGCCGCATTCCTCAAAGCCTGCTCCTCTACTGTGCGGCATTGCCATGAGCGCCAGGTTTCACTGATTTAGTTCGTGTAGACGGCTGAGAGTGCGTCACCGTACACAGGAATCCAATGAAATTCCGAGAACAAGTGTCGCGTTGAAAGTATCGGGCTTATTTTATCTACAGTCATGATGCGGGAACCATAGGCTGGCCACCTTCTTCGTATCGGCTTGGACGGTACGTGTGTAGTGGTGCGACGGTGTCTTCTCATCATTGGTACCATCATTCTTTTTACTAGTTACGTCTACTAATCGCGCAATAAAGGGGGACACGGACGAAGTGAGGACGGACAGACACAGCACAAACGGCCAACTACAACTTATTAAAGCGAACCTTTAGTTTTCTCACTGCTGGCGTCTGTAACGCGAAAACGGGTTAAGTGGAAGAAAAATACGCTGAAGATACAACTGCAAAAGCTCTAAAAATTGATGCTAGACATACCGATCTCGTTCCGGAAGGGAGCAATGGCGAACTCTTCAATACGCTGCTCGAGAGAGTACGGTATCATGTGGTAATTATTATTTATGCATTACTTCATGTATTATTCCTTACGTGAAATGTAAGGAATACATGAAATGTAAGGCTCACAATAAATGAATCAATCATATCAAGCCATCATCCTAAATGCAACTTCCAGGCACACACAATATCGGCAAATACATTAGGTAGTTCTGTATGTCGTGAGTAGTGCTTAGCCGCAGTAAACGTTTTCCCCGACTGGTTTTTCGGGTTTTGCGCTCATTCATCATCAAGCGCGCTAGCACTGACAATAACGAAAAGTTATGTATGTGAAGGTATGGACGCAAATGCCGGTTTTTGCTATCACACCGTGGTGATCAGTGATTACCGGTAAGTTGGGCTGTTTTTATTTGTATTGCAACCCTCCTTTAGTGTTCATGGTAATTTGACACTGTGATGACACATTTTATTAACATTTCAAGTGGGAACCTATGCCCGGGTGGCGCCTCGTCGTTGGCGATGTTGTAAACCGCCTTTGGAGGTAACACCAACTGCCACTACGCTAGGAGTTCTATAAGTTGGACAATCAAACAAGCACAAAGCTCCTGCAACGCAGCGCACCGCCATAAGTAAATCGCACAAAGAGGTGAGTATGTGAAAAACGCGTTTGGATGCAAGAGGCATGGGAACCCGAAGTGGGAATTAAGGCGGATATTTGGCCAGATTTAGGGAGTACTTCGAAAACATTTGCACATATTGCGCGCCCCTTCGGAGCTTTCGAGACACATAACTTGGTCAGCTCCTTCTCATATCACTTCATGAAGCGTATGGACGTAGCTCAGGGAATACTATGTACTGAATATGCCGAGTTGTTATCGGAGATTCGCTGCGAAGACGGGACACGAGTGTGTTTGGACCGTATTACACAGTTACAGTATAGTGGCACGCCGTCCTCAGCCGTGGGGAGTCATGTGGTTCATTTTTATGAAGCTTGCGGATTATGAGCTGTACTTTGTGTTGTTTTGTTTGAAAATTGGTCACCTTACGTCAGACTTTGGGAGAGAGGCATGAATAAGGTAACCCAGTGCGAATGCTCTGTCTAACCAGCGCTTGCTGGCGTGTACAGGGTGGTGAAACTGGAGACCGGCAAGAGTGAGTAGAAGTGAGATGAGAAAGCAGCGGACGTAGGGTAATTTGAATGGTTCCAAGTGACGCAAAGTGATCCGCATGATTGCAATAGTCAACACTGCAGTGACTCCATGTCCATGCGGTACATGCGGATACCTTATTAGATGACGGGATTCCTAGGGTGGTTTGTGTGGCGTGAACGATCGCTGGAGTATATCCGGGCTTTTGGACTTGTATGATAGCCGCAAGAGACTCTAAAGAGGCGAAGGGAAATAGTCGATAGTTGTTTCGTTGCAGAGGATAGGCGGCTTAGTAAAGTGCCCCTAGCATACCAGAGAGTTGTGGCTTGAGGGGTTGTGCTGCATTTCAGGGTTGAATCCAAGGCTGGATTCTCGGGGTAACGCCCCACCATCGTCACGGTATTGCACGGCAGTATGTTGTATCCATAAGATATCAGCTTAGCAGCGTTTACAAGCCCGCAGTTTCCGGGCGGCTTCCCAACGGTCGACCAATATGTAAAATATACCGATTGGACAGAAGGCGAAGACGCTTACAAGGAGGAGCGTTTTCAGAAATGGCGCCAAGTAGTCTGCGAGGGAACATCGCAGGCCTACGGAGCATTGTCCCGGTAGCAAGCTTGTGCTTGATCTGATGCTGCCTGAATTTGCGAGGTAGAGTTTGTAGTAGCGAGCAAAACGAAAAGCGGTTTCGAGTGTTGGCATGTTGGCTTGGTAAGGGGAGATTCTTAAATGGAACTAATGCTACACGTTGCACGCACACGGTCTGCAGATGTGGGTGCTGGTGAGGAAATAGTACCTTGCTTTAGCCATAATTCCGCCCACTACCACAATCCCAGTTAATTATAGGCTAGGGAGATTGTTTCCTCTCACCGAATGTGCGTACATTCTTGCAATTGGATGTCCCAGTTTATCTTAATCTTCCTAACTAAGATGTGAATTGGAAGTATTCAAAGGGCACTGCTGGCTGATTCCAAACCTAACGCCACCTCTCCACCAATGAACGTGGCACAAAATCAGTGTAGGTTTCACAGAGGCACTTCTTATGGATAAGGCTGCGTACATTTTTTTCGTAGCCCCCAAAAAATCATCTTGTCTCAAAAGGAACTGCATCGCAAATTTTCGGCAAAAAACGACTGTCACTGTTGTTTATGAAAAAGTTTCTCATAAAAATCATAGGGAATTTGTCTTCTAATTACTGCGCAGACGTTTATTTATTTCTCGTAGTTAGGTACCTAACAGTTATGTTGCAAGCGGTGCAATATTTAATTCAGCTGGCATTGCATGGGCATTTAAGAGAAGCGCATGGCTACAGAAAAAGATATAACCCTGTTTTATCGAGACTATTGCGCAGCAATGCATGTAACAACTTGCCAGTAACATTTTATATCATTTAGGCGAGTTTATTTTTTTTCTACGATTGGGTAGTTCGCAGTGAAGTGGCACAGATTGCCACATTCCCGTCCGCTGTGAATACGTAGGCTCCCAAAGGGACGGAAATGGACTCCTGCTCCTCCTCCTAATGTCAGCTAAAATAAAACTGCAGTCCTTTCACGTCTCCTTAATTTTTCACCAAACCGCAGTTATTATCATATCAAAAACTCATAAAAAGTATTGCGCGTACATTTGCGACCTATGTGTTAGATGCGTATTTAATACAGCTTCACTGGTCATTCTGCTTCGAAGAGGGGAATTAGTCGTAATTTTTTTAAAGGAATAAAAAGCCCACACTTTTTCCATACGATATCATTCAGGGCCTCAAATGAATGTATTAGCAGCTTAGGTTCGTTTTCCTATATTTTCAAAATATGAAACTTTAACGCTCACCATTATGAAACCTATGAAATAGTGTATCGCACACAGGCCCGTTTTTCTGAGTGACTTTTCTCTATAGTACCAACTATACGTCGTGGATTTCTAAGGCGGCATGCTGTTAAACACAGAAATACCGATTGTTCAACTGGAGCCATAGTTCAAAAGTCGCAATTTCGGCACAAGGCAAAACGCGCTTCGACGTCAGAAAGTGCTTACCGCCTAACAAATTGCGGGACAGATGACCCAAACCACGTCAAGGTGAAGAAGCCGTGTGGTGCCGCTGAGGTCACATGCTATCGTGCAATGCTGCGCAGTGTATTGCTCTGGGAATCTAAGGCAAAACGGACACCTATTGGCGGCTTCAGCGACACCAATTTATCTTCGCGTGCTTCAGAAACCAGAGGTCGGCAACCTTTTCCCTGAGAGTTTGGACGGTAAGGCAGAGCTAAGGAACTTGCTTTCTGGGGTTTGCGCCGCATCCCTTATTTATAAAGCTCTCAACTTACCCACCTCAAACTTACGCGGTGTCAGTGGTATTGGCATTACCGCGATTGCAGAATATAAACTGCGAATTAGAAATCGCGGTGTGGTGACCCTTTTTCTGCCAGCGGAGGTGCCGCAGGAACCCTGATCGCGCTTGATTTTTTACGTAATTTACAGTCTCACCGAATACAACGACCCACAGGTCCCTAGCGCACATTGAGCAGCAGCGGCGTACGACAGTAATTACTCCACCTTGAGGATTTCCCCAAATCTGGTCGATCAACACCTGTCCATAACTTTGAATTGTTGATCAATTCGCTCTCACGCTACAAACGAGTTGCCTCCCGATTTGCTCAGTTGGTAGAGCGACTGGTGGGTTCGAATCTTGTACCGGGACAAATTTTTCTTCAAATGCGTTGTTTCTAAGAAGGCTGCACACTTTTCCTTTGTAGCCGTACGGCTGCATTGAGGGGGATGTCAAAATTTCCTCCGCAGGAACTTACTCCACCTAGGGCATTTGCCCTAAATCTGGTCGATTACCAAAGTAACAATTTCACCCACAATAAAGGCGTGATAGTGGCAACCACCACCGAACCAACAGAGTTTCTCGTGCAATATTTAACGAGTGAGCAACACTGACGCATTACGAAGCTCAGATGAAGGACATTCCCTAGTGAGAATCTGCCTGAAAATATCCCATTGGCGACCCGTACCTGTAACCGTACCCGCACCCGTACAGCGTCATCGAAATTTCCATTGCCAACGTCTGGCCCGAAGCCTACCACTGAAGTTAACGAGTATCTGCGACAGTTTAACAACATACCAAATCAGGTTGGATGGCCAGTGACGAGGACAGCAGTCGCCACAAGCTCACGGCCGATTTAGCAATCGTCACGTGGCGCGATCACGGTTATACGGGGGCGTAACGCCTCCATCGGATATCTGACTGCTCGATGTTGGCACCATCGTTGACATCAAGCATCTCCATCACCTCTTTGAGATGCAATGTCTCCAAAGAGCTGATGGCGTACTAGCAGTTTGGCGGACCTGGAGTTTGACATCATTTGGGCGTAGTTACTGGGAGTGGTAATGTTGTAGCAACAAAATCAACACCGGTGCCGCATAATATAAAAAATCATAATTTGTTTATTCTCACAGAGTACATACAGAGAGGAAAGATGGGCTCATTAAAGCCAACAGGTGGGCTTGTGCGGCGTCGCCCAACAGCCGCGGTCATACCTACAGTCAAAAGTACTCTTCGACAGCGATAACTGAATACAGAGAAAAACATAAAACACAAAAAACACAAAGGGAAGCGAAACACAAGCCAAAACAAAAACAAACGAAAACAAAAATACAATAAATCAACATTGATTTTAAATACATTATTACTACGAGTACGGATTCATGGGCGAGTTGGTGTTGCATTGCAGCAAAATTCATCACGCATGCGGACGTACGAAAGTAGCGCTTCATGTTGTCTGTTCTCTTTCCTTGTCCTCGCCCGAATGCGGTATGAATTTTTCTATAATACATTATTATCATCTTTCTCATCACTAACCAGCAATTAAAAATCAGAGAACTAACCAAACGATCACCACGTACACATGCATGCGTAAAAAAATGTGCTAATGCTGGAATGTCAGCATGAAAATGGTTCCCCATAGTTGAAGAGAACATTTCGTCAGGAAATTCATTGAATTGCCTTAAGTGATGACGCAACACAAATACATATTGAATCATTACTGAAGGTGATGACGCAACACCGAACACCATGATTTCAGCGCTGCTCGGCCGCGACATACGGGTGCTTTCTGTTTCGCGGGACCGTGTTGCTCGCTCTACGCAACTCTAAATTAATTGTAAGCCCACGAGCCTAATCACAGCTGCTGCATAAGGTCACATAAAGAAAAGGCTAAATACGGGACTTACAAAATATTCACTAAAGTAGATTGGATAGCGACGTGATAGCTGGCATCAGAGGCTCATGGCCAGGCCACCTGAACAATTCTCATGCTTCTGTGACGTCAACATACGTGCTCACAGTTCTGTCGAAGTCAAACAAACCGATTTCCCTGTGGTGACGTCAGCTGATGTGGAGAGCACACGGCCAGTTAACAACACCTAATTTGGCCGCGGCAACAACCCACCATCCCCTAGTGCTCACCTACCCACTCACATAGCCACTGTCTATGACAGCAGCCGTGAAAGACTCATGACCCTTTCACCAATTATCCTTGGCAGCGGTGTCAACATACGGATCGACACATATGCTTTTTTGCGCCACTTTGCCACAGAGAATAGGTAACAGAAAAACAATGAACAAAACAAAACAGGTGTACGACACAGGAGGCCAGCAAACAAAAGAAAAAGAAAAACACACAATGTGAGGCGCGCGCCCTACATGATACTATAGAGTCCAGTTTCGGAAATAATTTCCAAAAGTTTCTTGTAAAGTGGGCCGTGCGTCCACTGATGAATATTGGGAGGTCGGCCTGGGCGATGTCCTGTGGGCCCCATGTGTCGAGCTCGGGTTGATTGAAGCCCTGGGCACGTCACTAGCAAGTGTTCTGATGTCGCCGCAGCAATAGGGGCAGGGCAGTAGGGGCAGGTCGAAGAGGGATCTGCAAGACTTGAAGTCCACGTTGCTCGCACAGCAGGCGTCAGTGCGGCGCCCAGGCGGATTCTACGAAGCACCACCTCTTCACGGTGGGTTAAGCCGCCAGGAAGGTCAGACCAACGCGGAGGGAGAAAGGCACGCGTGGAGCGTCGAAGAATATCTTTCTTGATGATTAGAGTGTCTTCCAGTGAGAGCTGCCGAAATTGGAGTTGGTACATTACTTGCTGCGGGTGAGCGGCCGAGTCGGCGAGAGCGTGCATGGTCGTGCTCTGACGGGTCCAGAGGACGCGAACAGGGCACGGAAATGATTGGAGTACCCGGTGCACCTCGCATATAATGTCAAGTGTACTGTTGACACGCCGAAGCTCTCGAGCAGCCTGAGTGGAATCGGTGTATAATACTGAGCGCGGTGGTGGGGCAGCGCCGGGCTCAGAAGCTGAATCACACAGGCCATCACGAATGGCAACCAGCTCCGCCAACACAGAAGGAAGTGGCGCCTCAGTGAAATACGTGCATGTCTGTTTGATAAATGGCATAGTGGGGCAGACAAGGCTTGTGTGGAGGATGCCGTCGGCACCCTCTGCGTCCACATGCGATTGAAGGACTTCTGGTGAGTCAAGAGGGAGCGGTGGATTGGCCTGCTTCTCTTGGGGATGAATGCTTTTTATGCACCCTAGAGGCCGGTTGTCCGTAGCTTGAGGTCGTTGCCTTGGAGGGGGCTCCGCTAAGCGAGGTAGCAGAGGCGAAGCACTATCGTAGTAGGGTGCAAGTGCTGCCGCGGCGGGAATCGATTGAATTTTTAAGTGACGAGCCGATCGACGCTGGTGTACGATTTCATCCAGCGAGTTCAGTTGCGCCTCGGCTTGATGTATCGGTATAGAGGTCATGCGAGGGAGTCCGTTGATGACTCACATTGCTTTTCTATTTGCAGTTTTTAAGCGATCCCAGTCGCGCAAGGTAAGGTGTTGAAACTGGGCTTGGTAAACGAGTCGAGGCTGGAAGATAGCATACACTAGCGTACGCATGACTTGAGAGCAGGCACCCCCAGACTTCTGGCTGATTCGGCGGAACAAGTGTAACGTGCTGGTGGAATTTTGTCGGGTGGAGCGGACCAAGAGGCTGCCGACCCAGCTGCACTAATTTCCAGTCCCAGTATACGCATATGATCAGTGGCGGCAAGGGGTTCACCATTCAAAAACAGGGATATCGGTGTCTGCGACAGCCGTTGTTGACCCATACGATTTGTGATGGACTTTTAAGTGGTTTTTTGCGGAGACAGCTTACGGTCAATAAGTGAACACCACTGTGAGGTAATGTCCACGGCAGCATGTAGACCTGTTTCTTGACGAGACAGCTTGTCGTGCACCGACCACACAGTAATATCGTCCACATAGACAAGGAAAAATGTCTCCGGTATGCTATCCAGCTGCCACGCCAATGGTAGTAGGGCCACGTTGAACAGCACAGGAGACAATACGGCGCCCTGAGGCACTCCTCGCTCCGAAACAAAGTGTTCCACGCGTTCCTTGCCTATACGGATACGAAGGAAGGACTTCACAAAGTGGCATACTGCTTGCGGAAGGTGGAGTCTCTGCTGTATACTGATTATAGCAGAGTGGCTCACGTTGTCATACGCCTTTTCAACGTCCATGGCGAAGATTGTACGGAGCTTACGTGACCTGCCGCCTAAAAGCACCATAGATGACGGATGGCCCAGGCCATCTTCTGTTCCCAGGTGTGGACGAAACACAATCTGAGCTCGGTGATACCATCCGTGTCGTTCGAGCCACCAGAAAAGGCGCGTGGCGAGCATCCTTTCCAGTAGCTTGCACAGGGTGGATGTCAGTGCGATAGGACGGTGGTTACTCAACTGGTGGGGCTTCCCAGGTTTCGGGACGAGTACCACTTTGGCGTGTTTCAAGGTAAGTGGAATGGCGCTGTAAGCCCAGACAGTGTTCAGCCAGTCCAGTAACCAATGCAGACAGGGACCGTCCATGTTCTTAAACACTTCATATGTTACACCATCTGGGCCCGGCTCTGTGCGCAGTTTAGCCTTGTCAACTGGCGGTGAGCGCGAACACAGGCGGCGCTGCGAAGCGCGCCTCCGTGACGTCGGCTTAGGGATTCTCGCATTTGTCGTCTGCTTCACTCGGGCTCGCGCTCCCTGCTTTTTCTTTGCGCTCAGTTGACATCTTATGCTTGTCCACACCAGATTTGCCATGCGCGTAACTTTTGATCATATTAATAGACATAAAATCGCATACACTAGCTCAAGGCGTGAGTTAAAGGGCAATTTTGTATACCGCTACGTAAGAAACATAGCCGGCGTCGCCCCATTCCTTGCGAAGCCCGTCCTGTGCGGAGCACGAAGAGATGCAGCTAAGGGTCAGCTTCTGCATCAAGCTATCTTTCGAACAAAGCTATATTCGAACAGCTGATAATAACCGAAAAAAGCGGAATTGCAAGACCAAAGCAAATACCAGGCCTTCAAGGCTGTCGGCTTTGGCAGAAGGCATTACAATACGCGGTAATCTATGTAAGGTAAGAGTTTTTCCAACTTTGCCGAACGCTCGAAAGTATTGTATCACATCACTTTACGTTGTCATAGCATGAAAGTATGCTGACATGCATCATGGGCCTGCAAGAACTGTAGGTTAGGTTCCGAATAACCCCCTGTGTGCATAGGCGCGTGATGGTTTTATACCACGCTTCTAACCAGTATGGAGGTTTATTGAGCAAAACGAGTCACGTCTAAGGTAAAGATAGAGTAACACTATGTTTGTTCAGACCTGGAGGGATATTTCCGTACATTACCCACAGCCATTTGTTCCCAGTATTCAGATTTGCGCTATAGGAGAACTGCACTGAAGAGGAGCAGGAGGAGGAACAAGAGGAGGAGAAAGCTCTATTTAACAGTAAAATCGAGCTGATTAGTGGTCCAGGTCCTCAGTCCAGGACAAATGAGTAAGAGTAATTTTTTTTTTCAATTCATAGATCTCAATCCCGGGTTTCTTTTCGCCTTGAAGAGTTAAAGAGAGCTCCTTGGAAATATTCATCGGTTTCGATTCTTGCAATATATGCACGTATACTAATTATTGCGTTCGTTAGTGAGTATATCAAGCCTTAAACACCGTAATCATGCCATAATTGTTCGGGTTGAGAGTCACTTCGTTACGAACAATGGTTACGATAGAAATTTGGAGCATAAAAGCCACCTTCGAGTACTCTGGACAAAGTTGCTTGGGGTGCGATCGCAGTGGCGTAGCAAAAACCTTCTCATTGTATTTGCATGTGTATAAAAAACGCATGCTGCGGATATGCACTTTCGTGCAAGTAGCTATAACGGAACCCAATTTGTGAAGGGGATGTATGCCATGCATAAAGCCTGACGATCTTTGCGAGAATCCTAAACATCCCGAAACCTACTAATAAGACGTTTGTGATGGTTAATAATTCATTAATGTTGAAATAATGCCTTTCGTACAGAAAAAAAAAACATTCATCTGTACAAGTAACACAAAACGAAAAAAAAATAGAAGACAGCCACTTTATTTCCGGCTGTGAGATGCGCGTGTACGTAGCACTAGACTGTTGAGTAGTCGTAAGAGCATCTCAAAAATACTGTAGGGAAGCCAACGCATTTTAATTACTTATCTGTGCGCTGAACCTCGCGAATAAGCTTGCTCTGAAGAAAGTTGTTCTTTCTCTCCTCGTGTGTTGCAAACTTGCGGGGGATACAGCTTGAAATTATTCAGAGTGTCAGAAGCTGGCTAAAATAACTGCATTACTAAAAATACACTTTTTAACGCACTAAAACATCAAAGCTGGCGATTTCGAGCACAGGCACTGCTGCCCCTCACAAGCGGAGTGTAGAATAGAGCACTGCACCGACCTGATTTTAAGACCCGAGCCCGGCCCGAGCCCGCTTTGTGAAGCCCGAGCCCGACCCGGGCCCGTAACACCGAGCCCGGGCCCGGCCCGGGCCCGGGAATTCATAAGTGCGCCTAGCCCGGGCCCGGCCCGGGCCCGTCGTCTCAAGCCCAGGCCCGGCCCGGGATCATAGTCTAAATCCAAGGCACCGCCCGGGCCCGTAGTCTCAGGCCCACACCCAGCCCAGGCACGGTCTTTTTTGTTTTGAGCCTAGGGAGGGCCCGCATGTGTGTGACCAGGCCTGGTCTTAGACGTTGATGAAAATTTGTTTATTATATTTGGTCGAGTGTCTTCGTGGCGGGAAATCAGACGGAGCATGTAGTCTGTACAAGCACGCGCTGAATTGTAACGCAAAAAATAAAAGTTTAAAAGTACACGTAGCTTAGCTCACACCGTCTGCAGTTCACGCCACATGGGCGTAATAATACCTCGTATTCTTACACGAGAGACACCATCAACTCTGTTGACCAGACTCTTGGCAACTTCATGGGGCTGTTTCGGTCACAAGTTGGTATTAATGAAATTTCTTGCTTTCCATTTCAATCCACGAGTATTTGCATGCGTTGAAATATTTTCCCTGGAGTGGTTGTTAAGCGGCGGCGCTTCTCTAGCACGCTAGTTTGATTTCCAGCCATGGCAGCCACATTTAGATTGGTTCGACATCTAAAACACACGTACATAGACATAGGTGCACAGCTCCAGGGTGGCATAATTAATTCCTTCCCCGCTAGGGCATTCCTTGTAACCGTATATTTGATATGTTATACACCAAAATATAAAATCTTGATGCAGTACATGCAATGTCACTAAAGTTGCAGTAAGTGACTATCAGCCCTAGCAAAACATGTTTTAAAAACAATGTGTACAACTAACATCAAGAAGCGCGTAAAAGTATACTCAGAATATTCAATTATATGCTCTTTTCTACACTTCACGTCCGAACTATTAACGGCCGGGCCTATGAATTCAGGCCCGACCCGGGCCCGTGGCGTCGAGCCCGAGCCCGGCCCGGGCCCGCGGCACTGAGCCCGAGCCACGCCCGGGCCCGCGGCACTGAACCCGGGCCCGGCCCGGGCCTGCCGATAATCGACTTCGGGCGGCCCGGCCCGGCCCGCGGGTCGGGTCGGGCCCGGGATTTGGGCTGGCCCGGGCCCGTGCAGTGCTCTAGTGTAGAAGACGACAGCGGCGCGAGTCCCTAAGCCGACGTCACAGCCAGGGGACGCCACTCAAATATCTCACCGCCAATAGCTCCCAAAAACCCAGCCATGGTAAATGGAGCCTGTATCCCGTCAAGATATTCCTGGCTTGGGCGCGACCCAGCCTCCGGTGTAAGAGTAGGTAAGCTGACAAATGCTGGTGGAGCTTGGTCGTTCTTCGGGAAAAACTGCTTGGCCACGTCTGGAGCAAATTGGCTCGGTGTACGTCCAGAGGCAAGAAAGGCCGTGGATGCCGAGTCTTGGGGGCGGCCACCACGCTCCATACGACGAAACGCACGCCAGACGGACGCACTGGAAGAAGATGGTCCTAGTGGGGCACACCAGTCCAACCACATTGGCTTTATGCATTTAAACGTAAACGATAATTGACGCTCAGGTATTCTGATACCATACGAGGAAGCGTAAGTGTCATCGGAAGTTTTTAACAGCGGAGCTGTTGAAGCTTGAATTCTATCCAAGCATGGCGTCGCTCAAAACGCGACGAAGAAAAGCAGAAAGGAGGAACGGGCCAGGCCAAGAAGTGTGAAAGAAAGTTGCGAGGAGGAAAGAAGCCCGCGAGCTGGTGCGGGGAGTGCGCACGTTAAGAGAAAAAAAACGCTTCCCGTGGCTTGAATTGGGGGTAGGTATCTGGCGTTATGAAACTGGCGTCTATCCATTTACGCAATAATCGTACTCAGGGCATTCAGCCTTTCCTTTGGATTCATAGCGTGGCCGTTGGCTTTGGACTTTGGCTGAGTTGACGAGTACTTTGCCAGTTTGTATTTTGGACTTCAGGAGTGTAAATTGTGGACTTTTGTAAGACTCAGTTTGCATGAGGCAAGCTTTATTTTTAACCATCTTTCTCTGAAGAAAGGGGCAGATGTAAGAAATTCCAAGTCAAAGCAAGCGAAGTCCTCGAGCTCCAATGTTTCTTCAGCAGCCGCAATTGCTCACGAAGCATTGCATGGAAAGGGGCTCCGTCGAACACCAGAAAAAGTTAAGCTTAAACACCACGTGTGAGTGCGTATAATATTCGCTATATCTTGATTTTGCCCAAACAGCGTGCAAAGATTTCCAAATAATCGCTAAATTGTACGCTGCAGGAATCTCCACCCTTTGGGAGTAACATAAATGGAGCGAACATCGAAAATAAACAGTGTTTCCCGTCTTTGTGTAGCTTGGCACAGATACGAGCCGTATAAACATTCGCAGTGCCCACTGGGTTGGAAAAGCTTTCACGCAATGCGCCCTTTCATGGCGGGTAACGTCCCTTTCAATGTGACCGACAGCGCGTGGCCAGGGTAGGGAGGCGCTGTTTGTTACAGAATAAAAGCGGCAGAGATTCATCACTGGCGCCTGGGCGCAGCTGGAGGCATGCGAGGAACGCGGCTGCCGTTCTGACGCCGCAAGAAAAGAGCGCCGCGGGACGGTCGCCTGCATAGATAAATTAACGGCTTGAATTATTGGCTCCTTCCTTGGTTTCCTCGCGAAGTGTTCTGCACACATATCCATTATGCAGTTATTTATTTTGGCGGCCGCAACCCTTTTCAAGCGACTAATAAAGAGAAGCAAAGATCAAAAGCCCCTTCTTAACAGAAAGATGATCAAAACGCGAAGCCCTCTCCCATGAAATCGAGTCAAAGTCAAAGTCCAAATTCTAAACCGCTTCGACAGTGTCAAAATGGCGCAATCGGATAGACGTCGGTAGATTCCGACCACAGAAAGCACTTCAAGGCAGGGGCGCTTGATGTGCCTCAGTGGCGACCCTTTATGTAATTTGGCTTTTCTGCAGTGCGTTTTGGGCGTAGCGATTTGGACAATAGGCTTTGACTTTGGATTTTGAAGACATTGGCTTTCGACCAGTGAAAGCTTCGCGTTTCAATCATTTTCACTTCACCCACGATAATCATCACCGTCAGGAAAAGTTTGCTTTCCTAGAGTGTGTTTTCGTGCAACGCCGCCATCAGTGAGGCAGAGAAAGGTCTGCTTTAATATTGGTTTACAATGGACTTACACGTTTACCCAGCCTAAATCACGTTTTAAAAAATGGCGTTAACGGCATGCTCCAACTTTTCTATGTTCCCAGAATAACCATGCATGGCTGCAGATTTGGGATGTCAAAATACGTCGCCACTTCCAATTCTGGCAGGGCTTCCGCGTGTATAATAATGTGTGAGGTTTAAGACTTACACATCGTCTATTTGTACGATTCTGATCACGGACACAATTCAAGCATGGGAACGTGGCCACCTTCACCCATTCTGCGCACCGAACTCAATCTCCACCGCTACTGCCAGGGCCCTTGTTCGCAGGGCCATTCCCTACCGTGACCTCTACCATGATGAATACTGCCCGCCGCAGGTCAAATGTCATGCATGTTGTAAGAGCCATGCTTGACAATAGCACACCCTACAGCTTGCCTAGCGCAACTGTAAGCGCGTTGTACGTGAAGGACATTGTGTAACCCATACGGCACTACATCCTGGTCGGGAAGGAAACGAAAGCCTAATATTTCAGACATTGGGACTGATGGGTCAGTCACGCTGCTCTAATGCAGCTTTTTTTCAAGGTCTCCGCACAAGTACTGCACGGTCAAATAAACAAATGCTCGAATGTTCAAATATTCTCAGCACAACGAAATTCTATACGATATTTCGAAACGCGCCTTCTGCGCGTTCTTAAGAGGTCCTCTACTAACCGGGGCGCACTTCAGAACGCTCTAGGTTCCGGAAGTTTTCAATTTATTAGCTACAGCCCTACTCCCACAATTGTCCTGCCACTTTCCTTACAGTATTGGGCGACTTGTGCACGTCGCGTTTCCAACGGTTACGCTGACGCATCTCAGTAGCATGGTCGCCATGGTAAGGCTGAAGTCGTCGTATCATATAGTATCCCTATTACGGATAATGAAACTGTTTCAACAGGTCCACCTGCGGGAACCAAAGTCACACCGTGACCACACCGGCATTCAACTCTCAGGATTGCTCGTTGCTCGACCTAGATTGTTTTCTTTCTCTAGTGAACTCGACGCTGACAAGCTTATCTGCTTTATCCGCGTGGTTCTTCGTTCTTGCCCTTCTGCCGACCTGGATGCGCTCTACAGTTTTAGTGAACGTGCCTCGTGTATTTTCGCCTTCGCAGTGCGTGTGACCTGCAAGTATCACCTCATGCCTGCTTTACGTAGTCTCGTGGAGAACGTGAGCGTTAACATGACGTTATTCGCTTTGATGTCTAATCATAGCATAGCTTAGTCACGCTAAGAAAACCTTATCACTCGGCAGTTTATACTCACGGAAAATCCGACGTTGTTGGATTTCCGCGAACCATATACGCTCTGATTTCCCGCGTTAACATTTTGATTATTATTTTTTTAATTTTTTATGCGTATATCAGTGGGTGAATGTAGTATAGCTCGTACAATGTTTTAATGTTTTTCATGAGGCCTGTAAATGTAACCTCCCTATTCCAGTTTTTACACACTGAAAATCTTCCCTGGACCTGGCATCAAATTGTCGATATCGTCTTGCAAGTTGGATAGGTAAATTTTTGCAAAGGATAGTTTTGGGGCGTACTGAGTCGTACCTGGAGCACTACAACATCTGCCCATGGCTGGATTCCTGAACGGCCTTTCAGTCATTGCCAACGCAATGGACCTTGTGACATGGATTCAACACGAGAAATTCGTCAAAACTTTGTCCTCAGGTCTGCTTATCAATATCAATAGAGAGTACAATAAAGTAATACGTGATTCCATTCTGGACGGCCTTCAAGATGTGGGAGTCGGTCGCCGGACATTTAGATGGATACAAATCTTTCAATCTCGGAGATATTGTTTTTGAGACTTCGGATGGCCCAACAACGCAGCACTATATTACTCATGGCGTCCCGCAAGCAGATGTGCTTAGCCCTGCCTTATTAAAACTTACCTTGATAGAACCTAATGAAGCTTTACCAACAAATGATCACCTGCCCAATCCGTAATGATAACATTTGCATCTAGGCCTCACAGGTTTCACGTCCTGAGATCCGGGTGCGACGTCAAGCCGCAACGGTGATATGATTGCTATTGCGTCGACATGACCTCACGATATCTCCGGAGAAATGTGCATTGGTTGCTTTTACATACAAAACAATGTTCCAGTATAGGATTTCTTTGAATAAACACCCTATTGTCTACCTAAAAAAGTGACAGGTTTGTGGCAGTTATCATCGATCAAGATCTTTCGTGGCCCGGCCAAATGTTAGTCCTGATGAGTAGGCTTACTGCAGTGGTCCAGCCAATAAAGTTTCCGGTCGGAAACATACCAAATGTCTCCTTTTACTAAATGTTAAGCCGACAGAATGGGGCGCTTCACGTTAGTTTGTGTTACAGCCAGCCCGTAATCACAAAACGCGTGTAAAAGCAACCTGGAGGAAATTTAGGCCATACAAGCCCATTGTCTAGGGAAATGCCCCGCTCTGCCCCGTTGCGCCTTAACTGTGGCCACCACTTGTATGGAAAGGGGTAATCCGATCATCAATTACATGACAGTGGAGATACATAAGACACACATCAGGCACCCCAGTCGGCTGCCTCACTACCACCTGACATCCCCGTCGTCAACGGGACAAGAGGCACCTTTTTGTAATGTGGCGGCCGCCCACCATGGGGTCCTGCCTTCGAAATACGAAAATCGGGTATTGCCATAATCCATACTTTCGTGCCTGTTACAGCCACCAGTGCACCTCACCATTTCTCGGGGAAAAGAGACAGCGGACTCTCCACCGTGGGGTCTTCAAACAGCTGTCCCAACTGTTTCTAAATGAAGCCTACAGAAACCCACTTTATGTCTATACAGATGGACCGGCAACCATCTCCAGTTCTACCGGTGCGGTAAGAATACCAGGCCCATCTATTGGCATTCATTATCAACTTCCCAACTTGACGACGTCAACCGGTTCTGAACTGACAACTATTGCGGAGGCTATTTTATTCATAAAGCCGAAACCACCAGAAAATATGCAGTTCTCTGAGACTGCAGGTCTCATCTTCAGTGCCTTCAGTCTGCGTTTCGATGCGGCCCATATGAACAGGCCAGGAAGCAAGCAAGTGCAAATCAAGAAGCAAGCGCAAAGGCTGCGGGGTAAACCACCAAGCACCGTTTGTGCAGCGCACAATGGGTGCAGCGTAGAGCGTGCCTCTGAGGTGCAGCCGTCAGTACGTGGGCCAGACGGGCCGTTGTTTGCATGTGCGCCTCATAGAACACAGGGGCAGCTTCGAGAATGACTCGCAGGGGCACATTTCCCAGCATTGCCGGGACTGTATCTGCTAACCTAAGTTTAACGAAACAAAATTGTTCTTTTCGCACAGAGACAGGACGACGCGGAAAGTTATCGACGCACTCAATATTGCGAAGCTCGGAGATATGTGCGTATCCAACTCTTCCATTACCCTGAGCCAAAAAGAAATTCCCTTCCCGGATAACAAGTGAAATCCGGCTCCAAGCACACAGTGATCAGTTGGTCGTTATCGCTTGATATCCTGCGCAGTTCACAGACACAATGCATGGGGATGGCTGCTAGTAAATGGTCGAATGCCACGTGCAGCTCGGCTGGTATTAGTATATCCTCAATGTGTTCTTCAATAGAAATTTGGTTTTGAGTCAGCGCTCATCCTGCCTCATTTATTGCAATGCCTTCCGTCTGTGTGCGCTGTTATATTAGCCATGAACCAGTACCAACTCTCCCAGTTGTCCATTCTCTAGCATATGAATTTGGTGCAGAAATCCGGTGCATATAATACCTTAGTCAAGCAAGGGCAATATATTATTTTCCCATGGCTCCAAGCTATGGCAGCATTCCGGGTATGAGTATGCAAATAAAGCTCCAAGATATGTCCAGAAGAGTGCAATATTAGCCTGCATCCCACTATCACGCCCTGATTCAGCAACGGCACCGCGCTTCATTGCAACGAAGTCACACGAAGTGGGATACACCAGAGTTTTCGAACCCTCGTTTTTACACGCACGAAGCTGATCTGCAGCGCCACTTACCTACTGACGTGTTATTCCCGGACGTCACCAAACTTCGTCGCTTGTGGCTAGATGCTGCCTTCACCAGTGCTTACACTTCACTATCAGCATGGTAAACATCCCTGCCTGTGATATGTGAGCCAACGAAGAGACAACTAAACACCTTTTGTGCTACTTTGACCAGTTAACAACGCCGAAGCATCAACTCTCAACCACACTACGCCAACTCAACGACTACTCTTTTACGGCACAGGCTATTTTTGGTCACAGGCGTTGCCCGTAAAATTCGCAGAAGGCTAGAAAATTGTCTTACTTCACTTTCAAGGAAACAGCCTTATCTGAACGGTTGTAGGGACACATCACTGGCGTGCACAGTCCTTAGTTTGTCACTTATTTGTTTTAATATTCGCCGCGGTCCATTTCTTTTTGGCAACCCTACATCTCCATATGTAGGGTTGCCGATCGGACAGTTCCCCGGTTAATTTCCATGACTTTCCTGGGCTGTTTCTTTCTTTCTTCCTGCCTAAAGGGATATGTATAGCATGGATTTAAAATGTGGTAGTACTTTCAAGTCCCACCAGTGAAAATTATGTTCAAACGCTGTTGAAGAAAATGTTTGTAACAGGGAACAGAACATTGGTAGCGAAGATAAAAGTGGGGTTTGTTAGGGAAACGGCGGCGGAATAGCCGTAAAATGAAAGACTTTGTGGAGGGACCTTAGGTGGATATGTATAACTGCCGTAAGAAAGGGAGAATTGTCGTGTTTAGTAGGCTTAGTACGTATAGCGCGCAAGCTTCTGAATCAAATGATGCTCATTATGGCACTTAGAATATGGCTCTATATTATGTTAAATTGAAGGCTCCAGACCCCAATTTGCAAAAGCCTCATGAGAGGCGATCGACGAGACGTTGCAGCAACGCGACATATTATTTGTAGAACGCCGATAGAGAACTCTAGAACCGCTTGGCTAAAAATGTTTGGAAAGCCAATTGTCACGACATTGTGTCCTAAAACCACTACAAAAGTCTCGTTAAAGCACAAAAATTTATTATTTTTGCCCTACATAGGCTAGGTTTGGGTGTATTATGGTATCAAATAAATATTTACGACCATTATGCCGGGCAAGGCAGCGTACACCATCCTTTTTGTAAGAAAACGTACAAATGCACTAGCGCGAACATTATTTCGTTGTCTGCTAGCTTAGTGGCCACCAAACCACACTCACTGCTGCAGAAGGGATGCCTTTCTCCAGAGGACAGGGGACTCTCGCATGGTTTACTGCATCCGTTGTTGCTGTATTGCAAAGAGGGCGCGCCTCCTCTATCTCTGAGCCTATCAACAGCCCTGCAGGACGAATAGATCAAGCGACAACGATCTTCTAATGACCATTTGGGTTGGCCCAGGCTTAATGGTTTGATGCCACTAGCTCACAGCGGATTTGGGGGTCGTCAACCTCCGCACCGAAGCCAGCTTTTGATGGGGACCAGGAATTGCTTTCCTCTGAATTAACGGCCCTCCGGCTTTTATGTCGTTAGTAGTCCTCTTCAGCCACCAGCGCCAAAACGTCCAGAACACCAGGCGCATTAGAGCAACCCTGTGTTTTATTACTAGCTTTATTGCGTGACAAATATTTGCCAGAGTCAAGTTATTGTTTAGTCTGTCTGTCTGTCTGTCTGTCTGTCTGTCTGTCTGTCTGTCTGTCTGTCTGTCTGTCTGTCTGTCTGTCTGTCTGTCTGTCTGTCTGTCTGTCTGTAAGTTTCAGTGTTCGCACGAGGAGGGATATTTTTGTGTATAAGCCGAAATCCGAACTGAACTGCAGTCAAGGCAAGGATATGGTGCCAGATAAATTGCTAATTACGAAACGTTTTCAGGAAATTGAAACGAATATGTGAAAATGAATACCTGTGCGAAAGAATGATTTACACTTTATTGTTACAAAAAAGTGCAAACAATGTTGAATTAGTTTGCCACCTTCGCAAAAACAGACCCTATTGCTGCCCCGTATATTGTTTTTTAACAATAGGCTATATCCAGAAGAAAATCCGTAAATCAACAAAACCGGACAGAAAGGAGGATAGATACTTTGGTGTCCTTTCCCTCCGTGAACAAGGATGACCAGCGAATTTGTGGTGCGTAATGTTAGAGTCGTCTTAGTGGCTAATGGCCACATAATTTGTTTCCGGATAGTTGCAGCAAAACGACATTTGCGGCCGTTTTACGTACCCATACACCCTCCGTAGATGGCTATGCATGCTTCACTGCGGAGCAGGTAATGTGATAAAGGCAGCTTACAAAAACCAAGCTTACGCTGACCATTTTAAAGTTGGCTTCACCTCTAAACACCAGTGTATTGCTTGGAAGACGTTGTTGTTCAAGGGCAGCATAAGCCGTTTTGTACGAAAATATGAAGGCCCTAGGACATTTTTATAAGAATCTTTCCATACTGGGAACCTGTTTTTCCGGGAAAGAAAAACCTGCTCAAAAGGGAGCGTGACACAACGCCAGGGAGGACCGTCGTAAGGACCAGCGCCAGAAAAGTTCTGAAGTTAAAAGAGGGAGCGGAATTGCCCGTAAGCGAATATTGGTGGGTTGTGTAGCAATGATAGTAAAATCGACTTCATCGCACTTCCTTGTGAGGAGACCCTGGAAAATTGAACAGAACTGCGCGGTTTAAACTAGCTGTATGCAGTTGTTGGTAGTCGGTCGAGACAAGGTACTTCCTTTTGTTGCTTTCGCGCCGCCAGCGGCAAAGCAAGGCAGAACCCTTCCTTTGTTTTAAATGCAGAGCATTTCTTTAACTCACGATGTCACCCGTTCTAGTTGTCCGTAGTAGTCCGCACCCCTCCCCCTACACTATATAAAAAATAATACTTACGGGCGCCTGGTTTCGATCCCACGACCCTGCTTCGGAACGCAAGGTACATGGTGCTCTACCCACTGCGCCACAAAGCCGACACAGAATGGAGGGCTACGAACGCGCCTTATATCCTTGACTCATTCAAACTACGTCAAGAAGCTGCTGATACAACGCATTCACTACCTGTGGGCGGAACGCGAGGTACATGGTGCTTTTCCCACTGCGCCACAATAATCATACCCACCTGCTAATAAATGATGTCACGTGACCACGTAATTACGTCTCCTCATTTAATTACAATACAACAACCAACAGCAACAAGGGCAACAACATTAACGTAACGCAAACTACTTAACGTCGTGCGCGCCCGGAAATGCTCTGCATTTGATCGTGCCCCTCGCGAGGGGGATGTTTGGTCGGCCAATCCCACACTGCGAGTTTCTCGAGAAAAGATTGAATGTAGGAACGAATGGAGGGCAACGCTAATTTCTTGGGGTGAGAATCTTATATGCCTCATGAGACGAAAAAAAATGTTTTTCAGTTGTGTTTGGTTTCATCTCGACTCCTTGCGACGCCACGTTCAATCCAGACAGCTGCTTTTTCTGCTTTTTCTCAGTGTTTTGTTTTTGCCCTGTATTGTGCTGTTCGCGGTGGCACCAAACTAGTGTGTTTCCGTGTTTTCTTTTAGATGCGACGCTGAGAGCATCTCTTGTCGGCGGCCCTGTCCTTCCTGCGTGCGTCCGTTGTTGTTGTCCGCGTGCGTCCGTTGTTGTTGTCCGCAGCCACTCTCCCCCTCTCTTCTCCGATAGCGAACACTCTCTCGCGAGGGGCATTGGATTGGATTCGATTGGCTTGGCTTGGCTTGGCTTGGCTTGGATTGGATTGGATTGGATTGGATTGGATTAAAGTGAATTGTGTTGGATTGTGTTGCGTCATAGCCGCGGCACTCTCTCTCTCCGCGGTCTCCTCTCCTTCGGGCGCGCTGCGCATATAACCGGTGTGCCGCTCTCCGGCGGCCTTCCGGTCGGCGGTTGTTCTCCGCTTGCGCTTGAACCCCCCTCAGCGTCGCATCCCACCAGGGGTCCCGCGAGGGGAGGTGGGCGTACTTTTTTGTTCAATTAATATATTTACTGTTTTTGATTCCATTTTTTAGCCAAGGTATCGATATTTTCGCACAACCCGATCGTCCGGAATTTTTGAAATTAAAATGGGCTGTACAGTTATGGTTAGCTACTTGGGATTAGTCTAAATTCGTCCCAAGGTTTTCAGTGCGCTATGAAATGTAGATATACGAGTGAATTATGCCAACAGTGGGACTCTACTTCGAAAATTATTGGCATATTGGCAGTAAATCAAGTAATCACGCGTTATAACGAAATAGCCTTACTCGAAATATCGCTTTATTCGAAATTTCTTCTGGTCCCAACCCAAACACATGCGTTTTAGGCCGCATTACTCGAAGTGCACGAAGAGCTTGACCCGCTTAGATCGAAGTGGCGAGCGGAGGCGTCGCGGACGGCGGCGACCAAGCCGCGAGTCAGGCTGTCGACATGGCGCGTCAACGCAAGCTGGCCTTTCCTCGGTGATTTTCTCGAGCCGGTCATGCCCAATTCGCGCTATCTGACTTTAGTCGAACGGTCCAAATGCGTTGTATGGTCATTGAAATTCGTTCCTAGGCATTAAACAATGGCCTGGTCACGATGGTGCACAAACACGGACACTCGAACTGTGGACTCAGCAGTTTCGTTTACAACGGGGCGCCGAAAAACTCTTGTTTTCCAAACTTCAAGGCTGCACACCTGAAGAAGTAGTTGCCCAGTAATCATGCAAAGCCCCTAGTGCAATCCCGTTTAGTTTTCATGATTGCGCTGTGTACCCACAATGAGCGGTTAATCGTTTTTTGAGCTCAACCAAGCAACCTGAGACTCGAGCCACGGCATTTTTATTTATTTATTTATTTAAACAATACTGCGGGCCACGAATGGGCGTAAGCAGGAGTGGTGGTGCGTCGCTTTCAAGCGCGAAACTCTCGCAGCGTTCCGTCACTGGTAAAGAGGTAGAATTTCTGGCTATTACATAGGAGGTGACTTCTAAAAGTTTGCATTGGCTGACGCTGACGCTCCAGTGGTCGCCCCAGCAACGAATGCGGAGATAATTGACGCTGTTGTTGGTGGCCCCGACGAGGACGAAGAGCCGGCGGATGAAGATCCAGGTGAAGTGCCAACTATATAGTAGAGATTCGGGAGTACCTATACGCCTGTTGCGAAATAAAGTTGGTTGCATGTGCGGCGACCACAGCTTCATGCAATGCTCTGTCAAATTAGAGCAGGGGTTGCTCGCTGCCCGGAAGAACTTGAAACAGCCCAAGCTCTCTGCCTTTTTTCCACGTGAATAAAGTTTTGTTTCAGTGAAAACAATGTGTTTTGATTCCTCGCTGTTGTGGCGCAAATAAAGCTCAAATTGTTCAGCTTTTCTCGAGTGGTCGCTTATATCGAAATACCGCTTATAACAAAACTTTTTTGCCGTCCCGATGACTTCGCTATAGCGAGGGATTAATGTATTCCCTTTTCACGCTCCATAATACATAAGCACATTGATAGTGCTCGCAGTTTTTCAGACCACACATAGAATGCATCACAAAAACCCGGGATTCAAATTTGGTGCGAACGTGGTAAAAAACAAGGTTATGCTATGAGTCAAAAACCAATGCCATGAAGTAAAAAAAATGCTCAGCTTGCGCTAGTGGAGCAAGGCCAGAGAAATAGTAGACCTGGAGGCCCCTCTACATTCGTCGAAGACCCGGCGGTTGCACCTAATATTTCCGAATTTGCGGATATAACATCTTCATGACTGGCAGTCCCGGATTGTTTTCCCCGGAGCTTTTTACATCTCTCCCAAAGTAGACCGCGTTAGCACTCGCTACAACCAGAGGCAACCAGCTTTGCATACTCGGCGTCTGTAGCACGAACTCGACTTCTGTGCTCCCCTCTTCATGCGCGAACGCACGTGTACTGGCGGGGAGAAAAACACGCTAGAGGTACCGCCACGGACGCACTCGCATCGAAGCCGGTTTTTCCAACTCGATGGACCGAGCATAGATTTCAACCACTGGAAGCATTTTTTCACCTGGTTCTCTCTTTTTCTTTCACGGGGTGACGGTATTTTAATTGTTTTCTTTTGTGCTTTATTTTGGGGGGTTAGTTTGCCACTTTTTTCGTTTTTTTTTATTATTTGTTTCCAAACTCCAAAACACGTCTGCATTTGACTTCCCGTCTCGTAATGCGGCGACCTAGGCAAGATGAAATGGTTTTTGCACGCTATGGGCCCCTTAAGTTTGTTGTCAGCTGTATTTTTTCCGCTTAAAAATGAACCCATTTGGCTGTAATACTTGGGAAAATTTCTATGCGGCCCTTTTTCCTTGTGGGTGTTCCGCACTACGGGTCAACACATCCTTTTTTTTTTTTTTTCCAGCTACCTCCAGATGTTACTGTTCCCGGTCACTGCTATCCCCGTGCCTCTCGGGTCTTTGGGGTTGGCTCAGTGGTTAGTTTGCCGGTTTTACGGCGTAAAGGTTCCGGGTTCTACTCCCGGGACCTCCCTAACCACATTTTTCACTTGAGACGCGCACTCCTAACAGCCGCTCTTGGGCTCCTTGCCTCTTCGCCACTTTCCTCACACTTCGAGGATTTTCGTGCGACGGTCGGATAACGCTCGGTATAAACATCTCCTCTACTAAAAATCCACATAGATATGGGGAAACTCAGGAAAAAACATTACTTTGTGAGTTGCGAATAAAGGCACAAACGGCATGAGCATTAGAAAATGTATGATCTCAACCGTCTAAAATGCAGTACGAGGGGATTCAGCTGCCAAGTGTGGTTGGCAAAGGTTCCGAGGAATCAGGAGAACACATCTACAAAATGAAAATACTCCGCCGCTTGTATGGAAATTCGCGGTGCCTAGAAGTAGCCGCATCTGCGCACAAAACTCGTTATTGAGCACATTGTCTCGATCTTACAGGGGCCAAGTATTTCTGATCAATTGTACGCGCAACCTCTGGTTTTCGGTGATTTGAGCGTGCACCCAACTGGTTTTAATGAATCGCTGCAAGTGCAAACTTGTCCGGTGTTGTCACTGACCGCCTCTTTCCTCACTCAGGATTTCATCCATTTTTAAATCTTGGTCCAAGGCGCATTATTCACCCCTGTGATAAACTGAAAAGATTCCTTCCACTCTCTTCAAAACACACAGGGACTACCGGTTGTGCTAACCCTTGCAAGGAGGGTATACACTTGGCTGCGCAAAAGAACGTTCATTCGCTCTTGTGCGTTACCAGCCACGGTGGCTTAGTGGCTTTGGCGTTGTGCTGCCGAACCTAAGGACGTAGGTTCGATTCCCGGCCGCGGCGGCCGCTTGTCTGATGGAGGCGAAAAGCAATAACGCCCGTGTGTTTGAGATTTCGGCGCCCGTTCAAGACTCCCAGGTGGTCAAAAACTAATCCGGAGCCCTCTACTACGGCGCGCCTCATCGCCCGTAAAGCGTTGGCGCATTAAACCCCACAATCAATGAAAGCTCTTTTGCGGTCGAACTTCTAAGCGCTTACTTCGCCCGAACATCACCTGTTTATCTCTCTAAGATCTCGCTTCATACAGCGATTGCGTAATTTATGGTTAGCTTTGTCGTTTATACCACTAACTCTAATTATCAGCTACAATTTGTCATCGGGTTGATGAACTTCGCTAGAAAAGAAGGCATGAAATCAGGGGAGCACTATCCACAATGGGGAAGCATTCTTTTCAGCCGCGTCGCTACACAACCGAGTTCATTTAAAAAGTGATTCTATACCCTTACGCAATATACTTATGCAAAACACTTATGCAATATCCGTATGCACTATACACCTCTGCAAAACACACAATTACGCAATGCTGGGAAGACTCTTTACGTCTGGTTATGAATCTTATTTCAAAACATGAAGGCTCAACCTAAGCTCTTGAAACTGTTAAGACGAAATTTCTTGTATTCGCGCATAGTAGTATACACAGAATCATAAATTCGTTACAATTGTGAAGATGCGAAGCATCTACATTTGCGCCGTTACAATGCATACATGTGATATCTTGTCCAAATATGCACTTATTTTCTTGAAAAACGTTCCCGCTCTTAAAACCGCAACGTCTTTAGATGGGCTTGACGCGAAAGAAAACTTGATAGTTTTCCACAGCGAGAGTAAAACAGTTTCACGTTAAAGTAGTTTCCAATAATTAAAAATTTCCGGAAATTTTAAGTTTACGCGAGAGGGGAATGATTCTAGGGGATTCTTGCTTTAGCAGAGTTTAGTGGGGATATATGCTGTGGAAGACATCAAGACGGTTGTTTGTACACTCTAATCCTCGTAACCTATAATGTAACATATAATCGGAAGTAACCTAGAGCATGAAGGTTACATTGGAGCTAAGTTCATCTTGTCTTTATCCCAGTCCATTCTAAGAGTTACAAAGGGAAGTTAAAAGTGGTGTAAGGCTTACGTGGACGATTTATAGGTTACTCCGACAAAATATCACATGTAAACTTTACGTTTTAACCTATAAAACGCCCTGTAACCTATAGGATATGCTTGTCGCGCCATCTAACCAGGCTACCTGCGATTTCTTCGTTGCATGACGGGATATAGAGAAATGGCAGCGCCCGCAGGCCCGGTGAACGTGCTTTCGCGCTACTTGAGCTTTTTCACCGCTGCCATCCCCCTAGGATGAAACGAGGATTGCTGTTAAACGACTTGTTTGTCGGCGTGAGTCGCGGAGGCTGCGGCGAGCCCGCTTGTCACTGGCAGCGCTACACGGCCGGTTTTTCTACGACCATCAACTCGGCATGTTGGACCAAAGCCACGGCGCCAGTGGTAGGGAACTCGGAGAGTATATTCACGCAACGGTTTCCACGTTCTCATTGGATGTGTGTTTACGCTGGAGGCTTTTCAAATGGAATATTTGAAATTACAGCATTTGAGAGAGACTTTCGTTGCGTGACTGGCTGTTTCGTTGTTTGTTTTCTGTTTTCCGCGACGGCAAGTGAATGAAATCAGGGGCTTGCGTTGGTTGCGTCAGATTACAGCGGCCGATCGAGCAAGCCGGTACATTCTAACAGATAACGGCGCTCATGACCTGCTTTCTGCGCTGTTATTAGTAGAGCGTCCGTTTTTGCGACTCCATCATGTGCCGAGCGTTCTGTTTACGCTGTTGGATACATCGGGTGCACTCGAGGATTTATTGGCCCATGTAATTTTCAGATAGCTCTGTATGGTTAATTGAATTTTCCTCAAATATACTGTTATATTATCTCACTATTCTGTAAGCCTTTTCTTTTCGTTTCAGCCGCCGTAGAATGCTCATTTTTCTCGCGGCATATCTTCGGAATTGTGTCTGGTTTTCTCGTCTTGTCGGAACATATCCGGTTAAACACAAGGTGTGTGCTGCAGAAAAGTAGTCCACTAAATGCAGCGAAAATTTCTAAACTCCCTTTTCTCCGGCATGAGACACATTATTTTTGTCATTTTTTCCCTTGAGCGGGTGTTAGTCGTTTTGAGACGGTGGACCATTTTCACCTTGGTAAGTGGGTCGATTATTCTGATTTGCACAAATCAGTCGTTAATTTATTCGCGTGGTATTGCAGGGTCAATGGCTCTGTCACGGGATGTAAAGGGCGCTGCGTACGACACAAGTACAAATGAAGTCTGATTTCAGACAATCAAATGGCATGAAAATGCAATACCTGCAACACATCCATTCAAATATTCAATGTAAAGATGGCAATCAGGCCTGCACAGACAAAAGTTTGATTCACTTGTAAAAATGCCAGGCCTTTCTTCAAGTGCTATGATGTTATATTTCGTATTTTATTTTGCATCATGTTTAGTGCCTCTTTCTATCCGTTTGTTACTAAATGTACGTTATGAATTTACATAACGATGTCCTCAGCATGGAGCTTTGTAGTTTTTCAGCAACTATAGCTATTGTACAAGATGGGTAGTTTTGCAGAGCCAACAAAAAAAAGCGCTATTTTTCGAAAACAGCTCTTATAACGAAAAAGAGCTATTTAAGAAAGCTCCAGTTGTTAGTGAGTGCTTGTGTTGTGTTCTTTTCTTCGTTTTGTCAAGTTTGCGGTGTTATTCCATTATCAATGTATACCGACTGCCCAGCTGTACAGCCTATCGCAATTTAACCCAAATAACCCTTCGAGTCATTAAAGGTACAGACCTCCTGGAAATGCCACTTGAAGATTGGTGCAAGTTCTAGGTGGATCCACTCCCACAACACATCTGGACGAAGAGAAAATGTAAGTCGCCGATTTCTTTTTATAATAGCCGAGGAAGAAACCACCGATAAGAACACTTTACTGAAATGAAAAACGTTTAGTTTTCCACATGGGATCCTTCTTCAAACTGAAACTGCCAGTACGAGGGGGGAAGCGGATGCGCGGTGCACGACGGGTATAGAAGAGACGCCGTGTGGCAGGCATTTAAATGCGTGCGCCGTGCGCTACCGGGCCGAGCATCAAGTTTGCGAGGGAGAAGGGTGAGATGCTCATACAGTGTTCAAAATCCATCAAATGGTCTTTAATTAGGTTTTAACCTTGGCACTTGTGTTACAGTATACAACAGCGCCATCCAGTGCTTGTTTTTGCACATTGGCTCTTGCGCTTTATAGTACTTTTTCTGTTCGAGAATCTGATGAACCAACAGAGGATGCATGGCATGAAACAGTCCTAAAACCAATTTGCTATCAAACGGATGTCCTTTTAATTCGCACAAGAGAAACCGGAATGAAATATCTCTTGGCAAAACAGTGGCATGGAAAGCACAAAACGAAATAAAAGAAACTAAATATGCAAAAAGAGGTGTGAGCGCTGCGAACACGGTAACCGAGAAAAGGGCGTTTGCTTGATGCAAAATTAGTTGCAAAATTATTCTTGATAATTTGGCTTTTGGTTTTGCCGGTTGGTGTATTCGGCAAATAATTGAGATTCGCAGTGTGCTTCAGCCACCGTCGCCCCCGCTCACTCGACCCGTGTAGCAGCGTTTCTTAGGGGAACTGGAGTGTACGGGCTGACGTGCCATATGGGACCGCACGACGGACGTGCGAGGGATTGAGACGGGCGAGCAAGCAAACGAGGTGTGCATTTAGAATACGAGTTAGAGTGGACCATAGAGAGGCCGCCCTAGGGATCTCGGTCGCACGGAATACAAAAAGAGAAAACAAAGTCACTGCTTGTCTCTGGCTGCATTGAATGAGGCAGTCTCCAAAAACAGTGATGGCCAGTTTGCCATGATTTATTCTTGCATTGCAATATACTTATCTGCTTGAGTCGGGCCGCTCGATAAAAGCACGCACCAGCCAACCATCGATCCTAAAGGAACGACGGTTGGCTGGCGCTAATATTTACTTTGAACCAGCGCAGTTAGTTCTTCGATTTCATGCTGGGCCTATATTCCCCTCAAATCTCCGTGAGAAATTTGTTGTTAACCTTTTTAAAACGTACTTTAGTGTCTTAACAAGTGCAAATAAAAAGTCTGTCTGTGCATTCTGATTTCTTTTTTTTTGTTAAAGGTATCACGCAGACTTTCTTAGGAGCGACAAGGCACGCGCGTGTTTTATTGCTTAAACGTGCCACATCAAGTCATTCTTTGTAGCTGCATTAATATTCTGGGACGCCTAAGCACTCGTAGTGAGACAATTCATGCGGAAGAAATAGTACCGAATTACGGAACGGAAGTGGAGTACTGTGTGCGCTGCCATTTTAACAGCTGCTGTTGATGTAGACTCCAGCTTTGCACAGACAGAACAGATGAAATTTGTCGAACCGAAATAGCGTGGAAGGCAGCGCATTCATTTTACGTACAGTAATGACGCGGTTCCTGCAGTGGCACGTGTCCATTTCAATGTATGTGACTTCTCAATATTATCATTACCCTCTTCCAATTTCTGCATTTCCTTCCTTTTTCGGTTACTATGACTGATAGGCTAGGCCAGTCACCCTTGCGAGAACTACGTATACGCCCTTAAGCAAAATGGACAGACGAGCTAGTTGATGAACATCCATGAGTGAAACTCGAGCGAAAACTGACGCAGGGACCAGAAAGGGGCGCAAGAGACGCCGGTGTCGATTCCCTTAATGGGACACCAAATTTATTTCATCTAATATGGCTCTGTCCAGCCTTCGACAGAGGGCGTGCGCAGCTTTTAGACATTGGCCCGGTATCTACATCTGAATCTGAACACAAACGCCGGGTGCGGGAAGATTCATCAACCTTTGAAATGATTACCGAATGCGCTCTTGGGAATGGTCTCTTTAAAATGGTGTACCAGCTTGTCCGACACACCAACAGTGCAACACACACGCTCCATCTGCCCTGTTTATGTGTGAAAAGTGAAAAAATAAACGAGCGAATTGTGAACCCCATACGAACAGCGAGCCTTTTCATGAATATTCAGAGAACTCTGTGGACAGTGAGCGTCGGCTGAACTGCTCTTTCCTCTACCTTTTAACCTCTATCCCCCCAGGGCATCTGGCATCCTTACATCAATAAAGCAATTATCTCTCTCTCTCTCGTCCCTGTGTCAGTATGCCCTTAAGTTTCACTCATGAATATACACTCTTACCAGAATAGTGCTTTGCTACTCACTTAATTGCCACTTTCGTAGTTACCATGCGTACATTTTGGTTCTGGTACTTGGTATATCATTTCTAGCACACACTTATACGCGGGTGGTCACAACTCTTTCTCTAGGCTCCCCTGTTACGAGCTGGCCTCCTGTACTTTTGGTGACCAAGGTTTTGATTGATTGTAGGGTTTAACGCGCCGACGCAACGCAGGCGATGAGGCGTGCCGTAGTGGAGGGCTCCGGATTAATTTTGACCACCTGGGGATCTTTAACGTGCGCCGAAATCTCGTACACACGAGCATTTTGCTTTTCGCCTCCATCAGAAAAGCGGCCGCCGCGGCCGGGAATCGAGCCCGCGACCTCGTGCTCAGCAGCGCAACGCCTTAGCCACTGAGCCACCGCGGCGGGTTGACCAAGGTTCCGTCCTCAAGTCGTATTCGGGAAAACTCTGGCTCTGATTCCGACCGGCGCAAAATTTTCACAAATTTTAGTTTAAACTTTATTACTTTCTTTTTTAGAGGTGCTTCACAGATGAATTCGGCGTCATTACCAGCATTAACTGATCTTCTCTTTATCCTTGGAACAGTCAAACGTTTTAAGGGTCGTGCGTCGGCCACGTTAGGTCGCGGTTTCAACCACGATAGTGCTAGGGTTATCTCTTCTTTTCTTTCCTTGTTTACGTGTGAATTGTAGCCATTGAAGGGAGCACATGACGTATAATAATGGGCGTGGCGTAGACTACATCACAGAACTGGCGCTGAAGACTGCACGCCGCTATTGGTGGCTTCCATCAAATGCTCCATCCACTCAGCGCTTGGGGCTTTGGCGGAAGCCGTAGGTGCTTTCGGCCGTTCGGGCGTAGTAAGTGCGAGCGACACTCCGGCAAGGCGTATCTTTGTAGAGACGAGTGTCAGTCGTCGCCACCCGTCACACGAGCTTAGCTGAGTTTGTTGATACATTACGACTTTTACAACATAAGAATGACGCTGAGAGCGGGGGTTTTGAGAGCGGAAGGTTGACTGTGAGGTTTAACGCGCCGGAACTACAGAAGCGATCAGGCGTGGCGTAGTGGGGGCTTCGTATTAATTTTGACCACCTGAGGATCTTTACGTGCAACAAAACCTGGAACACACGGGCGTTTTCGCTATTCGGCTTCACCGGAAAGCCGCGGCCGCCACTATTGGGCATTGAATGCATGTCCTCAGCCTCACCAGCACAACGGCTTAGCCACTTAGCCACCGCGGTGGGTAATGAGAGCGGAAGATTTGCCGGGACTTTTGTGATGAAGCATGTAACAAGTATGTTATTTTTAATGTTGACTGAAAACCTTGTCGGGCCCTTAGGTCTCCTATGTGATCTTAAGGCGAAATCCAGAGATTATTGAAAACTTCTTCACTGCTTCGTCGTGTTTGCGCTGCCGTCACGTTGACTTGTCATGGGGCATATACGCGGGTAATTATTGTTTCATCTTGGCTTGGTACAGGGTTAGGACTGTAGTTAACACTCTTGGGAGCGGCTCTTGATGACCTGGGCTCATATCCCATTTGAACTCAATTAAGTTTCTATGCACATTTTTTGCTGATTTTTTACAGCGGCCGCAATTCGATTGCATTCATGTGGTCGCAAGGAACTACGGTGACTTTTCGCATTTAAGGAGACATCTAAGGATTTCACAAAAAAAGTATGGAGAATTTTTCACAGATCTGTGTGGAATCATCATTTTATAATTTTTTAATATTTTCTGAAAAAATCATGGCAAAGACCTTTTTTTCACTACCGCGAAAATTTGAGCAAATCTCACATTTTTGTACTGCACGCTAGCGCCTTTGCAGAGTATTCCCACTAACGGACATATTGTTTCGTGCCGTGCTAGCCACAATGATAATAGTCCCAGGATTGGGCCTCTCCATCTCCGCATCCTCTTTGGAGCCTGGTTGTCAGGCAATCACAATTTCACAGTCAAGGCGGACCTCCAAGTGTGCTTTTCGGTGGAAACCCCAATAAAGTAGAGCACGAGAGGTGACGCAACAAATCCGACCGCGTCCTTACTTCATCCAGAACTAGAACTGTTGACGCACCAAAGTGAGCAGCAAACCATTGCGGAGGGCGGGCTGCCTACCCGAGATAAGTAAGAAATAAGTAATGAGCCAACGTAAGCAGTTCGTGTTCTGACGAGACTGCGTTTATTGACCTCATACGAAAAAAAAAAACGTAAGTAGGAACAGTTGAGGCAGGAAAAAATGCTTGAAAGGTGAAACAGCTGGCTTGCGCACACGGGTCATTAGGATTCGTTCCCTTCCCTGCAGGGCCGAAAAGTAGGCGCTCGCCGACTATGCTAGCGTGGGTGATTCGTAGGCCCCGCTGGAACGCCAGAAATTGCGGGGTAAGATTTTATTCGGCTGGGTAATACATATAGTGTTCGTAAGGCACTCCTAATGAGCTCAATTTTTTCCGCCAACCCTTTCTCTGCAGACGGTACTTTTGAGCTGTGTCTCGGCGAATTTACACGATGTTGTAAATCCTTACCCTTCTTCAGGATGACTCCGGGTGAATATTTTTTTTTTTTTGCAGAAAGGTGTGGATTGGTTCTCGCTGGTTATGTATTGTTCTTGTGAGATTAGTTGTCTTGGAATGCCTAAACCTAACAAACACCCACAAAAATATATATCTACCAAATATGGCAAGATGATTCGGGACTATCCTCCGTGAGTAAAAAGAAAGGGCGACTTCGTAAAATGTTTTTTTTATTAGTTGTAAAATATTTTAGTTGAAATTATTCTATGTAATAAGGCCTGCGACCTAAGGTACGTTGAATGCCTCTAACCTACTTAAAATCTACTCTAATCGCCAAAGTGCAACCCCATGCATTCTATATAAATAACTCGCGTAGAAATCGAAGGCACCAAAAAATTGCGAAGGATGCAAGTCGCTTTCTACGAAATTATTTAGGTGTGATGTTGCAGCCATACGCTCACACGATAATATGTTTCTCTACAGTGCACACCGAACGTCGAAATCCCGGCAATGACGTTAACGGTACACATTCTACTACAGAATATGCGTTTGCTGATGCAGGATGGCCATATAAGGAGGAATTGTCAAAGACGGGTAATTTTTTTTTTGCCGACCGAAGGGGAAAAAACGAGAAAATGAATTTTAATTTGCCGGATAGAGGCTGATGTTACGGTCGTCGCACCGTGAAAGGCATCCCTACTCCGGTACTCCTTGTCTTCCACTGGCTTTCCTCGCTCCGCTCACCAGATTGAGCTGGGCTGGCGAGGCAAGCCCTCCACTGCTCGAAGGTAGGTTTGAGAAGTGGGGGAAAATTGCGTGCCCATACTATATGGTATCGGGAGCCAGTAAGCGAAGGAGGGAGGGTGTTGGGTGAGAACGATGAGGTGGAGGCAGGGTAGACGATGATAGGTGTTCTAGAGTCTCCGCCATTTTCAACGTCTTCCCGGAAAAGGCGCCAGTGTGTTGGTGGGAGGCTGCGGTGATTTTGTCGGTAACGGGCGAGCGTCTATGAGTAGCGACCCAATTTATTGAGTTGGTCCTGCTATGGCTGAAGGGATTTTTATGACGGATGCACGTGCATGTGTAGCACAACCATAAAATAAGCACAAAATTTGCAGCGATGTCTAAACTCATGTGTTTAATAGAAAAGTCTCCGAAAACTCCATAATGACGCATATACTACAACTCCCAAATCTAGTGTCGTAATAAAACCGGATGGTTTACTTACACAAGCAGGTGATCGAGAATTGTTATGCCTTTTTTTCCATGGTTATGACTGCAGATGTGGGAACTCCGCTAGTCCACCCTACCATCAGTTATTTACAACTACACTGCACTGTACTTACGTAGCGTTCATGCTGGGAGTTTATGCGACGCAAAAGATTCTTTTGGATTATTGAAGGAGCACCACGGGAGCTGCACACACGGAGCGCAAATTAAGCATGTAGCGCGCTGTATGTTACAAATACAAGTTTTCGCCGTCACCCGCGCGTTCCAAAATTTCCCTGTTACGAACCAGCGGCTTCATGTTTTTCCACACAATCGACGTGCTCGTGTCAGCGCAGTGCACAAGGAAGTTTCTGGCGCAAAAGGTGCTCGATAAGCATTTCTCTTTATTATATTCACATCCCCTCAAACTCTACCAGAATAAGGTTGCGCAGAAGATAGGCCCAAACTCTCTGCAGGGAACCTTTCCCACTTTCTTCAATGTTTGAGGTGTACCTGATGTTCCCAAGGACCTCCGGCTCAATAGGAATTTCCTCCGCTTCTACACCAGACCCCTCGCCACGATATGAACGCAAGAGGGATGCTCGTTTTTTTACCATAAGTAGCCAATAGCCGTTTGGTGGAATATGGGAGGCGTCTTCGCACGTGCTAATCAACTGCTACGCTGCGTGTTACTTTAGGGATATGAGGATCAGACTTCTTTGTCAAGTCAGTTAAGCTGGCTAGCTTCCCTCTACCTCGACAACATAGCGGAAAGGCGCATACTTCCCAACTGCCTTCCTATGGCGCGTGTACACTCCATAAAGCTCGTCCAATGGCTCAGACCTCACTGGCGGCCATTCCAGCAAAAATGGAATGACGCATGTGTGTGCCTTCGTGGTTTTTGGCAGACAGCAAAATAGTTGAAGTATTGTCGCCAGGCATCCTCGCAGCGATGACTGCAAGGGAAGAGAAGCACAGGGTGTAAGGAAGGCTTAGGGTCGTCATGTAGCCGCCGGCACAGCAAAAGTTATTCTAGAACGTAAAGCATGACAGGGTAGCGTGACAGCACAGAAAGAGCAGGTGCACTACAGCTAGGGCGGCTAGAATGGGCAAGCCATCCAACTCTATACACACAGGGTTCTGATTCTGGGGAAGTTGTAGCATTAGTACCATCAGTCGGCCTCTCGACGTATGACGAAACGAAAGCGACCAGAGAGACCCACATACAATGTCGCGGTAAATAAGTTGGTTTTATAAGCATGGGCAGGGTTTTGCCTTCAATACGCGTAGAAGACCGAGGTATCCACAAAAGTTTTAAAGTAAAGCTTAACTAACATGTCGAACCGAGTTTCATCAGCACCAACAATTTGACCTTCATTTGACCACAGCCACGCCATAGCGTTGGCAACGCGTTACCTGACTCGGCTCGCCGACCTCCGCGCCACTCCTTGCAAGGCTTATGCGCTTCTTTGCAGCTGAGTCGCCGCCTGACCACGTGACTCACCACGCGGCTGGTTAATCTTCTCTGGCTGTGTTCTATGACCGTTGCACGGGAGTGGGAGGAGTTGAGCCGTCATCGGCAACTGGCTTCTGAACGTTCCGCGGATATCCCACTCCGCCCTGTTCGTTCAGCGGAAACTCCAACATCCGCATCAAACCACAAACAGCCCGCTCGATGCTCCAACCACCTAGCCTTATATTGACAGTGTCCCTGGTCTGCTCCACACCAACTAGTACAATGTACTGGTTCATTTTAAATAGAAGCGCATGCCTCTAGCTGTAAGCCCCATTCAGAGGCGTCCAGACCTTTTCGTCGGTGGACCCGACGGTCAACCCATGAATCCAGATCCTGATATCGTCTGGTATAAGGTGTGGTACAAGTGTTTGATCATCTCTAACTCACCAGCGATGTCGCACATCGGCAGATTGAAGACCATAGGGGACAGGATCGCCCCCTGTCCAGTTGATTCACTGGAGAGGATCCGGAATGCCAAGCATGAAACGTCTGGCGTCGGAATCTCAGGAAGAGCGAGCCGTTCGGCTCACAAGACGCCGGAAGCAAGACCACAAGAAAAAGTACAGCCGTCATAATTGGCTTTTGGATGACTGTATTGCTATGTAAAATAATTACGGCTAATTCAAAGGTAAACCAAGTAAAACCAGGGCTTAAACACGCAAAACCAAGCTTTCGCTTTGCATCACCATCATCATCATAATCCTTTCTACGCCCACTGCAGGACAAAGGATTCTCCCATAGATCTACAATTATCCCGGTCATGTGCTAACTGCGGCCAATTTTTTTCCCGCAAACTTCTTGTTCTCATCTGCTCATCGAGCTTTCTGGCGCCCCCTGCCATGCTTACCTTCTCTAGGCATCCACTCTGTTACCGTTAGTGACCAATGGTTACCTTGCTATCCCATTATATGCCTTGCCAACGTCCATTTCTTGCTTTTAATTTCTACTAAGATGTCCTTAACACGCGTTTGTTGGCTGACCCACTCCGCTCTCTCTTGCCCCTTATTGTAACACTTATCATCTTCCGTTGCACTGCTCGCTGAGTCGACCTCAATGTAAGTTAAACCCTTTTAGTGAGCTTCCAAGTTTCAAACCCGTAGGTGACCACTGGCAAGATGCAGATGTCATACCCTTACTTCTTCAGGGACAATGGCAGCCAGCTTTCATTATCTAAGAACACCTGCCGAATGCACTCTACCCCATTTGCATCCTTCTAAATAATTCTGCCTCATAGTTGGGATCCGGGGCCACTACATGGCCTAAGTAGATATACAGTAGAACCCCGCTCTTACGTTCCTCAGGGCTCCGTTATCCCGGCTGCTTCGTTGCTTTTGTCTACTCCCAGCACAGCTCACATACGAGTCGCATGTATTCAAATCCTTATTGTTAGGTCGTAAAGTAGTAGTAGCACGAGGTCGCGGGTTCGATTCCCGGCCGCGGCGGCCGCTTTTCTGATGGAAGCGAAAAACAAAAACGCCCGTGTGTACGAGAGTTCAGCGCACGTTAAAGATCCCCAGGTGGTCAAAATTAATCCGGAGCCCTCCACTACGGCGCGCCTCATCGCCTGCGCTGCGTCGGCGCGTTGAACCCTAAGATAAATCAAATCAATCGTAAAGTACGTTCCGCGATCATGCGTGGCGATCTGACACTCCGAAGCCGCCCCGGCCACATGCACGGAACGCCATTTTTACGTTTGACGAGCCTTGGCCAGGCTTGGCTACGGAACTGAATGCATGAATCCGCAGAGGGTGCGATTCGTCACCACTAGATGTCCATAGGCTACTCTATGCTATCAATATCATGACTGCGCTTACAACAGAAGTTTCATTTCAGAATGCCGGAAGTGCGTGTTTGCCATAAAGCACCACCGCAAGAATACCACGCGCTCTCGTCGTCATTGTGCTCTTGAAGCTTTGAGAACACCGTTGAACTTGCCACCGCTAACTTTGTCGCGACTTCATGGCGTCCCGAAACTGGAATCACTTTGCCTTCAGGAAGAGCTTGAGGTACGAAACGCAGTAAGCAAGCAGCCAGCAAGGAAGAGAGTGGACATAGCTAGGGACCTTGCATTGCCACATGCGGGGTTTTCCAGCGATCGAAAAAACCGGTAACCCTACATTCTATAGTTTTTTAAGTTTCTAAAGCAAAGTTGCAGAAATACCCGGTTGCAAATCAAAGGTACGCTGTTCTCGTTCATTTTCGAAGGTTTTCTCACTGCTGCGTTTTCCTGGATGTTACATTTTGTTTTCCCGTTCTGGTGAAAAACGTATGAATGGGGTTCCACAGAATTCACTTACCACTTCCACTGCCTCGCCACCCACCAAAAACTGCTCTGCTCTTCCGAGGTTATTAAGCATTACTTTAGTTTTCCGCATATTAATTTTGCGGCCGGCGGTTCTACTCAGTTTGTCCATTGCGGTAACCATGCTTTGCAGTTTCTCCCCTCGAGTTACATAACACGGCAACGTCAACAGCAAATCTGAAGCTACTCAGGTATTCTCCATTAACCCTTACGCCCAACTGTTCCCAATCCAATGTTCTGAATACCTATAGTAAACATGCTGTGAATAACATTGCAGTGATTGTGTCTCCTTGTCTAATACCCTTCCTTATAGGTATTTTACTGCTATTTTTATGGAGGACGATGGTAGCTGCGTACCCATTGCAAATATCCTGTAGTATTCTTACATAATGCTTGTCTACACCCTGGTTCCGTAATGCCTGAACGGCGGCTGAAGTTTCGACCGAGTGAAATGCTTTCTCATAATCTATGAAGGCTACAAATAGCGGCTGGGTATACTCCGCGGTCTTCTGTATCACCTGATTGATCGTGTGAATATGGTCCATTGTTGAATAGCCTTAACAAAACCCTGGTTCTTCCTTAAGTTCACTGCAATGTAAGGTTACAAAAATTCTCTTAGCGATTGCCTTGGTAAGTACCTTGTAGACGACAGGCAGTAAGCTGATCGGCCTGTAATTTTTCAAGTCCTTAATATAATCTTTCTTATGGATTAGGATGATGTTCCCGTTCTTTCAAGATTACAGTACCCTGGCGGTCAATTAGGCATTGCGTATACAGGTTTTTCAGTTTTTCTAGTACAATTTAGCAGCCATTCTTCAAGAGGTATGCTGTTATCTTATCCCCACCAGGTGATTTGCCCCCTTGAAATTTTTGAAAGCCTTCTTTACTTCTTCTGTAGTTACTGGTGGAATCTATCTCCTCTAAACTACTTCCTCGTACGGTATTATCTTGTAGGTCGCGGCTACTGCACAGATCTCTAGAGAACTCCTAGGCTACTATAACTATTTTATCCCTATTCGTGATGAAATTTCCTTGGTTTACATTACGTGCATACTTTTGATTTTTCTCATGCCTAGGCGCATATTCATCCTGGACGAGGACAAATTTTTCTTCACCTGCGAAGTTTCTGAGAAAGCTGTATAGCTTTCCTTTGTAGCCGTACGGCTGCATTCAGGTGGATGTCAAACGTTCCTTTGCAGAAGGATTTAAAAGAAATGCAAGGGGGCAAAGCACCTGGTGGGGATCAAATAACAGCAGACCTCTCGAACGATGGGGGACAAATTCTACTAGAAAAATTTGCACACCTGTATACACAATACCTAATGACCACGAGTGTACCGGAATACTAGAAGAACGCGAACATCTACCTAAGCCATAACAAAGGTGACATGAAGCACTTCAAAAGTTACAGGCCCGTCAGCTAGCTTACAGTCAGTCGTCTAAACGGTACTTACAAAGGTAATCGCTAACAGGAATTCGGCCACCTTAAATTTCAGTCAACCTAGCGGGCAAGCTGGGTTTCTTAAAGGCCATTCAGCAATGGACGATATTCACACCATCAATCAGGTAATATACCCATGCGTGGCATATATCCAAACCTTATATAGAGCCTTTCTGGATTATGAGAAAGCGTTTGACTTGGTCGAAACATCAGCAGTCATTCATGCATTGCGGAATCAGGCTGTAGACGAGAATTACGTGAGAATACTAGAGGATATCTACAGCTACCTTCGTGCTTCATAAGGAGGGCAGTGAAATACCTTTAAGGAAGGGCGTTAAACAAGCAGGCAAAATCTCTCCAATTTTATTCGCAGCGTGTTTATAAGAGGTATTCCCAACATTGGATTGGGAGCAGGCTCGCGTAAGGGTAAAGGGACAATACCTCAAACACCTCAGGTTTGCTGATGATGTTGCCTTGCTAAGTAACTTGGGAGACGAATTGTAAAGCATGCTTACCGCACTGGACAAGCAGAGTGTAATCATAGGCCTGAAAATATTTCGCGGAGAAGTGCAGTAATGCTCAATAACATCGGGAGAGCAGAGCGGTTTGAGACAGGTGGCGAGGCAGTGGCAGCGATAAGCGAATACATCTACTTAGGCCAAGTAGTAACCGCGATATTACCATGAGGCAGAGATAATTAGAAGGATAAGAATGGGGTGGAGGGCATTCCGTAGGCATTGTAAGATAATGAATGGCAGCCCCAACATTTTTCCTGAAGAAGAAAGTGCATGACAGCTGCATATTACGGTTACTAACCTCCGGGGAAGAAACTTGGAGGCTCAAAAAAGAGGGATCAACTTAAATTAAGGACGACACAGCCAGCAGTCGAGCGGAAGATTATAGGAGGAACATCAAGAGACACGAACAGAGCGGAGTCGGTCAGGGAACAAACGCGTGTTAAGGACATATGATTAGAAATCTAGAAAAGGATGGGCATGGGCAGCGCATGATTTGCGAAGGCACGATAACCTTTGGTCATTAAAAGTAACGGAATGGATCCCTAGAGAAGGCAAGCATGGCAGGGGGCAGCAGAAGGTTAGATAGGCCGATGAGATCAAGAAGTTTACGGGGATAAATTGGTCGCAGTTACCAAAGGACTGAGATAATTGGAGATCTATGGGAGAGGCCTTTGACCTGCAGTGGGTGTAGATAGGCTGATGATGATGATGGTGAAGAAGATGAAGAAAAGAAGATGATGATGGTGACTATATTTTGAGAGTGCCCTTTCGCGTTTTCGAAGAAACAGATAAGGGTCTGAAATAGAAGTGTACAGCTAGGCTATGTAGGTGTAAAGGGTGATGAATACCACGAAATTAGAGCCCTTCCTGCACATTAAAGGGGAAGACCAGCGACGATGGAGCTCTGATTAGATTTGCTATGTTGGTGTGTCGCTATACCGTGGATTTGCCATGATAAATTATCAGAACACTGGCCCCATTTCCACGTCACAGAGTAACGACGCACACTATTTCTTGGTAGAGACATTGACGTTGTATTATTTCGCGGCTACTTTAATCAGAGCAAAGGCCGCGGTGCGGTGCGCAGGGGTGTGCCGAATAGCTCGTGGCATCGCGCTATGTCATGAGGGAGATGGACTCGCGCGTGGCGAGGAGCACACACGACTCGAGGAAGACACCGCTGCAGCGCAGGAGTATAAAGTGGTGCTGTAACCATACTCCATCCGTGGAGGGTCATGCTACACTGTGCAACATACCAGTCGGAAAACCAGTCTACAAAGACCAATTTCGATTGGTCTTTGTAGACAAGGCGGATTGTAGACAAGGCAAAGACAAAGCGGATTGGTCTACAAAGACCAATCCGCCTAAAGTCCGCTTCACTCAAAACCCAAATGCATCACTGGGAATACATCTTGCCAAGGATAATACAAGCCGTCGTTTCAACGCGGTCGCTTAGTGGCTATGGCGTTGGGCTGCTGAGCAGAGGAACCCTGGTTCAATTCCCGGCCTCGGCTGCCTCTTGTTTAATCCAGGCGAAAAGCGATAACGCCTGGGTGTTCGAGATTTTGGCTGACGTTAAAGATCCCTAGCTTGTGGAAACTAATCTGGAGCCCTCCACTAGGGCGCCCGCATCATCGCCTGTGTAGCGTGGGTGCGGTACACGCCAAAATCAACCAAAATATGGAGGCCTTAAGACCTGTTCTCTGCTTTTAACACGAACGCGTTTGATGCCCGGTTATAGCAAGACCTCACAGAAGTCATATGCGTCACGGAAGTGACATCGCCAGCAAAAGTTCCACTGCGGCAGCGGCGCTTGGTTTCGAGCCAACGACCACTCCTCAACGGCAGGCGTGAGGCGCTCTGCCAACTGGCCTATGGCTCACGCCTGTTTAGTTCTACGAACACGCGTTATATACTTCCCTATAGGCTTCTCTAATCAGATGGTGCTGTCGTCTAGCAGAGGTGACTTGAAGTAGTGCGTTGGGACGCTAATAAGCGCCTATAGCTGGCGCTACTGTTTCGGGTGTGATGGACCCGCGTAAGAAAACTTGCGTTACAGCAGAAATAGAACAACCCCGCCTGGCGATTGTCGCGCTGATGGCTCCTTTGGTGCAGCGATAGACCCGCCAACTGCAAGTTGGGCGCGTTTACGGATTCACGAGCCAAGCTACGACCTCTGCCTCTCGCCTTCCCCAGGGTGAGCTCGCCGCAACTCAAGCTGCCGTAAACGCCACGGAGCACAACCAAAGTAGTCCTACCTTTACTAAAGCGACCCGCCATCAGAGCCTCGGTTTTCAAGCACTCCCACAAGACAGCGGCCGACCCGTAAATGATGTTTCTTTCGCTGCAGCGGACCGTGACTTCACCAAACCATTCGCTTACCAACAGGTCGTCCGCGCGGTTTGCGAGCGCTTTGGTTTCAGTCAGATTTATGCGATGCTCCGGCGTGTGTTTTTGAGTGTCATACCGGTGCCATACCGATGAAATATAAATAGCGATGGTCAAGTTCACATCGATGCGCAATAAACATTCAACTGCTCCTGTGAAGGCATATTTCACTTTCGTGTTGTACCGATTCCTATGAAACAGGGATCAACCACATTTTTTATGAATATTCCCATACGCTGAACCCACGTCGCTGAGTATTGTCGACGCCGACACGAGATTCCAATACACTAGCCATATATATGGCTTTGCTATAAAAAGCCACAATAACGCAGATGCGAAAAGGAGGCTGAGCATCGCAGCGCCGAGTCATTTGCTTTCTTTTACAGAGAAAGCTGAAGCTGGAAAGCTGAAGGTGGGAGCGTGCATGAGCAGCCAGGCTTCAGGCCTTCCCCGATGATATGCGCGTTGTGCTGGTGGGTGATTTCAGCGGGGGCGTCTCATTGGCCGATGCGGCCTGATTGTTATCCTCGGTGGTCGAGCGGTTGGTGGTCGAGCGGCGTGTTATACAGACAGCAAGATGCCTACGATGCGGTAGGGAAGCGGACAGCCCCACGCTTGTCTGCCAGAATCAAACACTAGTCGTTCCAGGTTTCATTCAACTAGAGACTATGCTCAATCGTAAATTAAGAACAAACGCGGTTATTTCGTGCACTTCTTACACTGTACTCAGCTTTGCCGGTCTCCCTTCTTCACAGAATAAAAGGGCGATCTATTAGCGTGCGTCCATGCATAGGAGTCGCATACCATCCAATCCTCTTCGACTCCCTTTTTTCAGGTTGTGGTTATTCTGTATTGAATTTCCCGGCATTATGACAAACACTATACCACCCAACTTGACCTCGTTTAGATGCACAGTCTGCATTGGAACCGAAAGACAGAAAGAAAGACACCATATGTAGGTTCCGGGAGCGGTGTCATAAAGCAAAATTGTTTCCCTCAGCCGCTTCATGTAAATGATTCCGAACAGGAAGGGCTATACCTTCACTTCGCGGTAAGGGGCGTCCTTGCTGCGTAAACAATACAAGTACTGCTGGTATTGCAGTCTCTAAGTAGCTGTAACTCTGCTTCTAACGCTTCCGGTTAACCGGAGATCACATTTTCGCCTGTCACTAGAAATGTTCTTCGTGCACGTAAGGCGTGGCAAAAGTCTGTACTTCTCAATACCTACAACACCAGCTTCCACGTCGGGCTTCTTCCAGGGTGAATGGTGATGTTATACGAAAAGTTTCCAGCCGCAGCTCCTCAAGAGGCATTAGAGCCTTCAAGATGCACTCAAACAAGGAAAGAACTTTGCGGGAAGCCTCAGAATGTTTGGTGCGCAAGAAGGGCATACGTGCGCGAGAAGTGACCTGTCGACATCATGAAGTTTCTTTTCTCTTTTTCAGGAAGGCTGTCGGTCTGCATTCAAGACTCTATGATGTTGAGCACGGATCGCTTGATGAAGCCTATAAGAGCGCATGCATCCTCCCGGAACGACTGGCCAGCAAACGCGAAGTAAAACCGATGACTGCCTCGTAAATTAGTCATTCGAGGATGCAGAGTAGCGTGCAACTTCCGACGAACAAAGCCCGAACCATCCGGCAAAGGCCGGTTGTCTGTCTCTGGGGTAGCAGGCGGTTATGTATTATTCGGCGCTACCAAGCTCTCCAAGAGAAGAACTAGAGAGGAATGCCAATTGGCGGTTGCAATCCAACGCAGTCGGACGGCGCTCCACCTACATTGGCACCTGCAGCTATCACTTATTCATTCACCGTACGTACTGCTGACTGAGCTTCGTAGCAAGCTTTTTTAGTGAGAGACGCGACCGGCTTCCTGTCTTACCAACGTAAAGAATCAGAGCACCTACGCTAGTTCGCTGCAGAATAAAACCGCGCGAATGTCCTGAAACTTTTCGGTGGCGTGTCTACCATACAACCACGACATAGTGCAGAAAAAAACTGTACAAGTATATATGGAAGTGAAAGTTTCTTTTGAGGTGTTTAGCTAAGTCCGCAAGTTTCTGTAGCATAAGTAGTCACCAGAAGCCCGCCCGTTCTGTTATACATTTCTCGTTCGAGGCAGAGTAAGCCCAATGTTCATTATTTCAGAATCTTTGACAATGGCGCCTTAGCCCATACTTTTTTTACACCTACGTCCTTCGCGTGTTTAGGCTCAGCAATGGCAACTTCTCCAATATAGATATATTCGTCAACCCCTTTTAGGTGCTCAATTACCAGAAAGGAAGGGAGTTTTTCTTGATGCCTATTCACCATCGCTTTCTGTTTCTTCAATTCATCTTTAACCCTACGAGTGAGCGTTGTGAGTACGGTTCCTGAACTAATTTTAGAAGGCCCTGTGCACAGTTCAATGAGTAAATCCAGGTCACACGAAAATATTCAGCTGCCTAATTGTATCCTGTTTACATCCCCCCATCAAGCTGCCTAAATACCCTCGCACACGCTGTCAGGAATTCCATACGATGGCTTCCGCTTTTCAAACACCATTTTTTATTAAAGGTTATACTGCCCACTCATGCTTTTGATTCGTTATTCACGGACCCTATGTGAATCTTAGCCAATTGCATGCCTCTCAGGGTTTTCATGACCAAAGGAGTACCTTCTGAACAAAAAGCTGCTCCATAATCTAAAAAACCATGTAAAGAGGTTTGTTGTGCTTCCCCGACGTGTCGTTTACATGGTTCATAAGGTGAATAGGATCTGTTGTTGAAGAGCATTTTTTAATCTCACCACGTTCTCTCGGTTGTTTAAAATTAGTTGTGCCGGTAATTTGATCAACCATTACCCTAGCAAACTGTTTGTGCCAATGGGCTTACAGGGATGCAAGATTTAGGCCTAATGATTTGGTTGTAAGCATAGATCTGGTGGATGTGAATTCTGAATTTTGAAGCTGATTCAAAAGCACCTACCGTGAGCGCCACGAGTGAAGCAGTGCTTGTCCGCAAATATCGACGCCCTCTGAGACGCTGCCGAGAAGAGTCGGCCCCACTTTGATTATCCCCTATCCTACAGTTCAGTTTAGGGTATGGGGGGAGGTGACTGCCTACTGCTCCCCTTCACTTCTCTGGTGGGGTGCAGTGCAGCCATCGCGTTTCGCAATGATGATAAATGCTGACATGAACATCTACCTAAATATGAATGTTGGCGTCTTGAAAGCAAAAACTAGTATTTGCAAAAGCACAAATTACTCTTGGTTTCACTTCGGAAAGGCCCCTTCCAATTATTTTGTAACTGAATCTTCCAGGCGGTTCCGTAAGAAAATGTTAAATATCCACAATACATGTGTATAGCTACTGGAGTGGTTAACTATATCCACATTGCCAAAATTGTGGCTGAATGCTTTTTGATTGTTCCATGCACTATTTTTACACTTCCTTGCGATGTAACTTTAAGAGGAATACTAGAGCTGGTACTATAAGAAACACCAGTACGTTCCACGTGTTGCCCTCGTGGCAACCCATAAGCAAAAGGGGCTTCATGTTTTTTGTAACCAAGTAGTATGGTAATTGATCAGTTTATATATTAGCTTTGTTTTTGAGAGAATAAGGGTGAGCCCTTGCAGTTAAAACCTGATTTAATGAAGTCACTGGGAACCGCGAATTATTTCGTTTAATCGAGAACTTCGTAAAATCCGAGCTGGCATTTACAAACGGTTGATTCTATAAACTCGATGTCTATAGCCCATCCCAGTAGCTACCATGGCATCGTAAATGTGGCGGCCGCCGGGAGCGCCTGCCGAAAATTTAGCAATGCGCTAAAAGTCTGCGGTGAAAATAAGAAGCCAGCCGGGGCCTCTCCTGAAGTCGTCGCACCTTAGCCAGACGGCTTCCCCACTAAATGTTATTGACTCTCATACTCTTGAACCCCGGTAAACAGTGCTCCCTCCAACTTCTCGTGCGGGGTGGTCTTGAGGTTAATTTTTTCGACGGAATTCCGGACATAGTGACATAGATGATGGCGTCCTTTCTTTACAAGTTTTTTTGAAATCGTGCTGGCCCGGCGGATGTGGTCTGCGGCCCCGGAACTGATGAGTTTATCTCGTCGACCTATGTAATGACAAAACCCGATGCTTCGCTTTTTTCCTGACGTAGCGCAATAACCCCCGCGGTCTGACGAAACACATTCGAAATTGGTCCTTTTTAAATGTCCCTGTTTCTCGAAACACTATGTCAAATCGGGAATGACGCTGAATCTATTTCGTTAGTTCGAGTTCATAAAAGCGTTCAGCCGCATGGGCACCTACTGATTAATTGCAATTTGGTAGTATATCAGGAAATTCGTAAGACTGGGTTTCGTTAGACCCAGTGCTGACTGTAGTGCACTTGGTTAGTTGTCGCTCCCTCAAGTAACTTTTAACCCCACCGACATGACTTAGAAAAATGAACTAAAATTTGGAAATAGATGATCCCATTTATTGCATGGCAACATTGCTTTTATTGTGCAAACAAATACCAAACAGTAAGAACTAGCTGGTCACCAGTTTTTTAAAGATAAGTTCTGCGCAAAGACAAAAGCGGCCATAAGTGGGAAGGTAAAATATAATCAAAGCCCCTTTGCAAAGAAAACGATGGTTAAAACGCGAAGCTTTCCCCGGGCAGCCTGAGTCAAAGTCAAAGTCCGAAATTGAAACTGCTGCGGCAGTGTCGGAATGGCGGAATCGCAATTAAAAAAATTGTAATTGCGAAATAATGTAGGTGTTGGCTTCATAAATCAAAGACCCAGGTTGATTCCTACCACGGAAAGAGTTTTTTCTTCAGGCGGTTTATGCGTCTTCGCTGATCATCGACATCGTTTTGTGAAACCTATTGTGTAGAGTTGCCCTTCCTTGAGTGCGTTCTGGCGCGACGTCAAACGCCTATAAGTGAGGCATAGAAAGGTTCGCTTTAAAAAGGGATTTGTTGAACGAATATAAAGACTATGCTTGTTCTGTCAAGACTTGTCGTCACGACGGGGCTATAGACGCAAAAGATGCGTTCGCGCTGCTATAAGTTGCGCAGGCAAACTTAGACTTGACCACTGCCTATGCCACCTATGCTGTTGAATAAATGCAAGGGGGCATACTGTTCTTCGGCTGAGACACCTTTCCAGCCGACTGACTTTGCTTGTATTTTCGCTGGGCTCTTTCGAGCGTATCGGCCGCCTTTATTATTATTCTGGAAATATCTGCTGTTAAAAAATAATCGCTTCTGGTGTTTAGTGAAATACGCGTCGTGCTATAGGCATTTTTGATAAGCAGTTGAATCTAACTGTGGCGTATTGTACGTCGCCGCCGTCAATTATGCTAAATCAAAGGTGTTAAGATTTTTCTGCGCGCAAATCTCGGTGATCATGACATTGGCCGCCACCCTGCGGTACACTCTTAGTCAATTCCTGGTTATACGACCCGCATGCAGGCGGGCCGCCGCGTCATTTTAAAGCCACTTATAAAGCGGCGGCTCAGGCGGCCTCGCGCGCAAGCGGCCCGCCAAACATGCGGCCCACCGAACACGCGGCCCGGTGTTTAAGCGGCCATATTGAGGGCCGCCTAACCAGCGGGCCGCCTAACCAGCGGGCCACCTAACCAGCGGGCCACCTAAACACCGGGCCGTGTGTTCGGCAGGCCACTGGCCGTAATTTTTTTACGTGGCCCGTTATGCTAATCTATTCCCGCTTACGAAGTGGTCCCCAAATCATACGGCCCCTCAAATAAGCGGCCTTGTTGCTTTCCACCAAAAAAAAGAAAAAAAAGACCAGCCAATCGGCCAGAATTGAGTCTATCCAGTTTTTTTTCTTTGCTCGCATTGCCAGGTCAACGTCAGCATCCCGTGACGAATGCTCTAACACATGTTACATCACACGAGACACACAAAGCGCACTTAGGCACATACACACAACCCTACGGAGACTCGAACCTGGGTCTACTACAACACATGAAGAGGCGGGTATCATAACCACTGCTCCACGACCCACGGGTTGCTGGGGGGTGCAAACATGGGCTTATAAGTATTCTGCATGCTGTTGCGCGTCAAGCAGGAGTCTTAAATAACACATTCCGCTGCGAGTGACTTTCTTTAGACCACCGTTTTCGAATCACGCTACCAAAGAGGCATAATACTACGGTTTGGAGGGCTTTAAGTACATTGTTACGAGCGGAAACCTTTTGTCATGCTGTGTGCCCGTTTCAACAGTATGATGCGCCATGCGGTGATTTATTCCATCGATAAAAACGGAATTGATAACAGTTCTTCTGCCTTGTAACCAAAAGTATTCTTGGCCATTGGCGGAAAGTGCCTCCTATGACAATGCATGCAAATAACTAGCACGTAAGGCACACTGTCGTGCTGAACATAAGAGCTGTTTGGTCACGAGTGGCAAGTATACCAAGCATTAAATGGTGTACTGAATTTTTTCTGCTCGTCGTAGCTCTTCTGATGGTGCGGTTACATGCCTTCACCTTTATTTTTGTAAGAGGGAGCGGTAGTAAATTACGTCTGTGGTAATGTAATGAACCAATAATAAATTACTCATTCTATATAACATTGTGTCGCGACGCCAGCAGAATTGCTGCGTCGCCTGAAGAATTGGGGATCGCAAGCACACAAAGAATATCTTAGCATTTTCTCGCGCAGACCGGATAGGCGCTCGGCCGTGTAACTTGTAACCCCCTGCATTTCCAAAAAAATGCAGTTTTCGCGGAAGTTCCACCTTTAATCGTTATAATATCGTAAAGATCATTGGTCGAACCAAATTATGAGAAACCAAAAAATTAAAAAAAATATAAAAAAATAACGGAAACTGGCGAACAGTATAACACCCTGCATTTCCACAATAATGCAGATTTTGCGGAAATGCCACTTGTAATCGTTATCATAGCGTAGATCGAGAGAATTGGCCGAACATAATTTTGAAAAACGAAAAACCAAGAAAAATATAAAAAGTACGGAAAATGGTGAGCCGTGTAACGCCCTTCATTTACAAAAAAATGCAGATTTGGCGCAAGTAACACCTGTGATCGTTATAATAGTGTAAATGGAGATAATTGGACGGACAGGACTTAGAAAAATCAAGAAATTTGGCTCTAAAAGACTCACACTCAAGAGAAGCGCCATAAGAATGCTGAGCATTAGTAGACAATTCTCTTAATTCCTGCAATTTTTTTAAGTGGCCTCATTTAACTCGCGCTTCCGTTATTAACGAGTTATATTATTGTACGTGGAAGCGCAAGGTCGCGGTTAAGCATTTTCAACATTTTCAAGGCCGTTCACCCAAAACCATTGCACTTGGTAATGAACGCGCACATGTCCATCTGAAGTTTAGACCGCATAAAACAATGCCACCAATAAATGGGTTACAATGGCTGCAATTGAAATAACACATTCGTGATTTGTGCACTTCTGGAACACGTTCATGACCTCAGTTGTCATGCAATGAGGTTTTACCTTTATAATCTCAGTGTTTTGCCACCTGATCTATCAGGCTTCAATGCACATACCACGAATTAAAAAAAAAAACTCCCTATATTTATAATGCCATGTTACAAGCAAAGCTGTAAAGCAAATATCTGCATACCTTAAACCTATCCGGATCTTGAAGTGATAGTCTACTCATACGAGCTTGGGACGTTAACAGAGAGCTGAGTTGGGTATGTAAATTTTAAGTATTTTGTCATTCTCGAATTCATGAGCATGCACAAGTGTGAGATTAAAATTACATGAATGACACCATGTCGAAGGAACGATGTTTTCTTTTTATTTGATATCAAAAATACAAATACGAACACGAAATACTTATACTGAAATAACAAATACAAAAATTAGCAGAGTGCCCTTATGGAACACACAAATGAAAATATTCTTTTGTGGAAGAGCAAATAAGGACCTGTCAAGATAAAATTATTTTTTTAATTTATGAAATTTTCAGCAGCTTGCTGAACAGGGAGGAAACTCATCTTTTTTGCAGGCTGCTGACTGTATAAAGCCCAATGTTTGGCCTAGAGCTGACGGGTATACCTCATGTCCTAATGTAATTGTAGGGCGCTATGTCGGGCGAGAGGAAGGAGCCTCAGGCAGGACGACCGTTCGTCGCAAGGCAAAACCAGATTCTATTTTCGTCAGCACCAGTGCGACCCCCGTGTCCTCGTGCGCTCGCGCGGCCACGCAGCCTGTGTCCATGTCCATCGGGCTGCTGCGCGAGGAGCGGCGCTCGATCCAGCGATGTCGCTGGAGCTGCCGCTACAGGGCTCCCCCCCAAGAGAGGAGCGGGAGTGACGAGCGAAAAAGTCAAGCATGTTTCCAGTGGACACGCCGAGGTCGTCTTGTTAAAGGGGGCAGAGCAGGTTCCAATGAAGTGACTTCGGGCGGCTCGAAGTACGCGGGCTTCAGGCGTTCGATTGCCACGGTGTCTGGAGAGCCGTTGATGTCCAGTACGAAAGTAGTCGAGTGACGTTGAACGACTGGATAGGGGCCGATGTAATGTGGGCGCAGTGGTCCTCGGACGGGTCCGTAGCGCACGAACACATGCGTGGCAGTTTTGAGGTCAGGGTGCGTGTAAGTCGTCGAGTTCTTTGCAAGGCGTGTGGGCTGAGGCCGAAGGTGTCGAAAAACCTCTCGTAGGTTATCAATGTATTCACTTGCAGGGACAGGTTGCGGAGACTCGTCGAACAAATCCGCTGGCAAACGCAGAGGTGTACCGTAGACGAGCTCAGCAGACGTGCACGAGAGGTCCACTTTGTACGCGCTGCGGATTCCGAGAAGCGTCAGTGGTAGCCGTTGGACCCACTCGGTGGGGCAGCCGTGTGCAGTGAGTGAAGCCTTGAGGTGTCGATGAAAGCGCTCCACAAGGCCGTTCGACTGCGGGTGGTACGCAGCTGTTCGCAGACGGGTCGTTCCGAGAAGACGCAGTAGTTCGGTGAACAGGGATGACTCGAACTGCCGGCCGCGATCGGTGACAACGGTGGAAGGGCATCCATAGCGTGACACCCAGGTAGACACAAAGGTTGAAGCTACTGTGGAGGCCGTGATGTCGGGAAGAGGGCAGGCTTCGGGCCAACGTGTGAACCGGTCAACACAGGTTAGAATGTACCGGTAACCTTGGCAAGGGGGTAGGGGGCCAACGATGTCAATGTGAACGACAGAAAAACGTTCATCGGGCCTGAGGAATGGCTTGGCAGGGGGAACGGAATGGCGTTGGACTTTTGAACGCTGGCACGGCGTGCAGGCTCGTACCCAGTCTCGAATGTCAGCGTTCATACGGGGCCAAACGTAGCGGGACGCAATGAGCTTTTGAGATGCCCGAATGCCGGGGTGGGCCATGTTGTGTATGGCGTCAAACATGCGGCGACGATGTGAGGCAGGTAGGAAGGGTCGAGGAACACCTGTGGACGTGTCGCAGACGATGGTCACACCACGAAACGGTACATCTTCAAGGTTGAGGGCGGTAGGTGCTCCACGTAGACGGGAGAGCTCGTTGTCGTTGGCTTGCGTCGTAGCCAGTTCTTGTACGTCAAGCGGGTCGGTAACTGCTTCCAGCGTTCCTGGTGAAATAGCATTTACATCGTCCATGCGACTCAGTGTGTCTGCAGGGGAATTGGCCACACCACTGACGTGCTGGATGTCGGACGTGAACTCCGAGAGGTATGCTAGTTGACGCACCTCTCGTGGAGTGTAGAGGGTGTCAGGGCGGTTCAAGGCGAACGTGAGCGGCTTGTGATCAGTGAAGATCGTGAACGTGCGTCCTTCGAGGTGATGTTTGAAGTGACGAACAGCGAGGTACATGGCTAGCAGTTCGCGGCCGAAAACGCTATATCGTGTCTGAGCCGGAGTCATGCGCTTGGAGAAAAACGCTAGCGGTTCCCATGCACCTTTAACTTGCTGCTGAAGGACAGCTCCGACGGCAGAACTTGACGCGTCGGTCATGAGTGCCAACGGAAAGTTCGGATTTGGATGAGCCAGCAGTGCAGCGTCGGCGAGAGCGCGTTTGATGGCCGTAAATGCCCTTTCAGCAGCATCGTCCCAATCAAGTGAAGTGGATGACCGTTTGGTGGAAAGCAGCCTGTCGAGAGGTTCGAGCAGCGTGGCACAGTTCCTAATGAAGCGGCGGTAGAAATTTACCAGCCCTAGGAACTGGCGGAGCTTTGTCACTGACGCTGGCTTGGGAAAGTCGATGATTGCGTGAACCTTGGCGGGGAGTGGACATATGCCAGTGGCGTCCAAACGATGACCAAGGAAATCGAGGGCAGTGGCACCAAACTCGCTCTTCGAGACGTTGATGACGATGCCGTGAACAGCGAGACGCTCGAAGAGAAGGCGAAGATGCTTCAGATGCTCTTCCAGGGATGTGCTGGCCACCAGAATGTCGTCAACGTAGGCGTAGACGAACGGTAGCCCTCGTGTGACGGCATCAATGAAACGCTGGAATGTTTGTGCAGCGTTGCGGAGTCCAAATGGCATGCGCAGAAATTCGAACAGGCCGAATGGGGTTGTGATGGCAGTTTTGGGGATGTCTTCTTCTGCCACGGGAATCTGGTGGTAAGCACGAACCAAGTCTATCTTAGAGAATATCGTGGCCCCGTGGAGAGTGGCGGTGAAGTCTTGGAGGTTGGGTAATGGATAGCGGTCAGGAACGGTCTTGGTGTTCAAGGACCGGTAATCTCCGCAGGGGCGCCAGTCACCAGTTTTCTTGGGCACCATGTGCAGTGGTGATGCATGGTTACTGGATGATGGACGGATGATGCCCAGTTCCATCATGTGCTCGAATTCCGCTCGGGCGACTTTGAACTTGTCAGGCGCAAGCCGCCGTGGTCGAAAGAAAACGGGAGGGCCAGTGGTGATGATGTGATGACGGACGTCATGACGAACAGGCTGAGTCCAGTCAGGTGGTGCTGTCACGGTTGGGAAGTCCCGCAGCAAGGTGGCGAACGGTTCATCGGCAACTGTAGCACAGGATGGTGCTAGATTAGCGGCTGCCTCCGCTGACACACCTTGCACTGAGAGGAGTGTGGTAGCATCAAGTAGACGCTGCCGCTTTAGGTCGACGAGAAGGCCATGTTTTGCGAGGAAGTCGGCACCGAGGATGGCGGTGCGAACGTCGGCGACGAGAAAAACCCACCGGAAAACTCGGCGGAGCCCCAGGTTTAGAGTGAGTGAGCGTTGCTTGTAGACGGGTATGCGCGTGCCGTTCACTGCTTGTAAATGCGAGGTGGCACGAGAAGCACGATCCGAGCGTGTAGCGGGCAAAACGCTAACCTGGGCACCGGTATCCACGAGAAACCTCTGTCCGGTGGTGCGGTCGGTGACGTGAAAGAGGCGACATTCCTGTGTTGGGCCGAGATCGCTTGTCGCCGTTAGCGGTCGGCCAGGCCGTTTCCCGTCCAGGTGCAGTGCAGACGGCAGTGACGGGCATCAGCGCCGAAACGCCGGTGGTAGTAGCAAATGCCCGGGTTAGGCGATTCACTGCGTGGGCGCTCTGGGCGCCGTCGCTGCGACGACGAGCGACGGCGTTGACGGGAACGTTGCGGCGAGACATCGCGGCGTGTTGCGGCAACGATGATCTTCTCTAGACGATCGCAAAGGCTGTCGAGTCTAGATGAAGCGGCGGACTCACTGGACGCTGAAGCGGGGTTCCTGGGGCAGGGAGGAGACGGAGGCTTAGCCGATGCAACCGCGGCCACTTGAGAAAAGGGGGTGGCGACCTCCATGACTTTGTCTGCCAGCGCGGCGAGTGCCTGCAGGTCCATCGCTGCGGCAGTGGCGAGGACCATTTGGACGTTGGAAGGTAGGCGCTGAAGGAAGAGCTCACGCAGCAGTGTGTCATCCATGGCGTGAGAATGCGTGCCAAGGAGTTGCTTCATGTGCCGTAGCAGTTGGCTTGGCCTGCGGTCGCCGAGCTCCTCGGAGGAGAGAAGCTGCTGGATGCGCGTGCGTTCCGAAGCAGCTGTGCGCTCCAGGAGTGCAGCCTTGAGCTGGTCGTAAGGCGCTGCGGGGCGGGTGTGGTTGAACGAAGTGAGGATGTCGGAGATCTCCTCTGCGGCTGTCGGCGGAAGGGCTCCGACGACGTGGAGAAATTTGGTTTCTTGAGAGGTGATCCGAGCTAGCTGGAATTGCGCCTCTGCTTGCAGAAACCAGGTCGTCGGGTGGCGCTCCCAGAATTGCGGAAGCCGAACGGTCAAGGCTGAGACTGCTTCGCCGTCTTCTCGCGAACGGGTTGAGTCCTGGTTGTCGAGGGACATGGCTCTACATTAACCTCGGTGGCGTGTTCGGTAGGGTCACCAATTGTAGGGCGCTATGTCGGGCGAGAGGAAGGAGCCTCAGGCAGGACGACCGTTCGTCGCAAGGCAAAACCAGATTCTATTTTCGTCAGCACCAGTGCGACCCCCGTGTCCTCGTGCGCTCGCGCGGCCACGCAGCCTGTGTCCATGTCCATCGGGCTGCTGCGCGAGGAGCGGCGCTCGATCCAGCGATGTCGCTGGAGCTGCCGCTACATAATATATTACCAAACAAAGAAAAAGTACTTTCTCCGGGCTTCAATTATGGTCCAGGTGAGGTGAGGTGCCTGTGAGAGGGAAAGAGGTTCCCAGCCTGCACCACATATGTATCGCAGGGAGAGAAAGGGAAGAGGAGGGGGTAGAAATACACCACTTCCGATGATGTAGAAGGCCTTTGTAGAATCCCCCCCAGCAATCTTTGGCCCGGGAGCTGCTGCTTCTGGGATTTCGTCGCACTGTAATGGAAACAGCGTTAGAAACATTTCAAAAACCTCGAGTTACGGGTAGCATTCTGTTGTGTTGGCACTGCGTGAAGAAAAGAAACGGCAGTTGAAAAAGTTACCAGGTACAAAATGGTGGCGTTATTTTTTTTATTTTTTATTCAAAAATACCCCTAAAGGCCCTCACTAGGAGGGTATTACATAGGGGGCAGGATACATTGAGAACGAGAAAAAAAAAGAATACTAGCAGCACGTAAACACGCAAACAAATAAATACAAGTGGGTGTGAGGAAAAAAAAAAGCAAGAAAGAAGGAAAAACAAACAAAATCTTGAAGGAACTCTAGAACCTATAAAAGCACTTTTTAGTAAAGTTAACATACGAAGTAAGTGTGTAAAAGTTCTTGGAATTTGGTCGGATCTGTAAAATTTACAATGTGAGATGGTAGGGCATTCCAATCCACAATTGTGCGAGGTATGAAGGATTGTGAATATTTGGAAGTGTGGCATTTTAGACGTGTCACTTTTAAGGCATGGTCCCGTCGGGGAAAGATGGTCGGTGTCGATGAAAAGAAATCAGGATGAAGAGAAGAGTGATGGTACAGTTTATGAAACAATGATAAACGTGACAGTTTACGTCGATCTGATAGGATAGGTAAAGATGCGCGATGTTTTAGAGCCGTGACGCTGGTATGACGTGAATAATCTGAAAAGATGAAACGAACGGCACGATTTTGAAGGGATTCAATTTTGTCAACTAAGTAAGCTTTGTCAGGGTCCCAAATGGCAGATGCGTACTCAATTTTAGGTCTGATGAGAGTTGTGTATGCAAGTTTGCGGAGGTTAGATGGAGCATGTTTTAGTCTGTGCTTTAAAAAACCCAATGAGCGGTTGGCGGATGCAAGAATGATGTCGATATGATGATTCCATGTCAGGTCACAGTGCAGGTTAAGTCCCAGGTACTTGTAGGTGTCTGCTAGCTCAACAGTTGTGTTATTTAAGGAATAGGAAGTTTGAATGCGCGATGCGTGGTTTGTAAATGACATAAGTTTAGTTTTAGAATTATTCAACGACATTAACCAAGTGGAACACCAAGTAGATATAGAGTCAAGGTCAGTTTGGAGGGCCAGTTGGTCAGTAGAGCAGGTTATTGTACGGTAAATAACACAGTCATCAGCAAACAGCCTGATCCTTGAAGAAACGCAATTAGGTAAGTCATTGATAAAAATTAGAAAAAGTAAAGGGCCCAGGACACTGCCTTGAGGAACACCAGAGTGTACTTGACCGAAAGAAGAATTAACGTTATTAGCAGATGTGAATTGAACCCTTGATGACAGAAAATCTTTAACCCATGCAATTACAAGAGGGTGGATATTAAGTTGTGTAAGTTTGATTAGCAATCTGTGGTGAGGTACCCGGTCGAAAGCTTTGGAAAAATCTAGAAATATTGAGTCGATTTGAAGCCCTGCGTCAACGGAAGAGTGAATATCGTTAATAAAACCAGCGAGCTGAGTGTCACACGAATACCCTTTCCTAAACCCGTGTTGGTATTTAAAGATGATATTATGTTCTTCTAAGTAGCTAATCACCTGTGAGTGGATGATGTGTTCGAGAAGTTTACAAATAGTGCTTGTTATTGATATCGGTCTGTAGTTGAGTGGTGATAAGGAATTGCCGAATTTAAAAATGGGTGTCACTTTTGCTATTCTCCAATCTTCAGGAATTGCACCAGATGAAATGGACTGTGAAAAAAGAGCGGACAAGATGCGATAGATACCATCAGAAGTATTCTTTAGTATTTTATTATTGAAACCGAGGTGGTCCGGAGCAGAAGAGTTTTTTAGTTTGTTAAGTAAAGATTGAATTCCGACTTCGCTAATCGTAATCACTGGCATGTTAGCGTGAGTAATGTTGCTTATGTTAGGACAACTGATAATGTTTTCACGGGTAAATACGGAACATCGGCGGTAAAACAGTATAGCCTGTAGGGGCGCAGCAGAAGTATCACCAACACCTTAGCAGATATGTGAAAATATCATAAATCAGGCAAGTGCATCGCTGTAGTTCAGGCAATTATTTCTTTCTTACTGCTTTATATTCAAAAGCTCTCCAAAAGGACGTTTTCTTTATATACATAGGAAGGCCGAGCGCTTTTTCAGTGCAAAGGCGTGCGAGGAAACTTTGGCATAATTTTATTTGACGCCGGCACGTCAATTGGACGTCGTAAAAAAACCCTGTTCGCTGTTACACGCGGAGGGTAATGTGCCCTAGTTTCTTTTTATGAAACAATTTCCACCAATAGTACGGCGCAAAACATTTTATCAAAGGTCGAAAAAAACTGCTAGCAATATCTTTTGCTAAAGCATAGGTAAACTGCGCGCACCGACCAACAGCCAACGCATCTGTAACCATAGCCTCCTGTATAACGTCTTTACAGGAGGCTGAGTAATAACATTAGAAGCCACCGCTATGAGCAACCTCCACGCCGGCGCCGCGCCACGTTTGCGCTGCCGCGCTGCCAATGTTTCTGCAAACATCGAGTTGACACTCCAGACAGACGACAGCCGTGCCGAACACAGCAAGATGGGGGCTCGTGTTACTCGTGAATGTTGCTTCATGTGAAAACCTTACCACTTAAACGCACCGTAAGAAACTTTCCAAATCGCCACAGGATCCAGACTACTCAACGTGCCAGAAAATTCACTAGCCGAAACGACGACGCGAAAACCTAGTTACGATAAAACGTTATAACTTTTTGCTACTTTTACCGAAAATGGCAAGCAGTGGCCATAGAATATTGAAAAATACAAAATTCAAACTGTGTTTTATGTGCCTTGACCTTGACAATGGGACGCGTGTAAAAATGCAAATTCTTTATGGCACCACGGTATACTCATTACGGCAACGGAAGTACCCCACATGTGCAAGCGTTTTCGTTTTTCTCCTGGATCCCAAAACGGCCGCCGCACTGGGAAACCGAATCCTCTCTATAAGAACGTCAAATTTACCGTACGATCCCGGGCATCGGAGAATGGTTTTGGCGCGGGCTTCTTACGACGACCCAAAAGGCATAATTTCGTGGTGCAGTCGCGTGCGATTTGAAGGTAATCGCGCGAGCTTCGACCGATAAAGACGATAACGCCCCCGCGCGGGCTTTTTCGAAGCGACTGGGACCTAGTTTATGCATTCTCCTCTCTCTCGGTCACTGTTCCTTCAAGCAGTGATCACTCCCGCGGCTAGTAAACCACCCTTTCCGCTTTGTGGTGATCTTGTGTGGTTGCAATCACGCGTGGGTTTTCTTCTTGGTTATCGTGAGCAACGATAGCACCCATTGTTATAAATGTCCAGTATTACCCGAGAATGCGTTTATGCGCACCCTTTTGAGAACTGCTGTAAAATACAACTGGGACGTCGTCGCTGGGTGCGCGATAAAAAAAGAGGAAGGGGTTATTCGTTTTGCTGCTGGAGTGATGGCTGCTGGAATAAACAGCGACAGAGGGAGAGAAGAATGCGTAAACCAGGAACCAGGCGGACTAAAACAACCCGCGTGGGGGCGTTATCGTCGTGGTCGGTCGACGCTCGCGCGATTACCTTCAAATCGCACGCGACTGTACTTGCTACATTGTCTGCAAACACAAATTCTTACAGTCTGCGCTCCCGCCCCCCCCCCCCCCCTCGTAAAAAAAGAAATCCAGGGACTTACCTATCCGCTCGTGTTCAACCGGGCTATGCCCATAATACACACACCAGCCTGCTTGACGTGGCGCCGCTGCTTGGCTTGCGTTCCCGGTGGGCGGTGTAACAGGGTCGGTGTAACAGGAGAAGCAACTGCAGTTGCTTCCCCTGTTACACTGATTTCGGTGCACACACGTGGTCAAGAAAGTGTGAGCGCTCGGAACTGAGTATGAACTATACAGAGCATGTGTCAAAGCGCAGGACCCCAAATTGCTCCGCGCTGAAATTACTCCATACTGCGCACGCACGCTAAAGACAAATCACCGGACCACAACTGCCACGCGCGAACTTTTTTCCACTCCTACTGCGCATGTGCGCGCAAGTTTTTTAATGTTTTTTTTTTGCTTTCGCCGCGTCGTCGGGCGCGTGTCGTCGGCCGCCGCAAAGGAACGTTGCGGGCCATTGTGTGAGCGGGAATACGCGCATGCGCCACAAGCCACACATATCGCTCGGAGCTTCACTATTGCCCCTCTCTTTTTATTTATTTTCTGGCGTCAGGCTGTCCGCTAGTATATAGCCATGACACGGGTCGTTGGCGCAGCATATAAGCGTGCTGTAACCACCTCAGGTTTTGTCACGGAAAAGAAGTCTGTCAGGGCCTCTTATATCACAGTATTGAGGCTGCCCACCGCATATAAATAGGACGCTATCCGGGACGCGACTAAGAGTGTAGCCGTCTGCCTCCCTCCATTCGCTCTCGCTGGGTACCGGTGATATACGTTGCCAACTCAACGCAGCACACGCAATAGACTTATATCCTAACTCGCACGATGTACATTCTGGTCCATGCACGTTGTTAGCATTGCAGTTATGAGGTTACATCTCTGCTAAAGACTCGTACTGACAGTTTCTGCGGAAGTTTCTAATTCTATTCACAGAACGAACGTAATAAAGCTACGTCAGGAAAAAGCAATGCAAGGCTAAGCCCGGCCTCCCAGGGTTTTACGCACCACATTAAATACTGCAAGCCCGGAACTGCGGTTGTGCAGGAATACCTCGCTTCTTATATACATGAGCCGAAATTTTTATTCCGAACTGCAGTCGTGTTGAGAGTTACACGGTCAGTTGAGGGGTTCCAATGCTCGTATATAATGCATCTCCAGCGACAGCCAGCTTTCACTCGGCGTCTGGTCAGAGAATACCATTAAAAAAGTACGTTATAATTTTGACCAATTTCATGTGGGTTTACATTACAACACCCTGACCAGACGATGTGCCACAGCTTTACGCGGCACACTGGGAAAGGTTCGTCACCAATTGGAAATTGCTGACAGTCGAACCGTTAAAGGGTGGCATATCACTCCAGTAATAAAAGCATCCACAGAGTGCGTATATGGTACGACATCTTCTCCGACCTCTCTCGTGTTTTTCACCTGGAAGGGAGCAACGAACCTGCGACGCGCAGCGGAATTTACGATGCAATTCACCGCGGAAGACACGTCATCACATCGCATTTTTTCCGCTATTCATTATTTTTTGATTTTTCCAAGCTCCCCGCTCCATGCCCTGCACTACAAAAGTGGGGCCAACGTCTCGCGTTGACCGGTGCATTTAGGATATTTCTTCTTGTGGCCTCCTTAACGGCCTCTAAATTCTTCGTTCTTGGCGGTTGCCTAAACCTAATGCGCACGCAGAAAAGCCTCCCGTGGAAACATGGGTGCTGACGCCACCACACATATTCCCCTCAAGATGCCGGCACAGCATGCAGCACGTGGTCCGTAACCCCCTCACACTGATGCACCTATCACTAACCAGGGCACTCCATAGTGGTGGTGTTGGAGAACAGAGCATGACATGTGCCTAAGAAGAGTTTTTTTTAGATATTAAAAACTTCCGCGACTCATTATTAGCCATACCCAAAGAAAAAGCTATTGTCAATACACTCATCAATTATCAGGATAACGCTATGCTTTTCGCGTTATACAGTTATCTCTCCTGATTGCCCATCGCGACAGACGTAACTTCGGAGGCAGTGCCGTCGATAGATAGAGGCACAATTAGTGTAAATACAGCTCTCGTCCCATGGTGATTGTCGGCATTATTTTTGCAACTACCTCACCCAGATTTTTCTTCACCGGCACAGCTTGTATTTCACCCAATTTGTTGTGCGTCCTTGCGTTGTAATGCTTTCTTTCTTTTTGGCCTGACTTTATTTTAAAGTTTGTCTTTGAATCCACAGAATCTTCATGAGTGTTTGTTGCAAATAAAACTGTTGCAAATCGAGGAGAGCGTTTCATAGAGAGGACGCACCCCTGTGAAATGTTTTCAAAATAAAAGAGGTCGATAATATCTCTCCCCGAAAACACACACAATTCGCGAGAAAAACACAGTGTGTACAAACAGCATTTCTTTTTCGGCGAAAAAACTGAGAAATTGAGGACAAAAGACCGGAAGAAACGGCACTCTTTGAGAAACAGTAAAAGTGATACTATCAAGAGTTGTAACATGTATACTAGGGGTGTTGGTACATGATCGAAAGGGCAGCGCAAAAGTGACAAGGACGGACACAGGACCACGAGCACTGCGCTGACCTAAATTTCTATTTTCTGTGTTTGCCTCAGACACATCGTTTTCTTTTTCAGCGAAAAATAATTCTGATGTCATTATTCTGAATTTCTCTACATGTTATATTGTCCCTTTTAACTAAACCATCTGACGAGAGCAAAAGTAACAGAAAGCAAGAAAATTCAACCGAAGTGTCGGTGCTGCTGGGTACTCACTCCCACAGGACTACACAGCAGGAAAGGACGCCTAAGCAACAGAGCGAGCGTCCTTTTACTCGACGGCTGAGTCAGTTTTGCCGTTTTCGCAGAGGGAATAAGGAAGGGTGAAAGACAGTGGGTCATTACCGCTCCCAGAGAACCCAGAGAGTGGAGGAAAAGCTTGTGAGCTTGCACACCTGGCGGTTTGAGTAGGAGAAAATAGAGATTGATGGTCGCACAAGGCCGACGCTGTCGACTTACGTGCGCCCCGAGTTCTTGATGCGGAACGCCGCAGCGTTTCTTCCGTATTGCTTAATTGGCGGTCTTATGGGGCGATGCTGAAGATATTAAAATTAGTCGAAATGCAGCGATACCACACTTCACAGGCGACCGAAGCCAAAAGTTGCGGTTAGGAAAAAGAGTTTTTTTGTGTGTGTGTGTGTGAGTCTCGATATTTTATAGGAGCTGTTTAGAATTAGTCTTGCAATGTTTATGAAAGGAGTGAATTTTTGTTTCGTTCAAATATAAACCTTTATCAAAATGTTCTCTTGGAAGAATAATTGTGGCAAAACATTGCTCGAGGGAGCGAAATAGATTTGATGATTTATGGTGGTGTCAGCACGAACACGGCTAAGAGACTACGTTTGTTTTTACCTTAGTATGGTAGGAGTTTGGCACTGTCTGCCACGAGTGCTTTGCGACAAGGTGTCTTTTACCCTGTGGATAAATAGGCAGTTGTTTTGCATTCTTTTGAGCATGCGTGCTTGCTTTTTTATGGCCTTGGCCGCCGATATTACAGTGTGTGTTGTTGCCAACTGCGGCTAACTGTGCAGCCAGACCGATTTCCTGAGGGAAGTGAATGCTCCATTAAGTGGGGGACGGAGCCATTTTAATGCGTTCGTAGTCACGTTAGTACGGAGAAACATTTAGGCGGAAGCAAGTCATGCATCTGGTTCTGTGATAAAATATCTAATCATTTATCACACAAAAATTATGGCACAAAGATTTTTACAACTGCTAAGGGCACTGCGAATTTCTGAGCGTGGTGCTCACACCTGTAATAATCATGATGGGGGAATTTAGAGTATAGCGGAAACAGATTTAAAAATAAAATAAAATAAAAAAGACAACTAACGTTTCTATTGTGAACTCCAAATCTGATAGGCTTGAGGTTGGACGGCTAAACAGAAGGAAACATTGTCCTCCGGATCACGACTTGGGACGTTTACATAGGATTTAATTGACAACTTGATTGATTGATTGTGGGGTTTAACGCGCCGACGCAACGCAGGCGATGAGGCGCGCCGTAGTGCAGGGCTAGGGATTAATTTTGACCACCTGGGGGTCTTTAGCGTGTGCCGAAATCTCGTACACACGGCCGTTTTCGCTTTTCACCTCCATCATAAAAGCGGCTCCCGCGGCCGGGAATCGAAACCGCGACCTCGTGCTCAGCAGCGCAACGCCTTAGCCACTGAACCACTGCGGCGGGTTTAATTGAAAACTTGCTACAACACCACGGCAGCATGTTTGAATGTGCTTTTTGCCATCCTATGGCTCCTTTTTTTAGAAAACCTGAACGCAAGAGTGCTTTGTTTCCCGAAGCCAAGAAAACACTCTGAATCAGGTTGTGAAGAACGGGCATTCACCTTACTATACATGTTTGTGGACGGACGGACGGACGGACGGACGGACGGACGGACGGACGGACAGTAGGACGGAAGCGTTTGCAGCACGGTGATCGACACCGACGCAGTCGTCTGGGAGCATCGGTCAGCTACGCGTTTGTCGCATGTATACCACATTTGCGCACTGCTCTGGTCATTCATTCTTTTAACAGAACAATAAAACCATTAAATGCGCCGTCTGGAGATATTGCGTAAGTAAAAGATTTCGTAATAGCTGGATTGGCCCTTAAAAGTCCCCGACGATCGCACGTTCACCTAACCATCGAGCTACACAAGGAAACAACAAAAAAAAAAAAGAAAATTCGCTTGATTTTAATGCTACAGCATTTTTTTCCCTATCTATGCAAATCAACAATTTTATCGTAGATTTTGCAGCACTTTACATATTTTGCCATTCGTTAAACGTTTCAAGCCAACCAATTACATGCAAAAAGGAAAAGTATACTTTCCCATAATTCCCATGGTTACATGCGGCTGCAGCGCCGGTTTTTCCCCTAGTGTGCTTTGTGAGAAATTCTAAGGCTGTTGCATCCCATTACGGCTACCAGGGCAATACACCCCAACACAATGGCGCTCATGTCTTCCCGCGAGGCACGAATCACTTGCCCACCTGTCAAAATCGTAGCATGGCAAACAGGAACCATACCCGCAACAGTGCTGGCCCATCACCGCCACCTCTCGCCTTCTCGTAACTCAGTCTTACACCATATACAAGGTGTGCCCTGACGTTACTGTTGCTGGCATGTTGGAACCTTGCTTGTGCTATGGCCAAACTTATCTGCCGATGAAATCTCGAGCAGAGCTGAGAAAGCTGAGAGCTAGGCTGCAGAAAGGGCTGTGATGACGACTCAAACAAGATGTGTACGCATTCGGTATATTTATTTATTTTTTTTGCATACTACTTCGCCCGTTGGGCATTAGAGTAGGGAGGACAAATAATCGATATAAAATACAACATTGCACACTCTTTGAAAGGTTGAAGAAAAAAAAATCAATTGTAATCAATATCTTCACGCCTGTTCCTATTTGGAGCAGCAGCAGCCATGGCAAGTGTCCTTAAAGGAGCGGCTCAGAGCCTTGGCTAGGATGAGCGTGGTAGCCTATGTCTTGCTCCTTTCTTCGGTGTCTAAAACTTTACTAAGTCGATATAAAACCTCTTGGAGTCTTTTTTGTGCTGTTCTTCGCAACTTTCCTGGATTTCAGCTGTAAATACACACGAACGTCGCTAATTATTCGGCACCGTTTCTTCCAGTCGAATCGCTCCTGGAATCGACGGCGAGATTCGCTAATTAAACTCCCTCAACCACTGTCACACTTCCCACCCTTCGTGCGAATGCCCTTTGCGATCGAAGATCGACGACGCCCGGGCATTTCTCGATCGCGTTCGCAAATTCACAGCCAGACTTTTTGTTCTACTCGTTCGGAGTAACCGGCCAATGAAATAGATGCGTATACGAAAGCGCGGGTGTCTCATCGACGCTTCGAAATATCGAGTTTAAAGGGATCTCACACTCGACAAACATCCACTGCCTCAGTAACTGAAGGTAAATTCAATGAATGTTAGCAGCTCTCAATCCCTTGTTTAGTCCCGCTTTCCCAGCGAGCAGTGACGTCATGCTTGGTAGCTTCGACGTTCCCGCCTTGATGCACCCGCCCCTTTGGTTCTCCACATAACACTCGCATTGTTACTGGCCCTGCTGCAAATTTAGCAAGAAATTGCGCACCAACGCCGCTTGCACTCCCAACAACACTCGCAAATGTTTTTTTTTTCGACCCTCGATATTCTATTCTTCTGTGCATCTTGTTACACTGTTACACTAGAAAACCGTGCCTCACTCATTAAATCTTCTTCTGTGTATTATTTCTCACGCCCATTCTGCGAACACTCACTTCAGACCAAGAAAAATACCCCACCCACATGCTTTGACCACGAATTCTTATCCGCCGCGGGGTGTGTGCGCTCGAAAATAAACAGCGGTAGTCTAGCAGGAATCTGCACCATTACTTGTTGACCAGATAAAATTCGTTCTGGTCAAGAACTGCCATCATGCGTGGTCATCCAGCAGAATCCTCTTTCCCTGCCTCACTTCACTATGTCCCACCTCTGACTCTTAGATCCCCTCAGTGTTACCAATGCAGTTTAACTCTGCCCAGGGGCGGTATTCCCGTGTTTTGTCCCTTTTGTGTCCCTTTCAAAAGTGTCCCTTTTGAGCGAGCCCTGATTGGCTAAAAGCAAACACCCGGATGTGACGCTATGCAAACACGGCGGAGCTGTGAGCCGTGGCTACTCGGAGCAGACGATTTGGAGCAGACGATTTTTCGTCGCAGTTCGCTCGCGGAACAATAAACACATAAAAGATACTCTGATACGGTTTCACTTCTTTAAAATGCGTTTGCAAGGACAGTTACGCTATTTGAATAAGTTACGCTATTTGAATAAAAGGCCCACTGCTTAACCGGAAGTACGTCACGATGAAAGGGACGCAAAAGGGACGTTTTCAAAAGGGACAGTTCGAAAATACCGCCCCAGAAGTAATGGCCAAGAAGTAAAGCCCAGAAGTAATGGCCAGAGGCGCCAGAGTGTTTTCAAGCACAGCTGATGTGACAGTGCTTACTGAATTGGGGCTTGAGTGCACTGCACTCGGAGTCCGTGTGCTGGCGGCTCTAGAAAAAAAGGGCAGTCGCCAGCATGGAGGAAGTGCCACTACAGTATTGCTTATTTTATGCAAAACATTAGGACGAGATATTCTTGGCGACATTGAACTTCTACAGATAGGTAAAAGATAATTACGCATTTCAATTGCTATTTTAAAAAAAAAAAAAGATGCAGAAATTCGAAGAGTTCTTTACTAATGAGTAGCGTTCTTATGCCGTTGGTCAAGAGTGTGAATTCTTTATAGCCAAATATGGGTATGAGTAGAAAAACACGTTGGATTTGTTTATTCTTTTCAGGTTTTATGTTGTTTCCTTGCGCAATTGATGCTAGTTTACACCAGTATACCCATGAAGATCCTGAAGTTCGCTAATTACATGCTTTTACGAAGGTGCAAGGCGTACGGCATATTTGGTCAGCCTAGGCCGTTTTTTAATTCGCATTTCCAACGTTCTTTCGCGGATTTCGTTCGTTTATTCTTCAAGTTTAGGGAAGATGTATGCGATGCATATTTTTGAGTTTGTCAAATAATTTTGTGAAAACTTTAATTTTTCTGTTGTATTTGTTTTTGTTTTTTTGTTTATAAAAATTCTGTCGGACCAATTATCTCTCTTAACGCTATTATAACGATCAAAGGTGTTGCATCAGCCAAATGTGGATATTTCCGGCAATGCAGGGCTCTACACTGGTCGGAATTCTCACTATTTCTTATTCGCATTTCGAACGCTGTTTAGCGGGCTTTTTTGTTCATTCGTATTGCTTTCAGAGGAGATGTATAAGGTAACTATTATTGATTTCTTAAGGCCATTTCTGGGAAAACTTTATTTTCGTGTTTGTTTATTGGTTGGTTCTTCAAAATTGTGTCGCAACAATTACCTTCATTTACGCTATTATAACGATGAAAGGTGTCACTTTGATTTCATTGATTGTGAGTTTTAACGCACCGACGCAACGAGGCGATGAGGCTCGCTGTAGTGGAGAGCCCCGGATTAAGTTTGACCACCTGTTGATCATTAACGGGCGCTGAAATCTCGTACATACGGGCGTTTTTACTTTTCGCCTCCATCAAAAAAGCGGCTGCCGCGGTCGCTAATCGAACTCGCGACTTCGTACAAGGTGTTGCTTTCACCAAATATGCATTGTTGTAAAAATGCAGGACGTTACAGGATTCGCCATTTTCGCCGTTTCTGATTCGCATGTTTAACTTCCTTCAGCTGACTTCCTTTGTCGATTCTTCAGTTTTAGGTAGAGGTGTATAAGATGCAGATATTTTATTTTGTGAGGTCACTTTTGTAAAACTCCTACTTTTTCTATATGTTTTTGTTTTTCGAAATTCTGTCCTACGAATTATCTCCATTTACGCCATGCAAACGATTAAAGGTGTTACTTCCGCCAACTCTGCAATTTTGGGGAAATGCAAGGTGATACATGGCCCTGGCTAGCGGGGTACCCGGCAAAGAGTTTCAAGCAATAAACAATTCAGCTATTTTATTTATGTCAAGCGTAAAGTGGCCCTTGCTGTTTGAATGATGAGGAACTTTGTATTACAAAAGTTCTACAGAGGACTGTTAACAAGATAACACGCTACATTATGATTGGGCATCTATTGGAATCAAGCTTGTTACTTTAAATATAAAGATGCAGAAAAGCTGAAAGATCCACTTGTTTTTTTTTTTTGGCTGCCTTCTGCACAATAAATCGTTGAAAACAGAACCCGGGTTCTTGCAACGAGCTCGGTCATTTTCAACGAATGGCGTTACGCCAGAAATGACTGCCGAAAACGACGAAACCCTGACTACACAATCAGAGGTGAATGATGAAGGACAGGTCTATTGCCATCAATTTATGGCGAGAACGTTTGTAGAAATGTTGAATGAACGGTAGCCTTTCGCTAAAGTGCCTTTATTACAAATTTCCATATGCCAGTAACCCAAGCCAGATCGCTATAAGAGGAAATTTCCTTCAACAAGGTTTGCATTTTCATCTCTCCTATTGTAAGCAATACTACGAATACAGAGAAGCATTTACCTCTATAGTAGTCGCTTGCTGCATTTCAGCAGTTTGTGTACGAGCAAAGCCTTTTTACCTCGCAGAGGTCTGTAAGACAAATAAACGTTAATTGTTGAATCATCTCAGTACATCACGGAGTTCAATCAATTGCTAAATAAATAAATAAATAAATAAATAAATAAATAAATAAATAAATAAATAAATAAACGAGTCAGCTAGCGTGTAAGGTCGTCGACCGATAACGTGTACGTGTACTGTGGTTCGAGCGTGCTTACCCTAAAGTGTAGCAAATCGTCACATACTTACGGTTTAGCAGAACTCGTTGTAATGCACTAAAAACGGTCTACGAGGTAATGTGAGTGTTGCTGTCGGACGAGTTTTTTAACTGTTTGGTGTCATATATATATTTTTTTGGTTGTGTTAAGTCATTTTTGATTACCATCGCAGTCAGTTTTGCAGTACTACTGTTGACTTCAGATCCACGTAAACGCCTTCAAGCCCGGTAACAAATTGACACCGTAATTTGCAAAGCAAGATATCGTCGTAGATATTTACGCTCAACATCAAATTACCCGCAAGCTGTAAAACATTGAGTTTGGGTTGCGGACAGTGGCGCTCCTGGTTTTCCCTCTAACAGCAAGATCATTCAGCCCGTTTCCGCGAAGCAGAGAACTGGTTCACTGGAACGGCATTCGTGTTCTTCTAAAATGGATCCATAAAAAATTCAGTCCATTTCGAAGCCCCGAGAAATTGGCTCGAGTAGGGATGTGCGGAGGAAAACAACGGTACGGGGACGAGTCGACGCACGATGACAAACTGGGAGAGAGGCAAGCACCCCGCTTTTCGAAAGTACCCGATTTACGATCTCGCACGATGCATCCTGCTTTCGATTGAAACGTGGTGGAAACAGACTGCTTTCTTGCAGAAGAGCGACGTAAGGGAAAGTAATTCCATCAGAGAAGAGCCCGTGTTTCCGCATCTCTGTTTGCATCGTCTACTAGGAGTCGCCAAAAGTCTAAAAGTTAGAAAATGAATTCTTCTTTTTCGCCTTTGTACGTAGAATAGGTTGCTTTTTACGTAGATACTATTTTTGGAGCGAAGAAGTTTGCTTTTGTGCCTTCTTGTGCAGAAACGCTTTTACGATCGCTCTCTTTTTGGTGCCTGTACGCCACGATTTCCCCTAAGAAACGCACAGAATGGTTTTGCACCCACTCCAGGTCTGGCTGCCCATTTTTATTTTATGCTTCTGGTTTTGCACCTGGTTTGCCATCTGCCCTACTCAGTAACGTCGGATTTTATGAATGCAGTGTTGGAGATGTCGTATGTGGAAAGGCGGCAGGCCCAATTCTGTAAGCAGAATTTCATGGGTGGGGGAGGGGGAGCAAAGAAAAGAAGAACAGAAAGGTCTTACGATAAAGAGCTCTAAGAGCGCAAAAATATACCAATGATGAAATTCAACGAAATGACACGTTATTTAAAATTGAAGGTTCAAGAAGGTTCCAGCAAGCTGAAACGTGTGTACATAGATAGTTCGAAAGGGTAATCCAAGTCTGCAAGTGCGAGGGTTGTACCTACAAATTTCGCTATACGTCAATTATATCCTATGCCACGAGCTCGGCGTTCACAGACGTTCCAGGTATTCGTGGTGCTTCTTAATGTATTTTTGAAGTTTGAAAACAAACAGAGGAAGCTCACACTAACGGGTAAAAAAGGGGGACGAAACCTTCACGACCACAACGATGGTTAAAGTTCCCGATTGCAGCCGATTTGCTCCTTCTTTAGCACAACGACCCATACCTCATAATTTTTGCTATAGGTGTCATCTTCTTTAATTTTTCGAAGTGTTAATTGTTAGACATTACCTTGGAGGGGCGTACGCTATGACGGGCTTTCTCGTACCGAGCAAGTGTTGCCACGATCATGGAGAACGCTGTAGTTTTTTCTTGCGAATCTTGGCCTTGTGGGCATGCTTGGGTTGACAAACGAGCGCCGGGGACGTTGGGAGTACGCCGCGAAGAACGCTCCCACGAGCGCTCGACATTTTCTTGCTCTTTTTAGCTGCCGGGCGACAGCCGCAATCTTAGCCAATCTACATAAGTGGGTATGCTTGGCTTGACAATCATGCGCAGGGGACGCTGGGCGGTCGTGGCGAGGTACGCACAGACGAGCCCTAGGCATTTTCTTGGTTTTACCTGCCGCGGTGGCTCAGTGGCTAAGGCGTTGCGCTGCTGAGCACAAGGTGGCGGGTTCGATTCCCGACCGCGGTGGCCGCTTTCCTGATGGAGGTGAAAAGCAAAAACGCACGTGTTATCGAGATTTCGGTGCACGTTAAAGATCCCCAGCTGGTCAAAATTAGTCCGTAGCCCTCCACTACGGCGCGCCTCATGCGTCGGCGCGATAAACCCTACAACCAATCAAATCATTTTCTTGGTTTTGTTAACTACCGGGTGGTCACCGCGGGGCCCGCGCGCGCACGCGCGTTCTCGGCAGTTTCTTTGTATTTTATCTGCGGACACGAGAAATTACGATTTGCCGAAAAGCTTCGCTGTTAAAAGTAGTTGGTGTTGTCGAATTTTAAAAGCGTCCAAGAAATTGCACGAGCGCTCGTGCAATTTCTTGGACGCTCGTGCAATTTCTTGGACGCAATTTTTTGGATGAACCTAGTGCAGGGCTGCGCCGCCCTCCACTAGGTTCTTCTCCACAATGTGGTGAGAGGCTTATAAGAAAAAAATATACGTGATTCTCAGTAATGGTCATAGTGTATTCTAGTGGCGGCCAAGTCACTTTGGCACTATGGCGGTGTTTAACATGATTAGGTTGCCCTGACTGGGCACAACAGAAAACGCAATGTCTTGCTTCCACTCTCAAATACCGATTCTGCGAGGAGGCTTTTATTTTCTTTTGCACGAGTGAATACAACGATGTAATAGAATGTAGCCAACGTTGCGACTCCCCGACTCCGAATGGATGACCTTACACTCTAGCGCTGTCGTCGGCGATGGATGTAGTGATTACAGTTTACTGTTACACTTTAGACGGGTTTGTGTGTAGCCTCCGCTAGAGTCTCCTCATTCTTGATAGGGATGGCTAGGAGGGTCCACGCCCCCATGAAGTTATCACCGCACAGAAGCGTGCCTGCTTTCGAGAAAGTGAATTGCCGCAGAGAAGTGTTCTTGCTGCCGAGCTCAGCCGTTTGGAGGAGCGGACGTTCGCACTCCCGCAATTGTTTAGACAACGATTCCTACCATGAGTTTCACATACCGTACTTACCCGATTCTAACGCGCACCTTTTTTCCGCAAAAATAGGCCGAAAAATCGCATGCGCGTTAGAATCGGATACGAAACCGAAACTGCCGAAACAGCTGAAATTTCGTTTCACCCATCGCCATCGCCATCTCAAGATGGCGCCAAAGCTTGTAGTGACAATTTTTCGGATCTAGGCGCCTAGGCTTTTCTTTCGGCGTTCACACAAGTCGTCAAATTATGCCACTTGCGTGCTTGATAACAGCAATGGCAGCAGCGACAACGAAGGTGCGCCGCTTCCGCGGCTTACGAGCGGTTGGCTGAAGCGTAGCCTCTGGAGAAGATCACGCGATGGGCATGCGAGGCGTGGGCCACGATCCCATCGAACATGGTTGAACGTTCGTTCAGAAGTGTGGCATCGCGAACGCGCTTGACGGCACCAATGACGAGATGTCGCGGTCAGCGGATGGCGACAAGGAGCTCTCGGAGAGCGACGAGGAGTGAGATGAGCGAGATTACTTCGGGGAATAAATCGCCCGTTTCTCTCGCATTCTTTTTTCTTGCTCACAAAGTTCCTTGCGCGTTACAATCGGAGGTGCAAGTTTTTTTGGTTTTTTGCCTGGAAAATCGGGTGCGCGTTAGAATCGGGGGCGCGTTAGAATCGGGTAATTACGGTAAGTCGACAAAAGCTCTTTTGCCTTTCCTCAACGATATATTCCCATGGATATCCACAATTCTTAACAAAGGACGATGAGTGCAGGACGTTTCCAGTCGTATCTCAGCTATTTCGCCTGCCCTATCTCACACTTCCTCATTCTTTTAGACCTCAAGTAGCATAACATGCAAGTGCTGTGTATCAGAAGCGGGATGATGCGGTGTTATAGTAGGGAAGGGAAAGTTTTGCGTTAGGAAAATTTTATTCCGCAGTTAACGGCATAGCAGCCCGAAAGCTTGCAGCGTTAAATCAATGTGTTAGTGCTTCACCAGATTGAATGGCGGTTGTTCTATCACAAAATTGGTACAGTCGAAGTGGAGGTTGCTCAAACCTTGCGCATGTAGCCGCGCCCACTAATACAGCATACGATGCTTCGTGTTGTCAACGCTGAGGATCAGCATGTGCAGCTGGTAACAGTTACATCAGAATGTTGTTCGCCCTGGACAGCATAACGGTGGTGTCTCGGCATACAGGCACGCGGCCTATACAACACGTCCTTCGAAAGTGCAGCTGCGTGTTTTCGACCGAAGCTCTTAGGTCCCCCGCCGAGATCCTCTAGGTAATCAACGCGTATCTTGTGGCATCAAGTCCCACTGTGCGATATTGCCTGGCCGCTTGCTTATCGTTGGCCTCGAATTCCGAATCAAGATTGTACCGAGTCAGTGGAACGGGGTAAGCCATGCTCGAGAAGAGCTGCTTCTCTGGCATACGCTTGAGCGGCTGCAACACTGAGTGAGCCTACGCAACACTGAGTGCGCCTACGCATTCTGGGCCCACTTTGCAGGCGGAGTGATATTATGTTTGCTGCAAGCAGGATGCCAAACTTTGCGAATTAGGGACATCGATTTGATTGATTGATTGATTGATTGATTGATTGATTGATTGATTGATTGATTGATTGATTGATTGATTGATTGATTGATTGATTGATTGATTGATTGATTGATTGATTGATTGATTGATTGATTGTAGTGTTTATCACGCCGACGCAACGCAGGCGATGAGGCCCGCCGTAGTGGAGGGCTCAGAATGAATTTTGACCACCTGGGAATCTTTAACGTGCGCCGAAATCTCGTACACACGGGCGTTTGTGCTTTTTCGCCTCCATAAGAAAAGCGGCCGCCGCGGCCGGGAATCAAACCCTTGTCCTCGTAATTCGGGACATGGAGAAATCTTGGTGGTAGGGAGGGGGACACTAGGGACGGCCAGTTTTCATATATCACCTCCATCCAACCATGACGACGCGTATATAGAAGGGAGGCGATGCCCCAAACGGTGGCCGTTAGAGAACTGGCCGAGCTTTTTTCAATGGGCTTTCTGTCGGTCTAAAGGGGAGCTCCGGACATTGCTGAATATCAGGGTAAACTGAGTTTACGTTGCGCTATTGTCAGCTAAACGAATAAAAATGAGAAAAGAATAGGCGAGACAGGAAGTTTTTCAGCGCTGCTACGCTTCCAAATATTTGCCAGTTTGTAACTAGCAGATAATGTGTCTGGTCTTGCTGATAGGACAGGCTGTAAAAACACTACTCGTCCGTTATCAATGGTCCGTACGCAGGATTGTTGCGCGTGAACAGGCTTGCCAGGTCTGGCTATTTGTCGCTGAACTGGCGGCATTTCGAGACTCGTGGCGACGGCAATTTCAGTACAGTGACTTGGCTAGTTTCTGGCTCCTTCGAGCATTGGTGATTTTGCATATTTACAGGCCCTTCCCGCGCCACACCTTCCAAAATATGATCTTATATAGTCGTTCTGTATATTTCAGCCGTTCAGACAAATCTAACGAACAGATCAGAACAAACTTTTAGGCGGTTGGCGGGGAACCGGCAAAGTCTAGTAAAGGTCACCGCAATTAAGTCGCTCAAAAACACTACCGCACAGCGCTATTTAATGGCACAACTCGAAATTGCTCTTTTTTTTATATCCGGTACCTGATGCTGGATGAAGAGCGAAAGAGCCTTCAAGCAACGCCGTCGGTTTAAAGTGTAATTCTTCGGCAGTTTACGTGAGCTTACGTTTCATGCCGAGTTATGGCAAGTGCGTCTGACGATGTATAATGGGCACGGGAATGTAAAGAGGCAACCAAAATGGTAAAACATGATGTGCAGCGAGTTACCGTTCAAAGCCATTCATATTTTTGTTCATTACATCGGAGAATACGCTCAGACGTGCCAGTACGAGGAGTACATAGTCAAGCAAACAAAAAAATACACTGAAGTTATGAGAAGCACATATACATCAAAATTCAGGCAAACACACACACGCGTTCAAAAGAGGGAACCAGTGGGGTGGTTGGTCAAGCGAATTATACACATTATGTACAAACGCCACAGTTTCTCGGAAAGACGACTTTGTTGATCTTGGTGGTTCAGCATGCCTATCACATAAGCGACAACATATTATTTGAAAGCCATTTATATTCTATGAATACTTTAGCTAAACCTATATATTTTACATTTTGTGCCAGGTCATTGGTGCGTTTAGAACTAATACCATCATACTGACGGTTCTGTGTTCTTTTTTTTTATTTCAATAAAATTTCTCTTCCTTCACCCTTTTGTAGACATTAGTCAACCGCTGTCGCTTTCCCGATCCTCCTCAAACAAATGCAATTTATGATAGGGTTTTCTACTTCTTATAATTTAAGTGTTTTTTTCGCGGAGGTAATCGAAAGTACTTACTATCATCGCCTTGCTAAAAATGGCAATATTTCCGGTTCCTTTTCAAATATTCACATTAAGGTGGGGAATTTTTGGCTACTTTCGGCAATTTACAGGCGACTTTTTCATCTGATGACCCGGCAAGCCTGCGCCTGAAGCCCTATTTTTGAAGCAGCCAGGCTAATTGAAGCTTTGACAGGTACACAATGCTGTGCCAAACATCGGTTATCAAGAAAATCCGAGCGCTAGCCAAGGAGGGCCAAAGGAACGGAAAGTAAAAGGGCAAATGAGCGTGCGCCAGTTAAGATAAAGAGCAGCACCGTGGGGGCTGAAAAAGATTTATGAACCACAGAGTGTTCTGGACGCGTCTTGTATGCGACGTCGCGTGGGAGCAGAGAATCATTCCCCATTGATTTTGGTGAAGACGCGCCAGGTCCTCGTGGTAGGCGGTGAAGACAGAAAAAAAATGTGTTTGGTCCCTCGTTTATAGGAATCCGTAGCACAGGAAAGTGAGATGGGCCTTCACAGGATCAGTTGAATGTTTATTCTGCATCGACATGAACTTGCACATCGCTATTTATATTTCGTCCACAAGGCACCATCAGAGTTACCAACATTAGGCGCCGGATTGCATGCGCCGGAGCACTGCGGAAACCCGGATGAAACCACACGCGCTCGCAAACAACGCGAACGAAACCGAACGGGTTGCCAGAGAATCGTTTGGTGAACTCACGGTCCGCCACAGCGAAAGAGTACGATTTGCGGGGCTGTCTTGAGGGTGTGCCTGGCGATCACCAACGTGCTGAAGCGCAGCTTTCGAAAATGTGCGACCACTGCATCCCTGCTCCGTAGAGTGTACGGCAGACGGTTGCGTTGCGACGAGCTCAGCTGGCGCTAACTGTCAGCGCTCATTGGCGTCGTGATGCACTACTTAGCTTCCCCTCTCTTAGACGGCAGCGCCATCGAAATATAGAAGGTTATAGGAAAGATATATGGCGCGTTCATACTGCATTCTGCGCAACAGCTCGTAGCGGAGTCGGTAAAGCGCCTGGCACGCCCCGTTGCGGCGACAGAGCACCCGGCTCGAATTCAGGCGCAGCCACGTTTTTCTGGCGAGGTCATTTCCGTGACAGATATGACGTCAGTCGGATCTTAGTGGATCCCGGCATAACGCACTTTCCTGTTAAAATACGCCACGGCGGAAGAAGCTAGAACAGCTCGAAATACCGCGAGGATGCGGCCATTTTACTCCGTGGATGAAGCTATGGACGAAGCTGCGCAAGGGGTCCGACGAGAGCTATATGAAAGTACGAGACAAAGTTCAATAACAGATCGACAGAACGACCAATTAGGCTTTTACCTCCACGAAACGAGCAAATCGTTAAAAGTGTGCAACGGCATATACAGTGTAGGAACATATCTGGCAGATATACTGGAAAAACCAACAAACATGTCTCCTGGTTCTGAACGGCCAGCAAGCTTCAAATAACCGATACACATTCTTCTCCCCAAACTACAGGCTGGTACCCTACCGTTTTAAAAGCGACGTGTAAACGGCGCGCTGTTTCGACGGAAGCTTGCAGGACACGTTGTCAAACAAAGGCGAGAATCTAAAACAAAGCCCTGTAGACGAGACAAAAGGGTATAGGTTCAAGCAGTGCGCCAGCTGGTAATGAGTGGCGTCGACGTGGAACTGGAGGGAAACTCGCTCATGTGGTTTTAACAACGCTCGTAGTGCGGCTGCTATTCAAGCACGAGTTATGAGCCATCAGATCGGAACGCCTCTTGGCCTAATTACGCCGCTTAAGAGTTAATGAATGCTATTCGCTCTTTTTGTGGCTGCGTTTACGCAGACTTTGCATTTTTGCCTTAAAATAAGCCCAACTTCTGGAAGAATTGCCTTTGAATTCATATTATGTGATAGAACTGGTTGAATACTTTGGTTCGCAAAGTTTCGCTGCGTGAAACTGCGAAGAGCACGGTTTTGTTATGAAAATGGGCATGACATGCGACACAATTTCATGTTTTCTTTTCGGAGTCGCTTTCTGAGCGGATGCGTCTCTGCAGTTGAGTACGTCCTACTGTTCCCAGTGAGGGTGGACGGTCAGAAAAAAACGCAGAAAAGCATTACCTCTTTGACGTATAAGAAGTAGGGTTGTGCGAATATCAAAATGTTCGAATACGAATCGAATACGAATATCTAGCTTCGAATATCGAATCGAATATCGAATACCATGGGTTTAGAAGTCAACTTTTTTAGTTCTTTGTGGATTTCAATAAAAATTCGCACAGCAACGGGAAATGTTTTCGTGATACCACCGTAGAAATGTGAAAGTAATATTTAAAAAACGTTTTCACCTATAAAGGTTTCTTCTGTTCACCTTGTACCGAGCTTGAGCGACCTATTAAACATGGTAGAAAACTTGTTTGTTCTTTACATTTCCAAATGAATGGCCGTGGCCGTGACAGTCTTCCATTGTTTTATTACAACCCAATTTTTTAGTTTTCAGTTTATTAGATGTGAATGTACAAGAGGCATTTAGACCATTACGACTATTTGAAAAATAATTCCCAAAAAGTAAACCTCGAAATCTGAGAGTGTCAAGACCTGAACTGTTCATCTAGGAATGTACCGGCATTTCGACAATGAACGACTATTTGATTTTAAAAAATCCCAAAAAGTCAACTTGAAAGTCTAAGAGTGTCAAGACCTGAACTGTTAATCAAGAAATGTAACGCAAAAAATGGAATCAAAATAAACCTGGGTGTCACAAAAAAATCACTGGAATAAGCGTTGTAGGTGGCAAAAAAAAGTTGCGAGAAAACAGCTTCCGAAGTTGCCACATTGATTTCATTCATCAAACGTCGCTGGCGTTGTAACCATTCGTGTCCTTTTGAACACGGGGCTTCTGGAATGCCTTGCCTTGAAGTTGCGGTGCCTTTTGTAGCCTTTTTCTTTTTTGCAAAACACCATTTTCAGCTCCTTTGTGAGGAGTACATAGACTAGTTTAGGGACCAAAGTAATGCAAAGTAGGTTAGCTGGTTGCCTATGTTGCACTGGACAACTTCAGTTTGTAGTGTTGTCACTGTGGAAGAAAGTGAAGCACTCTTTTTTTAATTAAATATGAAAATTGAGTTTAGACTTTAATGTTTTATAACGTTGCCTGGAACAGCAACTTAATACTCGTACGTGCAGGTGTTCATTGCCAAAAGTTTACATGCCACAAGGATACAAATGAGCTACTTTGAAGCTTCGCATTCTATTCTGAATAACTCTAACTTCAATGAATGCACAATGTTTTAGTACTCTTGAAATTCAGGACACCAAATATTCCTCGAAGCACAACCATTATGCACTATAGATGTATGCGTTTGTATTTAAATGTTCCCTAAAAATACAATTTGTTAAATGCTACGACAGTAGCGTAGATTTCTAACGCCGTCAACATGTTTTTATTCCTAACTCAGGCCTGTTTGCATGCATGATTACTCGAAGTGCACGGGATACATTGCGCAAGAAAGCTATATGGCTCGCCCGCATCGCGGCACTCGTATATCGCAACATGTCATCGTTTGATTGTCCTTCACATTCTTAAGATTAAATTCTTAAGATCATTCTTAAGAATAAATCTAACGTGACAGCCATTAATTACAGCTACTGGCGTTCAATCGCATCCGGTTGGGGATTCAGGCGATACTCCAAAGCGCAGTGGCTACGCCGTGCGATCCGGAGCTTTTGAGGCGTCGGCCGTTTCTTTCACAAGGGTAGTGAGCCTACTGTCAACCTTACCAATAACTAAGCGTGTTAGCATCGCAAATCAGACTAAAAGTTCGCAAACCACTATCACAAGCGCGCACACCGCGTTTCACACTCCGGGATAGTCACGTGCACCCTGAAGCGTTCGATGACCTTCGCCTTTGGAGCCACGCAACTTCCCATAATCTGGCTTGTAATCTCAGGCATTCCCCTAGCGATAATATCCGTGTTGAATACCACAGCAGATAAAATGACCTAAAAGAAACTTGGCCGAGAGAAGCAGCGAAAATGAACTCAGGAAAGCGAACTGCGCAGTTGATGCGGCGCCATCTTGCATTGCCGCAGCGACGCCCAGTCAGGAGAAGCTTGCATTCGGGAATGAACGAAGATAAAAGAGACGGGCGGGACCGCAAATAACATGAGTATGAAACATAGAGTATAAGTCTCCGTCTGCTCGGCCGATACAATGGTACCAAAATGGCCGCGCTCAGCGGCACCGTTGCGGAGATACAGCGCTCCGAGAATTGACGTTTTTTGCCCTTTTGCGGTTACATTTTGTCACCGCTGCTGCCAAAAGTATTTTTTAGGCCACTTTGCGGTGGTTTCCGGCGGGAAAGCTTTGCAAACGCAGAGGAAAGAAAACATCGAAGCCAAATATGTGGCTTTCAAAAAAACGATGTTTTGGTCATTTTTCCAAAGTTGAAAGCCGCGTCCCCCTTCAACTAATCAATCCAAATATTCAATAATAGCCGATTATTCGAACCCTTTCAAATATTTGAAACGTTTCTAATACATACTTTTCGAAGCGATTACAAATAAAACATGTGATATTCGAGTAATATTCGAAAGTTTCGAATATGCGCACACCCTAAAAAAAGATAGCGCGGCTGTTCCAAAAACATGCTATTCTGCGGCTAAACGAGGAATATTTTCAGCAATCAAAACGACACGGTTTGTCGTAATTGGCACAAAGAACTCCGCCCCCAATTTTTTCGGCGACTGAGCAGTTGCGGCAACAAGCTATCTAAAGCAAAAAAAAAATCAGCAGTGGCTTAGCTCGGTTATGCCAGGATATACGTAGCAATAGCTAAAGTTCAGCTGACTATTCTTAGGTTAGCTGGTTGTCTAGGATTAGCTGATTATCATGCTTACTGCTGCTAAAACGATTTCTAATCCAATCTAATTCAGTCTAGTGCGGTCCAGTCCAGTCCAGTAAATGCTCCTCGCGCATGCGTGGCACGGCTCTCCAGGAGCCACGCGAAATGGCTATCAGTGGCTCCGGTGCACCGCCAGACTTAGCTACTCCACAACGGAAACGCGCAGCTGGGCACGCGCCGGCGCCAGTGCGTCCGGCACGGCTATGACGTCACTACTCTGGAATGCGCAGACCGCCGAATGTGCAGACCCAATTCTCTGCACACCCGTACTCCAATTGAATAATTCAATACAATACAATACAACACAATTTAATACAATCCAGTCCAATCCAATTTTAATCCGAATCCGATCAAATGCAAGCCAATCCAGTCCAATCCAATGCTTCTCGCGCTTGCGCATCATGGCCCTTCAAGGTCCACGCGAAACTGCTCAACCTCGGCCGGTGTAGCTTACGTTACAACTGTGGGCTGTTATACACAGAAGGCGGTGAACAACTCGTTGGGCTATCGTGGTGGTTCTTCACGGGAAACTCATTTCTACGTAGTGAAAATTTAAAGCGCAACAAATTTAAACACTTAAGTCATTTAGACTTAAGACTTGAGACTTAAGTTGTTAAGTCATTTCTACGATCCCAACTGTGACGTTCGGACGTTGATACCAGGAGCCGATGGCTTGCACAGAATACCGGAAGAGCCGACGTACGTACCACCCCTCGGGACTGATTGCGTGCCACCGATTCAAGGAAAAGCCGACGTGCGTACCACACCACGTACGAACAACAGCCTTGTTGCGGAGGCACCCCTATGGACCCCCAGGGGCCCGGTGGAGACGTCACGTATGCGTGCGGAGCGCGTAAAGACCCGATGAGCCCGTTTGTCCCCAAAACAAGCTCAGCCTTCATCCCCGCACCGTCTGAGAGGAGATTAGGCCTGCGCACCCCTAAATCACTCTCTCCACCCGCTGTCGTCGGAGCCGCCGTACAAACCATCCTATAGCATGCTCCAGCATTCCGGCCCACATCAAGACGACGGTATCGCCACCTCCACCGTACCCACCTATACGACCGGTGAGCCCACAGCAGCACAGGTCGCCCCCATGGCCCTGCAGCATGCGTGGACCAGACAGTACCCCGTAACGAGGGTCCCGAAATTCCCGGGACAACAGATTAAGCTCACCCCGTGCATCTGGCCGCAGAACCAGAAGCCCCATCGCCAAGGTCCAGACCCAGCCGGCTTCCTGACCCGCTTCTACGAGTCAAAGCATTTCGCCAGGTGATCGCGTGCGTGCGAGCCCAACTTCATTGTCAATTGAATTGTTTCTATAGCCATACCTGGGTTACACATTTTTCCCACAACTCCGAGTGGACCCACCTACTGGGTGGCGTGATGCTATCCTCCTATCGAGGGCGTCACATCACCTAACCAATATTAGTGCTTAAAAAGAGCATGGCGGTTTAACACAGTGATCGGGGAAAGAATACCGGCTAGCCTATGCCGACACGGCGAGGCAAGTACTGCGAAGAACAACTAATGCAGAGAACTACCACTGCAGCATAGAATCACCACTGTTATTTTGCTAGGTAGAAAATATGCATTGCAGTGAGCGTAATTTTTTCCATTTCATATTATGCTAATACACACTGGTGCAGACAAAGCGCCGTTTTTTCACCATTTCCGTGGTTATGGTGGAGGCAGCTGCGAGAGCTCACGCAGACATTCGTAGGTGTCACACAGGCGCCACTACGGCTCGCATCCGAAGAAGGGTTTCTAAACAGATGTATTATTTGTAATATAAAGTGCTTTTAGACTGCGGGAATAAATCTTTGAGGGCGCCCTACGAAACCCCGCCTTATTAAACCACACATGTACATCAGTAGCCCAACTTGACCTCGTTCCGGGCAGGAGAGCTTCACGGTCGCTCACGTGATCTGTAACAAATGTTCCGTGAGTGCTCGCCATTACTTTTTTCGCTTCCTGCCTCCTGCTTTTCCTCACGTTCGGTCGTCGACGTGCTTTCTATTGGTCACCTTGAAGATTTACGGGTTTTCTACGCGTGGTACGTACAATGAGAGCGCATAGGTGCCCAGGTAAGAGGAGGAATGTTCCGGCAACCTGTATGCTGCCGCGTTTACGGAACATAGCAGCGCCTGGACCACCGCACCGTACACTGGACCACCACGCATAACCACGTTTTCGAGGTAAAAAAAATTATATGGCTTGCCCGCTTTTCCGGTACTCGGTGCTCCGAACTGCACTTCTAGCAGTTAGACATCATGAGGAAATAAACCAAAGAGCCATGTGAGCCTTCCTCGTATAGAATAAAATTGTACGGGGCGAGACGTTGTGGCTTTCGGCTTAAAAAGCTCTGGAAAATATTAGGTTTGCTTGTTTTTTTTTTGAGCTTTCTGTTTTATGAAGCTGCCAGCACACAAGAATGCATGATGCGTTTTAGAATGTTACTCTTGTGGTTTTAGTGGCTTTGTATTATGTATTGGAGCTCGCTTTTGCTCACAATAAACACAACATGGCTTTTTACGGAAGATGGTTGCCGGTTAGGTGGGAAATGCTATAACGAGTGGTTGGGAGGAGTGGTGGAGTTATAACAAATAATTAGTCGTTGAAATTAGAGCGCGTCGTCGAACAGGGTCAAGAAATGCCCCAGTCGGGAACCGCGGGGTCGCAGCGCAGCTCCGTATCTCCCCTTTTTTCTTAAGAAGTGCCACCTGCTTCTCAGAGATTCCAAGAGTGGGTTGGTTGAAATAATCCGAGGCCCTTATCTGTCTACGCAACGCTTCGGCAAATTCTCTGGCTGTTCGGTCACTGTGCTTGAAAATTACTTCAGTATCGTAAAACAGTAGAAAATATTTAGGCGATCATCCACACAATACGAGAGATTTTTGATTATTAGGTTTAACGAGCCGATGCTGCACCGATAACAAGTCGCGCCGCAGGGGAGGGCTCCGGATTGATTTTCACCACCTGGGGATCTTCAACATGCGTCCGAATCTCAAAAACATGAGTAGTTTCGCTTTTTCCCTCGATCAGAAAATCGGAATATGAGAGGCGCTGAGAAGAGCGAACAGGACATTGTATTTCCTACATAAACATCCGGGGAGAGATTATTCGCATTGCGTCTGAGAGCAGATTCCGTTTCGTTGAGGGATGAATAGGGAACGCTACGCTATTACTTCCTCAGTGGATTTCGCGAATGATGACGACCGTGACAGTTTTCAAATACACAATCTCTCTAGTCATCTGTGCATGCCTTGGTAGCAGCAAATTCGGCCGTTAGTCCTGTACTGCTCCTGCTTTTCTCGCCGTTGTGTATGCCGTACTCGGGCGCTTACAATAAATGAAAGTAGCCTTCTCCAGTCCCAGTCCCAAGCCATTCGAAGGAAATCATGCTTTGCTTGGAGCTACTGCTGAAGCCGTAATGCGCTTCCTGTTACGTAGTAACCAATGTTCTTCGGGGACTCTTAAAGATCATTGTTGTCAACACGTGCCAGGCGAAAACACCATTGCTTAATACCTAACCACAAAAGCGGCTGTGATGTTTGTTACCGTCCGCAGAACAAAGTGTAGCAACTTAGAAGCTGACAAATAAGAATATTCATTGTATAGCTCCTCACTAGGATGTTTGGGCTTGAACAGCGTGCCATAAGATGTATAAAAGTGAAAGCACGGCTAAAAATCTGTGTGCTCTTTGGAAACTGGGCAGATCACAGCAAAGCGCGATGACCAGGCGGCCATTTTGCTTTGGCCACGATATGGCCAAAGCAATAATGGTGGTCCAGGTATCCCAAAGCATCAACTTTATTAAAAACAATGTTATGATTCATCGTGTCAAATGCTTTTGTTCGGTCGATAAAAAACGCCGCCAGCAAAACAACCACTGTCTGTAGACTATTTAGGTTGGTCAGTGAATGAAATAAGCGCAAGGTCACTAGATTACCCGGAATGGAAGCCAAACTTACAGGGAGATAGAATGTTAAATTAATTTAGATAATTAGTTAGGCGTAATGATACCAATTTTTCAATTGCTTTGCTCAAAAAAGGTAATATGCAAATGGGGTGGTAGTTATTAGGCAATATAGTGTCTCCGAAATAATTTTACCCTGTTTGAGCTCTTGGGGAAACACGCCGGATTTAATTATAAAATTAATAATAAAAGGGAGTACATTCGATATGAGATGGGCTGCCATTTTTCATGTGCGGAATGTAAATTATCGAGGCCAGCACTTGTTGCTTTCTGGTTGCGTATTATGTTGAGAAGTTCGTCTGGCGTCAAAGGAAATAAGGAAAGCGAACGAGGTAGGCGATCTAAGTCCACTTCATTTATTGGAGGCACGGACGATTCGTCTTGAAAGAAAAAGTTGGCAAACTGATTAGCATTGTAAGTTGGGCAACTATAAGTAAATTGTTGTGAATCACTTCAGTTATCCTAAACCGATGCGTGTTTCTGTATAAAAATGAATTAATAATTTCCCATTTCTTTCGAGTACTTTTTCTGACATCCGTTAGTTTTTGCTCACAACATTTTCTTTTGGCTCCTTTTGACTGAGAGTTAAGTAGGTTGCAAAATTTTTTTGTGGCGGGCGAGCAAGTTTGTGTTATACGGTTTACTTTTTGCTTTTCTCTAGAGATTATCACATTTGCGTATTTCTGTGAGTAATCTGTCTGTCGGCCATGGATTTTCTTCTGAAGCTACAACTTTTGTGCATTCTTGTTTATCGGCACAAGATTGAACATGTGTTAGTAGTAAAGATGAAAATGGGGTGAACGCTTCCGGTGCGTCATTTATTAGGTAAACTTCAAACCAGTCGGCTTAGCAACGGCATCTACAAACTTTGTTTCGTTAAGTATACATCTATTAAATGAAAGTAAATGTTGTTTTGCAACATGATTGAAGCACAACACAATAGGACAGTTGTCGGTGACATCGAGTTACAATACTCCGGCATCTGGTGGAGTCAGAAGATTGGACAATGAACGAACAATAAGAGAACCGGTAATATTGCTGGTTGGTCTACATGGAATAATATTTAAACATTCATACCCATAGATGCTCTGCATGCTGGGATAGTTGATTGTACTAGGAGAGAGAGGTGAGAGAGGAATGATAACGGCATTTTCATTTTGAAGTGAAATGGCATTAAGAGAATGCTGCAAATTTGTGCAAAATTCTGAAACTGGTGAAGATAGAGGGCGGTAAATACAACCGAATACAAACTTCTTGTTATCACGATTAAGAAAACTATGTTCAAATTCTAGCCAAACGGATTCACAATGACCTGCTTTTAATTCAAGATCGGTTTTAGCATCTATCTTTCAACTCGAATTATCTAACTAGTCTGTTGGCACTCTTTGCGCAAGTTGGCCTTGCACCATTTTCCGCCAGCCATCACCATCATTTCTAGCGTAAGTTGCGAACAACGTAAAGAAGGGCACGGGAAAATGCTAGATTTTACGTAATTTAGCGTGTTCGACACGAAAACATGTATCAATAAGGCATCCGCTCGCGCGTGCGCTTTATATGAAGATGTTTGGATTTTTGTGGCGCAAGGCCGACTGAGGGCAAAGAGCGCCAAAGTATGGTTGGTTCATTTAGGTGACATGAATGTAAAAGTAAATCATTTCAGTAAAAATAAACAAAGTAAAACACAAGGTAATGAAGATGACTGGTGTAAAGAGCCAGGTTGTCATGATGCATGGTAAGAGATGAGATGTAAAAACTTGACATTAGTGAGAAACTTAAAAACACGCTTGATGAAAAACATGGGCTCATCTCCTAAAAAGTACGATGGGTGAAACGGGATGCGTTGTCTGTATAGTTGTGGAAAGTGTTTGCGTCGTGTTGTGTCAAGTGCCTTGCATTCAATGAGTATGTGGATTACGGATAGGCCCTCTCCACACCTGCTACACAAGGGTCTTGGAGATCCCGTGAGCAGGTGGGAATGTGTTGCATGCGTGCGCTTTATAAACAATCTCTTCGTGGTAAATACTCAAAGTGTAACAGCCTCGTCCTGTGCAACTAGGTTCTTTATCTTGCCCTGCCAGTGAAGGTTTGCTAACAAAGGCCCCCGATTTTTTTCATTGATAATATGCCTCAAGCTTCCGTCTACTCCTATGTTCCAAGACCGTTCCAAGCACTGGTCTTATAGCTCCGATTGGGACCATGAAATCCTCAGCACAGGTTTGCAAGATTCCCTCCCGCTCCCGCGAGGAGCACGACCACTCGGTTCTTCCTTAATATTATAGTTAACCCACGGCCGCTTTGGAAGGACAATTGGTGCAGCTTGCACCTAGTGATGCAAGGTTACAGCAAGAGCAGAGCAGGTGGCCCCTCTCCCTTCATCGAAGACCCGGTTGTTGCAACACACCTTGGTTTTCGAACTTGCCGGTGAACGTTCTCTATGACTGGCCGGCCCCGATCGTTCTGTCCGCAGCCTTTCACATCTCTCCGAAAGTGCACCGCGTTACCACGCGCTATAACCCGCGGCAACATTCTTCGCGAACTGGGCGTCTGTAGCGCGAACTTGGTGCCTGTGCTCTCCACTACAGGCGCTAACTCACGTGAACTTGTGGAGAGAAGAGAACGCGAGAGTTCACGCCAGAAACGCTGGGCAGAGAGTTTTTGCGAGGCGTACGCTCACATTCCCTTAGTGTTTTTCCGTACTATTTTTGCTAGCTCGTCACGTGGCGCGAGCTCCCCCACAAGCGTGGCTGACGCCTGGAGCTACTCATGAGGCACATGCCCACGTGCGCTCGCTCTTTTAAATGCAGAGCATTTCAGTAACTCACGATGTCACCCGCGTTGACGTCCGTAGTCGTAGTCCGCACCCCTCCCCCTACACTATATATAAAAAAATACTATCCGACGCATTGTTTCGATCCCTCGACCCTGCGGGCGGAACGCAATGTACATGGTGCTCTACCCACTGCGCCACAAAGCCGACACAGAATGGGAGGCTACAAACGCGCCTTATATCCTTGACTCATTCAAACTACGTCAAGAAGCTGCTGATACAACGCATTCACTACCACCAACTCCCCAAACACTAAACGTTAACGCAATACACCCACCCCCTATGCGACGCATTTACTCGAGTCCCTCTCGCGAGGAGATGGGACCGCCAAAAACAACGCGTTGTGAACTCCGAAGTAAGGTGCCGGCACGTGCGAGAACCGCTCGCGCTGTTCGTTCCAGGCAGGAGGCGCGCGAGCACTGCGAAGGCGGGAAATTTGAACTGCTTTGGACAAACCTCCGTTCAATTAATCAAGAGAGAAGTGAGACAGGGAGGCGAAGAGCGTGATGGGTAGTAGCAGTAAGCAGATAACGGTGCCACAGGCCGTTATGGCGAATCACTGCTCTGCATTTACGACAGCTTTCACGTTGAGTGGAACGGCTTTAATTTTTTTTCGTGTTATTTTTTCTAGTAACGCTATACCACGGAACTAAAAGGTTAACCAGCTCTGCTGTTATTAAACTTAACCAGCAGGTTCCTGTAAATCGTGGCTTTTTTACAGTCAAGCAAATGCGTAGCGCGGTTCACATTTAATGCCTTGTTTTCACTCCACCCGTTTACGCTTGTTTACGTCTACACGACGGAACCCCGCACTTTGCAGCAACTCTTTTATGGCGTCGCGAGATGCAGTGAACATAAGGAATGGGCCCCGCTTGACGTGGCTGCTGCACACCTTTCTCCCGCATGACTGTCTGAGCAACCGCTTTCGCCTACTTTATTAGGCTCTGCATTATGGAAGGAACCGTCACTTCTGGAGAGCCAGCAACTTTGATCCCTTCAAATATGCTTTGGACGCAGATTCATGCCACGGCTTACCCTATTAGGAAGATCTCTGGCGAGCAGTTTTAGTGTTCACGTGTGTTTCACACCGCCCTCATGCCTGACTACGAGGTAATATTTTTATGATCATTTCGGCTTGCGGCTCCTTTATGGCGAAATGAATTCAATGCGAACTGCTGGCCGGAGCTTTCTTGGCTCTAGAAATGAAAATTTTTATGTGTTCTCTACATTAGATACTACAGATGAGAGTTATGACTATAAAGCAGGTACCCTTTCTTTAGCTTTTTGCAGTCGTAAAAGACGAAGCAGTAGACCGAAGACTAAAAACCGTGTTTTTTTCTCGAAATCATGTCCACAGCCACACTCATTCCTAAATAGAATCCGTAGTAAGCACCACTTTTGCCTGCCTTTTGAGCTATTTTGAGCAATACTAGGTGGAAAACAGAAGACCAAACACCTTACGCCTATCATTTGGCTGACTTCAATCAATCAATCAATCAATCAATCAATCAATCAATCAATCAATCAATCAATCAATCGATTGATCGATCGATCGATCGATCAATTGATCAATCAATCGATCGATCGGTCGATCTAATGTTTAATATTCAACAGAGGGGTGGTGTTACCACAGGCCTGATGACCCTTACAGACGGCAACGTGTTGACAAGACTAAACGCTTCGAAACGGCTCATTTGCGACGTAAATTACTTATTTGGAAGGGAAAAAATCGCGAGCCATCTCCACTAATGTGAAACCGAGGGAGGGGTGAAGCATGCACGTATAAGTATTCTTGGCGCCTTGATGTTTTTGCCAACGGAGATAAAATTGTTGCAGGTAAAAATATAACGCTTTGTCTCTTGTCTTTGAAGCACGAAGCTCTTTAGCGCGAGGTGTATACGGGTGTCCCGGTGTTTTTAGTATGCGTTACGTTCTAGCGCGAGGCGTAAACGAATTTCCCCGTGTTTTAGTACCGTGACTACATAAGACGACGATTATTATGACGACTAGAGGTAACGCCAACAGCCCCAGCACCTAAGGTGATTCCGCTGTGAACAAGGAGCGTGAACTATTGCGCTGATACAGACAAATAGACACTGAACCAAGAATCAAAATAGCGTATAACAAATTTGTTCGTAATGATTTAGTTGTTTAAAACACAATCCACCATCTGCTTTGGGGTAAGAATTTCAATATCACCTTGGCACCTTTTTGTTCACACGTACAAGCCGTGATGTGTATATTAGCTATTGCAGTATATACGTAGTCAGTGCGCCGGCGTGGTACGAGCCAGTTATCACGGTGTCTAATGCGTGAATCAGTAGTATTTCTCGATAACCCAGAAAATCAGTACGAAAAAAACATTGAAGCACAGGTTTGAAAACAAAAGAGAAAAGTTTTAGTCCTTTGCCAATCATCTTTCATAAAATTCCCCGCATTTCCCCGAGGGGAAGAATGTGATAGTGCGAATGCACGAGTTGAATTTGCGCGGTTCGGTAATGTTCGCGAAAGAGAGATCACACACACACACACACACAACTACAAAGAAAGAAAGATGCATTTATTCACAGACACCTATTTGTGTTGTCGTTGTACTTGATTGCTAGAGCGGATCTCAGCTTTGAAATTTCGTGTCAGTACTTCTTTAAGCGGGTGCATTAGCCCTTCTCACGCCCGATTCCTGGCCAATCCCCCACGTGGGTATGTGCCATGTCAGCGGCCAGGCAGCGCGCGCCCATCTCCCCCCGTTGCCAAGGAAGACGAGGAGATTCCTGGCCAATCCCCCACGTGGGTATGTTATGCGGACATCGCCGGTGGACGCAGGTTCAGGGTCACTTAAGAAGTGCATTGCACTTAATAAAGCAGATGAAACTCTCATGTTCATGAAGGAGTAATATGTCATACTATGGAAATAGCTGTTTCGTTGAGGGAGCAAATGGGGCATTGGCTTTACTGCAAAGTGTTTTCCTTTTCAAGCCGGGAATTGTGTTAGCATTTTTGCCTGTAGTCATGCACCAAAGAAGTGTGCAGTAATTGACATGCGAATTAAACAGGGCATGATAATTTTGCAACTTAGCTTAGTTGGGAAAACATGACGACATCTGGCTGGCGTTCTCAGTGCAGATTATAAAAATTTTCCGATAGACTGCACATGACAAGTCCACGTCATATACGGGACCATCGTTATACGGGACCTTTGTCCTGTGCAGGATTTTTAGCCTGCCACTGTAGATACATGGCTAAGGCGTTGTGCTGCTGAGCACGAGGATGCGGGTTCAATTCCCGGCCGCGGTGGCCGCTTTTCTGATGGAGGCGAAAAGCGAAAAACGGCCGTGTGTACGAGATCTCGGCGCACGTTAAAGATCGCCATGTGGTTAGAATTAATCAGGAGCCCTCCACTACGGCGCGCCTCATCGCCTGCGTTGTGTCGGCGCGTTAAACCCCACAATCATAATCAGGACAAGATTTTTATACATAGCCATGCGCATGAGCAAACTCGGTTGGTAACGATAAACATTTACTAAGATTTCTGTGCTGCTTGTGTGTAGGAGCCGTATTGCGACAATATTAAGCAAATTCCATGGTGTAGGCGATAATTCAATTGGTTATTTCATGTTACCGGCTATGGGAACCACGGGTGACTTGTTGAGACACACGTTTGCAGCCTAGTTTTCAAAATATGCATTAAAATAACATCGGTCCCTTCAACTAACTTCCCGAAATCAGACAAAAAGCAAATTCTGAAAAATGTTTCAAATAAATTTTTTTATGCTTTTCCTCCTGGCACCGGGCTCCAATCCGGTTCCAATTTCTTTGTAAACTACCTCGATAGGCCCAGAATACCACTTCCAACGTTAGCGAAAGTGTGCCCCTAAATTTTTGAAGCAGTTTGGAAGCATGTGGAAAACAAAAAAAGAAAAACATTCTGTAAATGTAGCAGTTCCGATTCAACATGCTGCAACTAATCCGCACAGGGATTTAGGCGAACCATAAAAAAATTAAGGGACGCTTGCACTCACGCGCAAGACTTTAATGACGAAGCTGTTGTAGGGGAGCGTTGCCGGACACATAGTTAATTATTCAGTATCATTGTTTTCTTGCATAGTTGCAGCGCTAGTAACCGTCGTCATATGGATCGAAGTCGTCTTCTCCGCGGTGGGTGTTGCAGGAAAAATCATCCTGAGCATTGTAGACTTCCTTAAGGTCTTCGTCATCGACTTGAGGTCGGGATGGCGGGATCTCCATGTCGTCACGTGCCGGAGTGGAACTCTCCTAGCCATGTCTCCAATTATCTATAATGGCTGGGTGGTGGTGGTGGTGATTTATTAACAAAGGAGGGCAGAGAAAAGGCCTGGGGATATTGTTGAACTCAACGGGGAGTTCACCCTCATACAACCCAGTCCAGGGAAGGAGATTGGGGCTTCAAAGGATAGGAAGAGAGAAGGGGGAAGAGAAGAGCGGTAGGAGAGTGGGAGATAGTCTATATCGCGTTCGTTTAGTCCATGACTCGATGGCTACAAACGCAGCGCTAGTCCTGTTGTAACCAGGCAGTTGACTAGGTGCTAGAAGACCTCCCGTCGGATGGCGTCCGGTCCCGTGGGGAACAGGAAGTCTTCTAGCTTGTGGCTTGGGGCACCGAGTCGCTGGAATTCAGTCCGGAGTTTCTGGAGAATGCGGCGCCTGCGGAAACCTCTCACAAGCAGGGTGTTTTTTTTCCGCTTGAGAATTAGCGCTGGAGTTTTTTTTTTACATGCGCTGTAGCGCTTGACGACAGCGCGGGGGATTTTGTTTGATTGAGCCACTGCGCGAGCCGGGCACTCGGTAGTAACTGCGAGACACGCACTCACGAGCGCTCGCCATTTTCTAGCTCTGCAGGGTTTTCGCCATTTTTTTAGTGCCACTGCGCGTGCCAGGGATGCACGGTCAATGCCACGAGACACGTGCTCACGAGCGCTCGGCGTTTTATTTGCATTTTTCCTTCAACGGCGAACTTACGACTTGTATAACAGTTCCGTTGTTAAAAAAACCCAGTGTCATTTCAAGGACCCCTTATGCTCGGAACCTAAAGGAGAGAGTAGCAGCAAAATTAAGGAGAAGCATTCATTATGATCTCTAAGCAAACGAGTTAAAGATGCCATATCTGTGGAAGCCGGCCTTAATCTCTTAAAAAAATGTATTCGCCTCTTTCGCCGTAACCCCTAAAATCAGAAACACAAAAACCCTTCTTGAGATTTTATGCTTAAAGGCGCAGCGACGCATCAAAGCCAAGGTAAACTTCAGATGGAAGCACGGACTCTGCGCAAACTACGGGTGGTCTTGCAGCCTTCTGTCATTAAACCCTGCATGCTTCGCCGGTCTCACCTTGATCTTATATGATAATTTCTCAGGGCCCCTAATAAGGACACCCGCTGTGAAAACCGGCTATTCACTATTAAGGGACTTCCAAAACGTCCTTTAACCACCGTTACACTTTATGTTTCTCGTTTGTTTACAAAATGCTGCATCTTTTCAAGATTTCCGAGTTTATGGTTGCACGAACGAAACCAAGTTTGAAACGCATGGATGATTTCTCTTTATAGCAACCATGATCTGTTGAAAAACTGTATACTTAGTGCCCCTTTGCTATAATTTATTCACCCACTAGTCCTGAATAGATTTGTCAGAAAATTTCGAAGTGGCTACCAGTTTAATGAAGATTCTAAAATCAGTACGACAAAGTAGCACGTGGTTTCCAAAAGAAAACTGAATGATTGTTTGATTGGTTGATTGATTGATTAATTGATTGATTGTGTCGTTGAACTTACCGACGTTATACAGGCGATGAGGGTCTCCGTAGTGCAGCGCATAAAATTAATAAATACCCAACATCTATTTCACCCTATTTCAACGCGAACTAAGAAGGGTGTTCCTTATTCGAGCACTGTTTTTCGTACAATGGTGTAAAGCGACAAATTAGGGGGGTTGGAAGATAAACAAAGGATGCGAAATACCACCGACTACGAAAAAGGGTGTAAAAGACCTCCCATTTTGCGGGTAATTCATACCCGTTTACACTGTTGGACTGAACATTTTCTACAAACCAGGGGGTTATTTTGTACTTCACGATATTTAAAACAATATAAGTTCGCATAATTTATTACCAGCGGAGCTGTTTAGGCTTCACCTTTATTCTGTGGTGTTAGGGAAAGAAATACAAAAAAAAAAGAACTGAGGCGCCTCTAAAGGATGCACCACCGAAGATTGGGTATTATAACAGGGAAGGCGGCTTTTGAATCTCTTCTAGTGTGAGCACAAGGGTTGTATGTGTATGAAACCCTCTTTTTATACCACGTTAGAGGTACTAGTCTTACTGGAATATTAAAACAAAAAATTGGCGCAGCTAGCACTAGTGGTGCAAGTCTGGAGAAAGAGCGGATCTGGTTGTCGACCTGGATTGTTTCCCCATTGCATCCGCTATCAGTGTGGGGGACACACTGGAATAGCCCTTTAAAATCCGGCAAAACTTGGCTTCACCCTCAGCACTTAGCATAGCGCAACAAGAACAGCGCCAAACCTAACCAAACTATAAGCAAAGCTTAGCAAAACTTAGCAAAATGGCAGCATCTCCACTCCGTGGATGATGGCGAGGGTACGGAGTACGGAGACTCGAAATGACATCCAAGTTGAGCCCCGAGTGACATCCGATTTGCGCCCCGGCAGTCATTCGATTTGAGCCGCCAGTTGCCCCTTGATTATTCCCTAAATGAAACTGCAACTCACTGCTCAAATCGAATTTCGCTTGATTTTCGCTAGATGGTTGTGAGCGCACGGATGGACGCGGAAGTACATTGGGAGGTCCTAAGGTACTGCACACCGTTACAGGCGAGAAAGGACGCCGTTTGACTCTCGGGTACTCGTGTATACGGTCTTACCGATCCCACTGTACAGATACCGTGTAGGGCCGGGACAAGATGTTCTTCGGCGAGTGAAAAGAATGCCAGCTCTTGGTTATGTTAAATTGTTTTTCTTTAAATTGCATGTGGATGTACTACCTGTAAAAACGTGGATGATTGAGACAGGTGTATTTGTGCCTCGGGGTGCTGATTGCTTCCAATCCAAAAAGCCAGAGACCATCGAACAGGTTTTCATAGATTGTTGGGACGGGGTCTTCCTATGGGACGTGTTACAGCGTACCTTAAAGAAAGATTTCCCTGTGAATAGCCAATGAGTTAGGTTATTATCCATAGAAAATGAAGGGGGTGTTTCATACGACTTCATTATGTTACTGGCCCTACACGGTATATAGAAGGCTCGCATGGCCCGTCGGTACAATGATGTATATGCAAGGCCAGGGTGGGGATATTTTTCTGAAAATGTCCGCTACATAGTAGACGTGTTGACAGCCGAGAGTAGTCGACCCCAGTGTGTGACTGTGGTGAAGAGTGTGGCGAGACTACGCCTTTTTAAACCTGATGCACTAGCAAGGTATGGGCTAGTGCCTGTAAATTGGTTGATGTTTTGCACGTAAGTATTCACCCAAACCAGGAAATAAAAAAAAACGGTAGTAGCCCAATGGGTAAGACGACTGACACTAACTCTGGAATACCAGACGCCGGCTCGATTCCTGCCGGTGCCTCTGATTTTTTGCGATTCTAAATGCTATGCGCACGGACGCGGACGGACATTGTGCGGTGCTGAGGTACTCCGCACCTAAAGCGTGCTACACCGTATGGAGCTGTCTACCCCCAGCTCCGCTGTTCTTTAAAACTGAACACTTATTTCACACCCTTTTTACACCTTACAGAAAACCAAGGGTGTTGCAGTTGGTCGACACCCTTTTCGCCACAGAAATATTGCCTTTTTAATTTTAAAAGTTCTATTTGACGTTTCATGTCCAAAAGCTAAGCTTGGGTCATGAGGCCCACCATATATGGAAACGAGCGATCATTGCAGACGAACAATTTTCTTGCTTTTGAACATTTCTTACGAAGTGTGGAAGAGGGTATGAGGGGATGTTTTGTATTTCCTAGTGCAATTATACATTCGTGCACGTCCTTTGTGAATGAACAGCTGCGCAGCTTTTCCACGCCCTTTCTACACCCCACCAAAACCCAAGGGTGTTGAAGTATGTCAACACCCTTTTTTCTACACTAAAATGGTACCGACTTACGAATAAGGTGGTTGAGACTAAACAAAACGGTGTAATTGCTTCCCATCGCCGTTTCCCCACTTATGCTACACTCTGTTTGGACAAAAACGGTGTAAAAAATTTAGTGTGTTCGCAAAGTACGCCATGGTCAGTGCCGTCTAAAGAACTTAAAACCTGTTGGGTATCGCAGCTTTCTATAAGAATATTTATTCCCAACTCGAGGAATTATTTGAACATTCTCCTTTCTTCCTCAATTATTGACAGGCTTTGTTGACCTCCTCGGCGGGGCAAAAATTGCAGGAACTGTCCTGAGTGATGATGCTATGGTTCTGTCAACGAGGACAAAAGCCTGAGCAAAGCTATGGTGCTTGCCGGCAAAGCGAAAGCGGTAACTTTGTTACCATGAGCCACGTTGGCTAGATAAAAGCCATTATATCATGAAAAATAATAACAATAAAACACGATGGAAGCGCAAGAGTGGATGCGCAAGATGGAAGAGCAAGACTAGAAGTGCGGAAAAAAACCAGGTCAGGGAGGGAAACACACGCGACGAAGTTTTCAACTGAATTTATTATCAGTAAACACATCCATATACATAGGCTCTGTAACATGACTGGCAGGGGTATATATGCACACGAGAAATCTGAGTACACGTTAAACTTGCGCCGCTAGCATGTCAATCTATGTAATGAATAATACCAACGATGGGCTGCCTATATAGCCATCCTTATGTAAAGAAAAGGAAACAACAAACGCCTTGCTTGACAAATACTTTGTTCAAATTGCCTGAATGCTCTTGTGCGTCCATGCATTAGATTCATCACCATCGTCATCCCCAGCACCACCACAATCATCATCATCACCAGCCTATCTACGCCCACTGCAGGGCAGAGGCCTCTCCCATTATTTTCCAATTACCCCGGTCCTGTGCCAACTGTGACCAATTTATCCCCGCAAACTTCTTGATCTCATCTGCCCATCTAGCTTTCTGCCGCCGCCTTAAAGGCTTGCCTTCTCTAGGAATCCACTCTGTTGCCCTTAATGAGCAACGGTTATCTTTCCTTCGCATTACATGTCCTGCCCACGCCCATTTCTTCTTCATAATTTCTACTAATATGTCCTTAGCACGCGTTTGTTCCCTGACCCGCTCCTCTCTGTTCTTGTCCCTTAATGCATTAGATACTCTAGGTCAAAGAGGATGGTATAGGTATAGGGATGTTCAGTCCACCGCGTTGCCCGTTGCGTAGGCCAAAAGTGATCAAATCTGTGTAGTCGTGTTTTGTTCAAATACGGATGGTGTTTGTTGTCTATCCAAACTTAACTCAACAGTAGCATAATGCAGATCTGCAGAAAACTGCCAGTGTGAGGATAGAGCAGTTTTCAGTCAAGCCGAAGACTTGGGATAGCTCAGACACTTCAGCCTTTCGACAAGAACTCCCAAAGAGTATCACCATTAAACGCATCATATATGTTACTATCGCCGAACAATCTATTACTCAAAGTTAGTGCACACAGAAATGTTAAACTAACGTTGAACAAACGCATATTGTCCTTATAGAAAGGTGCTTGTGTCCCATCACGTTCTGTTATTGGTTCACATAAAACTTTCTGGTACTAAGCCAACTGTAACTGTAATGACAGATTCCTTCATTCTTCACACTCGAGCTTCTCCCTTCTGTATAGTTAAATAGTCGCGAAGATGATACCTTTATATACCAACGTTCCCGCACAACAGAAGTACTCATTCGTCGGTGGAAGTGTTAATCAGTTATTACTTTGAAGCATATGTCATGAATGCGGGCAATATTTTTAACGCTTGAGCAAGCATTGTTGTAAACTGTATCTTACACCACAAAATAAAACGGCGCCAAAAAAGGTGCCGAAGCATTCGGGGGAAGCACAACCTCCCAAATGGGAAAGAACAGATGTGGAGGAGCAGGTAACAGGCGACTGCTGGAAGTCGAACCTCCGCTGCACCCCCGAATTTCGTTTGCGTTTTGCTTTCCGCGCAGTCATCGTGAATAAAACATCGCCCCGGAGTAGTCCGCCCCGTGGGTCGACATAGCAGTGGGTCGACGGCTTCGCGCGTCATGTGCTTTTAGCGGATTCCAGGCTCCGCATTCCCAATGAGAAAGCCTTTGCCTCAGGGGGCTTTAGTGCCAGCCCATTTTGGCCGTGTGGAAACGCAGCTTCTGACGGCTTTAGCTGGTCGTTTTTCCGTCAAGCTCTTGGAAGCCGACATGGTATCATTTCAGGTCGTAAAGAACAGAAGACGTGAGAACGTTTCCAAGACCATTTCCATCCTGCACTGCTCTTGGACAGGGAAGTCTGCTCCTGTGGTTTTGTCCTTTTAGTTATTAGTTTACGCTTTGCCTTTTTACGGGTCCCTGTTTTCCGCCAGCTGCTACTCTCAGGTTATCTAAAAGGCACGTATCTTTGATTTCAACTTCTTTCGGCAAGGCATGCAGAAAAAAAAACTGTGCGGAAATTATTTAAAAGTCTTGGTTTCTCAGTGTAAACTCTTGCAGTGATATGTGCTCTTTCGAATCGGGGCAGTTTATCCTGATAGTTCTCAATATGTTTTTCATGCTGAGCTACATCAATCACATGTCAGCTCAAGGTTCAGTCGTACACATGGCAGCACCTCCTCGAGATAGATTGGACATTTCTCAGCTATTCACATTGTTTGGCCTAAACCTTCTGCTATGTTGCGAAAGCTCTTCTGCCCTACCTCACAGAATGTTGCGCATGTAAGAAGAAACCTTACCAACGCTTTCAATACTGGAAAGCACCAGCCAAAGTGATGGCTGGCAGGATGTCACGAATGCGACTATGCGACGTCATGAGTTTGCACTTAGTGTTGCGCTTTGTAGGTTGATCGAAAAATGTCCAAGGTTTACCTACCATGAGTATGACGTTCCATGGCAAGTCCGCAATTTTAAAGTACTACTGACACCAAACTTTCATGTTCTTTTGTTATGAGATTTAGTGATGCGTAATTGCCTAGCAGACCTAGCACACCAATTTATATATTTGAGTGCGGGATTAATAACTGCGGTGAATGGCCTGAAAATCCCCAGCTCCCGTTTATAATGCTGCCGACTTGGAGGGCGCGTACGACAACCACGCCACTACCTTACCGTTTTGTGCAGACATCGGAACACCGCGTCGGCGGGCGCAGGCGCTCCTTGACCGCACCGCACTAAGCTGAGTGGCTGAGCTGTCCGGAGATGTTCGGGCATACCATCAGTGCGGATATGTTATGAACGCTTTAAGTCGAAGGACAGAATGCAGCTTCTATTGCGACTGTATTCTACATTATCAACTACATTGGCGCATGCTGAACTTTGCTTTAGACAAAAGTGTAATTCTGGTGAGTCGTTCCTCGTGTAGATGTGGCTATACGTCACGAGCTACTTGAAGCTAGGTTATGTCACCTTCTTATCCTCGCCAGGAGTTTGCGTCCCGGTGATGTCCATTTTCTGCGCGCCGCTCCTCGAGATGTTCCGTCGGCACGACAAATGAGATAAAATTGAAGTACTATGTTCCTTGCCTCCCAGCCTGCTCGATGTCCAGCCAGGGTATTGGGATGACTAAATTTAGCGAACTGTATATCAACCCAAAAAATGGTTTCCGTACGTCTTTATTGTAAGGGCGGGCAAACGTTAACACTGAACGTTGGACTTACAAGGGTGGTGTAATAGGGCTCGTAGTCATAGTAGCGTAGTGAATAATAATACACAACGAGAAAAGTGTTATGGTGATAACGACAATGAAGGTGGTGGTGGTGATGGTGATAGTTTTAGCGGCTCCAAAATAGGCCTGACAAGCGCAGCTGTCGTGTGCAGCTGGCATCAGGCTCGTCAACAATGACACTACCCCGCTAACGTTTATTAAAGAACGCTTGATAACCCTCACCGTGATCTAAATCGTTTCCATCAGTCAGAAGGCGTAAACATACAATTATTAGTTACTTTGATAACGAGCACTACAAGGGATTGCCACAAGAAATCTCTGCGCGTATTATGCATGCGGTTTTCGAAGATACAAGAAGCTCAGTAAATACATAGCGTGGTCAGTCAGCCTAGTACCCCGACTCGCCGTACCAGCTGGTCTGAAGTTGATATGTTTAGTTATCTCGAGTACAGATAACTGCACAAACACGAACACATGCACGAAGAGTGCACACAAATGTCAGACGAGGGAGATGGCCATGGTCCCAGAAGGGCTTTTAATGTTAGGTAACTGTAATTGAGGCACTCGAGCTTCTGTGCGAGGCTGTTTCTTGCTTGATGGCATGTAGCGCACTCCAGTAAAATATGCCAAGGAAAGTGATTACTGATGGGAACTTACTCTATCTTATTCCCCCCCCCCCTAAAACTGGTAGATTAACTCCTGTAAAATATGCTCGACTATTTCCGGTGAACTGCAGTTGTGGCAATACGAGTTCGAGTTTAGACCAAGGTGATACCGGTAGGCATTTGTGAGCGCTACGTTGAGACGTAATCAGTGGCGTAAAGTGCTAACCTCATTATTTGAATGCCTCAATGACATCGGTGTCGCTGAGATGATGTAGGGCCAGAACATCTATTGACTTTTCACGTGTCACACTGACGGTCCCCAGCACACATGCTACCTCTTTTTTGACTCTTATTGCCTTCTTTATTCTCTCCCTTCAACCTTACTTCCGATTGCAACTTTATTCCCTCCTAGGCTCCCCGCAGAGCAGCATGTAGGCGTTAAAATGCCGGCGGAACTCTCGGTTTTCCCTTATTATCGAGATTTCTCTCTCTCTCTCTCTCTCTCTCTCTCTCTCTCTCTCTCTCTCTCTCTCTCTCTCTCTCTCTCTCTCTCTCTTACAACTAAACAATACATTAGTCGAGCGTTTACACTGTCGGTCTAGCCCGGAGTCCGTTAGAAACATTAGTGGTGCTTTTCAAGCGCGTCATGCCATTGGCGCAGTCAAGGTCACCCACGGCGCATGTTGTTCCCGTAAAGGGATATAGGTTCAGAGGGTCACGTCCCTAAAAGAGTTAGCGGTGCTAAGTTTCAGTTCAAAATGAGAAATTGCGGAGGGAAATTGTTTGACGTTTTTGCGAAGTCCGCAGGCGAAGCACCGATTGGCCGAAGTCTGTTAAAGCTTAAAACAAGGCGATTTCGGTCGGACATGTTGAGTCTGATCCAATGCAGGGTAGCTTCTTTCGAGCTTGTACGGGTAGCTTGCTCTCCGGAATCTTTCCTCCGGTTCAATTGCACACAGCAGCGTGTTGATCTTTCCCGGGTCAGACTATAGAGCACGCGTAAAGCGCTCGCCGCCACAAATGCAAGGTCCCGTTCGTCGCGCCTTGAAAAAACCACTGCAGTAATTCGGACATTGAAATGGTCGGAAGCCGAAGAGCGGTCGACTTTATTGTTGCCAGCTGCACCCCAGGACCACAGTCAAACATTAAGAACATTCATTTGCTCTTCCCGATGCGACCGGCCTTTCGCAATCCCAATCCTACTGTCGCTGGCCCTAACTGGGAACACCCAGACTCGAATGAAGTGTATTTTGCGGTCCCCATCAGTGAGTGTTGCTGGCATTCGCTGGAAAGTAAATTGTTCATCTTCACTAGGCGCAAGAAGGCACGGACAAAACACTCAGGTCAACACAAACAGGGCGCCCTGTTTGTGTTTACCTCAGTCTTTCGTCCATGTCTTTTTGCGTACAGTGAAGATGAATCTAAACCAACTCGCCCAATTTTCTGTTCTTTGTTGCCATACATGTGCGAAAGAAAAGCAATGCGGCTGATGTTTTAGACACAAACCTGGACTGTTCAATTACAGGAAATGCCCGACGTCCTTTCCTGTAATACGGAGAAGATAGAGTACAGTCAAAACCGACTACAAAGAACCCGGATAAAGCGAATTATGCTATATTTTGAAGAAAAATAAACCAGCTACGGAATTACACGCAAACATATTTATTATAACGAACTTCACATTTGATATGTCGAACTCGGTGTGCCTAGAATGGCCCCCAGAATGCATGGTCTTGGAGCGGCGATTGAGATGTTGATTGGCCGCGACCACTGAGCAAAGGCCGTGACTGAGACATTGCGCTTCGTATGGAGCGACATGACGCTCGACACTTTCCGTAACTGTTTCCGACGCGCTGATCTCACGACGGAACCCGCAGTCAGTGAGTCCGAACCAAGACGGCCGCTCGCCAACCTTTCCGATGCTGTGACAAAATGAGTGTCCTTCGAAGATTTCCTGAGTGTCGACGACGACGTTGCCGTCACTGTAATCCCCTCGGTCGGCGGCACCGTCAGCAGCACCGTCGTAATGCTGATGAAAAGCACCGAGGAGGCAGAGGATCTCGCAAGTGAAAGCCGTCCGACGCTTAATGAAGTGCCTTCGGCAGTCGATGTCCTCCGCCAATATTTCTGGGATTTTGAAGGACATGGACTCGAACTGGTGCAAACAATGTCTCGTGTAAAGAATGCTGTGCTAGTTGACGCTGGCAAAGCGAAAGGAAAAAAAATCACCGCTTTTTTTGAAGCGGGCAGTAAAGTTGTTAAGGCGGAAAGTACCTTTATTATTTGCAATAAATCGATTGTTTTGTGTGTGGTAATGACACACTTTATTTTGTTCGTTTCTGCATGTGGGGATGGCAAGGAGATTACCGCGCATTGCGAACTCGTAACAATAATCTCGTTATAGGCGGGTTTGGCTATATCAAAATATTGTATATATCGAACTAATCGTGGCACATATTGCAGTTCGCTATAACCGGGTTTGACTGTACATGGCATTTGGAGCATCCGCTCAGTGGGGGACACCCCCTCAGCGCCACGGGGCCGCCCTTGGGCTGCGATGTGGCTGTAGCAGCTGCGCCTACAGCCGAGATTCACACTCCGGCCAGTGCCTTAGCTACCGTCACAGCAGTAGATACCTAGTTACGGCACCTTGCGGGGCACGCGGCCCAATATTGTGCAAACGCTGCGGGCAGTTCCGCTATTTTTGAAGCCCAGTACACAGTAGCAAGTTTATTGCAGGTAAAAATGTTACTCAAATCGTTTCACCGGCTTAACTATAAAAACTTCTCATCCCAACACGTAAACAACCTTAACTTTTTTTAGAAAATATCTTCCATCGTAAACTTGACCCTTTCAAATCAAACTTCAAATGTAAAACTTCAACATAAACATTTCATATTAACACTATTGGAACTCCGAGGTTTGAAAACATATTTGTGCCATTTTTTTTATGGGGCTTTTATGCATTTGGTGTTTTTCACTGTCTTTTTAGCCCGATTTCGGCAGGCACGAGAAACCCAAGTGTGCAAGATAAATTCAGCGGAGACTTGTCTTGACGGGTGATGTACAACGAACAAAAGAGAAAAATATGCGAGAACTATATTAGGGCTGGAGTTTAACGATCTTAACTGTCAGTGAATTCTCTGGCGAAACGCACACTCGTTTTTTTTTCTTTCCTGCAAGCTGAGACCGTATGTTTGTGCTCGGGATGATCCAGGGTCCTAAGTAGGGAGCCAATGAAGCACAGAAAAATGTGTTCCCAAGAAAATTTGAAGATTTTCTGCATGGAAATTACGGCGCGCAAGATTTATACTCAACGCGCTCTTCGGCAAAGCACCCTATTGCGGATGTTGAACTTTCCGGCGAGTCATCAAACATTTTTTTTCTTGGTAAGAACAGGTGCAAACTTGGTAAGAACAGGTGCGCGAGATTTCATGGTAAGCTAAAAGCATACTCTAAGGCACAGCGGGAAGTTTTGTGGAGAGCTTACGTGTTCTATTCAGTTCGTAGGCTTCTGTAATAAGAGAGTGATTTTTTTCTACAATGAGTAATGATGGCGGGATGGTCGATTTGATGAAAACGCCATTTTCTTCGAAAATTGGTTATTTTCCAAGACAATTTATCCACCTTTGTTTCATTGCGCTTTAATTTACGGATGTTCAGATGTACATTTGTGGCGGGAACTAGAAGCAGGCCGGTCGGAAGAAGCAATATTAGCTGTGACCACACATTTGGCAGGAAATGATAACCGCAATTGGAATTCAGAACAAATCGGAAAACAAAGAAATGTATTATTTTTTTTGTGTTGGTCATTCCGCAATAGATCTATAATCTAATATTTCCCAGATAGAGGTCCTGACCATTTTAAGCTGCCTCACAACAATCTTGCAAAAGTTTCTTCATCTGCATATTGGAGCGCCGGAGAAGGTTTTTACCGTAGGTAGTATAAAGAAAAGCATTAAATTTTTGAAAACTAAGGTTTTCATTCAGCTCCTTCGGGACGAGTAGTTTCTGGAAAGATACAAGTACTCATTTTTGGATACGATAATCACTCACATGCCGAATCACATGAAACAACAAATTACTGCTGATAATAAAATTTCTCCCTTATCTTTAAGGCTTGCTTTACGATTTGTTTGTAAGATATTTCGGCACGCATAACTCGGGTTGAGGGCAACGTATAGCGAAGCATCCGTGAGTTGTTACTAGGACGATACTATTATTCCCGAATAGACTGGACAACAAAGGAGCAGCCGCTAGAGCAGCCGATACGCATGGTTCAAAACAGGTCGTTGAAAGATGTGGTCCTCCGGGCGGCGGTCCACCGAACGGAGGGTTGCGCGAAGGTTCTTGGTGGTTATTGCTGCTCGCCAAACCCCCGACCTTTTTCCAGAACTGCGTACCATGATTACGGTGTTCAGGAGGCGCTTCTTCCGCGTGTCGTGTTGCATTTCAATTCTTAAAGAAGCCATGGAGAGAAAACACAAGTTTCGTTCATTCAAAAGATTGCCTCGTTAGAATTATACTGACACCACTTCTAACGTAAATTTCGCTCAAATAAGCTACATAGTTAGGAAACAAGAGAATAACCATGCGACCAACTAGGTCATTTCACGCAACAGAACCTATGATGTCATTAGAGACAGCTCGGCGATTGGCGGAGGGCGGCAAAGCAAACGTAAATAAGGCAGACCTTATAAGCTTGCAGAACAAGCTATTCGCTCTGACATTTAGGGCACATTCTTTTGAAAGTCCTACGGATGGCGGGAAAAAGAGTGGAAGTTACGAAAGGACACGTAAACAAAGAAGTACCGATGCGTATGCTGCTGTTGTTACTGCGCGCACTATGCTTGGTTTAGCTTCACAGGACTCCTTTCCTTTGGGGTTGTTTCAGTTGACACTTGCCGATTGACGCAAGCGACGATGTCTTACGTGACCGTATTTGTCGAGCGAGCACCATGTTTCACGAAACGATTGTCGCCATGAACAAAACAAGCTAGGTACAAATACGCTCACAAAAAAAAAACTCCCAAGCATTTCCCCGAGGGTGAGCATGGTTAAGTGCGAATGCACGGGGTGATGCTATGAGGGGGAGTAAAGTTAAAATCCGTTGGCATTCGCCCGTGAGCGCGCGCGAGCCGACCCACGGAGGTCTGGCAGTTTATCGCTGCATATATAGGGGGGTACGCCTTGCCCAGCGCGCCGAGCCAGGTGGCTGAGAGAGGAGGCGAGCGCAAGGGGAGAGGGACAGCGGCGCACGGCAGCTGCAGCCGAGCGAGGGGGAGAGGAGAGAGTGTGACGTCACGGTTGAGAGAGAGGCGCGCGGCAGCTGCTGGGGAGAGGAGGCGCGCTGTGACGTCATACCATGACGTCACGGCGCGAGGAGCGGTGCGGGGAGCGGCGCGCACCCGCGCAGCCACGGCGAGGAGGCGGAGCGAGCGCGGTCACGTGGTGAAGTGACGTCACCGCGCCGTTGCTACGGACGCTTTCCCTCCGCTCCGCGCCGTTGCTAGGGAGAGGAGGACTGCGGACGGACGGCGCCGCCGGCGGTGGAAGGTTTGGGGTCGCTTATAAAGTGCATTCGCACTTAAAAACCAAAGGCAGGAAACGGCTTTCCGTGGTGTGGTGACGCCATCTAGGTTCACTAGCGGTAAACAAGGCCCTGTAATGCCATTGCAGTCATGAAAACGCACGATTTCGAGGGAAAATCAAAATTTTGAATTAAGTAATTAATTTCTCAGTGAATAAAGCCTCGTTTACATTCGGACAAGCGCTAGGGGTACTATAATACACGAAATCTTTCGAATAACGCAAACTTTTGTTTTGTCTTCATGGCTCCTTTAAAAGGCAGTCCGGCCTTCACCAATATCAGCAGCCAAACAGCGCGGGAATGCGTCGGGGGGCTAGCGCTTTTATTCCTGAACCTGGCTCAGCTGCTTCTTAGGGTGGGGCAATGTGGCTGTAATTCGCTCGAACAGAAACTTGTGTGAAGAATAGTGTTGACCAACTTAATTCGCTGAACTTCTTGCCTCCTCTCTCCATTATGCATCTCCCTTCGGCCCGCTACTTCCTGCAAAATCACCAGGTTCGAGTTCAAATTTACACTTTACCTTTTCCGTTCCGCGGCCTCTCCTGACACTTCCAATACATCCATGTAACATGTTCAGCTTTGATGGGCAACAGTGGTCTCGGCGATGCTGCCTTGGCTTTCTTGTGAAAGCGGTTATAGAAACGATTATGTTGTGATGAAACATTTTAGAACAGCGTAGTAGACGCCACAATAGAATAAGATGGACGCGGGCCGACGCTGAGCTCACAACTAATTTTATCATAACCGCAATGAGAGCCACGGGGGAGTAGCCCAAGAACAGCGCTAGAAAATAGAGCCTCTGTCTGGATTGTTCAAGTTTGATTTTGGGCTTGTCTATACGCCACAGTTGATATTTACGATTTAGGGGTATCACGAAAACGCGAAGCAAATAGGCTCGAGGAATAAAAGAAATGCTGCTGGTAAACGAACAACGAGAAATTTATCAAAACGCGTTGTTTTTGTTAGAACAAAAAAAATAACAAAACATGGTGCACGATTTTAAGTAATCAATAGACCGTCCATCCATGCTCACAGTCATTGCTTATCAGGAGTCATTGTGACTGGACAATCTCGAAGTATGGGTCAATTTGAAGTGACTCGGGAAATGTGACCACATATGTGACCACACCAAGCTGTTTTTCAAATTGCGCTGATGACCTACGGCGCTCAATATGTGAGCAGCTTACCAAAATACTGCAATAAACCACGGTCAGGTCCAAAATTTTGTACGTAATTATTTCACCTTATAAAGAAATGGCTTTTCAAGATGGGTAACAAAAATCTAGAAGAGATACAACAGCCTTGTAATTTTGGAAAAATTGTTAAGGCAGATATAAATATCGAGATAGCAATGTGGCGCAGACATATTGTGGGATTGGCTGCGTTCGGTAAGTAGAGTAAACGGCAGTAAGTTACTAAACAGGCTGGTGAGCAACCCTGCTGTGCTCCCGGTTACGATAAGTATGGGGCGGAAAAATGGGGTGTCACTAAGCCTCTTGAAATAAAACTGATACCTGCCCATCGAGCAGATGAAAGGAAATTGCTAGGGGTAAGCCTAAAGCAAGAGAACAGTGTTGCGGGGATTGGGGAAGGAGGTCGGGGCGTGTAGAAGAAATTATAGTTCAAATTAGGCGGGAAAAGTACGGTTGGGCAAGTAATGTGGCAATGAAGGGCAACAGTTGGCAACGAGAAATGTCAAACCAAAAAGGGAAGACCAAGAATTAGATGAAGATATGAACGCGAAAAAATATGGGAACGTAAAAGCCTTGGCAGAGACATAGTAGGGGTGGCCTTCGTCCTGCAGTGCACACTGACAGGCTGGCGGTGGGGATGACACAGATGATGAAGATGAGGCGAGGGAATTTCAAGTCAACGTACGTTGCCGGTTTTTTTCTCCTCCAGTATACGCCTCGAGCGCTGCCTGTAAGGGCGCCACTGAAATCCCCCCAGCGGCCCGAAAGCAGTTGCGGGAGTCGCCGGCTCGCTCACCCCTGTGGCCGTTGCTTTTGCGGCACGTTCGCGACTGATATTTGCCGTTTGTATGCGTTGGAAATACATATTTATGTGGAGCAGTCACTCTGTTCGCAAATGTGGTGTATTTATGATAGTGTAAATGTTTCTGACGCGACCTTAATGTGGTACATTCGGTCCGCATAAGCGCCAGGTGTGTGTCACAAGCAGGCGTCACGGAACCGGCATATATGCATAGAGATTTTTGCAATTCCACTGCCCTGAAATTTACTAACGGTACCCCCGTAAGCAGCGTTCGTTCAGATGCTCATGCTACGGCTATACACTGCGATGTATATCGGTTTCGTGTGCTTTCATAATCTAGCGGAGCACTCATTACTGACAGCCCGCCAGTTACGCTTCATATCTCGGAAATTGATCACTACCCTGAACAAGCCAACGTGGCATAAATGTTATGGATATTCTACGCAATAACTACGATGGATAATGCAAAAGTACATGCGGGAGTCAGCCCAAAGAATTTACGGCTGGGTCGTCTGGTCGCGAGGTGAGCATGCACGTGGTTTCCCAAACAGTCATCGGTTACATATATCCTCCGCTTATACCCGGGGCCGTGACTAAACGCTTCTTCAAAACATCATCATATGACACAGGGAGCCTGCAGAATTTAGCATAAAAGTGAAATCAGAGGGCCTTTTTAGATACCACACTCTTTCAACGACACTTTTTACCGCTTGTGAACTGCATGCTTCCTTAATGTATGCTTCAAAAAAATGTGTCCGCCGAGTGATGAGCTGTCAAAGTCGAAAAACAAAATACAGGTGAACGCGCAGCCTTTGTGTGATTACTAAAACGGTCATTTCTTGATTTGGCTGCGCATTTATACACAACGATAGTTATGCGGCTTACTCCTGTCTCTCCTTGCCTTGGAAATTATCAGTGCATTTGGCATCTAGTTGGTCCAGTGAGTTCAGCCTTGCTTGTAAGACGAACGTCTCTAAGATTTCCGAAACTGCACTGTTTTTTTTTTTTCATTCCCGCACGAGCTATTACATTGCTTCCGGGCTTGGCACATCATTCATTTTTCCGTGGTTTCATTACTTTCCTTTGTCCATGCTATCAGGCGGGATTGGGCACATATTTAACTACCCACAGACTTGGAATATACTTAAGATGTTCGCGTGGTCTCTATTTCTATAAAAGGAACTAGTTATTGTGAGGTATTAGGTAATCACCTCCCCGAATGATATTTTTCTACGACGTGTACATTCAAAACAAGGCCGAATTCGTTGTGCCAGTTGTACCTCTCATTGTGCCAGTACTAGGTCTAAACGAGGCGTCAATAGAATTAACTTGCGCCTGAAATATTCGGAGGTGACGGTGGTGATATGCCGCTGCCGTCACCGATGCCCGTAAGAGCGGCGCAGAAGCCCGCAGTACCGCGTCCCCGGTTAGCTCTTTTTGGCGTTCGAGCACTCCAATCAGGACGCAGCGGTTTTTGAAGTGCCCTAAACCTACTATTTGCTTACAGACATCACCATAATCGGATGTTGAGGGCGCTAAAGGCAAAAAGAAGCGAAATAGAACCGAAACACTGCATGACCCGCTATCAGCTGCGCAGCGGGCATCCCGTAAGCGCCGCGGAGCAGCGGCGGCAAAGCAGCGGCAGGCGGCGCAGCGATCGCGAAGCTCGAGGCGTATAGGCCTAAAGACGCCCTATGTGGGAATAAAACTATTACATTAAGTGCAACGCCTCTCACGCAATTGGGGCTGGGCGCATCGGCAATAGCCCCCTCGCAGCCGAAATCCTTCGTGAACGTCAACGAAGGTACCAGGAAGGAAGTTCCGCACGCTAAGCCTACATACCCCGTTAGTGACGAGCGCTTGAAGCTCCGATGAAGAGATTCCGAAGTGCCGCCGTTCACTCTTTTCAATTTCTCAGTGGGGAAGTCATCGTCTTCGACTGGTGCCTTTAATTGGACATATTTGGATTGCGCACGTGTTTTTGAATGACGAATGCCGAATGCCGGGTTCCGAAAAATATGCCATATGAGATGACATATTGTCGAACACAAGAGGAAACGTTTCTAGGGTTGTTCTGTCGAACTCCGTGATTGCGTTTGTTTCTTTGTCACCATTCCTTTGGTTTTGTAAGTGATAATTCAAACATTAATTTTCCAGCGCTCGTATAAACAGTCTTTCGTTAGCTCATCTTTCTCTCAGAGTCTCAGTCAAGCGCTAGATTTAACTTATACAACTGCGCTACCCTATGCGTGGGTTTGTTAGTTATGTTAGCGCTTTTAACATCGCTCTCAGCAGTGGATATCCTGTGCTTATTCCATTGTACCATGGTCAAACTGAAAGAAGCGAGTCTAGGTGGAGTCGCTTCTGAAGACACATTTCCTCATTGTGCAAGCAGTGGGCCTTGCTTTTCATGTGGAGTTCGCAGAGATACTCTGATGGGAGTGTAAAAGTTCTACTAAGACGTACCTCAGTGGCAGAGAGATTTTAAAAGACTTCATATTCATAAGCTTTCAGGGCCTACTCCGGTAAGAAAGGCAGAAATACGCTACGCCTGTGGCTAACAAGACTGACTGAAAAAGTGGGAATACGGAAGTCGCAGAAGGCCGAAAAGGTATATTTTTCAGTGCGGGAATAAGTGTGAAGGATGCGGCCATGGATTTTCGCTTCCCTTTGAAGAATACAGGCTGTCTCAGCCGGGGCAGCGTGAATCTCTTTGCGCTGGACAGCGGTAAGTCCACGGGAAAGTACAGGCGCTTGATGAAGGACTTGAAAAGAGACCGCAAGACTCCCGTGGCTCATGTATCCCGCTTTTGCATAATTCATGCCGCCATTCGCGGAAGCTGAGGCCATCGCCAGATGCTGGGTCCGCCTCGTTTATTGCGAGCGAAAATTTACATAGGATTTTTTCTCCTACTGCCAGCACGACATAATGTATTCCTGAGATCCAACACCTCTTTATTCTCTTTCACGGATGTTCTTTTTAGTGGCGTGCTTTTTATCGCATTTCTAAACTAGCAACCACACGAACGGATCGACACGGGTACAACATGTAGCAGCATCATGCTTTGGGAACTCCTCACATGAGTTTGTCATGTTCCATAAGTTGCGGGCACTAGTTGGACAGCGACACCATCAAAGCACCAAGCGGTTGCCCTAAACAAACTTTGATGAGAAAGTTTTCGCAGTGCCTAAATTTGGACTGTTGCGCTAACAAATGTCTCAGCGCATGCTCGGAAAATATGTAGCAAATTAATGGTGATTACTTACGTTGTCATGAAATAGCAAAGAGTAGTGCTAAGAACATTATAGCAAATGTTTTACCACTTTAAGGCAACACGTACGCTCTAAAAATCTGACTTTAGACGAAAGTTCCGGCGCCGGTTGGAGTATTAATTTACTAGCTTCGTCAATCGTGACACATGCTTCAGACAAGATACCGACATAATGCACGACATAACCGCATTGTAGCTCGTACTTTCATTTTTTTGTATACCTATAAGGTCATGCCAGCGGTTGATGATTTCAATAAGTACTAACTCTCTAATATTCTTCTTGGCACAATTTGCGTTTGCGTATATTATCTGAAAACAATATTTATTGAAAGGCTTTCAGACGTTTAGTGATGCAAACGTGAACCTACTGGAGAATAAAGATCAATTTTTTTGTTCCAAATACCGTTTATCAGCACATCTTTGTAGCTGCATGCACAAAATATAATTATATCTAGCACGTCAGCATTGACGTGATCGTGTTTGTCGAAACGAATAAAAGTATCCAATTTGCAAAATATCCGCTTTTACGAATTGCGTCTAAAAAGCTGTTTCAGCTTGCTTAACTAGAAGAGTGGGAGCCAGTACACGGCGGTTTAATTATTAGCATTGGAATTACTACGCACGATTACCGCGAGAAGCGTGAAAAAGCGTAAATCGCTTTTTACGCAAAGGCTTTTAACACTATAGCGCCAATAAACAAAGCAAGTAATTGCATCCTTGCCTATATTGTTTCAAAAAAAAAAGCCGTAACTTAGCTCGGCTATGCCAGGATATACGCAGCGGGAGCTAAAGTTCAGCTGGTTATTTCTAGGTTTTCTGGTTGTCCAGGATTAGCTGACTATCATGCTTACTGCTGCTAAAACGATTTCCAAGCCAATCAAACCCAATCAAATCCAATACAGCCCATTCCATTCCTGTCCAGTCCAGTCCACTCCAGTCCAGTCCAGTCACTGCTCCTCGCGCATGCGCAGCATGGCTCTCCAGGAGCCACGTGAAACGGATATCAAGCGGCGCCGGCGCAGCGTCAGACTGCGCAACGGAGACGCACAGGTGGGCACACGCCGGAGCCAGTGCGTCTGCCGCGGCTATGATGTCACTCCTCTGAAATGCGGAGATCAGAAAATGTGGAGACCCAATTCTCTACATACCCGTACTCCGATTGGATTTCCAATCCAATCCAATACAATCTAAATCCAATCTAATCCAATTCAATGCTCCTCGCGCTTGCGCGGCACGGCCCTTCAAGGGCCACGCGAAACTGCTCAACCTCAGCCTGTGTAGCTTACGCTACAATATTTCAACGCAGCGGCAGGATGACGGCAAAACGACCCCACAGAATTTGGACATGGCGGCCACGGGTAAGACCAAGACCAGGCAACGTGCCACACCCGGCTTAGTCGTGATCATTGTTGCACGGCACTACGCGCCACTGCTGTCTTCCCTGTGTTCCCATGGCGTGAGAATATGCTATGCCGCTTATGCTCAAGATACGAAGGAGTGTGTAACCAGACTTCTTACGGTAAAGCGAAAATTTCTTTTCTTGTCCGGGATTATTGTGATAAGAATAAAGCTGCTTGCTTTTCGGCGTAACAGAAATGATGCAGAACTTTTCAATTGAGAATGTTTGCTTCGTAGCTGATTTTTGTTTTATAAATGATGTATTCATTATATATATCTACCTCTACCGGCGCAACCAGCGCCGCTGAATGCTTTCTACTTAATCTTGAAGGCTTTATACTCCTGAATGCTTACTCGTGAATGCTTTCTGCTTACGCTTCCCGAATGATTTTTACTTACTTTTCAGAACTAGTTATGTAATCAGGCAATGCGAAAACGTTTTTGCCGAGGCTGTTACAATGGTGGACACCAGAGTTCTCGATTGTTATGATCGCCTAGGGCTGCAAAGGAGGGACGTGGTGGTTAGGAGACGAGAATAACTTAAAGTGGCCGCAATAAGTTTGTACCCCTTTAGGAAGCAACAGTCGAGAAGTTTCTGTCGAATAATTCAACAACCTAAATCCCGATTTTTTTTCTTCGTTGCTGCTATCGTCCTGGGGATGATAGCGGGATTTATTAACAGGCGCTGGTCTTGATATGCGCAATCATCTATTCCATTCTTTTCAGAGCACCATCGCCCGGTTGTCAGCGTGTTTTACTAACGCTTAGCGACTTCTATTCAGTGTCTCTGAGCGTTGAATGTTTGCATTTCGGGAATAACAGGTGGTGTGTATGGCAAAGTTGCTTGGGATAGCCCATGTTGCTATTCGTCCAGAGTGTCTGGTCGTCATCTCACGCACGTCATGTTCGTCGGAGAGCGCGAGACATGGTTTTACTAATTTGAAGAGCTCAGCTGAATTCTTCCCGGATCCGGAGCGTTCACAGCGACCGTAATGCAAGGCGCTTTCTCCACTGCCAATGCGCGCTGCCTGTGGCCGCCAGTTGGCTTTGTTTCGCTTTGCGCATAACCACGACAACCGATTTACTGCAGCTGCAGACTAACCACTTCTGCATCTGTAGACACGTGCATTGTTTCAATTATAAATACTACTTGGTAGCTATAAGTGCTTGACCTTTAATTGTTTATCAGCGTTGATGGCTGTGAGAGCCGCGTGCCTGTCAGCACTTGTGCTTTGAACTCGGTTTCGGAAACTTTGCAGATACTATGAGCGATGAAGTTCATGTAACGAGGCAGGCAACTATATGCGGAAGAAAAACAATTCCCAAAATACATCGTTTCCTTGATTCTGACAGGAGCTGAATATTTTAACACGGTTTTTGCTGCAACATTGCTGCCGCAGCAGTTATTACTATCATTGGCTCGTGCCCTAAATACCACACTTTCTGTTCAGACATTTTCTGTGTACATTACAAACAGAGTATGATTCCATGTGCACTGGAGAACTAGACGCCACATTTAACAACACGGTCATCGACACTTACGCGTGCGTACCTTTCACATGAATTTTGAGGTACTGGCTTTTAATAGATCTAAAATGCTCTCTGAGGTTCATGTGGAATTCACTATTTCAGCATTGTTTTTTTTCCTCACCAGAGTAAAAGAAAGGGTATGGCCCTTTTCCGTCTGGAAATTTGTGAGTCGCATACTCCAAGGGAGTTCGAAAACATAGTTCGCCGCTTCAAAACATTCGTCAGTACTCAAATAAAACAAGTTGTTTGGCGCGTTGATTCATAATTAGGGAAACAAAGTTCAGCGCAGTTTTGACGAGGACAGTGAACAGTCTGAAAAGACGGCTACAGTTGCATTTCTTACCGCCAATAGAACAACAAAAAATGACGAATAACAAACCTAGGCAGGAATAAACGTAAAATGAAGCTTCCCTGGTGGCATACCTGCGTGTAAATAAATTTGCCTGCGTAATTTTTTTAAGAATGTTCTTATGCATTGCGTAGATGGTAGATGCCGATTTTTTAAACTGCCAGCAGTGGTGAGTGCGTCGATACACATTCAACTTTTCAATCTCTTCGGCGAAGAAAAAAATTGCTCCAAGTGCAGAGAACGTTAAACGTGCCGCCAGTCGCTACACCTTCCATCCCCTCGGGAGCAGTAGTTGGATACCAGCGTTATTTACAGGAAATTTCCTGAGTGTACCCACGAGTCGCTTTCTAGAGCCGCGAGTACGATACGCTGAGCCACGCATTATCTGGTGTACGGTAAATATCAGGGCGCGTCCGGTAAGAACACATACGCAGCAGCCACCTCAAAACTGGAAGGAGAGCCAAAGGAATATTCGATTGAAAATTGTTGTAAAGCCAAACTTATCACTACCTTCATCATTGGACACAACATAACAATGACCGTGTGCCATCATTCCTTCCCGGCTTAACCGTGTGGCTCATCAAGAAAACCAGGAAACACTTTCCTTTGATTACTGCCTTTCGGCAACAATGAAAAGTGGCTCTTGGTGAAACGTGTGATTTTTGAGCCCCCTTCTACAGTCAGGCTCGTGAAGCTTGCTTCAGCCTTCGGCCGTAATTACGACGGTCCGAAGTCTGTGGTGTCGGCGTTACCGAGAGGGCCGTAAATACGGAATACGGGCGGCTACCACTTCCAGCGATCACCCACTCGTTTTACAATGCCCGTTTAACAACCTGGCCCTTAACTGCCCCGTGCGAATGACTGTGCCACTTAACAGCATGTGTACCTAAAAACATTGCAGCAAACACCCTGCCCGTTTGTGGCAGGGTACGCTCAATGGACGGGTTCATTATCGCTATCTGGGATCGCAACCGTTTGAACTCCGTACCTAAGGCTTCCGTAGGCTGGTAAAGCGCTGTTAACCCCTGCCGTCTTGCCTAAATAACGTGAGCACAGTGTCATACTATACTCCGTTTCATACATCAAGTGCAACGCTGTGAAGGCTACACAAGTAGCCCGGAAAGAAAGAAAGTGTATCGCTCCGCGCGGTTTCGTAGCCGTGTGGTCAAACGCGTCGCTCTGGAGAAAAGACGCTGAATTTTGAAGTACATGGGTTCGAAACTGCGTTCCAACGTTTCTTTTTATTTTTTATCGCATCTTTTGCCAGTTCAATTCTAAACCGTATTTCGTTCCCAGTCACCTAAACACTACGGGCATGCGGAAATCGACTGCACGTATGGGTTCATTGGATGCATACCGTGTTCATTTGCGCGGGCCGAAACAAGCTCCAACCGACGTTTCACCAGCAATGGCGATTTTGTCGCGATTCTGCAGCATTGTCAGTTTACCTCGTTGATTCTAGCGAGAACTTTGCGTAAGAAACACACGTTTTTTCATTGATGAGTTAGCACAGCTGCTCCAACCAGGGTGAATTACCAACAGGTGCTCACTTTCAACTTTCCTTTTCACCGTTGCCCTGATGATGCACTTGTTTCTGGGCCTCTCTTAAAACACTCAGCATGTTATTGATTATACCGGGCCGTCAGCAGAGCAACGGGTTCAGTTTTTACCGGAACAGTTGGGAACCGACTTTGGCACTGCACTGTGGAGTAGCCCGAAGCACTTGGTGCGAATAATGTATCATTTAGTATTCATGGGAAAGGCCAGAAAGCAGAATTCTGTACCTTTAAATACTGATTTCTGGCACACAAACGGATAATTCATATTTTAAATTTTTTATTCGCCCCTGCCCAGTCCTAATATATGCAACATTTATGTGAATTTTTGCGCGTGATTTATTTATTTCTTCACTACAATGTTTCATCCCGGGAACAAGAGCTATACTTTCTTTTGTGGTTGAAAAGAGAGCTCTTTAAGCTATGGCGTTATTCGCAAGATAATCATGGATCGGTCAATTGTTTTTCCATACGGAACCTTGATGCGGCCTGTTTTGCTGTGTTAAGGAAATCTCCATGGTATAGGTTAATGCTGTGACAAAAAACAGTACGTGCTTATGAGTTGGAGATTTGTTGCCATACATAAATGCATATAGAGGCAATACGGATTGTGTGTCATACACAAATATTGCAAGAGGAGGCTGACTTTCGCGGTTTAAAAAACAAACTTTATTTACAGGAGAGCACATCTGGTCGATTTACGGGTAGGTTCCGACTTCTTCCTTTCGTTCGTTCCTTCCACCTAGTTTTTGCAGAAGTTATATGACTGTTCCGGCTGCATACACTTCACGGCCGAACAGGACAGCACTACAACGTAGTGTCTTTCATAGCACGGGTCACTTGCTGACGTTAAACCCTACAAAAAAACCACACGGCGGAAAAACCCAGTTTGCTTTGTTGCGGTAACAAAGCCTTTTCGGGGAATCGGCTCAGCATGAAGCAGCGCGAGCAGGCTGGATAGGAAGGTGTCCACGCTCCAGCTCTGCCAGATGACCCTCGTGAAAAAACCCGCCACTGCCAGGTCACACGTTCCTGGGAAGTTCATCAATGATTCCCCCTCCCCTCTCTTCGGAACAATGATGCCAAGATTCCGTATTCTCTTATCATACGTGAAGCCCATGTCCTTCATTAACCTCCACAAGGTGGTTTTCGTGAAGTTCGGCAAGTCGTCGTCTTCGTTGACAGCCTTTCGCACACTGTCCAGTGTCGGGATCTCCCTCTTGGCGTACATGCTCTGAACTTTCAGACGGATGGCATGGACTGTGAAGCTGTCATTCTTGACGGTTCGCGTGCTTGATATCGTCACGTCACGAGGTCTTCTCTTTGGAGACACCAAATTCCAACGCATAGGCTGATGATGATGATGATGATTCGTGTTTTGTAAACGGTGACTGCAAACAATGCAGCCCGGCATACCGTAACTACTGCCTGCTTCTTTTGGTTTCGGCAATCCGCAAGGCGGCCGCCATGAATTTTAAGGAGGCGATAACCACGTAGCGAACACGCGATTATGTGAAGCAAAGAAATTCCCGCCTGGTCTCGTTACTAATTCGCTCGGATGCGCTGAAGCGATAAAGAGCAATGATGGCTACCTTATTGGTCTCATATCTACCTTCGCTTACGAAAAATCGGGGGTTTAGGTAGCTACGGTGAACAAGGCAGTTCGTGCGATCAATTCACTGATATATTCAAGAAATGGCGTACCAAATTGTATACACTTTTTCACTTGATAAACGGTTTGGCGGAAGCCTTACACTAGCAATAAACCTAAATAAATCTTTGATTCAGTGCTGGTTCTAGCTTTCTTTAAAGAGCGGGAAGCCGCAGCTAGGTAACATTATAGGTTGTTGGGCTCTCTCCTAGTTTACACGTCTTAAGGTGCATACCTTAGTGGCGCAAAACAAAAATGGTTACGTCTGTGTGGCGGCAGGGCTTCGCATGCGGCCACAAGCACAGCCCCGTTTCTAGAGTTATATAAGCTAACACAAAAGAAAAGAAACGGACAGAGGCAAAGAATGGGAAAGCGAGCGCGGATGCTCACGGGTCGAAAGCAAACAGTGTGGGACACCACTTCCGGCAGTGGAGAGTAGTTGAAGAGGGTGACGGCGATGGCCGAGAAGTGCTTGCGAAGAGGGAATATAAGCTCGGTCATCGATGCCCTCCTAATGCTTCGGCGGCCAGGAAGCGCTACTGCAGCGATTTCTTCGCGTACGTGACAAGACTTGTAGATCCCCGCCCAAAGAGAAATAAACTGGGCAAGAACGACCGGACTCAAGACGACAACCCCGCATGATATGAAATAAGAAGCACACGCAAAGAAATAGCGCGAAGTTATTCTGCAGGAGAAGATACCGCTTAAGCGCAGAAACCCAGCCTTTGAGCACCGTCTGTGTTGTCCTCCGCCAGGACTTGTTCCGTCGAAGATAAGTAAATTGATGGGTGCGTACCTGCGACCGCTATAAATGGGACGAGGTGGCTTATGGATCGAGAATTCACTCTGCGGGGTGCGCCTGTTTCTGAATGGAACGCACACTTCGCGAGACAAAAGAAGCCAACCTCAAGAACACGCTACGAAGGGGCGTTTGGGGTTTGTCGAGGACCATGTGTGGAGGCGTCTTGTATTGTCCCAGAGACAGCATCTAGCTGGCAAAAACAAAGGCGCCGAACAATGCTGTGTGCTCGCTCCAAGTGTTGTTTTGCTTAGGGAAGCATTTTCGCTAGTTATATCTATATAAAGTAGCATTTTAATGGAAGATGTAGTTTTTTAATATAGTTACTACCCAAAATGGGAGGCACGTATGCACTAGCATTAATGCGACTCGCTACAAGCTGTCGATTCAACAATTTTTAAATATAAAGACAGCACTGACTTGCACTATGTCTGTAATTCGCTTGGTTTAAAACGGTTTATCCGTCGGGAAAATGTGTAGCGGGCACTCATCGTTAATCGTTCAGACACAATCACTAAAATGTTTAGGCCAAGCCAATTACCGAGCCAACGGAAGCCCTTCCACATTAAGTAATTTTCATGGTGACATGTGTTTTCAGAGTCAGTCGCATTTGTCTCCTAGTTTTCTAAGAACCTCTTTGTGAACCTCATCATCGTCACTTTTTATCATCATCATCATCATCCAATTGCATATTGAGCACTGGTTCTTCGTCCTACAAGGCTCTAGACGTGTACTGGAATGCTAACTTGCGGGAAAAAAGTGTTAGGTAATTTTCACTCACACTGCCGTCCCAAAAAAAAAGGTTTTGCAATTTCGCCTCAATGTCCTTTCGGGAACCTTCTTGGGGGTACTTTAGTAAGATGTCGTCACGCAAAATGGCATGTGACGAAGTTAAAATTTAAACACACTGCAACGTTATAGCTAATTTTATTACTGGTGTTGGATTTAAACTAACGTCGCAATACTGTATTGTTATTATTTCTAGATAAGTGGTTTTGAGACGCTAAGCACGTTTTGGTGCTGGTAAGAATGTTGGTCAAGCCAAGTAGAGTGCTAAGGACAGACACCTAATCAGAAGTGGTTCGTTCAATTGCCAGGTGTTGGTCCAGGTAAAAACAGTATGTGATAGTATTGAATGGCAGTATTTGTTACTTTTTATGCGTCGAAATACTGTCTCCAAGCCGGAATCTCGGTTAACTCTTAGTGGGCATCTAATGGTGATACAGGGCTCCCGTATGAAGGCCTGAATATGTGATGTCGAGCAGAGAAGAATTAATTCTCCACACAGTTTTCTGCACAATTCTACGCAGATTCGCCTACTGAAATAATACCCCATTGAACAGGGAAACCACAGTATAATTAGTTTTAGTTACCTGAAGATAAAGGTTCTGTAATGAAGTATTTATTTTCTTCAGGCGGCGAAATTAATGTTTGAGGCAAAGAAGTGATATTGTGATTGGTGAAAGTAGGTGTGGGAACATTCCAGTAGTCATGGCTGGACATCTTTTGGTTAATACAAGTAGGCTCGTCAATGAAAAGGTTGCTGTTACAGTTAAGCCTGCACTCGAGTATAATGCCACTGCGGCGGCATCGTGGATAACACCGCTAACAACATAAGTGAAAAAAAAATGAGTGGACAAACATCGAGCACGTGTTTGGTTCACATCCCTGCAGATGGGTGCTTTCACCAATTGTTTGATAATGTTGTTTGTCCACTCAACGATCACAAATAGAGACCACGCTCGTATAAAATTTACTTAGAAGTGATACATTGCTATGGTATAATCCTCTGTACTTCTCTTCATTTGTCCTTGAGTTGCCGCGCTGGTTTCAAAATTTTTGAAATTTGAAGTATGCAAAGCGAGCTGTCGCCTCGGCGACGTTAAATTGGTGCAAATGACGTGTTAATACAGCATATTTTTGATACCATCTTTGACCCAGAATAAATATTTAAACGTAGCAGTTGTTCTGTAGTGACGCTCTAAACGGGGTATTATTTGCCATTGATGCGCACTTAATATTGACATAAATATGTTCCAATAACCAAAATTGAGCGGACGGAATAAGTGATACACCTGTTTCGCTGACAGTAGAGGCAACTAAAGAATGGTTGATATATGCGACGAATAAAAGTCTTTTCAACTTTACTCTACTGCACAAAGACAGAGATTACCGCGCATACTTTGAGGAACTACGCGGCCAATTTGACAAAGAATAAAACGCTGTTTTTCTCGTTAAGGAATGCATACAAGCTTTTTCGCCATTTGGAATTCCTCTCTACAGCCCTGGTAGAAATCAATGGTGCTTCTTAAAAGCAACAAATCAATTCGCAGCTCAATTTGCGATGCACCAAATTGGAACAACGCATTTCCACAGTCAGTGCAACATAATGAACGGAAGGTGTACAAAATATAAAGTCCTTTGCGGAAGGAACCCACTAAGAGACGTTACTGGATTTATGCCTATTCAACGGGGTGGATCTCATGAAGTGCTATAACATTTTTGTTACTGCAATCAAGGAAAGTTGTTTGCAGAAAAGCAACGACATTTCTGGTAGCAAATATTGGGGCAATAATTGTCTTCTGCATGATTTATTACTTCCTCTCCTATCCTGCGTGCAAGCACAACGACAAGCGACTTTTTTTGCAATCTTGGATCTTCAGACATGTGGTTGGCGAAACGTTTTGTGATTTCGTTTATAACTTCATCTTCATAGTTTTCACGCTTGATCCTGTAAAGCGGCTGATGGAAACACGCAAGCGGACATCGCGATGTGATACCTAGCGTAGTTCTCTCAATAGTATCTTTCAGCTTTTCGTTCCTTCTTTTGACGTCCGCCTTTTCTGATTTTCATTATCATCTGTTTGCTTTGCCTGGCGCCACCGATCTAGCCCCGAAGTAACGCCCACCTATTCAGCCGTCAGGATGACTCACTTTCCGTGTGCAGCGGACTGTTAACGGGACTGCGTGACCTCAAGCGCATGTCGGGTGACCACGTGTCGTTAATCACTCGTCCCCTCGTCAGGCGGAACTCCCGCCCTATGATCTTTCCCTCTCGCCCGCATCGTCCAGCGTGCTGCCTTCACGATGAGTAGCTTGTCGGTATACGACACACGAAACCGCAAAAGGGGTGCCGGCTGCCTCGATGTTGTTTAGCGCAGTTTCGCAATGTCGGTACGAATCGGGGTGCAAATGCCATCTTTTATGTCATCGCGAAGAACTCCGCAGTCAGCGGGTTGAGAGACATTTATATGTGGACAGAAAAAGTTTTAGAAGAGGGGTATACTCGGAAAGTACGATAGCTAATTCTGCAGACACGTCCGCTGATGCTCAGTCAAACAACAGGATTTTTAGAGTGGTGACATCAAAAAACACCTTTAGCTGCTTCAATGGCATGAAAATAAGAAAATCTATTGTAACAAGAGTTTGTGCGTATGTTGTTTTCTATAGGCCATTCATATTTCCAAAATAATGGCCAACTATGAAATCACCCTACAAACTGTGTTTCTGCCTTCCTTCTCTATCTCTGTCTGTGTTTTCTTTTTAAAGCGAAGCGTTCTAGCTCTACCAGCCAACGATTCTTTCGTGGTGTGCGAAGCAACAAACACCCAACGCGTCGGAGGCGGCGGCGAGGGGATGGAGGGAAGAGGAAGGTATCACTCACGGAGAACAGTAAAGAGGGCACGGCGAATTTACCCAAAATTCCCAACGCGGAAATGCCTGCTCGTCGGCGGCCGCGTCAACGGTGGCTTTGTCGCATGCTTTAGCGACGGTGTTTTGGGCCTGTTTTGGTGCAGCTTCGCGTACATTGCGCGCTGCCTTCGCACGGTTTGATTAACTTCTTCGACAGCACCTCCAGGGTAACCCACACTCGACGGAATTAAGTGGGCGTACGGCAAACATGCTTTACGGATTGGGTTGAAAGGCCGCAAAACAAAATGTACAAACCACATGCAGACATCTAGCCGCTAGAAAAACGCTACCTATTGCGCACTGCTTGCTACGAGTGGGACTCCAGTTTCTAAATTGGTGATTACCAATTCGGTTGTGTTTTAAGTGGTACTACAAAATGCGAAAGTAGCAACTGGTTCTGATAAATACCGATTATAAAATTTCCCTCAGCTTCCTCGCAATTCTGAAACTTACTAAACTAACTAGTTTAAATCGGTATAAATGGGAATTACTAAGCTCACATGCTGAATTGTTTCGGTGTCTGCGCTTGTGTCGCGCGGTGGTGTAGCCCCAGGGTAGCACATCAAGATGCGTATATGCGTTTCCTAGTCAGCACAGCCAGCCGTCACCTGAGCTTGCTTATGGGGGTTATATCACAGCATAAACGTACTTAAAGCATACAAAACCACCCCTACTGAAATAAATAACAGCCAAAACGGGCATGAAATGGTTGAAAACCACGGTGCAGAAAAATATTCAACAGAAATAGCCGAAACCGACCTAAAAGGGGAAAACCAGCAAAAGTTGACGTGAACCATTAGCTCAAACTTACCAAAAGGAAACAAGAATACCCGAAATCCCATTTATAATGCATAAAGATGTTACGAATAGAATATATGCCTGATAAGAAATGTTAATATTAAAAAAAAAAAGAAAGCGGTAACGGCATTTGAACCCATGTTAGGATGCTTGCTTCACAGGAGCAGAACTACTACAGAACGATACCAAGCGGTTCTGAGCGATTAAATTGCGGGCCACAAGCACGTGGGCATAGCTTCACACCTGCCCCTAGCTGGCGCGATGCGTCGCTAGGCTGTGGTGACTACGAAACGCCTATACGCCATCAAAGGATGGCTAGGTTCCGCTGTTTCACCTTTCCGAACACGCTCCTGTCCGTTTGCTTTCTCCGGACTCACGGCCGAGCTACAGCGGCGGCGTCCGCCGCTCTATTCCGCCCATGGCCGACGCTACTGCTGCGTTCGCCGCTCCCGCGAATTGTAGGTAACGGCTGGCAAAATTTTTGGTTTCACTCTTTGTAGAGCCACGTATGTGAATTTAAGTGACGTCACATATGCAATTTTTGTGGCTGTTGGTTAAAGCTTTACTTTCCAACCACCTTCACAGCATGAATTGGAGCCATTTTTTTGCTTTCCGCTGCATTTATCTTTTCGTGTGTGCAATTATACGAATGTAACGGGCCCACGTCAAATTACGTGATAACATATTGAGGCGCACTGCTGGTCCTGAGGGACAATGCTGGGAAAAAAATGTTTCGCATTAATTTAAAGGCTTATACTTGAACTCCAGGTGTCAGACGTTGCTTTCACGCCGAGTTTCCAGCACCCAAAGCGTATTCTCGTCGATTCCACAGTTACAGAACTACTTTATAAATAAACGCTTAATTTTGCTGAGTGGTACTTTTTCTTGCTTTGCTAAAATGTAGTCAGGCTCACAGAATAGTTCATAAACAAATGGTACACGCGGAAGCTGGACATAGGCTACGAGGCAAGCGGTGATAAACAGCCCGAAAATAATTTAAACAACCTTGGGGTATTTAAGATGCGGGGTGTCGTGGTGTGCGTGGATTCTGCGTGGTGTCGCACAAAATTATTCCTTGATGCAAAGAAATGCTAAAGCTGCCTATCATCCTGTTTTTAAAATTTGTTCTTTAGACATTTAAAACGTTGAGTCTTTAAGGGTTGTAGACCGTTGTAAGTGGAGCAACTACAAGTAAAACACAGAACGAGCTGCATGCGCGTATTCCTACCCCGTACACCGGAACTATACACGTTGCTTTTTCCCCCGACCCGACCAATTTTTTTCTGAATGGGAACGAATCTTAATATATCAGATATAGGGTTCACCCGTAAAAAGGGTATGGCGTGACTCCACGAGGAACCAGATACAAATTTTGTCCGACAAAGGTTAGAACGAACGCTCTCTGGAACTTTTCAAGCAGGGCTTTACCCAGGTTTGCCCTTACTTTATTGCTCGGGGGTGGGGGGGGTGGGGGGGGGCCAAATCCTTGCTCCCATCGAAGCATCATCGGCTGAGAAATTTTCTCTAAGCACAATACTGAATAAACTAAAACTTTCAACTGGACACTTCACGGAGGAACTGGTTACTGCCGATTGTAGTTCAGTATATATGTTAAATTCCGCATTGCAGAAATAGCACTCAGCTCCCGTCATTCCGCTGGGTCCTCTTCCGATTACTGCCACATGGTAAGGATAGCGTCAAAATGTCCTTTTCTCGTTTTATTGCGAACCTTTCACGATAAACCAGATTGTTCTACCTGCTGCTTCTTCCAAACACACTAAACTTGGTACTGCGCGCACTCACCATAACTTAGAGCATAGTACATCTTCCGCGAAGTCAAAGGTAGAGGGAAAGGGTCGGGCGAGTTCTGAGTCCAATTGCACAGGGCGTAATAAACGTGACAAGACGTCGACAACTACATTTAGGGGACGTAAAAGCATGGTTCCAAAGACAGCTGCTCGAGACAGCACCATAAAAATTTACAGCGTGTATTTTTGGCAGGTACATCTTGAACAAACGGGAAGCGGAAATCGTTGTCTGCTTCCGGAAGCTTGGCTGGGTGCACCTTGCACCTTTATTATCGGCAATAAAAAGGATCGTAACGTGCTGTCGTTTCTGAGTTTTTTCTTTTGGTCGTTTGCTAACACGAAACTTAAGTTTTGTGAATTTTTGGTCCACGCTTGGACAACCTTACGCCATGGGGCAAGTTCACATTTCCGGTGCCGACCCTTTAAGTAGAATGAATCTTACAGCCTATCTTGGAAACGTGAACTTTACCTTTTAAGACATGTAAAGGAAGCGATTCTCTCAGGAGAAGGCAGAGAGAAACATTACAAAAAGACGCAGCAAAATTATTTGGAAAAAGGAGTGGTCGTAGAGATTCGAATTCGGGACGCGTTTACCTTACAAACGATGGTAGTGCAGGAAAATCTTAAAGAAGAAACTTGGCGAACGCCGGCGAAAGAGGGGAAGCTTATGTACATCGCAACAAAAAGATAGGGATGGTGTGAACATTGTCATTGATAATTTCACGCTGGCAATACAAGGCAGGTTTTGAAATTCATTACAAACTTAAAACAAGGGTCTACTTACATCGCAAATAAAGGGAAACTATCTCGTGATGGATTCTTTGGTTGGCCAATCCCTAGGGGCATCCTGCCACAATCATCATCAGAGGCGCTGCGGACGGGGCACGGACGCGGGACAACCCCCCGAGCAAGAGATGCTTCGCATCTAAAAGGACGTCTACGTACCGAGTCGTGTAGTCTTCACATTCTTCATGTCCATTTACGACAACCTCAGTCTCTAAACAAGGAACAGAAGTCCCCTGACAGGAAAGTTTTCTGCCGATATTTTACAAGGGCTTTATAGACCGGCGAGTTCTTTATGGGTGCATACTCCACGGCAAGCCGTATATTTTAGTAAATTTTAAAAGTGCATGGAATGCCTGCGCCGTCCAATATACCCCTTCTCATTGTGATGCCGTGATGCACAAGATATACATTTTGCAAGCCAAGTTGTTTCATAAGATTTGGGGCGGTTTCCCGCCAGCACACAGTGAAATAGGAGAAACAGGTAATGGTGCCACTTCTTTGTTTTCTACATATATATGGTGCCTATCCGGTTAGTCTTTACCCTTGAGGATCTCCTCAGTTCTCCATGCTTGTAAGGGTCGGGTGTTCCCGTCATTATTGTCGTGATTGCATGCCCAGCCAGGCGACGGGGCAACGGATTTGCGGGCGTAGGGGGCCCCTCTTGCGTCCCGTGTTTCGGCCCTGAGTGCAAGACGGAGGCAATCGCGGGAGCGGCTGGGTGGGTGACCGCGCGTTGTTGAACGAAGTTGCATGCGGCGGCCGCAATGCGCCAGCGGATCGAAGCAAGCGCTACGTTGAGGCGGCGTGTATTGTTTTGCACGCGCGCTATGTTGGGGTGTGAGGAGGGGCTGTTGTGCCAGAGCGCCTGGCCCAAAGGCGTTGCACGAGGCGACGCGCCGACAGCGAGGCTGAGTCACGCCTCTCCCTTTGTCGCTGCGGCACGGCCGAATCCTGCATCTCGAAACGCTGCGGCGCGGCCGACTCCTGCATCTCGAAACGCTGCGGCGCGGCCGACTCCTGCATCTCGAAACGCTGCGGCGCGGCCGAATCTCTCAGCGGAGAACGACCCAAACAAGGGCATGTCGCTACGCCCGGAGGCGAGGTCACGGAGACGGCGGCGGCATCGCTCTCCCTTTCCCCATTGGCGGCGCAGCTGACTCACCGCTTCGCTACCATTCGTCGGAATTCAAACTTCAGGCAGCGAGAGCCCTGATTGGAGCATTTCGAACTTCTTGGGGCCACAACGAACTTCCCGGGCTATAAAAGAAGTCCGGAGGCTCTCATCGTCGGCTTTCCTCGGCGGCTTCTCTCCGGCACCAGTCTCTTCGGAAGCACCGAGTGAAAGGGGTGCTGTCGCCTTTGTGCGAGTTATGTAACGTTTGCTTACCCTGTACATACTGAATATAAATGTTACTTTAAGTTTTCGTCGGCTTGAGAACTTCTTCGCTCTGCTCTGCGCCGCGTCGATAGCGGACGGAGCAAGGCAACGTTGCTACACCGGTGACTGCGCTCGGATGGCCAGTCGCAACAGCGGAGACAGCGGTGGGATGGCTGATTCCCAACTTCGGTGACGAGCTGGATGCGAGTCACAACCTGGCGACCGCCCTGGGATCGTCAATTTCCCAACAGTGGTGGCAGCGGTGGGATAGTCATTCCCAACATTGGTGGCAGCGGTGGGATCGTCATTCCCAACAGTGGATGGCAGCTGCGGGATCGACCGGCAACGGCTACTACCTGATGTGGTAAGCGCTCGACGTTTTCTCTCAGTTCACCAGACTTCTCTAGCACAGGTTATGGTAGTTTAGAGAAGGGCTGGGTGAAGCACTGCGTATAGCTTTGAGTGTTTCAAGCCTAGAGCAAGTGTTTTGAAACCAAAGCTAGTGCCGAGAGGTAAACAAAGGAGCGTAGAGAATTACTTGCGCGTGCCTTACTAGTAGCTCGATAGTATAGGAGCGGCAAGGGAATTCTAACGCGGGTAAGCAGCAAGAGGCCAGTGCAAACGATGGAGGACCTTAAAGTGAAGGAACTCATCGAAATTTGCGAGGAGCTGGGCCTTGACTTGGGCCGTGCGAAACGGAAGCATGCGATCCTTGAGATCATGCGGAAGGAGAACGTAACGGCTGAGGAAGTCAATGAGGCCAGGGAGGATATCAAAGAGCGCCGTGAGCGCGAGGAGGCCGAAAAGAAAGAGCGCCGGGAGCGCGAGGAAGCCGAAAAGAAAGAGCGCCGTGAGCGCGAGGATGCCGAAAGGCAGAAACGGAGAGAGCAAGCCGAAAGGCAGGAACGGAGGGAGGAAGCTGAAAGGCAGGAACGGGAAGCCAAAAGGCAGCTCGAGTGGCTCGAGTTGATGAGGCTAGAGTCGGAGCTCCGGCAGGGTTCGCCGGCGCCTAACATGACTTGTCCAACGTTTCAGGCGAGCGGTCCGAAAAGTCAGGACCAACGGCCGCCGTTCGTTGTGGAGAGGTTAGGGCCGGAAGACGGAGCGTCCAAGGCCAAAGGCGAAGCGACCGCACTCGTATTCTTGGACAGAGAAGCGAGCCAGGAAAGCGAGAACGGCGCGGAGGCAGAGAAGCCGCTTCGAAATAAAGATTTCGAAACGCGCGCACAGTCCGCGAGCAGTGGCCAGTGCATGGCACAGGGCATGGCACTTACGAGTTCGCAAGCGGGGAAGCTCTCGGAGAATGTTGACTCTTCCCCAGCGAGCGAGACGCGAAAGGACGCCGAGCAGCTTAGCCCGAACTGCGAGCCGACCGAAAACTGTCACGGTAGGTTAGTCGAACCGCCAGCGGCTGAGGCGGTTTGCGTGAAACCCTTCGGCGGAAAAACGGAGCCGGGCGACACGGAGAGTACGTTGTCACCGTTTCCCGATCAGCCGTTACGCGAAGACGAGCTCAAGGTCGAAGCGCTGCCGATAGGGCCGACAGAGAAATCCGGTGAGCTCGTAGAGAATGAAGTTGACAGAGACTGTACCGCCGTCTCGGAGAGCAATGGCGTACCTAAAGTAGATAACGCATTTTCTGAGACGTCCGATAGAGGGCTGTGCGGGTCCGCTGATCGTGTTCATGTGTCGGTCTCGTGTTCAACGATCTCGGCAGAACGCTCAGAATCAGAGGAGGCCTCAGACACGGCTTCCAACAGGATCGCGCACAGTGCGCGAGATAGCGAGGTTTCGCGTGAAAGTTTGGACGGCGAGGCTAGCCAGACGAAGCCGCTAGAGCCCCCGGAAACAGAAGGTGTTCCTTCGGGGGCGAGCTCTAACTCGGGCGATGTGGTGGCTAAGCCTGCGAGCAGGACACGAGAGACGAGCGAGCAACGAAGGCCGAGTGGCGAGCGGACCGAAAGCTCCGGCAGTAGCTTAGTCGAGCCGCCGTCGGCCGAAGCGGGTTGCGCCATCCCCATCGGCGGGGAAACCCAGGTGGCCGCGCGTTGCGAGGCGAACTCTCCGTTGTCCCCAGTTCTCGATGGCTTGCTTGAAAGCAAGGTGGGGCACTTTCACCCGCATTCCAAGCCAGTGGAACGAAGGCGCTCAGGGCGAAAGCGAAAGATCAGAGCTTTCTGCTTTGAGCGGAAACGCGATTTGGAGGCATGCGTGCCGGCTGCTAGGTTGGCCTTGAAGTCAGCTCCGCGCGCGATTACGGGCGTCAGCTTTGCGAGGCTTGTATATGACCGCGGAAAGAGAACGCGTTTCGAATAACGAAACTAGCCAGTGGGGAAGAGCTAGTTGTAACGCTGCGTTCTTCGTTTCCCCGTTCGGACAGTCCGTCCCGTCATGTTCAGCTTAAGACTCAAACACTAGCAGTATTGCTTCTCGAAACTAGCGCAGCGGGTGTTTCGTGGCCTGTCAGAGTACGCGCTGAGTAGGAGCAAGTAGAGCACTTACGAGTCGTGCTGAGCAGGCTCAAAGCAAGCCTACAGTCAAACAGTTAAAAGTGTCACATAAGTTACGCCGAAGTGACGTATCTAGCGCATGCGGCGGTGGTAGCGCGGCCGACGCAGACCGTCGGAAATCGAAGTAGCCGCAGCCGTAAGCTATCGCCGACCAACGACTAAGTCCGAGATAAGGACTTCTTCGGGTTTGACTAGATAGGGCTAGACTTAAGTGAAAGATCACTCCACACTTGCTAGTCCATTACTGACGCTCTCAGAACGACTGAGCCAGTTAAGGTGAAATGGGGCACAAAGTAGGAGGACGCGTTTTAAGCGCTGAAACGAGCCTGAGCGAGGAGCCAGTTCTAACGGTCCCCGACTTTTCGAAAGGTTCATTATTCAGTGTGATCGAGCGATCGTGGCATGGAAGCTTTACTATGCCAAGCGGATGCGAACGACCAGTTTTGTACTTCAGCCGCAAGCTAACTTGCAGGAAAGAGGCTAACAGTACATCCGAAAAGGAATGTGGCTGCGTCGTGTGGGCAGTGCAGAAGTTTGCGTGCTTTGTAGCCGGTAACGCAGACGCACTAAGCCGGGCGTTCTAAGTGGGACCGCGTTCATCCTCCCCGTGTCCTTCGTTTCGTTTCTTCGTGAGCAGCTATTATCTTAGCAGGTAGATGGGAGCAAAATTATTGCCCTCATTTGCTGCCTCAGTTGATTATTTCCGTACCGCGTGATTTCAAGTAATCAACCTTAGTTATCATTTAATGTCGTGTGTTACGTTTGACACTTAGTGTGAGTTCTTCTTTTAAGAGTTTTACGTCCCGCATGGGCCTCTTGGTGTAGAGGGTCCAAAATTGGGGATAGACACTTAGCTAGGAGAGTTTGTCACGTTTTAGAGTCTGGTGTTCTGACGGAGGACAGAGGGTGCTTGCTTGCGCTGGGTGTTGCCTGTTGTCGGTCGGTTCTTTGCAAGCTCCAGAACGATGAGCAACCGGTGCTGAGGACAGACCGGAAGAGCCGGACGAAGCTGGTCGAGACACCTTGGCAGCACGGCGAGGTACCTGTGATCCAGACCTGGCAGGCGGTACCTGTTCAAGGAGAGGAACTTGGTGGAGCCGCCGTTTCCTGGGGCACTGGAGGTGCACCTGGATGAGCCTGGCGAACGAGCGCGCCCAGCATCCGAGCCACGTGGAGGCAGCTCGTCTTCACGGCGCATTGTCTGGCGGCGGGGGTGCTGTTGTGCCAGAGCGCCTGGCCCAAAGGCGTTGCACGAGGCGACGCGCCGACAGCGAGGCTGAGTCACGCCTCTCCCTTTGTCGCTGCGGCGCGGCCGAATCCTGCATCTCGAAACGCTGCGGCGCGGCCGACTCCTGCATCTCGAAACGCTGCGGCGCGGCCGACTCCTGCATCTCGAAACGCTGCGGCGCGGCCGAATCTCTCAGCGGAGAACGACCCAAACAAGGGCATGTCGCTACGCCCGGAGGCGAGGTCACGGAGACGGCGGCGGCATCGCTCTCCCTTTCCCCATTGGCGGCGCAGCTGACTCACCGCTTCGCTACCATTCGTCGGAATTCAAACTTCAGGCAGCGAGAGCCCTGATTGGAGCATTTCGAACTTCTTGGGGCCACAACGAACTTCCCGGGCTATAAAAGAAGTCCGGAGGCTCTCATCGTCGGCTTTCCTCGGCGGCTTCTCTCCGGCACCAGTCTCTTCGGAAGCACCGAGTGAAAGGGGTGCTGTCGCCTTTGTGCGAGTTATGTAACGTTTGCTTACCCTGTACATACTGAATATAAATGTTACTTTAAGTTTTCGTCGGCTTGAGAACTTCTTCGCTCTGCTCTGCGCCGCGTCGATAGCGGACGGAGCAAGGCAACGTTGCTACACCGGTGACTGCGCTCGGATGGCCAGTCGCAACAGCGGAGACAGCGGTGGGATGGCTGATTCCCAACTTCGGTGACGAGCTGGATGCGAGTCACAACCTGGCGACCGCCCTGGGATCGTCAATTTCCCAACAGTGGTGGCAGCGGTGGGATAGTCATTCCCAACAGGGCGTGTATTGTTGCGCGCGCATGCACGCCGGGCGCGCAACGGGCAGGTGCGTGGGAGCACGGTCGGGGCAAGCGCGCCCTCCTCCCCCGAATACGAGGTTTCTTGGATTGCAAGTGTGCGCGGTTCGGGCAGACCGGGTTGAGTCGTGGCTCGTCTCTGACGGGGTACCGCGGGCGCATAGCGACCGACGTGCCTCAAAGTATCGTCTACGTAAACAACTGTAAAAAGTGTAAATACAAGTTTTCGTTTCGTCTCAACGGGTCGTCGCCTTCATCACTGCCGCAGCGCTGCACCAAAACGCAGCGCAGGGCAAGGAGGAACTCCGAGGGTCATCACCGCCCGCCTCTCAAGGAGGCGGATTGGAGGAGTACGAAACATTACTATGCTGAAGGACGTCTCAAACGAGGATAAGCTAAACATGAGAAAGTTGTGTAGTTGGTTCCTGCGGTCGCCGTGTAACGCCTGTGAAAAAAAATGACATAAACTAAAAAAATTCCGCCATCTTCACGAAGTGAATGATGACGAGAGGGGCGAATAAGCAAATAATGTTTATCGGTAAAAGCGTGAAGCATTCGCCCGCACATCATTTGAAGACTCGACCCGTTGTTGTAGGGGTGTTTTTATGTACACTCACATACACGGTGTTTATTAGTTACATATCGATGCAAATATATACACTTATATACACACAAGATGTAATCATTTACATATCGATGAAATTATATACAATGAATACATTACTGATTACAAAGCTGTGGGAAGCGCTTTCCTTTGAAGATTATAATTTTGTGGTCGGTGAAGTACGTGGCGAGAGGATCTTGGATGAGAGGTGGTATTTAGAAGTTGGAGAAGGCGTCGATGTTTGTGGTTGTTATGTAGGGGTTGTTTTGGACGATGAGAATCTCCAGGGGTAAGTTGGCGAATTCGGCGTGTGAAATCATAGCCACCTGGGCCGTCGCCTTCTGCAGAGCGTCTTGTGTCGTGTACCCCCACTACGTGTCCTGAGCTCGCAGGCGACGAACTACAACCTATTCTTCTTCCTCTGCTCCTTGTTCGGTAGCAATGAACGCATTGAACGTTTTGGCCTCTTCGGCCAATCTGTGGTTGGGCAATCCCTAGGGGGATCCTGCCACAATCATCATTAATGTGCCGTGCCGTATACAGCAGCAACGAGGGACGGGGCAGGGCCCGAGCAAGAAGAGCTTCGCCCTTAAAACGATAAAAACGAGTTGCAGGTGACCTATACTTTTATGCCTTAAAAACTACGATGCGATAGCGTAACTTCGATACCCATGCAGCGTTTATAACGTAGTTTCTACACTTACAACTTATGCTTTCCAAGCACTGAAGGCCAATGAAAACAGTAAGATAGCCGCAACGGTTTTCAATCGCCGCGGCAGAGCAAATAGTCACGCTGTTTACGATTGTGCGGCTTAAGGGGCATGCCGAGGATTTGTACGTGAGTTTTCTCTGCGGTAAAGTTATTTTTATTGTTCCCTTAGCTGCAGGGCGCCACCACTCGTTTGTCGCACACAGCTTCCGCCAGGATGGAGGGAAGCGAGGCAGCCAAATAAGCACCTCGAGAACTCACGTCCGAGCAGGCTCAAGCCACGTGCCCTAGAGCTTGATCGAGACAGCTTGCTAAACTATGGGTAAATAACTACGCATTACCACCTCGCCCGCCGTATGCTCCCGGCGGCTCATCCTACACGCCTTCGCTCTGAAGAACGCTTGTGGTGCCTCATTAAAACAAACACTTCGCCGTGCCGGGTGAGACTGCACCTAATTTACTCCACCCTGTATAAACCCCGAATTGTCCGGCATGCAGCTTGAAGGACATCCTCATTCATAGCATGTGGGCGTGTAACATATAACCTTCGTACGACCGAGAAATGGGAGACGGCTCTGGGTAGCTCAGACGTGGCCCAGACCCGGAAACACAAAAAGGCCTGACAGGAACGGGCTGGCTCGGTAGCCGGCAAGCTGCAACTACCGCTCACCGCCACCTCCTAATCATGGCTTGCAATAAAGTTTTCTTTCCCCGTTTCTCCTGCCCGTATTCCTGATTCAGGTGATCCTTCGCATCTCTATGCTTCGGTCGTACCTTCCGGTTGGCAGTGATGACATCTTCCGGCAGACGCCTGATGAGTGCGGCTGATAGCGGACGGGCCGCAGCCACACAACAAAATCAATAAACGCGCCCTATAAGGCTATAGCCCTAATGTGGATCTTAAAATAGCGCACGGAGTGCGAACTGGCTTTCTCATTCTAAGACCAGTGGTAGGCACAAATCGTGCACTTGGATTGTTCGTATTATAGCATGTTGGAATGCAGGGACTAAATATTTATACGTAGCCAAACAGGATGCAAGGTTCTTGGATAAATAACGTTTATTTGAGCGAACTGGTGCTCCCCAAAAACTCAAGGAAAATACAAGCGGCGTAAAAGCAGTCAACGAAGTGACGTGCACAGATTGGCATAAGCGAAGTAAATGTCGTGGCGTTTGCGCAAAGAGCATTTATCTTTCCGTGCTCCCCATTGTGAAAACATCGAAGTGCATCGAGTACAAAGGAGACCATACTAGTCAAGTGACATCAGGGTGCAACACTCTCTCTATTAAACAGGATAGCTTGTGCGGCATACAAAAGAAAGAGATGGAAACGCGCTTCGCTTGGAACATGGCTGTATATGCTGCGAGACGCTGGTAACAAATCTCCTAAGTAACATACAAGGCACGGTTCGCGGCAACATAAAACACCGAACCACCACTAGAACTTCCCACGTCACCGTCAGAGGGAAAACATATGCGTTCACCACAAAACCAATCTTAGGTATTCGGAAAATATTTTGCCATTCTTACCCGTGCCACCTGATGAAAACAAGTGCGAACATTTGAAACAAATTTACCAAGCAAATGATTCGCGAAACTCGATGGTCCTGTTAATGTTTTTCGCCCGCACAGAAACTTAGTTTCACCAGGAAGGCAACGTGCCTGACAAAAAAAGAAAAAAAAACTTTTCGAATGTTTATGCATGCATTTTCGGTGAACTTCAAAAGCTTCGCACTTATGTAAACATTATTCACTTGGCAGATCATATTGAGTTGAAAACCGCCTTCATTTGTATACACGAAATATGGTTTCAACTACCTACATTGCACCTCACACCCTTGCATCATAAAGCTTACCGTTCCCGCGGGGAACGTCGTAAGTTATAAACGTTGCTTTTTCTACGAGTGTGTTTCTTTTAATTTCTCAAGCCGACAGCCCCACTTCTTTCACTGCTATTTTTAGATGACGGAAATGCAAACAAGAAGAAGCACTGGCGTAACGGCAAGCTAGGCTCGCGTCATGAAAGACCAATTATATTGACAAGCTACTCCGCTCAATTGTTTCAGCCGCCGGCCAGGCACGAAACGCCCAAAAATTCTCAAGGGAGGACGTAACCATTACCATCATGATAAGAGAACCGACCGAACAACGGTGGACAGGCGTCATCAGTCACGTCCCTCTTTATCTCATTACTGAAGGCAAGCAGCAAAAATTGGAGAAAACCGGATATAAAATGCTACAGCGTACGAAGAAAAATCGTGCCAGGGAGCTACCGTTACGCGTTAATGTCCAGAGGAAACAAATAATATATGAAGACAGTGTATGCGTTTGTTGGATAATCGAGAACGACAGTTAGAAAAGACCATTGGAGGGAGTCATTTTTACCCCCGTAAGGAGTATGATTAAGCAAAGTAAGAGCCATGAAAACATTTTTGGGTGGAGACGAGCGACGGAACATTTTCTTTCATCTCGATGCAGTGTCAGTAAATCTCAAAACAATTTCGGTGCTGACTCTTTTAAAACTTCTGAATATGTCATTACAGGAAAGTTAGATGATAACGAGTGTGTGCACACTTCTCGTACTCATTATCGGTGTTATGAAGGGCGAAATGCATAGAATTACACTGCCGCTCATGCAGCTATAATTATGACGAACAAACAGTTGAACATAGTCTATTTCATCATTGCTTCTTCGAGCTCTTCACGAAATTGGGTCTCAAATGGCACAGTTTGAAAGACCTGGAGATTATTTCCACCACACCGGGATGGGTATGCGCTTTCAGGCACGGGCGCACAACATAAGCGCATGTTAATTAGGCCAGTAATTATTCCGTGATTTTACATAAGGGCATTGAGAACACACTTTTAGCTTCTCATTTATTAAATCAGAACTTTATTCCTCTACCAGGCAAACGTTTCTTTCGCGGCGTGCGGGACAATAAACTACCAAGGCGGCGGAGGTGGCGGCTGCGGGGAGGGGGTGTAGCGCAGGTTGTCACTCACGGAGCACACTTTAGACGGCGCGGCGAAATTACCCAGCGTCCCCCGCGCGGAGCTGCCTGCTTGCTGCACGGCGCGTCCGCGGTACGGCTTTGTCGTCTGCTGTAGCGACGGTTGTTTTGCGCCTGTTTTGGTGCGCCTTCGCCTCCATTGCGCGCTTCCTTCGCACACCTTGATTAACTTCTTCGAAAGCACCTGCAGGGTAACTCGGTTCCGACGGAATTAATTGGTCGTACGGCAACGATACCTTAACGACTGGTTTGCATGGCGGGAAAATAAAATGTAGAGACCACATAAAGACGTCTGGCCGATAGAGGAACGCCACCTTTTGCGCACTGCTTGCCAGGAATGGGACTCTGTTATCTAAATTGATAAATACCAATTTCGGTCGTGTTTTAAGAGGAAATACAAAAGGCGTAAGGAGCAACTGGTCCTAATAAATAGCGATTATAAAAGTTCCCTCAGCTTTCTCGCAATTCTCAAGCTTACTAAACTAACTAAAACGGGAATCACTAAGCTCACATGTGGAATTGTTTCGGTGTCTACGCTTGTGTCGCGCGGTGGTGTAGCCACGAGGTAGCACATCAGGATGGATAGGCTCCGATGTCTGACCCTTTGAAAGACGCTCCTAGAGCTTTTGTTTCTTCCGACGCACGGCCGGGCTATGGCGGCGGCGTCCCCCGATCTAGCCCGGCCGTGGCCGGAGCTTTTGCGTTCGGCATGAACGCCCCACGAATTCCATGTAACGGCTGGCAGAATCTCTCGTTTCACTCTTTCTAGAGCCACTTGTGTGAATTCAAGGGACGTCGCAATGGGCGACTTATGTGGGTGTCATTTAAAGCTTTGCTTTCCAACCACCTTCACAGCGTGGATTGGAGCCAATTTTTACTGGTATGGAATGGCAATGGCGGTAACAACATGTTCGTGTATAATCGTGGACAGTGCGACATAAATCTCCTTCGTGATGTTATCTCAATGTTTTCGCTACCTTAATGCTGACCACTAAGGCAATTGATTTTTCACCTATACGTATTAGAGAAGTGCCAGACTGACTGGTTCGTTGTACACCTAAGCCAAAAATGATGGTCCTAGAAACTTGAAATGTGGGGACTATATTTATAAAATGGCATTGCGTAGCACTCTGTGGATGCTTAAAATTCCACCTCTGACGACGGAAAATGGGGAAATCGTTTTTACGCAGATTTGTGATCATCTCACTCGCCCGTTGAGATATGTAAGCTGCGTTTTCTGGCATGCGTGGCTAATACAAAAATTCGGCCACATTCCTCATAGAGATGCTAAGACTGAGGAAGCTGCGGATCAGGCGGTTTTGACTAGTTTTAACTTGGTATTTTAAGGTCTATCCATCTTATCAGTAGATCGGACACTGGAGCCGCCGAGCGCACGCCTTCTCACTCAACCAGGAACACACCTGCATCTCACAGCCGACGTCTTTACTAAGCGCGGCCAATACCTGACGCGCGCCTCCCCACACGAACATCTGTATACTTTAACCCAGCCAAAGCCCAAAGCCAACGCCCGCGCTACAAACCCAAAATAAATGCTGAGCGTCCCGAATGCGATGGTAGCGCAATCTTATAGACACCCGTTTCATAACTCGAGGGACCCAGGTTGGATTTCTACCACAGGAAGCGTTTTCTTTTTTTCTTGACGCGCGCACTACGCACACCATGTCTTCGGCTTCATGCATCATCACTTTTCCTCCCCCATCTTGGCTTAGCATTTTTTCTCCTCTCGACTTTGTTGCCCCGAGTTTCGAGCGACGCAAGAAGCGGATGGAACTCAAGCTTAAAAGCTCTGCTTTAAAAATTTTAGTAAAGTAGTATCGGGTTTTTGCCCTAACGAACCCCTATAGTGCAAATCATAATCATCATTTTAACAAATCCGTCAGTATAGGGTCGCCCGATTGAAATATCAAATTGATTTTTGCTGATAGATGTGACTCATAGGAATACACAAAAATATTGTTAAGGATTTCTCCATGAAACAAAAAACGCTAAAAGGGAGAGAAGGATTTTTTTTCAAATTACAATCCTAACGAACAGAAATAAACAAAGAGGTATTATCAACGCCCAGCCAAACTCCTGGCCCTAGAGACTAGATATTCGGGAGTGCATTCCTATCACGGTGTAGATACTCAATACGGTTGGAGTTTCAAGTAATTAAACACGTGCATGTGTGTGTATGTGCGGGTGTGTGTGTATGTACGTGTGTGTGTGTGTGCGTGCGTGTGCGTGTGCGTGTGCGAGTGCATGTGCGTGTGTGCGCGTGTTTGTGCATGCCAACATGCGCGCGTGGGTACGTGCTCGTGTGCGCGTGTGCGCGCGTGCCTGCGTGTGTGCGTGCGTGCGTGTGTGTGTGCGTGCGTGTGTACGTGTGTGCGCGTGTGTGCGTGTGTGTGCCTGTGTGTGCGTGCGTGCGTGCGTGCGTGTGCGTGAGTGTGCGTCCGCACATGCGTGCGTACGTGCATGCATACGAGCGTGCGTGGGTGTGTATTTGTGCGCTTGAGTGCGCACGTGCGTGCGTGTGCGCGTGTGCGTGTGCCTGTGCGTGCGTTTGCGTGCGTGTGCTTGCGTATGCGTCTTTGTGCGTGCGCGCTGCGCACTCGCGCGCGTGTGCGGGGCTCTGTGGGTGAACTGCGTTTCTCATGTTCGGAATTATTTTCCACAAGCGAAGATTGAACCCCACACCATGTATGTACAGTGTGCGCGATGAAAGCCTTCTCGGCCGGCAGCGGGGTGAAGTGATTTGTTGTTCGGCACCGTAAATCGAAAGCGAGTGCTACCCTTACGATGGGCAGGAGGCAATCGAACACCGGCTAATTTTCCGCTTCGGCCTCAAAGCGCACGTTCTGATGATTTGTTCTAAATCCGTTTCTTGCTTGCCCTAATGTTGAATAAAATGTGTGGGTCAATCCGGCTCTTTTTGGTTCAACGAGTTGTGAGTAATGGCGCTAAACAGGTGCCCCAGGGTTTCAATCCTTCCACTAGTGTACGTACTATAGATAAAACGATCTTTGTAGCATGTTCCGCGTGTTTTGCTTTCCGTTCTAACGCCAAGGTATTTGTTAGCACTTGTTATGGAATAGAAGTAAGAACTCTAGGCACACTTCTGATAGATGGGGGGATAGGCGAGTTGCTTCGCAACACATTAAGCGTTAGCCTATGACGATGGGAAACAGAAGAAACGCTCTACTATAACTATGCTCGCGGCACCGTCGTAGCGGGCCACAATGATTTAGCGTTGCACGTAAGAAAACGCAGCCAACGCTATGCTAAAACTCCGTGTTATGATCGCAGTTGAGGGTCCTTCAACTGAGTCCGCTCAAACTGCACGCACTGCTTTTTGTTACCATTCGCCTCTCGTTATAGCTCACGGAGTTGTTTAATTAGGTCAAATTCCAAATTGTGTACAGCTCTATATGAATTAACAAATTCTGACGAGTACCAAATGTCTCAATATGTGTTTTACTCAGTAACATATTGGCCCAGCTGGGCATTCGCCAAGTAAAGCCGCTAGGGATCAAAAATTCTTTGCCCAGTTGGAGTTCTTGTTCTGTTGTACCTTTGATGCCAAAAGTTTAATTTTTAGATAAGAAATGTGAAAACATTTTCATGACCTAAAACAACTTCTTGAATCACAACTATGAGTCATAAATGAATTTGGTACCGTAGGACGGACACGATGACTCACTGGACACTGGGAAACACTGGAGACTGGGAAACACTAGGCAATGGCTTCCCATGTAGCAATTGAACAAGTAGGATACCTTGATCAGCATGATTTATGGATTACGTGAATACAATAACGTAAAGTTTATATTGCTATCAATTGTAATAACACCGAAATTGCACAGATTCGCTTTTTGTCTGTAGGCAACTGACCTCTGAGGCTCGATGCGAGTTGACACCTTAAACAAGACTTTTTTTTAGCACAGAGAAGTACGTGCTGCCCTCTAGTTAATTTATTGAAGGTACAGGAACCTTTGTCTGTCAACAGATCGTGTTAAATGTGGAAAAAACCACACAGTGCGAGAAAAAATATTGTTTGAGTTGTTTCTCCTGAAAAACATTGGGCATCGAAGGGTTATGCAAGGCAGGCCACATTAAATGATCAAAATTAACGCCGTTGGTCTTGTAGCGGCACCATCATCATCCTCTTAAGCGCCACGATCATCATCACCAGATTGACCAGCTGGCACGGAACACACTCGGCACCCGGCACACCTCTGGAACGGCACCCTCGTTCTACGTGCCTCGTCCTGTCCATGGCACAGCCAACGCAACCGAAATAAACGTGGGCTCGGCCGCACCGCCTCATCGGCCGCCTACAATTTGGTGACCCGGACAAGCGGCTTCGCCATGGCTTCGAAACGCTGCTTCCCCAGCCACAACGCGGACGACGGCACGCGAAGAACGTTCCCCGCTCTCCCAGACCTTCCCTTGCTGATCCCGTTTGACTCCATCTCAAACCACGCTGCATGGTTCGTCATCCTGGAGAGCCATTTTTATCTAAATGACATCTGGTCCCCGGAAATCAGGTACCTCGTGACACTACAGAAGCTGCCTGCTGACCTCATTGAGCAGATCCAGCTGCCGACCCCAGACCCCAGTGCGTATGACAACTTAAAAGACACTGTCCTCAACCACTACGGCATGAAAACCCGGCAGACGACAATCCCGACAGAACCTGGTGCCGTTACCACCATCAGTCCTCCTCCGACACCGCCCTCGGCCCATGTACCCGAACCCTCACTAGGTGACGGGTCTGCGATCATGGGCACGTATCTCGAGCTCCCAGCCGCACATTCCACGAGAGGACATGAGGCCAACGACATCACGGGCGCCCACCAATCACCGCCTGCTTTGTCCACTACTATCACACCACAAGAAGGCGCCGGTAATCCGCAGAGCACCAAGGCGGCGACCTCCCTCCCTCCACGGTTGACGCCACCCCCATCTAAGCCCACTGTGAGCCCTTGCCTGACACTACTCCAAAACGTGTGCTCCGCAACGCAGCCACCTGAATGGCATATACGACAGGTACAGTGCGCCACCGACGAGACTCCCATCGACGCACCAACCATCTGCCGTCGTGACATTACGTGTTCCGTCTTGGTGGATGCGCAGGAGCAGCGTGACTCTTCCAAGGAAGCACCTGGGCTAGTAGGCTCTCAACGAGCAAGGATGGACACCCTCCAACTACCTGTGACCAAAACGTTGACGGGGCAGGCAGACCAGAACAAAGAAGATTGCAGTCGGCCTCCGAACCACCCACCACGTGCACTCATGCCTGTTGTTTCGCTTGCGGAAGCCACGTCTTCTGCTTCGAGCCGTCAACGCCGCATTAGACCACACAAACGTCATGCACCTTGCGAACGACTTGTCGTTCCCCGTCAACTCGCTCCTGTCATGACAGTGCGGGAGTCAGAAGATCAGTGGAGACAACGTTTTGCCCGCCCCCTTCGACAGCAACGCGTTCGAGTTCCCACAGCATTCAAAACCCCTCTGGGTGCCTCATGGGCCTTCGCACATAAGCAACGTCGCTTCGAGCTATCACGACGGTCAATGGCCCATGGTTTGCTCATCCGTAGACGAACGCGGCGGCGACTTCGTCACTCCCTCCGCACATGCTTCCGTGGTCTGTGGAACAACAAAGCTGGCAACAACAGAGCTGGCAGCAGAACGAAGCCACCGTATACCCGCAAGCCATCTGCACCCGTTTGTCTGAACCACCTTGTAGCCCGGAGAGTGCACTCGAGCTTTGTGGGACATCACTCTCCCCTCTGGGCGCTGCTAGCAGTTTCCGCCCCGCAGGACGCTCGTTTCCGCCTGCGGCCTCTGCGCAACTCCCAGGCAAGGCCCCCCGAGGGAAATTCACACACCGGACGCTACCTCGTCGGCGACCAGGACCGTGCCGTTAGTCGACCCCAGCCACTCGACCACGGACTGCCCACGGACTCTCCATGGCAACGGACAAATTGTACATACCTGTACATAGTGCATAGCGCATTTTCGTGTATTGTCATTTAAATTTGTCACTTTATCGCGCTTCACGCTAGGGGGGGGGGAGGGCCCTGTAGCGGCACCATCATCATCACCAGATTGACCAGCTGGCACGGAACACACTCGGCACCCGGCACACCTCTGGAACGGCACCCTCGTTCTACGCGCCTCGTCCTGTCCATGGCACAGCCAACGCAACCGAAATAAACGTGGGCTCGGCCGCACCGCCTCATCGGCCGCCTACAGTCTCATTCGTCTTTTGAAAGACCTGATATACGTTTTTGGCATCCGAACGAAATCTAAGTTAGTGAATTGATAAGGAACAGAGCAGAAAAATCTTTTAGACAGCGATCACTCCATTCAAGAACACTCTGTACATATTACACTCAAACAAGGACATAAGAAAGATACCTGGCTGGAATGAGATACTTAAGGACCATCGGAGCTGTACCTGTCGTATTAAAGAAATCCCTCGCAATCTCTTGCAAGAAACGTACCAATGCGCAAGAAACAAAGAAAAAGCAGCTAACCAATATCAAATTCAATGATGCCGACGTTAAACCCGGCGGATATCTCGTTGGCGCAGTTTTTTATTGTGGCGTTGAGACTTAGAGCATCCTTATTTAGACGAAGCGTACGGGCAATTAGGCCGTAAACTAGGGAATTCGCGTGCCTGGCGTGAACCCGGTAGTGGAGAGACAAATCGCTGGCGAAGTTCTCAGATCTTCAAAGTACTGTCGTTAGGGAACTTTGGAGCCTTTGAGCTTCAAACACGCACAGAGCGTCGCTAATCTGATTTGACATATAACCGCAGAGATTATGATCTGATGAAGATGCGTGTCAACCGACAGGCCCCCACGCTTCCCACGATGTACTTCAAAACAGCGTTGTCCGAAATAGTGGTGGCAGCGGTCTCATTACGTTCCGCCTTAAGTGGTAGCGAAGAAATTACCTATATTGAGCCGCACAATTGCGTCTATACTAATAATAGTGATTTTATTGCATTAAAATCACTAACTGATAATGAACAATAATAATTGTTACTACAATAAAAATAACACTTCCACCACTTAAAGGTCATTTTCTGAGATGAGAGAGGTAAGGATAGAGGCGTTATTTGGTTGGCCAAAAAAAACGGAAACTCTGATTCCCCGTCGCCGGAACCTGCCTAAAAAGTGCAATTTGCTACCTGTAGCCGTCATGAATATAATTTGCTACTTGTAGCCAAAATCCTATGCTCAAAATACCCAATCGAAACAAACGCGGGAATGGGCTAGACTCGTCTCTCTATTACTGAGATGAAAATTATGTGCCACCTTGACGTTCCCATTGGGTATGTAACGGACGGATGTTGTCAGGCTGAACTGTTACAGACGCCTGACTTTAGCGCTAATAATAGGAGTAATAACGCACGCACTCGGGTCGAAATGGCCAGTGACGATGAGAGCCGCCCTCAAAATCTCACGGTTGATTCGGCAGCTCACATTTTGGATCGGCGTCCACGTACCCACCCACAATGCGCTTACCCGTTTAATGGGATTAGCTATGGAAGATGAACGATGCCGTGAGAAGCTCATTGTCAGTTCTCCTTTTCCATTTTCGCGGCCACTTCAAGGTCGAGCCCCTTATTATGCCATTTTGAAGGTGATTGCCTTTGTTGGCTACTAAACCGCCATAAAATATACGCAGCTTGCGCTGACGGTGCATGACTGGAGAAACAGCGGAGGTGGGGGTCGACCTAGCTTCTTCCCCCTGGGATGCGCTGTCAGTGTGGGGGACCAACAGGAACGGCATTGTAAAAATCGCTTAACGTGGCCCAAACCTTAAACCCTCAGCCTAGCCTAGCAAGAACACCGCAAGACCAAGTAACACACCGCAAAGCCTAACAAAACTTAGCAAAGCTTAGCAGCAAGACCGCTGGAAGCAAGGTCGACCCCCAGCTCCGCTGTTTCTCTAGCCTTGCACAACTAGAGAAAGTTGCGCAAATTTTTAGGTGCTGAAACAACACAAGCAGCAAGAATATAGGGCCACAGTGCAACATTACCATTAACAAGATTTAATTTTTAGGCGCATCCTATTCGATGACCCGCACGTATAATTTCTCGCCCTTAAACGTCCTTTCCCACTGTAACCTTGAGCCAAATAAAGTAAAGCTGCCTTCACTGAAGGAAACAACATTTGCGTTATGCAAACTGAAACCCCTTCTGTGAAGTAGTGGTGGTAGCACTTGTACACGGAACTGGAGGACCCGTGGTGCTAGTACTGGGAATGGGTACTTGGTAACGAGGAAAAGGGTCAATACAGAGAATGGCGTGCGTGAGCTGCTACGGATATTGCACCTGCATTCACAATACGCGTGCCAGGTCACTTTGTGAAGATAAATAGCTATTTTATGAAGTGTTTCCAAATCCAGTAGTTGGGGACGGGGGAGCCTATGTTAGAATTGTTTTTATGTTTGATAGAAGGTACGGGAAAACTTTGATAAGTTGCGAAAGTAGAACGAGCACAGGTAAGATGGTCATGCCCCGAATATCGAGCCCTCTCTTGCGACCACGCTCAACAAAACTGCTACTTTACCACACTAGAAGCTGGACTTCGTCTTACGTGCGATGCCCTCCACTTTTGGAGCTACGACATCCACGCCCCTCTGCCGAGCCACGCCAGCGCCCTCCCCGATTCATTCGAAGTCATTAAGCGGCTACAGCCACATACTTCCACGAACCCATTAACTTTTCAAAGCCTTCGCGCCGAATCCTTCAACGCAATGCGATACATGTTTTCCTTGATTCGTTTCTATTTTCCTAGAAATTGTCCTCGTAAAATTAGGAGGCCCGCGCGAAAGCAGAAGGAAGTGTTACATTATGCGTTCCGCTATTTTCTGTGGTTAATATAACCGTCACGTGAACATCGCCCTCTCCAGGGAAGTAATAGGGAACAAAAAGAGCAAACAGTTCGCCTAAAAAGAGCTCCCCCAAACGACACCTCGTGGCTCTACTTTAACTTCCGCGCTTACTAGTGTTTTTACTAATGCAAACAAAATTAGGATGCAAAAATAGGGGTTTCGAGCGAAACAAAAAACAATATTGGTAGTGTGGCTAAAATAAAGTGAATATGTACCAAGAAACAATTTTCACTTGCCCCATAACTGTGTCAGCCAGACACTCAACGTGAAACAAGTGGTGCTAGTGGGAAATAAACAACAAATATTCGGTTTTGCTGAAACATCTTCGCGCAAAGTAAACAGGAACCGAGCAACAGCTATCTTAGGATTTATGACGGATGCGCAAAAGTAGACCACCCACACGCCATACTTTTTGGAACACTGCAGGGTAGATGTACTAAGATTCCTAATACATCTGGTATGGCGAAGCTTTCAGCAATGTTTCTACCGCAATGCTTAGTTGGAGCCTAGCATGTTGTCGTTCTCTAGGCAGAAACATTGAGCGCCCCGTCGTGCAAAAAAGCGGCGTTGTCGTTTGGAGGTAGCAAAGCAGTTATAGGTCTGCAGATAAAAACATACAAAATATCTTATTGCCTGCCAAAGTGCCTGAGCAGATAAATATTGATGAAGTAAACTAGGTAGTTTTAAAGAAAATTGGCTGCATAAGATTTAGTACCAAAATCAGACCGGAGTACCCAGAGTATCCTGAGTGCGTTGCCATAGCGCTGAATCAGCAGGCTGCCTACTGTCGGGAAAGATAGCCTAGTGCTTGTGGCGGTTGCGGAGTTTGGAATGACAGGTGCGAGTGACAGCACGTGAGGAGAAGAAAGAACGCATTAGCTGCAAACTCTGGCGCTGGGAAAATAGGGCTCATAATTAAACAGAGCTGGCGGCCTCCCGCCTTCTACATGGGCTTGCAGCAACCGTGTGAGTGTCACAAATTCTACAGTGTGTACTCCAGCCGTAGCAGTAAAATAATTTCCCAACGTCATACGTAAGCTGTGTTATGCATCTCGCCTAATATTTTTGTCTTCCGTTGTCTCTCACCGGATATATTGCTTTCGACAACTAAACCTGACTCGTGTTACCACACAGAAGTGTTTTGATTTTGCTTGGAATACTGAAATAACGGGCACCTAAAAGTAACTAATCCTGGGCTCCGCAACTGAGGCATACTTTCGACGCCTCTAGGAAGAAGATGAGTAATCTTTGCGGCGTCTTTCAAAGGGCAGCCACAAGTATTTCAACACACCGCTTTGTATCTTTCAAAGCAGGCAGCACCTTAACACCGCACATTTTCCAGTTCTGTTCAAGAATGTGTACAATAAGCAAGGATGTGTACACTAAGCAAAAGAAAGGCGAATCGAACTGAGCAACTCTGCTTCACCTAAACACCAAGAAGCCTCAAATACGTCGTAAGAACAATGACCGTTTTGAAGGAAACGTTCTTGGTTGCACCATTGCTCTTTCCTGCAAGATAAAAACAGTCACTCGGTGTAAACAAAACACGCCTAATCAATACCTTTACACAAGCAGTGTAACAAAGCGAAGAAGGGAGGTAACAGCTGTACCAAGAAAGAAAGACAACAATGACCTTGTCAAGGTCCAGCGGCAAATTATACCCAAGGCCCCCCTGTTACAGCAGGCGTCAAAGGGGTATCGATGGCAATGGCGAGAAAAACATCACGGTAAATACGAAGCATTGGGTCGTTAGGGCGAGCATGCGCCTTGTCGTTCTCGGGAACACAATAGCCGCTAAGGTTCGATCATTGCAGACAAGGCTCAGCGTGGCAGGCCGTTTACCTAATGGCGTCAGATGGTATCCCGTTCGCGGGACCATGTGCTCCGAAGGGGAGACAAACCGGGCAGCTATTCCCTTACATGCCGGAATGTGCGAAGGAAATGACATTGAGGCCCCGTGGGAACAGAGAAGGACAAAGACGAGGACTTGCACGATGGGGATAGTTGAGAGCCATCGCACTTGCAACAGAGATGTCTACGGTCAGCTTAATTTTGCTACGGAGTAAATAATAAAACAATTAAGCAAATATCTACCCTCCTATGTTACTTTTATTGCCCGGACACCTGACTTTGTTACACCAATACACCATGGCATCCGTTCTGGGAAACAGAAGTCAAGAAAAAAATCTTTGAATCGGAAAGGGGGACCTGATGGCGCGATAACAATAGGTACGAGCTGCTTTTTGTTAACGATCAAAAAACATTGTGTGGGCGTGGTATTTACATTTGAGCGAAGATATGTTGCGTTTAAGCGTGGCGCCTACGCTTTTGATCATGTATTTACGTGGGGCGCATCGCGGCCTGCGTGTTTCCCTACACAACCTTGCCGACAACCGGAGCTTAGCGCGTAAGGCAATTTTAAACGCGGTATTTTTTCGCGGGCTACTTAAACCAGGAAATTTTGGTCTTGTCTGTATGTCTGTCTGTCCGTCTCTCCCTCGATTCAGCTTTCCAGCTTTGCTTTATTGGTCGATCAAGCTTTCCGGCAAAACAGGGATAGTTGAACTACAGGTTTACATAGGCAAACCGCATCTAAACTGCTACAGCTGGCAGCAATGTCCATACTTTTCCACATTGTTACGTTAAAAGTAAAACATTACCAAAGCAAGAAGTAAAAGATCAACGCATGAGTTGTATTTCCAGTTTGTTTTCAATAAATATACGGGGCAGGGGGCTTCATTTTGCGAAATAAAATCACAACTGCGTGTTGAAAACCGTATATTCACCCCCAAAAATACAAGTAGAGTTCTCGACGAGAATGGCTCACGTGGTGACGTGGCCAAGTTCAGGAGTAACGACAGGTTCCAATGGATTGCACACGAACAGTGAAACGTGCGACTGTCGAATTGACTTTCGCAAATACCGAATGCGATTACCTTGGGAGGAACAAGACGGCAGGGGAAAAGGGTGATTGATATATATGCTTTGTAGAGCCGACAGGCATTTAGTGCAGGGGTGGCCTAAAACTACCACCTTTCGACGACATTTCCAACGAAGTGAGCAGACACGCAGTCATTATTTTGCACTGATTAAGCACAATACTTCCTTCCAGAATATAAAGCTGCAGAGTTGATTGTAGTAATATTCGGATCTCGAATAAAAAAACACTCTAGTTCAGAACACGCAACAGGTAAAAGAAATACCAGAATACACAAAGCCACTTTATGACCTGGAAAATGAACAAATGTTCTTCCATTTGTTGACCATTTTTTATCATTTTCCACTTGTTTCCTTTGCGTTGTATTGCCATCCTTATCACTGTGACTGAACGCATTTACCCTTCACTTTTGTGCGGAATATATATAGGTCTCATGTGCACAGCTTTACCGCGGTGCCTTACGATGTGCCGAGAAGCGAAAGCATAATTGTACGTCAATCTGCGAGTGCCGGTTTACGAAGACAAAGCTCAAAGCGAACCGTTATGCCTAACTTCATCCAGGCACATACCAGGATACGCACTACCCTCTCTTTATGTTGTAGAGCAGCGCCGTGCAATCGCAGGCTTCAAATGATGCCACAGTATGGCGCTACTGTTGCCCGCTTAATAAAGACTACATTTTGCAGCAACGTACGTACTTACCCGCATTATAATAAGCCTACTCTACTTTCTCCTTTAGTTTCTCGCACGCCTCCGTAACACGGTTTAGAGACATGCAATTGCCGAGTGTTTTAAAGGAATATTTCCCTGTGACCACTCCTCCGTACGGGAGGCCGACAAAATTCCCTGGGTGAGTTATCAAGTCGACTATCACAACAGTTTCTCCAGGCACACTATAAGCCACAGCCACAAAGCTCTCGCGGCGTCACATGGAGCTCTCGCCGCACTACAATGTACCCATGTAACTTTTGGAGGGACGCTGACAGCAGCCACAAAAAGCTTATGGTCTCTTAGACATTATCGCTGTAGCTGCGACATCAAAGTAACCGCCCTAAACTCAAATACCCAGTAAAAGAAATTGGCGAATGGCGATTCCAGATGGCATTAGAAACACGCGCCCAAATTCAACTACAAAACTTGTCATTTCTCGCATACTCAGACGGGCTTGCATGTTACGAGGACAACAGCCGTAAAAGCCTCTTGGTAGATTTATCAATTTCGATTGGCAGCCACGTTAACACCTCTCCCCATCCCCGAATAGGTTCGCTTCTGCAAGAGAACGAGAGTACACGTTGGCATAACCTCGCATGATATCAGACAGTTTAGTTGCTCCCGTACCTCTTCGGTGCAGGGTTCTCTGGGCAAATTTTTGCACTCAATGTTAGAGCAGTACCTATTTAACAAGAAATAATGCACGCCGCCATTTTAGAAAAAACGGAACACACAGGAAAGCAGTTTAGTATACTCAGGTTGTTTCAGAATTTCAGGCTTTTCGCATCGAAGCTCCGCCTGTGCTAGGAGTCGCGCCAAATTGAAGAGCTCAGGAAATATTTCTACCGCTGCACTGAAACCTCCACACACGGACTTTTTCGCTGTTCGACTCCATCTGCAAAGCGGCCGCTGCGGCCGGAATCGAACCCGCATCCATGGACTGAGCCACAGCGTCGGGAACACGAAGGGTGTTTTTTATGCAAAAGACCTTGCATATCGTTTTTTATGCCGTTCACCGCCTGTGTCGTACCTCCACGAGGTAAAGAAACTACGTTAGATGACGGGGAATAAGTTTTTGTTTGGAAGAGCTTTAATTTAATTACTCGTCCCGGTCACGTCGATCATCAAAGATGCTGATCCAAAGAACAACGGTTCGATTGAGGCAAAAAGCAAAATCGCTCGTGTGTCCAGATTTCGGCGCACGTTGACGATTCACAGGTGGTCAAATTAATTCAAAGCCCTCTACTACGGCGTGCCTCTTAGCCCAGGTGTTTGCTTCATTGGATCAAACACAAAATCAATAAATAAATAAATAAATAAATAAGTAAATAAATAAATAAATAAATAAATAAATAAATAAATAAATAAATAAATAAATAAAATAAATAAATAAATAAATGCGAAAAACTTTACGCCAATCTTACCGTTCGCGGTGTAAAAATTGCATATCAGTTGTTTTTTGATGCCAAACAAATGGTGCTAGAAATTTTGATGTTCCCACAAACACCGCAAGTCCTGTAAAAGAAAAGCGACATGGTCCAGGTGGTGCGAATGGCTTAAAAGAGAGAAAAACTTCGCAAAACACAAAACTAAGGAATACTAGACACAAGCAGCGCTGTGTCTAGTCTTCCTTGGTCCTGTCGTTTGCGAAGTTTTTTTCTCGTTTAAGCACTACATGTCCTAGCAGAAGTCCCCGTATCAATAGATTCCCTTTCGTGGTTTTTATTTAAACGCGAGCGCACGGACTTTGAATTCAGATACGAGTGAAAGTGAGGGGAACAGCGATATTGCTCTATTTGAATGCGTCCACCAAACTAGCTTCAAGTTCGAAACTGCAGGCACGTGGCGAGGCGAAGAACATTTTAAATCTGGGAATCTTGGACGGGTACCGAACGAGTAACTGGTGTTTGCTACACACAGCAATATTAAAGGAAGATTTAGAGCTACATGGAGCAAGAAGAAAGAAGTTGCCATGTTTTGAAGAACGATCTGAACCGTCAAGTTTTATTGCACGGATAAAAGAAAACCAATGCAAAGAAAACCAAGCAAGTGTCATATGGCTGTTCGCCATTTGCGCGCCGTATGATGAAACAAGCGATCAAAACCAACGGGGATTTCCCGTGTGGTTAGGTGTTGTCTTTATGATGAAACGGTTTTTTAAGAATAAGTTATGCTTGAAGGATGCATTGACACTACAAGGGTATGACTTCCCGCACTACGGGTTCTCCATTAAAATGGAGAGAAAGGTGGTCTTTTGTTATGATCACGAGAAAGCTAATTTCTTATTTACATGCTCGCTAGTCAAGAATTAGACGACCACGTGCCGTCGATTTTCATGCGCCCGTATGATGCACGTTTTCTTTTTCTTGAAGTGCAAATCAGAAAATTGAAGGTTGCAAGTGAAGAAACTAGGCGAAAAAGTGAAACGAAAGGAAGTTCACTAGTATATATTTCCGTGCCAGATGGTGTGAACTTCAACCTAAAGCGTTTGTTCATTAAAATGCGCACAAAAAAGAAGTGTTTGATTAAAGGATGGTGCTTGGGTGGTAGAGGTATTCGATTACAATTTTTATGTCATGTCGGAACAACCGAAAATTGACTTTCTGAAATATTTGCTTCAGTTCCGATTGAAATACATGAGTTGCTATTGTACTTCCTTAGACAATTATTTGAAAATTTTAATCGATTCTTAGTTAAGGATGCACATAAACGGTTGTATCCATTCTCGGTGAATCTCCCCCTGGCAATGTTCTCCTCTCTTGGTTGGTCGAAATAGGGTCAGATTTATCGACAGATTGAACTTTTGAACTGGTGTTTTGATAGAGCACAACCGACTCCTATCATGAAAAACTAGCGGTTTACAGTTGACGCTGTAAAAAAGAGGCACAGGAAACGGTCGCAACAGTTATGCATCGGCGTTTTTAGAAACTGGTCATACGTATTTGGCTGGCGCCGAAGAAAGGGACTTGCGACGTGTCTAATTTTGCAACACACTTTCTGCGAGGATTTTCGTGTAGAAGTTTTCTCTCCCCTTCAAAGTATCTCGGACTACAATACATAATTAGAAGCCAGCGCTAGAAGCCCGGCCCGGCGTTTCATGCCGATTAGAATACATTTTAGCAAAGCCAACTTTGTCGCGATCGTCATACACTCGTAATTTAATTGTAGTTATTTCTCAAAAACAATATCTCAGCACAAATTCCCGTTAACCATACTTTATTATTAGGGCGAACTTACTTTATTGTTCGTAATTTGTTATATCTGGAGTTTTCGGCTTCTAATAGAGCTACTACAAGGGGCTTCTATAGGGTCGAGGGAAAAGAGCCGTAATAGTACTGTTTTCGAACTATCCTGAAACGATTTATATGATGTCGAACCGGTCAGAGGGCTAAATAACCGCAGGAAGTTTTACCTCAATAGGTATCTTTTATACTGATGCGACGCAGTTTTTATTTATACTAAAATGTAGCCACAGCTCCTAGGCCACTCCAGTGGCATTATAAAGGCACTGTGAAACGCACAGCGAAACCTTTGTATTCGAGAGAAAAAAAAAACCGAATTCATGCATGGTTTTACTGTGCGAAATTACTTAGAAGTATAACCAGTCACTAATTCCAAACAGTCGTGCCTTGGTTCTTGCAGTTGTTTGAACTGAGCGTCGGTGGTTGTGTTTTCTAGCGTGCACTCCTCGTGCTTCACTATCCAACAAGGTTCAAATTGAGCATTTGGGCCTCTTTATTCTTGTTTCTGCCGTATTTTTAAATTGTACTATGATTAGTTATTGATAGTGCTACAGTAGTATGGTCAGGAAGGAACCTTATGTAACAGGAATGACTTAGCTCAAGACCACGCTGGAAGCTTCCACCGTAAAGAAGGATATTTAGCTTCTAGGCAACCCTGCGTCGCAAAAACCCCGGTGAACTGGCTGATGCGGAATATGCCGAGTGAACCATCTTCAACTATAAGCGCCGTTTGTTCCCCACAAAACGTTCCATAAAACTTGGTTTTTAGGGCGCAGAGTTCTGGCAGCCGTTAGCCAAGATTCGCTGAGTAGGCGTCCGCATAACCGAATGACCGAGCGCAGCACAGTCTGCAAAAAGGAAACAGATAGGAGCACGGGCGATGGGTGAGGAGAAGGGCTAGACGCGCGACTATGGCTCGCTCAATGCCTTCCCTTCACTCTTGTTTCACGCGTTGCCGCCAAAGTGCACCCTCACCGCCTTCCCCCTCCCCAGACACTGTTTGATTGGCTGCTAATCCACACCACGGAACATTTACGCAGGAGGGTACAACACGATTTGCAGGAGCATGCGCGCTGGTCACTGTGGGTGGCTATTTAGAACCAAGGGACATTTCTCCGGGAGTTCAAACATGATTGGTAACAACAAGGTGGCCAGCGGCGGTGACTCGCTGAAACAGAACGGCAGAGTAGCGCGCGCCGCTGTGCGTTCGCTGATCACGCGATCACTCCCTGACACAGCAGGTATGAGCCGTGACCAACAAGGCTGCAGTTCGCGCTGCGCCGAGATTTCGCATTAGGGAGTTTAGTATTCGTCAGTGAACTTCATAACCCATGGTTTACTTATGCTAAACATACCACTCGACATAACGTTCCGTGAACAACCACCGCTATAAAGCGGGAGAGTGCTAACTGTTTGAAACGAGTTTTGTCGCACGCGCGCGTTCACCGGGACGAGACCAACAATTTACAGTTGGCAATTTCTCATTCTGTAGATGTACAATCAAAAAAGAAAATTTTGGCCTCTTGTATATTTTAATTCGTATTCTTGCAATGAGAAAAATTAACCATGTGTAAAGCTGTGAACAGGAAAAAAAAACTAAAAGGAGAAAAAGAAACTATGAAAGTAAGAGAAAGATAGACAGCAGGATGAAAATAGCGAAGGGGTGCAAACATCACGGGTATTCAGGAAATCGATAAAAAAAGTCTATAGCTAGGCCTGCAGTCCTGTTTCGTGCAAAAAGGTGAGCAGCGACCTGAAGTAGCGGTCATCTTGCACCCGCCGGTTGTCGTCAGCCGGTTTATCGCACCAAAGATCAACCACTCTTGGCTCATTGTGCCGAACTTTCCTTGCTCCTGTGCACATCCTAAAGAGATGGTTCATGTCAGCTTCAGCCGCCGGAGGCGGATACTTGGGACATGTTCCCGGGTCTCCTGAAGCGGGTCTTAAAGTCCAGGTGACTGAATGCGTGAGAGCCACCCCAGCGCGAGGACTCCTGAGAGAAACTTCCTCCACCCGGGAAAGATTAGGGGGGATGGAGCAGACGCACAGAAGAATTAGGGTACGTGTCCCTTCTCAGGGGAGATTTCATGACTAAAAGGCGGTGTCGTGAATCACAAGGGAAAAGGCCATGGGCGGATTAAGATTCGGGTGGGGCCTGTAGTTATACGTGAAAAGGCTGCATCTAGGATTTGAGGCGCATCGTATGGAGGAATGCGGAAAGACTTAAAAACAGCTTAGTACCAGCGAAAATCTATACAATCAGTCGTTTTCATGTAACCCTCCACCAAACAAATGAAATGGCCGCCCCGGTAAAAAAATTGGACAAAAAGCTGATGCTGGCGCTAAATAACACATAGGACGCCAATTGAAATAAAATGAGTTGAACAAAAGCTGAACCAAAGGCAAACGGCAAGGGCTAGGCCTAGAGAAAGCATCAAACATGATAGTAGTTCAACTACGTGAGACCAAAATTGTCCTCGTTTCCTTCTTATGAGAGGGCGGGCGTGAATGAGTAGGTAGAACAATCGCCGGAACAAAACGCCCTACGAACGGGAAAATGGCTGGAGGGAATAGCAAATGAGGAATGTAGGAGCTCCCCCGTGGAAAATACAGAGTCGAAACATTTGCCACGAACGCAATTACGCCTTGGTTGAAGCCGCTCATTGGTTGCTGCTCGGTCGACCGGTTGCTTGCTCGCGCGCCGACGATATATAATTCAGAGCGGGACAAACCTATCCAGTGGATGACGCTAGGCCGGTGCCAACTGATAATTCGCCTTTTCTCTGTCAGGTTGCTTGCGCACTACTCCGTACTTCTAGGTTAGGGGTCAGTTCTTCAGCCATTGTTCGTGGGGCTCTCATTTCCAAGGAAGCATCGAAATTTCATGACCCGGCTTTTGGGGAAGCCTGCACGAGTCAGAAACGGCCAACCACCGTGCTTTGTTACCTACCTTGCCCGTACACTGGAGGCAAAATTGCATGCGTCCCCATAGAGTTCCGAGCATCTCAGCGTGGCTTTTGCACAGAGGGAAGAAAAAAAGCTTTTTAACTGTAAATTACAAGCTAAATCCTACTTCAGCGATAACACTACTTTAAGATTACCGTGTATGTATTATGTTGTTGGTAATATTTAGGGAGGGGGTAAGAATAAAGTGGATAAGGCAATATTTGTAACCTTGCTTTCATAGGACAGCTTGCTGCCGTTTCAGCCTCAAAGAAAAACAACCAGTCCAAATTGACTTCCTTGTACGGAAACAGCATGGTTTGTGTTCGAGTAAACATGTATTCATTAGCGTTGCAGAATACTAGTGGCTATGCACTACATTCCATTAAAGAACAAATTATTAGGCGCCCAACATGGAATAATGCTACGCGCTATGGTCATGGGATAGGACGCAACAAATCCGACAAGGCGCCCTTCCGGATTAAAACGGTATAGAAATGCTACACCGATGATCTGTCATAGCGTAACTAACGTCATTTCATTCATGATTTCGCGTGCTGCACGGCATAAGTTGAAAATTTGGTCGTGTTCGTAATGCTGCCGAATGAAATACACTTGGGTGTCGAATTCAATAACGCGGGGCGATTATCCAGAGCGCAATGCGAAATTTCACCGGCGAATCTGTTTTAGGAGGCGCTAGAATTTGGAACGAGCGAACCAGATAGTTTTCTGCAAATTCACGACTTTTTGTTGGCGGTAATTACAATCGGCCTAATGTGCCTGCTGTTTCCGAACATATCCGTGTTGTACGAAGTGGGTCCAAAAATGCTTTCCCACTATTTTCTCGCTAAGCAACGTTGATATGTGCACGTCCTTTTTCGGCGCATTGGTACAGCGTATAATTTTTTTCTCGTTCAGCAACCTTTTAAAAACAGATAGTGTATTTATGTAACTTCGACGCAGCGCTGCAAAAGAAAAGGCTGCATTCTCCTTAAACGGAACGTGAATGTACCGGGAGATTATGTTCTGTTGATCAGGACTCTCGTTTACTGTTTTTTCTGCATTGCGAAAGGATAAATCTAGTGAGGAGAACGGCACTACGTGGACATCTACTTCATCACCCAAAAGTAAGCTGTGCGTATTTTGTTGAAATACTACTACTAAGGAATGTCAAGTGCCTCTACCCATTCCTTCATTTTCTCATCCGTTTGAGTGGGAACGGCGGTTTATTGGTTGGTGAAAAAAAGACAATATTTACTTGCACTAGCTTTCGCACCATTTTTTGTAATGCCGTCACCCGTACTCCTCAGGCTGTGCTGAATTAGTTCAGAACCTCCTTCTCATAGGAGAAAACTATCCTGTATTTTACCTGCTTATCCCGCCAGCGCAGGGGTCACCAGATGACCCGAGTCGGAGGTCTCCTTAGGCTCTAGCTCTAGCTTTCTTCTATTTCACCACGGCTGCTAGCATGCCGCGCCTCTAATCAAGAATTGTGACCTCAGTGTGCGAGAAAACGAGAAACCGCCGCAGAGACTCAAACCGGGGAGTGATGTGTGCCGTAAGAACTGTGCGCATGCCAAACCAGTTGCGGTTTTTACATTGCCTGAATTCTAACCAACTAACTGTGATGTGTTTGTTACGTTAAGGCGGTACCTCAGTGTGAGCGACTTATATTTGTCGTCATTTTTCTGCATATTTAATTGCAACCCCCAACATTATTATAGATATCGTGGGTCGCCTCAGATATTCCTGAAATTTTAATATCAAACAAATTACCAATTATATAACTTCGTAAGTGAAACGTACGCGAAACCTTTCACTTGGAAATTTGTCGATAGAATGTCAAAAAGCGCCGTTTTTGTGAGTATTCGTTGCAGATGAGACAATTTAGGGCACCCGATTATCATCGTTGTCACCAGACCACCACCACCACCATCATAATAACAATAATAATAATCATCAACATCCTGCTTGTATCCCCTGCAAGACGAAAGCCTCTCACAGAGGTCTCCAGCCACGTCTATTGAGTGCTAGCTCAGTCCCCACCAAACTTTCGTAGCTCATTCCTCCATCGATTCTTTCGTCGACCCCTATTGCGTTCACGGTCTACTGGCAGCCACTCCGTTAAATGGATGTTCCGTCTGTTGCGCCTCATGCGCATGATGTGCCCGCCCGTGCCCATTTTCTTCGCTTATTTTGAGCTAGAATGTCTTCCACACCAGTTTTATTCTCTAATCCACGCAGAAAAGTGGCATCGGGGCAGAAACTTGGGGTCTCCCCAAAAGACTGGCAAGGAAACTTAGATCGGCCCAACGAACTGTGGAAAGAAAAAAGCTAGAGGCCACGCTTGTGCATACTTAATCAAATAGAAAAAGAAAGAAATCCAGAAGCTCGGAGAAATTTCTGTGGCATGTGCCCATTGGTAAAAAAAACGAACGAAAGATCCACTGGTAAATCTTTAAGAAAACGTGGTCACTCCATCTCTCTCACTCACAAATTTAAGCCGCTGCCTGATGCGCACACCTTGAATAGGCTTTATAATCCAAGACAGCTTTTTTCGTACGTTCCACGCCAACCGTGCAAACATTCGCTTTGAATTCTGTCTGAATTTTTCGGGTTTCTCGCTGTGGCAGCGTCATTGGCTAGCTGTCGGTCCTTTTATTGTCTACCAGGATCGGCATTTTGTCGCCGTCGTACCATTCCGTCGTCCTGGGCAGACTACTCGACCCTGCACTCGGTACACACTCCATTTTACGACGTGTAAGAGTAGTGGAGAGTCACATCGGCAAGCCGGACGCCGTGCAAATCGCGAGGAGGAAAGGATGACGCGCCACCGCTCCGAATCGACATCAAGAGGCTGACGTAGACACCGCAGCAGATATGGACACACACGACAAACCTTTTCTGGCGCAGTGAGGCCCTCATAACTCAACATGCACAAGACATAAAGTTAGCGGCTGAGAGTGATTTTGCAATAGGTGTGGTTGGTAGGAGGGGTTTTCAAACTACGCCAAGTTATTAGTAACAGCAGTTTTTAAAAGTTATTGTGATTGCTTGTGGGGAAACAGGTGTATGGAAACGGTGCCACATTTGTAGTGAGCACGGTATAAGCTCATTCGTTCGAAATGAACACGCATGACCTGGATTGGCATTAGCGCAGACAGGGATGACCCACAACGACCTTTATTATGTCTCTGCCATCGTAGTTAAACTGCGTGGGAGACCTGGAGACCACGTGTGTCCGATGATTATAAAAGATAATTGGACGTAGTTACTGATACCGATCATGCTATGTCCTGTCGGACGAAACTTCCGTATGCACGAAACATCTTTTTTCAGTTGGATCAGGCCGAGTAAAAACATGCATCTATCCCTACCTCAAGCAAAAAAAAAAAAAAAAAAAACATCAGTTGCGAAGCCAGTGTCTTCTGGTTACAGAGCAGCGGCCGCTCCGTCTTTGAAGAAACAGCTACTGCCTCAATTACGTAAGGAAAGATAGGTATAAAGAACTTGACACAACACTACACAGACATTTCCCGGAACTACAGACATTTCCCGGAACCCATCCTACTTTTTAGCCGACAAACCAATGTTTTTTATTCAACGTGTTCTTAAGTTTTTAGCTGAGATATAATTTCTGCAGGTCTTGTCTTATCGCGCATGGTCATCCTGGCCCTATGCACCAGTCGTCTGAATTGTCTTTGGTTTTGCTTCACTTTTACTTCTACTCAGAGGATTCAGTATGTACTTACATCCCCCAATAAATAACTTGTTTTTGGTGCTCTTTGCCCTTGTTGGCTTTGCGCCATTATACCACAACCATCATCATCAAATACAGAAAGCACGGTCATTTTTTTTATTCCGGCAAAGACAAAAAAGCGCTCAATTTGTTGACGTGAGACGCATGCTTTCAGGCACGCAGAACAGCCTTAAAAATTAATAACCGAATCGTGGTTACTTTTCGCAACCCTTCACACTCTTTGAGAGTTACACAAGCTTGTGCTGATTCCTAATCGCAAAATCAGTCATGTGTTAACGATAAACTTCCAATAGGTCTGCACTTTTCCAAAACTATGTATAATCTGCTAACAAGAATTCCGGCGCTTGAAATTCTGCAAACACCAAGGGCCAGTGGAAATCCGGTTACCCAACACGGCGAAACTGCCAATTTCTGCGGATCCATTTTTCCTGTGCTTTCTTTCATTGGGAATTCGCCTCTTACGCATACCAATGCTCTATTGTGGCCTTCACTATCTTCGCCTTTCTGTGTTGTTTATAGTTCTCTTGTCATCTATTTGTAAACTTTCTTTCCACATTCCTTTTCTGGAAGTCTTCTGTTGCTCCGACATGAGAGACGATCAGATTCCTTTTCGTACACCGAATGCCTTTTGTACTGACCCAAGGCATGACTATAATTCCAGTTGTTCTCAATGGATACATGTAAATTTTCAAAATGGCTACTGCAAATACATCGAAGTAATATATGAGAAGTATTTAAAACAGGCTATTTATCTCGAGAACCCTACGTGCGAGAACTCTGTTTTTTGAAGACAGAATCACTTGGCCAGCCATATATTCCACTTCTGTCTGTTATTTCTTTTCATCTTGGAAATAGCTGCAAAGAACCAGAGAAAATAACTAATCATGACAGTAATCTTAACTAAGCTTGTACATGTAGCAATAGTAGTACCTCGTTAATCTTTAAACTGAATCTCTAAAGTCTACTCTATAATCAAACTCTTTTTGAGGCATCAATAGGCAAACAGACTCAACAACTGCTGCTCATCCTACATGATTGAACCGCCGCCATGCCACCGAACAAACCCTACTTAGCTTCTTAGGCGCCTGATAATCACCGCAACAATATCATTTTGATGAGGCAGCATGTAACACACAATGTCGGAAAACAAATAGATAGATCCAAAATTTCTTAATGCAACAAATAACTGTATAAGAAACACAATTTCAACACACAAATAATGAAAGGTAAATACTGTCTTGCAATACTATATGGAATAGATGTTATTGCGAACCTGTTCCTACACCATTATCCATGGCGCAAATCCTCGAAGCAAATGACAGATTTTTGAATCCTTGTGTTCAGACGTTTCGCATCTATATTTAGTCGCAAACATGCCTGAAACAGATTTATTTAAAGCAGGTTTTGTAACGATGAGCTTTGAATACAGTAAAGCCCTCTTATATCGAAGACGGATATATCTAATATTGTCTATATCGAACCCTTGTATATTTCTGGTAAAAATTACATGCATTAAAAACTTTTTATATGGAACGCGATTTTGCTCACAATGGATATATCGAACTCTCCCGCGTGGGATTTCTCGCTCTCCTTAGGCATGCGGCAGGCGTTCCCGCAATACATCGGCGCGCAGCGGTGGCATGCGTGTCGCTTGCGACTTTTGCACGAGCTCGAGCGCATCCAAACCGGCTGTGGCAGAGTGGACCAGCTCCACGTATGCATGCCGTTGGAGCAGTATATTATCTCTGTGGTTGGAGCCGAAAGCGCCCCATTGGGCGCTGCAGGCTGCGGTGTCACCGAAATTCGAGTCCGCGCCACTCGCTGCCCCCACTTTTTCGGTCACTGGGTTCGCCGTTATTCGCTTGCATCCATGCTTGTCTCCGCTCTGTCGAAGACGCCGATGACTCCGTACCGCTTCCGAGCCAGAGCGAAGCCGTCGCTGCCGTGGACCTGCTACGGCGATAGTGCAGTGCCATTGAGGACAGCGGCCTTGTGCTTGTCGTCTGTTTAGATTCCGTGGAGCAAGCAGCCACCAGCAACGCGTTGTGCTCCAAGAAGCAGGCTACATTCACGCAGTTCTTGCGCCCCAATAAATTAACGTTTTCTTCCCGAGAAAGTGTCGTATCAATAGGGAAAACTGCAGGGTGGTAAGAGCTCAGCGTTAGCTCGTGACTCCGTCGGCAAGATTGCTCTCATAGGTTTTCTTTTGCTTCACTTTATATATAAAATTTTTGCTATACCGAACTATTTCGCAATCCTCGCGCTGTTCGTAGTGCGGTATTCCTACATTTTTGTTTACTCCATTTAAACGGAATGGTTTTTCCGCATATCATGCAGTTCATAAACACCTCTGTCTTTCTGGTAGCTATGTGTAACGCCTTTCATTATCATCGCATTAAGGACGCTTCTTACACCAAGTTTACAGCTACCGATCCACAAACAGATTCATCAGGACTACAAATATTTTCACAGTCTGCGAATTCTGTTATTTCATCGTTCGGTCATATTGCTGGGAACATTTTTACCTTATCGGCTGGTTGCGCTCCTTTTGGAAGAATTTGGTTGTTTGCGCATGTCCCTTTCTTTTACTGCCTTTTTAAAGTGTGCAGAAAATAAAAGCGAACTACAAAGAACAAAGGCTGCTTTATATTGGCTCACAAGCGTAGGACAGCAACGTAAATGCCCCCAGAAACCAGCGGCTTGTCGCCTTGAACCTTTATAAAGGCCAGAAAATAAGGCACGTTAGCTACAAAGCAGGTTGACTGTTTTGTAGAAGCAGCTCGGAATGCGCAGTTTGTAAGCGCCGGCAATGTTGGGTTTAAAGCAATTGCCGTCCCTATTTTATGCACTTTGTTCCGTCTGACCACCTTGTAGAATTGAAGTTGGATTCCCTGGATGGTCATGCCACGAGAGCTAGCCATTGGCTTCTTAGTGTTTCCGCGGCAGTTTTTGTCTCCTGTAGTCTTTGTATTGAGGGCGCCGACTCAGCTGCGTTCGGTAAATACGCTTTCATCTCACCATTGAATTTCAGGGAGGCGTTTGTTTGTCCCCTTCGTTGCTTTTGTCCTTATATTCTCCTAGTTGAGGACGGAACCGTGGCTGTGGAACGTGAAGAAAATTCCCACTTGAAGTTTCCACATACCTCGCCACTCACACAGCATGTACCCCATTACTATTCCTGTCAGCGCACAGTCGGACTGTACGTCAATGGACAATTCAGCCTGTTCGGAGAGGTATCTCCCTCCCCAATAAACCCAGCATATCTGGGGACTTTATTCCTACAACTTTGTTTTTAGGCGTCAGGCCATTCTGACCCGTCACTTGACGTGGTTAGTAGCCGTTCTTTTTTTTTTGTGCCGGACTGTTTCAATGTGAAATTTCAGTTTGTTTCGAATGCCTAAATGGCAATGTCTCCAGCGTGACAACGTTGGCTTACGTCCTGGGTGTTCAAACGTATTATAGTTAGAAAGTCTAAGTAGTAATAAGTTATTATTGCTCCGGGCCCGTAAAATGATGTGCAAGAATTCTTAAAAGTTTCTCAGTTGTTTGAACACAAGAATAATCAGTGCTTCGCGGTATATTTTGCGGGAAGCACAAAAGTCACGTAATATAATTTCAATAGTTTACATGTAATTTCGCTCAATAACCAATATCGCACAAGAGCACAGCAAATAATAGTGTCTTTGTATCGGGGACCAAGAATTTTGAAACGGGGTGTTCCGGCGCCTGGGGCGCATGATGCGCCTGTGCACCTGAATCATTGACCGCAACATTTTCAATAAACTGAGTTGCAGGTGGCAAGGTTTAGTAAAATCTGCCTATGATGTGAAACACTATTTGCAATAAGACTGGTAATTGAGTGCATACAATGAGTGTTTGTACCTGGCATACGCACAATTTGCCTTACGCAGCATCTACATCAAACTATATTAAACATCTTAAAACACCCCTTTTATTATGCCACTGGCGAATAGTGGAACCAAATTTGGCATACTCTCAACCAGATGCACCATATCGATGTCCACTTGAAGCCCAACTAACAGGTGCACGAACGTACACAGATGCGCAAAGGTACACAAATCCGATTAAAACAGCTCCACTTTAAGCAAAATGGAGAGACGAGCTAGTTGGTGAACGTCCATGAGTGAAACTTGAGTGCGAACTGACGAGACAGGAGCTAGAAAAGCGACGAGACCAGCGCTCTCTCTTTCTCGTCCCTCCATCAATTTGTGCTTAATTTTTACTCATGGAGTCGACCTTGCTGCACACTCCCTGACTGCTTAAACAGAAGAACCCGAGGTGACTCCTTGCTATCGAGTAGTTTTTATGAATGGAAGGTAGCGGAGTTTAATATTACTGATGTGTCCCATCTCTTTACCCCATTTTACTCGTAGAGCAGACGTAGCCCCTCTTCAGACCAGAATACGGAAACATTCCAAAAGATCTTTGTCGTCCCTACATACTAGAAACAAACCATTTTTAGTACTCGCGTGGCCATAAACAGTCCACACAGAGAGTGCAGTCCATTACCTGAAAAATATCCTCTAGGGGCTGTTAACCCCTCAACCTGTGAAAGTAGGCTGGCTAAGTGCACGAATGTGACAAAAGGAATCCTGGCTATATCGCACTAAAGTCATTCGCTACCCAACAAATCTTGACGCGCTTGGGTGATTAATAATTGCAGCAATACCCTCCAAAAGAAAAAAAAACGCATGCTGCTAATTGAGCTCAATCGCCACGGGCTAGGACATAGCCCGTACATACAAGCACATACAAGACATACAAGCACGTAGGCGGAGTTCTAGCAATAACAGCCATATTTTTGGTCATGTTACCAAGACCCAAGTCATTATGAAACTCAAGAGGTGGAAGAATAGATGATCGGGGTTCGTATAACTTACTTCAACCCAAACTGAGAACAAAACACGCACAGTTCCTAAGAAATATTGAAAATCAGCTTTCTGATTTTGGCGGCAGACTATGCAAAAACTGCTCGAATGTACTTTATAGAACAAAGAATCAAAAGCTGCCTCTTCAGGTCTATTTCTTCCTTTATGTTACCCAAAAGCGCCGACTTCAGCAATATGGTATCGAAAGCGTTTATCACCTCAGGAATTTTAGCCGCGTTTTCTGGTATCGGCATAATGCTTACTACATCCCTGGCCCTAAAAGACGTATTGTAAACTACGTTATTCAAAACCTAGCAGAACTACGTAACGGAAGTCGCCGTTGGCGGGGTGGGGAGAGATTGTGTGCGTTCTCAGCTTTCGCGTTCGCTACATGTGCGATATAGTTTTTTAAGTGATGCACTTTATAAGCGACCCCAAACCATCCACCGCCGCCGGCGGCGGCGGCGTCGGCGGCGGCGGCGGCGTCCGCAGTCCTCCTCTCTATATAAAAAAAAAACAGCATCCGGCGCCAGGTTTCGATCCGAGGACTTTGCGGCCGCAGCGCGACGCTCTACCGACTAAGCCACGGACGCGACGCTGATATCAGTGTTAGTAACGCGCCTTATATCATTAACGCATTCAAACTACGTCGTCAGCGGCGTGCGTTGGCGACTCAGCGGCGTTATAGCGGCTTGATAACTGCGTGGTGTACACGTGATACTACAAACCCGATGGAAGAGATGGAAGAGAAGGCGGCGAGGCGGTGGGCTGCGGGGGCCGAGCGCAAGCGCCGCAAGCGGGCCGACAACCGTGCATTCGCACTTTCACATTCTCCCCCTCGGGGAAATGCGGGGGAATTTTTTAAAAAAAGAAACAGCATCCGGCGCCAGGTTTCGATCCGAGGACTTTGCGGCCGCAGCGCGACGCTCTACCGACCAAGCCACGGACGCGACGCTGATATCAGTGTTAGTGACGCGCCTTATATCTTTAACGCATTCAAACTACGTCGTCAGCGGCGTGCGTTGGCGACTCAGCGGCGTTATAGCGGCTTGATAACTGCGTGGTGTACACGTGATACTACAAACCCGATGGAAGAGATGGAAGAGAAGGCGGCGAGGCGGTGGGCTGCGGGGGCCGAGCGCAAGCGCGGCAAGCGGGCCGACAACCATGCATTCGCACTTTCACATTCCCCCCTCGGGGAAATGCGGGGAAATTTTTTTTAACAAGCACTGTAAGTGCATGTTAAACCGGCTTGACCTTTCGCAATCTTCACATTACAGCTCAGCATACTATCTTCCCGACCTTTCATATTTTGTGATTGTTCTCGTGGTTATTCGGGTTCTTGGGGCATAAACTTTGCACCTTCATTTAGCAAAACAACCTGTAGGCAGTGCACCATACGCACGACAAAGTATAGGAAATTTTTGTGCCTGTTGCCGGAAAACTCCCGAGCGCAGGTCCTCCAGCGATGTTTCACCAGCTTGCGTGAAAATGATCCAACGTGCGTCATTAACGTAATATGAATGTGTCACCACATTAAAAAAGTCCTGCCATGAAGAATGCACCAAACACGACTTTTTATTCCAAATAAAATGTGCTTTGAAGCTCACCGAGTTAGTACTATTTGCTTTGTAAAGATGACATAATATACATAATTATTCGCGAAAAAGAAACAGTTTGTTTGGAATAAGCGCACATAAATTAGGTCTGTGAATTCAAGGGCATAGAATATGAAAAATTAAAATAGGGTTTGGCTGTGCTAATGATTGCATCCCGTGCTCAAACGCTTACATTGCTGGTTCTAAAGCTTTCGCCAATGCACAACTGGAAGTATGTGTTATATTGTAGATATGTAACCTTTTGTTTGATTCAGAGTACAGGGACATCATTATTTTGGTTGACATCTCTGTGTTTTCGCAAAATTTTCTGATTTGATTCACTTTTTGCTTGTGCATGACCAGCATACACCGCCGGCAGGGGTGGCTGCTGCAACGTGGGCTGCAGCATCATAGAATACTGAGTATAAATTCTTGTATAATGCAGCACGCGAGAGTGAGCTGTCTGTGGACATTTCAGACGCTTGTTAGAGTAACAACAACTGTCAAGTCTGTGCCCCAGCTTAGGCCAAGCGTTCCGATTCTAGGTAACACGATGTTAACCGATCTTCCCCATGGGATGTATAAATATTACGATAAATACTTGTTCTAATGGATGAAGGTTGACCATGGTGACAACGGCGAAGCAATTACATAAAGTTGCAACTTACGACATAGCAAGCAGCATCATACTCATTGGTTGCCGAGCTATGGGTGCTGATAGGCGTGGTGTTACACCAAAAGCTCGGGCGTCACGTACCCGCGTCCCCTATTCCCTTTCCTGCGATTCAGATATACGGAAGCGAGTTATAAATAGAAAAACACTGGTGTGTTCAAAAGAGAGGCTACACTAATGTTTAACTTCAGTGAAATAGTTCCAGCGAAATCGGCGGCCGAAGGCGAACCGTCATTTCTCAATAAAAGGCGATTACGTTGCCCCAGAACTTCATGCCTGTATCATTAAAATTGGGAATCTAGCCTGACACCTCGGCGTTCTCTTCGGATAAGAAATCTTAATAATGCGCATGAGAGTTTCATGGTTTCTGAACAGCTAGAAGTCACTATGCTTGTTCCTAGGTAGCGATTCGTTTGCTGTGATTTGTGTCTAATGAAACTTCCTTCTCTGTATAACTTGCTACGTCCAATTAGTGAGCCGCCGACCAAAGTAAAAAGCACTAACAAATAGAACGCCAAAAGTGAAGTTTATGTCGAAGGTTTTCTAGTACATACATACAAACACTGCTTTGGATCTAAGTTGGGTATAATTCCTCCCCAGTTGTTCGCAAAAGCAAGCAAATAAAGCAAGCAACATTCAAGAGGAAGTTCTTCCCTACAGAAAAGAGCATACGCATTCACTCCTGCGATTACATGAACTAATCTCGGCCCATTGCAATGTATAAATTTAGTTTCCAAAATGGCACCCTAATTAATGCAGCAAAGAGTAGCTCATGGAGCTGAACAAACCAATTTCACTTGCATCACCTTGCTTGTACATCTGTCCACTTTGAAGGTAACAGTTGCTGCATAACCGACAACCTAAGTATTCAACCGAACGGGGAAGAGGCTCGTTTACACAAATAATAATCTACAACTTATCATACTCAGTAAGAAAACAATGTCACGAGAAAATTTTCGACACTTAAAAAACCTCCAGACATGTCAATTATATATTTAAACAAAAGATTCCCCCGCATTTCCCCGAGGGGGAGAATGTGAAAGTGCGAATGCACGTTTGTCGGCCCGCTTGCGGCGCTTGCGCTCGGCCCCCGCAGCCCACCGCCTCGCCGCCTTCTCTTCCATCTCTTCCATCGGGTTTGTAGTATCACGTGTACACCACGCAGTTATCAAGCCGCTATAACGCCGCTGAGTCGCCAACGCACGCCGCTGACGACGTAGTTTGAATGCGTTAAAGATATAAGGCGCGTTACTGACAATATCAGCGTCGCGTCCATGGCTTATTCGGTAGAGCGTCGGGCTGCGGCCCGCAAAGTCCTCGGATCGAAACCTGGCGCCGGATGCTGTTTCTTCTTTAAAGAGCACTGCGGACGCCGCCGACGCCGCCGCCACTGCCAACGCCGGCGGTGGATGGTTTGGGGTCGCTTATAAAGTGCATTCGCACTTAAAAAAGCGGTTGATTCTTGGCCCGCTAGTGCCATAACGGTATCGTACCACCTTACGCATATTCGCGGCTTTACATGTACAAATATGTTATGGGCAGAGGATGTGAAATGGCTTTCTGTAATCTCTTTATGTGCCCAACGCACAAAAACGTATCAGACTTGTCAAGAGAGCCGATAAATTTTATGTAAAAAACCCTCAAGTATTTATGGTGCTAGAGTAAAATTATAATATTTAATTATCTTAGTATATTGCTCATATAATCAGTTCACTTCCACTTTTTGCAAGTATTTCATGAGAAGGGGAGAGTACTGCTCGCCTCGACTTTCCGAGATTGAAAAGGTGCTAAAACGTATCTTGCTGTGTCTGTGAAACCGGACAATGCAACGACTCAGTAAGGTAATAATAAAAACTTGTGAAAATATAACCGCCGACCACAAGGTATTTGAAAATATCATCGCTGCAGTTGTTATATCACAATACGCCGCTGCTACAAATTGCATTTTAAGGTGTGTGCATGCAGTCCTCTCTACTGAGGGTCCATGTAGGCCTATACACAATTCAGATTCTGCAGCCACGCCCAGTATAAAGCACGATAACGCGATATAACCAGGCGGAGTAGATTTCGCTGCGTATCAAAACAATCAATAGCCCCCACTTTCACCCTTCGCTCTGTCTCTAACTAAGAAATAAAAAGAAAACATCCTGAAAAGTTATAAAACACTAAAGACAACTACAATGTTCTGATTACAAAAATACCGTAATCCAAGATTTCTTTGATCCGCATGTCGCGGCACGTAATTGTTGAAAGAACGTTTGGCTTTACCAATGATCCAATTACACCGCATCGTCTTGCGAAAAATGCTTGTTCAAGCACCAAACCCACACCGCACGTGTTTAAACACATAGAACCAACATTTTCAAAGGTATACGGCGCGGAATTGAAATTAGGTTATTCAAAAGGAGACAATAGACCCGACTTTGCTGTGCCAAGAAAGAAAACCACTAAATATACGCCATAACGCGGATACTGATGGGTGTTCATTATTTTATGGGTGCGGGTTGAGTACGAGTAGAGAGAAAATCAAATTCCAGCAAAGGTGACACCTCAAAGACGGCATTGAAAACATTGATCTGCGTTTCGACGCTGTGTAGTTCTTCAAAAATCGCTTCGTTTTTTTTTTTTACTTGTTTAATGATCTTATTTAAAATGAGCCCTAAGGCATTGGCTGCTCGAGGCGCAGTAATTACCGGCCACGTTTCGTTCAGTGGATGGTACACTGACATCGTTTCTAATATTTTCCTTTAGAACGGTAGTATAATAGGGTCTCTAGCTTGAAAGGATGTTTCCACCGGCAATAAATACCCGCATATCATATCAGAAAGAGTGGGAGGAGGGTTCCGAGTTTATTCGATTTGGTGCCCGTTCTTGAGGTGCGCCATTTGATCAAGTACGGAGTGGCTCAGTTGAGGCGGCCCGTATGAGAGGGAAGAGAAGCAAGGCGGGTAGTTGGTTTCTGTGCAGAGAATCAAGGTATACTACCTCACGTGTTGAAAGCGTCGTTTTAAGTGGAGACAATTTACGATTCCGCCAGCATATTCTTTTGGCGCTGTAAAAATGTGTGCCAATAGCATGACACGGGCTTTGCTTAGTCGATTTTTAGCTCAAACGATTTCAAGTTCTAGAAATGTCGAGTACAGAGAAAACGCAGCAAGTATCAAGAATGCTAGAGGCAAGCAAAGAACGCGAAAGATACATAACTAAGATGAAATAACATACGATTGCCACGTGCCATACCGGACACAATGCCCTTGCGAAAACATAAGAAAAATAAGATTGGCGACACTATATCACCCCGGGCATGTTTTTCCCCGGCTAGTTTTTATTTTTTGCCTTCGCCTTCTGCGCATTTTTTTTCCTTGGAAAATTTATGACGCAGGGATTTTTTTGCCTGTGTGAATAATTGTTGTATATGTAGACTGTATTTTCAACTTCCCAGATGTATTTCCACCGCGTTTACACCACTGCCATTATATAACCCTCTTTTGACGCTCTTTGCCCTATAGTTGGCCTTGCGCCATTAAACACCAAACATCATTATATTATTTCCCTGCTTCCGTTGCAATGATTCAAGAGGCGGGTTAAATAATTTTTAAGGGTAATCAAACCGTACATTTGCAGTTTTGAGTCGTAACGCACTGTATCATTTTTAATCTCCAACATAGGTAGCTAGGTTCGGAATCTTTTACGAATACCTACGTGATAGTCGATTCGAGGCGTTCAGTATTGTGGATCGTGACAGTTTTTTGTAATCTCGAGCAACTGATGTTTCTCGCGGCAGAATGAAGCACTTTACACACCAACTGGTTTTTTAATTATGCAGTGGTTGCTTCCCGAGTAACTTGGGAACGTCGTGCAGGAATTGCTAGAATGCGGCTTTGGGCTCAGGTTTACTTTACTAGTGATAGTAGGACCGAAGCCTGTCTACCTGGATTTCTTGTATTTTATGTACAGCCAGTTTCCAACTGAACATTATGTTTGCTCTTTCAATACTTGCACACAAATTTGCGGGATTTTCTGGCCATCGTCATGGGTTTCATGACCACGCCTTTAAAGTAACGAGACGAGCGACAAGTCAGGCGAATTCAAGCTTCTGAATGATCTCACAACACAAATCGTACACCACAAACATCTGATAGCCTCATGCAATTCATGCAACCCGCGAGGACGCCTCGGGCCGCTAGCTGGCTCTACGAAAAACTGAACAGGTAGCTGCAGTACTATACCCGTAGGTACACTCTTCAGGCTTGGAAATCTTCGGGGAGGGGTGTGGTATGGACACAATGAATTCCGCGCCAAAGAGAACCTTGGCGGCCGTCCTTCAGTTAGGTATATGGTGTTTGTCCAGTGGGGAACAGAGAACGCATGTATATGCCGTAACAACCGAGGCATCCGTGCTTTTTTTTCATGTATTTTTCTAGTGTTCAGGGCATCTGTAATAGGGACGCGGCCAAACTGACAAGGGACGATAGTGAACGAAGGCAAGCAGTGACAGCAAAGTGCTCACCTGTGGAGCTTGTTTTTAACGCAGATTGTCGCCTCGCTACGTGTACCGACATACTTCTGCGCCAAAAGATATTCTCCCACTCATAATACGCATGACTACGTAAGTGATCCAGGCGAATTTGATTCATTAAAACAACTGTATTGACGGCGAGGCTAAAGCGTCGACGACAGTGGCACTTGCCTTGTGAAAGGTTTTTTTCAGTGGTTGAAACTTGAGTCCTCGCTGGTTGTGCTTGCTCATTGTGTCAGGACGCGCTGATCGGCGATGTATGAGCTGGCAAGCCCGTCCACTCACTACTTGCAGATGGGTTAGTACTGTGAGCGATGGTATGGGTTTTCGAGTAGTTCCATATAGCAGTTCCGTAAACATTGTACGCACAGCCAGCACAGTGGAACGTGTTCCGGCTGTGCTCATAATTTTTGCGTGTCAGCAAGAAGAGCGGAAAAAATGGCGATTGTTATGTTATCATGGGAGCGTAAACTTGTGATTGGCGGAGTGGCGATTTCGGTGTACGATAGTTCTGGATACGGAGCTGAGAATATTTTGGGCTTGTAGTGGTGGTGAGATGAGCTGTGATCTCAACTGCTACTGGGTCATTCCATGCCAAACGTCCCAGCCGTAAAATCGACCATCACGGATTTGCTCATTAAAATTGTGGGTCATCCTCGCATGGCCTACAATGCTCCCTGAAAGTGCTTTGGTCCAAAAAAATTGTTTTTTTACTAGCGGCCCTTTTACCTCCAGGATTTAAAGCAAACTTACGTCTGTGGAAAAACTCATGAAAAAGTAACTTCTCTCACAATGGCCACCATTTTTTGTGAACATCATGTTGAGACCCTGGGCTGCTCTATGCGGCATTTTTAAACTATTTTTCCTTTTCTTTGCTGTGATTACGCCATTCAGAAAATACACGATGTCGAGCATTTTCAAACATTTTTAGCAAATACGAGCACATTCTCTCAGCCAATGAAGCATTTGTACCTGTATCCGAGCATTGTGAAAAATTGGTAAAAATTATATTTACACTGAAAAAAGATGAAATGTGCGGGAAAACGTTGGTCAAATTTGGAAAAATCTCCTTTCTGGCCCATATTCACCTTGAAATTGCGCACTGTTGTGCTCGTAGTAAAAATATCAAATACAAGCCATTCACTAGCACAAGTTATCGTAGTTTATTTCAGAAAGTTTAATCAGAACAGTTTTTGTTTTAGCACAGAAAAAAAATTTTTCAATTTGTACAGCGACACTACTTCACCCCGTTGTTCCACAGAGCGTCTTGTCTGCACGGCATGAACCTGCCTCCATGAAAAAGGCGCGAGTCAGCGGGTTTGCACTACAAGAATACCTTTAGCCGCAATGGTATTCGTAGCGTCAGTACAGGGAAAAGTATATTTCGCGTGTTAGTGGAGAAAGTACAACGTGGAGCTAGCGGTGGTGCGCCCGTTCCATGAGTACGGGCAACTCAACGACTGGCTGGACATGGACGTGCATAGAGAAGCAGGGTATGTTATACGTGGTATCTTTTAAGTATGTCGAAAATTACGAAATAAACAGCGGCGGAGTCATCTAGTTAAACGGATTTATTTGTGTGCGTTACTGAGAATTGCATAACCCGATGCTTTAAATGCACATCTGATGTCCAGTCGTTGAGTTTCCCGTACTCATAGAATGGGCGCACCACCGCTAGCTCCACGTTGTACTTTCTCCACTAACACGCGAAATATACTTTTCCCTGTACTGACGCTACGAATACCATTGCGGCTAAAGGTATTCTTGTAGTGCAAACCCGCTGACTCGCGCCTTTTTCATGGAGGCAGGTTCATGCCGTGCAGACAAGACGCTCTGTGGAACAACGGGGTGAAGTAGTGTCGGTGTACAAACTGAAAATTTTTTTTTCTCTACTACAACAAAAACTGTTCTGATTAAACTTTCTGAAATAAACTACGATAATTTGTGCTAGTGAATGGCTTGTATTTGATATTTTTACTACGAGCAGAACAATGCGCAATTTCAAGGTAAATATGGGCCAGAAAGGAGATTTTTTCAGGTTTGACAAACGTTTTCCCACACATTTCACCTTTTTTCAGTGTAAATATAGTTTTTACCAATTTTCCACAATGCTGAGATACAGGTACAAATGCTTCATTGGCTGATAGAATCTGCTCGTATTTGCTAAAAATGTTTGAAAATGCTCGACATCGTGTATTTTCTGAATGGCGTAATAACAGCAAAGAAAAGGAAAATAGTTTAAAAATGCCGCATAGAGCAGCCCAGGGTCTCAACATGATGTTCGCAAGAAATGGTGGCCATTATGAGAGAAGTTACTTTTTCATGATTTTTTTCACAGACGTAAGTTTGCTTTAAACTCTGGAGGTAAAAGGGCCGCTAGAAAAAGAACAAAAATTTTTTCGACAAAAACACTTTCAGGGAGCATTTTGGGCCATGCGAGCATGGCCCACAATTTTTAATGAGCAAATCCGTGATGGTCGATTTTACGGCTGGGACGTTTGGCATGGAATGACCCTACTGAGATTCAAATACACCCGAACAAATTGATAAAAAATGGCTTTTTGTTGCATTTATGTTGCATAGAGGTTTAATATATTGTGTTAAAGATTCCATGCACGCGTAGCAAACCTGGGGGTTCGATCCATACATAAGTTTGGTTTTAAAAATGCGTGCGGCTCTAATTGTAAAATTCCCTCCTTTAAGATCGCAAAGCCATGGATGGTTACCTAGGCTGTTCCTCTCGGAAGCGGCCCGCCACAATTCAAAAGTGAAAACAGTAGTAATAAGGTCAAAATAAGATGTTTATTACGGAGCACTCTGCTCTTTGCGTAGGGCCCACTAATCGACAGCTCAGAGAGCGAAGAAAAAGGCTGTTGTGACCAAAACATTTCTGCAATCAAAAGTGTGACTGAAGGTTGCTGGCCCAAGTAAAGAAAATGTTATGGCTTTAGCTGTAGTTGGAGATGTTTTACGTATTCTTATTTCGGGCGGTTTTTCTTTCTAATGCTGCAGTTTTAAAATGTGGGTCCGCGGACCCATGCGGTTCCGCGAGCGCATATAACGGCATCACAAAGCCCTTCCGAATTTGACCTCCCCCTCCCCTCTGTGCAAAACGGGGGCTTCCCTGTTTGATTTGAACGTTTGATTTTTACCCATAGCACATGTTTTAACATTGCCTTTTTGCCCAACACGCCAGGCGGAAAGGTCAGACACAAAAAATGCAGCATATAAGAGTTTAGGTAACTTTTAGCTGCAAGAGCAAATTGTTTGACAGTAGGACAAGCGCTAACATAAAAGTCAGGCAAAAGAGTCGAGCATTGGCTAAGTATGCTAGCGACTGAAGCTGCAAGTGAAAATTGGTTCACAATATTCACCACGCAAATTGGTTCACCCCACAACCAACATATTTCTTTGTGGGGTAGCCCATCACTTTTTCAAGCACAAAAAAGTCATCCGCACCCTCAGGGTTGAGAGCCACAGTTCTGGAACATTTCATACCTGGTAAGGCTTTGTTGCCTTGTTCGTACACTTATGGATTTACCTGAGCTCAATTAATCAATGCTTCCATCTGAACGTAAAATTCCAAGAGCTTTTACCGCACAAAGAAGTGCTCATAGGAGTTTTTATTAACATTTGTTTAATAGAAACATGTACTCTACTGGGAATCGTGCCTACTTATAAACCAGAGGCGTCGAAGGGTTGTCGAGGATGGAACGGAAACCACGCTTGAAAAGCTATTTCACCTTTATATTCTAAATTTATTTTCACAGCTTGAACATATGTGGCTGAACGAATGTGTACAACGGTGCTTCGCATTTTACAAAAGCTTAGAGTTGGGGTTGTGTTTTTGTGTCCAAAAGAGTAAAGACTTCCATCAAGGTGGGAAAAAACAACCGAAGTACCAGTTTTGTTATAAAACCACATATTTCAACAACACTACCAGTTTAGCCCTTATGGAAAAACTGGCGCCCCCTTGCGGGAACCGCGGGCGCTTCCGCCATGTTGGGGGATTCCCGGACCTCCGGGTACCGCTGTGTACATGATAGCCCTGGGATAGCGACGCGCACGTCGGCATTTATCGTTGTCCAAGATGCCCAAATACTGCCATGTAACTTGCTGTGCACAAAGATGATACGAATACGACCAGCGAAATAGCTTACACATCTCTTTTTTTTTTCATTTCTCAACGGAAGCAGGACTGGAGCCCTGCGTGAAGTCGCTTGCGGGTGTCGACTTCCCTTAGAGCAGTAATAATATAGCTAGACCGCATGCATAGTTATGAAACGAATAATATGTGCAGGACTAAAAATGTCCAAAAGTGAGCTATTTTATGCCCCAGTATTTGCCGCCGAGCACTCCTCCCTGCTCTGGTAGTTAAGGTGCACTGCATTGGTCAGCTCGTATTTTATCGTGTGGGTAGAGTTTTGAGTCTGCCGTTCGTGCTTTGCACGCCCTCGTTTTCTTTTTATTCTGGACGTTCGGTAGGCTTTTATGGAAGTACTACGCATTCTTTCGTTTTCCAAACGTTACAGGAAATAAGGGATCCGCGAGTGTTGCAACCTTCACGTAGCGCCAGGAGCAGCAGAAGTAACGTACGTAGTAATTCCGTGTATTAGCCATTTACCGCTCGTTGTCTGCTGTTCCATTGTAGCCTATTTTCTCAAGATCAAAATTTTCGAGTGGAATTTTCCAAGCGGTAGTGTGCACCCAGTTTTGTTGTCCACGGCGCGAGCAAAGGACGCTCAGCGGTCACCGCGAGGCGCGCGCTCACGAGCGCTCGGCATTTTCTCGCTCTTTAAGGGTTTCGCTGTTCTTTTTTTTTTTTGCTAAAGCCTTTGCGTGTGCTGGAGACGCGGTCGCAGCGAGGCACGCTCTCACCAGTGCTTGGCAATTTATAGGTAATTTATTATTTATTAGCAAATTATTTATAATTTATTGGCAACGTTTAACGCCTTACACGCCACACAAGTTACGCGCTACACATTACGGCCAGCTACAACAGCTCCGCTGCTAAAAAATGTCAGGTATGCAATTTATTTTGTTAAGTGTTTTTTTTTTTCTTTTGCAGGTTTCCTCTGCGTCCAAGAGGATCCTTAGCGTATACCTATATCGCGAGTGCCCCTTCCCCCCTCCCCCATTTAAACCTCAGGACAGCCCGCAAGTTTCGAAGCGTTTAAGGAATGACCACCTGAGAAACCCGCAGGACGCGAACCAACACGGATGTAGTAGCAATGTTTGCGTTTTCAAAGCCCAAAAAAAAGGAGAAGAAACGCGACAGCCTCCAACAGCTTCCGTGCCGGTGCCTCCCTTACTCATTTTTGGATGTATAATGCGTATTACGAAGTCGCCCGCAAATGTGGGCAACATAGAAAGGTCCACAGATCACTCGTCTCTCATTTTGCTGCGCTTAAATCTGAATATAAGGATCGCCAAGCCGAGAACGCCCCTCACACGCTCTGTACCAAGCAATCCCACGACCGCCATCCACAAACATGGCGTCGCGCTCTCGTTTCGTTTTTCTTCCGGTAGATGGCGGCACTTTTCCATAAGGTCTACTGTAGTTCGACCATTACAGTAGTAGATATACTGTGTACGCAAACATGGCTGTCTAGGTTACTATTTTTCGGAACCAAGACTTATAAGGCGAGCGTTTATTTTAGAGATTTCCAAACAATCCACACTACCCGCTACAGTACCACTCCTAAGTGGAAGGTGTTATGAATACAATTAGAATCGTTTCAGGAAAAAATCGAACTTCCAGGAGGTCTTTAAATTACTTCGGCCAACACAAAATGAGATAAACCCGTTCTATTCAAGCTTCGGCGCCGGCCTTACAAAACTTTTTTATCTCGGTTTTTATTTTCGCGAAAGCGTAACTTTAAGTTCGAAATCTCTGGGGCTCACCGCAACTTCCCCTTCCCAGCGCGGAAGGCGCTAAAACAAATGAGTGCATTATTCAATTATGCTCCCCTCTAATTGTTTTTATGTTGTCTTCGCGGCGTGATATCAAATAGCTTTTCGTGTATATTGCTGCCTGCTCGTACTCCTAGGCCGTAATACATTTCCGAACAAGACCCGCAACGGGGCGCACATTCTTCGCAGCACCCTGAAAAGCGCCTTCAACGCCTTACGGCCGCCGTTTTTTTCCCCCGCGCTGGCGATTTCTACACGGCACTACAAACAGCTGGAACGTTCCCACGTTATTGTAAAGAACGCGATTTGGCCGCGCTAGACAGAACGACGAGCCTCTTATCGTGCGCATCAATCTTGCTGGCTGTGGAAACGAAATATTTTATGCTGGTTGGTACTGAGACCATTGTTGCTCCGAAGTATAGGCTCAAGTGCGCCGTCCTTACCTATCCCGCATGTTGATTGTTGATACCGAAGGGCGAAAAGGAATGGCGTTAACAACAACGAATGCTTTCTTGACTGTTACTGCACCCCGAAAGTTTGCAAAACGTGGGGCACGTATAGCCTTCGCATATTCAACCGGGAGTCTCTACTAGCTTCGGTTGGAAGCGAGGTGTGTATTGCGATATTTTATACCTTGTACGCATCTACGTGTGTAGGTCGCCAGATTTTACTGTAATTTCGGGGTGTTTCTTTCCTGCAATAAATTACGATACCTCTCAAAATACTAGTTAAAAGTTTTGGTTCACAGAATTTTCGTACTTATTTCTTATAGCGAAGCTTAATATGTTTACAGTTACGTGCACTTTCCTGGCCCGTCAATGAAAACGCATTGTGTGCTTTCTTTGTCTGGGCTCTGGTAGTGCCGCAATCTTGAGGCTAACGTGCCTTTGAAGTACGAGGCGTTCGTGTGTGGGCATTTGTTTTTTCGCTTGCATGCTTGAATGCGTTTACATAAACCGCATTCCTTTAGGTGAGTTCATTGCTTAAAATAAAAAGATTTCCCAAACACCTGCCGCTGTGCCACCGGTGTGAGCCACCGATCGCAGCATCCTGTCTTTGTCGCCCTTCGAAGTTCGTGCGTGCCTATTTTTTCTTCCTTACGGCATCAGGTGATGGCCGATGCTTCGCTGAGTTGCCCACACGATAAAACGCAGTGCTTTTCTACTTTCGACTGGCTCCTCCAGGCGGCAGTACTCGTCTACGCGAATGTATATAAAATCTGACAGACAAGAGAATACGTGTGGGCGCGTACCTTTCTTTATGATTATCTTTGATCGAGACAAAGAGTTCGTACCTTGTTTCGTAATGCAAAATGTTGGGGGCTTGTAATTATAACCAGCAACCTTTCTTTGCAACTGTATACAATGGGTGGTGTAAACAACGTTAGCGGAACGCTAGGAGACTTCAGATGTAACTTTTATACGGCGCCTTCACATCTTAATTATTACTGTAAATAAAACATAAATTCGACCCAAACGTAAATACGTGTGTTCGGTGTGAGATCCCTCTTAATATTTTATTAACATGTTAGCAACGGTAGATGACCGTAGTGCACGCATTATTCTGACTAACTACGCTCGATCGTGCAGTGTTTCTGCCTTGAAACGCAAATTGAACCTTCCTAACCTATCCAGGCGCGAAAGATCGCCGGATTGTCACTATTTCACAAAATTTATTATTCAGTTGAAGACCTAAATAAATAACCTCTTTCTTCGCTGTCTTATTTATTATCCCGGATTTACCAGTGTCATAGAGGGTAAATTCCGCATTGTAAGAGTAACCTATTTTTGCCCCCTTCATTCCAAAAGATTTGGCTGCCGATTATGAGGCTCTCTAACGCGGAATGGAGCGTAGCGCGAACTGAAGAGTGTTCTCGGTGATGGCACATAGCTGCGCACCTCTGAATTCTGGGGTCAGCGGCGGTGAGCCTCTGGTAGTACAGCTCGTTTAGCTGGCGTAGCAGACGAGGCATCGCATCATCGGCGAACGCACCACGGCGGGCGTTACTGTGCGTTATCTCGTAGCGCGTCGTCCCCGCGAAGTACGTATCCCAAGGCAGCCTAGGCATACTACCCTCACCTCACACTTTCGCCGTATTTACTGCTCGTTTCTGCTCGTTCTCTATTGGGCGTCCTGTGCGTCTTCTCGGATACAACGAGGTCAACAGCCAGGGACGACGGCAAACCACAGGAGCGGGCACTTAAAAGCTGCGTGGTGAAACACCTACGGGATTAAATCGCGTAGCATGTACCCTAGCTTGTATGGTCGCTGTTTCCTCATTTATTGCTGAAATTGAACATCGTTTAGTTCATCTAGAAAGCATTTATGGTCCAGCAGAGCGCGAACCTGGAGAGAAGCAGAGAATGTGTACACAAGCGAAGTGTGCGCGATACCCGCAGCGGTGGCTCAGTGGCTAAGGCGTTGTGTTGCTGGACATGAGGACGCGGGTTCGATTCCCGGCTCCGCCGGCCGCTTTTCTCGAGGAGGCGTAAAGCAAAAACGCCCGTGTGTACGAGATTTCGGAGCACATTAAAGATACCCAGGTGGTCAACATTAATCCGGAGACCTCTACTACGGCGCGCCACATCGCTTCGTTGCGTCGGCGCGTTAAACTTAAAAAAAAAAGAGAAGTGTGCGCGAGCAGGAAACCAGATCAAGGGGCAGCGAAAGCATGAAGTTTAATGCTACACAGCATAGATGTCAACGAGAAAAAGCAGACCCACACGCGTGCGACCGTCGGCGGCAGCAGCTAAAAGATAGCTTCGTTAGTATCCCCCGTGCTTGTTCAATCCAGAAGCCGAACAATTATACCACGCCATAACTAAGATTACCAGTTGATCGCGCGCTGTTCACGAAGGCTTGGTGTGGCTGATGTTAACCTAATGCCCATCACGCCAAGCCACAAGGTGCCCCTTGCTGGGACGCGAGGCTAGTAAACTTCGGTGCTAAAGAGCGAGTTTGAAGGAATCTACTAACGTCGGGCTGCTTCACTTCCTATTTAGACAAACTGTCTTGGAAGGGTCTGTCGTTTTTAACCGAAAATCTGTTTAGCAAATTGTAATTTCTCGCGTCCGCAGTTAAAAATACGAAGAAATATCCCAGTGCGCGCACGAGAGCGCGGACGTCGCGCCGACCGCCCGGCAGTTAACAAAATCAAGAAAATGACTAGCGCTCGCGCGTGCGTGCCTCGCGACGACCGCCCAGCGTCCTCTGTGGGCATTGTTCAAGCCAGGCATACCCACTCAGGGAGATTGGCGAAGATTGCGACGACCACCCGGCAATTAAAAAGAAACCAAGAAAACGTCAAGTTCTGGCGTGCGCGTGCCTCGCGGGGACCACCCAGCGTCCCCGGCGCACGTTGTCCAGCCAGGCATACCCACTTAGGGAGTCTGGCCAAGACTGGATAGAAAACTCGAGCGTTCGCTGTAGTAGTGGCAACACTTGCTCGGAACGAGAAAGACACGTCACAGCGTGCGCCCCTCCAAGGTGATGTCCAAATATTGTGCCTTCCAAAAAAATGAGCGAAGCTGACATTTAAAGCAACGTGATGGGGTAAACGTTGTTGCCGCCATGAATAAGAAGCAAATCTGCTGCAATCGTGGACCTAAAATATCGTGGTTTTCGGGAAGGTTGGTTAGAGCGTCGCTATCTTTAAGTCTTACACGTCAGTGTGAGCTTCATTCATTTTTTTGCTTGCGGTCGGTACCGAAGTCAACGCTTCTGTTACGGGCTACGTTTCTCTCATGTCATCCCACGTACCATTTTCAACGCGGTTTCCGTTCCTTTTACAAAGCATCAAACAGCCCACTTACCTTCTACCCTATGATACAGGTTATGCTGTCCACAAAAATAAAATATCTCCGAGTCTGAGCAATATAAAGCTTCGATCCAAGAAATTTACAAAGATACAGATTATTGATAGCCAGACGTATACTGTGGTCGTATGAAAACACATGTTGAAAAATAGAATCGATTTATAGCCGCTGTGCCGTACGTTTGTTTCAGTATGTAAGACTCTCCGGTTTGCATGCCGCGTATCCCAACGCAAGAATCGGTTCGTACCACCTGACATTTAGCCCGCTTGACGCAGTTCACTTTTTAGTAGAATTTTTGCAATCTGTGTTACACAAAATTGTGTCACCTAGGCTTTACTAGTACGACATCAGTTTCAGTTTTCGCTTCCGCTGCAGTTGTGTTTTTTCCCAGCGCATAGGCGCGCAAGTCCTTCCTGCGTAGACATGGGGAAACTATACACAAAAGAATATTTTCGTAGAAGCGTGTACATATTGCTGAGTCGCGCTGATTTAAACTTTCAAAATCATGAAAGGAGCAGCAACCAGACACGACAATTCCCGATGTGTGTTGCTCCTTTGATGGTTTTTTGTTTAAGTTTTAATTTAGCGCGATTCAGCAGTATGCACAAACAACTAGCCCCCGTTTCAGCCTTGCTCACAGTGTGCAGATGCAGCCTGGAACAACTGCTGGAGCGATTGGCCCCGAAAAAAGCAGAAGTTTTACCACTTCCAGAGTAATTATATATTTGTGAGATGTGTACTCTACAGAAATGTCGTGGTCAGTGAATATGAAAACGCTTCCTTCACTGATGAACTTTGTGTGTATTGCAGGACAAGACCGGTCGAGGCAAGGGGCCGTATTCCCTTTCGGCGCCAAGCTGGACAGGATTACAGTAACAATTGTTGTATTTAAACAAAAATCATCCTAAATCGCGTTTTCATATTTGAAATACACAGATATAAGTTTGCGACGGAGAAATAGCGACCTTGTCGTACCGGAAATAACATCGACCTGACTTCGTGCTGTACAACACTCACACATTTCACTTCCCCACTCGCGACGGTCCCTCTGTGCTTTCTGTGTGCTGTAAGCAAGGACAGCATAAAAAGACTTCAAATGCAGATAGCCTTGTGCACTCACGGTAGAAACTTTCATACAATTGGAATTATATAGCGCAAATTGAGCCTCATATAGTTGCAACGTCTTCTATCATTGAGGCTTTTAGAAAATCTTCAGTTGACACCGCAATTTCGGGGTTCCTCGCTGAAAGCGACGTTCCCAGTTTCGCGGACTCCGCGTGGGGATGCTGTCCCAAGCCATTAGTGAAACGTCAGCTCTTCCACTGCACCTAGTTTGCCATTGATCGCAGCGTCGTTTGTACCCGCTGCGCGTACAACACAGCGACGCACGGAGCTCCCTCCTAATGACCAACCTCATCATGTCTACCGCGATTCTTTTGTTGTGGCTGTCGCTGATGGTCCTGTGAAAGTGACTTCAGTCCATCTTTTTATTTTGTGATTCCCTTTTCACCCTTTCTTGGCTGATACGTCGCCCTTTGGGCATTGACTTGCTGAGTTGTCTATTACAGGGTAAGTTCACTGGGCCATTTTCGTTGCATCATTCAACTTCCCGGAAACTGGATGCGTGCTTTTAAAAAACTACGCGGCCGCACATCTAGAGCAGAACTGGTGGCAAAATGTTTCTTACTTTTGAGCTTTTGGAGGAAAGTGTGCCACATCTCACACTAACACAAAGAGGCGCCTCTCTCACCTTTCTTTTACTAGATATATTTTTGAGTACATATTGCTGTTCTCTCTTTGGAATATGGGACGGCGAACCCAACGCGTCGGACAGATTGGACAGTGATGACGTTTGAAGGCGATATAAAACCATTTGGCGGTCTTTTTTCCCATGCCTAGCTATGTCAGTTTCGAGCTATGAAGAAAATGCCACACGTAATTCTCAACACAGCACACCTTATAAACTCTATTTGTTCATTATCAAGGTTCAGTTAGTCACTCTTCTACCAAATGAAAGTAGTGTAATACCCCAGCGAAATATTTGTAGCTGAATCAGTATTCAAAATACACATAAAAAGACAACATTCTGGGTACTCGCGACAATCGGTGAAATTCACAGACACGAAAAACGGTTGAAAATGGAGGATGTGGGGATTTCTGAACGCAATTCTATTGCTAAAAGTGTCGTGGCTTCGTAATTAAAGTTGCGTGTGAAAGGCGAATTTGAAATGCAATCAACGTGGTGGTAATTTTTAGTGGGGTTCCTTTTAAAGGAGTTTAAGTGAGAACTTTGAAATCAGCATCCCCCCGCTCGAAAGAACACAGGTCGCACTTGTAGGAGTTTACATTAGTACGGAGCATTTTTGTGGAATTTTATTGGCAGTATATAAATTGAACCAGTGACTCGCAACCTATCTCCATTTTGTAGAAGCATACATCTGCTGACTTTTTCGTGTTCTTTGGGCTTTTTCGTCCACGCATGCTGCAGTACGTAAATTGTGTTGGCCGTTTTTTTATTTGAAGATTACGGGCGGTAGGCGCTTTGGATTATATGTCTTTTCTTACGTAACATGTCTAATAGGCACTTAACACCTCTACATTGAGCTAAAGATCTGTTAAAGTGGGTGTTGCTATGTGATCACGAAAATCATGTTAAAAGGCAAAGAGGCATTGGCTGTTTGCGCTGACATTCGCCGCTGCTTTCGATTTCGCAAGGACCTCTCAGAACGTGCTGCAAATTAATATTCCAAACCAATGCAGGTTTCACGGTTATCCGCTGCAAACGGGTAATGGCTCAGGCATTCTACTGGTTATCCGAAGGGCGAAAGTCGGTCGCAGCCACAGCGACCATTTTCTTGATAGAGGCGATATATAAGACCGTCAAACACCGTACATTGGTTCTAATTAGGCCATAGAACTCCTCTATGGGGCTCCTAATGCCTAGATGTAGCTTCCGTGCATAATTCCCTCCTCCCCTAAATGCGATTGTTGCTGCTGTCTTCGGCGCTGACGGCGGACCGCAGAAATCTCGGAAATGAAGTGTACCTTGAAGAGATGAGTTTGGAGCTTTCTTCCTCCATTTCCGGTTGTCTCAGCCGTTGTCTTTCCTATTGATTTGTTTTGAGGTATTAGTAAAGTATGGGTTTTGACATCAGAAATGACCTTACAGTATAGCCGGAAGTTGGCTGAAAGTGAAACCATGGCGGCATGCGTGCCAGCATAAAATTTGTATTTCAGTGATATATACGAATTCCTATAGCATCAATCAACATTTTGCCTTCCTAACGTATGATGCATTCAATGAACTGCAGGAAAATATGTGGGTTTTACACTGGTATACTTATTCTTTCTACTGAAATATCCGCATGGTATGAGCGTGCGTGGGCTCAATCAGACTTTTGTCCCCTTGTCCAGACCGGCAATGAGTAGAAATGATTATATTTTGTGAATAAACATCCTAGGCTGAGGACTACCCCGCCCGAGTGATTGGCTCCACCACCTACCGTTTTGCTTGTTACAAACTTCTTAGTAATCCAAACGCGTTTTATACAAGTAGTAACACGCCAAAGCATAGCTTCAAGAAGCGATGCCATTTCACTTGTGTGACCGGAAAATATCTTGTGTCCTTTTTAAAGAAAATGATAGTTTACCTTGTTGAGGGATAACTTGATTGCTGTGGGTAAAATAAATGACGCCTATTTAAACTGAGTTTAGACTAGACATTTAAACATAGGCTCTCCAGAGGGAGAGATAGAGAGAAAAAAACATTCGTTAATGCGACCGAAGAGGTCAGCCCTGCATAATGCTAAGCTTGCTATTTCAGATGGTTGGTGAACATGTGATGAGGATTATATGCTTAAATGAATAATCAAAATAAGAAAAGGAAAAACAAAAAAAAACTCTCCCAGACGGACACACGCACACACACATAAAACAACAAGAAAAGTCAGAGGCCGTCACAGGCTGGAGTCGAGTCCAGAGCCTCTGAGGAAACGCACAAGAGCTTTAAAACCCCGCACCGCACTGTCTTCGCTGTTCCAGGGGCCTAAAAAGTCCTTCATTTTGAGAGCTCACGCCCGTAAAAAACTTCGTGTTGTCGTTCACGCCGAGTGTAAACGCGGGCAAACACAGAACAGGTGTGCAGTGTCTTGTCGTACACCGCAAAGCGGACACAGAGGTGATGCCATCAGACCGATTTTCTTTAGAAAGCGTCTGGTATAAGCTATCTTGAAAGAAACACACACAGCGAGCAAAACAACGGGACGAAAGACTTTGGGATGTACAACACAAGCGCTGTGTGGCACATCCCTCCGTCTTTCGTGCCGTTGTTTTGCGCGCTGTGTGTTTTTTCAAGATGATTTACCAACACGCCCAACTTTCGGTGTTACTTCGGTAATCCTGGTAATCTAAGCTACTTTGAGGCGCAGGCGATGTATAGCACACTCTGTTTGCCTCGATAAACCGTCAGGTATACGAAATGTACACTGCGGGTCGAGAGCGTAAGGGGGGGGGGGGGGGGGGCGTACTGCAGGTCCGGGTTCCGCAAGTGCTGCAGTTGCATGCGCCATCCGAGAGTTGTGGCTAGTCCGTTGACGTCCTCCTTGGATAAAGGGAGTTGTGCTCGTGAGCTCGTGGAATGGCCCTCGCGCGCGAGCCGATCAGATATCACATTGCCCGTGATTCCACAGGGTCCTGGCAACCACTGCAAAGAAAGAGTGTGCCCATTGCGGAGTGGCTCTGTGTGTATGACGTTGATTTCTTGTATCAGTTGACCTTGATTACTTATTCGCTTGAGAAGCGCTGGTAGCACAGAGCGGGAGTCCAGGAAAATTACCCAGGATTTTGGAGGGCAGTCCTTGACAATCTGAAGCACAGCTCTTACTGCTGCCGGCTTGGTTTTTGTAGCCGATGTCTTGTGGCTGAGCATTCGGCTCACATATAGACATTTAAGCAAAGGCTCTCCCGTTGGAGTAGGACCGTATTCTTCAAGAAAATCAGTTTCCTTAGCTGGGTTTTCATCAAGGTTATTTAAAATAAAACTTGGTTGGGCTAAGGGTGTAAATATGAAGCTACATGACCCTGCGTCATTGAATGTCAATCATTCACCTTTCGTAGATTTGTTTAAACGTCTTGGTTTATTTTGCGTTTTCTTTTTCAAACATTTAGGTTACCAATTTACGGGACTCAATTTTCACACGATCAGACACCTTTACCCGTAAATATATTGTAGCTTGTGGATAAAACAAAGGGGGGCACATTTAATTACTCAGCACACGGAGAGTCAAAATGGCGACCCAGCTGGAGCAAGAGCACCGGCAAGAGAGCTTCGTCCTTCTCTTCGTCCAGTCCAGTATCGCGCTACCATTAGCGGGATTGACCGCGTCGCCACTGTAACAATAGACACCGCTACACTACCCCCCTCTTCTGCGAGCATCGTCTCGATGCCGTGGTATATTACGAGGCAAGGATGGCTTCGGATCCGGATGGCGACGATGCGGCGGCTCACTGTCCAAGTACATAGAGTCGTCAGCGAAGAGGTCAGCTTCCACACTGGCCTTGGCTTGGGGGGTGGGCGGGGTGCCGTCATGAGCGGGAACCGTCTCTGTCGTAGTACGGCTTCATTTGTACGACGTGCACGACCTCGGTAGTGGACTTGCGCCGTGAGGAGTGCGCCCTACTATCCGGTGTGACTTCATAATTGACGTCACTAATCCGACGCACCCCCTTGTAGGGCCCGAAGTACCGGCGAAGCAGTTTTTCGGATCGGCCCCTCTGGCGTACTGGCATTCACAACCACACCGCGTCTCCGGGGTTGTAGAACACAGTACGTCGGCGCTGATTGTAATGGCTTGCGTGGACACGCTGCTGATTTTCTATTAGTTGTGTACCAGCTGTCGAGCTTGCTCCGCCTTCTGTACGACGTCATCGACATCACCATTGTATTCGTCCACTTAAACGGGTAGCATAGAATCTAGTGTCGTGGTGACCGTGCGCCCGTAAACCAATTGGAAGGGACTCAGTCCTGTCGTTTCTTGAACTGCCGTGTTGTAGGCGCATGTTAGGTGAGCTAGAATGTCATCCCATGTTTTGTGTTCGACGTCGACATACATGGAAAGCATGTCGGCGAGGGTTCTGTCCAATATCTCGATCAAGCCGTTGGTCTGCGGGTGGTATGCCGTCGTTCGCCTATGGGTGGTCTGAGTTAACCTCATGATAGACTGCATGAGATGGGCTGTAAATGCTATCCTTCTGTCTGTTATTACGACCTGCGGGGCCCCGTGCCGTAAAACGACGCTGTTCATAAAGAACTCCGCAACATCAGCCGACGTTGCCCGCACTACAGACGCTCTCTCCGCATAGCGCATAAGGTAGTCTGTCGCTACCACTCTCCATCTGTTTCCCTTTGTTGACGTCGGAAATGGGCCAAGAAGGTCCATACCGACTTGCTGGAATGGTGCTGTAGGCGGTTTTATCGTCTGAAGAAGCCCTGCCGTTTCAAAGGTGGAGTCTTCCTTATTTGGCACTCACGGCAGCTCCTGACGTACTGCTGGACCATTTGCTAAAGTTTGGGCCAGACGTATTTTTGCCGAGTACTGGATACTGTTCGGCTGACACCAAAATTGCGTTTGTAAAGCACGCCGTTCCGCAGCCTGATGGAGGCGATGTTGCGGATAAAAGCTGGCGGTATGCGAACTTCACGACCTTCCAAATGCTGGATAATGAGTAGCAGCTCTGGGTCAGCTCGTTGCAGTTGGGCCATTTCGGACGTGCTGACGGCTCCAAGAAACGGTATGTCCTCCTCTATTTCTTGGCCTGGTGAGTCGACAGGCGCTTGGGACAAGCAGTCGGCATCGTTATGGATGCATCCGGACTTGTAGACGACTTTCATGTCGTACTCCTGCAGCCGAAGGCTCCAACTAGGAAGGCGCCCAGATGGGTCCTTTAAGTTTGCCAGCCAGCACAAGGAGTGGTGGTCGCTGACGAGCTTAAATGGCCTACCGTAGAGGTATGGCCGGGACTTGCTGATGGCCCAGACTGCGGCGAGGCACTCTTTCTCGGTTGTGGAGTAATTGGCCTCCGCTCTGATGAGTGTGCGACTTGCGTACGCTAGTATTCTTTCAGCACCGTCCTGCCACTGCACGCGAACTGCGCCGAGTCTGACATTACTGGCGTCTGTGTGCACTTCGGTATCCGCATGTTCGTCAAAATGAGCAAGAACCGGAGCTGTTTGTAGCCGCTTCCTCAGGTCGTTGAAAGCGACGTCTTCCTCTTCTTGCCACACAAATGGTTCATCGTCTTATGTCAAGCGTGTCAAGGGTTCAGCGATGTCCGAAAAATTCTCAACAAAGCGTCTGTAATAAGCAGAGACTCCCAGGAAACGCCGAACAGCTTTTTTGTCCGCTGGTTTCGGGAAGCCTGCTACAGCCGCCGTCTTCTCAGGGTCTGGGGCCACTCCTTCCGCGCTGATAAGGTTGCCAAAACAACGCAGCTGTTTGTACCCAAAGTGGCACTTTTCTGGCTTTATAGTTAAACCAGCCGAACCAATAGCCTCCAGGACCAGCCGCAGTCTATGTAGGTGTTCTTCGAAGGAAGCGGAGAAAACGACATCGTCGAGGTACACCAGATATGACTGCCATTTAAACCCGGCTAAGACAGTATCCATCATTCGCTGGAATGTTGCGGGTGCTGAGCAAAGGCCGAACGGGAGCACTTTAAATTCATACAGTCCGTCAGGTGTGACGAACGCTGTTTTCTGCCGGTCTCGCTCATCGACCTCAATCTGCCAGTATCCACTTTTGAGGTCTAATGACAAGAAATACCTTGCGTTGCGCAGCCGATCCAATGCGTCGTCTATGCGCGGAAGAGGGTACACTTCTCGCTTTGTCACGCAGTTTAGCTTCCTGTAATCCACACAGAAGCGCAGGGTCTTGTCCTTCTTTTCTACCAGCACCACAGGGGACGGCCACGGACTTTTCGACGGCTGAATTACGTCGTCTTGAAGCATTTCCTTTACATGTATCCGGATGGCTTTCCTTTCTTTATAGGACACGCGATATAGGTGCTGGTGCACGGGCTTTGTGGGTTCGTCCACGATGATGCGATGTTTCGCGATGGGTGTTTGTCGGACCTTTGACGATGTGGAGAAACAATCGCAGAAGTTCGCCAGGAGATATCTTAGCTGCTGCTTGTGGGTCGGTGGCAAATCTGGACAGATGTGCACTAACTCCACGGTGCACTGATCTGCCAACTGATCGAACTCATGCAGGGAAGCAATAGCAGTTCCTTTTGCAACGCGTTGAACCTCATTTCCGAAGTTTCTCAGAAGGACGTGTGCGCAACCATTACGCAGGTGTACATGGACACTTGCTACGCAATTTTTTTTTCCAACACCAAATTGGTGTTCCCTTCGGCTAGGCGCTCACAGTTTTCAGATGCCTCTCCCCTTACGAAGACCACGACACTGCTTCGCGGCGGTACAGTCGCATCGTCGTCAACCACCCTGAGGGCACAGACTTCTCCAGGGCATTCGTGGCGATGGCGCCTTTCGTCGAGAACGTCACTGTGAATGATTGCAGGTTGATGACGGCTTCGTTTGTTCGCAGAAAGTCCATACCCAGTATAACATCTCTTGAACATTGTGGAAGTACGAGGAATTCGCCGACGTAACAGTAGCCCCGGATGCCAATCCTAGCTGTGCAGCGGCCTGTTGGAGCAATCAGATGCCCTCCCGCTGTGCGAACATGAGGACCTGTCCACTGCGTCAGTATTTCTTGAGCTCCTGCGCCAGGTTGCTACTAATGACTGAGTAGTCCGCCCCTGTATCAATAAGCACAGTAACGTCACAGTCGTCGATCGTCACAGCCATGTCGGAAGTGGCTGCTTGTTCAGAAATGGCGGCGGTGTCTTTTCTGCGGAATGTCCTCGAGAGCAGGTTGGAGGATCTTCGCTGGAAGGCTGTTCAGCGACCGCACCTCCAGAGGTCGCTCATCTTAGTTTTCCCGTCGCTGGCTGGGCGAGCGACGCCCAGGTGAGCTGGATACGCAATGAGGGCTTGGAGACCGGTAAAGAAATGACGACGCTGGTCCGACGTCCTGACGGTTGGAGACAGGGGAAGGTTGCCGTCTGGAGAGGTACTCTTTGATTTCACTGGGACACTCACCGTTCCTGGGGCAAGGAGCATCAGGATGAAAACCGCGAAGGCAGGCACGGCGATACGGGCACACCCTGTAGAGATGGCCGGCCTCTCCACAGTGGTAACACAGTGGACTGCAATCCGGTGCACGCCATACATCCTTCTTGCGAAGTGTGCCCTGGTACGCAAGTTGCGGGCGCCGGAATCTAGGCTGACGGGGGCCAACGGCGCCATTTACGTGCGCATAAGGCGGGGTGGACACGGGAGGGGCGACACTCGCAGCAGCACACGTGCTGGGTCGTTGCAGAGCTTGAGCGTATGTAGCTTAGTAGAGCGGAAGCGGCTGCAGATTCAGTTCCACGGGTTCTCGTACAGCTTGCCTTACTTCCCTTCTCTAACCACTTGAGCGAGAGAGGCACACGCTGGCGAAGCCGTAGGCGCTTGGGACATACGGAGTTCTTCCCGCACAACAGAACAAATTAGCTCCCGTAGGCCATCCTGGCTGGTGGTCTATGCAGCAGACAGCACATCCGCTGGCGTGCAGCTGAGATTGCGGTCATACTGTTTGCCGCGCTGCTCCAGTGTCCTCTCCATTGCCGTGGCTTGTGCCATAAATTCTGCGATGGTGTGCGGAGGGTGGCGTACAAGCCCAGCAAGGAGCTCCTGTTTCACATCTCGCATGAGGTGTCGCAGCTTCTTCTCTTCAGTCACAGTAGGGTCGGAGCGTGTGAAAAGGCGGTACATGTCCTCGCAGTACATGGCCACGCTCTCATTGGGATGCTGATTTCTGGTGTGTAGCGCAGCTTCGGCCTTTTCCCTGAGGTCGCCTCTTGCATAGGCAGCCACAAACCTACAGCGAAATTCGTCCCAGGTTGGCAACTCCCTTTCGTGGTTCTCAAACCACGTCCTCGCGTGGTGGTCGAGCGAGAAATACACTTGTCGCCGTTTCAGAATTGCATCCCATCTATTGAGCTCGCGACGCGCTCATTGAGGGCAAGCCAGTCCTCAGCGTCCCCAAAGACATCGCTGTTAAATATTGGCGGCGTTCGCGGCTGATGGATCACGAACTGACCTGGGACGGCATAGTCGGCCTGCATCGTAGTTGAGGTCATGATGTGTGTTCTCGCTGCCCTAGTTGTCGCTGGCAGCAGTCCAAATTCGGGTAAAGCAACTTGGAGTCAACGACTGGTGCGTTGGTGAACAGGAGTCAGCTCCGTGCGAGGCGCTTCGTCTCCAGCAACGCTATATTCTTGACGCATACGGTGTCACAACCCGCACCCTCTACCAGAAATGTAGCGTGTGGATAAAACAAGGGGGGCACTTTTAATTACTCAGCGCACGGAGAGTCAAAATGGCGACCCAGCTGGAGCAAGAGCACCGACAAGAGAGCTTCGTCCTTCACTTCGTCCAGCCCAGTCTCGCGCTGTCATTAGCGGGGTTGACCGCGTCGCCACTGTAACAAGAGAGAGAGAGAGAGAGAGACAACCTTTTATAGAAAAGGATGACCACTAGTCACGATGGGGGAAAGGAATGGGGAGGGAGGGTAAGAGAAAATAAAGAAATAAGTGCTGGTCGTTCTCAGTAGACTCAATAACTGGGCCAGTTCTTGTAACCTGCAATTCATGGGCCAGTTCATGGTGATCGCAATAGGGTTTGTGCACATACACCAATTCGTTCGAGGGAGGACCCGCTCAAACAACCCGTGCCAGACCGCTTTTAATTGAATAAACCGCTATTTCATATAATAGTTGTGCATCAGTTTGTTGTGGATCGGTATGGGGTTGGGGAGATTTAAATGTACGGTGTAACAAAACACACCGCTACAATATATTGGTGGTGCCTGCAAGTACGGCACCTGGCTTACGGCGTTAAATAAAAAGCACGAACTTATGGTTAAATGATAGAGACGGGACGGCGAGTGGCGAAAGGTAGGTGGAGGAGACTGCTAACAAAATTTCGGGAAATAGCCCTAGTGCAAACGAGGCTTTCCGCAATTACACAAGGGGTATTATGAGAATAGTAAAGATTGTGTGTTTATTTTTGTGCGTGCGTGAGTGTGCGTACGCGTGCACGTGTGCGTGGGCGAGTGTGCGTTTGTTCGCGTCCACTAGCACGCGCGCGCGCGCCGGTCTGTGTGTGGGGGGCGTGGGTGTGTGTTTGTGGGTGTGTGTGTGTGAGTGTGCGTGCGTGTGTGTGCGCTCACTCACTCACTCACTCACTCACTCACTCACTCACTCACTCACTCACTCACTCACTCACTCACTCACTCACTCACTCACTCACTCACTCACTCACTCACTCACTCTGTCCTTTGTTCGGTCATAGAGTCACTCGGCTGACCACTCATTGTTCGAGCCAAACGTTGCCCTCTAAGGCGTACAGCTTCCCTCATTTGGTCACTCAGTAAAAAATGGATTGTTTTGAAGCGTTATACTTTTTTCTTTCCCCACGATTCACCACAGAACGCCGCCCTGCTGGACTCAATATTTAATAAAGCAAAGAGATTCCGCCTGAGGACCGGTTCCAAAATATCTATTGTTTGCTCTGCGTTCCGTATCTCGTGCAAGCGAAAAAAACCACATCAAGAAGATGAGCACCCATTGGCTTCCAGCAGTTCTGTAGGGCACACTGTAAGAAACAAAACACAAGAAAACACCGCGAGGGAATCGGCTGACCGACGTTGAAAATCAGAGACTACCTTTGGTTGAACTGAATTCCCTTCAACGCGCGGAATGCCGAGGTTTCGCGCAGAACGGCCCGAGGCGTCTATTTGGCCTCACAGCCGCGTTCAACTGGGTAGCAATGCTTTATTTCACAACTAAGGGGTCCTTCGAGTTTTCTGTACATAAGTCTGTTTGGTGCGGCAGTTGTTGCAGGCGCATCAGTCGACGTTAACAGATATCTCTGTGCAACCTGCCAACCGAGGCGCCAAAAAATTATTCACGTATCTGCTCCTTTCGTTGCAAATGTCGACAAACGATGATAGTCTTTATGCCTTCCCTCGCTTTCCCGGTCACCTGTCGTGCTGCACCTCTCCCATCGCGCGGCTCCTAAATTAAGCACGCTAGAGATTTGCTCAAGTCAATTTAAATTTGCCACGTTCTTTTGCACCAGGCCGGGTGCCTCCATGCCAGCGCTGCCGTACGGCGGAGGCGCACGTGAATTGAGGCACCCTACTTCAGCGTTTATAGAACCACGTTGCCCTTCTTTACGTGCGTTCCAAGTGGTACCTATACAGCGAAACCTTTCGTAACTGTTGCCGTTTGATTTCTTTAGATGAACAGGAAGCTGTTCTGGCGCGGGCGACGGAATGAATTTTTTTTCTGTGGATGTACAGTTTGCTACTGTAAAAATCAAGCATCCATAAATTGTTTATAAACGAACACTGCAAATATCACTTATGCATTATTTTTTCGCCTCATAGTCGCGTAATGTATTGTTCTTGTTCCAAAATGTTGACAACTATGCACATTGCCACCTGGCTTAGACATTAAGATTTGGCAGTTGTATATAAACATATTGTGCAGCTTCTGTTTCACTTCGACCGGCTTGCTAAATACAGTCACCGACAGACAGACAGACAGAGAGACAGAAACAGACCAAAATGTTTGCATTCAAGTACCCAAGAGAGACGATTGTCGCTGAAAAAACGCCTCCAATAGTCTTAACGCACAGTGTCTTAACGCATTAGTAACTTATCACTGAGGACTTCGACGGACTTACATTTCCCAAACTGCAAGTGGCGTGCGAGAGTTCCTTTCTGCCAAGCTATTCCGAAATGAGGAATGTGTGAAAGCACGTTTCTCGTCGTCAGCTGTCACTACATGTCACTTGCAACATCGCGTCGTTAATTTGCGGCACACACCGATGTCGTTAGCTCCAGCAGGTACGTACTGTGTTACACTGTCATCGTTCAACCGCATTAGAGTTATTACACTCTGTCTCCTTCAAGCCGTGCCTTGGTCACGTTTCCGTGCACACCCAGTGTGGTGGTAGTTAGGATAACGAATTTTTCCGCTCTTCGTTTTAAACGACTCCTCCGCGACCACAAAATCTTACGGCTTTTGCGAAGGTTAGGCAAGGCGGAAACATCCTAAAAAGTTGTTCTCTGTCCACTATAGTGCCTCCGTTTAAGAAAATGATGGCCGCAATAATTTTCTCACTTGACGTAAGAGAATACCATGTTAACAAGACTAAATAGTTGATTAAAATTTATTTCTTGCGAAAGGTCCACTCGTCTTCGCAACGACGACCATTCTTGCGCCCATTTAAAGAGTTGAAAGCGACTGCGGCAGCATGACTTGCCTTGAAGAAAAAAAGTTGTGTTACAAAGAACGAGTACCCGTTTTTCATGAACTCAATCTCAAGAGAGTTCGAAAATGTTTCAGAAAATTTTAACCAAAAAAAGCTCAGATTAGACACAGCAAGGTTCCAAGAATCTATTGGCCTGGTGCCGCAATTTTTTAATTTAATTAACCTTCCTTTGAGTAATGTTCGTGAAAAACGACAGCAAAATAATCAACTCGTACTGTAGCTTCTCTGGACCAAGAGCTGAGCCCTTTACGGAGGCGCAATATTTCTTCAAAAGGGGCAGCATGATGCAAGCCATCGAAATACTTACAGAAACGTACTTACAGAAATACTTACAGAAATACTTACAGTTTGCGCTGTTTTTCTTAGTTTAACTTACAGAAACCCGCCGCGGTGGCTCAGTGGCTAAGGCGTTCGGCTGCTGAGCACGAGGAGGCGGGTTCGATTCCCGGCCGCTTGTCTGGTTGAGGTGAAAAGCAAAAAAGCCCGTGTGTACGAGATTTTGGCGCGCGTTAAAGATCGTCAGGTGGTCATAATTAATCCGGAGCCCTCCTCTGCGGCGCGCCTCACCACCGGCGTTGCGACGGCGCGTTAAACCCTACAATGAATCAGTCAAAAATGTTTACAAAATATTACAATGTCAACGTACCTACGGAATACGCAAATACTAACGGCCACCATATTCACGTGCAAACTATTTATCCACAAACAAATACGCCGCATATCTAAACCTACTCAGACGGGGTTGGGAATTTTTTTTTATTCATACTGTCAGAATACATCCAAATAAAGAGTTTACTTTGTGAAATAAGCAAGAGTTATATCAAGCTATCAAATTTACAGACGACTGGGAAAAGAAAAAGAGAGGTTCTTCAAACATTGACCATACGCACGCTATAAAGCAAATCGGCAGTACATCCAGGGGTTCATTTACTCGTTCTTAGACAATAACCAACGAAAGAAGGCAATATTGCGTTCTTGGGTGGGGGTTAGCTTATTGCATAAGACAGCTTCGAAGCATGTGACGCCATGGTTAACAATTTTGTTTGGCAGCGAGTTCTATACGTCAATCGCTTGGACGAAAAATGAATATTTCAGTCAGCCTGTTCTATATTTCAGCGGCTTGATGTATTTGGTATGTTTTGTGAGCGGAAGTGAAGTTTCCGTGGCACGTACCTGGCAATATCGAGGTTACAGTGACCATGCAATATCTAGAAAATAATTTGAGCCTGTATATGTTCATTCCTTTGTTGGTATTCACGATTCCAGCCCGTTGATTATTAGGTTTAGCGCGCTGACGCAACACAGGTGATGAGGCGCACCGTAATAGAGGGCTCGGGATTAATTTTGACCAACGAGGGATCTTGAACGTGCGCCGAAATCTCCAACACACGGGTGTTTTTGCTTTCCACCTCCATCCGAAAATCGGCTGCCGCAACCGTGACCCGAACCCGCGTCCTTAGGCTCAGCAGCACAACGCCTTAGTCCAGGGGTCAGCAACCTGCGGCCCGCGTGGAAGTATTCTCGGGCCCCCGGCGCGACATCAGGACCCCCCCCCCCCTTGTCACATCCCATCTAGCTGAAGGTGGACATGGCAATTTTAACCTCAAATTGGGTTAGACAGAAACAGAGCAAGATTGTTTCAAGTTGGCATTGCCCTCTATGGTCACAGTTACATTGATAACGCCTTAACTTCCTTTTTTGCACCGGTCCAACCCCCCCCTTCCCCGCGCACTTGCCATCCGGCCCTTGCTTTGTCCGCTTCATTAAAGTCAGCCCTCCACCTCGAAATGCTGCCGACCCCTGCCTTAGCCAGTGATCCACCACGGCGGGATTCAAGCCCTTTGCCGGAGTTGCGATATCGTCTGCTTTCGGCAACAAGAGTTGAATGAAAACCTCAGAATCACGTGCTTCGAGAGATCACAGAAGTTCTTTTCTTGTTCTGGGACATGGTTGCCTGATCCTCTCATTTGGAGTCTCAAGGTTAACGTCTACTTTCTAACGTCTACTGACTAAGCATACTGCATGAGTCAGTTAGGACTTCTAAGTTTGTCGTATGCCAGTGGTAAGTTGTGACAGCTTTAAAATTATTTGAAGCTATTAAAAGACCACCAGTAAGCGAAAATTTTATTGTAACAGCAATGAATTCACTATTAAGCGGGAATGCGGCACTCGTAGTCGGCATGTTCTAAAGATGGTCCCAGAAATCTCCAAAGCGAAAATCAAAATAGAGAAAAAAGGATCACCCAGCTTCACTGAACTAAGTTAGGGAACGCCGATGTTAACGGCGAAGTTGCCTGGTGTTCCCTTGTTAGGGTAAGCTTCATAGAACTTCTCTAAGCTTGCAATTTGAACTCCACAAGCCAAGACTGGCAGAGCGGTTATCTATCCGCCTAGACATGGCTTCGATATCCCTAGTGCGAGTTTCTGGATTCGCCCGGCGGCGCCGTGCCCGTTCTCTTGCCAATTCTCGCTGGCGCTCCTGACGGGCGGCTTGTTCTTTCGGTGAGCGCGTGACATTACCCATTTTTCGAACACTCCAGTAACGGTGCGGTACATGCGCACTTCTCCGAAACTTCTGTGGGACGCGCACTCTCCCATTTGCCGACTTCTCTCCTTCTCGCCTTGACTCTGCCCAACTGCGCTCGGCGCGTTCTCCCACCGCGCCTTTGCTCCGCCTCTTAGCGCCCGCTCCCCCTCTACCCTACCTTGCAACTGAGCTTGGAGCTTACTCCTGTTGTCCCAATACGCTGCACAACCTGTGCTTGGCGCTTCCTCTCCTTCTCGCTAGGCTATGCCCTCTCCGTATCGCTGCACCCGAAATACAGCGCCTCGTTCTATGAAAGCGTCGCTCAAGAAAAGCTTCGCTTTAATTGAGTGGGTATGAGATTCGAACCCGGGACCTACAGTATTCGAGTACAGCACGCAACTCCTCCACCATCACCGAGACTTGGCTTTAGCAAACAAAATATGCAACCAGTGACTGCCCTGTTACCTCCTTAAGAACGTGGGCTAAGGGCATGTATTGGAGCCAACAGAAGTAATTCGAGTGCAACATTGTAAAAAGACGCAGGGCCCATTTACACCCATCACGAATGCGTATGGCTTACAAGGGCAAAGAAAGATATAACAGAACAGAAATTAGTCCCCCTCCATGGGTGCGCACAGACTACTGTGACCATTTGCTTGTGACCATTTGTGACCATTTGCTTGTGAACCAAAATATTGTGTTGCTACTTCCAATCGTGCACCCCTACGTCCAACGAGGACGAAGGTTGCCAGCGAGCTTTCTCGTGAGGGATGAATTGGTGGTCGTCTGAGCTTGGACTTTGACTCGCAGATGGTTTGGGCTTTGACACGTTGAGCTTTGACTTCGACTCGCACGTAGTTGGGACTTCTGATCTCTGCGGCGTTGAGTTTGACCCTTCGCCATTTGATTTCGCACGAAGAAAGCTTCGAATTCACCTATCCCCGTCGTCAGGCAGAAGGGTTCAAGGTTTTCCTGTCAAACTTTTGTCGTCCACGTACCCTCCTCCAAATCCAAACTGCTACGGCTGCATCCAAATTGCGCAATCGGATGGATATCGGCTACATAACGTGGGGGACCTAGGTTTGATTCCCACCAAGGGAAGCGGTTTTTTCTTTCCCATTAGAAACGTTCAACATCACCGTCAGATAACGTTATCGTTCCTACAGTGGGTTTTTTTCGCGGCATACGCTATTAGTGAGGCATAAAAAGCTATACCTCAAATATAAAAAACATTGCAATGTGACGTAAAAAACACAACATATATATACCCACAATACGACATAAAAAGCTATACCTGAGACATAAAAAACAAATCCTGCAATCCTCAAAGTGTGCATTTATTGCTTTGCGACCCGTCGGAACCATGGAATTACCAAACAGCGGTAATTACTTATGATGCTTTCACTACCACAAACGTTTACTACTCTGTGCAATTTTTAATAGTGTACATACTTCCTTACCTTTTGTCGATTGACTGGCAGTAGCTGTTTTAAAGCTGGATCCCAAGTCCACACAATGTTTTCAGGTTGCTTATTTATTTTCAGACAAAGTAATAAATTTGTGCCAGCGTATAACCAAAAAGTAATTTTTTTGGAAATCGTGTAACTTTGGAATCTTATAAACAATTGACCGCAAAATTCATGCACCCGCTCGCTCTTCGGTCGCAGAAGTATATTTGTCTGCCTTCTGGTAAGTCATTACATGTAACTATCGATTTAAATAATTACTTAAACTGATCAGTAACAGCAAAAGGAGGGATGAGAATCGAGAATGTGGCGTGAGTGCGGCGAGCGTGGGTGGCCAACGGTCAGCGTACGCTTGAAAGAAGTCGCCATTGCACAGGGTAGAGCGAAAACGAAAAAAAGAAACGGTCTTTTAAGGAGTTTCCTATTGATAGCAGGCAGCACCCTGAAATTCAAATCACTGGGTGCCTAGATTAACACAATGCACAACTCAGTGAGCGCGTCGGACAGGGATTCCCACTGGGAATGCAGCACGCCTCTCCAAAATGTCCGAAATGGTGAATGGGTTGTAAGGTAAATGCGATCGCCATCGTAATGCTCGCGTCACCAAAACACGTGGCTGCAATTTTGTGTAGGTTATGCCAAAATTATTCGTAACTTGACGAGATTTGAAGCCATATTGTTGAATGTAATTAATACAAGCATGCGGCATAACTCGTCTGCACAAAATTACGTCCAACCTGTAACAACTCATTGCCCTTTTGAGGAGTATTAGAGGCAAGCGTTCCAAGCGTGCTCGTAAATACCAGTAAACCGAGAAAACAACAGACTGGAAGATACGAGAATAGGCCGCGCACACACTCACAAATAAAAGAACCGAGAGGGACGTAAGCTCCGCAATCTGCTGTACTTTGTCGGCTACAAGCACTTGGACGCCGGAAACAGATGACCGTTTGAACTTCCCGTTTTCGTGAGAGCTCGGGCTATTAAGCGATAGAGAGGAGAGTTTCGATTGTCCTGTGAGAGAGCCTAGCAAACACGCAGACCCGTGTCTTTCGCGACGTAATGGACGGCGCCATGACATAGTTATTAGGCTTCCCCTGTTTCCACTCTGGAATCGTTTTTGGAAGCTGTGGCCGACATAAAGTGTTCCGCCGCACACCGTACAATGGTTGATGGTGTGCTGAGAGCCCTGCGACGTGTTACACGTTGGCACGGTATTAAATGGAGCGGCTGTTCACGATTGGAAGAAAGCGAGGGGGATTATACCGTAACACAAACCTAGAAAAGTAAAGGATGAACTTCTCAAACTGGCCACATGATAACTCATGCATTTGAAAGCTTTTTTGCATTTGAAAATGCATTTGAAAGCCTTTCAATTGCATTTGAAAGCATTTGAAAGGTGTGACAAGCGTAGCTTAGCTTGAGGGTTTTTCTAGTATTCGTAACGTAAACCGGCGTATTAACACAAATGGACAAACTTGTAAATGGACCTTTAAACATAACCGAAGCCTTTCCCAAAATATTTACGCTCAACATGCTAAACCCGCTACGATGACATTTATTAGTTGCATAAAGCAACAAAGCAAACGTAGAAATCACTGTCCATCAATGATTTAAAAATATTTCCAAGATACATGCATTTTAAGGTAGCATGTACTCGATTTTTGTGTTGGCATCAGCATGTTGGTTGTACCGCAGCTGACGCATAGAAAAACAAAAACCTACAAGATATATTTGAGCGTTCGAACAGACGGACGCACACCAAGCGACTGCTTTGAGCACTAACCCCGAACTTTTCGTTTTAAATCTGAGCGCGGGCAGTTTGAATAGCTGGAATGCGCTGCTCACGGCAGCGGGTACCTGCACGGTTTTCCGATGCTTTTAAACATTTGTTGAAGGTGTTATTGTAGAGCCCTTAGCTGGGTGACTGCATTATGCAGTCAACCAGCGCCGTCGTGTGTGTCTTCTCTTCTGTGTCCCCTCTCTAGCGCTACTTACGATGAATCAAAACCAACTAGCCCAACTGTCAATTAAAGGACGAAAAAATCATTCCTCGAAATATTACAGTGCACTTCCTAGAACTGTTAACCGCAAGGTAATAGTAGCGGTTCCGTTGTGGGTTCAGCGTCTTGTTCAGCCGTATGAAAGACACCTAAAAAAAATTTATGTTTAGTGCACGGCACGAAATGTCAAAATTCAAAGTGACGATATTTGTTGAGGGTTACTAGCCGCGTGAACGCTGACCAACTCATGAACACTGGTCAATATAACACAACAGGCAAGGGATAGAGTACAGAATAGTTAGAGGAGCAGCACACGCTTTCAGGCGTTAGGTGCAACAACTTTAGCTCTCACTATTGCGGCACGAATTCTTAACGGCAAACGAAAAGAGAAATCCAAACAAAATATCTCATTTCCAGCTGTAGTCATCCACAGGTATCAAACATAAAATATGGATATCGCTAGGGTCTACGACCGCACTGTTCGCGGATTTATTTTATTGGCTGTGGCAATTTTACCTGTCAACATGTGACAATAAGGACCGGGCAGCTGGACGGGTGGCGCCACCACTCGGAACTCCCCTCGTTAGTGGAATGAGCCGGTGCATTGGACTACACAGACTCCCGTTGTTTTTGCCGTGTTTGCTTCGGTGCTTGGAATGTTTTGGTGGTGGTGTGAGCGGATATGTGCGGTGAAACGAAGTCTAGACAGATGCGTTCGGTTCTTAGATGCAGTAACGGCTACGTAAACTTGATGGACGCTTCTAAGGTTGTGGATCGGCTACAGCCTACAATGACATCAGTGCTTTTTGCAGCGATCTACGCTTGGCTCCACCCATTGTTAGTATGAATAAAAATACTATTATTAGTATTCATTTCTTTTTAAATGCACTAACGGCTACGTAATCTTATTTGACGCTTCAAAGTTTGGGAATAGGCTACATTGACATGAGCGCTTTTTGCAGCGCTCTGCGCATGGCTCCGCACGAAACTATTATTAGTAGTCATTTCTACCACTTTAAATTTTCTTCACTGGTTTCAGTGACTACGGTTTCCACGCCAGCCTTAAGCTGGGATACCTCGATACGTGTGCTTTGAAGAGAAACGTACTTCCGTACAAGATCTGTTACCGTACAGCCGTGGAAATGTCGCCGGAGTTTACGCTTTCTTTCTGTAACCGTATGCTTTGTGCCTTCGGGTTTGGTGAGCGACACTGTGACAGCATGGGAGCCTGAGAGCCTAAGTGGAACTGCCTCGTTTCTTGTGGTCATTTTATCAGAAGCCAAAGTTAATCAACCACCCAAGCTACAAACCATCACACTTCCCCTTCCCGTTTTACCATTTGCGCGGAATAAAAGCTGGCACCGATAGTTAAATAATGCGGCAGTGTTAACGTCAGCCTGTGTTCTGTAATGCTTAGGTATTCTTTACAGAGTACCAAAACAATTGTGTAATGCCAAATGAAGACACCAAAAAGCGCGATTAGTTGCCCCAAATATGGAAGCACCAGCCCGAGCTTTCCAGCACAGACCCATTTCCGACACGCCCGAAGCAGTTTGGATTTGGAGGGGGGTGCATCGAAGTTGAAAATTAAACAGCAAAATCATCCAGCTCTCCGTGTAACGATTGCGATGGTGAACGCGAACTTTCTTCGTGCGAAATCTAATGGAAATGGTGAAAAGACCCTGCGATCAAAAGACCAAACTGCGTGCTGGTCAGATTCAATGCTCAACTAGGCAAAGTTTAAATCCAGAAGGCAACCAAGGAAACCCACACCAGAAAGCGTAGCTATAAGCCATCGTCGTAGTTATAGGGAACGGGCGGCCGTTGTATGGCACCACCGTCGTTTCAGCGAACAGCGCCGCCCGTGGCGAACCGCTCGTCAGTAGAATGCCGGTGGCGGTCAGCGCATCGTAGCTGTGCATGGCTTTCTGTCGTTTTTCTGTGGTGCGGCTTGCAAAGCGAACGTAACCACACGTGCATTTTTCAGGACGGTAAATCTTCAGTGTGGATGTGACGTTTACAAGGTATGCCATGTGTGTTATTTACGCCCATACTCAGTATTTACAAATAGCAGACGACGCTCAATGCGCCAAGCTGGAAGTCAAGCTGGAAGTGAAAGTTCGTTGCTTCATGCAATTTTTTGATGCCTGCATGCAATTTCGCGTATCGAGGAGTATACTGCAGCTAAATGCACCCACAAAGCCGGTGTGCGCAACCGATCTAGGAATGCTGCGGCGCAGGCCTTTGGCAGCTGATGACTAAACGGCGCCGACGTCGTGCACAAGCGAAAGACAAAGCTGGAGGGTGTCTTCGAAGATTTACCTCAAAACAGCAATTGTGACGGATGACGCTTTCGTATCTTCATTACCTACGGCTGAAACGTGCTTAATTTCACAGAAATACTCTTACTACAGTAATCGGGAATCGTTGATAGAATAAATACCGCATGATAGTAGAATGTTATTGCTTGCCGTGGAGAAGCATTGTTTTACAAGAATTGCAATGGTTTCTGGCTAGTTGGTAAATGATTTTTCAAAAACCAATTCCTGCGTGACTGAAGGACGCAAGACAGGAGGGTGCGCGAAACCTGTACTCAGCTTCAGAACTGAATGCTGCGGTCGCTTTACAAGCTGGCACCTACGCTTGAAAAATCATGCACACCTCCTTCTAACGACGATGATCTTTTATCGCAAAGCTCTATCGTATGGGTTTTTTTGGTTGCCTTCTGGATTTAAACTTTGACTAGTTAAGCGTCGAATTTGACCAGCACGCAGTTTGGTCTTTTGGTCGCAGCGTCTTTGACTTTGACCATTTCCCATTTGATTTCGCACGAAGAAAGGTTTGTGTTCAACCATCATAATCATTAGATGATTTTGCAGTTTAATTTTGAACTTCCATGCCCCCTCTCCAAATCTAAACTTTTTCCAGTGTGTCGGAAAGGTGTCTGTGGTGGACTCGGGCTCATGCACCCATATTTGAGGCAACTAATCGCGCGTTTTTGGTGTCTTCATCACACGATTTTTACGTACTCTGTAAAGAATACATAAACATTAAAAAAGACCGGCTGACGTTAACCCTGCCACATTTTTTAACTATCGGTGCCAGCCTTTATTCTACGCAGGGGGTAAAACGGGAAGAGCAGGAGGGATGGTTTGTAGCTTGGGCTGTTGAGTTGGTGAATAACTTTGGCTCTTGATAAAACGACCACCAGAAACGTGGGTTTTCCACTTCGGCTTTCAGGCTCCCATGCTGTCACAGTGTCGCTCACCAAAACCGAAGGTACAAAGCTCACGGTTACAGAAAGTGTAAACTACCGCAACATTTCTACGGCTACACGGTAATCCATCTCGTATGCAGGTGCCTTTCTATTTAAAGCACACGTATCGAGGTATTCCAGCTTAAGGCTGGCGTGGAAACCGTAGTCATTGAAACCAGTGAAGAAAGTGGTAGAAATGAATTCTAATATTGCTAATAGTTTGATTCCTACTCAGATCGTGCGGAGCCAGGCGCTGCAGAGCGCTGCAAAAGCGCTCGTGTCAATGTAGGCCTTCCTCAACCTTACAAGCATCCAATAAGTTTGAGTAGCCGTGAGTGCATTTAAGAAGAAAATAATACTAATAATAGTAGTTTTATTCGTACTCGGAACGGGTGGAGCCAAGCGCAGATCGCTGCAAAAAGCGCTTATGCCATTGCAGCCGATACCGAACTTTAGAGGCGTCCGACAAGTTTACGTAGTCATTACTGCATCTAAGTACCCAACACATCTGTTTAGACTTCGTTTAATCTCACATGACTGCTCACAACGCCACCAAAACATACAAAGCACCGAAGCAAACACGACAAAAACAACGGGAGGCTGTGTAGTCCAATGCACCGGCTCATTCCACTGACGAGGGGAGCGCCGAGTGGTAGCGCCACCCGTCCAGCTGCCCGGTCCCTATCTGGGGGAGTGCATGATTTTTCAAGCGTAGGTGGCAGCTTGTAAACCGGCTGCAGCATTCAGTTGTGAACCTGCAGAGTACAGTTTTTCGGCAACCCTCTGTCTCGCGTCCTTAAGCCACGCAGGAATTGGTTTTCGAAAAACCCTTGATGTACTAGCCAGAAACTATTGCGATTCTTGTGAAGCAATGCTTTTCCACGACAAGCAATAACGTTCTACTATCATGTGGTATTTATTCTGTAAACGATTCCCGATGACTGTTGTAAGAGCATTTCTGTGAAACTAAACACGTTTCAACCCTGGGTAATGAAGTTACGGAAGCGTCGTCCATCACAATGTGGTTTTTGAAGTAAACCTTACAAAGCACCCCCCCCCCTTTTTCTTTCGCTTGTGCGCAACGTCTTTTCGTCATCAACTGTCAAAGGCCAGCGCCGCAGCATTCCTGGATCGGTTGCACACACCGGCTTTTTGGGAGCATTTAGCTGCAATATACTCCTCGATACGCCAAACTGCATGCAGGCATAAAAAAATTCCACGAAGGAATTGACTTTTACTTCCAGCTTAACTTCTATCGTGGTGCATTGAGCGTCGTATGCTATTTGTAATTACTGAGTATGGGCGTAAATCAGACACATGGCATGCCTCGTAAAAGTCACCTACGCGCTCAAGATTTACCAGTCTGAAAAAATATCCTTGTGGTTATGCACGCTTTGCAAGCCGCACCGCAGCAGAACGACAGAAAGTCATGCACAATAATGCTGCGCTGACCGCCACTGGCATCCCACTGACGAGTGGTTCGCCACGGCCGGCGCTGTTCGCTGAAGCGACGGTAAAGCCATACAACGGCCGCCCGGTCCCTATAAAAAAATACCAAAAGGCATTCATATAAGTACCCTTGTTAAATTTATGCCTACAATGAGCTCTATGGTTCCTCGAAAACTACTAATCAGTACTGCTAATAGTTTGAACAGAAATAACATTTGTGTAGGCATTTAAAGCAGCACTATTAACAAAAGGTATATTTCCCATTGGCCTCTGAAAGGGTTGCAATTTCTTAACTAGCCAGATTAACATACCGTAACGTCCAACAAGACTGCAGGTTGGTGAATATTCATCAATAACAATCAACTAAAAAAAGGGATGATTAAAAAACGAAGATAATCGAGGCATACCATGTAAGACGATGTGCTGACCCCTGCATCAGCACGCATTCCGTAGCGTTGCACGACTGAAAATTTTCCTACTTAAATGACATCCTTGGGGATCCATGTCGACAAATATATTACTCTTGCACAGATGTGCCATTCATAGCCTTCATTTTGCTATGATTTAACACATTCGTGGCCGTGGAACTATCGGTGGTTTTTGCGTAATCCAAGAAACATTTTTTTCCCGTCACAGAAAATAATCTATGCTAAAGTGCAAGGTATGAAATGATAGAGGAGAAATAGTGCTTTCCAACAAGTATTAAGCAAACAACACATTTATTAACAATATTATCAAGAATTACCAAAAGTGACAAAAAATGATAAAACAAAAATTGTACTTTACACAATTGATAATTGCAGCAGCTTGGTTCTAGCATGAGCTAACCGAGCGTTCTGCTTCTCCCACAGTTCACGTTTATTTCACCTTAACGAAAATGGCATATTCACAAAGAGTTCAAATACTTTGATTCTCGTAACCCGGTATATGTTCACACAGCGCACAACACGCCTTCACACCGTAATACCGCCGGCCACATCGTTGTTGCGGAAAACGAACACAAAAATAGATAAGATATTTCAGGCTGCTACGAGCGCCACTGACGGTATACGTTATGCTGAGAGTATCGAATAATACAGCTGTCGTTCATGGCATAAACGAGACTAGCGCGTACCGCTGATACCATATAGCGCTTGACGAAACCGCACAACGTTCCCCCAATATTTTAATGTTTGGCCGAGAAAAAATTCGATTTAAGCATTTCCCAAGTTCCTACGTAAAGGTGCGAAACCAGCTACGCCCGTTTGCACTGAAACACTCAGCGCGCTCAGCGTACAAAATACGAGCAAAGTAAAAATGCAGTTCCCAACACCGCCACTTCCAAAAAATATCTGACCTTTCGTTCCAGACCTAAAAACTATGCCTAGAAGAGAAGTGCAGGAGTCAACGTGAAGCTGCCGGCAGATGCATACACAAAAAAATGCAAATGGCGGCTTCCGCTGCACTCGTCCTGCCGGCGGCTCTGCGATGCTTGTTCATGCTTGGCTTTGTATAATGCGTGGAAAAACCAAAGCCGTACAGTCACTTTCTATTTAGCTCATCACATAAGTAAAATGTCTTTATTGATTCGGAACAAATTTGAAGAGTATAACACGGTGTGTCAGCATAATTTTAAACCAAAATTTTTACCACTCGCGTCCAGTAGCGGTTGTTTTGAACCATAGACTTCCTGAGGTGAGATTTGCGTGAGTGTCCTCTCTTTCCAATTTTTCTTTCTCTGGGGCTACGGGGTGTAAACCAGTGCTGTAGCTGGCGCGAACTCCTTGTCAATTTCTTGCGTGAGTATATACTGGCGTGCGTAATACTTCGTTACGTGTGCGGTATTTACGAGCCGCCCCCTGTGCTTGATAAAGATAAGGTAGAAGGAGGCGAAGCATGATAGCTCTCTCTGTTCTGGGAACAATTGTTAGCGGCCAGAACTGCAACACGACACGCAAAGAAAAATTAGTCGCATGCGCCGAAAAGTTCGTCTGACATTTTTTCCGTCATACACGCCTTACTTCAATGCAAGGCACCTGACACAACACGACGCAAACACTTCCCAAAAATATACAGACAACGCAGCCCTTTTCACCCATCATATTTTTTAGGAGACGAGCTCATGTTTTCCATCAAGCGTGTTTTTAAGTTTCTCACAGATATAAAGTTTTTACATCTCATTTATTATCATACATCATGCCAACCTGGCCCTTTACAACAGTCATCTTCGTAACCTTGTGTTTTACATTGTTATTTTTAGTTAAATATTTTAGTTCTACTTTTATGTCACTCAAAGGAACTAACCATCCTTTGGCGCTCTCTCCACTCAGTTGGTCGTGCGCCATAAATATCCAATCACCATCATCATCTGAAATGTTTTCATGATTTCTCAAAACTGGGTGCGTTTCGACATTTCTCAATACTACCTGCGTTCTTGAGAGCTGCATTTTCGCCGTACTACGTAGCCAGTGGATTACGATTACAGAGAATTAAGTACAAAAGTAGAACAGCTTCGTTAAGTAATTATTTCCTCACTGAAACAACAACTCGTTTATTTGTTTTGAGGTGTAGCCGTCGCCGAAATTGCTTCATTTTTTACGCCATGTTAGACACATTTGTACCGCTTAGTTGTCTGGCTGACATTTGGCTGCTCCGTGAATGCCTAACTTAATCTAGGCGTTGTCTGCCTGAATACTTTTGATGGAGTGCTATTGCATGTCCGGATCCTTATAATTTAAAAATATTCTTCTAGACATGCTTTTCTTCCTATTTTCAGCACAGATTCTCCTGTCTGCTTCTTCTGCTCTTATTGTGCACTATTCCGTTCAGTTTGAAGTTGTTTGCCGTCTTGTATTGCTTTTACCCCACCCTCTGAAGCCTCGTGAGTGTTGTGGGTACACTATAACCAAATAGACAACGATACACAGTATTCTGTAACTTGTATTATGGTAGTATATGCGTGAACTTCAGTTATGTGTTATCTCGGACACTTTTCGCTGAAAAGAAGTCATCAAAGGGGATTTCAAGCCCTATTTTTCAATCTTGACGTTTCATTTTGCTCCGTTCAACTACACTGCTTGGGGATATTTAAGAAAACGAATACGGTGTGGTAACATGTTTTCTGTGCCGGTGAGGATGCTATTTGCAGGAAACATATGATGTTAGGCATAATTGCTGTTTCTTGTTTTTTCTATAGTCAGCCAATATCACAGGCTTTTCTTTATCTCCCCTCCTTCGGGCGGGGCACTCATAGTCCCTGTTATTAATTCCGCTGAGTAACGGATGCCCCAGTTATACTTAACTAGCCATCGTAAAGAAAAATAAGCATCTTGAAGTACCCCAGGCGCTATGTAACGTATATTTCTGCTGTCGCAAGAGTACATGCTAAGGGACGGACAAACGCTTCGATAGAAGTTATTGGTGCTCGCGGTGTTTTTTTTTTTTTGTGATGTAAAGAGAAGCGAAATCTTTTGGTTTTTGGTAGCACTTGTCTGGACCTTCCTCCGCAATGACAATTGCGTTTACGTTTTATTTTAATACTGGCCGCCGGGTAATCATTGGCACACACAATAAAAACAATTTTCATGATCACCAACATTTCTATCACTACGGCTGGCATGGTTTTTTCTTTATGAAAAACGAAGTTTAATCCGACAATTAAAAACTATTGAAAGACACCAGCCATGCCCCGAAGCTTCCCGCATAAAAATTTAAATTTCGAAAAGACGACAGCTTCCTGCTCGCGCCATCTGTCTAAGTAGAATGCACAAATCGATTGCAAGACTCATACAGGTGACCGAGCGAATATACCGAAGAAGTCGATCGAATTTATCAATCTTATAAAGTGGAAAAAGGGACAAGACATCTACACGGATGAAAAGCACGTCACGTCGCGTGACTCTCTTCGACGGCCTAGTTTTCGCTACCCTAGAAGCCTGTATCACCGACACACATAGGCACTTAGCTCTTGTGGCTGGGCGCGTGTTATCGGGTTCTCTATACCTCCTTTTTCTTTTCTTTTATTCACCTAAGGGTCAGTTAATAAACCTACTTTTCTTAGGACGGGAGAAACGCGATTCGGCACCTTAGCTGCACTGCTCACAAACTTTCGACAAGCAAGAATTTGAAGCAAGTCGATTTTTTCTCTCTTGCTCTGCTAAAATTATTTCTAACCATAAACAATGTTACTGGCTTTTTACCGCTTCTCACTGCCATGTTATAATTATGAAGGTTCGCCGGATGCGCCTGATATTCTTTGTTTGGTTTCGAATAATTAATTCCGCAGTGGCCTCTGAATACATTTTTCTTTCGCGAAAGAGAAAACGGATAGGATGGTAGGGAGAGTCATTTGATAGCACCATTGAACACTGTGACAGTAACTGATTGGTTACTGGAAAAAGAGAAAGCGGCACATTGCGGACAAACCCCAACCGATTAACTGCTAGGTGTTTTGTAACTAAAGGAAAAAAAATTGATGAAGCTTCGGGCTGCCAAAGCGGCTGGGCGCACGTCCAATACGTCTGGTTTATTAAAAAGCCCCCATCGTAACTTATCACACCACATCGTAGCTGGTTGCTCTATGTCATTATTTCACCGGCATGCTGTGAGGTTTTCGTTGGGCCCATTTTCAAGAAATGTTGTGGCAACCGCTACCCTGGGTGTCTCCTATATGGGAAGCCAGGTTTTTGAATACTTACGACGTCACTGCGAGAAAGACTAATTTTGACGATGCCGCGTTTTCTCATCGTTTCTCCTTGTTCCCTTTCGGCGACGCGCGAGGGTACATGACGTCGTTTGCTCTCGAGCAGCCCTTCACCCTGTGCTGCCGCTTGTGCGGGTCCCTCGCGTTTTAAATAACTAGCAGATATACTTCGGGTTTAATGAACTAACCATCTGCAGCACCGCTCTTAGCAATTGCTCTTGAGTGATTCCTGCATAGGCTGTGCGCGAACGTGGCCGAGTCCGTGTTGCCGATCCTCCTGTTACAAAGTAAGATACAGCAGAAGGAATTAAGCAATAGATCTGGATTAAGGGTTCTCCGCATGAAACAGTAAATATCTGTCAAACACACAAGCATTCCTTTAAGTACTCGAACATTCTTACTTCTTTCAGGAACAGTAACAAAGGAAATGCACTGCCGGTTCGCAGAATTTTAATTTTTGTAACGTAAAAGCAGCGCTCGAAACGCAAAGCGCAAGTCAAGCAACTATACAGTGCGCTTTCTACCACTCGCGCTATAGGATCTAGAAATAGCAGTTGAGGATTTCCTGTGGAAGTTCAGAATTTTTTCGTTTTCTCACTGCACTGCCGAGTAGCCTTTCCCGGGTAGTTGTGAGCATAACGCATCGAAATAAGTGCAAGGCTTTCGTTTACCTAAAACACCATCGATACAATACAGTAAATTTGGATGTAACAAACCTCCATGTAACGAATCCCTGGATTTAACGAAGTTTTTCAATTCCCAATTGCCAACCCCAATGCAGCCCATGTGTTTGCGACCTCTACGTTACAAAGACGTTGCGACGGTTAACCTTGATGCAACAAATTCGCCACCCTGATGAGTCACATTCTTTCGCAGCTTTTCAGAAGCCCACCCGTAGAGATGCACTAATTTACCCAATGTCATCCGCACCGCAAATTACCGTGCGTTTTCACGTGTGAGTGCAGTGCCGGCTAGGTGCTTGTCGGCGTGTAGCCGTGAGTCTCTCCTGGTATATTTGGAGTCGGTTCGTGGGTGATGAGTTGTACTGCCAGAAAACAACTTTTGTTTTGTGTTTTGACATTCTCGCCATTTTAAACGCCGTCTCCACTGGGGAGAAAGAAGACGACGCCTACCGGTGCAGTAACCCAGCTAGCACACTCCCACCGAATCGAGTACAGAAAAGAGCATCGAGTTCGCGACAAGGTGCCCTATCAAGCTAAGTTTGGTCCTTGAAGAACATTAAGGCACCGGAAAGTGCTGAAAGGCAATAGTATACTTAAGTGGCGTTTTAAGTGCGAATGCACTTCTTAAGCGACCCTGAATCACGCGTCCACCATCCGTCCGCAGCCTAGCAACGGAGCTAGCTAGCGTGCGTAGCAACGGCGCCGGATTTCCGAAGCGTGAGGGCGCTCGCGTAGCGCCTCCTCTCCCCCCTCGCCTACTCTTCAGCTCGCAACACCCCCTCTCGGCGCGCCAGCCAGGCCACTACACTATATAAAAAAATTACAGCATCCGCTTTCGATCCGAGGACGTTGCGGCCGCAGCGCGACGCTCTACCGACTAAGCCACGGAAGCCACGCTGATTCCACAGTTAGGAACGCTCCTTATATCTTTAACGCATTCAAACTACGTCGTCAGCGGCGTTGCGTTGGCGACTCAGCGGCGTTATAGCGGCTTGATAACTGCGTGGTGTACACGTGATACTACACACCCGATGGAAGAGATGGAAGAGAAGGCGGCGAGGCGGTGGGCTGCGGGTGCCGAGCGCAAGCGCCGCAAGCGGGCCGACAACCGTGCATTCGCACTTTCACATTCTCCCCCTCGGGGAAATGCGGGGGACTTTTTTTTAAATATGGGGCTGAGTGACCTTGCTTATTTGGAAAGCCATGTAGTATCTAAGCTCGTAGGAAAACAGCAGGCGCAAATCAGGCAGCTTTTCGCTGCGAAATAAATCCTTGAAGGGTGAGTTCACCGAGGTGACTGATGCCTGCCGTTTTGGTTTCCTTTATGCTGCACTCACGCGAGCCTTAACTCAAAACCTGCTTGTAAAGAAAACCTGTATGCAACGAAAAATTGGGATTTTCTGTCAACTTAGTTATATCCAGGTTTAACAGAAAGATGTTTCTGAGAGACTTTTAGATAGAGCAGCAACATTACAACGAAGCAATTGCTGACTAGAAAACAACAGGGTCTTTATACACGGCGGTGGTTAACGTTCACATATGCGATAAGCAGCAGCTGAGTAACAAGTCTCCCATTTACACATTCCTTTCTTTTGCCAACACAATATTCACTATTCAGGACATGCATACATATCCTTCATGTGAGTATCGTCCGAAGATTTTCCAACGGCAACACTTACAGCCTAAAGTTTCCCGAGCAGCGCTCGCATCATCAGTAACACTTAAACAGGACAAAGAGAATATAAGTTACGGCGGACCGTAGCGCAGTCGTCTCTGTTTTCTGTGTTACACTTTTAACGAGTGTCAACTAGTGCGCTCCTTGTTATTTTGGTAATCTTCTGCCACAATGCACCGGAACAAGACACAAAAAGAGCACTCGGACCGAGCGCTTTCACAAGAAGAATTTATTTCAATGAAAATTTAATTGGTGGTTAGTCAGCTCTGTGTAAGTTTCTCTTTTTTGTGCCTTGTTCCTGCGTTCTCTGCGCATGAAGAATTGCGTTTTTGTAACTATACCGGGGGGCCCTGAATGCAAATAAATTAGTGGGTCTGACGGTTTAGTTAAGAGTATTTGCGCTATTCTGCACTAAGAATTCTTGCTTATCTGGGAAGTGTGGATCAACGGGCGTCCTCAGCAACAGACGGCTTTTACCGGTAACCAGTAAGCGTGCGTTTCCACCTGGCCGCGTGGCGGGAAGGCTACGGGAGGGAGAGGCTGCCACAGCAGCTGGACTCCCCGAACGATACCCCGCCCCTCCTGTCTGAACGATGGCGTCTCGCCCTCTCGTTCAGACCCCGCACCGAAGTCACTGTCTGTTTCTTTTTGGTTGTGACCCTAATTGGCTTAGCCGGTGACAACGTTAGGTTTTAATTTCAGCGTGAGATCCCCACACGCGATTGGATTGCATTTGCGTCCAAACGTTTTATGCTTACTCGCACGCCCGTTTCAAAAAGGAGTAAAAATCCTCGCCCATTCGAACGCACCGTGCACACATCCCCTACGTTGGTTATGCTTGAGAGCCCCAAGTAACACAGCCGTAAGTTAATTGAAATGAGCGATCTGCTACACGTATTTATTACGAATAGATCTGAGAATCGCGTTCCAACAGAAAAAATTCCGCCAAATCGGTAAAATCTATGCTCATCAGCCTCGAATGGTGCGCACGGCTTTGTGATCAACTATGACATCTTTTCGTTTCTGCTTTTTATAATCGAAAGAGGAAATACCTTAGTCTACAGGGATTTCTCCAACGCCCACTAGTTAGAGTGGCTCGGGTATATTAACGAGCGAAATTATCTGACAGCCTGTTTTCTAATTTGTGCTTGCTGAAAAAGTCCGCGTGGAACTTTTCTGTGCAGTAATTAGTGCTAAACCACGTTGTATACACGCTTTAGCGACGTGCGGGAAATTATTGCCCGAAAGTAATTGGCCCGGATGCTCTATTTTCTTGCTAGACGATTTATTCACGCCTAGAGCGTAAACAGAATCAGTGTGGCGTAATTAACGAACGACGAAGAACTTTAACGCATAACTGTTGCGCCTCACTCCCTTCTCCCTTCCGAGGGTTACAGCCTGCTTCTTCTCAATATCACCTCTCAAGTTTTACCGTGTCCGCGATCCTTCCCTCCTATTACTAATGCCGTTCAACGGCAGCGCTGATGATGGCGATGG